>NC_091792.1:153642500-155127500 GCF_041296235.1 Equus asinus
TCATTGGTTTGGCTGTGCCACCCGCCGCTCGCCGGCGCCGGTGCTTGGCAGGCTTCTGTGGCTGCAGCCGGTGCGCACTAAGCATCTTTTGGGTCCCATTCGTGCGTTCTTGCTTTGCGGCCAGGTCTCACCTTATTTTTTTGAGATGAAATTACAACTTACACTCAAGGGTTAATTCCAGGAATTCCATCTTTAAAAAAAAAAAAAAAAAGGAAGAGGAGATAACCCAACTTCTGCCTCCTTGCATTTCTAAAGCCCATCCTTTGGCTTTCGGAATTATTATTCTTTCTTTCTGCTTTCTCAGGAAGGATTGGAATTGGGTGCAATTAGAATAAGCCTGACCCAGTGAAATTCCAGAAGATAAACACTTCAGCTGCAAATGCCCATGTTCCTCTTTGTATTTCCAGCGCTTAGATTTTTTTTTCCTCTCATAGGATTGCAGAAATAACATTGAAATGGACTATTGTGTTACATAAGGTTTTCTCCAGAGCTGAGCAGAAAAAGATCAGCTTCCAAAGGAGCCTTTCAGGGCTCCAGTGGGTCCCTCTAACTCAGCTGAGTTTGCTGGGGATCGACAACTTCGTGACTAAGCATTCTTAAGTCAAAGCAGTTGATGGCGACAGTCAGATCAATTGTGGATCCCTTAGTGACTCCACTAGAGCGGTGTTTTTGGGCTGCAGATCCAGGCTGAAACCGCCTGGTGTACAATGCACTGTAGCTTTATGATGGGAGATTTTTAGCTTGGGAATAGGGTGAGAAAGCGGTACCCTGAACTTGCAGATGGAATCAAGTAAAGTCCAGGGCTCTTAGCTTACTTGCTGGTGTGCCTCCTGTGAAGCCTCAAGTCCTCCACCCAGTAGATGTGCGGGAACCCTTTTCTTGGACTCCACAATACAGTTGGGGCTTGTGCTTTTGTTGTCAAAAGAAGAAATTCCCCTACTGGAAAAGCCCTGAGAGCTCTTTGAAGGGAAAAGCAAAGCAGAAGCTTTTATCTTGAATTAAAATTTGATAGTGACCGGAAAGGGACCAGGCATATGGACTGGCTGGTATAAAATTGCTTGATTGGCGCATACTGCCTTTCCCAGACCAGGAAATCTACTCAGAGTGGCACATACCAAGCGTGAGTACTGAGTCATATTAGCGCTCTTAAGGCTAGAGTTTAGAGAGAGGGCCAGTAAAATGTATTGATGTCCTGATGGAGCTGAGCCTGTATCCAAGGCCAGGGCCTGCCTCTAAGCCAGGGTTCTTGTGTGAGAGAGAGTCTTGGAGGAGTGAAGGCAACGCTGGAGAGTAGCAACTTTGTAGCTGCTTTGCAGGAAATGCAGTAACTTTCCAGCTATTGCACAAAGCAGTAACTTTCCAGCTGATATTGGAAAAGAACTGGATTGTTCCCTGTCACTTTGGTATAAGTATCTTCCTTCAGTTCCACTAATGATCCAGTGCTTGCTAGCAGGGCCTCCCTTTTCCAATGAGGGTAACGGCAAGGGTGCTAGCTGGATTTGGAGCCAGCTTCTTGTCCCAGGACCCTAAGCAAGTTATGTTTCCCTCTCTGAGCCTCAGATTCTTCCTCGGCAAAATAGAGATTGAAAGATTATTCTAAGAAAGTGAGAAAATGTATGTGGAGAGCATTTTGGCAATTCTGAAACACTAGTGAAAAATGTACAGGATTACTTAACTCGCTTTTCCAGCAGATTTTGTTTGGTCTATTTTAATGTTAGCATTATTTCAGTTTGTGTATGTCTGTGTGAATTACAAATGCTAAACATTAAATGAGGGAGAGGATTTTGTATAATGGGCCAGTGTCTCTTTGTGCTCACCACACCTGAAATCCACCATCACCAGGGCCTCACTGCTTCTCAAAACCAATCCTTTCTTGTTTTCAGGATCAGAGTTAAATTTTTTCAGAGTTTTTTTTTTTCTTTCTTTTTAGCTTAATGTATTTCATATGTCTTAGGAAAATATATGTTTGGAGGAACAGCCCTGAGACTGACTAATCAAAAAAAGGAGGAAAGTTGCGGAAGAGTGTATCAGTTGGGAAAAAGTGATACACGATCAGTTTCCGGAGATGACCTGGGTCTGCCTTGTCTAAATCTGTCATTAGCGTAAAGCACTGGCTCTCTATTGCATTTTTGGTGTTTAAAATTTGTCCCCAGGACCTAGCTAGGTGCTTGGCACTTAGTAGATGCTCGATAAGTATTTTTGAAATAAGTGAATGAATGATTGAACTGAATCTTCACAGCAACTCTCTGCTGTGCACAGGCAGATGGCATCATTTCTATTTTAGAAATTTGGAATCTGCAGATCAGAAAAGTTAATTAATTTTCTGAAGGTACAAAGGATTCCAGATTGGAGTTCAGATCTGTCTGTTCTCATTCCACTCCACTGCACTACTTATGTTGCCACCTCCCTTCCATCGCCACTTAAAATCCTCCTAACCCATAGTGCCCTTTTGCATTTTGGAGGTGCCCAGCAACCGAACAGCCTTCTTACTCCAGGGGCACAACTCTCCCTTCATGGAGGGACTTTTCAGTGGGAGCTGCGGCTCTTTCTCCCTGGTCCATATCTCCAGGCCCTGAAATAGGGCTGAGTTGCCTGATCCCATCTGGGACCTGGAATCTTGAGGGACTAACTAAAGTACTCGAAGACAGTTGAGTGTTTATTTGCCACCATGGATCATGAATCAAGTAGCGTCAGCAGCAGCATCCATATCCCAGGATGTCCCAGGGGTGCCGGTCCCGTGGCATGATCCTGACGTGTTTCCTGGTGCCCAGGGTCACTTCGTTCTTTCTCATTTTCCAAGGCTGGCTTTTCAGCTTCTCATCAATTCCTAGAGGTAACCCATAGTCTTCAAGAGAATTCCCTTTCTCTCTGAGTTAGCTATAACTGTAAGCAGCTGATGCACAGCCTCTCATGATTTGTCTTCAGGCCCGTCCCCCGGCAGGAAGCATTCTCAGCTTCTACTGCCCACAGGGAATTAAGCTCATAGGTTTTTCAGGCCATTAGAATAATATTTACCGGGCCATAGTTTGTCAATAGTTATGTGGAAGCATGAGAGTTCTGGAAAAATGAATACATTATTCTTCCAAGGAATCGCCCGAACATAACGGAAATAGATCCCAGTGGGCATCTTTCCTTTAACTTTTTTTTCCTTCATATTGTGTGCTTTTTGGTAGCTTTCCAGCAGGGGTCGCACACTCAAATGCCTTCGGAGGCCAGGCAAGTAACAGCCTGAGTGAAGCAGGCCTCTGGGCCTGGGTAAGGGGGGGCCCTATAGCTCAGCCCCAACACAGGAGTTGACAGTGGGACACAGGGCCAGTCTTGCCACATCTGTGTGTGTCTGTGTGTGTGTGTTTAAAGATAGGCTGTAAGTTCACAAATTTATGTAGAATCTGCTGACATTTAAGTACCAGCAGCTAATTCAATATTTTTAAATAACACCATGTGGGCCCAGCAAAACAGTTCTGTACATAGGCCTCATCATAGCTTTCCCATAGGCCTCTGATTTATGGCCTCCATCCAGCTTCTGGGGATAGAAAAGAAATTGATTGGAATGTGGGATTCAGTGGAATCAGTTACCCAGCATATGGAGACCAGGCTGTATCAGGAGTGTAGTGTAGACAGAATTCCAGTGAGTTAACCTTCACATTTATGGAAGTTTGTTGTGGTATTCCTTCTCCCTGTCCTAGTGCGCAGGCAGAATGATCACATTTATTCCTTCAACGCGTTTATTGAGTTCCGACCACGTATGGAGCGTTGCTCTACTTACTGGTGACACAGTCGAGAATAAAACAGATGGAAACCCTTGTTCTTGCACTTCTTCTAGTGGAGGACATGGATAAAGGCAAGAGAAATAAGTAAGATCTCTCTTATGTGAGACGGTGATGTGCTAAGGATAAAAATAAGTCAAAGGAAGGCCACAGGAAATGTCAGGGGGGCCAGGAAGCTTGAAGTTCAGTCTTTGCTTCAGCATAACCCAAGTTCTACTGTCTGATGTAAAAGATTTTGGGGTGTGGGAATTTGGACCATGGATTTTATTCTGGGACTTGGTATGTGGGTAAAACCCTGGTAACAGACTATACTCTTTGTTTTAATGAAATCCACTATTGAGCATATTTATTGGGCATCCACCATGTGCCAGGCACTGGATTAGGTGCTAGACTACATGAATGAACAACACCAATCCAGGGCCAGTATCCTCAAGGAAATTGTAGACCAGCGTGGAAGACATTAATAAATGATCGCAAGAGAATAGATAACCGAGCTGAGTGAGGAGTATGGGAAGGGTGTCTTTGCTAGTGAGTTTTGATGCTCAGAACTGACATTCGCCACCTTTTTAATCAAGTCTCTGGTGTGTGCCAAGAACAGTTTGGGTATGTGCTTCTCACCCTAGCTGAAGCCTGAACCCCAGCATCAGTGAAGATTTTTTGAAGCTTTAATTCTTTTCTCTGGCAATGGCATTTTGTATTATTACAAAATTTCATTTTGTATCACAAAAATGAAGTATGTTAAAAATCTGTTCTCAGTGTGAGATGTCCTCGTGCCCTTTGAAACTCTGATGCACCCTCTCCCGAATCTGCCCCAGGCTTTGATATTGATTGACTGCTGTTGCTGGGATAGTTGTGGAGAAGATACAAGATAGTTCCTGTTCTTTTTTTTTTTTCTGCTTTTTCTCCCTAGGTCCCCCCAGTACATAGTTGTATATTTTAGTTGTGGGTCCTTCTAGTTGTGTTATGGATAGTTCCTATTCTTGACAAAGTTATAGCTTAGTATGGCAGGCAGATACATTAGTGAGTTTTTGCATAAAAGGTGATGATACATAGTGTTGAGGCCTCTGCCTGTTTCATTAGACATGCCTTTCCTGGGAACACTTCTGCCACCACCCTGTTTCTTTCTTTCATTGCGATATTCTCTTCCATAGCGTGATTTCATAGCAATGATGTTTATCTGCAGTCATCTTGTTACTTCATTGGCTTACTTGCTGACTAGTTCTCTTGCCCATGAGAATATGTGCTTCCTGAGAGCTGGCATCTGGAGGTGGATGTGTGTTTTTCCCACCAGTTTCTAGAACGGTATGTGTGGTTCCAAGCAGTTGCTCAGAAAAGAAACAAGAGGCAACATTTCTGTCTGGGGGTATTAGAGAGGGCTTCATGGGGGAAGAAATATTTAAGTAAAGAGAGAGACATGGAGAGAAAAGCCAAAGAAGAACAGTAAGACAGAGTCAACATTTGTACAGCCCCCGGGCCCTCCTGGAGAACTCATTTGTCCATTTTAGAGATTCCCAGTGTGGTGAGCCCAGGTGAGTAACTGGCATGTTAACACAGATGCTTCTCTGAATACATCCTGGTCGTGGAAAAGCCCTCTGGCATGAAAAGAATGAAAATGATTAAAAAAGAATGAAAAAAAAGAGAAAAGAATGAAAATTATAATTTCTTAATTTCATGTAGCATGATAGTACCCACTGTCTCCTTTGTCTCCTGTACCCAGTCCTTCAAGGGAGAGAGGGAGCTCTTAGCATCTTCATTCTATTCTTAAGGAAATTGAGGTCTGGAAGTGAAGCAATTTTTCTTAGATCCTCGGAAAGAAGGCTGCAGACCCTGGGTCCATGGCCACAGTTCCCCACCTGCAGTGCGCAGACGGCTCAAGGTGGAGACTTGCTAAATCCCTGGAGGACCGAGTGACCCACATCTTCTATAGGCGAAGAAATATATTTAGATTTAAAACATTCATGTCTCTTTTTATTCATCGAGAACTTCCATTTCAGCACTTTCCAAGATGCATTTCGTGTCTTGTTGAATTTCCTCTAGAATTCCTGCAGATTAGGTACTTGTACGCCCTGCGGTAGGTTGTTTTATGTAAATGTCTTCACTTTTTCGTTTAGGAGAGTAAATCAGAGTCCTGTATCAGCAGTTAAAATACAGTGGGAGAAAGGTGATTTCAGATGCAGCCGAAATGACAAGGCCTGCTCGCCTGCTCGCCTGGCTGTGCTCAGAAAAATAAACGCTTGAGTGGCAAGGAGTGAGCCGGCTGGGCGCCTCCTGTGGAAAACTTGCTTGCACTTTATTTAAATTACCTCTTAAACCAGATTTTTCCCAGCTTCCTGGGTGGGAAGGAGGGAGAGGATGTCAGTTACAGATTTCTGGAATGAGAGTTTGGAGTTATTCTTGTACTGGAAAGAGCATGGCTTTTGAAGTCACATCTGTTTGAATTTCTGATCTCTTCCTTACTGATGGTATCATCCCGAGAAATAGACAGTTTTTCTGGGCCTCAGTTTTTTCAACATTCTAATGAGGATTAAAGGAGCTTGCCAATATAAAATTCCCAGCATAATGCTCAGGAAACCTTCTATTCTTCTTGTGTAGAGTTGCCAGATTTAACAAATAAAAATACAGTACACTCAGTTAAATTTGAATTTCAGATAAACCACATGTAGTGTTTTAGTATAAGTATACCAGAGATACTAAACATTAAGAAGTTATTCATTGTTTTTCTAAAATTTAAATTTAACTGGAAGTCGTACATTTTATTAAACATCCCTATTCTTGCAGTGACGGTTCTGAGCGATTACTTTGGTGAACGTTCTAGAACTCTAGAACCTTAGAAAGTAAAGGGGAGAGTCTAGCCATCCTGAAGGTGAGATGACTTAGCCAGGATATGGTCCAAGGAGAAAAGGAAGGATTATATTCCCTGGCGAGCTAAGCAACAGATCAAACCAAGGCAAGCTCATTTGTTTGCTAAAAGAAGCAAAAGAATTACGGCCCCGACCAGATCTCTCAGTGTGTTTACAAGTGAGCCAGATTCCCTCCCGTGTCGTGAATCCATGCACCAGATTATTCCCAACACCCTTTGCGAAGAAGGTGCTTCAATCCCCTTGAGGCCCCCAGGGTAGGGTTCAGTCCACTGACGCAGCACCTTGTTCAACACAAATATTGCTCTGAGCTCGTTACCGTAGGGCCAGAATTAGAAAGATGAGGCACACACAAGGGCTCCACTGAGTGCACTGAAGGAATACTTTGTGCTTTGAAAACTCACACCTGCAATTGCTTCCTCATCGGCTGAATCCAAAGCTAATAAACCGGTGAGAGGCCCTTTCACAATCGCGCCTCCCGAGGAGATGACCTCAGGTTATAAATTGAGCCCCCGAGATCCCCACTAAGACGCTGGAGTATGTTGTTCTGAGGATGGCTGTGAAAGTGTTGCGTTTCCATTTCAGGTAATAACCTGATGGGGAGCTAAATTAACAAGACTTTCTTGGGTGTGGACTTTCCAAAGCAGAGTAGTTTTATGCTTTTTTCAATGATGACATTTTGCTCATGCTGAAATAATCAGTTTCTGTTGCATGTCATGCTACTAACTCCTCCTTTAACCTGATCTGCTTACTAGTAGCATGTTTATATGGAATATGGACCAGAAAGAAGGGAAACGACATAATGGTTAGCCCCTGGTCTTACCCAGCCAGAGGGATCTGGTTAGAATCCACTTTGCTACTTCTCAGCCATGAGGTAGGAGTTGAGTTACTGCGTGTCTCTAAGCCTCAGTCTCTGCCTCTGTTAAATGGGCATAATTAAAATTCTAGCAGAGGATTGCTTAGTGCACATTAAACCAAGTAAGTTATGTTCAGCATTTACACAGTGCGTGGCTCATAGTCAGCATGAAAAAAAAAAAAGTTGCTGTTAATAAGATGTCAAAGGAAAGCACTGTAGGCCTCTAGATTGCAAGCTCAGTGTCGTGTCAGAGGCCATGGACTGAATCTCATGCATCGTATTCATAGGGGAGTGTCTGAGTCTTTTGCCGTTTGTTTCTTTAGTCTTAATTTATATAATTCAAACAAACTTTATCATTTCATTTTCTGCGCCAACAGATAAGAAGCAGCAGTGTAGAAAAGTAATGGAAGGAGCTGTTCGGGGAAGACACAAAGTACAGAAAGAGAAAGGGAAGGAGGGAGCAGGAGAAGCGACGAGAACGAAGAATACAGGACAGGACAACTGTTAAATGCAGGTAGAAGGATTCCAAGAATATGAAAGTCCACTGACGCTGTGTACGGGGCAGTGCTCAGGAGTCCTTGATTAAATCCCGATGCAGACATTTGAGTAAATGCCACCCCTATTCCCATTCCCAAGGCTCCTCAGGACCCCAGCTTAATGCCCATGACCTTGAGGGAAGGACACCAAAACTGTAATGGTGAAACTGGAAAGAGCATGGAACGAGATATAACCAGTGAAGCTTGGGCTTTCTCCCTGTTCTATGACAGCATGAAATCACATAAAAACTGAAGACAAGGGAACTGAGTGCCATCTTGTGGAGGGACCGGCCACAGTGCCCCTCCTGCTCCTCCTCTTCCTGTGAGGGGTTTGTTTCTTTTGGTTTGGTTTTAAATTCCCATTCATTAAGAGTCGGCTGTTATAAAAGAGAGTTTCAGCTGGCTCGATGCCTTCTGCCCAGATGCCTCCCTGTGAGGTGGGCACCGCGCTCCTGTCTCTCTGAGCCCTGACTACACACATGTCACAGGAACTGAGCATTCCCAGGGGATGGGTCCCTCCTCCTCAATCTTTCTGCAAGGTGGGAGCATCCTTGAGGCCAGAGCATTTTGGAGTTCACGGTGACTCTGGGCACAAGAGAATGCCCCCTGCTCCAGAAGGGAGTGTATTATTTGAGATATTTGACATTGGGGAAATGATTTTATTTTCCCAAACCTTGGTTACCTTATCTGTTAAATAGAATTATATTTCCTCATGGACATTTGCTGTGAGAATAACATTTCATAACGTACATAAAACACCCATTCGAGAGCCTGGTACTGAGTAAGTGTTTATAATGCTGCACTTAGTACTAATCATTTGCTTTTCTCGCTGGTAAGCCTGGTTTTGTTTGGAAAGTAGATCAAGAATGTCACTGAGGATTAGCTGTGTATCACCTTCCAATCTGCCTCCTCCTTCTGGCCTATCCCACTCCAGGTGGTGAGAGGGCCGTGGTGTCCCCGGGCAACCTCTCTCATCACTCTGCTCTGTCATAGGAAGACAGCAAGGTTGAGGAGCTCTCTTTTAATCAGGGGAGGAAATCCCTCTCAAAAGCCTACAGGAGAGTCCCCCATAGGTCCCATTAGCCAAAAAGTTGGTCACCTGCCCACAGCCCAAAATTACAGAAGAGGAAACTGAGGCACACAGACATTTGAAACAGTGGAAGAGGACAATTAATCGACTACAGTAACCTTGAATTGATCCCTCTTGCCTTTGAGCAACTATTACACTCGTGTTTGTATATTGTAATTGGCAATTGATCCTGCTCAGCTTCATAACATCTCTTTCAGTGCTGTCTTCAGCTGAAATACAAATCTTGTAGTCTTCTGGTTTCACTTTTTTTTTTTAACTCCCAGCTCCCCAAATTTTACGACCATTTGCAATCTGCTATATTTCTCTGTGTTGATCTCTCCAGCCCTGACCTGAGCAATCTTTGCAAAACAGAGATATAATCAGGTCCCTGCCCTGTCCCCTGATGCAGAATGTCCCATGGATCCCCATTGTTTACAGCGTTAACGTTTGGGACTCCAAACACTGTTAAGTGCAGGAGTTTTTAGCTCAAGAAGAGATCTGGGCCCAGCCACAGCGCTCCATCGCAGTATTCTCTTGGGCAAGTTAGTAATTGCTCTAAACCTCAGGTATTATTCATGATTTCTAGTTACATATTTTTTTCATACACTTATTTATTTAATGTTTAATCTGTTCCAGTAGATGAAATTGTAGGAAGATGAGGATGTTGTCTAGAGCACCCAACCTGGATCGAACCTGAACCGGTGCCTGGCAGATAGTTGGCTCCCAAGAAATAATTGAATGAAAAAACTAAGGACCGCAATACCTCTGTTTCATAGAGTTGTCAGGATTAAATGCGGTGATGCATGTAAAGCACTCAATGCACATAGTGGGTGCTCCAAAGCTAGCTCTTTTGCTATTTTGTTTTTTATAATAAAAATCTTGATGAGATTCGAGTCCTACAGCATGGCATTCACATCCTAATCTTTCAAGCCTCATTCCTCCCCATTCTCTATTCTATACACAAGCTTCATACTCCAACCACAGGACTGCCACCCCTTGTTCCCCCAGATAAACCAGGAATGTGGATGCTTCCACCCTTTGCACGTGCTGTTCCCTCTACCTTGAATCCCTGCCACCCTCTCTGCTTTCTTACCAGGTTCAGACTGTATTATCCTTTTGGGTCTGTTTTGGATGCTCTCTGGGTCCACCTCCTCCCCATTCCATAATAAATCATTATATGGGTGGTAGCACTGTGGATCTGTCTCTTCTGGACACATAACAGAGCTGTACTTTCCTTCCTGTTTGAAGATCCACGGCGTGGCCCTGTGACTCTCTATGGGCAGTGAAAGTGGGGGAAGTGACATGTGTCACATCTGGCCTCGAGCCTCAAGAGCCAGCTCATGCCTTATGAGTCTTCTCTTCCCCGCTGGCATCATGACCTGCACTATTCAAGTCAGCAGGGATTCTGTTTTTCTGGGACTCTGAGGGACTTGAGGGAGCGGGGTCCTGCCACCCACCCATGTGGGACAAGCAGCCAAAGGGAGGGGCCACTGAGATGACTGTGTTTATCTCAGCTTGCCCTAGCGTGGCCTGAGTGAGGCAGGCTTGTTCATTTCTCCTGGTGCTCCTTCTCGTTCAGGTGATATTGTTAGAATTGCGTGTTGGCTTGGCTGCATCCCTCAGGAAGCAGCTCCCGGGAGAGCAGGACAAACCGCTGCTCCTCAAGCTTCTCAGCCCCTCGTGTCCGGTCTGGGATGTAATGCACAATTGCCGAATGAAACGTGGATTTGTGTGGTGAGAAGCGGGGGAAGGCCCTCAGGTCATGAGATATGGGAAGTGAAAGTGCCATTATTATAAAAAGAAATATCAGTCTTTGAGAGAAGGAGGATGTCGTAGCTCAGATTGCTTGAGCTCAGATGGGCAGCTGTCCTTTGTCACCCCGAAAAGGAGTGAAGACCTGAGAAAATGTTCCTGGGTAGAATCAGTGCCACCTGGAGCTCTGTCCTTTCCCGAACTCTCTCATCGCAGCCATATGCACATCGGC
The DNA here is from genome assembly GCF_041296235.1 of Equus asinus. NCBI lineage: Eukaryota > Metazoa > Chordata > Mammalia > Perissodactyla > Equidae > Equus > Equus asinus. The sequence goes on from NC_091792.1 coordinate 153,653,571, forward strand.
CTTTCCCCGGCCATGTGGGCCCCTGTTCCAGGGCCATCTTTACACTCTTAGTCTTGACGGTGGTGCCTGCCTTTTCCTGCTTCTGATCCCCCACCACTGTCCCTTCACTGCACACATTCCAGCAGAAGCAGCAGAAGGGCTCTGGGTGGCATCGGGCCATTTGTTAGGATTCTAGTGACATAGGCCACCGGCCCTGCTGCCTTAAACAATCCCATGTGTTGAGAATTGCTTCACCTGCTGCCTTTTCTTGCTTGAGTGGTTCTTTATGGTCCTCTGCTAAGGATGGCACAAAGGCTAATTATCTCAATAGTTGTCCTTTAAAAACATTAGATTAAGAGCCACAGTATGCTTTTCATTCTGCTTTTTTCTTTGTCATCTGTCTCTCTCTGCATAGCTCTCAGTGCTTGAAATTTTCTGCAGAGTGCTTTTTTCTTACTTGTCAATCTTTGGAATGTTGTGATTTCTTTCTTTATATATGACAGTTATTTAAGCAGACTAGTTGTTAGAAAATCTAAATCATTGCTATTATTCTTCCTTTCTTCATTTCTTCGAGCTAGTATTATCAAGCTACTATTGATGAGCGAATATTATTGAGCTCTATTGAGGGTCTACCCTGTGTCAGGTGGGCGAGGGCTTTTTTCTGTCATATCTCATCTAATTTTTATAGCTACTCAACACCGTGGGAAGCAGTCCCTTTCTTCAGTTGGGGAAACTGAGGCCCAGAGAGGAAGGTGCTTTTCCATGGGCAAAATACTAAGCCAGGATTTAAACCCTGGTCCATCCGAACTCACTTGCTTTGATCTTCCCACAGCATTCCATTTATTTCTGTATTCTCCTGCTTATATACTTTAGCCCAGACATGAGTTAAAAGCATTGAACTTGGTTTTTGTCCTCCCCAGACCTGTGAATGATACTCAGGTATTTTTCCATGAAATGTGTCCCAAACTTCCTCTTCCTGGCCTCCTTTAAGTTGCTAAGATAGTGTCTATCCCATAGCCTCCTTCATCTCATTGGGCTGGAAGTATGTGTTTCTATATCCACCTTTCTCCTTCCACAGTGGGCTCTTTGGGAGTTACCGGGGAACCGGGACAATGTGTCCCTGGACAGTGCCTGGGAGAAGGGCTGCAGTCAGGAAGCCGGCTATCTGTGTCCTGAGCAAATGACACATTCTCCCGGGCAGTGTCTGAGGGGAGAAGGAGGGTAATTGTAAGAAGAAATCTTAAAATCCAATTTAGTGACTCACAGTATTGAACATCTTTCTCCCTATGACTCTAAGCATTTGAAGAAAAATTATGCAAACTTCTGCAGGGATAACAACAGGACAAAATGATGGCACGTGGCCCTGTGGCCTCTGATGCCCTGTGTGTCGTTCTTGGCAATTTGGGGGAAAATGCACGGGATTCATGGGTGCTTGCCAACTGTGCGGTGATGATAGCTGTCCATTTCAGCAAGGGAGGCCCACACAGTCAAAATGGTACCTGTTGGGAGGGTGGGTCACCCCTGGAGCAGGAACTGAAGCCACGCACAGCCGAGGGCACTGAGGTAGCCCAGCTCCTGTCTCCTATCTGCCAGCACAGCTCCCTTTTCCACTCAGCGGCACTGAGTAATGAGAGGCCCTGTCCGCCCTCCTGTCACGGAGCTCTGCCCTGCACTGCCTGTGCCAGTGCATTTCTGCTTCTAACAAAGGATTCAGTTAGGTCACCGCTGCCTCTGTGCACAGCACTGCAGATTAAACATGTTGAGAAGTGGCTCCTCCTCCTCCTCCCTCACCACGGCCACACACACCTGGCTGCTCATCATTCATGCAGGGGCATTTATGAAGGACCCACTGCGTGCCCCTTCACAAACAGACAGCCTGAACCGTTCTATGTGTCACTGTCCTTTCTTCCTTGAGCCTCTGCCTGGTTGAGTCACTGCAGTACTTTGGATCATGAACAAATGTGTTTGAATAATTATCATCCCTGGATCCCATTTATACCACACAGCCTTCTTTTTTTAGGGACGAAAATAGCTACCATGATTTAAGGGCTTGCCATGGGCCAGGCAATATGGCAACATTGTAAGCATCCACATAGACTATTTTATGGAATCCTCACAATCGGTGTGTGGGGCCAGGGCAGTAGATCCAAGGCTCTGAGTTTCAGTACTGCCTGGTGGATTTTAAGTCACAGAGCTGACATTTGAGCTGGGGATTTTGGCTCTAAAATCTCTGCGAATTCCAGCATCTCCCCGCCAGTCCCCTCTGCAGATAATACCACCTCTGTGGCCAGACCCATCCCTCTCTGTTTTGTCTACCACAGTTGTTTCCAATCCTGGGATTAAAAACAAACTGCCCCAACAATACTAAGAAATGAAAACCAAGGGCACATTGACCACCTCAGCCCAAGACCAAGGGGATCAGAAGCCGAATCTGAACAGGCACAGACATTCCAGGCTCACGGCGTCCTTGTCATTCCAAGGGTTGTGGGTGGGAGACTGGTTCCGCTGGGAGCTTGCTAGATACACCAACTCTCAGACCTCTCCTCAGACCTTGGGTCAGAATCTGCATTTTTGAACTAGATTTCCATAGATGGGTGTGCACATCTGAGTTTAGAAAGCACTGTGCCCAGCGATTGTAATGGGGCAGCCTTAGCTCCTCCGAGGGCAGCTTTCGTCCCCTTCCACTTGCAACTCCTTAGCCAGATCCTTCAACCCTAATCTCTCATCTAATTTGGAGTAGAATGTTGTGTGCGTTGACTTCAGACTATCTATGTGACAGGTTGTATTTATCCTTGTTATAACATGGAGTTCTCAGAGGCTCAGAAACAACACTGTGATTGAAATCTCCTGGCCCCAAATCCCTGCCACACTATGCTGCCCTCCCAGGCTTGCCCTCCTTCCCTCCATCCTGGAAAGTGATGTTCATTATCCAGGTAACTTTTTGTAAATATGGAATCTCCCAGCATTGCCTTGAATGGAAGGGAGCACAGCAAGGCTGGAGAAGGACTGTTCAAAGAGTCCTCTTCTTTTTCAAAGGGAAAATGGGGCCAGTTGCACTTCCTTTTCCCAGACAGTGAACGTGGCCCAGGGAAACTTACTGACATTACGTGGACTGACCTTGGGTCTCTTCTACCCTGAACTCGTTTCACCCCATCCTACCTCACAGCAGTTACCATAAGTAAATCCAAACAAAAGTGAATGTCAACATTTGTTGAAGAGTGTCATGTGTAGGCAATTTCAAGAAAATAAATATTTATGTGAGTCTGGAGATATCACTGTCCTTTCGCAGACTGACAGGAGCAAGCTAAATCTGTTTCCTTTTTCTTGGTTTCCAAGATGACCTGCCAAGGATGGAAATTTGACACCACTGCAGCAGGCTCTTAAGTAGTTGTATAAAGGGGAGAGTGAAGACATTTTTGACTCCCAAAGATCAACAAAACATCTTATACTGTTGATTGCTCAGAAGTTTGGTTGGATGCAGAAATGACAGTTGTGTTGTTCAAACTGTCTTTACTCAGGTTTCAGTACACTCCAGAAAATTAAATCACTCAACACCTCGGGATCCCTGGAGAGAAGCAGTTCTTGCATGGTCGTATAGGAGATCTCATCCTTTTGCTATCTTATCATGCTCTGGAGTCAGCGCTCCCCTCTGCCTGGAATGCACTCTCCACTGCCCACGGGGAGGCATCACCGTTCAAAGGAAAAAAAGCACAGAGCTTTAGAGTTGGCCTGCGGAATTTTAGTTTTCACGCTTCCTGGGTCTGTGACCTTGAGAAGGTCATTTAACCTTAGTAGAGGTTTCCTCATCTGTCATGGGGAAAAATGCAGGACACTAGCATTTGCGGAATGCCTGTGGTGTGCCAGGCACTGCACCATATATTCGGCATGGGTGATCTTATTTCATTCTTGATGGCATCCATATGAAGTAGGTTTTAGCCCATTTTGCAGAATGGCACATTGAGCCCCAGAGAGGTAAGAAACGTATCTGAAGTCAGTTAGCTATAAGAATTCTAGCCTGGAACTGTCCAATTGCAAGAGCTTCTTTGCTTTGCCACTAATACATACTACTTTCATTGCTTAAAAAATATAAAATACAATGAGAATAAGCACCTCCTAGTATTGTTGCAAGTATTAGAAGGGATAGTTTATACACAAGTGACTACACACCATGGGTGCTCAGTAAGTAACCTCTTCCTTTCCAACTTTTTTGTTAAATCCCTTAAAGGACTTGTGGTCGAATATTTTGATCACTTCTGTATCTGAGAGGAGATTCTTGCCTGTGCCAGCTGTATCACCGTCTTTTGTTGAGGGGCTGGGAAAGTGTCCTGCAGACTAAGGGATCATAGGCATTGCGATTCCTGAGGCACTAAATTTATCACTTGTGAAATAGTCTAGTTATTTCATTTTATCCGTGAATATATTCCAGTGATGGGACTGCGAGAATATATTGTAGTTAATTACATTCGAAATCTAGGTCATGATGTGAATTATGTAATAAGAAGACTTAGGGAGAAAATTAAAATATTTTTGAAGGGTTATTTCACTGCTTCCCCTCCTTTTTTAATTAAAATATTTTCTAGACTTTCAGATGATCTTGTCCAATCACTCTTAGACATTTTGAGACCCCCTTTCAACATGTGGTTTCTGCTTAACTCTCTAGGGATGAAAAACTCACTGCCTTTTGACACAGTCTTTTTCACAGACAGACAACTGCTAAATTTCTTTCTCTACTGAATTAAAAGCCTTTCCCAGTGTGGCCATTTGCCTAACTTTCTACTACATTTGACACATTCACTCAGCAAATAGGATCTCTAGCACCTACTGTGTCCTAGAATGTATGCCAGGCCTTGGGTGATGCCATGGAGAGAGGCAGGACACTGATGAGGAGGCGCTGATTTGACATTGCTGGGTGGAGAGGCAGACAGTAAACAAGCAAATATAATTTTGGATAGTATATAAGGAATATAAAATGGGACAATGTGAAAAAAAGTGATTAAAAGAGAGCAGGTGGGTTCTTGCATCTGGGAAAGCCAGTATTTGAAATGAAATCTGAATGACAAGATAGAGCCAGCCCCAGAAAGCCTGGGACCCAGCATCCTGGAAAGAGGGAGAACAAATGCCAAGGCCCAGAGCAGGCATGGACTCAGTGTGTTCAAAGGAACAGAAGGTCACTGAGGCTGGAGCTTGGCTTGAAGGAGCAGACTGAGGCCAGAGGGGCAGGTGGGTCCCATGCTAGGGGCTTCCAGGGCCTACAAAGGAGTTTGGATTTAATCCCAAGTGCAAGGGAACCCCTGGCTGGAGGCTTCTCCCTGTGTTGCCCATGCCTGGCAGGTGGTCAGCATCTTCACAGTGGGGCCCGAGGAAGCCTACTGTTGCTGATAGGAAAGACTCTTATCTTTTGAATTCTTGAATCTCAGGGCTTGGTTTATCACTGCAGGACCAAGAAAACAGCCTCCCTGATAAAGGGGAGTAAACAGAGGGGGTCTGCCTCTCTTTGGGGGACCTTTAGCCCATCTACAAGAGAAGGACAGGTTCATTTTGCTCATCCTAGCAAGCGTGGGGCCTCCCAAGAAATCCGGTCCCTCCCCAAAGAATCGGTGCCAGGCATGAAGGCAAACAGAACTGAGAATCACATCAAGGAGCCCAGTGCCTACTGGACCACTAACTCTGGGCATTGCCGAGGAGGGAAAGGGGAAGCGAGCCTTTGCCTGCTCCCACTGAGTTTGAATCTAGTTCTTCCTCTAACTTTCTGCTTTGAGAACACTTCATTGCTTTGAGCCTCGCTTTCTTGTAATGATATAATTTCCCCCCTGAGGACTTGCAGTGTGCATCACGAGGGCCCTGCGTACCGAGTTGCCAGCCTGGTGTCTGCTCAGTAGCAAGTGCCACAGATGGCAGCTGCCATCATTGCTTTTGGCAAGGGATGTGACCTGGATTCTAGGTGCTGTCGAGCATTCTGTCCATGCCCAGGCCCACTCACGGCTCCAAACTTTCAGAAGGTTCCACTTGTTCAGTATTACCTGGTTTGCTTCTGGAGGGAGAATAATGAACTTATCTTTGTGCTGCCTACAAGTTCAAACTTGCCTTCCTGTCCCTTTTCCTGTTTGGGAAGCTCCCGATTTGTGAGGGGGGCGGGGGATCTTCCGATTAAGAGAATGCTTTCCACACTAGAAGAGCTTTCAGATTAAGAATTACAGCTTCACTCAGTGCTCTGTATCTCTCTGCTGTCCACGTCAGTTGCCACCAGCCACACGTGGCCGTGAGATGTGCTGTGAGAGTAAATGTATACACACTGGATTTTGAAGTCTTAATACAAAAAAAATGCAAAATAGCTCTTTAATTTTACATAGTGATTTTTTGTTGGAGTGATAACATTTTTGATATATTGGGTTACATAAAATATTTCTTTTTTTAATGTGGTTCCTGGAAAATTTTAAAGTGCATATGTGGGTCATTTTAACATTTATAATACAAGTGATAACAACACAGGATTTGTCATGGGGCAAGATGTGACGAGGTGTCAGAGACATAAATAAATCGTGGTTGCTCTCACTTTTGGGAGGGGCTGCTGTTACCTTTATGAGCGTCTCTTGATTGCCTATGAAGATTTGAGTTTCTGAGAATGTAGTAAAGCTGTGTGTTACACTTTTATTTACACAATTCGTCTGCTACATAACTACTATGGGGAAGGTGCTGTGGTTAGCATTATGGAGAGGAGAAGGCATTGGTAAAAATAGGGAATTCATCTCATTGCTTAGCTAAAATGTTAGACACATAGCAAAAATTCAATAAATATTTGTTCAATTAATGAAAAAGTGCATGTATGGCTCACCTTCTATTTCTATTGGACAGTGCTGACAGACATCGTCTCATTTTAGTCTCAGAGTAACCATTTGAGGTAGGTGAGTTATTACCATTTTATACATGAAGAAACAGAGGCTAAGAGAGGTTAAGTCACTTTGACTAAAGTAAAAACTAGAGACAGGATTCCTGACTCCATAGCCTATGTAATTCCTTTTGGCTCTTCTACCGAAAAAAAACAAATGAATGAGTTTGACCTTGTGCTGTACGCACCCTGACTATCAGCTGACTCTGGAGTTGGTGACCAGGGGGTTGTCACTGCTGGGTAGATTTTTTTGGAATTTTCTTCTTCAGGATCCCAAAAACATTGTCATTATTTCATGTGAAGACCACATGCCAGAGAGACAGCAGTCACAGCAGATAGAGTACAGAACTGGGATTCAGGAGCCACAAGTTCCAGGCCCAGATTTTCTATGTGACCCTGGGCGAGTCATCTCAGAGCCTCCTCAACCATAAAATGAAAGGCAGGAACCTAATGACTCTCTTCTGCTCTGATGTCCATAATTCCATTGTCAAGGTCAGCGTGACCCGGATGTCCTGGCTTACAGGTTCATCTGAGCTTGGGAATCTTTTCTTTTCTGAGTGTTACTAAGTGGCACAGAAATTTTGGCTGTGCCACTGAAAAATTCAGATTATCAGACTACAAGAGGAGGAAGTTGGCTCTTAATGTCCACTGTGTGTCCAATATATTTTATATATATTTAGATCTATATATGTGTGTGTCTATACATACACACACTATATATTTATATAAAGCTTAAAGTTTCATGCATGCACATGCTATACATATATATATAGCTCTTTCTCCATATAACTCATACATACACATGCTTCTCTCTTTCTTTCTCTATATCTGTCATACAACAGTATATGTAAACAAATATGTAATTATATATAAATAAAAATTATATATAAATACATCACGTAGCAAATATATATATATATTTTAGTGTGTGTGTATGAGACTTTAGCTAAGTTTTTTTTCCATATACCTCAAATATTTTTGGAATGTAGAAGGCTTAGAATAAATGAATACATTTTTAGAAAGTATTAAAGTAGAAACGAGGAGCTTTTAAGCTATTAACTGCCCAGGTTTTTTTTGCTTTTTTTTTTGTAAAGGACAAACTATATTTAGTTTCTTCCCCCTGCCGTCTGCTGGTATTCTCCTTTAGGAAAAAGATCTCAGATGTGCACTGTGCTCACCAGGATGTCTCATAATAGAGTGGAAAGAGCGTGAGCAGTCAGACGATCTCAGATCCAGCTTCTGACTCTGTCCCTTAGGTGTTGAATGATTGGGATCTGTAGCCGTTTCCTGAGTCTGAATACAGAGCTGTAAGATGGGGAGAGCAATACCCACCACCAAGAGTATCGCTGCCTAGTGTGGAGTGGCTACTTTCTCCCTCACTTCACCCACCCCCCCACCCGAACACATGCAAACACACACTCACACATGTACACACACAAACACATACAAGCACACATGTGTGCATACACACACACAAGCCAAACATGTAAAAGGTAGACATAACTGGTCCATTTGGTCAACCCACCTGGGCAGTTGAGAAGGAAATGGAATTTGACTGAAACGTACTGAAAGGTTCAGATGAGTAAGGAAAAGGCCCATTAAATTACGCTCATCCAATTGATACCCAACCTGAAGTGAGTTCGCTCACCCGTTGCACAGCAAGCCAATCTCTGACACCGGGTGTGGTGGAAGAAAGTAGGAATTTTATTTTTGCACAGCGCTGAGCAAGGAGAGAGGGCAGCTAATGCTGAAATCCCAAACTCCCCGAAAAGCTAAAAGGAAGGATTTTTATTTGGGGTTTTAGGTAGGGGAGGGGGAGCATATGGCCTTGCTGGTCGGAGCTTTCCCACCAGCCTGTCTTTGGCCTTGAGACACTTGCAGAGAGGAGGGAGCCCGTGACCTTGCTGGTCAGCAGCTTCCCCACCAGCCTGTATGTCTTTGCGGGGAGGAGATAATCCAGTTGCTTGTCCTTGGCCGGTGTCTGTCTCCATGGAGGATAGTGGATTCTGGAGCCAGGAAGCCAGAGAGCAAGCAGGGAATGAGTGTTTTGGTTTTAACCCCATATATGCCGGGTTTAATGTGGGGAAACTGATATCAGGGTCAGTATCACAATCAGTAGATCCAACCTGGAACCACATCTTGCTTATTCATCCCTCCTTAAACATTTTTATTTCTTTTTTTCTAAATATTTACGTCAGCTGATGTTGCAAGTCCCTTCCCCAGTGTTCTGTGGTTCTAGAAAGATTTCCAGCTATTGAATGCTTGCTCTTTAATATAAATTTTTCAAAACAGTTAATACGGCTGATATCTGAGGGCGGTAGATCAATTTGTTTGATCATAAAAATGGAAGCCCTGAATATTGTTCTTCGTTTTGAACAAGTTTTAAATTAATACAGTGAATTTTAAACTTGGTATAAAGAAGATGATGGGCCCTCTTGATATATAACATTTTTACTGGCTCTGTAAATCCCACAGTCCCCAAGCCGGGCCTGTCTCTAACCTTCCCTAACAGTTTAGACATAGATTACTTAAAAGAGAGCATCCAGTCTCCCCTTTCTGGGAGAGGATCAAACACGGATTGTTGCGTATGAGCTCCCTAAAAACATGAGCCCTGACTCATCTGTCTTTGGGAACCCCATGCAAACTCACCCAGTAGTGTCTGTGTCCTTGAGGGACTTTAGTGCCTAAATGTGATAAATCTCAGACAGGTGAAGAGGAGAGAGCCTCAAGGAGGCAGTTGGTGGAAAGAGAGCCCTGCGTTTAGAGGTTTGAATTTGGGCTATGAATTTTGTACCAGACTAAATTTTTGTATCCTTGGGCAAGACTCTCATCTGTAATTGTCCTGCCTTCTTACCTTACACTGTGAGGTTGCAGTGACAGTCAGTGGAGCTGGCTACGAGACCACTTTATAAAAAGTAAAACTTTGCATGCATGAAAGTTTTTTGCTTGTTCTATTGACCTCACCTGTTTATCCCTCTGGGCCCACCTCAGACATTTCTTCTGCTATGAAGCCATCCCCAGTTGTTTCAGGCAACAGGAATGAACATATGGCCTCACAGTACCCTGCCCAAACGATGATTGTAATATATATTGTCCTGATTGATGCCTGTAGTCAGGTTGTATCAGTTAACTTTTACCAAGATTGTGCTGCAGTGCAAACCACTGCAAAACTCAACGACTTAAAACCACAACAATGCTTTCTCACTCATGAGCCGGGTTAGCTGCGCTCTGCACAACGGACTTGCGGGGTGGCTCTGCTGCATGTGTCTCTCATCTTCCTCCCCGGAACAGCGGCTGACCAGGGCACACTCTCCTCGTGTTGATGGCAGAAGTGCACCGGCCAGGTGAAGCACACAGGCCTCTTAAGGCTGGGGACTGGCCCATTGTTGTTTCTGCTCACACGCCATTGGCCAAACTCAAACCAAATTTCTGGGAAGCACACTACCCCCACAATGAGGTTACGGGAAGGGCTGGACTCAGGGAGAGGGGAAGAATTGGGACTAAACGTTCAATCCTTCATAAGGTTTCCCCTGCCCTATTAGAGTAGAAATCAATCTTCCACACAGGTTCACCTGCCCTATTAGATCAGGAGCCTCTGAGGGGGGAGAGGGCAGACACAATGCCTGCTTCTATATCACCTGCCCGAGGCTGGCAGGGAGCAGATATTTCACTGGTGTTTGCTGAGAGCCAAAAGACCATTCCAACCCTTTTCTTTATAGCAGAGGTTGGCAAACTATGGCCACAGGCCCACTCTGGCCATGTTTTTACACAGAGAGCTAAACATAAAGTGTTGGAAAAAAATCAAAAGAATAATAAAATGTAGTAAGTATGAAATTCCGATTTGTGTCCATAAATAAAGTTTTATTGGAACACAGCCACGCCCCTTCCTTTATGTATTGTCTGTGGCTGCTCTAGAGCAAAACAGCCTACTTGGAGTTGCCATAGAGACAGTCTGTCCTGCAAAGCCCAAAACATTTACTCTCAGGCCCTGTACAGAAGCTGTTTGCGACTCCCTGCTTTGCAGGATAAAGAACCTCAGAGCGCCCCAGGGAAGTGAATGCTGTGCCCAGACTACAGAGTTGTCAGCTGGATTAAGCCCTCTATCTAGGGTTAATATTTTCCCTCTTTGTTTCCTAGTAATTGGCGGCCTGCGACACCAATGTGTCACTGATCAGGAGGCATTCCCTGCGGCAGCGCTCCATGACCCAGCGGCGCCCGGCCCACTGAAGCCACCGTGGTGTCCAGCATGGCCGCGTTGCTCCTGGGCGCGGTGCTGCTGGTGGCCCAGCTCCAGCTAGTGCCTTGCCGCCCCGCCGCGCCCGGGGCCGAGCCGGGCCAGCAGGAACTGGTGGGGAAAGCGGCCACCCTGCAGAACGAGGTCCGAGCTGGCGCGGCCCCCAACGGCTCTGCCCAGCAGCTGCCGCAGACCATCATCATTGGCGTGCGCAAAGGTGGCACCCGTGCGCTGCTGGAGATGCTCAGCCTGCACCCAGACGTGGCGGCTGCCGAGAACGAGGTCCACTTCTTCGACTGGGAGGAGCATTTCAGCCAAGGCCTGGGCTGGTATCTCAGCCAGATGCCCTTCTCCGCCCCGCATCAGCTCACGGTGGAAAAGACCCCCGCGTACTTCACGTCGCCCAAAGTGCCTGAGCGGGTCCACAGCATGAACCCGTCCATCCGGCTGCTGCTCATCCTGCGGGACCCGTCGGAGCGCGTGCTGTCCGACTACACCCAAGTGTTCTACAACCACGTGCAGAAGCACAAGCCCTACCCCTCCATCGAGGAGTTCCTGGTGCGCGACGGCCGGCTCAACGTGGACTACAAGGCGCTCAACCGCAGCCTCTACCACATGCACATGCAGAACTGGCTGCGCTTCTTCCCGCTGCGCCACATCCACATCGTCGACGGCGACCGCCTCATCAGGGACCCTTTCCCCGAGATCCAAAAGGTCGAGAGGTTCCTGAAGCTGGCGCCGCAGATCAACGCCTCGAACTTCTACTTTAACAAAACCAAGGGCTTTTACTGCCTGCGGGACAGCGGCCGGGACCGCTGCTTACACGAGTCCAAAGGCCGGGCGCACCCCCAAGTGGACCCCAAACTCCTCAATAAACTGCATGAATATTTTCACGAGCCAAATAAGAAGTTCTTCGAGCTTGTTGGCAGAACATTTGACTGGCACTGATTTGCAATGAGCTAGTCTCGGAACCTTTCGTATTGTAAGTTACGGTGTACACCTAGGGGAAGAAACAAGAATTTTAAAAGGGCATTTAAGCTATAATTTATTTGTAAAATCCATAAATTACTTCTGTACAGTATTAGATTCACAATTGCCATATATACTAGTTATATTTTTCTACTTGTTAAATTGAGGGCATTTTGTATTGTTTTTCATGGTTGTTAACATGTGTAATATGTCTCTATATGAAGGAACTAAAATATTTCACTGCAGAAAAAAAAAACTCTGGAGACGCTGTCTTTTTTGAATATAATTAACTTGCCCCCAACTCAAAATAGCTGCCTGTGTTGCATTTATTGAAGAATCTATATTCCTTTGTTACTAAAAAAAAAAAAAAAAAAAATGTTTTCCATGGCTATTATGCATCTCTCTCCTCCTCTCCTTTCTTCAGAGCTCGTTTTAATTTTTAATGTCTCGCTGTGGTCATCAGATTTATTTTTTACTTGCGTTATAAGTTTTATCTTCGCTAAGATCCCCTCTTCTTCTTGGAGGTGGCAGGTCCACCCACTCCCGACTTCTGCAGGTAGCTGAGTGTGGATTTTAACCCTACGTAAGCTCAGGGTGGACAAAGCAACGTTAAGACTAGAGAAGTAGTTCATAACTAGCAAGAGGCCCGTGGCATACACCTTTGCTTCAAAGATTGCTTGCATCTGTTTGTGATCCCAGCAATGGGCAAAACCCACAATAAAGGTGGGTGAAATTGGCAATAAAGGGGATTAAACCATTAGCCTTCAGAATGATCTTGGGGCTGTGCACTTTGCCCCAGGTGGCAGTGGGTCTCTAGAAAGCCCCTTAAAATAGAAAAGAGGAATTGTCAAATCTGTGTGTCCTTTCTTGTAGATTCTGTAAAAAACTGACTTAAAGGGGTAACCCTTTGCTTAGATTGGCAGGCTATTTATTTCCTGGAAGATTAGTATGCATTATAGACATACATTCCATATGCACTGAGAAATAAATACGTGTATTTATGTATTTAAAAATCAACTCTGAATTTGGAGTCCTGAAAGTGAAAGAAAATTTAAACTCTCGAGGGTTAAAATTAAAAAAAGAAAAGCGCGAAAAGGAGGGTAGCGCATAAGGAGCCCCTTGCACGGCACCTAGAGGGGAGAGGCCCTCTTCCACTTTCACTTCTGCCCCTGAGCAGCTGCGTGGTCGGAGGTGGCCACAGCCCTCTGAGCCTGCTTCCTCATGCAGTCTTCACTAAGCCAGCCTTTTACAGAATTAAATAAATTGGATTTTTTTCTTATTATGAAAGCAAAACATATTCAATTACAGTAAAACAAAAAATACAAACAAGCAAAATAAACACATTTTCTGATATAGTTTATACTTAAAAAAGTATACTTAAAGCAGAGGAGCGAAATGGACATTATATATAAGAACTCACTGAAATTTCCCCACGCCCAGGAAGTGGGAATTATTTTGGTGAGTTCAAAGAGGAAGAAATAGGCCCAAAGAAGATAAGGAGCTTGCCCGAGGTCATACTGTGTATAAGCCAGGGTTTGGAGTCCACTTAGAGCCAAAACATAGGTTTTTTGTTTATTCTACCCAATTCTTTCTGAGCTCAAACGGGAAGGCCCAGACTCAGAGAGTTCTTCCTGACTTGACCTGACCTATTCCCTTCCTGGTGCCAAATGTCTTCCATCCCAAGAGGTGTGTCTGAGCCAGAGGAAAGGGGCAGGAACAAGCCTGCGTTTTTCTCAGCAGTGCTATCAGAGAAGTGAGTCACCTTGGTTAGTTTCAGCAGCTGCAGCCTGGCCTGACCTTTGCATGGCCCACACCCCACCCCAGGCCGTGCACTGACAGCAGAGAGAAGGCCTTCCTCTTCAGAATCCATTAAGGTTGTCTTTAAACAACCAACTCCCCAGAAGGCGTGGCAGAATTAGTTATCACAGGCTTCCAGTTGACACTGTACATTGCAATCTGCAGAGTGCTTCCCTCTGCGGCTTATCATTGGCTCTTGCTTTTATCACACCCACTTCAGAGCTGAAGAAATGAGAGGCCCAGAGAGGTTAAGTCGAGTTTCCAAGGTTGCCTGGGAATTTGGCGACTGAGTGGAGACTCCAGTGTGAGTTTTCTGACTCCCAAGAAGATGCTCTTTGCAAAATACCTAGGAATGCCTGTCCTAACGTGGACAGCATGTTTGAAGCATCCACTACTGGGGCAAGACGTGATGGGTAGGAATGGAGGAAGGAAGGACCAAGCAGTAAGAATATGATCTAGCTGCTGGGGCTGGCACAATTGATGGTAGGGAGTGGTCCAGTGTAAAATGATCTGTGGGTATAAATTCAATAATTGTTGATTTAGATTATGGAGTCTTGACTAAGGATGTGTTCATGGAGGTCTAGCATGTGCAAAGGGTCAGGGGTCTTAGTGGCTATGTCTCTTCATCCATTTATGGTACAACCCAGCCAGCAATTTGGAAGGTACAAGGAGTAAGAAGCCATGACTCCAGACCTAGCCCATGCACTTAGATCTCATGTGAGCACTGCCACATTCAGAGAAAGCCCTAAGGTAGACCTGGATCTGCCTTCATAGAGACCCCAGTGCAATGGCTCAGGAGTCAGACAGATACCTGGTCCCTCTCCAAAAGTGCCTAATACCGATTCTAGTAACAAAGATAGAGATGTCAGACTGGTCCAGGCCCTGTGGCAGCCTGGGGGCTTCTAGCTGGGGGCCTTCCAAAGATGCAGCTGAGAGCAGCTGAGCAGACCTTAGCTATTGTATTTGGAATATTCCCTGTGCTTGATGTTGCTGAGTCAGGACAGCTTCTGCCCCCTCCCTTCCTGCAGGAATCAGATAGTGCCCAAATCCTCTTAACACTATTTGGTTATCAGCTCACAGCCTGAAAATTTGCTAGTTTAGCAAAAATGATGATGTGCCTCTGAGCACAGGGTGCCTTGCTCTTTCTATCGTGGGAGACTGTCACTCAGCTGAAGGGAAATGTAGGACAGAAGAGCCAATGCCCAGGGTGCCCTGCTACTTACAGAGGCGGAATCAGATCCCCACCAAGAGTTCAGGTATTCTTAAAATCATGTTTATCTTTTGAGCCCCTACCATGTGCTTAGCATAGTATGAAACCCTCGGGAGTATAAAAGAAATTGCAACAGGAAATGTCATTAAGTGTTCTGGGTTTGAATAAAAAGCACGAGCTAAGAAGGCAAGGGAAATGACATTGACCTGTGTGCGGACCAGCATGTGTTCGGCCCTTCTCATTTCATTCAGTACCATCCCTGGGAGGAATCAACTAGCCCCGTCCTAGAGAGGAGGAAACTGAGGATAAGAAGTGGATCTGTTCTCGTTGTTTTGAAGGAAGAGAGGAACTGCTCACTCCAGGGGGACAGTTGTCCCGGAGATAGGGAGTGATGGCATAAGGATCACCATCAGAAGGTGAGAAATGACAGAGTTGTCTCTCATAATGCCATCAATCAGGAGCAGTAAGAGAGGAAGAATCTTTCCAAACGTCGCATGGCAGAGCTATGACCTGGGTTACTTAACTTGTGGACCTCAGGGACCCTGCTCTTTCCATGGGAAAGCATCTTGGAGGAATTGCCATGAAGCTGGAACATGGAAGGCAATGAATGTAACCAGAGCAGAGCATTCTGGACAATGGCAGTTCAAAACTCAAGACAATGGTGATGGGGAGGAGGAAGGAGGGAGGCGAGATGCAGGCTAGGGACTTGTCTACTGGGGAAGCAAATGGGTTAAACACACTGAGAGCTCACTATGTGCCAGACACTTGTGACCTTGACATCTGCTCTCCAAGTGGTGGAAGCTTACTTAGCAGGCACCCCTGTGTCTGTCTCCTGTGCAGGTGCGTCTGTCACATAAAAATAACTATCGTTTACTGCGTACCTGCTATGTGCTTGGTATTTTAAATATCTTGCTTCTAATCCACATAAAAATTCTGAGAAACGGTAAATGGCGTAGTACTAATTTTACAGAGGTGGAAACTCAAACCCAGAGATTAAAGGGCTTGCCCATGATGCCAAAGCCATTGATTGTTACAACTGGAATGTGGTCTCCAGCGTCCTTGCTCTGTTGCTTTTCAGTCCATGCAGTCATGAGTAAGAGGAGAAAGAAATAAAGCATGAGTGTCTGTCTAGTAGTCAGAGCCTGTAAGGGAAATGATGGGCATCCAAGATGCAAGGATGCAGATAGGGTCATACTGAATGGTCTTCGAGCAAAAGAGTGGCTGGGAGTTGATACAATGGGCACGTGATAAAGCACATTCCTTACTAGCAGATATGTATTTAGGAAGGCTGAGCTACAGCTAAAGACCAGAGCAACACAACGGAGCTTTCCAGATGGCAAAGCAGGAGTGAGGACCAAAGCTACAGACTCTGAGTGAACAGCTCTACTGAAGGATTGTGATGTAGGAAATGGCCTTGGTTCTTCAGTTCATCCTGATAGCAAAATCTTTATTACATTTCCCGTAAATTTCCCAATTAGATAACTGCAAAGAAAAGGCAACTATAACCAGCAGACGTGGGTGTGAATCCCAACTCTACCAATGATTGGACGTGTGCCCTTGAGTGCAATTCCCAGAACTTCAATTTCCTTCTCAATATAAATGAACTGATGTTTACTTAACTCTGTTTTTGGGGAAATTCAATGAGAGAAAGTAGGTAAAACCTTTAAACTTGGTGGCTATGTAGCTTAGTGTTCAAGAGCATTTAAGACTTTGGGAAATAGACCAAAATGGGTTTGGAACCAGTCAGCAGGCACCCATTGCCTTTGTTTCCCCATCCACTTCCCAGCTACAGGGCTGTTAGTGCCCCATCCAGATCCCAATTACCAGGGAAGCACCCTATCCCCAGCCGCCAGAAGAGTTGGCTGCCAATGGCTCAGCCTATACTGTTTTCTGGACTATTCCCCTTAGTTGGCAGGAGCTGCCTTACCTGGAGGGGCCTGGGAAGTTATGCCCACCCTGCTTCTCCACTTTCCTTGGGGTCCCCTGCGACTAATGATTGACTTATGTGGGGAGGGGAAGTGGGAGTTTGGGGTTGTGGGGATACAGCCCCGCATCCTGGCCTCTAGGCAGGACACCCTCTGTGGTAATGCTCCAGGACTCATGCGCCAGGGCTCCTTATGGGTCAGGCTCAGGCTTAGACTTCTCCTGAAACAACACTTTTGCTTAGCTTCTTGCCCTATTTTATCCTCCGTCCCTCATGGCCTTACCCATTTCTTCCATAATCTCATTCTTAGTAAATGACTTGCACAAGAATACAGGAAGCTGCATCTTAGGCTTTGCTTCTAGAGCATCCAATCTAAGATAGTAAACCTGCATTAAATGCCTTATTCTCTCTGTAGTTCGTGTAGATAATATGACCAACCCACAGTGTTATTATAATTCTTCTAATTAAACAGGAGACAGCAGGGAATGAGTCTGTTTTATTGGCTGATACATAAAAGTGCAGAATACAATAGTAAATACAATTGTTACCAAGTAGTAGTCTCCTATTTGGCTTATCAGACAATCAAAATAGTATTAGTGAATCAATACCAAACTTAAACTCCACCTTCATGAAACTCTTGTGGTTCCCACAAACATGAAGGCATCACTCCATCTTACTTAAGTTAGGGTATTGTATCTCTGTTGTTTGACAAGTATTTCATTTAGAGCTAGTATGTGAATGTTTCTGCCTCTTGATTGCAACCGCTGGCACCTAGCACAGTGCCTGCACATGGTAGATAGAAAGTACTTGTTTGTGGATTGAATCATAACTCTAGTCCTGTTGTCAGTCTGATGTGAAGACCCCCTCCGCCATATCCCAGCCTCGTGATCTGGCTGGCCTCCTGGGAATGCCTCTGGGCCAGGCATTGCTAGTGCTTCACAATGCCCTGTCTTACTTAATCCTTACGAGTCCCTGGAGAAATTATCAATCCAAGCTCCATGTTTTTGCTTACCATCATATCCCCAGCAACTAGAACAATGCTTAACACAGGGGTTACAAATATTTATTAACTAAATGAATCATTCTAATGCCCAAACTCTTTCCACTATGCCATACTATTCAACCTCTTCCCAAGTACTGCACCAATGGAGAATCCAGGATTCTC
The DNA here is from genome assembly GCF_041296235.1 of Equus asinus. Classification (NCBI taxonomy): domain Eukaryota; kingdom Metazoa; phylum Chordata; class Mammalia; order Perissodactyla; family Equidae; genus Equus; species Equus asinus. Next base: position 153,671,735 of record NC_091792.1, read on the forward strand.
CAAGCCAGCCCATTACATCTCCAAACTGGCTATTAAAATTCACAGTTCCTGTACCTAACCTCTATTGCCCTAGATTCCTCTCATGGATGAGTCCTACCGCAGGGTGTCATGGAGAGCAAGTCTCATACCAACTTCTAACGTTGGCACATTGGAAAGAGCACTGGCCTTGGATTCTGAAGACGTGGACTTAGAGGTTTGGCTCAGCCTTTTTCATAGCTATGTGACCTTGGGCAGTTTCCTTAACTTCTCTGAACTTCTGGCATCTTTCTGTAAAAAAGGATAAATGATGCCTTCTTCACAGAGATTCTACGGGTAATACATGGCAAGTGGACAATGTACAAATACAAGCGATTATAATTCTGTAAATACTCTTCTAATATTGAAAAGTCACTCAGCTCTCATAACTAATGTCATGCTCTATAGAGGGCAATGGGATGATAGCTGAGTATTTGCTAAAAGCAAGGTGTATATTATCTCATTTAATCTCCACATCAACCTGTAAGACAGGTACGACTATTAACTTCATTGTATGGATGAGGAATCCAAGGCACAGAGAAATTAAGTAATTTGCCCAACGTCACATGTCTAGTAAACGGTAGAGCCAGATTTGTTCCCTGGGCAGTCTGTCTTCACGGCTAGCATACTTAACCTCTGGGCTACACTGCCTTTCAGTGCAAAAGAGAACCTCTTCTCCAACATATCTGCCCATGGAAAGACCTAGAGCACAAAGAAGTCACAACTAGAGATCAGAAACTTAAGACAAAGAGCAAGAAGAAGACCATGGTAGGCAGAACTCATAAATGACCGCCCAAGATTCCCAGCCCTTGATGTATACACCCTGTGCAATCGCTTCCCTTTGAATGTGGACAGAACTTGTAAATTTGATGAGATATTTACATGATTGTGTGTGTGTGTGTATTGAAAATAAATTACGTGGGGACCGGCCCCGTGACTGAGTGGTTAAGTTCACGTGCTCTGCTTCAGCAGCTCAGGGTTTCACTGGTTCAGATCCTGGGTGCGGGCCTAGCACCACTCCTCTGGCCATGCTGAGGTGGTGTCCCACAGAGCAGAACTAGAAGGACCTACAACTAGAATAAGAATATACAACTATGTACTGGGCGGCTTTCAGGAGAAGAAGAAGAAGGAAGAAAAAAAGAAGATTGGCACCTGAGCTAACATCTGAGCCAGTCTTCCTCTATTTTGTGTGGGATGCCACCACAGTGTGACTTGACAAGAGGTACTAGGTCCATGCCCAGGATCCGAACCTGCGAACCCCAGGTGGCTGAAGCAGAGCACGGGAACTTAACCAGAATGCTACCGAGCCAGCATGGTGGGACTTTTTACCAGCATAGTGGGACTTTTTAAACGGTAGCTAGCTCTCCCCAGAGTAAGTGTTCCAAAAGACGAAAGCATAAGTTGCAAGCATTACATAGTGAAACTACTCCCACGTTCTATTGTTTCAACAGGGCCAGCCCAGATTCACTGTGGGAAAGGACTACACAGGAGCTAAATAATAGGAGGCACAGTTCACTGCGGGGGGACCTCTCTGGAGACTAGCTACCATACTTGGTTGTTCTTTGACAATAAAGTGGAGAGAATACCTACCTGTTGGCTCTTTGGTCATACTTAAAAGGGAGATTAATATAGGTATAAGCTTTCATGAACCTTAGAGTCCATTATTCTAATGTAAGGTAAATTATAAGTCCTTGAGCCTGCTATGTAATTTCAACTATTTTGACCTAAGGCATTTGGCTATTTTTCAGTCCAATCTTTTGATCAATTGTGATGGCAATTAAGTGATTTTGCATAAATCATTTGTCCCATAAGTAGAATGCAGGCATGTACACCATGTTGTTCCACTGTATTTTGTTATAGCACATCCAAATTATATAAGAAAAAGATACACTTAGGACAAACTATGGACTGGAGACAGCTGGGAAAACTTTGATTTTGTAGGCACAAACCCTGGCAGACCTGCAGGACCTCTTAGATAATTTGTCAAACGTGAAAGAATGTTGCCGAGACATTTAACACTGCATATTGAAAGCTGTGTATAGAATTCAAAAAAGAATGCATGGCAGACTCCATTTCCAATTCCTTTAATTTGGAATTTCTATCTTTAGTAGCAATTTACATTTTCCACACAATTAAAGACTGTACCTGGGTCTGATTTGCACTTCAAGTATCCAATTCAGCTGTGATTTACATTTTTTCTCTATTTATCTGTTTATCTGCTTCCCAGTAAGAAAACTGGGTTTTAAATTTTGACGTTATCGCTTAAAACATGGGTAACACTGGACAAATTTGATTAACCATTTCAGAGGGTTAGTTTGCTCGTATGCTAAATGGGAGTAAGATTTTATTTAAGGAATTGCTGTGCATCCTAAAGGCTGTGAGCACAGCCAGGCACATAGTAGGCATTCAGTACATGTGCATTGGCTGTTCTTTGAAGACCCTCTGTGGACCCATCCAAAGGGTCTGTGATTACAGGACTCACTATTGGTAAGAGAATAGCCTTCAGTGATCACTGCCCCTTGTGGACTTCAAGGCCAACACATCCGAAGTCAATGAGATGTTTTTTATGCCTCTGAACATATACGTCCATATAAATCCAAGCTATCAACAAACACAAGTTTTGAGACAATTATCTGGATAATAAAGGTCTTTGCATTTTCCCAAAATGTTCAAATAATGAAGAAGAAAATGTTCATTGGTCTCTCTTTCTTTCTTCTCCATACGTGACAGATGCAGACTAAAGGTAATTTGAAAAGAAAATTTTTTCCACTAAATAGTTTGGAAATTTACCTTTGACAGAGAAGATCTCCTAACTTTTTCAAGGACATAAAAAGGCTAGTTTTCGATTAGCTGCCATTTCTCTCATTTTTACCAAATTACGCCTTTAAAACTCAGTTTCTCTCCTCTCTACAATGTCCTACTTAATATTTTTTTCTCTTGGGAGGTATAGCAACTTTGCTAAAGAAATTTAAAAGAGTTTAAAAGTTCAAGGGATGTTTTAGTCATGCCCATCTGTTTATTAAAATCCAGTCTTGTTCACGATCATCAGAAAGTAGAAGCAACTCAAGCATCCATCAAAGATGACTGAATAAACAAATGTGATCCATCCATACAATGAAGCAGTATCCAGCCATGAAAAGGAATAAAGTTTTGGCACATGCTACAACATGGATGCACTTTGAAACATTATGCTAACTGAAATAAACCAGACACAAAAGGACAAATACTATATGACTCCAATTTTATGGAATAACTAGAATGGGCCAATTCATAGAGACAAAAAGTAAATTAGAGGTTTTTAAGGCTGCATGGGGAGGGGACAAGGAAGAGTTATTGTTAATAAGTACAAGTTTCTGCTTGAGTAATGACAAAGTTTTGGCAATAGACAGTGGTGACAGATACACAACATTTTGAATGTCATTAATGTTCCTAATTATACAGTTAAAAATGGTTAAATGTCAAATTTTATCTATTTTTATCATAAAAATATATATATACCCTCTCTCTCTCTCTACATATATATATATACCCCAAAAAAGGACAAAAGTCCAACCTCAGGTTCTATCTTAACTTAATATTTAATTGAAAGCAAGTCACCCATGTTCTTGATTCATTTGCAGTATATGCAGAAGGATTTCCATGAAAGTGCTAACTCTATGCGTTGTCATTGCGTAACTTCTGCAGTTTCCAATTGCTGCATTATTTATCAGTTTATGGATGGGAAATAAGCATGATACTTAATGTGAAGCAGACCTAATTGCACCCACTTTTCATGTGCCTAACTTATGACTTCATTTCAAACCAAATCAATCGTTTACAGTTAGAATGTAAGCCACTGTACACAGTTTTCAATTTCTCCCACCCTGAGGAGTACAGTATTGCCTCTCTAAATCATTTTATTCCCAATCCCCCTGTGAAATGTGCAGCACCACAACCTCAGAGTAAACTCATCAGCAGTCAGATCTTTCTAGGGTGAAGTCAACCCATGGCCCGGTCAGTTCTGTTTGACAAAAATTCCCCATCACAGATTGAACTCAGCTGACCAAACTGTTTGAATTAAATGCTAAAACGATGAGCTCCTTAGTAAGCAAATCAGATGACATACTTAGTCTCTATGAAAAGTAACCCAAAGAATAAATTAATGGAGGGGTACCTTAAAATATCATATTTTTGTTTTGTCTGTATACATCAGGCATATAGGCTAACTGATCGAGTAGGTGTCGCTATGTCTCATATACCAACTTCCTGTTAGACATCCAGTGAAAAAAAGTTATATAACTGAAATAAGAACTACTCTGTGTTCAACTTGGTACATAGAGTTAATCCTACAAATATGTGTAGTCTTATAGAGGGACAACTGGACACCTTAGAGTTTAGTTTGATTCCTACAATAGTTCAGTAGTTTAAAAGAAGTCCTTGACAAGGGGGCATTTCTCCTAAGACAGGCATGTAAGTTAGGGAGTTGGAGGAAGTTGGGGCTAATCAAGGAAAAAGACATGACCGCAAGAGACAAAAACACACAATGAGCTTTACTGGCTGGCGCTTGGACAGGGTAGCATGGGAGGGGAGGTCCACACAGCATGAGACTATCCAGAGGCTTAGGGTGAGGGGACTACCATCCAGAAGGGGAGGTGGGCAGGGGAGCACCTGGGGACAGGGGGATCCAAAAGGAGCTTACATATCTCAGAGATGTCGCTCAGCAGCATGGCTGGGAGCCTCTGGGTCAGAGAACTCCAAAGGGCTGAGGTTAACTGGGGTACACAGAGCAGCCAATCTCCAAATGGCTAAACACCTGCTTGGTTTGTCTATGTTTAAAATAACTATGTATAAAAATTTGAGTTTGGGGCCAGCGGCCTTTGAGCTAAGGGATCTCACCTGCCATGAAGAAGAAAACAGCCTAAGCGCTAATACACACAGGCCATCTTTGGTTCCTTTTTATAACAATGAGGACCCAGAGTGTCTGCCTTGTATCTGAATGGGTTTCTCACCTGCGCGTGGGCTTCTGTCAACACTGAAGCTCCATCAAGGCCCTTGTGTTTGTTCGCTGTGCCACTGGAACACATTTCCATAAACTTAATGCCTTAAGACAACAGAATTTATTATCTTACAGTTCTGGAACTCCAAAGTCCAAAATCAGTCTCAGTGAGCTAAAATCAGTGTTGGCAAGGACCTGTTCCTTCTGGAGCTTCTAGAGGAGAGTCCTCTTCATTGTCTTTTCTAGCTTCTAGAGGCCACTCTCATTCCTTGGTGAGCAGTCAGTCCCACATCATTTCACCTTTTTTCAGATTCTCACCTCTGCTTCTCTCTTATAAGGGCCCTTGTGATTACGTTGGGCCCACCTAGATAACCCAGAATAATCTCCCCATCTCAAGATTCTTACCTTAATCACATCAGCGAAGTCCCTTTGCCATGTAAGGCAACACATTCACAGGTTCTGAGGATTAGGGCATGGATACCTTTGGGGTTATTCAGCTTCCCACAGGACTCTACTGAGAACTCTGATATGCCCCAAGATCCAGAATGGCCTGGGGTTTAGGACATAAGATAAAAGGAAGATCAATGGAGTCCCTTCAAGGAAGCCCTGTAGCCACACCAGGGACCTCTAGAAGGGAATGTAGCTGTTTTACAAATGCATGTAGTGAGGATGGAATTCATGGTTTTAAGGACTCAGAATTCTTCTAGCAGGGGGCTTCTTTATGACCCTCAGCCCTGGGGTAGTTTGAGTGATGGGGCCAGTAAAGGCAAGCTTGTCTTTACTCAGTTTCTTTCCTCCCCAGACCATCCTGTCCTGTCTTCCCTTCTCATAGTTTGTCTTTCAGTCTGCACCCCAAAATCCTAGTTTACATCCTCCGGCACATTCTTTCAATACATTGCACAAGGCCTCTGATGTATGCAAAATGGAGACAAGTGATTCAGACACAGTCCCTGTCCTAGAGGAGCCCACGGCCCAGTGGAGGAGACAGAGATGTGACTGGAGACTGAGTTCAACCTGCAAGCCCAGACAGAGTGGTAAACAGAGAAAGGAGGTACAAAGGGAGCATGGTGGCCTCCTGGATTAGAGAAGGCATCATGGGATAGAGAACATTTGACCTGAATCTTGAAGGATGATCCTGAGTTTGCCTCCATCCCACCATTGGCCACAGCCACCATTCTTCAGTAGATTCTTGCATACATAAGGTTTTCTCAGATTCCAATCCCCACCATCAGTGTTCTTAATGATAGTTACATATACAAGTCACTAGGGTAGCTTTTTAAAAAGCATAACTAACTAGACTCCACTTTTGGTAGATTTTGATTCACAGGGGTGGGGCTGGGCCTTGGGAACCTGGATTTCTTTTTAAGTGTCACAGGTTATTCTGAAACACACGGGATGATTGAACTTTTATTCTGAAATTTGGATCTCAGAGGTCCAAGGCTTGAGAATGTATCCCCACGTGGTGGAATTGAGGTGGCGTCCACAATGATTGAATGCATGGCCCAGAGTCAGGCTGGGGGCTCAAATCTCAACCTCTCTTCTTTCTCTGTGTGACCACAGACAAGTTACTTAACTCCCAGCCTCATATCATCATCACTAAGATGGCAATGATAATGGCACCTCCCCACTGGGTTATGTGATAGCTGAATAATTTAACACATGGAAGACCCTAAGAACTGTGCTTGCATGATTATGTGATTAATAAATATTCACCACGCTTGCTACCTCATTTTAACTCAGAGCTCCACTCAAACATCACCTCCCTAACAAAGGCTTCCCCTATGCTGTAACTACCTGTAACTTAGTATTTTTTTTACCCTTTTTTTTTTCACAGAACTGATCATGACTGGAGAAGGTATATATTTACTTGAGGGTTAAATACTTTTTTAAAATTTTCCTCACTTATTTCAGTTTGTTTGTGCCCAGTGTAATTCTTTGAATCATTCTATGGATATTAACTAAGCAGCTACCATCAGCCAGGCACTGCTCATGCGACTGGGGATGCAACAGCGAATAAAAAGACAAAGTTTCTTCCATAAGGAAGCTCTTCTGCTGGTGTTGGCTTGTCGACCTTCGCCACTAGAATTCCATCTCCATGAAGGTAGGGGCTTTGTGTCTTCTCTTCATTCCTGAGTCCTCAGAGCCTAGAACAGTGCCTGGCCCACACTGTCAATCCTTAGTGAATGAATGAATCATCTTTTTGTCTGGTACATAGAAATCAACACTAGAGAGAAAAGGAGGGCAAACTTTGAAGATTCCTGAAAGAGAGAGAGAACTGGGTGATGGAATGCATCTCATATTTCACCCTCGGGACTCCCTGTGGTCTGGGCTGTGTCCCTCTGATCAGCTGTTGAAAGTGAGACTCGCAGACATCAAACACCTTCTTCAAGGACAAACAGCCAGACCGGAGCAGAGTCAGAATTCTAATCCAGGTCCATTTGACCACCAGCTCCATCTCCTTCCACTGTATCTGTTGAGAACAGCACAAACATACTGATTAGTGACTGGAAGAAATAGTGAAGGATTGGCAAAGCCTTCAGTTACATGCACATTCTCTCTACGGTGTGGGCACCACCACACACTCCGTGTAAATAGATACTGAGATTTCTAAACATGCAGGGTTTAGATACCTGAAAAAACAAATCAACTGAGGGTTCAAGAAAGAAGGAGGAGAAGGAGGAGGAGGAGGAGGGAGAGAGAGGGAGAGGAAGAAGAAAGAGAGTAATAAAATAGGGCATTCAGTTGACGTTTTGCTCACATCGGTATTTCATCCTTGGCCAGCAATTGTACCCTGGAAGTTGTTTACCATCCTGGAGGGATTTATCAATAGCCTCTTGTGAAGGATTTCTACACAGTCCTCAGTGGAGAGCCAAGAGTCTCCTCCCAGCTGGGATCCTCCCTCCCATTCACTGCTCTCCCCCGAACCATTTCCAGAGTGCCAGCTCTCCGGCCAGTGGCCAGGAGCTCAAACAAACACTGTGCTCTCACCACAAAACCTTGATACAAAGGGGAGGCTGGATTCTCTAGTTCAAATTTGGGAGAGAGAATCCCCATCAAGATCTTCCTCTCGGGGCAGGCCCCGTGGCACAACAGTTAAGTTTGCATGTTCTGCTTTGGCAGCCTGGAGTTTGCCGGTTTGAATCCTGGGTGTGGATCTACCCTCTGCCTGTCAAACGATGCTGTGGCAGGCATCCCACATATAAAATAGAGGAGGATGGGCATGGATGTTAGCTCAGGGCCAGTCTTCCTCAGCAAAAAAGAGGAGGATTGGTGGCAGATGTTAGCTCAGGGCTAATCTTCCTCAAAAGAAAAAAATCTTATTTTTTTTCTTTTCTATTTAAATTTACAAAGATTTTAAGTAAGTAACAACATGCTCTGGATGAAGTTAGTACCTTAAATTTTTGAAATTGTCCCGGGTAGAATCCAGGAAAATAGTCTCTTAAAAGCTATAACCAGGGCCAGCCCTGTGGCCTAGTGGTTAATTTTGGCGCACTCTGCTTTGGCGGCCCAGGTTCAGTTCTCAGGTGCAGACCTATACCACTCGTCAGTGGCCACACTATGTCAGTGGCTGACATACAAAATAGAAGAAGACTGGCAATAGATGTTAGCTCAGGGTGAATCTTCCTCAACAACAAAAAAAAGCTGTAATTATTTTGTTATGCTCTTAGACAAAGAAACTTGAGGAGTCCTTTGCAGCCGTTTTTCCTCTGCACTGAGAGCCATCTATTGACAAATCTCATTTCTTGAAAAGTCACCGTCTCCATCCTGATGGTTTAGGAACAGGGGTTCAGCAGTTATTTGGAAATGCAAACGCATTTTCCATTTCACGTGTTACAGTGGTCTGTTGTTTGGGTGATGGGAGTAGCTAAGTCAGTGTTGTCTTGGTCTAGAGTTGGGGCGTAGCAAGGGACTGGTGAGAGGAAATCAATTTAGAATGTTCTGCACATGATACTTTAACATTGTAGAAACAGAGATTTTTTCGTTTTATTTATTTTTTAATTTTGATTTTTCTTTTTATTGCAGTAACATTGGATTATAAAATTATGTAACTTTCAGATGTACATCATGATATATTACACATTCTGTGTAGATTACATCATGTTCACCACCCAAAGACTATTTATAATCCATCACCACACATGTGTGCCTAATCACCCCTTTCTTCCTCCTCCCACTCCACTTCCCCTCTTGTAACAATCCCTCCAATCTCTGTTGCTATATATTTGCTTGTCGTCGTTTTTATCTTCAGAGATGGTTTTGACAGTTTGTTTTTGAAGACTTGCATGCAGGAGTGGAGCCATGGAAGGAGCTGATTTCATGAGCAATTTTCTGGAACACTGAGTGGAGCAAGACTCCTTTGGGGTCCAGTGAGAAAGTAGCTCCAAATGGGAGAAGGGCCAGTGTTCACATCCCAGCCATGGGGACAGCAGGAGCAAGTAGCATGGGGAACAAGTGTGCTGAAGTCACCTGGATTCTCAGCGGATTTTGTGTTAGCTAGAGACAAATTTTGGAGTATAAAGCCTTTAGGGTCTAGGGGTGTTGCTATTGCAGAAACCTTAGGTTGTATGACAAAACCCAAGCTTAAGCAGACAAACAACCCAAGGGTAGAGACAATGAGTTGATAATTGTGAGCACATGATATACTCCTTTTGGGAATTGAAGAAAGAATTGGAAGACGCTGATGAGAGGAACTGAGACCTTGCAATGAAGCCAGGAGGATTTGATGCACTATCACTTTGGATTAAATGTAAATGTGACCCTGCCTGGACACTGCGGTAACGTTTTTGGTGTATTCTGTCTCCTTGAACCTTGACAGTGATTCCTTAGAGGTGAGGAGACTGAGGCTGGAGTTCAGCCCAGGACTGTCCCGCGCTACAGCTGTTGCTCTCCCCATCACACAGCACCGAGTCTGTCTTCCATTTTGCTCCGCCCTGGTCCCTGTGCCTGCATGTGCATCCTTTTAATATATGCATAATCATATCACATATGTATTTTACTCTCACTACACTAGAGATAGTAGGCCTTCCTGCCAAAGGCCTTGATATATTCATAGCGTGCAAAGCAACAACAACTAATGTTTGAAATACTTCATGCCTGGTTCTTCTTCCTATGAAAAATGCTTGGAGTTTGAAAACCCTCGAGATCTTGTTCTGAAGCCCTGGGGGCTGGTAGACTTGAAAGAGTTTCAAATATGGAGGAATTTTTGTTTCCTTGGCAATCTCATAATTCAAATCACGTCAAGTTTTTAAAATGTCACACTTGCGATGTACTATAGAAAGTCATTAATAAACATGAATGGGTTTTTGAGTTTAGATAAATGGCAGCAAGTAAAGGGATGGGAACATCAATGCAGGAAGCAGGTAGACGTTGGGAGCACTGCTTCCATAGCTGGCTGGCATTTGCACATTTGCATAGAGTTCAGTTTATCTATGTTGGCTGTTGGCTGTGATCGTCAGAGGGGAGGCGTTCCCCACTCACATGCCCTGATGGTTGCCCACTGAAGGCCGGCATATTGGCTTTTTGTTTTTGAATGTGGAATTCAAGGCCTTCTGCAAGTTTGGTCCAACTTTACCTTCCTGTCCTCTTTCTCTACTCCTCTACATATTTGGCCACGTTTCAAGCCACAACAGTGCCACACAACAGTGCCCAAACAGGCCATCCGTTTTCATGTCTCTATGCCTTGCTCAAAACGTTGTCCACCTCTTGCTTCCCAGCAGTGGTCTACGTGCCTTTCGGAGGCCAGCTGGTACACCACCTCTTGGATTTAACTTCAGTAATGGAAGCAATTAAAAGTAGGTCTGCTTTGTATTAGTACCATGAACTGGTAATGCTGAACAGTGTCAGTGATAAAATATTCCTCCCCACAGACCACTCTTATTTACCTCCCCCGCTTCATAGGCCACTGTCTGGGTCACTCATGGCTTCCTCCCCTATGTGGAATCCTCCTGCCCTGTGCCCTGTTTCTGCAGGGCTCATTCATCAATTCATTCGTTTATTCATTTGATAAGTATTTCTACAGTTACCACTATATGGCAGACATCGGCACACAATGACGAATGAGAAAGGTGTTCCTGATGTCTTGGAGCTTGAATTCAGTTGGGGGAGATGGAAAATGAAATGAGCACACACACACACACACAGTTCATGGGTAATGACTGCTTTGAGGACAGTAACCCAGCATGAAGTGATCATGACGGGGTGGGGCGCCTCCAGATAAGGTTTTTAATGACAGTGATGACATCTGGAGTGGACTAAGAGGTGAGCTGAGGTATGAGCCATGAGATAGGCAGGGTGGCGAGGAGGGTTCTTAGCAGGGAGAGGAGCCAGTTCGAAGCCCTGAGGTGGGAGAAAGCTGTTACAGGACAATACATGCCAAGGGCCACGGGTCTGATGTTTCTGCTGTCTTCTAAATGCCACACTCAGGCCTATCACGTCTGCTCAGCTGTGCTCTGCACACATTCCTGATTTTTTTATCTGGCACAGAGCAAAAAGCCTGGCAAAGAAAGAGAATAGGTTTTGTCCCAGTACCATTTCTCTGTGGCTAATTCTTGTGGGTGGCAGAACTGGGCATATGAACCCAGACAGAAGGTGCAGTGTCTTCCCTCTCCAGCATCATCTCTTGCTCTCCATCATGTGGCCCAGATGAACAAGTCATGCAGCTTGGATAGCTCCCTACCCCTCTAGTCTAAATTGCATTCCTGGAGTTGTGGATCGGATATTTCGACTTCATTGAATCACAGAACTCTCTGACATCATCTCATCCAGCATCTTAATTCAATAGATAAAGCAACCGAAGCTCAGAGAGGTTGAGTTACTTACTTGTGGTCATACAGCTATTCAGTGGCAATGCTTGAGCTAATACATGCATTACCCTTTCCTCAGCACGGAGCAAATGCTGAATAGTGTGAAAGACGTTTTGCATTGACTGTCTTTTCTCAACAGTCCTAAATGACTTTTAACAGAGGTTTTAAGAGGAAAATATTTCTCCTTTCTGCATCTCATGCTGTCTCTAGATGCACATGCCTTTCAGAACATACAGGCCCACTTTTCATAGGGACTTTTGGGGACCCTTATTGATATATGTTAGATTTTGCTTGAATGTTTTGCAAGGATCAGACCCATCTACATGTCTGACACAGTGGGCTGCACTTCAAAACTTGATACCCCAAACCTCTGGGTCAGTAGCCGTTTGTGTGACTGATTCAGCATTAGCCAAGACCACAGACAACGCCAGACAGGGTGGAGCTGGAGCATTAGCAGACTTGCATTGATGACCATCAACCAGCTGCAAGCTGGACGCTCTCCTGTGGCTCCCACGCTATTTGTTCTCTTCATTTTGAAAAGTGGGAAACTGAGGGGCCGTGTGGCCAATTTAAGAAATGTATGAGTAGAGTAAGGAGACTTTTCATCAAGACTCATAGCTCTAGGTGTAGGAGGGAAAATGTACACTCCCAAAAGGCAAGATAATTACTGAGCAAAAATATAGGTGATTGCTCAGATACTCTAGGAACAAGTTTAAATTAATTGTAATAAAAGTGAATGACTATTTCACCTACCAAATTATTAAATAGTTAAATATACATATAATTCATATACATGCAATGGTTAACACCGATAAGGATCTATTGATAGATTAGGATATGCTCCCACAATCTCAAGTTCAAATGGTAAAAACATTCCAGAAAGCAATTGAACAATATGCATCAAGGTCCTTGACCATGAGTAGAGTCTTTTGCTGACTAATTCTGCTGTAATAAATCTTTTTTAAGGAAATAACAATACATGAAGCCAAGACTTATGACATTGTAATTATGATATTTTAAAGTAATATTGAAAGTAACTAACCTATCAAGATATATATATGCTATGTTTTATATATATAAAATAAAAAATTTATTCATTATAAAAATCTATAAAATGAGAGATCTTGCTTCAATATTTTACAAACATCAGCCCATCTGGCCTAAGGTCTGGAACAAATCCTGGTCTTGGGAAAACACTCTCTAACTGTGAATATTCAAAGCCTCTGGTCAGTAATCACTTGTGTAACCGATTCGGTGTAAGCCAAGACCACAGACAAAGCCAGAAAGTGGTGGAATTGGAGCATTCACAGGGTTTGCATTGATGACAACATCTTGGTAGCCAAGATATGGTTATTCAGAAATTCTTACACATTTCGTGGAACTAGAGGTGGATGATTGTTTAAATGCTTTGGTACCTAGGGTTCATTCTGAGAGTGAAACATAAGCGAGGAGAGTAAAAGCAAAGGACAGCAATGGAAAGTCTCTCCTCCACAGATAGTCGTTGCAACATTATTCATAACAGTCAAAACTTATAAACAAATCAAATAGGAACAACCTGCATATCAGATGACAGGATGTGGTTTAGTGACTTATGGAGCAGACATGCGATGATGTGTTACGCACTCTTTATGTAGGATTTTTTTCAGAAAGCTACACTAAAATATGGGAAAATGCTTATAATGTTAATTGGAAAATGCTGGATAAAAATGTTATATGATTACAATATGTAAAAATACTTTTCTGTACACTAAGACTATTTCAAATTACTCAGAAAACTGTTAACTGAATGGTTTGTGTGGTGAGGTTGTAGACTTCTGTCTTTCTTCTGTTTCCTCCCTTCCTCCCCCCTGTGAATTTTTAACTGGTTTCTTCAATGAAAATATGACAACATTAAAGACGTACAGTTCGTCTTCAGGGGAAGCTTGAGCACAGCCAATCGAGGACAAATTAAAGGCTATAATACTTTATTCAACACATTCAAAGAGAGCATCCAGCCTCACAAAGGAATGCACATAGGGAGTGTGTTTTCCTAGGAGGTGGTGAGGACTGGAAATCTAAGCAGACTATTTAAAGACGGACGTTTTTTGAATGGAAGGTGTACAAAGGATTATTGAGCTCAGCAGGATGTTTAGGGAAAACACTTAACTTTTGAATTTGATTTTTCATAAAATACTTCTCACAATTTTTGTCAGAATAGCCTCAGCCTTGAAAGTGGCAGTGTCCAGATTTTTAGGTTTCTATTAAGTTCTGCCTTATGAACTTGAAGAGCCGTTGGAAAGACAGGTAGGACCCTTTCTATCCGACTCCAAGGGATGAATCAAGGGGTCCCAGTACCTTAATAAGGAAGACCTTTCTGTTAGTTAGAAACGTCTGTGGCAGTCAGGGTACCGATGAGAGACAGATGACAAACTCGAATTGGGATAACTTGAGATGGGCTTATCAATGGAAATAACTACAAAGATATGGGTGGCCTGTAGGGGTACCACAAAGGATAAGGTGATAATCTGGACTAATAAGAAGAACAGGATAAGACAGTTACTGGCATCCACTGGCTTAAGAGGAGCAATGACTTTAATTAGAGACCCATTTGTCCTACACGACCCTTAGGGCAGAACCCAAAGAAATAGTAAAATAAATAAGTCAATCTATGGAGAGTAGATCTAGAGTCAGACAGAGGACAACCTGAGCACAGTCCAAAAAAGGAGGCGCCAACCTTATAAAACAGTATGTTTTTCATCGTTGCTGTTGGCAAAGAGAGGCTGAAGGATCATTTCTTTGGAAAAATCCAAGCAAAGCATGGTGTTTGTACCAGATGGCTTAAAATTTTCCATTTAATTCTGAGAATTTTTAATTCTAAGATACCTCAACTGAACTAGAAATACATAAAAATAACCAACACAACTGCAATTGCGTATTATGGTTGCCAGGCTCAAGTCAGGAAAATTGAACTCTTTATCCCTTTTATAGAGCAATAATCTTTTCTAGCATCCACACTGATTGTCTTTGGAAGGTTTTTACAAAGCAGTAAAACCAATGGTATATTTAATTGAAGGATGGGTGCAGCAGATCAGCAAGCACAACCTGGGATGAATATGTAATCAGAGCAATTTACATTTGTCACCCAAAGGCCGGGGTGTATGAGAAGCACATTTCAATAAGGGCTAACATATATTAATGTTTACTGTGTGCCAGGCACTCAGCCATGCACTTTATATTAACTTATTTAATCCTGCCAAGAGCCTTTTGAACTATGCACTATTATTAGTATCCTGGTCTTGTCTTTGCAAGGAAGCAGCCAGGGAAATGTACTGCTCAGATCTCTTGCTGTAGCAAGCACAATCTGCTAATTGTTCTAACTGCTGCCTCCTTGCGTCCATTACCGTGTTGGCCAAAACCACACTTCCCATGGGTGACTCCCAGCCCAGTAGTTGAGAATGGCAGGGCACTCCACTCCCATTCCGTTGAGATGCAGAACTCTTCTAATGGTGACTGGCTCAAGAACCTCTGTTACCCGGGCTAAACCTTTCTTGAAACCATGCTGCAGTCAAAGATCCTTCTTATTCAAGTCTTCTTCCTCCCTTTTCTTCTGTCACAGACATCATATCCACATAGAGTTCTGAAGGCTCTCCATACCTTCTCCCTCCCTGTGATGGACTGAATTTGGCCACCGTTAAATTCATAGACTGAAGCTCTAACTAGCCCCAATGTGACTGTATCTAGACATAGGATCTTTAGGAGGTAATTAAGATTTAATTAGGTCATAGTGTGAATCCCTAATCCAATAGGACTGTAGGCCAATCTCTCTCTTTCTTTTTCTCTCTTTGCTAGGTGAGGACACAGTGAGAAGGTGGCCATTTGAGAACCAGGAAGCGGACCCCCACCAGGAACCTAATTGCCTGGCACCTTGATCTTAGACTCCCCAGCCTCCAGAACTGTAAGAAAATAAATTTCTGTTTTTGAAGCTGCCCAGTCTATGGTATTTTGTTAGGGCAGCCCAAGCTGGTATTAACACACTCCCCCGACGAATTTCTTCTAACATGTTTAATCCTATTTTAGCATCTGATATTCTGTGGACCCAGACTAATGCAGGTACCATCGGGAATTTCCGGTGTTTGCCCAAGTTCACAGAGTAAAATGTAGCAAAGCTGGGGCTCCAACTCGGGCCATCGGACTCAAGGCTCTACCTGCTTACTCCTTATGTACACAGCCTCTTGAGTTACTGATCAGCCTAACTGGCCTAGGAACACTTCTTTGGAACATCTTCTATTCTCATTGAACCAATACATTTCTGCTTTTCTCTATTTTGCCGGACTTGAAGTCAGATTTCTGTTGCATCCTATCTGAGGCATCTTCACTCCAGTAAAACATCTCTGCTTACTTTTTTTCATTCCTGGTGGTGGCTTAAGGCTCAGAAGCCCCTCACTCTCACTCTCCTGAGGCAAGTTAGACAGATGTGAGTGTACACAGGTTCCAACATCTCACAGCTGTGGAAACTCAGACACACTGACTGCCATGAGGCTTTGTTTAATCTGATGGGAAAAGAGGAATATCCAGTCCTGACTCATAGGTCACTTGGAGGACTAAGATAGTTGACATTTAAGGGCCTCGGACGGCATTTAATACATAAAGTCATATTTAAATTATACATCTCACCTCTCTTTGGACTCATTTTTTGATTTATTTGAATCAGTTCCTCATAAATCTGTTGCCCAAAAGTGTACAAAATATTCTTATTGGCGATCATAGCCTTTTCTATTCCTCCCCTGTCATGAGATTTCCGATGGACAGACTCAGGACATTCCATCCGGAAGCTCTGCCTAGACTTGAGATTTCTTCATGTGTTCCCGTGAACCAAGAGGAGACATTTTAATTTCCTAGCTTGATTATCTCATTCCCAGAATTTCTCATGAACTTGTTAAGCAAGTCCTAATTAGTCCCTGAGTTATTATCACAATCTATGTCGGAAGCTCTTTTTCCTGAGAAAAAAAATGAGTCAACAAGGTCATTCTTTCTTACAACAGTCTGATCTTCAATGACGTGTAGTCTGTTTCCCCCTATTCCTCATGTTTCTTTATTTGAATACATCTTGAAATGTTAAAAAAACATTTTTAAGCCATTTTAAAAATTGAAAATGAGAAGCAGTGTGCTACAGAATGAACGAATGAATGACTTTTAGAATAGAATGCCCTTTAGAGTAACACTGGTAAGAAATTTGGCTCTGCTGCTAATGAACTGTGTTACCTTAGGCTGTTTCCTTAACTTCTCTGTGTTTGTTTTCTGCAACTGGAGAAGAAGAATGATGTTCTCTTTCAGAGACTTCTTGTGAGGATTAAATGAAATTACAAACATAAAGTGCCTCCTTGCTGACATGCAGAAGCAGCTAAACAAATGGTCATTGAAATCCTGTGTGTGTGAGCCTGATGTTTTCATTAATTTGGTACCCACACCATATCTTCTTTTTCCAAATTGAATGTTCAAATCTCTTCAGGGTTTCCAAGAACGTCTAGTAGAGAATTCCCGCTGTTTTATTTCTGAGAAAGTCTAGGCTGGCCCATTAGAACTTGGAAGTTCCACTCATGATTGACATCATTAGTAGACACTGTTAGAAGTATTGATTCTTTTTGCTTGTTTTTTTGTTTGTTTGTTTTAAGTAAAAAGGATTATTAATTCTCTCCATCAGATATAGATTTTGTTGAGAAATCAAATCTTAGTATCACGTGTAATACTTTTTTTACGGTATTTCCTTGCTTATCTGGTTTTTAAAGGTCTCCTTTGGAAGATACTAGAACACCTGGAAAGTCCCACTGGATTGTCCCTTAGTTATTACCTGCATTGTGAAATACATACAGCAGGTACTGTTTCCTGTTACTCTAAGTTCTGGAAGAATTATACTATTCTCTGAAGAACAATGTACCTTATTGAATTATCTTTTAAGAGTTTCATTGAGTATGTCATCATTTCTAAAAATCTTTATTTTAATTTTTGTCTTCTAGCTCTCTTTTTAATGTGTCTCTCTGGATGAGAAGCCTGATGTTGACAAGCATATGTATATGCATGTTATGCGCCATGATTCCTTCATAATACTAAGCTCCAGGGGGTTTTTTAGCCCCTGAGTGGGTGAGCGCGTCACAGTGAGATGGGCTCATGGCTGGGGTACAAGGCTCTGTTCTTTTGTTATAACTGGTGGCTTTCATGAACCATGAGTTTGTGCTAATGGCTTTTCTACATACTGTAGTATGCCATTTTAGACTTCCTTTCCACATGTGTCGCTTAAAAATAAACTAAAAAGAAAATCAAATATTTATTTTAGGCTCCTCCCTTTGTCTTTCTGACATCTCAGCTCCTGAATGGACCCCAGGAAGTCCTTTCAGAACACGGCTTGTCCCTGTGTCTGAGCTATTTCTGCCTTAGTTCCCGACTCCGGTGGAGGCTAGCAGAGTGGTAGTGATCTCGGAATTCTGGCTCCATCACTTGTTAGCTCTTTGAACTTGGGAAAGTTACTTAACTTCTCCATGCCTCAGTTTCCTCGTCTGTAAAATGAGAATGATAATACCTATTTCAGTGGCTTACTTGGAAGACTAACCAGATATTACATGTAAAGTGCCTGACACATACTAAGCCCTCGATAAATGTAACCTATCACTATTATTATTTTCATCTCCTTCCATGAATTCAAGTCTATCTACTGTGCTCCAAGGCTGTCCTCATTCTTGTACAAAGCATTATGACCAACATACTGGATTGGATTTCTCTGGGCCATGCTGGGCCTCACCACTTCTTAGTGACTTTGGAAATTTATTTTATCTGTAACTTACTTTTCTCATATATAAAAGGGGATCACAAAATCATTCAGGGTGTTATAAAAGTTACATGGGCTAATTCATGTTAGGTGTTTAATAAAATCCCCGTGCAGTGTTGATAATTTTTATCAAAATGCATGCAAAACGGAGTACATATAGATAAAGCTTTTGAAACGTTAGTATTTGGGGTCTGCTCTTGTAAGAACCCCACCCCTGTGCCCGCCTGCTGCTCCCTCTTTCCCTCCTGTGGCTGTCAGCTTACAAAGTCACTCACCAGCACTGTTTTGTTCTGTTTTGTTCAGGCCATTGTTCTGAGTCGAGCCCTCACTTTTCTTTGGAGGCTCGTGGCACAGAGCAGGCACCACTCCTTCTGCTCTTATGCTTTCCCTAGGATGTCAAAATTCATGGAGGGATGCTAAATACGTCGAAATGTGGACAGTGAAATCTTGCTAAATAAAGATTTGTGAGGCACAATTCACCAAATGAATATCTGTGCTAAGTGAATACACATACAATAAAACCTCATTGAACAGGTACAGAATTTAACCAAGTTATAAAATTTATTAACCACTGAGTACAATCATCCGTTAACAGATTAATCAGCTTTCTCTACATTAAGAATGAATTCATCACTGAATGGCCTAATATACTGATCTTTCCTCTCTAAAGACTATTTATACAGCAACACTGAATGTGGAGGGAAGGGAAGTGTAGCTAGTGTCTTTTCCTTTCCTTTTTAACTACCCTAATTATGTACTGAATCTTCAGTGAAGACCCGTATGTAAACTATACAAGAGAAAGGGCACAACGTTTTTTGTTTTTTGCTTGCTTTTAACATTTACTAAATGCCTATGAACATATCTTATTTAATTTTCATAGGAATGCTTGTGGGGTGAGACTCGTTCACCCACTTCAGTGGTTCCAGCTGGGTTACATGCCGCAAAACCTCAGAGCAGGGAGCTAACCAAGGCTGATTCTGCAGACTGGGCTTCCTTCTCTTCCTCCGAGCAGCCTCGTTAACACTGGTAAGAGCCACAAGTGAAGGATGTTAGCCAAACTGGAAAACCAAATCCTTCCAGCAGCCATGTGACTAAGTTCACAAACTTGCTGCCCAAACCTGCTGCCTGTGACCCTGTTCTTAGCAACTTTACTGTCCTCATCTCCAGAGCAAGAATACTGGAAATAGCCCCTCAGCAAAGCGTTCATATGAACACGGCTTTATCACAGGGGAATCACTCTAAGTTAAAGCTAAGGGGAACCTAAGAACCTTCTTCCTTAACACTGCCTAGGATCAGTCAGGGCCATTTTCTTGAAGGGAAACAATTCAAGCATTTAAGGAAAGTAAAGGTGCTTGTGGATACTGAAATTCAGGGCTAGATGTCTACCACACGCTCACTCTCCTCAGTTCCTCATAGATGAGGATAATGAAACGCTATTTCTTATGATTTGTACTGGCCCCTTTGAGTAGCTTGGAAAAAAGAATACTTCAACAGTGTTTGATGCTGAAATAACAACTGTTATGGGTTGAAGTGTAACCCCCCAAATTCACATGTTAAAGTTCTAATGCCCAGTCCCTCAGAATATGACCTTATTTGGAGAGAGGATGTTTACCGAGGTAACCAGATTAAAGTGAAGTCATTAGGGTGGCTCCAAAACAATACGACTGGTGTCCTCTTACAAGGAGAAATTTTTGACACAGAGACAGACAGATATAAAGGGAAGACCGTCTGAGGAGGCAAAGGGAGAAGATGCCAAACTCGTTTGCTAGGGCCGCCGTAACGAAGTACCACAGACCGCATGGCTTAAACAGCCGCAATTTATTTCTCACAGTTCTGGAGGCTGGAAGCCTGGGATCAGAATGTCAGCAGGGTTGATTTCTCTTGAGGCCTCTCTCCTTGACTTGTAGAAGGCCATGTTTTCCCTGCATCTTCACGTGGTCTTCCCTGTGTTTGTGTCTGTGCCCTCTTCTGCTCTTTCAGCCATGTTGGATTAGGGCCCATGCTCATTTTAACTTAGCTACCTCTGTAAAGACCTTATCTCCAAATTAGGTCACATTCTGAGTGGGTAATAAGGTAATAAGGGGTTAGAATTTCAACATATGAATTTTGGGGTGGACACAATTAACCCCAAAACAACAGTCATCTGCCAGTCAAAGAGACAGGCCTGTGACAGATACTTTCCTCCTTGCCAACAGAAGGAATCAACCCTTGGAGACCTTGGAACAAGAGATTCTCCTGGAACCCTGTTTCAATCACAACTTATGCTCTCTGACCTTGTTCTCCAGGTGGCTATGCCTAAGGAACATTGTAGGAGAGAATGTGGTAGGGTACGTTAACACTACCTTCCTGAATCTCAGGAAAATACATTTGTTAGAGTGACTAAAATTTTTGGAACTGATAAAACTTGTCTCATTTAAGCTTTTATGTTTAGGATTATAATATTCTTTTTTTTTTAAATTTTTTATCTATTTCTTTTTTTTGAGGAAGATCAGCCCTGAGCTAACATCTGCTGCCAATCCTCCTCTTTTTTTTCTGAGGAAGACTGGCCCTGAGCTAACATCTGTGCCCATCTTCCTCTACTTTATATGTGGGACGCCTGCTACAGCATGGCTTGACAAGCAGTGTGTAGGTCTGCACCTGGGATCTGAACTGGCAAACCCTGGGCCACTGAAGCGGAACATGTGAACTTAACCACTGTGCCACCAAGCTGGCCCCAGGATTATAATATTCTTGATGGGTTTTTTCATAGCAATAAAGCACATTTTCTAATGTTCTAACACGGGAGAC
This sequence comes from Equus asinus, assembly GCF_041296235.1. Taxonomy (NCBI): domain Eukaryota; kingdom Metazoa; phylum Chordata; class Mammalia; order Perissodactyla; family Equidae; genus Equus; species Equus asinus. The sequence goes on from NC_091792.1 coordinate 153,693,114, forward strand.
TTGGACAATTGCTTTCATGTTCATGATATCTTGGGGGATCCTCATGTGTAGCATTATGCAGCATTGAAATTCAGCAGCACCCTAAGGGCTTTAGGTACCCAAGACCTTGCCCATGATTTCTATGGGCTACTATACTTTTGGAACGCCAGTTTCTTCTTAGAGGCAGATTATGTTGGTGGAGAGACTGTGCGTGTTGGAATAAACATTAGAAATCAGAGCAGTTTTGTTAAATAGAAATGGACTTTTGTAACCGTAAATCATAAACATATTAGTTTCTCTTCCCTTTAATCTCTTCCCTAACTGATTGGAAAATATATCATCAACCTGGTTAGAACTGTGAGTAAAGTAAAACTTAGCAGATGCTACATGCTGACCTAAATAGTAGTCCTTTGAAAGTTGTACATGAGCTTTAGATTCTGAAATTTCTTGGTAATTTAAAGATTGTATGTGTGTGTGGGTATCCATCTTGATTCTCAGCCTCTTGTAGGTGGATGGTGAGCACTGGGCTTCAAGACAGACCTGACATTGAACCTGCTGTATTAGTTCACTAGGGCATCATAACAGAGTACTACAAAAGGCGTGGCTTAAATAACAGAAATTTATTGTCCACAGTTCTGGAGATCAGAAGTCCAAGATCAAGGTGTCAGCAGAATTGCTCCCTGCCGAGGACTGTGAGAAAGAATGCGTTCTATGCCTCACTCCCAGCTTCTGGTGCTTTGCTGGTAATCTTTGGTGTTCATTGGCTTATAGAAGATCTAATCTCCACCTTCATCTTCACATGGTGCTATCCCTGTGTGCATACCTGTCTCCAAATTTTATTTTCTTGTAAGGACACCAATCACGTTGGGACAGAGCCCCTCTAATGGCCTAACTTTAATGTAATTACCTTTGTAAAGACGCTATCTCCAAATACAGTCACGTTCTGAGGTGCTAGGAGTTAGTACTTCGACATAAGAATTTGGGGGGAGAGGAACACAATTCAGCTTATAACGTTTGTCATTACCAGTCACTAGCTCTGTCGCCGGGAAAGTCACTTGACCTTGGCCTTTCTTTAGTCTCAGTTGACTCATCTGTGAGAGGAAGCAAATACTACTTACCTCCCAGGAGGTATGTGAGAATTTCTGATGATCTATGAAAAAGTGCTTTGTGACTACCCAATTGCTAAGTATGGTTATTAGGCCAAGCAGTTGTCACCATGCCACAGTAGAACATGCCTGTTGTTGCATGGGGGCATTGTCAGGGCACCTGTGTTTCAAATCCTAATTAGGGAAGTGAACAATTTTTGATAAGCACCTACCATGTGCCAGTATGACTCTAGTTGACCTTATGGGGAACTCAGGTTTGGCTGGCTCTGTCTAAAAAGGGCTGAGTTGGTTGGGCTATAGGCATCTATTTGCTCACAGTGGGCATGTTCCTTTTCTTGACTGAAATATGAGCAGGAGAAACGTGCACTGGGGGAGTAGTAGCCATAGCCATAGTCACAGCCTGTGGGTCGAAATTAGGAATGGAAGAATCTCAAGCAAGAGTTAAAGGGGCTCTTCTTTGGAAGCATCCTGGGTCCTGAAGTCTGCACCAACCCGTCGGGGCATCCAAGGATTTTGTAGGTTTGAGACGCCCTTGAAGATGACACCCTAGCAGGGCAGTGCTAACCTGAAAGAACAGCAAGGATGGTTGCCATAGCAACACACTAAGAGGTGTGTGCATGGGCTACCTTGATCCTGGATGTCATCAGCTCATTTTTAAACCCCTTGGAGGCTGCTCACAAAATTCTCAGAAATAATTCTGGCATGCAGGGTGCACTTTGAAGGGGCCTGAGGTCATAGGATTATGCTGGGAAGTTAGGTCGACAATGCTTATGGAGTCCATCTGTGTCCATAAGCTGAGAAGACTGGAGAACATCTAAGTTTCCCATTTATCATCTAACGTCAACCTTATAAAAATCTGTGAGATGGTTATCATTTTCTATTTTACAAATGAAGTGACTGAGTATCTTCAGTTAAGCTTTTTGCCTGCATAAGTGTGTCCCAAGTCATTCCAGTATCACCTGCACAGTCTGGGCTACATGTACCCACCACTTCTTTTGTACTCAATTTATACTTCTTTTGTAGTCAATATTTTATTTTCTTTAAAAATTCTTTCTTTCTTTCTTTCTTTCTTTTGCTGAAGAAGATTTGCCCTGAGCTAACATGCATTGCCAATCCTCCTCTTTTTTACCTTGAGGAAGATTAGCCCCAAGCTAACATCTGTGCCAATCTTCCTCTATTTTTTTTGTATGTGGGACACTGCCACAGCATGGCTGGTGAATGGAGTTGGTATGGGCCTGGGATCAAAACCCGTGAACCCAGACTGCTGAAGTGGAGTATGGAAAATTTTAACCACTCAGCCAGGTACCAGGTCCTCAATATTTTCTTTCAGTTGATTTTCATTTTACTTAGAGTTGCCTTGAGAAACAACATATATGAAATCAAGGGCTTGCTATAATATGTATATATACTATATATGTATGCATGTGTATGTATAATACACAACAAAGTAAAACATGTAATTATTAAAAATTGAAATCATTGCCTAGCAATTCCACACTTAGGTATATACTCAAAAGAAAGAAAACATGCATCCATACAGAAACTTGGGTATGAATGTTCAGAGCAGCATTATTTATTGTAGCCCCAAAATGGAAACAACTCCAATGTCCATCGATGGATGAGTGAATAAATAAAATGTGGTGTATGTATAAAAGGAAATGCTATTAAACCTAAAAAGGAATGAAGTACTAATAGATCTTACAACTTGAGTGGACCTCGAAACATTATTCTAAGGAAAAGAAGCCGACACAATAGGTCATATAGTGTATGATTCCCTTTATATGAAATATCCAGAATAGGCAAATCCGTGAAGACAGAAAACAGATTAGAGTTTACCAGGTGATGAGGTGAATGAGGAATGATTATTTGATGGGTACAAGTGTTTTTATGGGATGATGAAGCAATTTTGAAACTAGAGACAGATGATGGTTGTGCAACATTATGAATATACTAAATTCTACTGAATTGTTCACTTTATTATGATTAACTGTGTGTTACGAGAATTTCAGCTCAATTAAAATGTCATCATCCATGTGTCATAAAATTGCCATGTGTATCCACAGAGGCATTAAGCATATACTTTGGGAAACACAGACCTCAGGTCCCTCGGTCTCAAATGAGGGCAACCAAGATTCAAACTGTTTATTTTTGGCTCCAAAGCTCTGCCCTACTTTGCCTGATGTTGCAACAAGAATTGCATTGGAATCCCCCGCTTTCGCTTCAGCAGAATGCTCTCAGACATAGAGTTCTGCAAATGCATGAGAACAAAGAAGGCAGGTGCAAGACGGGGAATAAAAGGAGAATTGGTCCAAAACTGGGAAGCCCAGTTTCCAGCCAGAGCCACACACAGGGTTCGTGGTCAGCACACAGGTCTCCCCTGCCACGGTTGTCACCTCGGCTGACAGCCGCTCATGGTTTCAAGAGCCGATTCATCATTGTCAGGCAGATTAGAGGTGAGAAGGAAAGTGTGGTGGCCAGACTGCTGTATCACACCTTACACACACTGAGAAGCCTTTTAGTTCCAAAGGATGTTGGCTGCTGAGGATGGAGCACAGGACCGCGAGGGGAGGGGAGATGCTCTTAACAGCCCCTCCCCAGGGAGTTGCAGGAGGTCAAGAAGGAAGCTCCTGCGCATGGGCCCTGCTCTACCAGCCATCACCTTAGCCAACCACTGACTCCAGTCTCCTTCTCCTTCTCTTTAGCATTTACACAGGCTCATTTCCTCTTGTTTTAACAAAAGATCCCATGATCTCCTGCCCCCGCCTATTACACTTCTTTGCAACTAAACCTTTCCTAAAGGGTTTCCTGGACTGCCTGCCTCTACTTCTTCAGTCTCCCTCATTCCTCCATCCAAAGGTACGTGGATCCTATCCCCAGCTCCCCAATGCTATCTCCATTTTGACATCTACTTTACAGGAAGTCCCAGCAGTCTTTGACATTACCCATCACAGCCCCCCATTTGATAGACATCCATGATAGCCTCTCCTGGGGCTTGTCTCCTCCTCTGTCCCCTCGTTGGACTCTAAGCAGAGTGAGGCAAGGAAGATAGCTGCTGCATTCAGTATCCAAGCAGCCGGCAGTGCCCGATTCACAGTGAAACTCCTTGGAGGAAGGAGTTAGTGAACACCTCGGTTCTTCCGGGTGGAAGACCTGGATTCCCTTCTCTAAGATGTGATAAACTTTTGAACAGAAGAAATGGTCTGCATCATGCTTTAAATTCCCCTGGAGAGCTTCCAAGCTCTGAAAATTTTGGTTCGAAATCTTCAAATGTTCTGAAAAAGAGGTCCTGACTCTGTGAATCTCCTAAGTAATAAGGAAGCAGATTTCTTCAGTTCTCCATACACCATGGGTAAGAGCTACCCTTGGGAATCAGACTGACCTGGGTTGTCATTTCAGCCCACCAGGCTCTCTATAGGATGGTGACCTAGCTCAACGGGATGCTTGGTTCCCACACTTGTAAATTGGGGAAAATAACTTCTACATAGTAAATACTGACATAATACCCACCTGCCACAATTAAACTAAGTTAAATGAGATTACGTACGGCCAATTTTGTTCCAAAGTGACATACGAGTTTCTGAAAGTCATTACGCTGTGCACATCACGCAATAAAAACCACAGGGCCCGAGGGAAAAATGGAGTTATTGGCACAGCACTCAAACTTCCTCACTGACACATTTTAACAGAAAAGATAGGAAGGAACCTCATAAAAATGGTGGCACAGTTGTACACATTGTAAATGGATGAGAAATAAAATATGTCAATAAATATGGCCTTTGACCTTGAAAAAACCCAAAGTTTGTAGCTTGTGAATGATTGAGAAGCGGTAGAGGGAGAGATATGAAGTTGGAGGGAAAGTTGTGATGTGGGATGTGGAAGGCGGAGCGTGGCTCATGACACACGTGATGGACTAGGGTAGTTGGTAGACATTCGAGGTGTTGTACACGTGCATTTTGCATATTTCTACATGGCTCTGTTCACATGGATGCAGTTTTCTCTGTTCATCTAGTGTTTCTTGGGGATGAAAATCTGCTAAGCAAACACAGTGGGAAGTGGAGGGTTCCAGAGGTAGAAACTGACCATGCTGTACCTCCCCCAGGGCAAATGAGAAATCAGAGATGTGACAATGTCATAAATCTGGTAAGTGACGGAGTCAGGATTTGACTTTGGGCAGAACTGGCCCCGAGCCCGTCCTTTTTCTTTCCTATGACTATTTACCAATGCCTGTGACAAAATCAATCAAATCTACAGGATATTACCATACTAGAGCGGAGTTTCTACCTGCCATTTTACCAGTCATCCTCTTTAATTCTTGAAACCGTCATGTAATATAAGATTGGTATCCTTGTTTTACAGATGAGAAAAATGAGCTCCGAGAAGGAAAGTGACTTGCCCAGGGACACACACAAGGATGTGGACAGCTGGGTGTGTTCTCCTCATTTGGAACAGGGCGAGGATTGTACGGGCTGCCTGTCCTGCAGGGCTGGGGGAGGATGGATGAGGGAGTGGATAATAAACATCAAATGCTGTCTGCTCTCGGTGGAGGGCACTAACTGTATCATTGCAGAACATCCTTCTGCCCTTTCCCTAATAGAAGCATAAATATGGCCCTTCTTTGCAATGAGCAATTTCCTTGGCTCTGCTGACACAATGGGAAATATTCTCAGTGAGAAAATTAAATATTGGTGTCACAGGACTATTAGAGAAACAAATGACACTGCACACTTCCTCCTCCCTTCTCCTGCCACATCTCCATCTTTTCTCAGGCTGGCATGAAGCCCTGCACTGAGGGACCCAGTGTCTCAGCCATGAGAGCGGAGATTTTTGAGACGTCTGGGACTTGGCTTTGTAAGGTGATTCATCCATTCACTGATTTGACACACTTCTATTTGAAACAGCATGAGGTTTTACCGAGAGCCTGTGATTCAAATTTGCGAGCTCCCATCTGGGCTCTGCTGCTGAGTCGCTGTGAACTTGAACGGGTTATTTACTCTCTCTAAGCTCCAGGATCCTCTGGACCTCTTTCTGCATCTGTAAAAGGAGACCATCACCGTCATCATTATAATCATCTCCTGCATTGTGTTGTTCTGAGAATTAATCATGTTAGCATCCCAAGTCTAGAAAACAATGTGCACGGACGATGCAGACACTGAGAGGTGTGATATTCATTTCTTTCCTAGAGGTCCCAGGGCCTGTGCTCAGCAATGTGGGAAATACAGACAGCACCAAGGATAGGCCTTTCTTCATGGAGTTCATTCTCTGGCACGCACGGGAACCCACGTGCCTGACTCCTAAGCCTGTATCTCAGAGAACGTTCACCTTTGGAGGGTAAAGAGCTCTTTTAAAGTCTATTTTGCAACCACAGGAAAGTGCTTATAAGTTTAGCAGCCAGGTATTGAAAAAAAGTATAATGACAAAAGAATGTCATGAATTAATAAAAATGTAAAATGCACCTGGATTTTAGTCCACAAAATGTTATTAATATGCATTTGAAGAAATATTAGAACTTATAAGGGCAAGGCATTTTATTTGGGCTGGAGACAAATCCTGTACATATATGGCTTCAAGATCTCTCACAAACATCCTATACTCCCATCCCCATGGCCTACACATTGAGAACTATGTCACAAAACCAATCCCAGAGGGACACCTGCCTTATTTGCCTCTTGAGAAAAGCTAGGGTAACCTACTTCTTTTGTGATGAGGAGATGAACCCAGAAAGGGAATGAAGTGCCCAAAGATGTACGATGATACACAGTAAGAAGACAAAAAATTCAGCACCTCAGTGACACATCCAAAGGAAGAGCAGGAACTTTAGGAATAGAGGGTGATGGGGCCAGCCCAATGGCGCAGCAGTTAATTTCCCATGTTCCACTTCTCGGCAGCCCGGGGTTCGCCAGTTCAAATTCTGGGTGCAGACATGGCACCACTTGGCACGCCATGCTGTGGTAGGCATCACATATAAAGTAGAGGAAGATGGGCACAGATGTCAGCTCAGGGCCAATCTTCCTCAGCAAAAAGAGGAGGACTGGCAGCAGATGTTAGCTCAGGGCTAATCTTCCTCAAAAAAAAAAATAAATAAACAAACAATGAAATAGAGGGTCAAGCTACACCCTAGAAGTATCATTATGAGTCAATCAGGAAGAGATGAATATAGGACCTCATGCACTTTAGTAAGATCAACAAAAAATCCACCAATTGTCTCTAAAGTGAGTGTGGTCTGCACTGCTCCAGTGAGGGAGGAGAAATAGCATAGTGACAACACATTTTACACTAGATTTGCTAATTTTTGCTTCTGCTTTTTGCTCAAAATGTATACATCTGGCAAAGTCTAACATCTAAAGTTCTGTTGAAGTAGAAAGCTGATCTTTTGGGTATGGGAGCGTAAAATTCACCTGGAAATAAGTTTTTAGTTTTCACTTTTAACTGATGCTCAAATGCTTATACAAGGCCAGGGAAGTATCTGACAGCAAAAACTAGACAGTTCAGGTTGGGGTTCATGCCACATGTTAAAAGATCACTTACAAACATTAGTCCCTATATGTTGAAGGCATCGCTGTCACTCCCAGTCCAAACTACAGTCATTTCTCATGTGATTACAAGAATGGCCTCCTAATCAGCCTCATTACCTTCGTCTCCCTTCCCCTCCATCTTACCCCACTGGCATCCTCTATTATCTATGCAACAGCCAGAGAGAGCTATTAAACTTTCCCATCAGATCATGTCACTCCTCTGCTTAAATCCTTCCGATGTCTTTTGCTACTCTTTGAGTCCAATAGAAGCTCTTTACCTGTCTGCAAAGCCCTCCCTAATCTGGGTCCCACCTCCCCCTCTGACTTTGACTTGGACCTCCATCTCCCTTGCTCGCTGGTTCTCCTTCTGTGCCTCAAACACCCCAACCTTGGGCATCCTTCTCATCATTTGGATCTCACCTTCAGAGTCACTTCCTCTGAAAGGCCTGTGGTCACTCCTGCCTCTAACATACAGATGCTCACATATGTCATCTTCCGTCACATTCCTTTATTTTATTGTCCTCCTAGCAACTGCCTCTATCTGAAATTATCCAGTTTATTTATTTGCTATCTTTTATATTGTCTGTGGAGACCCTAGTATAAAGTAGGCTCTGTGAGAGCCAAGATCTTGTTTGTTTTGTTTACACCAAATCCCCAGTGCCTGGATCATAGAAGTGTGCAATAAATACTCATTGAATGAATAAATGACTGCGTGAGTGAGTGAAGTAACTTATTCGATCTGCAAGGCTTTGGAATGGTCTTGGGAAATCTGGGAAGTTTTATAAAGGAAGAGAAGCTGGAAGACTGGTGTAGACATGAATAGTTACCTACATAAATCACATGTGTTCAGCTCCTACGGCAGCTCCTGAGTCATCTAACGTTTATGATCTCACGGGATTTCTCACAGCCACTCTAGGAGGTAGATAAGTCGTGCACAGCATCAGTATGTCCATTCCAGATCAGGTCATGAAAATCCCAAGATTATCAGCCTAAATCAAGAAAGTAAGGTTGAGAGGAAGGGGTTGAAAGAGGGACAGGAGGCCATTCTCCACGTTGGGGTGGTTCCCACAAGCTCACAGAGGGCTTCCACCTCCATCGCCCTATCAGCCTTTGCAACAGCTCTGAGAGGTGGTGACTCTCCCTGCTGGTCAGATGAGCACAGCACAGAGGTGAACACAGAGGGTCTGGAGCTGACGCAGGGTGCTTAGGTTACATTCCAGCTCCTCCCATACTTGCATTATGACTTTGGGAATGTAGTTGAGCCACTTTGTGCCTCAGTTTCCTCTTCTGTAAATGAAGAGGTAATACTCTCATAGAGTAAAGGAGAAGATTAAGTAAATCATCTCATGTATGGACCAAATCTCATGGTCCTACACTATGAGATAATCACAAGACAGTGTGATAAATCCCACAATAAGGGAGGACTAGGAAGAGACCAGAGTTGATAGAGCTCAGAGGGGGCACCCGGTCAGGCTGGAGAAGAGGGAATGGTACAGGTGTGGGCTCAGGAGTGGCTTTCTGAAGAAGGTAGTACCTGAATTGAGCTTTGTAGAATTAACAGGAATTATACTATCTAATAAACGTAGAAAGATTATTCTGTAGGTGGACGTGGGAGATGGTTTGAACAAAAACATGGAGTTCTGATGAATGAGGAAGGGAGTTGGATGGTCCATAATCAATTTTAGATGGCTAGAGCATGAAGCTCAAGACATCAGTTAGAAGGATGAGTCTCAGAGTACTTTCCAGGGAATGCTAGGGAGCTGGGACATTTTCTTGCAGGTACAGGAGGATTCAGTAAACAACAGTGAGGCAGGGCATAAACAGCAGCGTTTATTCGTACTTTGCCACATGCCAAGCACTGTGTTAAGCGCTTTACAAGGAATATGCCATCTTTACAACCATATGGAGCATAGTAGGCAGATGTCCATGTCCTAATCCCTAAAATTTATGAACATATTACCTTATATGGCAAAAGGGACTTTGCAGGTGTGATTAAGTTAAAGATCTTGAGATGGAGATGTTTTCTGGATTATCCAGGTGGGCCCAATCTAATCACAAAGTTCCTTACAGGAAAGAGACAGGAGGGTCAGAGTTAGAGAAGGAAAACAGGATGGAAGCAGAGGTTGGAGTGATGAAGGGCCGTGAGCCAAGGAATGCCTATGGCTTTTAGAAGCTGGAAAAGGCTGGGAAGTGATTCTCCCCTAGAGCCCAAGAACCACTTCTGCCAGTCAATGTTAGATTTCTGACCTCCAGAACTGTAATATAATAAATTTAACCCACTAAGTTTCTGGTAATTGATTTCAGCATCAACAGGAAGCTAACACATGGAGCCAGGTATAAAAAATTATCTTCATTTTAGTGATGAAGAAGCTAAGCCTCAGAGAGATTAATTCGTCAAAAGTCACAATACCAAGAAAAGGCAGAACTGGTGTTGTAATTAAACTGTGCAAATCCACTCCCCAGGACTGCTTATCCTGCACAAACCAACAATTCTTTGACCAAATTAAAAGTAGATTCTTGTTAATTTCTTGCACTCTCCATTCTTGGTAACACCCTTTATGCAATAGTCATGCCCACTGATATGTCATTCTTTACAAAATAAATGAGAATGGAGAGATCTTTTGCTCCTGCCAAAAAAAACAAAAAAAACAAAAAAGAGGGGAAAAACATGAGTTATTAACATCTAAATGAGATTAGAGAATCCAAGTCTAAAAATTCGATTGGGTGATAAAAAGCACATTCTTCATAAATATTTAACCTCCATCAGCATGACAGTAATTAGAGAGCAGAGAGGAGCACGCTGCTGGCAGTGGGCCGGCCCCATGTCTGAAAGGGAAGGCCTCCTTTTGCAGCTTTATAATCCATCCATGAGAATTAAATGATTGAAGTCTAAGAAAATGAAATACCGCATCAGCCACCAACATTTTATTTGATATGCCCCCAAAATGATGCTTTTTAAATTGTTGAACTCCTAGCAAATCTTCCTTCTATTTTAAGGTTATAATGTACCTGAAAGCTATATATAGTCATCTCAAGCCATTCTCCCATTTCATTTTTCTATACTCATTCGTTCTGTCTCAGTGGTGGATTGATTTCAATAATGGTCCCGATTTTTTCAAGTGTCCCTGGATGCACACTTCTTGGTAATGCCCTCCAACATAGACCGACTCCAGGCTTGACCGTGTGGCTTGCCCTCATCAAAAAGTCATAGCAAACATGAGGCAAGATTCAAAAAGTGCTCGCACATTAGGGCTTGCCCTCTTCCCTCTCTTAGAATCCTGAATGTGGCATGCTTGGGCAAGCCAAAATATTAGATGATAAAAGGCATGAAGTCCAGTTGCCTTATCATCCTGGATGGCAGCCAGCAAGTTGGCACACATGAAATTTGGCCATCTTGTACTGTCCAGCTCCAGAAAACCACCAGCTGGCTGCTGACTGCTGATACATGAGTGAGACCAGCTTAGCTTATAAGAATCATCTGGAGAACCCACCCCAAATCACCGATCTGCAGAATCAGGACCTAACAAAAAAAGATTGTTTTAAGTCACTAAGATTTAGATTGCCTTGTTATTCAGCAAAGAGAAACTAATATACTTCTCATTAGCATTCAAGCATACTCTTGTGTATTCACTATTAAAATTAACACAAGAAGTGATACAAACCAAAAGAAATAAAGCCACAGCTCATTCTTGCAAGGCAGCTGCTTTGCAGCCACAAATCTACACCCTTGAAGAGATAACATGTTTGGCGGTCACTAGCTCTCTCTGTCATACTCCCTACCTACTAGGTCAGCCCCAGCTTCACTTCCATAGGCACATTTCTTGAATAGGTTGTCTACTCGTGCTATTCTACTGTTTGCTTCCTAGTCCCTCGATTCGCGCTAGTGTGGTTTCCACCCCCACCACTTCACTGAAACTTGTGACTGAGGTCTTTGTTAGGAATCTATTATTTAGTGACAAGCAATAGAAACTCAAATTGAAAAAATTCACAAGCTAAAAAGGAAAGTTATAATTAGGATATCTCTAATTATAGCATCTCTAAGATGTAGATCTGAGATTTCTAAGTATGTCTAAGAATGGAGTCCAACACCACCTCAGTCCCACTGGAACCACATCTTGTTCTCTTTGTATCTCACATTTGGGTCTTTCCATATATTTTCTTATTTCTTCTCTCTTGCTGTAAACCGATTGTCTCTAAGCCTGTCCCTGCAAAACAGAAAAGAATGGTGGCAGCCAGTGGCCTCTGGGTTGTATCACTCCCGTTCAAGAAACTAGCCAGGTGCAACTGTGATCTCTTAGATGGATTCCACATTTGCTGAGGACCTTTTCAATTGGCCCAACTTGAATAAGGCACCAATTTATGAACTGACCAGTTGTAACCAGGGTTTGGGGTCACACTATGTAATCACACAGAATCTGTCATGGTAACCATGGAGGCAGAATTTGGGGAGGGAAGAACTGATCTCAGAAAAGGAGAGGATCCCAGAAATGTGGTGGATCTTAGGCATACAAAGCAATGAGTGTCCACTATAATTTGCCTTTTGGTTTCCAATTATATATTCTTTCCATATATACAATTTCAAAAGTTCTCTGCCCTAAATGACCAAAAGCCTTCCCACCATGGGTCTTAATAATCTCTAGAGTTGAAGCTTTATTCTTTTCTGTACAATTATATGATTAATGTTTGCCCCACTAACTTATATCTGCGTGAAAGCAGGGGCCACTTTGTCATTTAGCTCAGGTTCTGGCTCATGGCAGGAACCCAATAAATATTTGTGAATAAACACCAAGTAATTTTCGTGTTTGGCATCTAGAAACAATGTCGTGGGCCACTGTGTTCTGATCCACAACATATTATCCCTGTTGTGAGGTGAGCAAAGTGAGACATCAAAATGTTGGCTAATTCACACAAGTTCATACAGCTAATATACAGGAGAGTCTGGACTTCAATCCCTACATTTTGCTTCAAAAACCACATTTTTAACTACTTTGTTCTATGGATTCTCCAAACATATTGGTATACAGTGGTGTTGAAAAAGTAAAATAATGGAAATAAACTTCACCAGGAAAAACAAGGAGGAAAGTTGATGTAGCGTATACGGCTCATTGATTCAGAGCGTAAGTCACATTCTGTTGGACAAATTATAGTAAGGCCAATGACAGGATGAATGGAGCTCATGGAGATAAATTTTCTGAATCACGTCTGATCAGAGAGTGAGATTCATGGTCAGCTATATGGCTGCACCCAATTCTGACCACTGTGAAGGTTCCTTTTATATGTAAGCCATCCGGGTTGATGCTGGAAGTCTCTATTATCTACTGGAGAATATTGTTCCTGCTTTAAGCCACACACTGAGTGTTTGGGAAGAAAGACTTTACCACCTTAAGAAGACTTCAACATGTTAGTTCTACAAGATGAGGGGCATAAGCAGAAGCCCTTTGGAGAGGAAGACTGGCTCGGATTATCCTAAATCATCTGACTCCTCCCAGATATCCTTAAGGCACATTTCCAGTATCATACACAGTTACCTGGGGTCTCAGATCTCTATGAACAGAAAATCCTTTCCTTAATAAATGTATGTTTTGCCCTGATATTCAATTTTTACTCTAAGGTAGAACAGCTTAAATTGAATAATGTTTTCTTATAATAACTTACAGAAAGCCTTCAAAAACTGCACAATACAGTATGATGACCTGATAAAATGCTCTTAATCCTTAGCCTCAACGCATACACTGAAGAGCAAAAATCAACAGATAATTGTTTATCCAATTAATTCACTACAACACAACAAGAATGGCAAGCTTCCTAGTCCAGAATGAATACTTTGTCATTGTTCCCACTACCTATGACCCTGCCAATTCTGAACATCTGTTACTTATAATACTACCTGCGATGCATGTATGGTGTAGTGATTAAGAGCATGAAATGGGGACATAGAGTATATGTGTGAAGTCCTAGCTCTGCTACTCCCTTTCTGCAGGACTTTAGACTTGACCTCTACTCGACCTCTGTGAACCTCAGTTTCCCCATCTATGATACAGAATTAACAACAGGGCTATTGGGAGGATTTAAGGAGATTAAATAATGTGTGACTTTTTCACAATATGTGTTAACTATCATGCTATAAATTAATTTGTTCAAAATATTATTTTTATAAATAACAAACTCACACTTGAGCTAGCTGAGAAAAAAAATAAGAATATGTTGTAATACAGATTTTTGGAAACTAAGATCAGAAAGAAGCTAGAACATTGGAAAAGTTGGACACACAAACTCATAACACCGTCATACATTCTTCTTGCTACAGACAGGCTTTCTCTTTTCTACGGTCTGGATGGAGCAAAAACGGCCACAGTCAACACTTTTTTGGTTTACTTCTCCTCAAGTCAAGATATCAGTCAAGCTTGGCTTGAATATTGATTTAATTCCCAATTACCAGCTAAATAATCTTATTGGCATGTTTTGGGCCAGGTGTTCATCCTTGACTCAAGCAACTGTGGCCAGGAGGTAGGATGACGTTACATCAGTGGGCATCTCCCAGGGTAACCATATAGGTTGAGGAGGGAGGAGAAGAGATTTTTCACAGAGGGGCAAAGGTGAAGAGGATGGTTCTCAACAGAGAGCGTTACTGTGTGAGGTAAAGAACAACAGTTTCCTACTGCAAACTCTGATGATAGCTTCATGGTGATATCTAAGGAGCAATTTTCAGTCTTCGTTTCACTTGACTTCTCAATAGTTGACACAATTAACCAAATTCCTTTGAAATACTGTGTTTCCTTGGAGACTGTGGCATATTTTTTATTGTACCCTTTCATTGCCCTTTCCATGCCTACATTCTGTGCATCCTTCACCATCCCAGGAGTCTCAAGATTTTTTTTTTCAGGGTACTTTTGTCTTTGTGTATTTCCTTCTAGATGATCTCATCTACCAGCAGTTTCAAAAGCCATCCATATGCTGATGACCCCAGATATGTATCTAGACGTCCAGACTGTCCACTCAACTTCTGCACTTGGATTTTCTCGCAAGCATCTCAAACTAAACATGGCCAAAGCACAACTCTGGGCTTCCCTTTTGAACTTGCTCCTGATTCATTATTCCACTACTTGGTATTTTATGCACATTCTTTCCAGAAACAGGCATAATGGAGCATAACTGACTTCATTAGGGCTTCTATTATATTGAAAGCCCCATTTATAGTAATTCTAGAAGGTTGAAAAGGAATTTCTTGAACTCACAGTAATAATTTAGTGGAAAAAATCCCATAAAATGCCAAAGAGGCAATTCATTTAAGGTCATTAATGTGGGTTTGTTTCTCCAAAGCTGAGATGTTGCCCAATAGCATAAATAAATATAGAAGATATGAAGTCGAGTCATTTATATGTAGCAGCCTCTCCTTAACCATGGGGGATATGTTTCAAGAACCCCAGTGGATGCCTGAAAATACAGATATACCGAACCCTATATATACTATGTTATTTCCTGTACATACATGTTTGAGTTGCAACAGCAAAACTAAACACAAATTTCTTTTTCTTTATTCACAATTTCAACATAAAAGATTCATTTTTACTAAAGGTCTTAGCAAACTCAGTATATGATTTTTTTTCTTCCTTTATTGTCAAGAACTTTCAACTTTTCACTTAAAGGAAGCACTTTGGGGCCTCTCTTTGGCATATCTGAATTGCCAGCATCACTACTCTTGCACTTTACTGACATTATGAAGCAAAATAAGGGTTACTTGATCACAAGTACTGCAATACTGTGACAGTAGATCTGATAACCGAGAGGGCTGCTAAGTGACTAACAGGTGGGTAGCATGTACAGGGCAGATCTGCTGGACAGAGGGATGATTCATGTCCTGGGTGGGATGCATCAGGAGGGCACAAGATTCCTTCATGCTATTCAGAATGACATGCAATTTAAAACTTACAAATTGTTTATTTCTGGAATTTTTTCATGTAATATTTTCAGACTATAGTTGACTGTGGACAACTGAAGTCATGGAAAACAAAACCATGGATAAGGGAGACTACTGTATTGTCTGTAAATTTTCATGAAAATTCTTACATAAATGAAGACTGTGCTGTGATGTTTGCAGGGACATAAATTCCATACAAGTAATAAAACGGCGAACTGGGATTCGAAACGCTGTCCATCCAACTCCAAGGTGGATGTGTCCAAAACAAACAAACAAACAAACAAACTTTGAGAGAGTTTTAGAGGCAGGAAATTCACAGAAATGTCTAAGCAATGCTTGAAAAAGTTTTCCAGCCTCTGTGCCTAGGACAAGGTGTGGTACTTAGAAGGAGCTCAGTGCTTGTATGTTGACCAAATAGGGACACACAGCATCCGACAAGTCCCTAAAATCCATCATGGCAGCACAGTCACCCAAGTGAGAATGGAAAATGAGGGTCCTGTAGGCAGTTTTCAGACTGTCACTCGAGAAGAATAGACAAATTAACACTGTGGGGTACATCCCTTTCTATGTCTGAATTTTTAATTTACAGAAAGCAAAAAGGAAAACACTTTTGCACAGGAAACCCCAATACACTTTCTAAGCGTAAATACATTTATTGTAGAAATATATAGATATGTGATTGTTGGGGCACAAGATGAATTTCTATTAGGGAAAGTAAATATTAGCATTTAAGTGACACTATTTGAATCCTGAGTTGACAGAGATGGAAAGTAGCCTAGAAATAGTCCAATTCAACCCCTTCATTTTTCATTTGTGGCAACAAGAAAGAGAAGTGAGCCAAAAGATGAGTCTATGTAGAGAGAGAATTGGATCACCTTGGACCACAGGAATCATCATAAGAACCTTGCCTCTTTTATCAATCAACTTGTTAATACAAGTAATATTATTTTGGTACATTTCCTCATACGTCTAGCAAAGGAATCCGTTTAAAAAATAATTACATTTCTCTTAATTTTGCTTGTTTTCTTATATTACAAAATAGTTAATAATGAACGTGTATTCATGAAATAAAATTTAGAAAATGGAAGAAGATAGAATGATGCTGAGGAGGAGGAGAAAGGATAAATTATCCATAATCCTTTACCCAAATATAGTTATTATTATTATTACATGGGTATTTTCTTCCATTTCTTCTAAAGGCATAGGTCCAAAGGCACAGGTTAAGAGTGTGGGCTTTCTACCTCAACAAACAAGAAAAATCTCAAATATGTAATCCTAAACTATACCTAACAGAACTAGAAGAAGAAGAACAAACAAGGCCCAAAGTCAGCAGAAGGAGGGAAACAATAAAAATTAGAGCAGAAATAAATGAAATAGAGACTAAAAACACAGTAGAAAGGATCAATGAAACTAACAGCTGGTTCTTTGAGAGGATAAACAAAATTGAAAAACTCTTAGCCAAACTCACTAAGAAAAAAAAGAGATGGCTCAAATAAATAAAATTAAAAATGAAACAGGAGAAATTACAACAGATACCACAAAAACACAAAGAGTTATAAGAGAATACTATGAAAAAGTGTACATGGACAAATCAGATAACCTAGAAGAAATGGATAAATTCTTATACTCATGCAACCTCCCAAAACTGAATCAAGAAGAAATAGAGAATCTGAATAGAGTAATCACAAGTAAAGAGATTGAAACAGTAATCAAAAACCTCCAAAAAATTAAAGTCAAGGACCAGATGGCTTCTCTGGAGAATTCTACCAAACATTCAAAGAAAATTTAATACCTATCTTTCTCAAACTATTCCAAAAAATGGAAAAAGACGGAATGCTTCCTAAATCATTCTATGAGGCCAACATTACCCTAATACCAAAACCAGAAAAGGACAACACAAAGAAGGAAAATTATAGGGCAATATAGCTGATGAGCATTGATGCAAAAACCCTCAACAAAATATTGGCAAATGGAATACAGCAATACATTAGAAGGATCATACACCATGATCAAGTGGGATTTATACCAGGGATGCAGAGATGGTTCAACATCTGAAAATCAATCAATGTGATACAGCACACTAACAAAATGAGGGAAAAAAACCCCAAATGATTATCTCAATAGATGCAGAAAAAGCATTTGAAAAGATCCAACATCCATTTATGATAAAACTCTCAATAAAATGGGTATAGAAGGAAAGTACCTCAACATAATAAAGGCTATATATGGCAAACCCACAGCCAACATCATACTTAACAGGGAAAAACTGAAAGCCATCCCTCTGAGAACAGGAGCAAGACAAGAGAACCCACTCTCACCATGCAACATAGTACTGGAGATTTGGGCCAGAGCAATTAGGCAAGAAAAAGAAATAAAGGTATCCAATTTGGAAAAGAAGAAGTGAAACTCTTACTTTTGTGGATGATATGATTCTATGTATAGAAAACCCTAAAGAATCCACCAGAAAACTATTAGAAATAATCAACAACTACAGCAAAGTTGCAGGGTACAAAATCAACTTACAAAAATCAGTTGCATTTCTATACACTAATAACAAACTAGCAGAAAGAGAAGTCAAGAATACAATCCCAATTAAGATTGTAACAAAGGAATAAAATATCTAGGAATATATTTAACCAAGGAGGTGAAAGATGTACCCTGAAAACTATAACACATTATTGAAAGAAATTGAAGAAGACATAAAGAAATGGAAAGATAGTCCACAGTCACAGATTAGAAGAACAAGCATAGTTAAAATGTCCATATTACCTAAAGCAATATACAGAGTCAATGCAATCCCAATGACATGCTTTAAAGAAATAGAACAAAGAATAATAAAATTCATGTGGCACAACGAAAGACCCTGAATAGCCAAAGTGATCCTGAGAAAAGAACAAAGCTGGAGGCATCACACTCCCTGACTTCAAAATAAAGCTATAGCAACCAAAACAGCATTGTACTGGCACAAAAACAGAAACACAGATCAATGGGACAGAATTGAAAGCCTAGAAATAAAACCATACATCTTTGGAAAGTTAATTTTTGACAAAGGAGCCAAGAACATACAATGGAGAAAGGAAAGTCTCTTCAATAAATGGTGTTGGGAAAAGTGGACAGCCACATCTAAAAGAATGAAAGTAGACCATTATCTTACACCATACACAAAAATTAACTCAAAATGTATTAAAGACTTGAAGGTAAGATCTGAAACCATAAAACTCCTAGAAGAAAATGTAGGCAATACGCACTTTGACATGGGTCTTAGCAGCATCTTTTCAAATACTATGTCTACTCAGGCAAGGGAAACAAAAGAAAAAGTAAACAAGTAGGACTACATCAGAATAAAGAGCTTCTGCAAGGCAAAGGAAACCATGAACAAAAAGAAAAGACAACCCACTAACCAGGAAAATATTTACAAGTCATATATCCAACAAGGGGTTAATTTCCAAAATATATAAAGAACTCATCCAAATCAACAAAAAAAAAAACAAACAACCTGATCAAAAAGTGGGCAGAGGATATGAACGGACATTTTTCCAAAGAAGATATACAGAAGGTCAACAGGCACATGAAAAGATGTTCAACATCACTAATTATTAGGGAAGTGCAAATAAAAACTACAATGAGATACCACCTCACATTTGTCGGAATGGTTGTGATTAACAAGACAAGAAATAAATATCAGAGAGGATGTGGAGAAAAGGGAACCTTCATACATTGCTGATGGGAATGCAAACTGATGCCGACACTATGGAAAACAGTATGGAGATTTTCAAAGAAATTAAAAATAGAAATACCATACAATCCAGTTATCCCACTACTGGGTATTTATCCAAAGAACATGAAATCAACAATTCAAAGAAATTTATGCACTCCTATGTTCACGGCAGCATGGTTCACAACAGCCAACACATGGAAGCAACCCAAGTGCCCATCAACTGATGAATGGATAAAGAGGACGTGGTATATATATATATACACAATGGAATATTGCTTAGCCATAAAAAAGACAAACTCATCCCATTTGCAACAACATGGATGGACCTTGAGGGTATCATGTTAAGCGAAATTAGCCAGACAGAGAAAGACAAACACCACATGATTTCATTCATATGTGGAAGATAAACAAACGCATGGATAAAGAGAACAGATTAGTGGTTACTAGAGGGGAAGAGAGTAAAGGAGCACATGCACACGGTGACAGATAAAAATTAGACTATTGGTGGTGAGCATGATGCAGTCTATACAAAAAGTTACAAATGATATTGTGCAACTGAAATTACACAGTTATAAACCACTATGACAATAAAATAATTGAAAAAATAAATAATTTTTTTTAAAAAGTGTGGGCTTTCGTGTAAGGGAGACAAGTTCCAAATCTCAGCCTCGGGCCTAGCACCTGTCTGACATTGGATGTGTGTTCTGATGTCTCTATGGTGGTTTTCTCATCTGTGAGGTCAAGATACTAACAGCACCTATTCGATAGGTTTGTGAGGATTTAATTGTAAAGTCTTAGTCCATCCTGGAGACAAAGCATATAGAGCTCTTGGCTGTGGCTATTTTAACATATGCTTTATAATCTACACTTGAAAAATATATATTAATATCTATAATATATCTTTATATATATGTCCAACAACTATAGACAATCCCATGTTCTAATTTAAGATGTCATCTTATGATAAGAAATTTTCATGATATAACATTCACATTCAAATATCATTTCTATGGCTAAAAATAAAGGATATGTGTAATCAATCCTCTTTGTTGACATTTAAGATCTTTCAAAGTTTTTGCAATCACAAATAATGCTGTGATGAATACGTTTATATATACTCTTAGTTCAGAAAGGGGACTATCACATCCAATATTATGGATATTTATAAAGCTTATGATGCATATTTGTGGATTGTTCTCCCAAGGGGTTTCAACAATTTACACAAAAATTAGCAGTGCATGAGATTTTTTTCTTTTAGTACACTTGAAAGCATCCCATACTGACATTTCCAAAAAAATCTTTGCAAATTTGGTATTTAAGCAATGAGATTTTATGAAGATGATTTCAATTTTTCAGAACTTCATTGACTGGTGAGTTTAAACACCTTCCAACTGCTTTTTAAGCAAATTTATTTCCGCAATGGGAGAGAGATTATTTTCTCATTTATCTATAGATGTCTGGGTACTTTTCCTATTGATTTGTTTGAGCTATCTGTTCATTATTGATAACAACCCTCTTCCATGTTTGCTACAAATATTGTTTCTGAGGAATAAATTTCCATTGTCTTTTTATATACCGTAGGTGTCTCTGCCATTACTTTGTTTTAATTTCTACTCTCTCTAATCTGAACATCTTCCTTCTTTGGATTTTATCCACTCCTTCTAGGCTTAGAAAGGTTTTCTGCCTGTAGAGCAGTAAATTTCAAAGTATGATCTTTAGACGCCCATCATCCAAATTATTAGATGCTCTTGTCAAAATGCATAGAGTAAATCAGGATCTCTTGGGGTGAGCCTCGGAATCTGTATTTGGCAAGCTCCTCATGGCTCATATGTGTGCTAAGGCTTGAGAACCACTGACCTAGTGATCTGAGCTGCTATTTTCTGCTCTTTTTATAATATTTAAAAGTGTATTTAACGGTTAATAGTACTTTGTTTTTGGTAAGTGGTAAGTACTTTGTTTTGGTAAGACAATATTTTTTTTTTCAGTGAGGAAGATTGTCGCTGAGCTAACGTCTGTGCCAATCTTCCTCTATTTTGTGTGTCAGATGCTGCCACAACATGACTGGATGAGTGGTGCCATGTCTGCTCCTGGGATCTAAAACTGTGAACACTGGGCCACCGAAGCGGAGCGTGCGAACTTAGCCTCTACACCATCAGGTGGGCTCCCGCTGACAACTTTTTTATTCTAAAAAGTTGAAGAGTTAATTCGTTAGTAAATATAACTTGATAAATTCATCTATTAAATATGAAATTGTTAAGATTTAGGAATTGCATTTCTGGTAGGCGTATTTTGTTCATTTCATCTGTACGTTTACGCCTGAGTCAGAATCGCATCCTTTTGATTTTGTAGCTTTATAGAATTTTAATATCTGATCAGATTAGTTCTCCCACAATGAATTTCTGTTTAAAAACAATTCTTTGCTATTTTTACATACTTATTTTTTACAAGATAAATTTGGATTAATCTTTTCTAGTTCGGTGAACAATCTTGTGATTTTGATGGAAATTGCATTCTACTTTAAAGTTATTTGAGAATAAATAATAGAGGCTTTAGTCTTCCTATCCAGAAATATGTTCTATATGCTGATAATTCAAGTATTATTTCACATTTTTCAATAGTATTTTGTAGTTTTCCACAAATAGCCCTGCATATTTTTTGTTGAATTTACTACTAAGTTTTTTATTCCTTTGGCTATGGTTAATAGGACATTTTCTGATCAAGTATTTTTAAATCCAGCTTTTGCTGAACATATGTCTACCATTCATTCAGTTTTCTAAACTCTCATTGATTCCAACAGTTCTTCGAGTGATTCTTTTGGGTGAAAAGTACCTGTATTAGTTATCTATTGCTTCACAGCAAATTACCCCAAACTGACTGACTTTAGACAACAATATGTCACATTTTCTGTGAGTCCAAGCATCTATACTCGGTTTAGTTGACTCTTCTGGTTCAGGATCGCTCAGAAGCTATAATCAAGACATTGGGCAGGACAATCTGAGTCATCTTAAGGCTTGACAGCAGGATGAACCCCTGCCAAGCTCGCTCACTGGCTTTTGGCAAGATTCAGTTCTTTATGGGCTGTTGGGCTAAACGCTTCAGTTACTTGCTAGCTGTTGACTAATGGCCACCCTCAGTGTGTTACAACATAGACCTTTCCATAGGCAGCTTGCCTCACAAGAGTGAGAAGAGCCAAACAGAGAGAGAAAGAGAGAAAGCCAGCATGTTCATAATTGTCATAACTTCATCTTGGAAGTGATATCCCATCTCTCTTGCCATATTCTGTTGGTTAGAAGTGACTCACTAGGTCAAGTCCAGCCCGTACTCAAGGGGAGGGGATTAGCCATGTAGTGATAATCAGGAGGGTGGGGACCACTGAGAATCAATTCAGAAGTAGCTACTGCAGTAACTTTTGAATGATTTAACAAATGAAGAATTCCAATTACAATTTTATTTCCAATCAACCTACTACATCCACTGCCAGTTAATCAAAACAGCTGTTCATTCTCTCAGCAAAGATGACAAAGATTGGACATGTCCATGTAGGAAGTCCACAGCTGGTTGTCTGAACTTTTGGCTGCTCTTGCAGACCTTCTAGGCTGGGCTGGCCACAATGTGCACAGACCAGGCCAAACCTAGAGGATGGCTAGCCATCAAGTTATCACATTGGCCCAGGGTCCTACTCTGTAGTCATAGCTTGATCCTCTCACACAATCTCAAGTAGGCAAAATGGAGTTCAGGCTACATAGTTGAAAAATTATGTATAAAATTACAGCATATATAACGTGGAGAATGGTATTTTCCTCCCTAATCTCCAACCCAGGGCTCGATTGTACTTTATTGGTGGAGAACTAAGTTGCTCTTTCTTTCATTTCTTTTGAAATAGAGAATCAAAAGTTCAAGGGGTCTCTCCAGCTTTCAGAATTTGCAGTCCAGGACTCTATAAGCACTACGCGAAATGATACTAGTCGCTTAAGGGAGTTCTTTGAAACTAAGTGCTTTATTCCATCTTCAAGGAGAAAGAAATGGAGTCAAAGATTCCCTCTTGCAACAATAGACACCTTCTTCTGCACCCATTTGAAAGGAGAAAATCAAAGAAGTGTTAACTGAGAACTGACACGTGCTTGTGCTGGACTGCCAAAATAAGGTGATAATGAACTTCTGAGTGTTAAAAATGTCTCTTCTTATTATCATGTTTATTCTGTCATGATACATATTTCCTGAACCAAACACAGACACCTAACCCCAGATTTTTCCTTTTTTCTTAAAAGTTAGGAGGTTGATTTTAGGGATAATGAGAATGACTTGAATTGAGTAGGAAAAGACCGTGCAATGGAGGTGATATGCTAAGGGGTTTGGAATCCAGACCTGGGTTTGAATCCAGCTGCTCTGCTCCAAGATCACTGTCTATGCAACCCTGCATAACTGCACTGGCTTTTGTCTCTTTCCTTGTCTGTCTCTCCCACTAGACTATAATAAGGTGCCCTAAGGCAGGGACTCGTTCAGTTCACTGTGGAAACTCAAGGGCCTAACACTGTGTTTGGCATAAAGCGAGACCCCAAATAAACATTTGTTGAATAAACGAACGGATGAAAGATTGGATGGAACCATAGCCATCATTAGGTCTGATCAGTGGTTTAGCAATCTGTGGAGTCAGGGCAGGGCACGATTGTGGAACAGCTCTTGGGCTCTGTATTTGTTGCCTCTGAGACTAGATCTCGATCCATGGGCCTCTGGTAAAGCTGGGCTGGACTTCTGTGATCTCAAATGTATGCATATGTCAGACTCTAGATGAGTTTCTTAGGGCTGCCGTGACTAGGTCTATTCCTTTCTTAAGGGAAGGCCTGGTCCTCTCTCTGTCTGTCTGTCTTCCCCTAGGCCTCCTTCTGGCTCCCTGGCTGATCCCTTCAGCATTAGTTTGTTCAGGTTGCCGTAAAAAGCATCACAAACTGAGTGTCTTAAACAAAAGAGACGTATTGTCCTTTAGTTCTGGAGCCTAGAAGTCCAAGATCAAGGTGTTGGCAGGTTTGGTTCCTTCTGCCGGCTCTGAGGGAAGGATCTGTTCGGGCTCTCTCCTTGGCTTGTAGGTGGCATCTTCACACTGTCTTCTCTCCGTACTTGTCTACGTCCAAATTTCTCCTTTTAATAAGGACAGCAGTCATGCTGTATTAGGGGCCCCTTGCTCGAGAAGTACATCTGCAAATATCACAATCTGAGGTGCGAGAGGCTAGGACTTGAACATAGGAATTTTGAGGAGATACAATTTTCCCATAACAGGGTCTGTGGTGGGTTGAATAATATCCCTCCAAAATTCTTGTCTCCCCAGAATCTGAACTTACGTGGAATTACATGCAAATGTAATTAGTTGGAACTGTGAGACAATAACTTTCTGTTGTTTATGCCCGCAGTTTGTGATACCGTGTTACAGCAGCCCTGGAAAACTAACGCAGGCTCCAACATGTGCCTATGGTTTAGATCAGAGAAGCTCAACACAGCCTTACCAGAGGTCCGTGGAGTAAGGTCCAGTCCCAGAGAAACGGAACATTGGAACCTGGTTCCATAGTCAGGGCTTAAAGATTGAGTGTCAGACCCAGGAGGAGAACAGTGACTAAGGGTCAAAAGTGTGGCTCTGGAGTTGGAGTGCCATGTGTAAATGTCTTAACTCTACTACTTATAAAGTCGATGACCCTGAAAGAATGCTAGAGCCCCTTGTGTTCAATCCCATGGCTAGTGAGGATAACAGCCCCTCCCTCCTATGACCAGAGGAAGGAAAAAAAGAGATAACGTGTGTAAAGTGCTTAGCAAGCACCCGGCTCAAAGTAAACAAGGAATATGCAGGGAACTAGAAACCTGCCCCACGTGGAGTGGCCATAGTGAAGATGTTTAATAGGGGCCTGTAGTGTGATGCCCACATGGACCTCCCAGGCTCGGGCACTCCTGCACCACAGGCAGAAGGACACTAGGCTCTCTCCAGGCCCCGACAGGGTGGGGAAGGAACCCTTGATACCAGCAAGCTGGTCAGGCTCTTCTAGCTGCGTTGGCAGGAGGCAGAGTAGGGCCAGGTGTGGGCCAAGTCCTCAGGAAGCTGTCACATTTTCTGCTTCTGGGGAAGGCAGGAGAGGTGCCAGTCTTCTCCTTACTCAACTCTCCACCCTCAACCAAGCAATGGAAGAGTGAACAGCCTCAACCCTTGCAAAACCAAAATAATCCTTTGCTAAATTCATAGACCTTGTTTTATTCATTTGTTTGTTTTGTAAACTCCCAGGACGCTCTGTTTCCACGCACCTCTTCTAATAAAGGCAAACACCGTCTCCACAGCAATGATTGGCCCAGGGTTGAGTCCCTTGATCAGAGAGCATTTTGTCTTAGACGAGATGGGGTCCAACTTTGTCTAGTCCATGTAAATTAACCTCCCCTTGCCACTGAGCCCTGGGATAGTCCAGTGATTCTCCAGGAAGCCTCTTTTAATAAGCAGGTGCTCATTTGTTTACTTTACTTCATCATTTTTTATTCCTTTTTTTTTTTTTTTTTTTTGGCCTTATTTCCCTGGAATTTTCTTCAGTGCTACAGCTCCCGACTCTGTTAAGAAGACTTCAGGGAATATAGAAAATTACTTGAGAGGATAAGAGGGTTTGGCACCAAATTTTACTTTTTGAGAAATTTAGCTAACCACAAATCCCCCACTCAGCTGCGCCATAAACAAGTTTAAATTCCTTCCACACTCGACAGCCTTTGTCACCACCGCAGATGAGCTCTTCAAGGAAAGATGGCGAGAGGTGTCATGAGGCTGCTCACTCACCCCTGGAAAAAATGATTCGGACTGAGAAACTCATCCCAGGGAAGTCATGTGGCTCTCTCAAGGGCCCTGAAGTCAGAGTCAAAACAACCTCACCCCTCTACGCTGCAGTCCTGTTGGCCTGGCATTCTAAACCAGGGTCATGACAGAAAATGAGGATTAGCATTCCAGGTCTGCAATCTCTGCAGAAGCCAGTCTCTCTGCCTATACAGCAGAACGAGGAAGCCCGGGCTTCCTGAGACCCACTGGCTTCAATCCAGGGCACTGGGGGGTGGTACCTTGTCATCATAGTCACAGTAATAATCTTGATAATGATACTAAGCTTTACTTACTGAAACCTATGGTGTGTCAGAGACTGTGCAAATTGTTTTACATATGTTTTCTTAAATGCCATGCAATCTCTGCAGAGTTGCTATTATTATGACCACTTTACAGACAGAGAAACTGAACTTGTCCAAGGTCACACAGCTGCATTGATCAGAGGTCCATCCCAGGCCTGTTCAGCTTACAGACCCATGATCCACAAGCTGCTGTTTCTTTGGAAGGCAGTAAAGGAGGGTGGTTTGTGCTCAGATCTGGGGCCAGATGGCTGGTGGCCTTTGAATACCTAGTCCTCTGGTCACTTGCTATATGACATTGGACAAGCCATTAAATTCTGTTTCTCCATGTCCTCATCTACAAAATGGGCAGTCATTTGTTCATGCCTCCTACAACCATTTAGTGAGTGCCTGCTATATGCCAGGTGCTGAAAATATAGCAGAGAACCATCCCTGAACTCTGCCGCCTGGGATTGGGAGAAATGGGGAAAGTGAACAAATTCATAAGTGAGCTATATTGCACATTATGTAGCTGTTAGGGTTATGGGGGAAATAAAGCAGGGAAGAGGGACTGGAATTCAGGGGTAGGAATAAAGGAGTGGTCCCATTTTATAGACAGCATCTGTTGAAGGCTTACTGATAGGGTGACATCTGAGCAAAGACCTGAAGGAGATACAGAAGTAAATCATGCAGACAGTTGTGGGAACAGCATTTCACACTGATGGAAGAGCAAATGCAGAGGAGCATACCTGGCACGTTCGAAAAGAGTGAGGGAGGAGACAGTGTGACTGAGGCTGAGTGAGCAGGGGAAGAAGGGGTGAAGATGGATTCAGAGACGGGGGCAAGATTGCTCAGGGCCTGCGGTCCTTTAAACCTGGTTTTCACTCTGAGTAACATGAGGAACTCCTGGAGCGTTTGAAAAGTTGACCGAAAGGATGTGACTTCTATTTTCAAAGTTCCCCTCTGGCTCTTAGGTGGAGCATGGACGATAGGACAGTGAGCTCAGAAGTGGGTGACAGGAGCGAGGAGGTTGCAATCGTAATCCAAGAAAGAGATGGCGGTGGCTTGGGAGAAGGAGATGTGGTGGCTGGGGAGGAGGGGTGGAATGGTCAAATTCTGGGTGGAATATGACTAATAATGGACTGCACTTCATAGAATTCTTGTTGCAAGGAGTAAATGAGTTAACACAGATAAAGCATTTCCAATACTGTCCTAAGTAAGTGTTAATGGTGTTTCTCCTTATTGATAGAAATACCGTTATTGACGATAACACACTATGAAATTGTTCTTGTAATTGTAACCAATAGTTTCCCTTTCTTCCTTCCTTCCTCTCTTCTTGCCTTTCCTCTTTCCTTAATTCTTTCTCCCTTCCTTCCTTCTTTCTCTCCTTTTTCTTCCGTCTCCCCCACCCCCTCACGTATTCATGTATCCCCTTCAAGGACACATTATTATAATGGTTCACCATGTGAGGTCTGGAATCATACAGATTTGGATTTAAAGCCTGGATATGCCATTTAACAGCTGTGTTACCTTGAGTAAGATTAAGAATCTCAAATTCTCTGAGACTTGGTCTCTTATCCTTAAAGTAGGCATAACAATGGTACCGACTGCAGGAAGTAGATTTGAAGATTGAGTTAATTTGTGTAAAACTCTTTCTCTAGTGCCTGGTGCTGTAAATTCTCAGTAAAAGCTGGTTTTTATTATTTATTGTATTATCGAATCTGTATTAGCAGCTAATAAGCATTGTGTTATATGTAAAGGGTATAAAGATATATTTCCATAATCCCAGTCCTCTAACTGCTTTGATCCAAAGGAAGCAGCCCCGGAAAGCAGCCCTGGGAAGTAGCATAGAGTAGTAACAGATTAATCTTACAGAACAGCATAGCAGAGGAAAAGATGCTGTGCTGCTAGGGCACTATCCAATGGTACCTAATCCAGCCCAAGAATTCAAGGGAGGCTTCCTGGAGGAGGTGATATTTAAACTCAACCCTAAGGGGTTAGTAGAAGTGAGCCAGGAAAGTCGGAAGCTGGGAGAGGTTTCCAGCAACTTTTTGGCAAAGGAAGCAAGATGAGCAAAGATCTTGAGGCGGGATACAGCATGACCCAGTCAGAACCGCTGGCTGTTCTGAGAGCAGTAGAGAATCCCTCTGCTGATCAGGTATTTGTTAAACTGGTGAAATGAAGGAAACATTTGGAAATTATGAAGCTGAATTTCTTCCTTCACAATTATTCTATTTGGGTAGATTAGAGTTTCAGAAGGAACTCATGATTATAGCACCTGTCTTAGCTAATGTCCAAATAATGATGTCAGTCACAGGGAAGGAAAAACAAATTCACCACCCTCCCATAAACACCTCCTCTTCCTGGGCCCCACTCCTCTCCCCAACGGTCTTCCTAATAGCATCAGTATCATCACCCAGCAGTGAAACCCAGTCTCTTTTCCACTTCCTCCTCTGCATCCTCTACCCTTCCTGCCCCACAAGGGCACCCACACACACACACACACACACACACACATCCCCACAAGCAAGCACACACAGCTTCATTTAACTATTGTGTCAATTCCACCTCCATGACATCTCCTGTCTTTTTCCTGTCCTTTCTGATCCCACCACCATGCTCCATGTTTAAGACATCAGTCAACTAGATTGTTGCAGTAGCTCCACAATTCATCTTCCAGTCCCTTCTGCTCCTAGGACAGGTCAGTGGTTAGAAGACCATTGCTATCAGATTAATCTTTAAAGCAGCGGTCAGCAAACATACTCTCTAAAGGGCCATATAGTAAATATCTTATGTTTTGTGGGCCATAGGATCTGCGTTGCAATGACTCAACTCTGCCATTTAGTGCAAAATCAGCCATAGAGGGGATATAAAGGAATGGGTGTGGCTGTGTGTTAATAACGATTTATTTACTAAGACAGGCAGAGGCCAGATTTGACCCTGTTTTACAGCAAAACTCTTAGCTTCACCTCACAACTACTTCCCATATCTTTCAGAATAATGTCTTTAGCCTCAAATTCAACAGCTCATCTAGTGCTTCAAACTCTCTCCTCTCCTCATGGGTCTCAAACTTCCGGCCCCACTAAATATTCCCCATCTTCTGAACATGCTTAATTTTCTGTCTAATTTTGGTGCCCTTCCTTCAAAATTGGTTTGTTACAATCTTGTTGATCTTTCAGGGCCATTTTTGACACTGGATCCATCTCCCAAGGGTCTTTTTCACAGTGAGAGTTCATCCCAGATGGTCAACTAGAAACTATTGGGCATCAATATTTTAGCTGGTAGGCCTCTGTGGGGAAGAAATTTTGTCACCTTGAATAAGACACTACCAATCCTGCTCTTGTCTGAAAATTCTTTGATACACCTCCTATTGAGAATCAGGGTCTATGACCACTCCTCTTGAGTCTGGACAGGCTCTGTGATTACTGTGACCACAGAACATGGCAAAAGTGAGTCTGTGTCAGTGTCCAGACCCAGGCTTAAGGGACTGGAATCTTCTTCTTTCTGCCTTTTGGAACCCTCTCCCTGGGAGCCCTAGGCAGCCATATAAAGAGTCTGACTAGTCTGAGACCATCCATCATCATACTGAAGATGCTGGATGTTGGCGCTCAGGTCAATAGTATTAACTTAACCCAGCCACACTTGTCAAGGCACTAGATATGTGAATAAAGTCATCTTGGGTCACCCACACTGGCCCATCCACCAGTCAAGTACCTGTATGACCCCTGTTATCACCACATGGAACTGAAGAATCATCCAACCAAGCCAGCCCAAATTCCTCACCCACAAAATCATGAGCTAAAATAAAATGGTTGTTTTTGTAAGCCATTGTGTTTGGGGCTAGTTTGTAATGCAGCAATAAATGAGCAGAAGCTAGGCTTCTAGGTTAGCCTCTTTCTTCTCCTTAAGTCTTCCCAAGTCAAGAGACTCTCTGCATTCTCATTGATTTTGCAGCTGTTCCTCCTACTGCCTGGAATGCTCTTCTAGTGTTATTATTTCCTTGTATTCTTCACTTTTTGGCCTATGAAAATCCTCACTTTATTTTTACAGATCCATGTGTAACATCACTTCCCCTGTGAAGCGTTTTCTGATTTCTCCCAGCAATTATTCACCAATTCTTTGACATTCTCCCAGCACATGGTTTATAAGTTCGTTATGGTAGTGGTCGCCTGGTTTGGTGAATTTTTTTTTTAATGTGGCTGCCTTCCCCAGTGGGCTATGATCTCCTCAGAGGCACACACCATGACTTACTCATCTACACAGCTCTGTCTTTGGTATGGTTGCTGACAGTTAGTAGCCACTTACTAAACATTTATTGAATGAATGAATGCAAAAGCTGGGATTTGCACTCTGATAGTTGACATGTTAGACAAAAATGTTGAAGGAAATCTTCTCATTTACTGACAAATCTAATTCAAACTTTCCCATTCCTCATCCCAAAGGAAAAGATCAATAAGTTTAGCTTATTTCCAGCATATAACAACGTATGTCAGGAACGAAGATTGAAGCTAGGCTTTGCTGTGAGCACAAGTAAACCCTAAATCTCACAGGTTTAGGATGGCAAAGATTCATTCCTCATTCATGTCCCAGTTCAACACAGATTCGGCAGCTCTCCTGAGCAGATACCCTCCAATGATGACTCAGGAGTTCAGGCTTCTCTCGTAGAATTCTGCCAATGTTGGCGTTCTTTCCTTGTAGGCAAGCAGAAAGGAGAAACGGGCTGTGGAGAAGATGCACCACTTTTAATTGCTTGAGACAGACTGACACATAACTTCTGCGCACATTCCAGTTGGCTGGCACTTAATTACATGATCTTCACCTAAATACCAAGTGGACCAGAAAAGGTAGTCTTTCTGTGCAATCCAGAAAGAGGAAAGAGTATGGCAAATACATATCATCTCTGTTACAGAGATTGTATTAGTTAGCTTTTGACAAGCGACAAAAAATATCAAAACCTAATGGCTTAAAAGAATCATTTATTTTTGTCTTACTGTTATGTGAGTCAGCTGAGTGACCCTTCAGCTCTGGGATGCATCAGCTAGGACTTGATGGTCTAGAACAGTAGCTCTTAACTGGAGACAACTTATACCCATCGCAGTCACCTCCAGAGGACACTCGACAATGTCTGGATATATTTTTCGCTGTCACAACTGGGGGATTTTATTGGCATTTAGTGGATAAAGGCCAGAGATGCTGCTGAACATCCTACAATACATAGGCCAAGCCCCTACAACAAAGAACCTTCTGGTCACAAAAGTTAATAGTAGCGAGGTTGAGAAACCTCGGTCTAGAATGACCTACCTCAGAAGGTACAGGCTGCTCAATCTAAAGAGAACTCAGCTGAGATGGCTTAGCTCCCTTCTGTGGGGTCTTCCATCTTCCAGTAAGGTGGCAAAGTCTTCTTTACCTGGAGGTTTCAGGATTCTAACGAGTAGTAAGAGAGAACAAGTTGCAATACCAAACACTCTGAAGTCACTGCTTGGGTCTGTTTGTTAATGTCTCATTGTCCAAAACACTTTATCTCCTGAGGGGAAAAGCTGAAAACGTGGCCATTTTTGCAATCTAAACAAAGATCTTGTGTGGAATTTGGGTTGTATCTCTAGTGTATACTCTCAAACTCTATTTAATAAATACTTGTGATAATTCAGTGCATTACAACAATGTGTATGTGTGAGTTTCTTTTCACAGAACATTCACAGTGATTTCTGGTGATTCCGACTGTGGGCTCTGGTGTCGAACTGCCTGAGTTTGGATCCCAGCTCGGTCACTTCCTACTGAACATAGGGTAAGTAGCATAATCTGTCCGTACTTCTATTTCCTCATCTGTAAACCAGGAATAATAATAACAGTAAGTCCAAAAAGGGCTTTTGGAAAAATGTATTGATATAATACATATACAGTGACTCTCCAGAATATAGAAAGCGTTCAATAAATTGCACTTAATTACTAGTAGGCAGTGCTGTTTCTCTGACTCAGAAAGGGGACACACATGGGTTCTAAGTCCTCTGTTCAGGTGGCAGGACTTTGTTTTTCCTTTTCTCCTGCTTTTTCCCAGATCACAGATAAAGAAGTGGCAATGACAACTCTCTATTTTTAGCTTCTCACGAGGCAAGTGCTGAGCCAGTACAATGATTCTCATTTAAGTCCTTTGCAATTTGGAGAAGAGAAGACTAAAAGGCACCTGTAGGCACCATCAACCACGTGAAAGCCAGTCAAGTGGAATGGGATTAGCTGTGTGCTTTGTCACTTTGGACAACAGAACAGATCTGTTGGATGGGAGTTGTAGGGAGTCTAAATTTTATTGAAGGTAAAAAGAAACAATTCACTGAATGTAGGAAAGAGCAATCAGGGTGTCAAAGTCTGGATGAGCTGCTCTTATGTCTTAAGTTGGTTTCGCCAAAGCAGCCCCTGATGTGATGATGTAAATGAAAGTGAATCAGAGAAGTGGGAAATAGGATGAGGAAGGAAGGGAGACCAAGGAAGAATACGATGTCAAGTATGGGATATGAACCCTTGGAAGGTGACTTCAGTTCAATCCCACAAGGTAGCCTTGGAAGAAGCAAATGCCCCATCCCAGTCAGGGGCAAGGGAGCTGGAGTACTTATACTCCTGAACTCATCATTCATTAAGTCCTGGGGATGACATACATTCCCAGACACTTCTGGCTCTTTATGCTTTTGGACCTGTAGGCAGAGAGTAGCCTGAGGACAGCCCTCCAATTGCTGCTGTTGGGAGCAGAAGTTCACCAGAAGCTGGTGGACACGAAAATGGTAAAAGAGACCCAAGGGAATAGAGGTGGAACACTGACATCACCTGCCAAGCTTCATCTATAGTGACATTTCATTTTTGGAGAGATCCAAGCAGAGGTTGACAACCAAAGATATGGTCTCTCACGACCTATTTTGACTCTGAGAGTCATTGAACAAAGGCTTTCCTTAGAATAATATGTTACCATTGCTTGGTTTCATTTGGCTTCCTCTAAAAACAACACGCCTGGAGAAAATCTTCCCTCAAACCTATAAGCCTAGTCTCCAGTTGACCTCTGTTGGCCAGGCCTTCTCTGTGATTACTCAGCAGACTCTGGCTTCAGACAGACTTAGTTTCTCATTGCTGCTGTACCCTCTTTTGGTTGAAGAACCTTGGGCAAATTATCTAACATCCCTGTTCTTCACTTGGAGCCAATGATGCTTACCTCTTTGGTCTAATATCAAGACTTCTATACCTGGTTCACAGTAGGTGTTTCTATAAATACTGTCATTCATGCATTCTTTCATTCCTAATATGAGACAGCAGAAATTAAGGCAGGGAAATTAAGTTGCATCTCAAGTCACCTGGAGAGAATGGAGTTTATTCCTGTTCTACTGGCATTTCTGTAGCACAATTTCTAATATATCATTTTATATGGAAAATGGGATAATGCCAGATAGAGCGTAGGAAAACAATAGACCCAAAGTCGGTGTCACTGTTGGCTGCTGTTGTTGTTGTCATGCACATCTTCTATTTCCCACCTACTGGACCTTAAGAAATTTCTTATGCTCTCTGTGCCTCAGTTCTCTCTGCTACAAAACATGAGCATCGGGCTAACTGGACATAAAGTTCCTTCTGGTTCTAACTACTTATGAGTCCAGGAGGCTAAGATGGGAAGAAAGCAAGGCCTAGAAGTCTAAGTGTAGCAATGTGAATGGAGTTGTGCTTACTCGAGAGGCAGAGAGCCTCTGACACCCATGGGTGGAAGTGGTAAGACTTAGCCTGTCTACTGATGGAATTTGTCTTATCTGATTGCTCGTTAGCTTTAGAATTTATTTATTTGTTTCTTTTTAAGGTTATTTCCGATCCTGAGGTTTGGAAATTCGGAAACAATTCACAAAATCATAATTCTAATGCACGTTACCTGAGAGGCACTGAGTATATGAGGGAGGAAAAGCAGCCACAAATCAAAGAGAATCTTGTGCAGTAGCTGGTCTGCCCACCAGCACTGGGAGGTTACAAAGCCACAATGGAATACCTCTGTAAAATACTTCACTGAATTACCCTGTTGGGTACCCCTTATTCAGCAAGCTGCTTCAGAAAGTTCTTTTTTTTTTTCCCAGGGCTGGCAAAGTCTCACAATTTCATTATGCTGGGGGGCTTGGTTGCTGTCTCTTTTAAGAGATTTGTCTGTCTGGCAAGCGGCCTGAATTACCTTCCTTGTTGGGCCTTGATAAGTGTCTCTGAACGAAAGGAAAACAATTTGTACAGCTCTTCCAGTCAATTGGAGGCTGAACTGTGGGACTGAGCAAAGCTCTCTTCCATCCCACAGTGCCAATTTGCCCTTATCAAGTGCAACAGAGAAAATGTGGCGGCGCGTTACCCTGAGAATAGGAAAGCACTCCTAACAAAATGAGAAAACAGTTATTGGACCAGTTTTATCAACCCCGAGCTGGATCTGCAGCAATTTTCATACAATTATGCCAGGTTAGAGTTGCCTCACCATATGGCTGGGCATTGATCATTTTGCTATGATGCTAATTTAATACGTAGTGTGGACGTTTGCTTGTTTTGTTAATAAAATTTTCATTTTGGTGTTCTAATTCTATCATAGAATGTGTGAACATGGACAGTTTTGTTAATAATAATTGTTGATATTTGTAAAATAAAATCTCTTTCACAAACCCCATGCTGTTTGAACTTTTGTAAGAGACTTGGAGAAGCTCCAGCTGGCATTCTTGAGTCCCCTGTACAGAAAGACTGACTGAGGTTGAGAAGTTCTAAATTTGCCCCAAGGTCAAACCAGTGGTAGCTGTCAGATTAGGGTTTAGTCCAGATTTTTCCAGTGAGATATCCTTTCTACGCTGGGATACTGGGCTTCCTTTAATAGACTTACTTATAGGAATCCCGTTGTGATATATTCAAGACCTCTCCCAACCTACTAGGGAAATGTAGATGTAATCAACGAGTGAATGCCCCCTCCCATGTTGGAAGATCTGAGAGGCAAAGTACGGATTCTAGAGGCCAGAGGCCAGCTCAGGTAGGCATGAGAAAGCCAACGATGAAACATAAAAGAGTCATAGAAAAGGCTGAAAAAGACTTCTGAGATGCTCTAATTTTGAAGCTGTTTCCCAGAACCTCTAAGATTCTGTGCAGGCATTTCAGAACCCATTGTGGGGGCCAAAAGAGAGGGTTTGGGGCTTTCTACCCTCTCCCTCAGCTGTAGCAGTCCTCGCTGTCCCCTGGTTTCAGATATAGGACTTCAAAGAACATTTTCCTTTGATAGGAAGGTCCACCATGGGACAAAATGTTTGAAACAGCTGGTCTAATCCAATGCACTCTCTTTCTGCAGGTGCAGAAGCCAGCCCTAGAGAGGCTATGGGTCCGAGAGGAATCTGTGGCCTGCAGGAACCAGACCCACATCCCATCTCCTGATTCCCACTTCTGTGCTCCATTGCCAGTGGGCTCAACCGATTAACACAAAGACTGAATATCTCAATACTCTTAACATTTAGACTCACATTAACTCTGCACTGCAGACCACATTTGGAGGCTAGAGGAGTAGCATTGTTGGGGAATATTCACTTCATAGGGAAACAAGAATTTTGGACTCGTAGAGAGAAATGTCTAATTATCAATTAATGCTCTAAGGACTTTTTCTTCACTAACATTTTGTTATTAATTAATTTTAAATTATCATTCTATGATTAATTTCCATGCTTTCTTTCCAGTCCCACTGTCCAGCGTCACGTCTTAACTGGTCTCTCTGCCCTCTATCTTACCCACATCAAATTCATCTTACACACAATTACCAAAAATATCTTTCTAACATGCTAATCTGATCATGTTACTTTCTTGCTTGAAAACCGCTTCTTCTTTGACGTGGTGACATCCTAAAATCCCAGTTGTACTACAGAACGTCTCTCCCTCCACTACACCTGTTATGACCTCTCTGGCTTCATCTCCCATTGTTAGTCCCCTTGTTCTACAAGTTACAACCACAGCCATTTATTTTTTCCTCCACACACTCATCATCGCTTCACACATGGAGCCCCGGGCACATACAGTACCTCTTGTCTGGAAAACCCTAATGGTACTTCTGTACCTGGAAAACTCAAGCTTCAAGATTCATCCTAAGAATTGCCTCTATCAGGGAAACTTTCCTTTTCTTACCTTTATCTAGAAATTGTCACATTCCACCTGTGAATCTGCACCTGGGACTGGATCTCCCATCAGTGAACCTTTCTAGGCCAGGCCGGTATTATACTTTCTCAACCCCCGTAATGCCTGACACAGGGCTTGGCACTTGTTAGGTGCTCAATAAACATCTGTTGAACTTAAATGTCTCTATTTCTGATCTCATGTATTAATTAAGGCTCTTTGGTTAAAGGAAATAAAAACCAGCTCATACAAATTCATACCAAAAGGGGGATCCGCTAGGGGTATTTTATAACGTATTAGGGTGGGAAGTTCTTCATGGAGGGTGGAATGCTGGGGGAATGAAGCCCCTTCCTCCATCTCCTTGAGGCCTCAAGCTCTCTGGTCCCTGCTTCTTTCTGGGGGTCTGATGAATTCTTTTATCCTTTCTCTCTGAGGATCAGATTTCTCTGCTTCTGAATACATAAGGAGGGGAATGATCACCATGGCCCTGACTCAATGTACCATCTGAGGTTAGTTTAACTTCTGAGACTCAATTTGAAAGAAGAATCTCTTTCCATCTTTCTGGCCAAGTATTGTCAGAGGGGCGAGCACAGCTGTGAAGACTGGCATGGCGGCTGCACCCACCCATTTGGTTGGGTCTGTTCGAAGAAAATGGGCTGTGGGCTACACACGTATCTCAAGAGTATCTACTCTAAACATGCTATGTGTATCAAGATGAGGCACTCTAGAGCGAGACTGGCATTTCCCACAGTGTTTCCATTAAATGTTAGTTCCACAGGGGGATCATAGTTGGTATGAAAAACAGTAATGCTCTAGTCTAATAAATTTTAAAAAAATGCTTAAACAAACATAAACAGGTTTCTTTACTGCAAAACTCCTCCATGACTTTAACATGCAAATGTGATTTGTGAATCGGAAAAAGAGGATATCATTTCTTCATTACTTAAACTTATTTGTCCAGAGGAACATTTTCCCTCCCCAGAAAGATCTTTTAGCATTAAGCTCCTGTAGAATATGCTTGGAGAACACTGGAGTAGTCCAGTGTTAATTATCTCATCCTGTTGGTGGAAGTACATAATAATCAGTATGCTATACTCCACCAATTTACAGTAATGGCATATCCTGGATTGTATTTAGGAGTCTTCAAGGGGATATAAATGCCTCTTCCTCTCTTCCTTCCTCCCAGGGGGCACAGATCGTGATTTCCCCAGTGACCATCCCTCAGGTGGAATTTCTATCTCTCCATTCAGCCTTAGGCCTAATTAAATGTCTGCTACTGTTTTAACAGATTTCTCTTAGGAGAGGAGTGCTAGTTCTTCTTGAAAAGTTGTTTCAGCAAATAGAAATGAGTTGTGAGAACATAGAAATAGTTATTTACAGAGGCACAACACAATTCATTTATATGATGTCCCCACGTTAATGATTGGTTCAGATCCATTCATCATGTGCTTATTGAGTGTTGGCTTGATTTTAGGCTCCAGGCTGGGCATCATTGATACCGAGATAAATGAGGCCAGGCCCTAACCTGGAGCAGCTCAAATTTTAGTAAAAGAGAAAAATGTGTCAGCAGATAATTTCTGAATGTGATAAATGCCTTGGTAGAAGAAAGTAAGTGATAAAGAGTTAGCAGGGTTTGCTCTGGGGCAGGGTGTAGAAAACAGTCTCCAGAGAAAGTGACACTTATTCTCTGTTTTCATGAAAGGGTAAATGTTCTCGATAAAGATAATAAAAGAAAGATTTTTATGCATGAGTGAGAAGAAAAAAGAGTCAAGGACAGAACCCTTGGTTATAGTAACAATTAAGTGGTTGGCAGAGGAAGTGAATTCAAGTCGAGGACTGAGAAAGAATGTCCAGAAAGTTGGGAGAAGA
This sequence comes from Equus asinus, assembly GCF_041296235.1. NCBI lineage: Eukaryota > Metazoa > Chordata > Mammalia > Perissodactyla > Equidae > Equus > Equus asinus. Next base: position 153,731,454 of record NC_091792.1, read on the forward strand.
ATTAGGGAAGAGGACGTCCAGGTTGACAGGAGAGAAGAAAGTTTCAAGAAAAAAACAGGGTTAGAGCATCAAATGCTGCTATAGAAAATCCAACAGGATGCCAGAATCATTGGCTTAAGGTTAATATTCTCAACTTTGAGCTTGAGTATATTGGCACCCCCAAAGACAACAATTTGGACTTCCATCAGCTGTTTCCATTATATGCACTCACCCAATGAAAACATCAAATTGACCCATGATAAGGTATTGTAGACTGCTATTACTGAATAAATGCAAACTTTGGTTAACAAAAATATTTGCAAACCTGAAAATGAAGGGAAAGGAAGGATGGAAATCAAAGGGATCCTTGGTGGGTTATATTGTAAACATGCATATTTGACCCCCAAAAAATGCACTTAGAATAACGAGACCTGATGTTCATACTGGATTGTACCACTGAGCAACCGTGCAAACTTAGGAAAGTCATTTCATTCTCTGGACCTGAGTCACCTTACAATGAGGAGGTGTAACTAGAAGGTCTGCAAAGAGTCAGAAGTCCTTGTCATGCTTATGTTAAGTGACAAAGACTTTATGCCTGAGAGCCATACAACAATTTCCAGTGCACCCTTTCTCACCCCAGCACAGTTCAAAGAGGACGTAGAATTTCACATGCATTGTAGATATCCTTAGGCAACCCTGAACCTAGGAGTCCCTGTGAGAGCCTCTGACTAGAGGCATCAGCTAAGCCACACTCAGATTCCTGACCCATGGAAACTGTAAGATAGTGAATGTTTGTTGTTTTAAGCTGCTAAATTTGGGGATAAGTTGTTACACAGTAATAGACAACTAATACACATGTTCCCCATACAATGACTGACTTAAAACATCTGTCTTCAAATTAACTTACTTTTTTACGTAAGTATATTTATTTAAGCAGAAAACTTTATATTACAAGTGTAAGAGAATGCTATCAATTTCCATAAATAGAAGGTTAAAATCATCCCATTTACTATGCACCTTGAGGGATACTAGCTCACTGAAAGACTGGAGGTATGTCAGACGCCCTAGTTTGAATTGAATATTCATTTCTTGTTAGCTGTGTGATATCAGGAATGTTCCCTTATGTTCTGAGACTTAGTTTCTTCATCTGTACAAGAGAAAATTTATCTCTATCTTTTAAGAATTTTTTGAGGATTAAAAAGCGAATTACTGTGAAAGCATCCAATGATGAAGATGATTGTGATGATAATGATGATGATTGCCAAATTTTTTTTATCCCTAAGCATGCACTAAGCACTGGGTTAAATGATTTCATATTCCCCCAAACCTTCTGGTATCATTATAGACATTTTGCCACCCAACAAACTCTTCTGGAGAGGTTGAGTGACTTTGTTTGAGATCATACAGATCTCAATGCAATGACAGAATAAGAATTCAAATGCAAATCATTTTCATGACAAAGCTCCTACTCTTCGCCATAATGGATTACAGACTGCATACAGTTAGAAATACATACGCAGCCAGTGTTGGTTCCCTTCTCTTGCTTAAGAATGAAACTTTTCAGTCGTCCTGTTTCCTACCTTAAAGTAATATCAACGCTTGTTTTCCTCAGCCGGTTTCAACTCCATCTCTCTGATCATCCATGGTTTTCTAACAGAGCAGTGGTCAGGACCCCATTTTTCTAGGTTCACAGCAGCTCATCAAACATCTTCCAGGGTCGATTGGAGCTGCCAGTAGTAATGACAAAATCCATGCCTTCAATTTCTTAATTAACTAAATACAATGAAGTCTATAAATTGATCAAAGCAGGGTCTCACATGGAATTAATTAGGAAATTGTGGCGAGCACCTGTGGATTAATTCAGACTTTATAAATCTATTGGGAATTTTATGGAAGCCCAAAATAAAACACAGTTGTATTAAAAAGTTAATTTAAAATGTGGTATCCACTTCAGCCTTTTCTGTTGGGAGCATGCAGCATCCCGGCTTCAGGATGCTGAGTTAGAGGCCCCTCTGTGGTATTCTGGGGTAACACTGAGTGTTGAAAAATGCCCGGGAGGGGGGTGCCATGAGTGGGCAGGTGGAGGCTTTTTATAAACTCGATTAGCACCCCTCCCCAGAAGATGCCTCCAAACATTACTACTGACGCTATCAGTTCATGTCAACAGTGTCATTTCTCCTCTATCTTATAGGAAGTATAAACAAAAACATTCTTAGCAGACTTCACATTATTTTTGACCTGTTACCAACCAATATGCAAAACCAAGATGCTTAATATAGCTCCAGAAAAGTCCTACCCAAGCTTCTCTACTCAAGCCCATCTATAAGAAATTCTGGGGCCTCCTCTCTACATAAACCAAGCATTCATTGGTTTCATTCATTCAGAAAGCATCTGTATACACCCATTAGACACAAGGCACCGCACGTGGCGCTGGTGGAAGACTAATGGGTAAGCAGCCTGCCTTTGCCTTCAAGGAGCACCCAGGTGAGCGGAGAATATGGACGTGCATGACAAGTTCAGGGAAATGAGTTTGAGGGTAGGAACAGCGACTGTGTGTGAAGCAGTAGCAACAGGTCAAAAAATGAGGTAATTTCTACCCGGGGGGCTGAGACGTCACTGAGGAGCTAACACTTGAGTTGAGCTGTGAAAGAGGAGAGACTGTCACCAGCAAACCTGAGGGAGCAGCATGCACCTGGAGGGCTCTGAGAGCAGGCCACAACCCACACATCAAGGGCACTGTGAGGGGTCCACCAAGGCTGCAGCACTTTATGTTTCTGGGTCCTGACACGTTGGAGGTGATAACTGTTCCGTAATAGCACTTCTGTTGCATTGGCTCCGCCAGAATCTTTGTGACAGTGAATTAAAAATGCAATTAGTGAAAAAAGAAATGCAATTAGCTATTTTACGTTGTGTTCATATATGCAAATTAGAGAGGAGACTTGATGTAATTATGTAGAAAACAGAGGTTAATAAATGCCAATTTGAGCCATAATTATCTGTACATTCCTGGAGAAGGGTGATTTGGAGTCTGCATTAAGGGGAGGAGGGAGGAAGGTTGGTGCGTGAGCCTCTGATCTGTGCGCTCTACCTCCCACTTCTGACTGCCTCCTCCGACCATTTTGCCGGAAGAGTCATATCATCCCCGTTTACAGATGGGACATCAAGACCAAGAAAGTGAAATCGTGTGTTGAAATTCTCACAGCCAGTGCCTGATCAGCCTGGAATGTACCCGATTTGGTCTGACTCTTAAATTCATGCTTCTTCCTTTTTCCCTCACTTTGTTTCATTATTATTTGAGTTTTTCATGATTTCGAGTAGTGATAGCTGGATTCAAATGCTAACATCTGAAAATTTATTAATGATCTTTTTGTTTGTTTCAGGCAATTTAGCTACAATATATTTCAACAATATGACTGTCAATTAATGAAATCATAGTATGTGCAACTTTTGAGAATATCTGATTTTTACAACCTTAGTTTTTTAGGAAAAAAAACAACCAGTTAATTCAAAGCATGAAGCTAAGCTCACTTGTATTTATGCTTCAAAACTGAAAACTACCAAAATTTATAACAGGAAAAATTGAGAAAATTATGCTGTAGAACTATCAAGGAGTATGAAGCAGCAAATGAAAATATTATGTTCAAAGATACAAAATATACACACAAAGATGAAAGAATGTCCTCTGAATGTATTTTTTAAATTTTATAAAATAAGCAAGCATTTTTAATATAAATTTGTACTTTATTATTACTTTTAATTGAGCAGACATAACACAAAGACTTCACGTAGATTTTACATTCCTCCATGTTTGGAATAGCATCCTTTTGCTTTAAGAACAAAGTGCAATAAATATCTCTAAATAATGATATCGATGCATGATTAATTAGCCCTCTGATTAATACGAGCAAGGTGACTAAATTCCAGGATATTTGTAGCAAGAGCAACAAAGCAGACGTCGGAATGAGTCCCGAAGCCAGCAATTACTCTGAGACACCTCCTATTTTCAGCCACGGTTTCCGTGTCGACTTTTGTCACCTTCTCTTCGCCTTTTTTGGTTCATCTTCTTTTTTGCACGGACTTGTGTTGTGCCCCATCCACTGTGATTCACCCTGTTCTAATTATGCACCACACATCCTGTGTTCATGAGCCAGAATTCTATCAGGATTTTTTTAATAATTAATAAGGGCTTCCCAGGTGAATGATGCGAATGCAACCTTTTTAAAAGAGATGTTGTTTCTGGAAATAACTCACACAGGCCTGGATGCATTTGATTCTCATGGTGATTTGGGACAGAGAGATAACTCACTTATTTTAAGTGTCTCAGTTTCCTGGAAAACTGTCTGGTCCAAGGTCCAAGGTGAGAGCAGAGGCCTGAGAGGGAGGACTTTTACTAGCTATGACAATTTGGGCATGTCACTTAACCCCCGACTCAACTTTCTCTTGTTTTAAGATGAGAGAGAATCTTAGATCTTCCTTCCAGGTCTGTGAGCCTGACCCTGCTTTCTTAACTGAGTCATCTTTTCCCTCTGATTCAATGGACCCATTAATTTGTTCACCAGATACTATTGGAGTACCTTTTTATATGAGATGCAAGACTTGGAGGCTAGGAATCCAGTTGTAGTTCTGCTACTAAACAACCAAGTCAAGCCCAGCAATTCATTTCTACGTGTTTCTCCTTTCTTTACTTAGTAAACATTTATATCACGTTTTCTAAGTGTTGGGCACCCTTCTAAGCATTGTATGAACATTAACCTGTATTCTCCACTTTACAGATAAGGGAACTAAGACACAAGATGGGTCAGTAACTCGATGCTATGTGCTGAATTGTGTTCCCCCAAATTCACATGTTTAAGCCCTACCCCCAGGACCTCAGAATGGGACTATACTTAGAGATGGGGCCTTCAAGGTGATGATGAAGTTAAAATGAGGCTGTTAGAGTGGGCCCCCGTCCAACAGAAGTGGTGTTCTCATAAGAACAGAATATTTAGACACACAAAATGATGCCAGGGATGCGTGCAAATAGGGAGAAGACATTGTGAGGACCCAGGGAGAAAGCGGCCACGTGCAAGCCGAGGAGAGAGGCCTCAGGGGAAACCACCTCTGCTGACGCCTTGATCTTGGACTTCCAGCCTCCAGAACTCTGAGCAAATAAATTTCTGTTGTTTAAGCCACCCAGTCTGTGGTATTTTCTTGTAGCAGCCCTAACAGACTGGTACACTGGCCCAAAGTCACAAAGCTAGTAAGTGCTGGAGCTTGGATTCAGAGCCTGTGCATTTAACCGCAATGCTATGCTGTCACAAAGATATAATTATACCTTCCGTTATTACTCGAATATGGGATAGTAGAAAAAGCATCCATTTTGGAATGAAATACACCAGGCACTGATTATTCCCTGCATGGACAGTCATTAGCTGTGTGACCTTAGGCGAGAAATAGAAACTCTCTGATCTTCATCTTTCTCATCTGTAAAATTGACATAATAATAACACCCTCATTGAAATGCCAGGTGGATTAGAAGACACAGCATCTGTGTAAAGTATGAGTAGGTTACGTGGAACACACAGAAGATTCAAATGTCACTCTCTTTCCCTTCCACAAGATCATGGATAGGGAGTAGTGGGTGAAAATTACAAGGAAAAGTCTACTAAAGACATTGATAATAATACCTGCCTTATATGGCATACCTTCCACCGTCTGCATATGCCATCTCTGATTCCTATGAAATAGTCCAAGATTTGTGTAATTTCTCCCCATTTTAAAGATTAAAAAATGGAAGATGAGTGCTCACTAAGGTCATAGAAAGTACCTGACCTGATGGAGAGGATTTGTCCATGGTGGCTCTTATCCCATACCTGAATTCTTGCCACTGTTATATTTTCTGTTAGATTTCTTGCTAATTGTTTCCTAACCCATAAAACTCTCGAGGTCAGGAACTATACTTCTTTTTTGTGTGTGACCATCATTCTAAGCAGTATTATGAATGGCACACACATGAAGGAAATTAATATTCAAATAGCTGAGTAAATAAACACATCAAAGACACTGGGTGTGCCCACCTCTGATCCTGCGTGGTTTCTCAGGTGGGTTAAGGGCAGGACACTCGGCTCACCATGGACTTCTGTTGGACCATATGGAATGGGTGTGGCCTCCACATCAAGAATAACAGGATACACAGTCCAGCAGGCACCTCCCCCAGCCAACAGGAGTCCTCTTCCACAGAGCCAAATAAAGCTGGAACTCCACTTCTGAGGTCCCCCGCCTGTTAGATCCTCCAGTGGACCATAAAATAGGAAACTTCCTGACTCTCCTCGCCCCAACATCCCAACACTTAATTTTAACATTCAGAGCCTCTGGCCTCGAACCAGATCAATATAGCATGATCCTGCACAGAAAATACTTCAAAATATGCACCGTTGGCAAGGGAAGCAGCTATCAGATCCTCCGCAGATAGTGACTGCACCCTCTGGAGAGCAAGGCGGTGTGTTGTTTCCTTGTTGCAATCTGAGGATTGTACTTAACCTCACAACAAGGGTGCCCTTGAATGCTTAAGTAGGTGGCCTTTGATCTGGGTCTTGAAAAGCAAGTAAGAAGTTTGCAAGGGGAACAGGGAAGGCTGGGAATTGCAGGAAGAGGGACCGCCATGTGCAAAAATATGCAGGTGATAGCCTCAGCAGCAAAAGCATTTATTGAGCAAAAGCAAAAACTGATCATTTTCTGAGCGTCTACTTTATGCCAGGTACCAGAGAGGGAGACTGCAATTCTCATGAAAGCACTAGAAGGTAACTACTTTTATCTCCATTTTATAGAAGGAAAACCTGAGTCTCAGGGAGGTCACGTAACTTTCCCCAAGCCACATAGCTGCTCATTGATGGAGAGTTGGAATGTCTAGTTGGTTGTTCCGAAGCCCACCCTTTCTAGAAAGACAAACAGAATATACAGGCTACCCTATTCAGCCTGTATATTCAGAAACCATGCAGGATCAGTGGTGGGCACAGGCTCGATTCTCAGACACTGGTTTATGGGAAAGGAGTTTTATTCCTTTGTTTATTCTTTTATTTCTCAAGTGACGGTTTTATGACTTGTTCAGTGGCATGATCGGGAGTTATAGGCAGAGATTTAGAGAGATTTTATTTCATGAAAAGTTGTGGCATCTTTGTTCTCTGTTTGTGGTCCTTGGAGAAGCTGACTGCTTTCATGAGGTTAAGAGGGGAGAATTTCAGATGTTGAGATGATGGCTTAAGAAGAATTACCACATTAAATATCTGCCCCTGAATGTTGAACACAACTCCATCTAGTAGGAATTTATTCCTTCATTTATTCATTCTTTACTCACCAAATATATATGTAATCCTTCCTGGGCACCACGCCTGTGATTGGTCAAGTCTTTGGGACACTAAACCGACAAGTTACTCTCCTCCTCTGCACTCAGAGAACTCACCCTCAAGCCTAGGGCAGGCTGGCAAGCAGTCAAGAAAAACGAGAATGCCTGAGAAGGCTAGAAAAAAGAGTGAGTGATGCTGTCCTAGGTGGAGCTGCAAGGGAGGAGGATCCCCAGAGTGTGATGTTCCTGAAGATTCCTGGAGGGAGAGGCCGGCTGCTTGCCATCTGGCTTCAGAGCTGGGACAAGAGCTCGGCATGGCCCAGGGATCTGGGAATAAATCCAGGGCTGTCGAAGGTGGTTCCAGCCTGGGTACTTGAAAAACAAAAGATCACCCAGAGTGGGATTTCTTGTCTCAGAGGCCACCTTACACTTTCCATCTTTGAAGATTCTGGGTTTTCATGAACAATAAAGTTCAAACTTGCCAGAGCTGTAATCCATTTGCTAGGACATTGGTTCAGGTTAGAATTTAAGGATTCAAACAGATTCTATTTGACGTGGCTCCTCAAAATGAGCTCCAGCTCATTTTAAAGCAATTTTTATTGAGTACCTACCAGGACAGGCAGGTGTATGCAAAGATGCTTGCACACAGGAGGCCCTTTGTAAATGTATATCCCACAGTCTCTGGCTTTGGCTTTCCCCTCCAGGTTACCACCTCAGTCTCTCCAACACCCTTTGCTCCTGACTACCCTTCTCTCTCTCAGTCTTAGTTTCTGTCTCTTTCTCTGGCTCTGACACACGCACACTCGTACACACACCACGACCTGATTTTCTTCCCCCTTTTTTCCTTCCTTCCTCTGTCCTTCCGCTCCTCTGTTTCCTCATTATTCTTAAGTGCAGAGTGACATTGTCCTGGAACCAATTTGCTGTGGCTGTAAAGATGCCTGTGCCAGGCAGCGATCACAGCCTGTCTCAATTCACAGCACAGCAGGAACAATCCTGTGCATGTGCACAGGGCTTCACAGTTTATGAGAGAATTCTGACCTTCGCATCCATTTTTTTCCTTAATTCTTGCCACAACCCGGGAAAGGAGGGACTCACCCATGTTTACTGAGCACCCTCCAGGTGTGGATATAATGAATAAATTAGACGGGCGTGAGAACCATCGGGAAACCTGTTAAAAATCCGGTTTCCCGGGCTCCCCCCCCAGGGATTCTGAGTCAGGAGAGACCAGAAATCTGCCCGACAAACTCCTCAGGTGATTCTGATGATGGTGGCGGCACTCAGAGAAAAGTGGTCTGGGACTATACTGCTCCAACCTTGAGGTGCCTGACAGTCACCTGGGGATCTTGATAAAACGCTGTTTCTGATTCAGCAGGTCTGGGGCGGGGCCTGAGATTCTGCATTTCTAAGAAGCTCCCAGGTGATTCAGGATCTTTTGTTGGGGAGCCACAGCGGGTGTGGCAGGGGTTAACCAGGAGTGTTTATTATTCTGTAATTTTTTGCCGATCTGCAAATCACACAGGTAAGGGCACTTCCTCAGATTTGTGGAACTAGTGAGTGATGGATCTGGAATCAAAGACATGGGCTTGTGGTTTTACTACCATGCACGGAGACTCCCATGGGAAATCCAGGAAGTGGTAAGAATGTGGGGCTTTGGAATTTAGATCATGTGGAAGACACAGCATGGAAACAGGACATCAAGTTTTGCTGTCTATCCACAGTCCGGCTCACTCGACTCTTCCAATTGGACCAACCAGCCGGCTGCTGCCTGGGCTCCTGCCACAGCTTTGCTCCCCCCCAGGGCTGGTAACCATCTCTCTCCCCAGGGAGTCCAGAGCCATAGAAAGCTTATGGCCTATAAGATCCAGGAGGCCTGAGGTGAAATATTGGTTCTGCCAATTCAAGTCATACTGGTATGATAAAGATATTACTTACCAATGAGGAAGTTTTAGTTCATTTCTCTGATCCTCAGTTTCCTTTCCCATAAAGTTAAGGTTGTCTTCTGCCTCCAGAAGAGCATAAACATAGACATGGAGTCCTGATATGGCGGGTGGGTGTCAGGGAACTCTTAGATCCGACTGCTGCGGGCAAAGTGAGAGCTGGGGTTGATGCCCAAGATGGGGCAGAGCCAGGACTCTGACCCAGAGTCCCTGACCTGGGTCTTCAGCTCTTCACTGTTTCTTGTCCAGCCCGTGATATTGGTGAGCTCTTGAGGGGCAGCGGCTATGAGGATTAATAATTGTAAAAGCACTTAGGAAGGGCCTGGCACATGGGGAATGATTAGTGTCAGCATCACCACCATCATCATTACTAACATGACTCCTCTGTACTTCATACATGGTACCTGGCACACAGCTTAACAGAAGCCTACTGCTGGAGGTTGTGCGGCAGCCAAAGAAGGAGATCAAGAAATGTTCAGTGACTTCAGGGCCTGTTTCCATTTAATTTCTGGACACTGGAAGAGTTGTCTATGGGGCCATGTGTTACTACTTAGATATCTGACTGCTGGAATCTGAGTGGCTTCTTTCCAGAAATGTTGGGAACTTGCTTCTTTCTGTTCATATCTGCACCACCAGTCCTTCTCTTCACGGCCAGGCAGCCTTGCCTGGAGCTTGGTTCCCAAACTGCAGCTTCCCTGTTCCCAATGGGCAGTTCCCTTTCTCTGGAGCCTCTCCAGGCAGTCTTCTGGTCCAGGAAGAGATGTTGCCCTGCCCTCCGTTCTTACCTGAAACACACTTGCAGCCATCTCTTTAGACACAATGCATAGAGGAAGCTAAATAAGGAATTCCCATGAATTCTCCTGTGATCTGACATGTTCAATTGTGTCGTGTCATTATAGTCTCTTAGATGCTCTCAGGTTTCTCAACTGCAAAATATGGATGATCACACCATTCTAGTAGGGTAATAAAGGTGATCCAACTATAGTGAAAATAATAACTATGTTTACTCTGCATGCTCAGGCAGTCTGCTAAACTCTACAGAGATTCTCTCCTTGAATTGCAGGAAATAGGGCTTATTAATGTACCCACTTACAGATGGGGAAACTGAGGCCTTAGAGGTTATGTAACTTCCCTAAGATCATAGAACTGCTGCACATGTGTTGGCAATCATCTTTACTCGTATTTCTCAGGCAATCATTCTCATTGCTCTTAGAACAAAAGCAAAACCCCAGCTCCTTGGTGCAGGGGGGTATATACATGGTCCTGCTTGACCCAGCCTGTGCTGATCTGCCCAGCCTTGACTCTTAGCATTTCTTCCCGGTGCTTGGGTCAAGATATTCTTGTGGCCTACAACACTGGTTCACTATTCCTTTCCCTCCACTTTCACCTCCGGCCTGGTTAATCATCTTTTAGGGACTGTAGTAGCCCAGTTTGACTTTTTCTGGGAAGCCTTACTGTGGTGCCCATGCATGGAATCCCATCCCAACAGGTGGAGTGCTCCTGACAACAGATTCTCACTCATTGCCTTGTCTGCCTCCCACTCGATAGTGAGTTTCACAAAGGCACTGTCTGCATCTAATTTGCTTGTCATTTTATCCTTAGTACCTAGCAAACTGCTTGACCCTAATAGACATTTTCTAAGTACGTGAGTGAATGAATCCACTCCTGCTTTCCCTCCATGACCCTGTCCCTGGATTCTGAGGTTAGGCCTTACTTGTAAGTCATGTCACATGCCAGTATCATTCATATTATCCTTACATGTGTTACTTTTATGGGGGCCAGGCACACTATTCATTTCCTCCCATGATGTCACAAAACTGGTGCTCAGTGAATGAATGCTTATAATTGAATCGTAGAATATTAGATTTGAAAGGATCATTCGCCATTATTGAGTATAAATACTTCTGTTGACAGATAAGGGAACTGAGACATAGTTTGTTGAATTGATTAATTTGTTTATAAAGCTTGGGTATGCACACACACACACACACACACACACAGAGGGGGCCAAAAATATCACCAGCTTTGGTGTCACACATTTCTGCGTTTGAATTCTGACTCTGTCATTAATTAGTTTTAGTGCCTTATATACTTTCTTTAACTTCATTGAATCGCAATGTTCTCATCTTGAAAAGTGGGCTCATAATAAGTAACTCACCAGGATGTTGTGAGAATTACATATTGAAAGCGTCAGGTAAGAGGCTGCTTATGAAAGTCCTTGAAACTAGCAGCGCAGGCTCAGTGCTGTTGTCAGCCTGGCTAGGCTCAAATTCCTGCTTTGCCTCTCACTGAGTGGCCTTGGACAAGTTACTTAACCTATCTGTGCCTCAGTTTTCTCCTCTGTAAAATGGGGATTATGATAATCATACCTACTTCATATGATTGTTCTGAAAATGAAAGGTCTAGTTATTAAAAGCTTTCTCCCTCTCTTAGGAAAAACAAACAGGACCTGCCATGACAGAACACTCAGCAGATGTTAGCTGCCACTAGCAAAAAGAAGGGGCTTCTGGACTATTTTAGACATAGGTCTGGCCATTTGGGCTCTTTAATTACTGAGCATGGAACTTATGAAATGGAAAGGCCACTCAGAGACTGGCCTATCCCCAGAGAAGTCACATCATTTGTCTACCTGACACTCTGTTTACGGGCCTAGGAGATGAGATGCGACAGATGTGCTCTCTCTGAGAGACCAACCCTGAAGGAGTCACAGTGCGTGGCCAGCAGTGGGGAGATGGTTTGCTATTTTGTTTGTGATTGTTATTGCCATTTCTGTTGCTAACTCGGTGTGAGGGAGCTGTTCGCAGAGGAACCCTTGCGGATCTTGGGAGATTGGCCATGTGGAGTCAGTGAAGCGGGCCAGGGAGGAATAGTGCCTTTAAGTGGCTTCCTCCAAATTGCTCAGTCAGATGCCTACATCAGGACCAGACGCAAAGAGACACCAGGGGGTCCTAAGTGCCCATCAACTTTCCTAGGCATTCTTCGTCTTCTGGGGAGCCTTCTTTGTGTATCCGTGTAGTCACGCTTTGATTCATTCGATAGACATTTGTGGCTACATTGAGCTGCTATAGCAGCAAACAAGTGAGAGCCATCACCCTGGGGGGACTTACAACCTGCAGGGGAGACAATTAGACAGCAGCATGGGAAGGGCAGCTATAGCCACAGAGGGAGGGCTGTGGGAGCGTGAAAGAGGGGCATAGAATCAGCCTGGACAGTGAGCTGGGAGAGGCTCCCTGGAGAAGGTGAAATAAAATGGGATTAGGTGCCACTACCCACTCCAGATACCAGATGTCAGGGCATTGCGGCAGAAGGCTTGGACATGACCTGCCTCAGCTCCCCCGCTTAATGCATGGACACAGTTAAGGAAGCCAGAGCAGGGGAATGCTGTGCTGCTGCAGTCTAGAAGGCTCTGGAAATTTAGGTTATCTACAAGCCACAATTCGAAAGGCTTGTAAGTGACCTCAAATGTCAGTGACGCTAGAAATGTGTTGTTTTGCTATGATATAAATTTGGTTCATGTATGGTAAGTGGTTATTGAGCAGACGTAAGGCACTTCTGAGAGTGAAAAAGGAAACGATAAGTATGAGGAGAAAACAGACAACAAACAAGGCCTGTCTTGGCAAAGGGAGACACATAGCCATCTGTTCAATGGTTGACAGTGAGAGTTAGGAGTCAGACAAACTGCGTCCAAAAACACATTTCCACTGATTCTGTGTGTGACCTTAGAGGGCCGGACTCTGTAAATCTCAGGGTAATGTAATGCCTAAAAGCATGTGCGTTATTGTCATCAGATATCTTCAGTTTCATGTTGCTGCCTTTAGTGAAGAAAAATACAGGGTACTCCAAAATATACAAAGAGCTCTAACACTCAACAATAAGAAAAAACACAATTCAAAAAGAGAACAAAGACCTGAAAAGACACCTCACCAAGGAAGATATACAGCATAAGAAAAGATGTTCCATGTCACATACCATTGGAGAAATTCAAATTAAAACCACAATAAGATACCATTACTCTATTAGAATGGCCCAAATCCAGAGCACTGATGATGTCAAATGTGGGAGAGGCTGGGAGCAATGGGAACTTTCATTCACTGCTGGTGGGAATGCAAAATGCTACAGCCACTGTAGAAGACAGTTGGGTGGTTTCTTACAAAACTAAACATAGTCTTACCATGTGATCCAGCAATTACACTCCTGGGTATTTACCCAAGGGATTTAAAAATTTCTATCCACATGAAAACCTGCACACAGATATTTATAGCAGTTTTATTTATAATTGCCAAAACTTAGAATTAACCAAGGTATCCTTCAGTAGGTGAATGGATAAATAAACTCTGGTCTATCCAGACAATGGGATATTATTCAGCACTAAAAAGAAATGAGCTATCAAACTATGGAAAGACATGGGGGAGCCTTAAGTGTGTATTACTAAGTGAAAGAAGACAATCTGAGAAGGTTACATACTGTATGATCTCGACTATATGACATTCTGGAAAAGGCAAAACTGTGCAGAGAGTGAAAAAATCAGTGGTTGTCAGGGGTTGAGCGGAGGATGGATGACAAGGTGGAGCACAGGGGACTTTTGGGTCAGTGAAAATACTCTGTATGATACTGTAATGATGGATCTATGTCATTAAAAATTTGTCCAAATCCATAGAATAGACAACCAAGAGTGAACCATAGTGTAAATTATGGGCTTTGGGTGATTATGAAATGTCAGTGTAGGTTCATCGATTGTAACAAATATACTACTCTAGTGACGTATGTCGATAAAGGGGGAGGCTACACATGTAAGGGGGCAGGGGATATACAGGAAATCTGTGTACTTTCCCCTTATTTTTGCTGTGAACCTAAAACTGCCCCCGAACAATAAAGTCTTAATAGAAGAAAAAGAAAAAAACACAAAAAGAAAAAATATTTGAATTTCAGATAAACAACAAGTAGTTGTTTTAATAGAAGTATGCACACTTATACTAAAAAAATCATCGTTTATTTGAAATCCAAATTTAACTGAACATCCTATATTTTATCTGGCACCTCAACCTTGGTTCAAATCTTAGTTTTTCCATTTCTTCATTACATAACCTTGAACAGGCACTTCAGATCCCTCATCCATGACCTTGGATTTGCCAGGAGCTGATAGATAGAAAACTTGTAGTAGAGTCCCTGACACATAGTAGGCGTACTATTATTATTATTAATTCAACACATATTTTTGAGTGCCTACTATGTGCCTCGTCTCTCAAATGGAGGCATAGTATCTCCTAGAGGAATTATTATAGGGATTAAATGAGGCATCATGTGTAACGTGCCAGGTACAACGTCAGTTTGGTAGATACTGGCTGTTAGCTTTATCTTGTGTGAGTCCAACTGGCCACTTCCTGTCTCTATTGAATGCAGCTCTGCTTTCTCTATCCACATTCATACACCCCAGGACAAGGATGAAGCAAGCCAAGTACTCACCTTGCGAGCAAAATTTAAGCAGCACCAAAAATCTGAGTAATAAAATAAATAATACCTTTATATGTTATGTTGATATATTGAATAAAATAATTGCAAAAAATCTGTGCTGAACAAAGCACAATTTTTTAAAGGCAGGCAGAGTCAGACTCTACCCTTGTAGGACCCAGCCTGTTCCTGGTGCTGCTAACGTGTCGCTTTAATGAAGTGATGGAAACTTTTCTCCGTGAAAAATGATCTAGAAAGAAAGGCATCTGCTATTGCTGATGGTAGAGATTCAGCAAGAAAGAATTCTGAAAGAGTGGTAGTTCTTTGTTAGAATGTAGCATGGCACAAGATTTAGTCCTTTTTGGAGAAAAGTCCTTTTTTTAATTTTTTTATTATTATTTTTAAATTTTTTTTAAAGATTGGCACCTGAGCTAACAGCTGTTGCCAATATTTTTGTTTTTTCTTTTTCTTCTCCCCAAAGCCCCACCAGTATATAGTTGTATATTTGTATATTGCAGTTGTGAGTGCCTCTGGTTGTGCTATGTGGGAGCCTGCCTCAGCATGGCCTGATGAGCGGTGCCATGTCTGAGCCCAGGATCCCAATTGGCGAAACCCTGGGCTGCTGAAGCGGAGCACGTGAACTTAACCACCTTGGCCACAGAGCGGGCCCCTGGAGAATACTTCTGAGGCACAAATGTTTTGGTTCTCTTTATGCTAATTAAGGGAGAAATGGTATTTACCATAGAGATATTACCAAACTTGGGAGATTTCTGAAGGTCTTAGAGCTTATCATTGAGAATTTCAAATATTAACAGTACCCATATTTTTGCACTTGTCCCTGTATATTTAATTTGGAGGAAAAGGATGAGGTGTGTATAGTTTCCTCCCATGGGTATGAGCTTCTAAGGGTCACCCAGAGACCGACACCAAACCTGGCATAGCTAAACAGTCAAGGAATGTGAAGTGACTCCTAAAGTCTCATAGAAAGTGAATGACCCGAAGTTAATGGCCACTTGTAAACTAGAAAAATTTAATCCTTTAGGCTCCTACTCTGTTTTTTCTTGAATATTTCATGGTGGCCTAATAAAATTTGAAATATGTATTTGTGTATGTTACTACTTTTGTTTTTTCTTTAATATTTCACAAGGGCCTAAGAGGAGTGAGTGACAGTTCCACATACTCATAGGCCTTGTGTCTTATAACTTAATCAAGTTCTCCCAATCCCATGTGATTGATTCTATTAATCCCATTTTGCTGATGAGGTTCAAGGAGATCAAGTGCTCACACAAAGCTGGAGCGTAGCAGAACTAGGTAGCCAATGCAATCTGGCAGGACTCCATGCTTTACCATGACATCATATGCCAGCACCCTGAGTCCAGAGATGAATGAGAATTGGCTTAAAATAAATCAACAGTGTGTGGGTTGCTTATCCATATCTAGCTCATCTTTCACGGCCCAGCTCAAATATTCACTCTTCCATGAGTTCCGCTAGACAACCATCTGCTTAGAATGACATTTGCCTTCTCTACAATCAGAATTTACTGATAGCCTGTACTTATGGACTTAATTAGAGTTATCTTTTATATTGTAACTCATTTTTATACCACAAATAAGATCTTTAGTATCTCAAAAACCAATCCCATGTCACATCCTTGAGATATATTTTCCTCTATCCCAATCCCAAATCATCAATTCAAACCATAGGGTAGAGATTTCATATATTGAGAGATCTCCTTGTCCAATGTCTTCAATTTATAAATATGGACATTGACACCTAGAGAGATTAAGTAATTCAAGCAAGGCCACAACTAGCTCATCCATTCATAGATATTATTTATTAAGTATCTATTATATGCCAGGCACAATGGGAGTGATATAGGCAAAATGAAAATAAGTGAGTGAATAAAGATGATAATTCCTGATAGTGACAAACAGTTATCGTGGAAAAAAGTAAAGCAGAGAGATGTGAGAGAGAGTAAGGGGGTTGCTGAGTTATATAGGATGGTCAGAGACACCATACTGAAAGAAGCAATAGTAGCATGAAGACCTGAATGAGGAGAAACAGATGATTATGCATAGTTCTGGGGGAAAAGCGTTTCACACAGCAAATACAGAGATCTGTGGTATGAAGAAGGCTGCCACGTTCAAGGAATAAAAGGAGGGCATTGAGTCGAGAGGGCAGGAAAGTTAGAATTTGACACCAATACAAGGGGAAAGCATTTGAGAGTTTTAAGGAGGGGAGCCACAGGATCTAATTTAAATTTTACAACAGTCCTCTGTCTACCGTGGGAAAAATGGGGTGGAGAGAAGCAAGAATGAAAGAGAGATAAATTAGGAATGCATTTCATTATTCTTAACAACTTTATTGAGGTATAACTGATAGACAAAAAATTGCCCATAGTTAATGCATACAATTTGATTAACTTGGACATCACGTACATCCAGGAAACCATCACCACAATATCTAGGTAATAGATATAGACATCACCTCCAACAGTTTCCTTGTGTTCATTTTGCGTGTGTGTGTATGTGTGTGTGTGTGGTAAGAATACTTAAATGAGATCTACCCACTTAAAATTTTAAGTGCACAACACAGTATTGTTAACTATAGGTGTTATATTGGACTGTAGATCTCTGGAACTTATGCATTTTGCATAATAGAAACTTCATGTCGATTGAACAAAAGCTCTCTATTTTGCTTGCTTCTAGGCCCTGATAATCACCATTCATTTCTCTGCTTCTGAGTTTGACCCTTTTAGATACCTTACGTAGTGGAATCATACAGTACTCGTCCTTCTGTGACTGGCTTATTTCACTTAGCAAAATGTCCTCCAAGTTCATCCCTATTATCACAAATGGCAGGATTTCCTTCGTTTTTAAGAATTAAGATTTATCTTCCTGAGATAAACTCTTCCTATATCTACTTTGTTGAGAGATTTTATCATAAATATTTAAAGAAATGAATTATGTCAAATCCTTTTTCTGCATCTATTGAGATGATCATGTGGTTTTTATATTTCATTCTGTTAATGTGGTGTATCACATTAATTGATTTTTATATGTTGAACCATCCTTCTATCCTAGGGATAAATTCCGCTTGGTCATGGTGTATGATCCTTTTAATGTGCTGTTGAATTCAGTTTGCTAGTGTTTTGTTAAGGATTTTTGCATCTGTTGATCAGGGATATTGGCCTACAGTTTTCTTTTCTTGTGGTGTCTTTGTCTGGCTTTAGCACCAGGGTAATGCTGACCTCATCAAATGAGTTTGGAAATGTTCCCTGTTCTTCAATTTTTTGTAAGACTTTAAGAAGGATTGATGTTAATTGTTCTTTCAGTTTTGGTTGAATTCAACAGTGAAGCCATCTGGTGTTGGGCTTTTATTTGCTGGGCGGTCCTTCATTACTAATTCAGTCTCCTTATTTATTATTGATCTATTCAAGTTTTCAACTTCTTCATGATTCATTCTTGGTAGATTGTTTGCTTCTAGAAATTTATCCATTTCTTCTAAGTTATCCAACTTATCGGCATGTAATTGTTCACAGTATTTGTTTATGATCCTTTTTATTTCTATAGCATCAGTTGTAATATCTCTTCTTTCATTTCTGATTTTATTTATCTGTGTTAAAAGAACCAGGGTTGGAAGTCAGTCCTTTGGATTCCTTGACATTCTCTGTCTACTTTCCTGTATTCCTTCTTCCTATCTTCTTGGGTTTGGCCTTCATCCTAAAATATCCACCTACAACGTTCTCTCATGCAGATATTGTATTTTACTTCAGAGGTGACCCTGGTGAGTAGAGGATGAGATGAGCTTCTTAAAATCTATGCACAAAATTGGATTTGGGATGCATTTCTGAATGAGGCATTGCAAACCTGTGAGATGTTACCATGCAGGATGTTCATTCTTGGCAAACCACTCTACCTTAAGCACATAAGCTACATCCTCATATGTCATCTTTTCAATATATAACAACGCAAACCAAAAAACAAGGAAGCAGGCAAATTTCACTTGCAGCACATTTGTCCAGGCCCCTATGCTTCATTTAGTGATCGGCCAGACAGTGAAGTAGGTTAAAGAATAAACAGTGGCCACAGTGTCCCTATGCATGTTAGCTAAAGGTTATTGATCTGCTCCTTCCATTTTCCAAACTATTGTTAATTATTTTCTCATATTATTCTGGACAGCTTTCATGTTGAAGGATAAACAAGTGTGCCTGCATTGGGAGGGGCACCAGCTACCAACAGACGCCCAAACTCTAGGCAGAGGTTCTAGCTGACTGCAAGGAGAGAATGCCGCCTCATACTGTGGTAGCGCCCTTTGAGAAACTTACCTTTATAGTCTCCAGCTCTGCATACATTTGCTTCACTCTCAGTATCACTTTTGAGTTTACTGAACTCAAACTGAGTGCAGTGAGGGCAGGGATCCTGATATTTTGGTCCAAGAAAATGATCTGTGGAGAAGGCTGAGGGAATGTATGGGTATCTGCTTTGTCGCCAGCAGGGATCCTGGAGCTAGGAAGAGGCCTCCAAAGAAAGCAAAGATGTTGCCAATCATATTGGCATATCAGAAAGGGAAAATCAGGGAGGAAGTAAAAAGTCCAGATAGCAAAATAGGAAGAGGAAGAGAAGGAGACTGTGCTCACAGCATCTTACGTAATCCACACAGTCGCTGGGCAAGAATCAATCTCTTGCCCTGGTCCTGCAGATGTGGCACAGGAGATGTGAAGCTGTCTGTCCAGGTCATGCAGATAACAAGGGACAAGAGACGGCTTTGAATTTAAGTGTTCCTGTGACATGGTCCTGTCCTAGGAAAGAGTCATGATGTAAAAGGAATGTACAGAATGTAAAGTGCCGGGCCTTCTTTGTAGGACAAATGTGTAGGGGAGTCTCTCCCTTGGACCCCTCCTTCCAGAATAGAGGCAGGGAGCTCAGCAGACGAAGGAGCTCGAAGCCTTCAGTTTTCCCCTGGCTGTGCAAGTAGCTGAGGTTTAGTGAGATTTCCCGGGATGCCTGAAAATCTTAACCTTCTAGGCATCAAGCTACTTCTGGGTAACTTATTAACCAATTTCCATTTGTCTAAACTCTTTGACTTCTTATAAGTAATCCTTTCCTAATCCTCCTTCATAGGAACTGTATTAACCAAGACTCTTCCGGTTGCAAGTGACAGAAGTTCATCTTGAGAAAAACCAGGGATTTTATTGGCTCAGGAAATAGAAAAGTCCAGGGGGTTGACCTAGCTTCACATACAACTGGATCCAGGCATTGTGTATTGTCATAAAGATGCAGAAATTTTCTCCCGCTCTAGGCTTATGTTCTTAGACACTAGATTTCCTCTCAGGCAGATCATTTTAAAGAATACCACGGCATGTGTGTCTCCAGGTATGCCTTCTCAGTAAAACCAGCAAAAAAAGAATGTCTGCTCCTCGGTTATAATAGCAAGCTTTGAAATGTCTCTGATTTGCATGGCTTCTGCCAAATGTTCATTGTTAGTATAACCAATATGGCAGAGGACTAGGGGGATAAAAAATACTTATTCGCCAGGCTTGGATCACAAACCTACACCTGGACCTCAAGCCTACACCTGGACTACAAGCCCACTCCTGAATTACGAGCCCACTCCTGGGTCACAAGTCCAAGCCTGTTGCAGAGGTTCACATCTGGATCACCAGCCCATGCCTGGAGCTGGCACGTGGGAAAGGATTGGACAGACCTCATGCCCCTGGACTGACTGTGTGGTTGGGGAGGAGGGACTGGCCCAATGAAAATCAGGTACTAGTGTCAGAAGATGGAAGAATGGATTCTGGAAAGAAGAACAAACAACGAATTGATGCAACTGATTCTCCTGGAGGAGCCACGTTATTCAAAGCTGCACTGAGCCTGTGCTAAATCTTTGCTATTCAAAGATTGGTCTGTGGACCAGCAGAATCAGCATCACCTGGATGCAGAATCTCAGACCTCACCAGGATCCACTGGATCAGAATCCACATTTTAACAAGATCTCTCTGAGAGTTGTGTGCACATTAAAGTTTGAGAAGCTCTAATGTAAATTTTGTCAGGCATTATTTTATCACGGAACAAGTATTCCTTTAGGTAGAAAAAAGAAGCTCATTTGCGAATGAGGAGAACTTGATGCTGGAATCCGGGCTCTGCTACTAAGCTCAGGAATTCTGGGCTGGTCACTTTCTGCTTTCTGTCATTTGTTTCCATTTTCTCATCAGGAAAATGAGAGACTTGGGCCAAAAAACCTCTGAGGTTTCTCCCCATTTCTGACCTTTCAAAATTCTGGATGTGCTAAGTCTCAAAAGAGGAGGTAATTTAGAGATTATAAAAACTATAATAAAGGATTTTCTGCAGCTATCAAAAAAGAAAGATGCATTCAGAGATAATCTTTGGAACACAAAATTTAGATTTCCCAATTGAGAAACCAAGCAAGATCTGCACTGGTGGTTTTAAAGTATGGGACCTAACAACCCTAGAATTCCAAGATGGAGGCCATGCATAAGGTTGAAAACTCTAGACTAGACAGTTTGTTCTAAGGAGAAGTTCCACAGAGACTCAGAGAAGAAGGAGTTAGCATCTACTACAAGAGTCCAAGCATCCATCCCAGAGGAGGCAAGGTATAAATTATGCCTTGAAAACTTATAGGACTGGGTTCTGGGAAGCCTACAGAAAGCTTTTAAAAGTTCAAGGCTACTTCTCCTCACTCCATTAATTGCTTTCCAGAATATAGAAGAAATTAAATAACAACAGCTCCCATTAAATAATAGCGACTACCACTTCCTGTGGTAATTAGGGAGATGGATCTCATGTAATTAATCCAGATCCCCCAGAAGCTACTTTCACCCTTTGGAAATCAGCTCTCAGCCGTTCGTTCTTCAATGGAATGCTGGGGATTTCTAGTTGCCTTTTATGTTCAGTGTGTTATTAATACCCCAAATACCTCTGTGTAAAACATTAATTGCCTGCCGGCCAGCTCACACCTGAATCTGAGTTCTTGGTCTGGTGAAACCAAATCCATCATCGTGCTCTGCCAGGTAACTGACCTCTCCAGTGGAGCTTTCAGGGAAATCCTTGATGAATTTTATGCACACTTTTCATCCCATTCGGAATATTTGTCAGTACAACCAGGGCCCTCAGGAAGAAAAATACATTCTAAAACAGAAAGCAGACAAAAGCAGGGCTCTCTTCCACGTGTGGGTGCGACACATTTGTGAGACAGCATCCTGGGGAGCAAATTAAAAAGATAATGACTTTGGTAAAACTCCACTGGAAACTGCAGTTTGGAAGGAGAATGCTGCTAATAGCTTGTCACTGCTTTTGTTAGAGGAGCTGAGGGGAAGAAAGAAGAGGGAGCAAGCCGGCGTGCTCATTGTGTGGCTAGATAAAGAACACTGAGCCCTGTTAACAGTGGCTCTTATGGGTTCAGGGAAATTTTCCCTAGACGAGCAAGCCCAGCGCCATGGCTTGCAGTGCCATTGATAAAGGAATGACTCTCAAACCTTGAACTCCAGCCTTCACCCCTTGCTGGAACTCCCCACTCCTCTATCTGAATGTCTACTGGATTTTCCAATTCACTCCTATATCACTCAGGGGCCTGACAGTAAAAAGATGGCACATGCCAATCAAACAAATTAAATTCTAGGTAATTGAAGCATATTTTTAACAAAAAGGCTAGTTACAAAGGTGTAGGCAGCGTTCAGGAAAATCAACCAGGGATGAAATATAGAAAGGCAGTATCCCGGATCTGGTGATAAGAGGGGCACCCACACCCCTAGAAGAAGAGAAGGCTAAAGCACTTGGAGATAGCAGTTGAGGAGAGGACCACCAACCAGGAGCTGTGGGCTCTGGAAGAGGGATTCAGTCATCCCTTGCAAACAATAGGCACGGAGCCAAGGCAATGCATACCCTGCTTACCCTTCCCTTCCACTCTCCGATATTCTGGTGCTTTCTGCTAGATAAAACTAGCTTCAAGACAGAGGGCAAAGAGGTCCATTGGTGCCATGCTCAGCCTCCCAGGAGGCAGAGCCTCATGGAAAATAGGGGAGAGTCACTGGGAGAGTCAAATGGAATACACTCAAGACAGTTGGTTAGTGGGTATTTCAAACCTACCAAGCCCCAAACTGAACTCCAGATTTTTCCCTCCCCTCCCCCAAATCTCCGCCTACCCTAGTCTTTCCCATCACAGGAAAGACATCACCAGCCCCCAAGAGAACCCAAACCTCAAGCTGCTCTTGAGTCCTCTCCCTTCCCTAGACCCAAATTGCATTCTCTCAGCAAGCCCTATAGATTTATTTTTAAAACATATCCCTTATCTTGTCCCCATCTCCACTGCCTCCATTCTGGACCAAGCCACTTTTTATCTTTCTAGTGGGTTATTACAGTGGCCTCCTAGTTAGTTTCCCTGCTTCTGCTCATCCTCCTCTAAAGTTTATCACTGACACTTAGAATGCAATCCAAACTCCTTGTGCATCTTTGCGAAGTCTGTGTGGTGATCCCTGCCTATCTTTCCACCATTAGTTCTTACCACTCCTTGCCTTAGCCACCCTCTTCCAGTCATACCAGCCTTGTACTACCTTTCAAGTGGGTCAAATTTATTCCTGCATTAGAGCCTCTGCACTGACTCTTCCTTTGCTTACAAAGTCCTTTCTGGAAACATGAAGCATGCTCCTTTTGGTCTTTGAATATCAAATTAAACGTCACCTTCTCAGAGATACTTTCCAGATTATCTAATCTAAAGTTGCCACTGGATCACCCTCTATCACATCATTCTGTTTTAGTTTCCTGTACATTCATTCATTCCTTGGTTTGCTTACACGTTTTGTTCCGCAATTCAAATTTTGTCTGACCCTTTTGGTGTAATACTAAGCCTAGGAGGTCAATGGCCTTTCCTCTCTTGTTTATCTAGGAAAATAATAGGGGCTCAAAAAGATATTTCTAATTTAATGGTTGAGAGCAGTTAGCATTAATATATTTTTCAAAAATATCCAGAATGCAAGTAAAGGAGAGACAAAGGAAGCATTTTGACTTTTGGAAACAGGTGATCTGAATTTAAATCTGTGCTCTACCACTTACGTGCTCTGAGAAACTCTGAGGAAATTACTATGTTTTTATGCCTCATCTTTTTTATTATTAAATGAGGATCATAATGTTACATATTTCACATGTTTTTGAGAGGATTAAATTGGAGAATGCATGTAAAGTGCCCAGCAAATCGCATAACAAGAAGATTATATCCTATGACTATTAGTTGTAATTTTATTTAAAACAAAAATTATTGGTGTTGTCAGGGTAGAGAACCAAAAAATTTACGAAGAGAAACTAAGAATGCCCTATATGCTTCAATTTACTTCACAAGTAAGCTCCATTCGGTTTTACTCGCCACTATAGATCCTGGGTATCAGAGACATAATAGATGCTCACTCTTGCAGGTGAATGATTGAATGAACAAATGAACGATGTCATAATGTGATAAATGGTGCAATAGGTTGAAAAGAAGGTTTGTAATCCAAACCAGATTAATGTGTTTGCTCAAAGCAATGTCTATTGAGTGCTAACTATGTGCTGGTCATTGTTCTACGTAATGAGGCAATGGCAATGAACAAAACAAGCATGCCTTCGTGGAGCTTCTATTGAGAAAAATCATTCAGGAAAAGGAGATAGGGTGTGCTGGAGGGTTGTGATTTTAAATAAGGCTGTCACAGAAAGCATCTTTGAGGAAACAACATTTAAGAAAAGACCTGTAGGGGGGCTGGCCCCATGGCCGAGTGGTTAAGTTCGTGTGCTCCACTGCAGGCGGCCCAGTGTTTCATTGGTTTGAATCCTGGGCATGGACATGGCACTGCTCATCAAACCACGCTGAGGCAGCATCCCACATGCCACAACTAGAAGGACCCACAACAAAGAATATACAACTGTGTATCGGGGGGCTTTGGGGAGAAAAAGGGAAAACATAAAATCTTTTAAAAAACCAAAGAAAAGACCTGTAGGAAGTGAGGGAACCAGCTGGGTAGGTATCTGGGGAGCAATGTCTCTGCTGGAGAGGAAGCATATGCAAAGGCCTGTGGGTGGAGTATGCAGATAGAAGCCTGCTAGCTGGGGTGGGGAGTAGTTAAGACAGTGGTAGAGAAGCAGGGCAGAGAGGCCAACGTGGACAGAGAGTGTAGGACAACTGGGACCGTCATAGGGACTTTGTCTTCTGTGGCGGGTAAGAAATGAATCCATGGAGTGAGTGACTGGTGGAGGGCTAGACTCTGACTGCCTTTTGCAGGAGCACTCTGTTTGCTCTGATGGAAATTGACTGAAGGGGTGAAAGAGTGAAAAGGTAGATGCAGAGACACCAGTGAGGAAGATGTGGAGCAGGACGGGAGCAAAGGCAGTAGTAAAAAGTGGTCAGATTGAGAATTTGCTGGCAGATAGCATATGGATAGGAGAGAAAGAGACACATCCAAGAAGACACGAGGGTGAAAATGCACATTTGGCTGTGTAGCATCTTCGTGAGATCTCATTTGCTGGTATGCCCGCATTCGCTTTTCCTTCCAAAGATACGATCTTTGAATTTTGGTTGCTCTACAATTTCTGTGACCCTAACTCTCCAATAGAGAGTTCGAATGACTATAATACTACTCCAAGGGGTCTTAGTCTAGCATGTCTGGACAGGATAGCAATATTTCTCGGTTTGCTCCTTATAACATTTTCCCCATGAAATTTTAAGTGGTGTTATAAAAAAAAAGTCAAAGTTTAGTGAAGACAAAGATAAATAGCATCTTTGCTACCAGATTGATCAGAGCCTCTAATATATTACTGTGCACTGTGAGTCTTCAAGGTGACAGTATTATCAGAATGTTATGGGCTGAATTGTGCTCCCTACCCCCAAATTCATGTGTTGAAACCCTAACCTCCAATTCCTCAAAATGTGACTGTTTTTGGAGACATGTTTTTTAAAGAGGTGATTAAGTTGAAACGAGGTCATATGGATGAGCTATAATCCAATCTTACTGATGTCCTTATAGGAAGAGGAGATTAGGACACACACACACATAGAGGGAAGACTTTGTGAGGACACAGAGAGAAGATAGCCGTCTACAAGCCAAGAAGAGGCTACGGAAGAAACCAATTCTGCCCACACCTTGATCTTGGACTTCTAGCCTCCAGAACTGTGAGAATATAAATTTCTCATTTAAGCCATCCAGCCTGTGGTATTTTGTTATGGCTGCCCTAGCAGACTAATACACAGAGAACTTGTCTCTTTCACAGAACTTACCTAAGGCAGTACAACCATGTGCTAGCACAGCATTAATAGGAGCTCGAGACCACTCAGGAAGTACTGGGGGCAATAGATAGGTGACCAATTAGGAAGAAAGTCCCTGAAAGATGGCAGAAGTGAATCTCCAGTCTCTAAAAGTAAAAAGCCATCAAGAAGCAGAAAATGAAAACATATTAAGGGGAAAAATAAAATTTCACACAAAATGCACATGAGGGGTCATGTTTACTCACTCTAAGGACAATAAATATGACGATGAGGATTTTAAACTAAGGCAAGGAGACCAAACCCAGCTGAGGAGACACCTAAGATAACCAGAGATGGATCCTATGACACCCAGAGATGATGCTATATCATGATCCAACAAGTGGCTTTCTCTATTTAGCTGCTGGGATTAGGATGAAGGACTGATAGAAATTTGGAAAGTATAGGGAATCACAAGACCCATTTTCATTTGGTAACTCAGAACTTCATATGCTCTGCCCTATTAATTCCATTTTATTCTGATAATCTCTTTAGATAGTACTGCTAGCAAAGTTCTGAAAAGATGTGCATGCATATATGTTCATTAGGGGTGATGGGTGATACACCATCAAAGGCTATGTCCTATGAAAATAATTCACAGGAGAATTTGCAGAAGGGAGTACCAATACGAGTGTTACTTGAAAAAAATTGTATAAACAAGTTTCCTGCCATTTCTGCAACCCAACTCAGTTGATTCACTACTCTTTAAGGGTTTCCCATAATTTACCAAGAAAAGGAATTAAATGCTCTTCCGGAAGCATTTAAAAAATAAGTGGCATGGACCACAGAGATAATTAATTTCTTCCCTGTAGACTCGTCCTCAACCCCGATGAGGTGTTACAAAAAAGAAACTTCATGTGTCATACCAGCACTTTCAGATGGTATCATTAACTACCAGACTAACCGTGAAATGCATCACAAGATAGAAATGAATACAGAACTAGTAGATTTCTAGGAGGGATCGAGCATTAAAACTTGAATGTACTGAATTCCTTTAAAGCAAACTCAAACATGGAGAGATAGGAGCTGGAAGAACATAGCTCAGTGGTGAGCTAATTTGGAAATGATAATTTTGAGGACCCTTTCCCCTGAGCATAAATTACTTAGCTATATATAGATATTGTGGTTAAGAAATCTCATCTTTCTGCCTCATACAACATGTACACATGCTGATGTATACAAGCCTGTGGCTCTTTCCCATTCCTAATCCCCTCCCTTCGCCAAAGCCTTCAGAGCCAGCATTAACCTCTCCCCTTCTAGCCACCTGTAGGACTTCCATTCGATACATTCTATAGCATTCTAAGTATCCCATAGTGTTCTATAGTATTCATTTAGGACTCATTATAATAAAGTAGATACCCTTGGACCCACAGAAGGGTTCAGAAATAAACTCTCTTCTGTAAAAGAGAGAGATTAGTACCTTCCATGAAGTGTTCTTATAAAATTAGAGGAAATATACAAAAAAACCATGCTATTATCAATAAATGCCACCTATTTTTGGTACCAATTACATTATCATCGAAACATTATAATCTAATTCACGCTTCTCATTTTACAGATGAGTAAACTGAGGGTTAAAAATAATCCCATTTTGGGGTTGGCCCCTTGGTGTAGTGGTTGGGTTTGGTGCATTCCACTTCAGCAGACAGGTTTGTCAGTTTGGATCCTGGGCGGGGGTACCCCACTCATCTGCCATGCTGTGGCAGTGATCCACATGCAAAATAGACGAGGATTGGCACAGATGTTAGCTCAGGGCTAATCTTCCTCAGCAAAGAAAAAAAATAGATCTCATTTTAGTGTGGTGGAGTCAGATGGACCATGGGTTGAGAACACCCCTTCCTGGTCTCATGGATATTGTGACAGTACTTCACCTCTCTGGCTTGCCCTAGAGGAAACTTCAGTTTTTTCATCTCTGTTTTATGGGGTACTTTTGAAGATTAAATGATATAACGAACATAAAACAACATATGTGGTACCTGGCAAATTAAGACACTTAATAAATGTTAGAAAAGTAAAACATAAAATAAAAAAGGCCTGTAAGATAAAATCAACAAAATATTTAAGGAATATGAAATGTATCCCTTCTAGGCATTGGTAGCTGGTAAGAAGTGAAAGAAGAGAAGAGAGCAAGAGAATTTTAATCTAAAGTTCTGGGCTTTAACAACACTAGGGAAAAAATGATAAACTTTGGCCTAAATAGAGTGAGGATCTAGAAATTGGGAGAAAGTGCAGAGTCTCCCTGGGGAGAGGGTTGAAACTCAAGGTGTAAATTTAGCTCAACCACCCTGGGGGGTCACCAGGAGGATAGTTTCATGATAGCTGAAGAGTCAGAGAAGAGTGAAGAGTTTAATAATTGATATATATTTACTCACTTTTTAAAAAAGTCAGTCTTGAGATGTAAAGCAGAACTTTGTTGCCCTTATTTTACAGTTTAATATGATTTTCATTTAAATTTGCCATGAGGAATATGGACACTTCATATTGCAGTGCATAGGACTTCTAAGGGCATTAACCTGGCCCTGTTGAGATTGCTGCTCCCCTGCTATTAAGATACAAGTAAATGAGGTGCTCATTCCCATGCTGAGCCCCTGGCTAGAACCAGCAGAAACAAACAGAATTATTAAAATTGGCTCCAGTCCACTCTTCTGCTAAGCTCCTCAGCCAAAGGAAACTGACAGGTAGAAAAGCCACACTCCATTTGTGGAGTCTAGTAAGAGCTATTAACCTGCGTGGGGTCAGGGTTATTGCTTGCAGGATGCATTGCACAACTTCTGGGAGCACTGTTCTTATCGTAGTCATTGTTGATGTGTGGAGCTGTAATGCACTTTTTGGCAGATTGAAATACAATGACTTGAGAAAGTGGTAGTTTTGTCTAATTGGCAACAAGTTGCCATATTGGCTACCATGAAGGCTGAGTGGGGAGAAACCTCCTCCCAAAGTCAGCAAAGGGTGCACAAACTGGAAAGAAGTTATCAAGGATCCTTGGGGACCTTTTCATACTACACTAGGGCCCTCCCAGAGAAAGTGCTACTTGTAGTGGTGTCTCTGAGTAAAAGGGTGTTGTCTGTATTTATAAAACCAGGATATGCAGCCAACAAGGGAAATTAGACATTTTGGCAAAAAAAATTTGATGAAAAGGGAAAAATGGCTCCAGAATGTCAAGTCAGATGAGTGAGTACAAAATAGAGCATCTATTATTGGTACCAGGGGGATTAGAAGTAAGATGGAATGTGGGGTGGGGAGAGTTAGTTAATAACTCATGTGGAAAATGGCTAATTTGTATGGAACTTACCCATTTATAGAACTTGAGATCTGTCTCTCTGCTTAAAGGAAAAAGAGCAGGTCTACATATGTACTACGGAGTGGTGGTGAGTTTGGAGCTGTTGGAGGCATGGAATCCTCAGAAGATTTTGTATGAGAACCAAGGACAAATGTGATAACTGTCATGTAAGTATTATTCTACCCAAAAGTTAGGTAAGTAAGAGTTACGTTGTTTTCATCACTTGTTCTCACATATTCAGACCTGACTTTGCAGATCTTTTTCTTGGCTTTTGTCTTAATGTGTAGTTCCTTTCCGTGATCAATTTCTTCTTTTCTGACTTTCTCATGCTTGTCATTCAAGACTCCAAGCAAGACTTCAAGTTCAACGAGGCAAATTCAGCATATGGAATCACATTTACTTTCTCTAGAAACCGTAATAAATGGTGGGGGAGAAATATAAACCCCAAGTTCAAGGAGAGCTTGACAAGAGGCAGCATCAACTGAGGAACATCAACAGAATGCTGGAAGTGGCGACTCTGAGGGGTTAGTGGTAGCTGATTTGACGAAGCAGAGAAAACTGAACCTCAACACAACAGAACTGAGATGAAGAGAGAAGCGAGGAGAGACTCAACAAGAAACAAGCTTAACTCTGAAGAGTTTCACAAATTGGAGGAACGAGGTATCTATATTGGTAGGATTTTTGGTGGGGATGAATTGGAGGACTGCTTAAAAGACTATCTAAGTAAGGAGAAGTTAGTTTCCCCAGTTCACCTTGCTAACAAGCGTAGCCAGGCAACTGTCAGGAGAGGAGAGATGTTCTCTTTGGAGATGATAATATCAGGTACAGCCCGAGGCAGGAGTGAGGTATGTACGTTGTGGAAAAGTGGGCGCAAAAGAAGCTCAGCCCTCACCTTTCCTCATCTCAGAGAATGCTGGCAGCCAGGCTTCTGTCACTCTGGCAAGAGAGGAGAGGATTTGTGGTTGAAGATGTAGACCAACAGAAGACAAAATTCCTACAGAAGCTATCATCTGGAGGTCTAGTCATGGAATCGCTAGGGTCTACTGGATCAACCAGCAAAAGAGCCTTCCAGTCAACAACAGGCACAGTCATGCAGTGCTTTCCATGAGCTTTTTGAGTCTCAACCTTAAACACGAACATGGGTCAGCAGGCATTTGAGGGCAGCCTCTAACATGAAAAAATGATACCATAGTTTTTTTAAAAAATACATTTTTAAAAATGGAATTTGATCAAAGCAGAAACATACAAGAAGAAAAACAACAAAACTTAGATTGTTAGACATAAAATAAGATATTGCATACAGAACAAGATCAGGAAACTGTAAAAAATATGAACGTGCAGAGAAAAAAATCATATAGAAAATTGAAACATTATAGTGGCAATAATAAAAAACAATAAAACGGTTAGAAAATAAGGTTAAAGAAGTTTTCTCAAAAGCAAAACAAAAAGATAGTTAGATGGAAAATCTTTTTAAAAAGATTATAAGTTTAGAGGATCACAGGAGGTTCAATAGCTTATTAGTGTAAGTTCTAGAACAAGGAAGCAGATAGAAAAGAACAGAGGAAGTTTTCTAGAGTAAAATGGGCAATTTATTAAAATTAGAGGATTAGTGTTTTAATGGTATAAAGAGCTTATCCTTGTTGAGATAAATTTCTAGGCCCAACATGGAACCACTCCTCCCTGGGGTGCAGCGTCCACAAGCGAAACTTAGATAAATTTCATGTCTCTGTAAATGCTCAGCCTGACCAGAATATCCAGAATATCCAGTCAGCCAACCTCCAAATGTCAAGCCAACTCTGCGCCTTCTCACCCCGAACAAAGTTGACTATGTGACCTCAGCCAGTCAGATATTTTCTATTTTTCTCCTCCTTGTTTTTCACTCTTTATCCTATAAAAGCTTCCTGCCTTCTGCCCCGTTTTGCAGTTCTCTAGATGGAGACTGACTGCTTCATGAAGTGTTAAATACAATTTGTTTGTATCATCTCAATTGTCCTCTTTAACCATTTTTTTTTAACACCAGGACCTAAAACAACGAGGAATAACAATCCACGATAAGGCACATCATTGTGAAATTTCAGAAGATAGGGGATTTACAAAATATCCTAAAAGTTTTCAGAGATAATAAAGGGGACACACTGGGAGGATTAGGAATCAGAGTGGCATCAGACTTCTCCAAAGCAATATTAGAAGAAGTAGCCCAGTGCCTTCAAAAATTTTACAGGAATTGAATTCTGTCTCCAGGGAATCCATCATTTAAGTGTACTGATAGAATAAAGAGGTGTTCAGTATTGAGTCTCAAGCAATTAACCTCTCATAGATTTTTTCTCATGAATTCAGTGGAGAGAGTGAACCAAAAAAGAAGTCAAAAGTTCCGAGAAATAAGATGACCACACAGAGTAGAGTTAAAGGGAATTCCCAGGAGAACAGCGAGGAGAAGCCAAGAAAATGGCTGTGCAGGAAACCCAAGAGCAACAGTCATGACAGCAGAGAGAGTGAGGGAGAACGGGGAGCTGTCTCAGGAGGAACAAAACAGAACAAACCAATAGGAGTCTGGACGATTATCTCCTACTGAGATTATTAACTTTGACTGCTACCTAGTGTGACTGTTCTCTGAGAAGGTTTACAGTCTGTCATAATCATGATATTGTGATATAATAAGGAATGTATATTTTAGTCTTAGCCCACGGTTCCTGGCACTCAGCTCCTAAACCACTTGTAATTCCCTAGGTAATAATAGCTACAGGAGCATCTTTTGTTATAATATTTAGTTTTTGCTCTTAGCTCCAGAAATATCTCCAGAACGATGCAGGTCAAATGGGTGTCTTTCTTTATACATAGCAAATCTCTTTGAACACATCTGAGTTTGTGTTAATGAGGCGATTTGGAGAAAGCTCCTAGAGAACCCCAGGTTGAGGGCTGGTTGCCGGAGGAACCAACCACGTGTCTAGAGGGTTGGAACTTTCAGACCCACTTCCTGACCTTCGGGGGGGGAGAGGGGCTGGAGACTGAATGAATTACCAATGACCAATGATTTCATTAATCATACCTACGTAATGAGGCCTCCCTAAAAGTCCTAAATGACTGAAGTCAGAGAGCTTCTGGGTAGGAGGTCCTGGAAGGGTAACTCACTCTGAGAGGGCATGGAAGCTCTGTGCCCCTTCCCACATAGTTTGCATGTGCATCTCTTCCATCTGGTGCTTCCTTAGTGGTATCCTTTTATAATTAACCCATAATATAGTAAGCAAACTGTTTCCTTGAGTTCTGTGAGCCCCTCTAGCGAATACTGAACCTGAGGAGAGGGTCGTGGAAACCTCTGATTTATAACCAGTAAGTCAGAAGCATAGGTGACAACCTGGACTGGGAATTGGTGTCTGAAGTTGGAGAGAGGGCAGTCTCAGGGGACTGAGCCCTGAGACTGTGGGATCTGACGACATGATACTACCTTCTGATACATAGCCTCAGAGCTGAGTCCAATTGTAGGACATCCAGATGGTGTCTGGAGAGTTGGAGAATTGCTTGGCATGGAAAACACACACTTCTGGTGTCAGAAGTGAAGTGGTGTGAGTAGTAGAGTAGCAGTGAAGGAGAAAAACCGAGAGTGATCTCCTTTGTCACATAATGTTGGGTATTTAATTCGTAGTTCAGATTTAAACAACAACAACAACAAAGCCAAAAAGAAAAAGAAACAAAGCGGTTTTAAAGTGCTGGGAAAGTAAACTGTACATGAGAAGAAATATAACCAAAGTACTACATAGAACAATTACGGAGAAAATTTACATAGGTAAAATACTATAAATGCTGGATACTAGGTTATCCGAAATAGCAGCTAAAACTATTTTGGGTGGATGAAGGTGATGGAGGTAGTGGAAGTTTGCGTTTGGGGTTGGGGATGGCCATGGCCTTTCCTCTTTCTTGGTAGAACATCAATAGATGATATCAAAGGCCAAAAATCACATCATAGATGGTGTGTTCTGCTACGACGTATGTCTCTTGTGGGAATTGGTTTACGTATTTGCTGTGCACATACGTGGAAATCTTGCTGGTTTGTGGGTGATTTCTTTCAGTAGCTACTTTGAAGCTATCAAAGGCAAGTTTTCTCCAAATTTAAGGGGAGAACATTAGCATCATAGGAAGACACAAAGAAAAATAAAGCTGGAAAGTCCTACAGAAATCCCTTCCTTCGGAGAAAATAGTGACGTTTTAGTGGCTTTAAGAATCATTGCAGTTTCCATTAACCTGAGGAATATGGGGACACTGAGAAGGTATTGATGAAGAAGCTGCAAAGATACCTCTCTGTGCTAGGAAAAGAAAAGATTGATGATGAAGTCTACATCTGGGGAAAAGCTTTTAATTTTGATGAAACGGGTCTCTCAGAAGCAGATGTCCTTGAGCCTGGACGTTTTGGAGGAGAGTCTGAGAGCACTGAGGAGGCAGGACGGCCACGCTGGGTGCACAGGCCACTAGAGACTTAGCTGGGAGACTCTTTTTATTATTTTAGATAATATGCTTTACATTTTGACATCCATAGGTTTTGAGTGGTCTGCCCTTAATCCTAGTTTTCTCATAAATCTGTTAATTTTAGGCTTTACTGGCAATACATGTGACATTATAGCAGAAATGTTATGCTTAGAAATATGAAGATAAATGCCAGAAGAAACAGCTAAAATAGATGAAATTCTTTCCTTTGGAGCGCAGCAATTGAGAGAAGGGAAGGATGAGAGTCCCGATATTCTCTTTCATTAGCCTACTGTGTACAACATTGATAAAAATAAACTTTAAGCTTATTTACAATTTTCAATAAAAAGACAAGTGAAGTTATATGTCTGAGTAATATAATAGATTAGTTATATGTTAAGCAAGTTAACAGATTAGTTAAGCAACAGTTAAGCAATTAAGACATATTCAGCAACATAACAGATCAGTTAAATGTGAAGCAACTTACGTGTCTAGCAATATAACAGATTAGATAAACTTAATCCTCTTATTACGTACCACTCAGAAATACTGGATATTTCATAACAAGCAGTCTTTGAACACATAGTTGAGTGCTTAAGAAAGTAAACCAGGGACTAAAAATAGATAAGGAATTAAAAACCAGGGTGGCAGGTGTGAGCTCCCAGGGGAGTTAAAGAACTGATTGGTGTCTCAGTAGGTGGCGATTGAGACCCACATATAAACCCAAGACATCCACTGGCTACATCCACAATTAAGTGTTGTATATACGTATACCATACTATATACAGTTTGCTCACAATGCAGGAGGTTTATTTGATTAAAAAGCTTGTCTATCTTTGCCTGGACACTATATGGAGAAAAAAAATCTCTCCTGAGGCTTTGTTATCACAGTTCACATATAAGTTTGAGAGTTAAATTCCTACTATCCCCTTAAGCTAATAAGTTAAACTAAAATGTGGTCCTTGGCAGGTGACACCCTAGGGTGCCTGGCTAAAGCAACACAAAGCACATCTTTAACTGGGCTACTGAGGAAATCCACACATAAAATTCAGCTAACAGGAGTCAGGGACCAAAGTCACAAAATCCACAAAGAAACACTCCAATATTTAGTCATTCAACACATACTTATCAAGACCAGGTGTATGCCAGGCTTTGATCTAAACACTGAGAAAACAGCAAAGAAGAAAAAGAAATGCCCCAGAGGAGCTTACATTCAAGTGAAGGAGAGAAAGTACAAACCCCCGTGAACCACAGCAGAGTGAGACCCCCAAACTTCAAACCGTAGAACAATGGACTAGCCTATTGAGTACAGACGTTGCTAAATGACTAAGATTACGAGAACACCAGTGTAATATAATATGTAAAATAACTAAATAGAGACTGAAATGAAAAATACGGTCACTGAAATTTAAAAGATTCGTGGCTTAGCTGATTCAACAGAGCTGAAGAATGAATGAATGGACAGATAAACATGGCATAAATTACTGGGAATGCAGTAAGGACAGAAAGATGAGAAAAATACGAAAGGTTGAAGTTTGGAGAAGATAATGAAAAGGTCTAATTCCTGTAGAAAGAATGAGAGAGAGGCAATAGTCAAGAAATAATGGGGTATTGATAATTTTTCAAAATTTGTGAAGCTTCATGTGAGGAGTAGTCTCTGATGTTCTCTCTGGGTTGACAAGTCTCTAGTGTTCCATGCATTTTAATACTAATACAATTTTCACATTGTCTTATTGTTTTCCCTTTATAATCACTTTTCTTTCTCCCTCTCTCACTTCCTCCCTCCTCTCTTTCTTCCTTCGTTCCTTTCTTCCTTCTTACCAACATTCCTTGAGTTCCTGCCACTCATAGGCACTGTGGAGAATGCCGTGCCCAGCTCATATTCCAGTGGGCAAGAACAGGCATGTACAGTAGTAGGTTTTGGAGAGGAAAGCTGAGGAAAGGATTGGTTCTTGGAGACAATCTAAGTTCAAATCCTGACGCTTGTTAGTACTCTGTGATTTCGAGCCTGTGAACTTCCATTTCCTTGCCATAAAATTAGGACAATAAAGTCTATCAGCGTCAGTCAGGGTTCAGGCAGGAGAAAGAAACCACACTAGTAAATTTGACAGAGAGAGATTAATATAAAAGAACTGTGAACTAGGTGTTAAGCCACTAAAATGCTAAAAGGAGAAGATTAAGTTATGGAGGTGGAAGATTAAAGGAGAAGGTTGGAGTTTTTTAATGGGGGGGTTTGCAGAAGGGCTATTGCAGAATGGAGGTTGCCTGGCCCCTCAGGAGGAGGCACTCTCTGGTCCAGCGTCACTGGGGCTCAGGAGAGGGCCTGCTAATCCAAGACCCAGGCCTGTCTTTGCGGATGTGCAGGGGGAGGAGGGCTGGGGGCAAGCAAGCTGCTTTTACCAGTGTTCAGAAAACTACAAACTAGAAAACCAGAACCAACTGCTGCTGCTGGAACTTCTGGAACAAGCTACTGCTACCAGAGTAAAGAAATTTTGTTAGGGTGACGCCAACCAGAACAGAAAATTCCATAAAGGAGCAAATCTCTCCTTTTTCCTTTATCTTCTCATCTGCCTTAGCACCTCCCAGTGGCAGAGCCCAACAGGCTGCAGTGGGCAAAATGGAAATGTGACATGCAGAGTCCCACTGCCATTTTCCAGACCATGAAGTCACAGACCCGAAGGATAGGTTTAAAGTTGAAAGACAATAACTTAACCATTGGCCCATTCTAGGCCTTTGGCTGACTCAGCGTTCATGTACACACACATACCTGTACTTATACTGATTCTGTTAACAAGATGCTATTCTTTTTTGTACCAGTAAAGACATTCCCACCTTCTCCTGAAAATGAGGAGAAGAAAGTCCTAACAGTCCTTGTATCCATGTCTGGGGAATGGTCACAGCTCTCTCTCTTTAGACTGTGTTAATTAGTTTGCAACTCAGTCATACTCTTATTTGAATATTTGTTACCTGAAGAGTCAATTGTGCTAGCCTACAAAAAGGTTGGTTAAATAAATAAAACAACAAACTTAACCTCCAACAAAATGTGTATAAAATAAGAGGGTAAAAGTGGAAAAAAAAGAAAAAATTGAGTTATGTGCATGTATATGTGTGCATATAGATATATGTGTGTGTATACAATTAAACTTGTATACGCACCCTCATGTACACACACAAAAGCGAAGAATAATACGTGCTTAGCTTCTAAAATGCTTCTTTCTGTAACCGGTCATAAAGTCATAGTTAATATTTATAACTTTTTCTTCCGGTACCCATTCCGAGTTTCCCTTGACCTCAGCCCGGACCCTAGCTGGTCAGCATTTTTTATCCCGTAGAGTAATCCAAACCTTCTTTACTGAATCTTCAGTGGTCCTGCCTCTTGTTCGTTGTTGTAGTTTTCCACTAACTTTTACTACTGGACGTGGAAGTATGAAGACAAGTCCCCGGGAATTCCCATGGTTCTAGCCGCCTCAACCCCACTTCTCCTTGCTGATTGGGATCAGTCATCCCAGCCAGTGGATTAATCCTTGGCTCTTCCTAGCCTACCTCATTAGGCCACTGCAAGGACAAGTGGAGATCACACATATATACCAAGTGTCAGGGAGATGGTGGGGTTCCTGCAAGTGTAAGCTCGTCTCCTTGGGTTTTCCTTCAGATGACACTCGTTTATTTTACTTAAAGCTATTGCTGGGGGTCTTTCTGAAGCGGTCCCCAATAAACATCCCTCTTCCTTGCCTGAGTTCTGAACAACTTGAGAAATAATAGTTTTTAAAAATGGAGACTAAATGATCAGCTTTCCTAACTACTGAAGCCAAACTGAAGGATGTAGCTCTAAGGATGAGTCAATCTTGCTTCAAACTGAGCTCCAGGAGGCGCAGCAGAGTTACCCATCCAGCCCCTGCAGCTCAGGGAGCCACTGGGCCAAGTAAGAGTTGCAGCAAGAGGAGCAGAAGGGGGCACGTGCTTCCGTGGGCAGCTGGCTCCTCAGAGGGAAGCAGAGGTCAGAGCCAGGTGTGGCCAGCTGATTCTTCCCAAATTCACCAACTAGGTAATCCAGTCCCCCACTCCGCCACCTCCCCGAGGAGAAGTGGAAGAGGAAAGGCTGAAGGCAGGGGTGATATTTGCTGAGGGGAGAAAATGCTCCACAGGAACACTGAGGAGGGGTGGCTTTCTACACTCCAGCAGGTATCAATAAATATATTAGAAGAGACAAGATCAGGTCACCCCTCCTGAGTCTGCAGAAGTGAATGCAGTACATCCAATTTGTCAGCAAGACACGGCCCGTCTGCCTTCCTGAGAGGAGGGGCATGGGGAAACCCAAAGCGGGGGGAAGATGCCAAATCTGGGACGCTCCAGAGTCTGCAATCCTACTGAATGGGAGTGTTAGTGCCTTTCAGCACTGCTTGATCCAAGGTCAGATGAATTGTCTGTTCAATATTGTTTTCTGAAAACTTCATACATTATGCACAAAGCATTCTGTTGGGATCAAGTCCAACTCCAGGAAGGATTAAAATAAAACATAGATTCAATTATATTTTTAGTCATTTGATAGGAAAAAAATATATCATTTCATGTGTCAACACCCAGAAAGGGTTTGGATACTTCATATGTTAGGAACAAAACAAATACAAATTATTCTGATGTTCTTTCTTTAAATCCCCAAGTCCCCATATTTCTGCCAGGTGTGAAGGTGCTTTTTATTTCAGCAATGAATACACAATGGCACGACTTCTTAGAAATCTGAGACCAAAGACGGAGTATCTCCCCAGCTATCCATTTCTGCAAACAATCTCTCCTTCTCAAATTTCCCCTCCCTTCCTCTCATCTCAAACGTGGCCCATCCTGTTTTCCCAGGGTGCCAAGGTTGGAGAGTCGCCTTCTCTTCACAGGATCTGAGGGCCTGTTTTCAGTGACAATTGGGCTGTGTCCTCTGAAGGAGGCCATCTGTTCACCTTGGCGGATGTGAGTGTCACTACCTGTCAAGATTTCTAAGTTGGCTCCTGTTAGGGGATTAGCATCCACACCTTTTGATTCTTCAGCTCGGGTATTGTTGGTGCCAGATCTCCTTCTGGGGCTGGGGAGATGGTTTCACAGGCTTTCTGGGGACCCTCAGGAGGTATGTGATCAAAGCCCTGATTGCTTGGACATTGTTCCTCTTCTGTCCCCTTCGGCAGTCATCTCATTGCTCACCAGCCCCTCGTGGTGAATGAGCTGTAAATCACAGAATGTTGACACCGTTTCCCAACTACTCACTGTTTTCCAAAGAATGCAGAGGGATCAATAACGGAAAAAAAAAAGAAAAGAAAAAACCAGGGTGAGCTTGAGTTACCAGAAACTCTGCTAAATAGGCTCATTATTTGCAACCCAAATTAACTTTACTCTAGACCATTAATGCCAACTTAGTTAGCAATGCAGAGAAGTTCGCCTAACTGGCCTCAGCTCAGTTACCCTGACTGAAATAGAAAACAGAAAATAATTGTAAACCAGCCAATGCCCTTACTTATGGTCGTAAATCCAATCATTGTCCTTTCTTCTCCAAACTGAGAAAACATGTTATGAAGTGACTAAATCACTTTTCATATCTCCAGATATGACAGACCAACCTCAGGCCAGTTCACCAGGAAATAGCATTAACTGGGGAAAAATCAAGGTGAGGACACTAACATTTTTTGGAAACCTATCATGTATCAGTCATTCGTTAGGTGTCTTCTTTCGGTTATCTCTCTTAATCTCCACAGCCACCTAGTGAGCAAGGGTTAAAAGCTGCACTTTATAGATGACGAAGAGGGGTTGGAGAAGTTAACTAAAAAGTCCACAGTTACCCAATCTGGAAATTTCCTGAGAGAGATTTCAAGTGTTCTCACGACACACACCTAAAATGGTAACTATGTGAGGAGATGGGTATGTTAATTAGCTTGATTGTAGTAATCATTTCATTACAAGTTCGTATATAAACACATCATTTTGTACACCTTAAATATATACAATTTTTATTTAAAAAATAATAGAGGCCAGCAGGATGGTTAAGTTCCTGCGTTCTGCTTTAATGGCTGGGCGTTCATGGGTTTGGATCCAGAGAGCGGACCTAGAGCTGCTCGTCAAGCCACGCTGTGGTGGCATCCCACATAAAGTGGAGGAGGATTGGCACAGACGTTACCTCAGCAACAATCTTCCTCAGCAAAAGAGGAAAATGGCAAAAGATGTTAGCTCAGGGC
Source organism: Equus asinus (assembly GCF_041296235.1). Classification (NCBI taxonomy): domain Eukaryota; kingdom Metazoa; phylum Chordata; class Mammalia; order Perissodactyla; family Equidae; genus Equus; species Equus asinus. The sequence continues at coordinate 153,771,370 of NC_091792.1, forward strand.
CAATCTTCCTCACAAAAAAATAAATAAATAAAAAATAATAAACTGAAAAAAAGTTACCCAGCCAAAGAGTTAGAAATCATGCCCAGCTTGGCCTGAAGTGCACAGTCATTCCATTCCAACACACATATGGGGCACACACACACACACACACTAGCATTGTAGTCTTTTCAGAGTGAGAGTTCATGAATTCATTCAACACATATTAAGCACTTATATGTGCCAAGCACTCTACAAGCCCTGGGGCATATAACTCTAACAGAATAGCTCTTTTCATGGAGCCTCCATTCCAGTGGGGGAGGCCAACATTGAAACAAATATCATAGAATCAAAGTCTTCTCGTTTCTGGTCTGACATGTAAGGAACTTGGAAGTCTTAACTCCTGTCCTCATAACAACAGAAAAGTCCAACCCAACTGAAAATCAACAACTTTTCTTTGATCCATCAGACAATCGAGCTAGCAAGGCAAACCAGCACCTCAGAAATGGTAGAGACAGGCGAGTACAGAGAATTCCAGCTCCCCAGGAGCAGAAGCTGCTGCTATAGCCTGGTAAGAGCCCTTTAAACTCCAATTGAGGAATTGCTGGAGATAGAGCATGCACCAGCTTGAGAGACAACATCCTTAGGAGGTCAGACAGTGCCGGGTCAGGTCCAGGGGCTGCAAATTACACACTGTAGATGAGGACAATTTACTTAAGCTTCCATGATCATTACTTTTTTGTGCCTAAAATGCAGATAATAATGGTATTAACCACACGCAATTCTTGTGAGAATTAAATGAGATAGTGCATATAAAGTGCTTAGCATGGTTCCTGGGTGTGTGTGGAGCACTGAGTTAGTTGATTATTACTTCTGGGGCTCTGAGTCAGGAGGAACCACTAGCTAGAATGGTAGGGGAGAACTGGTAAGGCCCGCCTGCATGATGAGCAGTAGCCAGTGCCGTCAGAGCCTCACTGATTCCTTTGGCACTCGCTTTTCCTACATGCTGATGGTTTCCTACTGGAAATGCCTGTGATGCCTTTTCTCTGGCCATGGGAAAGCACTCAGCCCACGCATCAGCTGGGTGGAGGTACCAGTGAGTTGGTGCCTCTGGAAGTACCCTCTACCAATTACCGACAGGAGTTCGTGGACAAGCACCCCAACTGCCTCGTCCATCCAGTAGAGTAATGCTGAGGAATGTTCCCTGCTCTTGCTCAGAGGCCCTCGGTGGGATGGAGCCCAGTCCCACAGGATGTCCTGCTGATTGATGCACTTGGACCCATTTCCTTTCTCTCACCACCTCACTTCCCAGCTCCCCTACTGGGCTTCCTGGATCACCTTCCAAAGGAATTACTTGAACTCAAGTCTGTCTCAGGATGAGCTTCAGAGCAACTCAACCCAAAATATGAGTGTTCAACAACGGCAAAATTTTTAAAATACTGAGAAGGAGACCCTAGCTGGGAAAAATTTGAGGCAGAGAAACATAAAAGTGAGTGACGGGGACGATACATTATTCAGTTATCAATTTGTGTTTTGCTCTCCTGTTATGAACTAAATGTTTGTTTCCCCTCCCAAACTTCATATGTTGAAATCCTAACCCCCAATGTGATGGTATTAGTGGGTGAGTGGGGCCTTTGGAGGTGATCAGGTTATGAGGGTAGAGCCCTCATGACAGGGCTTGGTATGTTGACAATAGAGACCTGAGAGAGCCCCCTTGTCCCTTCTGCTGTGTGAGGACACTGACAAAATGGGCATCTAGGAACCAGGAAGTAGGCTCTCATCAGACACCGAATCAGCCCTTGCCTTGATCTTGGACTTCTCAGCTTCCAGAACTATGAGAAATAAATGTTTGCTGTTTAACAACACTTGGTACTTTCATTATAGCTGCCAGAACAAATTAAGACATCTCCCTATGTTTGTCTACTCTGGCATTCTGAGGAGACAGTCAGATCTTGTTCCCCTTTAACTTACAAAAGGATGTGTAGCAAGACACAGGCAGAAGTTGATTCAAACAACCTCTCATCTTGTTGCATCTTTTCCAGAGGGCTGGTTAAGTTCTTGAGAGGGGAAAAAAGTTGACTGAAGTTTCCTTTAAGGCTGAGAAGGTGGCAGTTATTGGCAGATGGTAGATATGCCAGATCTGTGAAGTCAGAGGGACTCAGGAAATGACGAGACTTTCAAGAGGAAATGGCTGTGGGATGCACCAGGGGCATCTGGACCTGAAACCAACAAGGATTTCTATGCCCACTGGGCCAGACTCCCTTTGGTCTCCTTGCTTTAAGGATCGTGTAGGCTAGGCCCCCCAGAAAGTCAGCAGCCATCACAATTAGAACATTTTCTGGCCACCAAGTAAACCTCCAGAATTCTTTTGAAACTTTGAAAAGAGAACGACTACTACTCCTAAAAAAAAAAATGCCACCACTCTAATAAATGAATAGAGGCTTAGAATCAAGATTTAGTATGATTTAAAGGAAAAATAAGTAAACATGATATTATTGTAGACCTGAAATTGTGTGGTAAGATACTTATCAGTCACATGTGCAAATGCTGTTCAAGTTGGACCAATGTGTAGATTCTTTTGGCTGAAGCAGAAGTTGCAAAGAGGGATGGGGAAAAGAAGGGAGGGAATACATCTCAATAGATAGATTGGAATGCTGGTGTGTCAAAGCCCATTGTCAGCATTTAATCAGCCCCAGGGAGATGTTCTGTAATCAGCTCCACTTTATAGCTGCTTTCTTGGCTCTCTCCCCAGACCTGATGTGCACAATCTGGACTTCACATTTAATGCTCAGTCCAGCCTGGAGGGGACATGGAGGAAGCCATTCTACAGACTGGATGGGGCGTCTGGATTAAATCCAGTTTCTGCTGATGGGCATGGTTCTCCTTCTGAAGACTGGTGCAGGGTCTGCAGACTCTCAAGGAGCAAGGCTGAGACGGGGGAGGGAAAGGAAGCCGCATCCCCCTGGGATATGAGAAACACCAAGTGCAGCCCGTGTATGTTGAATAATAAGCCAGCAGTATTTGACTTTGACAATCAGAAATCAAACTGTCAAAATGTGGTACATGAAGCAGCTCATCATATGGAGCTGCCTTCTTTATAAGCACTCCCATAATCCTCAAATCCAGGGTGTGTCAGGTTGACGACTGCTCTGATATTTTTCCATTTATTCAAGAATAGTGTCAGAGGTAGGGTGGGATTAGTGGTGGGAAAAAGCTCAGAAGCTAGAGCTACAGCCCTGAGTTTGAGTTCTGCCCTAGTCTCTTAGTTGCCTTAGTAGTTAACAATATGCATAGCTGGGAAGGTGGTTATGAGAATTGAATGACATATGGCAGGTGCAGACAATTTGTCAAGTGTAAAGGATAGATATCGGATGATGTACCTTTCATAAAAGGCATTATTGATGATCATTTAACTTCTTAAAACAATGTGAATAAAATAATAGCCATATTCACACAGCACTTACCATACGTTTTACACATTTTAATTTATCTTATCCCCACATGAACTCTATAGAGTAGGTGCTGTTATCCTCATTTTTCAGAAGAGGAAACTGAGGCACAAGGGAGGTAGATAACTCACCCAAGTTCACATAGCTCGTAAGTGGTGGAACTAGAATTTAAATCGGTTTGTCTGATTCTAGAGTTCTTAGTTTTACCACTGGGCTATGCTACTTGTCTGAGTTCTCGTCTGTAAGTGTTCTCCCATCTGACTGTGCTTTTCATTCTTCATTCATGTGTGACGTTCGCTTGCCCAGGCATTCTTCTGAAAACCGTTTATTTCAAGTCTTACGGGTGACAGCACAGGCCTAGGCCCAGTGCGCTCAGCGTGGTAGTGACGATGAGGCATGCACGTTTTCTTGAATATTTTCCAAATCCCTCAGAGGTGTGAAAGGATTTGATGTAAGTGAACACAATTTTACACATGTGTGATGGTTAATTTTATGTGTCAACTTGCCTGGACCTTGAGGCCCAGATGTTTGGTCAAATATTATTTCAGATGTGTCTGTGAAGGTGTTTTTTAGATGACATTAACATTTAAATCTGTAGAGTTTGAGTAAAGCAAATTACCCTCCATCATGTGAATGGACCTCATCCAATCAGCTGAAGGCCTTAAACCAAAAGATTGACCTTGCCTGAACATGAAGGAATTCTGTCAGCAGACGACCTTTGGACTCAAGCCATAGCTCTTCCCTGGGTCTGCATCCTGCTCACCTGCTCTGCAGGTTTTAGACTTACCAAGCCTCCACAAGCAGGTGAACCAATTCCTTCAGATCTCTCTCAATAGACAGATGGGTGGATAGATGGATGGATGGATAGATAGATAGATAGATAGATAGATAGGTAGATCTCTCTCTCTCTGTCTGCATCCTATTGTTTCTATTTCTCTGGAGAGCACTGACTAATACAATATGGCATTCCTGTTATTAAAGGCCAACAGAGAGTTTTCTTTGATTCTGGTGCAGTAAACAAAATGAGCAGAGACATGACATTTCCAGATTTTTGCTCTCTCTCAGAACATTCATCCAAATGGTTCCCCATCTCAGGCACAGTTACAAAATGCGGATGCTCATTAAGCGGCCCCCTTATCTGCTGCTGCAGTACAGAGAATGGCAGAATGGGAGGTGGGGATGACTTGACTTGAAGGAGATGCCAGAACTTTAACATGTACAGTATCAGTATCAGTGACGGGAAAGGTAGTGGCCCTCCCTCCTGCCAGCGTCAGCATCCTGAAGATGCCTAGAAGCTCAGTTTCCATGTCTGTCAATTCTGCCTCCTGTTGGACTTCTGGTATGAGCTAAGGAGGCCATGTGAAGGATGCTGCAGCCAATCATGTGCCAACCGTGAAATGGGTCATTTCCAGTAAGTCAAGAAACATGCACTGAGCACTCTCCTTCTTCCTGTCTGTGCTCCTCAAGTTCTGCTCAGCCCTGAGGTTCATCCTGGACACAGAGCAGAATGATGACAGAACAGGGGAATGTGGTGTCAGGGAAACAAGGCACAGGACAACTTCATGAAGAGGGAAGAGACGGTAAACACATGTCATCTGCGGCAGTTCACAGGCAACTTCTCCTCAAATTTAGCAATAGGTGACCTTAAAACAGGCAAAGCAAGTCACCAAGAGGTTGGAACAACCTTGATTGTAGGATGTTGGAAAAGAAACAGAAGGTGAGAAAGCACAGAAACTATGGATTGGTCTCTTCATAAACTCAGCAAAAGAAGAATGTAGAGTTAAAGGTTTCTGTCTCTGTCTCTGCCCTTCTTCCTTCCCTCCCTCCCTACTTCCTTTCCTCCTTTCTTTCTTTTCTTTAGTTTTAGACATGTAGGTCCTCCTTGAGTATATTTATATTCTGAGAAGACAAAAGCGGCAGAGATGGGAAAGTTATAGTAAAGGGATAATTAATGGAATAGTCTTTGAGAAGGTTGGAGGTGATAACATGTAGAGAGGAACTGGAAAAATCATGCACTACGTCCTCTGCTTGGCACTGGGGGTCCTGACCAGTGGCATGGCACCTGGCTCCTCTTGCCAGTCAGTTGTCAAATGTCAGGAATGAACACAGGAGCCTGTAGCAGACAGTGTTGATGCTCCACCGAGATCCTCTCGAATTCTTTTTATATTTATATATTTGTTTGTTTGTTAATCGGCTTGTTTGCTTATTTATTTAGTGCACCCAACAAGTCCCTCAAGTCTTCTTTGGCTTCTCACACAGTACCTGTGGCTTTTCTTGGGAGGACTGCCCTCAAGCTGCCTGCAGTCACAGGTAACAGGAAATGCCTGTTACCCGTAACAGGATGTAACAGGGATGTTCCTCCCTCGTGACCTTTGACCAATAACAGACAGATGCAGGGTGCATGTGGGCCCAATGCCCTTGCTTTGGTTAGAACAACTCAGAGGCACACATTACAATGAAGAGTTCCCCTCAGGGACAGGGTTGAAGCCAATCCTCTGGGTGGTTCGACCTGACTTCTTGCTGTTGTTTGACTTCTTCTTCCTTTTCCTGCTTCCTCCACTCCCTACAGTTCTCTGCCTGGAGACCCTCACTAATAAATCATTTGAAAAAACTCCTCACTTCAGGGTCAGCTTCTGGAGACCATCACCTAAAACAGATGTTTCTGAGCAGAGTCAAACTGCATGACCAACTCAATAAGAGGAGTTGGGAAAGAAGATTCTGGGCAGAGTAATCAGCAGGATCAAGGATCTAGAGATGGGAAAGTGCCTGGAAAGAAATAAGGGTCTAGAGATGGGACCTCTGCGGCCAGGCGTGAGGGTGGAGATGCTGTGAGCATCCTTGAGAGGTGTCCACCCTGTTGGAGAAGACAGACCCGGCAGTGGGAGAATCAAAGTTCCCAAATTTCTCTTGTCTTTTCCTTTTGAGATCAGAATGTGGGAAGTAGGATTGAATTTGGGTCAGCAGGTTGCAGAAGTTCTTCTGTCTATCTGCGTACTCCAGCACCACCAGGCAAGTCTGGATCTGTTATCACAGAGCTGTTTACTGAACACCTGCTTGGTGCCCACAGCATGCTGTGGTCTGTATCTAGAGCAGATATATGGCTTGTGTTCTCCAGGTGCTCACACACTAGTGAAGGGCAAGTTACAGTAGAAGATGGTAAGACATCTATTGGCCATAGGACCCCAGGGCTGTGGGTTTCAGAGGGGGAGTGGCCACTGCCTAAGGACTTGAAGAAACTTCTCCCTTCCCTGGGGAGGTGGCATGAGTGCTGAAGCTCCAGTGGACGTTTGAGATGCAGAATAAAGGAGGGGCAGGTGAGACGGCTTCCAGGTTACAGCAAACAGCTCAAGACTAGGCAAGAGCATGTCCCTTCAGAGAAAAAATAGTGAGTCCAGAAGTGAATTTCAAATACTCTGAGCATGGGCCAACGGTGGTCAAAGACGCACCGAGTTGTAAATTTGTCTGTGCGAATAGTTTAAATTTTAATTATTAGGCTACAGTGAGTCAACGGATCTTCATAACAGGAATGTTGGGATCAGTTCTTCACCTTAAGCAGGTGATTGACAACAATGGTGACAAAGAGAGTAACTGTCAGCCCTGCTGCCACCAGCACAAGATGAGCTTCCTCCTTGCATTCTGTTAACTGGGCTGGGAACCCATAGAAGTTGCCTATTTCTAATCAAAGAAACTCCGTATTTCTGTATGCTTGCATTTCTAGGCAATGGTGCCAACTATGTCCCCGGAAGGTATTCAAGCACAGTTTGTTTTTACATCTTTTAATTTGGTAAATTGCCCTGTGAGACTGACACATAGACTCGTGCGGTGTCTTTCTTTTTTGCTGTTGCTTTGCTATTTCTTTGGGTGATGGTCTTGTAGAGCTAATAATTAGCGTACAATTAAATACAAAAGCAATCAACCCAGGGAGACGCCCCTGTAATTTACTGCAATCTTGCCTGGGCCCCACGTCCCTTTTACTGTCTGATAACTCAAGCCTGGGTAGACAAACATGCAATTATGAGCAGTCTCAATATTGACGGAATATCTGGATGCAATGCAAAATCAAACAAATTAGGGCCGTCTCGTTGCTTTTGAAAGCCTACAGAGACGGGGCCTCAGCAGGTGGCAAAATACGCACATTGACCTGAGGTCCGATGGAGTCACTAATGAAGGCAAAGTGGCCAAGCCACCTTGGAAATAATAGATGGAAGCTTTTTGTCAGGGCTCTCTTTGCTTTGCTGTTAAAACATTTGCTTAGGAGAGAAATGCCATAGTTCTAGACCAGGTTAGTGCACCAAATGGAGTTCCAAAGGCAACACTAATGATTTGGTGAAAGAGGCAGCCAGGAGCCATTGGTTGAAGCTCGTTCTGTGCCAAGCGCTTTATGAACAGTGCTAATTCTCACAATAGTCCTGCCGGTGAGTCTATTATTCTTATTATAGACTTGAAAACAAAGACTCAGGAAGTTTAGTGGATATTTATTGTGGTGGATGGGTCAGGAAGGAAAGCCATATTTTAGAATTTCAGGGGAAGGATATATAGAGTAGGGGGAGACACATTCATTAGTACAACGTGATATGATGCTTCTCAAACTAAAAAAGAAAATTGTTTCAACATAAACAGAAGAAAGTAAAACCGGGCCCAATCTTCCCGTCCCGTGGGGCTAGCAAAAGATAGCTCCTGTATTTGTCGGGTCAGAGTTTCTTGAGGTGTGAAGGGCAACTCTGCATGACTCCAGTCTCAGGAGGGGTTTAAGCAGAATCTCTTGAGGTCCCCGTGATGTTCTAGTTTACCAAAAGAGTTCATGGCTTAACTAACTGGGAAAAAATATTTGCAAGTCATATATCTGACAAAGGCTTAATATCCATAATATATAAAGAACTCTCACAACTCAACAACAAAACATCAAACAACCCAATCAAAAAATGGGCTGGAGACATGAACAGACATTTCTCCAAAGAAGATATACTGATGGCCAATAGGCACATGAAAAGATGCTCATCATCGCTGATCATCAGGGAAATGCAAATCAAAACTACACTAAGCTATCACCTTACACCCGTTAGAATGACAAAATTATCTAAAACTAATAGCAACAAATGTTAGAGAGGTTGCGGAGAAAAAGGAACCCTCATACACTGCTGGTGGGAATGCAAACTGGTGCAGCCACTACGGAAAACAGTATGGAGATTCCTCAAAAAATTGAAAATAGAACTACCATACGATCCAGCCATCCCACTACTGGATATTTATCCAAAGAGCTTGAAGTCAGCAATCCCAAAAGTCCTGTGCACCCCAATGTTTATTGCAGCACTGTTTACGATAGCCAAGACGTGGAAGCAACCTAAGTGTCCAGCAACAGACGAATGGATAAAGAAGATGTGGTACATATATACAATGGAATACTACTCAGCTGCAAAACAGAACAAAATCATTCCATTTGCAATAACATGGATGGACCTTGAGAGAATTATGTTAAGTGAAATAAGCCAGAGAGAGAGGGATAATCTGTGTATGACTCCACTCATATGAAGAATTTAAAATTATGGACTAAGAACAGTTTAGTGGATACCAGGGGAAAGGTGGGGTGGGGGGTGGGCACAAAGGGTGAAGGGGTGCACCTACAACATGACTGACAAACATTAACGTACAACTGAAATTTCACAAGATTGTAACCTATCAATAACTCAATTAAAAAAATTTAAAAAATTTTAAAAAAAGAGTTCATGGCTTAGAACAGACTGAGAAGCACTGCGTTATACCACATATTCTTGCACAAGTTTATAATGGCAGGAATATACGTTGATTGATTTAATAATTATCAATTAAACATAAATCACTTCATCTTTATTGAGCAACTACTGTGTGCTTGGTATTGTGCTAGATGCTGAGGCATAATAGCTCACGAAACAGAGGCCTTGGCTCATTTACATTCTATTGTGAAAGAGACATAAGTAATAAACAATAGTGTCGGGAAATAAATGCTATGAAGAAAAATATAAAGCAGGGAAGGAAGATAAAAATGAGCATGGAGAGGAAGGCAGGGTTCCATAGGTTAAGACAGGGTAGATTGACATTGGATGAGCATGGTGGATGCTTAAAGAAGTCATATTTGAGCCATGACCCACAAGAAGCAATAGACAATCTCTGCAGAGAAAGGCTTTGCGAGGGAGATGGGCCAGCATGGTCCAGGAACAGCAAGGAGGGTGGTGTTGCAGCTAGTTACTAAGGAAGGCAGCAGGAACCAGATAAGGTCCTGTAGCTCTCGGGAAGGACTTTGAAAATAAACATATGGATGAATAATAGTAATAACAAACACTTAATGTGCCACACAATGTTCTAAGCACTTTCTGAGGAAAGCCTCATTGAATTCTTCCAACAGCCCTGCATCACAGATGAGGAATCAGAATTGGCGCAAGGTCTTATAGGTGGTGAACAAGGAACTTGAACTTGAATGTAGGCAGTGGAGCTCCCCTGCCTGTCCGTAATCACTGCACTACAATGTCATTGTGACAATTCTTATGACTATAAAACAGGATCCCAGGAAAGCGAGTGACTGAGAAGCTGCTTTATTTTGCAAGGAGTAAGGCTTTGTAGTTTGGCTGTAGGTGTACCTTGTCCACCTGCATGCTCCTCAGGCTACTAAGAGATTAATTTACTAATTACCGCACTGGTGCAAATCAATAATGGCATTTTACAGAAGTGCAATGTTTAAAGTCTAGGCTATTGAGTCATATAAATTCAACAAGTCCTTAACAGATGGAGCGGGGATCAATCGTGAATCAGACATAATTTCCCAGCAGGGCTTGGTACTGATCACGATGAGACCCAATCACTGTTATTAGAAATAGTGACACAGTATTGGCACGAATATCCTTGCCAACCACTTCCTCTACAGCCAGAAAGAAATAAGCGCCGCAAATACGGTAGAGAAAAAAGCACACTCAGAATCATTGCTTAAAGTGACCTGGGTTTTAGTCCTGCCTCCATCACCAACTTGCTGTGACTGGCCCAGGAGCTGAAAAGTGATGTTCTCACCATTCCCAGGGGCTGGATGAGGTAAGACTGACCCATGATTGGGGACTGATTCTAAGGACCTGGAACTGAGAATTATCCATTATGACAGGAAGGGCAAGAGACCCACAAAAGATCAAGAATGGGGTCAGGAACCAGCATGGGAGCATCCAGGAGAACCAAGAGTATGGATGAGAGCAGGGCAGAAACAGAGACCAGAACACAGGGGGATTCACAAAATCCCCAGTTCGTTTGGTCACTGGAGGGCATGAACGGGGAGTGAGCTGGGCTGTCTTATAGCTTTTGGGTGTCTGTGAGCAATGCACTGTCGTTCATTTGTTCATTTGTTTTCTACTTTCTCATTTTCTCTTTCTCATTTATTCAACAAAAGTTGTTGAGTGTTTATGATGAGCCAGTGTTGCACCTAGAGCAAAGTACAGAGAGGAACAGTCCTGGCCCCTACTCTCACTCACCTTGCGTGATCTCAAAGGAAGAGACAATAAGCATACACATACGGAAATAAAGAAATGTTGCTGCAATACGTACCATGAAAATAAAATGGGAAAATTATTCAGCAACTGACTGGGAGTTACTTTAGATAGTGTGGTCAGAGAAGGCCTCCTTTCTTCCCAGACATTACTTTGAAAATTTCAAAACTGCAGAGAGATTGAAAGAATGGAACACATGTATACCATTCATATAGATTCACAAACTGGTCACATTTTCTTCACACTTGTTTTTTATTTGCTGAACCATTGAAAATTAAATTGCAGACGTCATGACACTTTATCCCTAAATACTTTAGCATTTAGCCTGTAAGAGCAAAGTGTTCTTCTGTATACTACAATATCATGATCACAACCAGGAAATTTAACGTTTATTCAATAATATCAGATAATAATAGATTTTAGTCTTTGCAGGTCTTAGGCTTTGTGAGTCAAGAATTTTCAATCAATGTTATTATTAGGTTCTGATACAACAAAAGGAAAAACAAATTACCAAAAATTTTCTGTTGATGAAATTCAAAATACAATCATAATTGAGTACAAGTTTTTTTATACTTCAAGGCTACTGATAAGAATAATAAAATTTTGGGGGGAGGTGGGGTAACATTCCTTTCAGTTGGGATTCAAAGTTTGTGTTCCCTGTCATCAACTCAATTGCAAATGTTCATCTGTTAATGCTGTCTGTAATAAGGCTTTACATACATCATCTTTTAAAATGTTTTGTACAGTTGGGTACTGCCAAATATTGATATCAGTCTACAAGCATATGATTGAGCATATTCATCATTTGGAAGGCACTTACGGAATTTTATTAGTTTCTTTTCTACACTCGCCTTTTAACATGTCATTACAGATGAATCACTTTCAATTGAAGGTTAGAAGGAAGCTCCTCAATTGCACATTTAAGTAGGTTTTTAAATACAGAAATTTCCTTTACACGTGCATCGAGGTCTGAAAAACACCACTGGAACTATAGTTAGAGCTCAGAAAATCTGTTGCAAATTTGTGTGGGAACAGAGATCTTGCTTCTTGCTTCAATTTCCCATAACAGTGGAAGCTATAAGGCAGGTTAGCATTACTTGTGATCCAGACAACATTAGTTGTCATTGAAATGACTTTACGACAGTGTAAGTTTTGCAAATCTCTCTTTCACCTAGTAATTTTGTGTTGAATTCATTACAAAATGTTATCAAGGCTTCTGCAAAATCTAATTTCTAAATCCATTCAATGTTCTATAATAGTGGTTGAGGGTGGATTTTCTCGTTCAGAAAAAATTCAATCTTGGCCGTGAGCTCAAACAATTGTGGTACAACTTTAAGTCATTGAACTGCTGTGTGGTAGGGAAATTCAAGATATTCAGCCTCCAAAGAATGGCACAACTGACAATGGTTAAGTCCATCAGAGCAAATGAAGTACACTGTTGACATTATTAGTTCAATAACACACAATAGGTTCAAATATTTTCCACAAAGTATCTCTTGCTGAATAATACAGTGAATAACCCTAGGCTTCTAACAGCTTACATTTTCACAAGCTTTGTAAATTTGTTCAAGTAAACGTTTTTCTGTCTCACACATACTTTTCCCACCATCAAGCATAACAAATCTTAGCAGATTCCACTTCAGGTTGTATTGAATTAGTGTTTTCTCTACTTCTTTGAAAATATTCTCATCTATAGGTTTTCCATACAGACTAATGATAGAGGCCAATTCTTCAGCACTTAGAACTCAGCGTTGACTCCTCAAATAAACAACTAATGAGTAGTATTAGTAACATCTGTAGACTCATCAAGCTCCAAGGAAACAACCTGAAAGCATTTAACTGACTACTGATGTTGCTCCCAACATTCTCAATTCTTCCATCAGCTATTGTCACGAAAAACCAATAGCCTGAAGTCTATTTTCTCTGGATCCATGTCTTCAGCAGCTGTATTCAAACACAGTTTCATTAATTCATGATTAGTAAATGTTTTTTGTTGCCTGGATAAGAAATAAGCCACTCCAAAATTTACCTTTTGTTGAAAACTCTTTTTCATTTATTACTTTTGTGAAAAAATTTTGCTTTGATGAGATAATCAGATTCAAATGTTCTAATTTTTCTGACGGTTGCTTTCCTGTGAGTTGGGAATATTATAATGAGTACTTGGCCAGATAATGTCAATGTATAAGGAATTCTTTTAGCACAAGTATAGTGTCGTTACATAAGAAACACAATGTTTTAGAATCTAATTTGATAACAAAATAATCTACACTCCATTATGCTTTAAAATGGCAATATTTAGAGTCTACCTTTCTCTTTTTTTCTTATTTTGACAAGATATATGCACTGAGAATTAGTAACATAAAATAATTTGGTGATACATATGGAACTCAAAACCCTGCTGAGGTATAACTGTATCATTGCAATTAATTGTGTGCTGAGCTGGAGTGTGAAATGAGAGCGCCACACACTCTGTCACAACTGCTCAACTCTGTCCTGGAGCATGAAAGCCGTCAAAGATATTATGTAAATAAGTGAACATGGCTGTGTTCAAAAACTGTTTATTTATGGACACTGGAATTTGAATTTCATGTAATTTACATGCATCACAAAATAGTACTATTCTTTTGATTTTTTCCAACTATTTGAAAACGTGAAAATCATTCTTAGCTCATGGGCCATTTAACAAAAAAGGTGGCAGTCTGGATTTGGCTCATGGATTTGCCAAACCCTAATCTAGAGCTGTCCTCTGCCTGTTTTGACTTGCTTCCTTCCTCCCTCCTTCTTTCCCTCTCTCCTTTCCTTTTTTCTTTCCTTCCTCATTCCTTCCTTCTGTCCTTCCCTCCTTCTTTTCTCCTTTCTCTCTTTTGCCTTGTTTGGAGGAAGTATCTTTATTTTTTTTTTCCCTTCGGAAACAAGCACAAAGTAACACAAAATTTGTAAGTACAGTCTAAATAATGTTTTTCCCTAGAACTATTTGATAGAGAGTTGTTGACATGGTGCTCCATCACCACTGAATATTTTATCCTATCAAGAAGGACACTCTCCAAACAGCCACAACACAAACATTCAAATCAAGAAATTAACATTGGGGGCCAGCCCCAGGGGCGCAGTGGTGAAGTTCCCACGTTCTGCTTCAGCGGCCTGGGGTTCGCCAGTTCGGATCCTGGGAGCAGACAAGGCACCACTTGACAGGCCATGCTGTGGTAGGCGTCCCACATATAAAGTAAAGGAAGATGGGCATGGATGTTAGCTCAGGGCCAGTCTTCCTCTGCAAAAGGAGGAAGACTGGCGGCAGATGTTAGCTAAGTGCTGGTCTTCCTCAAAAAAACAAACAAAACAAAAAACAAAAACAAGAAATTAACATTGATACACAACCACCATCTAATGGCCATACACTATTCAAATATTCCACATTGTCCTTTATAAGCAAAAAGATCCAGTTCTTAATCAGGAGTCACATACAGTTGTCACTTCTCATTAGTTTCTGCCAATCCATAAGAGTTTCTTGGTCTTTGCTAGACTTTCATAACTTTGACATTTTTGAAGGTTACAGGCCAACTATTTTGTAGAATGTCCTTCAATTTGGCTTTGTTGATGTTTATTCATGATTTAGATTATGCATTATTTGGCAGAATATCATAGAATAGATATTATGTTCTTCTCATTGCATCCTATCAGTTTACATACAGTTTTAATTTTTCTCGTAACTCGTAATGTTCATTTTGATTTCTTGATTAAGTCAGACTCTGCCATGCTTCTCCACTGTAAAACCACTCTTTTTTCCTTTGAAATTAATAAATAATATTGTTGGGAGTTGTCTTGAGACTGTTCCATTTTTCATTCAACTTTTGTTTTTTTCATTTATGTATCATGTATAGATATTTTTCAGTAGACACTCATGATTTCCCAGTTTATTCAATGAGTTATAATCCTTTACCATCATTGTTATTTTGATGCTCAAGTTTTTCCATATCTGGCCAATGGGATCCCCATCAACCTGGTCTCTATGTCCTTTCACATGACCCTATCATTCTCTGAGCACATTCTTACTTTCTCATATAAAAGAATGTTTCAGATTCATATTGTACTTTCTTTGGTCCAGGCTTGGACTCAAATATTTTCCAGCAAGCACTGGTTCATTCTTTGGATAATGGTATTTAGAAGCCAAGATCTGGGTGCTAGATATGCTCTGTTGTAGATCTTCCCAGGGACAGAGCTAAGAATCCCATGCCCTCTCAGCAGATGGAGCTGAGGAATATGTATATGTATACTCACACACACCTTGACATCTGTTTTTTCTGTATATCTATCTATATTTAAAACCACGTGCTCAATACAAAAACTCTAATCCCAATACAACATCACAGGGTTCAATTTAGTTTTCTCCCTCTCCTTGTTTACAGTTCCCTTCTCCCCTGGGAGGAAATTGTCTCCTATTTTCCATAAGTTATTTAGTCACTCAATCAATCCTCCTGTATCTGGCTGATACAGTAGCCACTACCTTTACCTGGCACAGGGCTCGCCCCATTGTCAATGCTGTATAGAGTATCTATTATGTCCCATTGAATGTGCCAGGCATTTGGGAAGCAATGGCAAATAAAAGCAGCATAGGCTACTGTGAAAGCCTGGTAAAAATAATCCCACAAATAAACATGTAGTTGAACTAGAAAATGCTTGTAAGGTGTAAGGCTTGTGGTGCCACCAGAGCTTGTAATAATGGCATCTGACCTGGGCTCTGAGGCCAGATGTCCTGAAGAAATGAGGTTTCTAGTGAGAGCTAAAGAAATCTGGCTAGATCTCAGTGAGCAGGGGCAGATGGAGTGAGAGAAACCTGTAAGAAAAGCAGCAACCAGAGAGTAGAGGGCTTTTTGGTCAGGTGGGGGTTGGTGGGAAGGTGCCAGGTGGTAGGGTCATAACCAAATTTGCATTTTCAAAAGATCACGCTGGTTATAAGCCAGGAGTAGGCTTGTATGAAGGGACACCAGTTTGGGAGCAGCTGCCATAACCCAGCTAAAAGATCAAGATAGCTTGGACTAGGGGGATAATTAAGATGCTCAATAAATATTTATTGCATGCATACGTGCGTGCTGAGTAGACTCATAACGCCCTCCCCTGATCACATTCATTTCCTTCCAGCGCATCCAACACATCTTTCATGGCGACATAGGTGTCATGTCTTCTTTGATCTCCCAGGGCCCAGCCCACATTAACCTGTGCAGCAGAATGAACCACTGCAGCCCTCAGTGCCACTTCCATTGCGATATTTTGTAAGAACACTGACCGTACTGTGTAGAAACTGTGTATTTCCTGTCTTTGTCCACCACTGGACTTTGTTCTCTTCAAGGTCAGAGACCACATACTCAGATCTGGCTCAGGCAGAGACATGTTTATTTTCTGGATGAAGAATTCTTTTGTGAAGCTCATAAGACCAAAGGATATTTCAGTCTGTGAATGAAGTGTCACAGACATAGCGGAGAGCAGTTTAAAGAGAAATTATTTGGAAACCTATTTCTCAGCCTAGGTTCATCCTCTAGCTTGTACTGCGACCTTGGGGGAAAAAATCTTGCCCTTGCTGGACTTCATTTTTCTCACATGCAATATAATAAATAACTGTTAACATGTACTGAGTGATTCCTTTGAAGCAGGCACTGTTATGCTGGAAGTGCATATCTTGTTAAATCCTCACAATAACATTTTGAAGTAAATACAATTTGCTTTTCATATTACAAATGATGAAACGGAGGCAAAGAAAGATTTAATAACTTGCTCCTTGTCACATAGCCAGTAAGTGGTGGCAGTTAAGGTAAACCCAGGCAGTCTGGAACCAGAGCTGGTGTTGTGACCATGATTCTGTTTGAGAATTGCAGTAACAATCTCTGAAGATCACCTTCCTAATCTGGCACTCAGTGATGTACTGATGCTCGAGATGGGAAGGCGGCTCATGGGGAGATGGAGGTTATCAGGCTGAGGCTATATGCATATATATATATATGTATACATATAAGTATATATAAGTGTATATATACATATATGTACTCATGGATCACTGTTTACACAGATAATCATGTTAGGCATAGATAAAGGATTGTTCACATACTGTCATGTTACTGAGGCTGAGAGTTGAGGGATCCACTGAAATAATACAAATATGTCCAAAATGTGTACTTTAATTTCAGATACTGGAATCCAGCACATCTGAAATTGACTTAGTGGAGAAGCATCATAAATATCA
This sequence comes from Equus asinus, assembly GCF_041296235.1. Taxonomy (NCBI): domain Eukaryota; kingdom Metazoa; phylum Chordata; class Mammalia; order Perissodactyla; family Equidae; genus Equus; species Equus asinus. Next base: position 153,788,526 of record NC_091792.1, read on the forward strand.
GTATGAGACTAACATACCCATGGAGGAGAGGCGTTTTCATAATGTCGGATACAATAATTAAACTGAGTAGTAAAATGAAACAAAACACACACACAAGCTAAAGTCCATTTGGTGCTCATGTTGGCAACGTATAGAAAGGCTGAGGAGTCTGTCAGACACTCAAGCTGGCCCTGAAGATAACGGATAATGTGGTAGTTGGTTTTTCATGATTTCTCATCCTTGCTGTCAGCCTACAACTTGATAAAATGGAAAAATTCCAGGTTTATTAGAGTCAAGACGCATTTAGGTCTCCCATGAGAGACAGGTAAAAAGCTCAATGGGGCAGGGCAGTTTTAAAGGCCGCCGGATGCTAATTGCGGGTGTGGGGAGGTCTGAACAGGGATCTCCTGACCCGGAGAAGGGGGTGGGAGGAGCAGGAGCAGTGACGCTGGCCAGTGTCCATCTTGAAGCCACCAGATTTCTAAAAGCCAACTCATGCACTCCTGTCACATAAAGCTATTCCCAAACTCAGAGGGTTGATTTACTCTGTGGGGGCTGCATTCTTGGAACTTTTGTGCACAAAGTAAAATGGCTTGTGTCTGAGGGAGCACCTTTGTCTTGAAATGTGTTGTTTTTATGAGGAAATGGAAAAACAGGTATACGCACACTCAGAGGCAGAATCAAGGAAATAAACACTGAGGGAAGGAAGGAAAGACACCACATTTAAAAGCAGCTACTATGTTTATGTGCTTACATTATTTCACTGAAATCTCCCGTGGACCTCAAGGGTTGAGTACATTATTCTTTTCTTCCAAAGGAAGACTAGAGATTTAGAGAATTTAAATAAATGACCAAGTCACTGCAACAGGAAGTCAAAATCAACTCTATTTTATCTGACCCCAAAGCCCACACTTGTTTTGCAACATGTGCTATTTCCCACTGAGATGTGGCAAAGACAAGCCTGCTCTTTCTTCTTATGCAGATCTCCATTGTCTGTATTCAAACATTAATTAGCACTTAACTTGGGTTTACACTCCAGCTCTCATTCCCAGGCAGGGCCTCAGGGATTACTACTTAATTCATTCAGAATGCATTCTGTAGTTGTTAAAGACCCAAGAATGTGAGAGACCAACAAGCAAAGACTGGAGTGAGGGAATTCCAGTGAGAGGACAGAAAAATAATTCAGAAAAGGATATTAAACACGTGGATGGGTTGTTTCACAGGATTTCTCAACCTCATCCATCTTTGCTTCCCTTTAGCAGATAAAGGATGTCTGAAATAATGTCCCATCAGGTGAGGAACTGAACTGGGTAACCACAGAGTCCTCCCAAGATTGTGCACACAGAAACCAGAACTGTCCCAGGAAACACATGGAGACTGTTTCCTGACAAAGAAAATTCCTTGCCAGCCTCTCCACTAACACGACCACACCTCCATGTCTTTGTGGACCCGTGCTTATACAGACCTCAGGCTAAGTGGCTTATTATCCAGAGGAAGTGGATTAAGCCAAGAACTTCATTTTCCTGGCAGTGACATGATAATATTTATATTAGTTATAGATTTAGGGACTGACTGCCTGGCACTGGTCCATCTCCTTCCTCTGAGGAAACAGGTTCAGTGCTGGCTGCAGTCAGGGAGGTTACCTTGGACAGGTTCCTTTGTCCTAACACACTGCAGTGTTTTAGACAAAGGGACTTTGATGCACACTGAGTGCCACTGATTTGTCCTGGAATTCACCTTTCCTCATTTACAGTCCTTTGGGGGAAAGATTCATGCAGGAAGGGACTTTGAAGGTCTCTAGTCTCCCACCACCCAGACACTTAAGGCACTTGCATCTCCTTCAGTTGATGCATGACTGAGTGTCACATGTGGTCCCCATGAGGGCAGGTCTGGCTCCACCTGCACGTCACTATATCCCAGTGCTTAGCCAGGTGCCACAAACAGTGCAGGTGCTTAAAAATACCTGTTGAGTGAATCATGTAAGCATTAATATACTTTCAGTGGTTGTATTCCTGCCCAGTCTTTTCTTTTAAAAAAGCAGAAAGGAGGCTATAAAATATATTGAACACCCACTATGTGATGAACGCTATGCTAAGGGCTTAACATACATTATTTCATGGGGATGAGTGTGGTCATTTTCATGAGGAACAAGAAGCTCAGTGTAGTCAACCAACTTTTTCAAGGTCACACAGTTAGGAAATGACAGAGCTGGGATTCAAATCCACCTATACCTGATACTGATAGTCAAGGGTCGTTTCTGTTTAGTTTTATTTTTCCATTGTCCCTTTTCATATCCCTAAAATTTTTGAGGACCCCAAAGTAGGAATGTATGAGCCAGGAAAATGTGGAAAAAGGAATAAATAACTCAAATTAGATGGATATGAGGGCATAGGAACGTGTCTACTGGTATATTCAAATAAAAAGAATTCAGAACTGCAGAGGCTAGAAGTTTCCATTAGTAAAGATGTACACTTGCTAGAAAGCCAGATAAGACAATTTAAAGGTGTCCCTAAGCTTGGCTAGACTATCACTTCAAGGCAAAACAGGTCACCACACCATCCTGCTGAGAGTAGACACAATCTTTTGACCGACATCATGGTGTTCATATCATAGTCCCAATCATTTTTTTCTTTGTAACAGAGAAACATAGAGACAGTCGTTCTTTCATTCATTCGACATTTCTTGGGCACTCAGTAGGTGCAGGACTGTACTAGCGTCTGAAGATGCAGAGATACCCAAGCCATGGTCCCTCCCTCTAAGACTCTCATAGGAAAGTGATGATGAGACAAAATCATAATAAATGATCAGGAATCCAGCTTTTGTAGTTAGACCATCCAAATATTTCAGGGTACTCTTGGAGATGCACACTGCTAGGCTGGATAGAAATTCAATACCAAAAAATAAAGGAACAAGGTCAGATTCCTGGACCAAGCTAACCAATCAACAATGTAAACAAGAAAAAGCTGGATTCGCTACTTTCCTGGGATACAAAGGGCTGTTTTAGGCCAAATGTGGCCCCTTAACTCCTGGGACCCACAGTTCTTAATCTTTCTCGTGCAGCAGCTGGGGATACTCTGTGTTCTCAAGAGGACAGAGTGTCTGGAGCAGCGCTGGGAATGAGAGCCAGGACTCAGAGCAACAGGACGACTGACTCTTACGGGTATGCTGTTATTAGCACCAATTCATCAGTAAAGATGAGCGGAAAAATCTTGACAAATGTTAGCCAGGTGAGTGTGTAGGATGCAGGCAGGTCAAATGGGATGCCGGAGTCAGAGAGCAGTGATAGAGAACCCTAGCCAGGAACCTGAGAGAGCCTCCCCGCAGAGACAAGACTGGCTTTTCAATCATTTCCCGCATTAACCATGAGACTTGGTGATTTACATAGATGCAGAATACATAGCTCTCCAGTCACTGTCGTCCGACAGATAGCTCAACATGGCCATTCCTTCCCAATTTTCTTTGAAGGCAAATGCCAGTCAGTCAGGTCTGTTTAGACCAAAATAAAACCACCTGAAAACAGATGAGAGTCTTGCTGTCTGGTCACTGCTTATCAGAGAGGCAGGTGGGCTGGCTGTGTCTGGAGGACTAGCACAGCATTCACCTTCAGCCAGTGGTCTTCAAGGGGAAACTGTGGCTAAGGCATGATAAACTTTGCCTAAACCAGCCATTGACCGTTGCTATGGAAATTTGTGTTGTTTTCAGGGACTTGAAGGCTGACCATGGCATGATGCAAATGGCTTCTGTCTTATAAAAGCTTTTGCAACCTGTAGGATTCTTGTTCAATGACTCCAGAGTCTCCCGTTTAGTGACTTCATCCAAAGAAATCCCCAAGGAATATAGCGTTAAGATCTCCTACAGGCTCGTGATGATTTCCCTGTCCCCTTTTGTCTCCCTTTACGTCCCAACGCAAAGCCCTGGTGCAGTCAGTTGAACTGTCTGACTCCCTGGAGCTTCCTTTCCGAGTCAGTCAGACCCAGCTAGCTTCAAATGTCAGCTCTGCTCTGTACTAACAGTTCAAACCGGGAAAAATAGCTTTATTTCTCTGGGTCTCAGTTTCCCTCTTGTCAAAACTGAAATGAGTATGAAACCCATCTCAAAGGGCTATGATGAGGATTAAAGGAGATTATGCCTGGAAATGTTCATACAGCGCAGATGAAGGTCAACCTGGACCTTAACCTGCCCTCACTGTCTAGTTCCAAGATGTTCACGTTTATAAGGAACATTATAAAGAGATTCTACAATACGATTCTCATCTCATTAACACATATTCATTCTTCTAGATTCAGCTTAAAAGTTTCTTTATTTCCCTCCCTTCCCCTTAGAAGTGAATTGTTGTCTCTTCTATGCTTTGATTGCACTTGGTATCTCTGTTATAATGCTCCTGATACTGTTTAATAGTCACTCATTCATATGCTCACTTACTTAACAAAGGTTTATTCTTCATCCCTTATATCCCAGGACCTGGAATACCTAGGTGCTAAGGTGCTACTATGGGAACAAGATGTGTTCGCTCTCACCCTAATGTAGCTGGTGGTCTGCTTCTCCCTCTGGACTTGACCAAGAACCATGAATTTTTGTTGTGATCATGCAACACAGTGTCTGAATGGAATTCCATCTGAAGACTTACAGGTAATAGTTGATCACCTAGATATATACTACCATGGAGCCCCAGGGAGTGTGGATGAAAATCAAGGCATGCATCTGTCCCCCATTCAGTAGAATCTGTGAGTGTCCCAGAGTCCTCTCCTCTATGTGGAGGCAGAGAGTAGAGTGCAGGAATACGGAATCAGGAGCCTCAAAGAGGTGTGCAGGGGAGGAAATACTTTCCCTCTACCCTCCTAGGTTCTACACCTACAGGTCTATGAAATAAACTGACAACAGGCAGATTAACAGAGAAAAGGGTGTATAATTTATTAATCTTTAATATTACATGCATGGAAGCATCATAGGAAAAAAAGTAAGGACCCAATAAAGTGGTAAGATTTGAGAGCTTGTAAACCACCTTAATAGGGAAAGGGAGGGGATGTAGGCCGCTTAAGGGAAAGGAAACGATTTTTAGGAAAGATGAATGGGCCCTTCGAAGAAAAGATGGGACATATGACAGTTTGTGACAAAGTTTGTCTGCATGTGGTGTTGACTTTTTGTCTCCTCTCCTGTGACAAGGGTCCATCTTCCCTGGTTGATGAGCCTCCCAGGAAGGGGATTGATGACAACTGAGTTCCCGGTGGAGGATCTGTCTGTAGACAGATACACAAAGTTCAGAGAAAGCCTCTCCCTGCATTTGTTGGTTTTTAAGTGCTTTCAGCCCCAAATAATCAATATATCAAAGCAGCATGTTTTGGGGTGGGATGTCCCTAGCTACTTCAGGTGCAAGGCAGTGTGACCTCTGTTCCCCAGATGGGAAGCACAGATAACCAACTGTCAGAAAGATGCTATAACTGTCACAAAACAAAACAGAACAAAAAGCTTGAAACAAACAATGCAAACTAAGAAACATAAGATTGCCTGGGTGTGGGTCCTTACTGTTATGGACTGAATATTTGTGTCCACCCACACTGACACATTGAAATTCTAACCCCCAATGTGACGGTGTTAGGATGTGGGGCCTTTGGGAGCTAATTAGGTCATGAGAGTGGAGCCTCCTGAATGAAATCAGTGCCTTTAAAAGGGAACGAGGAGACCAGAGGGCTTGGGTGTGCTCTCTCTGTCTCCCTATCTCTCTCTCTCAATCTCTCTTCCTTTGTGAGAATACAATGAGAAGATGCTGTCTGCAAACCAGAAAGCAGGCTCTCATCAGACAACAGATTAGCAGGCACCTTGGTCTTCCGACTTCTCAGGATTCAGAGCTGTGAGAAATAAATGTTTGTTGTTTGAGCCACTCCATCTCTGGCATTCTATTAGAGCAACTCCAATTGATTAAGATACCAGGTCTACCACTTGTACCTGGTGACCTAGGGCTTGTGACCCTGGATGCATTCTTTAATTTCCCCGAATCTCTTCCCTCATCTATAATCCGAGACTAATAACATCACCTCCCTCAAAAGGAGGTATGTTCCTTAAAGCAATGTCTGGCACAGAGCAAGAGCTCAAAAATATTACTATTATTAAAATTTGCAATTTTCTTTTCAATATAGAATCAAACCTCTCATTCCCAAGTCCAAATAATCTGTTTGATCCTCCTCCTCGCCCCTTCAAAATATTTACATACAGTATTTTGTTCTTTCTCTCTGAATATGAACAAATACAGATCCCCTCTGCTCTAAAGAGCAGATTTCTTGCGACCTTACCGTGGACACCATGACAGCCCAGAAGCAGGCCCTCAGTTCTAGCTGCAATGGGAGGTGGGAAACCTCTGTTCGCCTTGGCTACCCCCCAACCCTGTGCAGTTGTGTAAATACTCTGCCTTTCAAGGCCTTCACGTGTTCCACTGTAAAAGCCGGACCTTGGGCAGGTGTGGCAGGGTCCAGAGGGCCATTGCTTTCCCTCCACTGGGAGGTGAGTCAATTTCTCATGCTCGTCAATCTTGGCTGTCCCCAGGGACTTGCCGGGCAGCGCAGTAAAAGTGCCTTCTGAGTCTTGATTACAAAAGGCCTTGCAGCTTCAGCCTCTTCGAACCCAACCATCCTGCTGGTGGGAAGTCCAAGCAGCCCCATGAAGGGGCCTGCATGGAGAGGAGCAGAGACCCCAGCACGGCTCCCAGCCAAGGGGGTGAGCCATCGTGGAAGTGGGTCCTCTAGTACGAATGGAACCTCTCCAGCCAACGCCATGTGGCACGGAGATGGTCATTTCCCACTCACCCCTGTCCTGCCCAAAAGGCATGGTGCAGGATACTGTTGTTTAAGCCACTGCATTTTGGGGGCCGTTTGTTATGTAGGAGTAGTGGACCGAAGCAAGAGGCTAATTTCCATGTTCTTCCCTTCTTCCCTCCACAGCTTCATCTTCTGCTCATTCCTGAGTTCTCCATAATCTGGGTTTATGATCCAACCATTCAAATGGGCCATCAAGGATTGCCTCATAGTCAGATCCTTAACCTTTTTCTCAGCTCTCATCCTTTTCTAAAATGCTGTATCTTCTGCCATTGTTGATAATTCCCTTCCTTATACGGCCCATCAACAAATATGCTTTGAGCATCTACTCTTTGTCAAACATAAGTGCATATTCCTAGCGCTTACAATATAGGAAAAACAGACAAACTGCTGACCTCAAGGAATCCAGAGTTTAGTAAGGGGGATGGATAAGCATACAGATGAATGCAGTAGAGAGAGCTGAGCCCTGTTTGACGTGGACCCAGGATGCTGTGGGGCATCGGGAAGGGACCCTCAGCTCCGTAGAGTTAGAGCAGGAGCTGGCAGGCCTCCTGGTGAGAAGGCGATGCCTCTGTGCAGCTGCGCAGTGCCGAGGGATGGGCAGGGACTAGCTGGGGGGGTGTGGGAGGAGGAGCTCTTCATGCAGAGGTGCAGCTCTTCCTCCAGCCTCCTCTGCACTGGGCTTTCCTATTTTCCCATTTAACTCCCTGATGGACACTTTGTTTTTTGTTTCTCCTGCCACTTACCAGCTTGTCCATGGTGCTGTCTTTGGGTCCATCGGATCCGTCCTCTCCCCTTCCGATTGTACCAGAGCAGCTGGCTTCTCTAGCCATGTCTCCAGCATCCACCTCTCCCTGAAAACCAGCTGTCAATTCCAGTTTGTTGAGCATTTAAAACAAGATTTCTATAATCCTTTAAGATATACCAATTGCATGATATATCTTTTCTCTGGCTCAGCAACTTTTAATTTCCTGTTTTGTTTATGGAGCTGTCATCACCATCAGCCACGCAGACATGCAGCCATAATTCTCTAACTCCACTCTGCCTGTCCTACTGCTTGCCACCCTCCCCACACAAGCCATGTCTCCCTGCTCCCAAACAGTCAGCAAGTCTCATGGTCTCTTCCCCTCCTATGCCGTCTGTATCCTGCATCAGGGCCCACCACAACAGCCTTTCCAATCCTTCACTATTCGGGGTCACTATCAGGACCACCACAGTCACCTCTGAATGTATCCTCCTGTGTCTGGCCTCTAGCATTCCCAATCCATCATCACCAAACCTCTTCTGCAGACCTACAGTCTCCCAGTGCCTGCTTAGTGTGACATTCGAGACCTTCTGTAGCCCTCCACTCTCATCTCTTTCTCCTCTTTAGTAGGTACCTTGTTTTCCCATCACAGAACTGGTGAAGATCCTAGAAGAGAAGGTTGGTGCAGTGGATTCGTTATACACCGGGAAGAAAGAAACTTTATTTTAGTATCACCTTTGGCAGTAATTACTGTATGACCATGGGCTAGTTGCTTAGACTCACTGAGCTGTGGTGCTTTTTATATCAAAAGCACAGGTCAGCAAACTACGGCCCATGGGCCAAATCCTGCCCACTGCCTAGTTCGGTAAATAGTGTTATTGGCACGCAGCCATGTCCACTCATTTACATATTGTCTATGGCTGCTTTTGCCCTTCAACAGCAGAGCTGAGCAGTTGTGACAGACTGTCTGTTCCACAAAGGCTAAAATATTTACTATCTGATCCTTTACAGAAAAAGTTTCTCAACTCCTGATCTATAGAATGATCTCTGATGTTTCTGTGAGCTCTAAGATTTTATGATTATATGCAACTATATTTATAATATATTTTTTAAAAATCCATGTATATATAAACACCAGTGAAAGATTAAGCTGTTTAGTCCTTTGTATATTGCCATTTACATGCTAAGGGAGTTCAGACTGGTCACTTCATCTCTTTGAGTCTCAGTTTCCTTAGTTATTAAATGATGCTAGGACCTGTCTTTTAAGGTTATTGTGAGATTTAAAGGTAAAAATACTTGTAGAACTATTCGTCCTCCTCCCTGGCATGTGGCAGGCATTCAACACGTGTTACTTTTCCTTCCCTGCATCTTCTCAGTCAATCCATCATAATCTGTAAGTAGAGAAGAGACAGAATGTCTTTCTTACTTAACAGGTCTTGAGATGAACTCCCACCTCTTCAACATCAATATTCCACGGCCAAACTTGGCTTCGACATCTACATAAATACATTTAACACATTTGCATTGGCCCACCCCCTCCTCCCCTTCCATTACTCTGTCTTTCCATGCATGAAGAAGGCAAATACAATCTGCTCGCATAATTAAAGTCTCTGTGAAGGGTCAAGGCACATGGGGCAGGTGCTGCTCTGGAGTGTGTAGGACAATAATCATCTTGAGATGCATAAGTACGTCTGGAGATATGTTGTGAAAGGAAATAGCAGCTTAGCATCTAGTCATGTTTGTTTGCTTCCTATGCAATTCCGGAAAAAGAATCTTCCCACCATGTTTTAGGAGTCACTGGTGTGTTTAAGATCGAATGGCCAACCCAAAGAATAGAGGAGGCATCCATGAAAATGTTTTGCTCAGGTCATTTCCTTTGGGGATAAATAGTTGAATGACAGCCCCAGCTGGTGCACCTCTGGATCCACCACCATGTTTGTGCTGAGGCCATGCTTCTCCAGGGCTACTCACAACCAATGGCTGAGCATGGTGGGGGCATTAATGCTGCTTGTGGAATGTGCGATGCCTCCAATGGGCAACATTGGCTGGGCTCCCCATTGGCCCAAGTGAAACTTACACAGACTGCTGCTACAGTATGAGACTCCTCCTACCCAATCTCCATCCTTTTCCCTCTCTCTTCATAGATGTCAGACCTGTACCACAGTCTGAAGGCTGTCCCTGCCTCCTCCTGCTTTCTCTCCTTTATCTTTCCTTTATGGGTGTTTCCACCAATAAATCCATTGGTCCTGTCTTGGTGTCTGGTTCTCAGAGGACCTGAACTGACACAAGCAGACCAGGAATGGTCTGAGAAAGGAGGTGATAAGATGGGTATAGGTGAGTGCCTAAGTTACTGGCTGCTTGGCTAAGAGCATACCATTCTTAGTGGTACATGGGCACAAGTAGTCCCTGGTACAATGTGGCACCCAGTTTCTGAATATGTCACTGGTGGTGACTTGGAACAATGTTCTGGTAGAGGGGACCTCACTTGCAAATGTTGGAACAATACAAGGGGCACAACGCTTATAAGGACAGTGGACTTGGCTAGTTATGACTAAGTTGTATTGATGTTCTGCAGAGGGATAATGAAAAACTATTAACAAATAGTTAAAGGCTAAGTATAGAGCCAGAGGAGCTCTTTGGTAGCTTATAAAGAGTCTCTTATTTCCTGCAATGGGAGAGTGGACAGAGCTGAGGAGTAGATGAAGTCACAGATTAACATAGACAGTTAAATGTTCAGCCAAGGCAGGTCTGTTATGCTAAGGTCAGGGCCCTGGATGCAAATATCTTGGCCCCTGACACGTGGAAAGAGCACATGTAGGTGGACCCTCCAAGGATGATGGCTCTGTAGATTCCCCTGAACCTTCACAGCTTAGGAGTAGCCAACTGGTTTCTAATATGAGCTAGCACTTCTGCTGGACTGGATGGTGCTGAAGAAACATCTTCCCCACAAAGCAGGTCCCCTCCCACCTTGATAGACGCCCCCACCTCCTTCCCCTGCTACTAGATCAATAACTAGGGTTAAATCCTGGTATAACTCAACTAGGGATATGCTCAGTCTGATACAGGAGGAAGGAGACTATATGTCAAAGGGGGTAAAAGAAGTAGCCAGTGTGAACCAGCAGGGGACACGTGGATACCACTGGGACTGGATTTGGAAAATGCCTCACCAAGGAGCCAGAACATAAGCCTAGATAGGCGAGAAATTTTGAATTGGGGGTACTTTTTCAGGACGTGGAATTTAACATCTAGGCAAGGACTCCAGAGAAATAATGCAAATTCACTACTAAGTTGGCCCAAGTTGACAAAGTAGAAATGTCTGAGTTACCCTGGCAGATGGTGGAGGAAGACATAAAGGGACTGAGGGAAGCGGGCACACTGAATCAATATAATATGTAAGGCCACAAGACCCACCAAAGAACTACATTCCACAGAGGGGATTACAGGACACCAAGCCCTGCATCAGGGATGCAGCACTGAGAGCTTCACCAAGATGTTCAGTGGTGGCTCTCCTTTGTAGGCCAGGACTGAGAGTAGGAGAGGTGATCTCAGAGCTGTGATTTTTAATATCATGGGGATGAAGAAAGCTTGGAGTAAAACAGGTAGGTGGTAGCGTTTACCTGCCAGAAGCAAGGAAGATGCAATTGCCATTATGACTGTGAAGGCCAAAATGGCAACTGAGGGGAGCTTGATCTGACATTGTGGGAACAGTTAATAGAACACATCATCTCTGGGGGAGGGGTGATCAATAATAATGCTATTAACATCCGAAGGAAATAACGACAACAACAAAGCTAAAATGGAGGAGCAGGAGAGGGAGGCGGTCACTCCACTAAAGAGGCATGATCTCTTGCTCGGCTCCAGGCCTTGAGCCCAAGTTTGGTCCCAAAGTCCATAGAAGGAAGAGGTGGCTAAATCCCTAGCAGGAAGAACTCTGCAACACTGCAGCAAGTATATCCTGCAATAATTTCTCCAGTCCTTCCCCCGAGGGACCTATGACTATTTATAGAGAGATTGTATACTGGGCAAAGAATATCCAGATGTTCCAAGGTCTATTGGACACAGAGTCTGCATGGTCCCTTGTTAGAGTAGGGGCTTGTGAGCCTACATAGAACAGTGGCACTGGGGATGAACTTTGATGGCCATGGAAGTCCTCTGCTCAGATCTCCCTCCAGGAGAACCAGCTGCAGAAAGTGCAGTTGACTGACAGGCCACCCAGCTGCAGGTGCCGTGAATGCCGAGATCATGCTTCCCTCAGGCAGACCCCAGCCAATGACTGAACCTGATAGAGACACTGGTTCGGGCCCATTTCTCCTGATGCGGGACTCCTCTCAGGGGTGCTATCCACTCAGAAAGTCCCATCAGTCTAGAGGGCTTTCTCAGACCACTGTCCTGAGTCCTGAGGCTCTTCCTAGTCAGTCCTTCCTTCCTCTCTCCTTTCACAGCTAAACACCACCATTGTGGCCTGATGGCTTTCCCTACTGACTCCCGATACCTCACTTTTATTATGCACAAGTTCCACTAATAAATCCCCTGCATATGCAATTTTGTCTTGTCATCTGCCTCTCCATGGACTCAAACGAATGCCCAGAGCAATCAGAAAAACGGAGCTAGCAATCATTTAGTCAGTCATTAATTCATTCAGAAAACATTCATCAATCTTCTTTATGTACTGGGCATTATGCTAATGATAATAAGTCAAGTAAACTAGCATCTCTGTCCTTTCAGGAAAAGCAGACAAGAAAATGTTCTCTGATATATTGTGAGTGAGGTGCATACATAGTCACAGTAGCTGAGGTTTAACGGAAGAATAGACTCCACACTCTCCGAAGAAGTGAGGGAGTACATGGAGATGTAGAAACAAGAGCTGGACACTTCTTGTGGGAGCTCTTTAGAAGACAAGCCACAAAATCAGGAGCTTGACAATATTCTAAATGTGAAGCTTCAAAGTAAATTTAACCATATTAAGAAGTGGTTAGGATTAAAGAGGATTTGTTTGGTCAAATTGCCTCAGGTCTCTTTAGAAATTTTCTTCATGATGAGCAAGGATTTTAATTCTGGAAAAATCTGTTTACCAAGCCTGTTAAAGATTTGCGTTCATCACCTGAATAAACAAAAATAAATATGGAGCTATCAAGCCAAGGTGTGAAGAGAAGCGGGGGTTGGTGGCGAATTTGCCAAACAGAAAATTGTTGAAAATCCCCAGGTTGTAAAATAAAACTTAAAATGAACCCATAGATGTATTGAATCTGTTATACACTTTATGGAAGTAAGCCCATTTCGTGATGCCTATGTGGCCATTTATGGTGCTAAAGACCATAAGGTAAATCTCCTGGGGAGAGATGTATCACAACAAAAGTCTACAGTTGCAAAGCAGGTTATCTGCTTTGTCACTCATTTCAAATTGAAGTACTGAGCTGCCAGCAAACAGCTGTCTAGGATAATCTCGGTAATAGTACATGTGAGGGGCTAACACGCTTTTAGGCATCTCACGTCTTTTCCCGTGTTTGGATCTCATGACTACCTGTGGGAGAAATTACACAGATCTCATCCCTGACTTACACAAAGAGAGACGCTGAGGTGAGGAAAACTGCATGGTGGAACAGATATGGGACCGAGGTATCTGGTGCCATGTCCTAGGCTGTGTTACCATGATATTTCTATGCTGTTGTTTCACCATATACATACATATGCATATGGTTTTCACAATAACAAATGTGTTAATTATCCCTTGGAAATGTCTAAATAATTCACATTTAACGATTACTGTTATTGTTACCACACAAAGGGCGCGATCTGCTTGCCACAAGACAAAAGCCAATCATCAAGAGGCAAGATAGTGGCAGAGAAAGGGCATTTATTAAACGATAAGCTAGCAAAAAGGAAGATGGGGGGAGTAGCATCCTAAAGAACCATCTTAAGAGGGGCTCAGAACCTTGAGGCAGTTATATAGGCCAGTGGGTTGTAGGGGAGAGGATTGGAAAGTTGGCCCTCTGGTGTCACAGACTAGGAGTCACTACACCAGATAGACTGTCAGGAAGTCATCATATTCCTAATGCACTCAAGAGAGCCAAGTTATCATCTTATCACAGCTGGAAGGTATATGTACAAGCAAGGGTCATAAAATCTGCAGAACAGGTGGATCTCCTGGAGGGCGCAGATCCAGCTGGGTTAGTTAGTCAGAGGTCATTCAAAGTTACAATATGGTTTCTTTTCTACCATACGGCTTCCATCTTGTCAACCTTGTGCTGAGCTGGTATCATTATGTTTAATTTAGTCATCATTCTCTATAAAAGCAAAGAATAAAAAAAGTTTTTTTCTGTATTTTCTGGTTATAGGTATATAGATCCATTTTCATTACATGATAACTTTCACTTAGAAATGTCCACTGTGTAACTTGATGCTTCTTATTCAAGTGTCACACTCTCTTCTAGCAAGAAAAAATGTAATTCTTGTTAGGAGATTACCTCCGAAAGACCTACAGAAATCTGACCAAAGCCCTTGAAGTTCCAGAGAGTTCTGTTCAGGACTCTGCTGTTTACCTTGAGCTGTGCATTCTGCCAGCTGCCAGCACGCAGGCAGGCAGAGGAAGCAGCCTTCTTCACGGAACCCCAGCTGCCCTCAGCTCAGGCTGCCTCCCTCCCCCTCAGGATGCTGTGGGGTTTCCATTCTGAATTCCTCGTGGAGGGCTGTAGATCTCCAGTTTCCATATCAGCCCCTCTCTAAGGCTCTTCCTGAGTGATATGCAGGCATTGTTCTCAACCCCTGGAAGCTGGCAAGGGCTACTTACCCCATGTGGGAAGGAGACAGCCTGAGCTTTGGGACCTTGAAAAGAAATCCATCAATCTTCCTGGGGGCGACAGGGTATAGCTCCTCTGGCTCCCCGCTCCTGCCGTTTTCCCAACCCCTGGTGGGGAGGGACACACTGAACAGTGGGAACCAGCCAGCCACTCCTGTCTCACCAATGGAATCTCATGGAAATGGGACTCCAAGTCGTCTGTTTTCCTGAATCTCTGAGGCTGATGATGTCTGGGGATGCCACCCAATGGCCACCTCCCTTCGGGAAAGCAAGTTTCTCCAGTATGAAACCAGAATAAAAGTTCTTAACGTGTGTGAAATGCTTTCAAAGAGCAAAAGCAGTTTGTAGTTGTTAAGAATGCATGCCTCAATTTATAGGGGTGTTTGGGGGGGTGGCGGGGTACAGGGAGAAGCAGACAGGATTCATGACTGATAACAGTAGCAACACCAATAATAATTATAATGACAGAAGTTAACTTATTGAGCACTAACATTTGTTAGACACTGTTCTAAGGACTCGTGTAACTGACCCAATGTCCCCACTGCACCTTCACAATTGCCCTGGAAGATAGGAACCAAGAGCGCCTCCACTGGACAGAGCTGAAGCTAGTGCGCAGGGAGGTTAGGCTGACTGGGGTCACACAGCTGGGATGCAGCAAAGCCAGATGGCATCCGGGTCACTGGTCTTCAGAACCCCTTCTTTTATCACCACTCCACGATGTGAAAGACACTAGCACTAGGAATCGCCCTTCCAATGAACTTATTCTATCCTCTCAGATAGACAGAATGTTATTCTTTTTCCATTATCCTCCCAGACAGGCACAATTTTCAGATGTAAAAATGTTTCCATTTCTGCCCCTGTTCACAGCAGAGGAAATAGAGGCTCACAAAGTTTCAACACTCACCCAGAGTTTCAGAGATATTGTGACAGGGCTGGAAATTGAAGCCTGGCTCAGGGATCATGCTGTTTCTCCTACATCATGTCTCCTCCAAGAACAGGAACTTTCCATTCTGTGAGGTCCTGTCCATAACACAAAGTTTTTCTAAACTAATCTCATGTTGGGAAGAGACTATTTTTCATGGGGATCTATGAAATTCCAAAAAAACAGCACAATGAGGAAATGGGCAAAATGCAATTGGCGTGGCTTGAATAGCCAAGGATTTATGTGACAACATTTAATTTTTGTTTTTGTCCTTCCAAGAATATAAGTCACACTCCAGGGATCTCACACACAGTTTAAATTTCTGAAAGTCTATGTTTTCTCATGTTAAGAATCACCCTTTGGAAGAATCCTTTCCAGGATTAATTGGCTACACTCTGCATGTACAGTCTTGATCATTTTGAATTGAGAGCTTTATATACTCCATATGTATAAATAGGAGAAACACTCATAAAACACAGAGTTCTCATTTCTACCATCTGCCATTATTGACAAAAAAGTGTCAATACTTTGCCTATCAAGTTACTTTCAAACACTGGCAGGTGTGGGGTGGGGTGCACAAACATTCTTCTCACCCAGAGAACAAACCTTGATAACTCAGTCTTGGCAAACTGATTATAATAGGAAATATCAACATTTACTGAGCATTTTCTTTGTACCAGACAATGATCTCAGCTATTTACATGTATTAATTCTTTGAATTCTCATATCAACTCTGTCAGATAAATGTTATAATTGTAAAATCGTACCCATGGTCCTCAACCAGGGGCAATTTTGCTCCCCAGGAGACATTTGACAATGTCTGGAGACGTTTTTAGTTGTCACAACTAGAATTAAGGATAGGGAGGTGCTACTGGCATCTAGTGGGTAGAGCCCAGAGATGCTGCTAAACATCCTACAAAGCACAGGACAGTCCTCAACAGCAAAGAGTTATCTAGCCCAAAATGTCAATAGTGCCAAGGTTGAGAAATCTTGCAACAGATTAAAAAAGAAATAGAAATTTCGAGTAACCCAATCAAAAGTCTGTAAATTGAATCTATAACCAAAATCCTCCCCTGTCTCTCTCATTCCCTGAATGAAAAGATAGCAAAGTGTTACCGACAAGTCTCACCAGAAATCCCCAACTCACTCTGTTAGGCTGGTACACTCTTGATCCCTAAACCACATAGGGATATTTCCAAAAAGAAAATTATAGACTGATCTACCTAACGAATTTCAACATGAAAATCTTAGAAAATATGGCACATCAAACCTAGCAAATATAAGCTAATACAACGTGACCAAGTAGATTTTGTCTCAGAAATTCAAGGATGCTTCCACATCAGAAAATTCGTTCATGTGATATATTAAATCAATAGATTATAAGAGAAAAACTATAATCTAAATAGATGCAGAGAAATATTTGAAAAATGTTCAGTCTTCATATTTGAAAAATGAAATCTTTAAATATTAAAATGTAGGGGAATTCCTTAAATTGATGTCTATTAAAAACTTCTAACAAAGATTGTGCATAATAATGACATTAGAAGCATGTAAATTAATGGAACAAGAATGCTGGAAGTCATCACTTACGTTGAGCACTGGAACTCTTATCTAAAGTAGAAAAAGGAAAAAAAACATGAATAATAAAAATTAGAAATGACAGGATAGTATACAAAGAAAATGCAGGCAAAGCCACAAACTATTAAAACTATTAAGATGGTACATCTAGGTTGCTGTAAATGAGATTAGCATATGAAAGTCAATTGCATTTCTATACCTCAATAATTAATTAGAGACTCTAATGAAAATAATTAATTCACTGTAACAATAAATTATAAGATCATCAGTAATGAAAAATATACAATAACTTTATAGAGAAAATTACAAAACATTACTGAATGACTTTAAAGAATATTTTACTAAGTAGAGAGATCTAAAATGTTCTTGGATACAAGATTCAATATCACAAAAATGTCAATTCTCCCAAATTAATTATTAATCCAAAATAATTTCCACAAACTTTTTGATGGAAGTTATCAAGCCATTACTACTATGTATATGTAAGATATAGGACCAAAAAAGCCTAGAATAAATTTGAAGCAAAGAACAAGATGGGAAGAAATGCCATATGAGATATAAGATTTTTAAAATCACAGTATTTAAAACAAATTGGTATTTTTAGATGAGTGAATGAAAAGAGACTCCTCAGATAGCCTTCTACATGTCCGGTAATGTGATGGCTGATGAGGATGGTGCAGTCAATAGATTGTGCTGGCAATGCGGGGAGATAATTAAATCCCTGTCTCACACCACCAGTAAAATTTAATACCAGGCATATTTTTAAAGGGCCAATACTTGAGTACTTTTAGAATAAAATACAGGAGAAAATCTTTAAGACCTTGGGATAGGATAAGATTTATTTTAAAAGACCCCAAAAATGTAAGCAATGAAGGAATTTATCCACTTCAGAATCAAAATTTTCAGCTTAATTTGAAAGACTGAGAGAATAAATTGGCAACACATATACCTATCAAATAATTAGTTCCTTGCTTTTAAAAAGAGCTCTTACAAATCCATAAGAAAATGAGTAAAAAAAAAAAAAACAATGGAAAATGGGCACAGGATACAAATAGACAATATATGAGAGACACCTGAAGGGTCAGTAAGTAAACAAATGAAAAAGAGGTTCAATTTTCTGCTAATGGGGAAAATGAAAATCAAGACCACATGAAGAAGGCTATTTCACGCACATACCAGATTGGCAGAAATTTACAAAATTCTGATAATATCCGTTATTGTCAAGAATGTTGGGGGATGGGAAGAGTCACTCACCGCTCAAAGGACAGTGGATCCATGCAGCTGCCTTTGAAAGCATTGTGGTAACATCTGGTGAAGTTGAAGATGTGGATACGATTGACCCAAGAAGCGTCTATATAGATATGAATCCTGAAGTATTTTGAAACTGTGCACAAGGTGACACACTCAAGAAGTTCACGTTGAGGACCTGAGGCAGAAAAGGCTGATTCTGCAGGTGGGAAAGATTTACAAGCCAGGAGGTGGACAGACGTCTCTGGTCCCTTGCGAATCAGGACCTTGAGGGAAATAGGGACTTCAGAGGGCACTGGGGACCATTCTCAGGAGGGAGGCTGGGCACTGAGCGGCAGGTTCCAAGCCTCAGGAAAGACTCCCCGTGTCCAGGATTGGCACAGAAGCAGCAGGGACACAACTTTGAAAAGAAGTTCAGACCTTGGACAACATGCATGTCTGTGGTGACCTGCGTAGACCAAAGACTTATGAGCACACACCTAGTTCCCTCTCAGACCAGCTAGGCATTTCATGCTGCCCAGTGAGATGTCGACCAGAACGACTACCATTGAACTTTCCAGGACCAGTCTGGCAAGGAAGATATTTAGTATCAGATTTAATCTGATTTTAGAAAAAGAAAGTAATGGGCCAATTTTTGCAAACCTGAGTTCAGAGAATAATATTAATTCCAACAGTAGACATGGCTACCATCGGAAACTTATCCATTGAACCCCTGATGAATTTTTAGCCTGGAACCTTGGGCCAAAAATTCAGGTTTTAGGCATTCCTTCCTCTACACTGCCTGTTAGAGCAATTATCACATTATGCTTAAATGGTTGAGATTATTTTTATCTCCTCAGTCCCAGGGTCTAGCATGCCTGGCATGTGATAGCCACTTTGGAAATGTCAATGCCTCCCTTCTGGCAGATCTGAAGTCATGCCACTCACATGTCTCCCACCAACAGGCAAGCCTGGGTCCCATGCAGGACAATGATATTTAGAAATATTGTTTTTATGTTTTTCCCCCAAAGCTCCAAACATCTTTCATCCAACTCAGAAGCGTACTGAAATCACTCGTTCCTCTGTCATATTTCTTCTGGGCCTAGTGCTAAATACGGCGCCAATCAAAACAAAATAGAACCCCCTTCCACTTACAATGGCCTAATTTTGAAATTAAAATCCCAGGGATTCTGTCAGAGCATTTAGCGTCAGACCTTTTTCTCCCGCTGTTCCTCACAGGCTATTACGCTAATAAGCTTTATTATCTGTTCTGTAGCCACTGGCAGTTACACAGCTTAGTGCCCATTGCAGAAGAAAAACATAATGATGGGAGAACAAGGTAAGCTTAATAAAGCATTCTTTGTTCTCTTGGTATATGTAGGATAACGGGCAATTTCTTCTTGTTTATTGACCACATAGAGAGTTTGATGCGATCTGCGTCCTCTCTGAGGCCAAGAGCTCCATCCTGGAGAACTCGTTCCCACCTGAGAGGCAGGTAGGAAGGGGTACTTGGAGGCAGAGGCTGGACACCCCGGGCCTTTTCACATATGCTATGTCATTGACACCTGCCAGCAGCTCCCCACACAACCCTGTGAGAGCAAGTGGTGTTACCCCTCAGAAGTGTGAAAGAGACTTGTCCAAGGATGTGAAAAGGGCCGGGCTGAGTGTCAGCCAGAGCTGTCTGATGCGTACCCAGCATCTCTTAAATGTTAAAAGTCATAGCCCTCTCTGTCTCTATTCCAAATCCTCTTCAGCTTTCTTCATGTATCATATACGCCACCTCCTCCAAGAAGCCTTCTGTGATTGTCTTAGCCCAGAGTGATTTCCATGTACACCAAATAGGTCAGCTCTGAAAGGGGATGCTCCTTTACCCAGTCACCCTCCTCCTGGGGGAATTCGTCCTTGATTCTTCCAGTTTGAAATAAGTCTCTCTTCTTTGGGAGATCCACGGTACTTCGCACACAGCCCTGCGAAGCCTGTTTTGTTGTGCATTGAGTTATAATGACGTGTAGACTTGCCCTACTTGTTTTCTAGGTAGCCAGGTGGGTCATTTTGGTTTTGAACATGAATTCTTTTGAAGACGTGTGCTTTTAAAGCACGTCCTGCCTAGGCAATACAGAGCCCTGAGGGTTCACCCATATGCTTCGTTCTCAGTTTCTAAACAGAAAAGAACACCTGGTAATGAAGAAGTGTCGCACTTGGGAGGATGAGGTAAATATTTGCTTTGTCAATGGGGTATTGATGCTTCTTATTTAAATTGCAAACATATTTATTTAACAAGCACTTATATACGGCCTACTCTGAGCCAGTCTCCATTCGAAGAATTTCATAAGTATTAAATCATTTAATCCTCCTAACGTCCCTATGAAGTGAGTACTCATTATCCCCATTCTACAGCTGAGAAAATGGAGGCGCAGGGAGGTTAAGTAGCTTGCCCAAGGTCACACAGCATAATTTGCCCAGGTGTTGGAACTGAGATTCAAACCCAGGCCGTCTGACTCTTAACCAACACATTGAAATTATGGGTCACAGATACTGTTGATAAAAATGTGCATTTCTGTAGAGTTAACCAAATGACCCACAAGAAATCCAAATTGATAACTATAATGCCACACTCACAGAATTTCTAATGGAAAATAAAGGAAGGAATAAATGTTTCTTGAACATCTTCTTTATACCTCCAAACTAAAACATGTTATCTCATGCACCGTCCTTCATTAAAAAGAAATTATTATCCTCATATTACAGATAAGGGAACAAGGACTATAGAGATGGAAAGATGTGCCATGACCTCGCAGTTAGCAGCTGACTTGAATTCGTGACTGTCTGAATTAAGAGTTTTATGTCCAGCATCTTCATGAGAAATGCACTCTATCGCACACCACGGAATTGATGCCAGAGTTTTCATTATTCTCCTGAAGAACAGTCACTGTGGCAATTGGTTGCTTGCAACTAGGTGCTATCATTACAAAAGTCACTGGATCAATCTAAAAGCATGTTTTTGGCACACAATATTCTTTCCACTTTTATCACAATTCACCAATTTTCTATGGTTCACATTTTCGTGTGGTGCTTTGCAACGCTCTGAAGACAATTTTTGACTCCCTGTTAAATTTTCTTGGCCGTCTCTCCTATTTTTCATTTTGCTGAGAGACAGGCTTGGTTTGCAACAAAGGCACTGTGTAATTTTTTCCCTTCATAAGTTGCTGAAAGGCCCACATTCACGACATTCTCTGCCTCCTCCTTTGTGATCAGTCTTTTCACCCTGCTCTGTTAATAATTAGAAAGACGGCATCCCTCTCTTCCCTTTGCTAAGAATAATCCGAGAAGTATCTCTTCATCTTTTTCCCATTTTCCTTCCTTGCCAGCCAAGTATTCTGAGCTGATCAAAAGTAGTTTATTCAAGTGTCAAATGTGTTTCCAGGAGTGCTAAAGTGAAGAAAATTCAATGTCGTGCAGGTACAATACATGTATAATTTATAGATAAACAGAATGAGGTTGGCAGGCGCTTCTGATGAACACTGTGCAAGTCGTAAATGCTCCCAGTGCAGGTATCCATGGGTTTATTCAAAGACCAGATTCTAGCCACCAAGTGCCTTCCAAGGGTGGTGTTGCTGCTCCTTCTAGTCTGGGCATGAAATCACAACAATGGCAATGTTATTACAGGAACAGCACCAAGAAAAAGCCAAAGCAGAAACATTCTTGTGAAATACACTCCCATTGACTTGGAAGTTCATTTTCTTTTTGTTTTTTAGGTTTTTTTCCGAAAGCAATTTCTTTGCACCTGTCACATCTCAGGTCTTTACATAAAATGCTCTGTAGGAGAAATCTGCAGATCGATAGTTCTGCGCCGTAAATGAATATAAAAGAAATGCACTTCAACCCAGTGTTTCCTTTAGTCCAAATAAAACCATTTAAAAGCTTTATGAAAATTATATTCCATATTAAGATCATAAGCCTGAACAACCTCGTACTCCATACATACACAGTTGAATCTAGACACATCTGAATAGCTAGCAAATATCTACAGCAAAATAGTGTCATGCCCCAATATCTGGAGATCGAATACATTTTTTTAGCTTTCTCCCTGAGAAAGTATGATACTGATAGCTGAAGATTTTAAACCTGATGAAATTAGGGCAATCCTTTGTATGAATAAGTAGCCAATTCTTAAAAACTACCAAAGACCTAATCCTTCAGTCCACCATGAAGAATCCCTTAAAATAAATGTAGTTAAATCTCTCTGAGGTGCTTGAATCACTCCTATCATTTATCCATCACGTAGTCATACCTATGTGCGTGGTCAAGTCAGCTCTAAGATAGAGACACACTACGTTTTTAAGGCCGCCTTGTTAAGTTATCTTTCTTATTTTGAGTCAATTTTATTACATCCACAATCCATCCCTGCAAGCTTATTCCCTTGAGACCCTGAAAAATGGGTCAAACCCCACCTGTGCATGAAAGGCTTTTTCATATTGAAGACAGAGCATGTATGCTACCTGAGTCCTCGCTTTTTCAGTGTAAACATTCTTATTTCTACAACTATTCTCATATTTTCTTTCAAGATCTGAATCAGAAGCCTTTCCTGAGTTCTCCAGGCAGAGCTCCAGAGGATTCTGTCTGTGCCTCTAGCGTCATTCTTATTCCAATATCCATTATGTGCCTAGCAGTCTCAGTTTGTATCAGTTAGGAATACTTTCAGCTATAAGTAACAGAAAGTCCAAAGAATATGCCTTTAAACTGTGTGGCTATTTATTTACTTAAAAAAAAAAGACAACCATAGAGATAGGCGGTCTCAGGGTTAGTGTGACCACACACCCACGCCATCGAGAACCCGAGGTCCTTCTAGCTTTCTTCTCTTCCCTTCACGACTTGTGAATTTTGTCTTAGTTCTCTTCATTTCGCTATTGTAAGATGTTTCTAGTGAGTTCAGGTATCGTCTCCACAGTCAAGGCAAAAAGCAGAGGAAAAGAGGGATGCTAGATTTTTATCTCTTTGATCCCTTTTATAAGGAATCAAAGCCCACCTGAAAATTTAGCAAATTGAAACCAAAAAAATATAAGAAGGATAATACATGAAGACCAGGTGGAATTTATCCTGGGAACGCAAAGTTGGCTTAACATTTGAAAACCAATCAACGTAATTCAGTATATTAACAGACAAAAAGAAAGATGATCTTAATAAATGTGGAATGAGCATTTGACAAAATCCAACATCCATTAATGATAAAAATTCTTAGTTAAATTGGAATGAAAGAAACTTTCTCAATCTGATAAGAGCATCTGTAAAAAAACCTAATAACATACTTAATGGTGAAAGATTAAATGTTTCTCCCCCAAGATCAGGGATGTAGCAAGAATGTCTTCTCTCCTCACTTTTATTCTTTGTTCCAGAGATTTTAGTCATAGATTTAAGTCAAGAAAAAGAAATAAAAGGCATACAGATTATGAAGGTTTATGTAAAATTGTCTTTATTAGCAGATGATCTATGTAGAAAATACACTGGAACCTACACAAAAGCTACTAGTACAAACAAGTAAGTCTAGCAAGATTGTAAAATGAAAAAAGAAAAAAAGCCCCTCTGAAGACTTTCTAATTGTCCCATGGCCACCCCTAGCTGAGGAGAAGGAAGGAAATGTGGTTATCTTGCTTGGACTGGGAATATCGTTGACCAAGAAAACTAGTTAAGAAGAAAGAAGGTGGGATTAGGTGCCAAGGAGGCAATAAGCTGTGCTTGCCACACACTGGGTTGCAAATATTTTGTCAGTAGGAACAATCTCATTCCCTTTTCTATCCAGTTCATAGAAAGGACTCAATACTTGTTAATGAATGGGTAAATAAAGGAATACATTTAAATGAATAACTAAATGAAGGAATGAATTCATCTTGGCTTTAGTCCCTTGACCATCCATTATACTCTCCTTGTCCATATTTCTTTTGGAAAGTGACAGAAGAAGAGAATAAGCCCTACAGATGTGGCCTTACAAGCACAGAGCAAAGTAAGATTGCCACCTGCTTGACCCCAATGCCATTCTTCTGTGAGTACAACCAAGAAATGTGCTAATTTGGGGGCCATTAACTTCACTTTTGCATCATCATGTGCTTATTTACACAACAAACATATATACATATATATATATTTTTTTTTCTTTTGTTGGCTTTGTCTTGACTCAATTTCATCTTGTCAGTTCCACCCAGCTTCACCAGTTACCAGAGAGGAAAAGCATGTACTCTGTATTTTCATTTAACTCATTCACAGCAACATGGATGAGGAAAGAGCTTGAAGACCCAGTAGACCGTTCTGTATTCATTTCCCAGGGCTACCCTAACAAAGTACCACAACCTGTGTGGCTTAAAGTAACAGAAATTTACTTTCTCTCAATTCTGGAGGCCAAAATTCTGAGATCAAAGCGTCAGCAGGGTTGGTTCCTTCTGAGGCTGTGAGAGAGAATCTGTTCCATCCTCTCTCCTACCTTCTGGTGTTTTGCTGCCAATCTTTGGCATTTCTTGGCTTCTAGAAGCATCACCTTTGATTTCTGTCTTCATCTTCACATGGCATTCTCCTTGTATGTGTGTCTGTCTCCAAGTTTGACCTTTTTATGAGGACACCAGTCATACTGGATTAGAGCCCACCCTAGTGATCTCACTTTAATCTGATTGCCTCTGTAAAGAGTCTATCTCCAAATAATGTCATATTCTGAGGTACTGAGGGTTAAGACTTTGGGGGGGACACAGTTCAACTCATAGCACCTTCCTCGGTGCAACATGGCCCATTAAGCAGCTCCCTGGAAACTATTTGAGAGGCAGTAGGTGTGGTGAAGACCTACATAGGTCGTGGAGTTGGATGGCCTGAGTTTACACACTGGCTCTGGTCCTTGTCAGCAGCATTCCCTGGGCAAATGACTGATCTGCTGTGTATCTCATATTCATCTCATGTAAAATGGGATCATATTGGTACCTACCTCGCTTGACTATAGTGAGAATTAACTGAGATAATTCTTAAGATTCTTAAAATAGTGACTGGCACCAAGTACATCTAATATTGAAATTTGCCTTTTCCCCCTTTTACTATTGTTGACCAAATGCACAACGTCCATTTATTTTTCTATTTACTATATGTAATTGATTTTGTCTGAAAATATACTATGCAAAATCTTTCCAAATGCCTTGTTGAATTCAAAAATACTTTTGCTCTTCACACATCCCTGATCTCTCTCACCATTAGCTCTGCCAAAGACAGAAATGATTTTATTAGAAATAACTAATTCTTCAAGAATCCATATAGAATGATCATCTCTATACATTCACAAACAATTTCTATATTTATTTGGCCTAAAAATCTTTTCTTTCAGTGAGTTACCCTTCATTTGTTTAATCTGTGACCCTCATCACGTTAATCTGTAGTTCTGGAAGTCCATCCGTTTTCTCTCCCTCCCTCTCATTGCCAGTGCCTGATATGCACACACTTGCACACATCCACACACGCACACTTCTTTTATAACCAGCGTTTATTTTCTGATTTCAGTGTCTTAAGTCATTCTCCATTCTCCGTGTTCTCACATAATACCACATAGACTCAACAATCTCATGTTCAAAGTTAATGCTGTTCACAAAGGAAGGAAGAAAACCAATGACTACAAAGCATATTCTAGAGATTGGGGTTTTTAGAGGAAATATTTTCTGATGTTGTGGCTTTCCTAAGTGACACAACCAGTAAGGGTCAGGAATAGACTTTGACCCCACAGCAGATTTTAAATTACATATAGTATTGTCCCACTACTGTATGGAATTGAATAAAATAAATACTGTTCAGACCTACTATATTCAAGGCAAATGTAGCATATTGCTTCCTTGTGTTGCTGGATCATCTTTCCCCTGTGTTTCACAATCCTCCTAGGGATACTAGATGTGTGTGTGGGGGGGGCGTGATATTGTAGCTTCTGATGACCACCTAGGCCTCAGAATAAGACCAGTTCCATTTGGGAGAGGCAAGACCTATTTTATTTATTTATAAACAATTTATTTGTATGATTCAATAATATGATTTGGCCAGCGTTAATCTTAATCTGATTTTTAAGCAGGTTGACAAAGAGAAGAAAAAGCAACACATTAGGCAGCTTCTGTAAGCTTCCAGTTTCACAGCGACGTTAAGTCACAGCTGACTGCTTGGCCCACGCATTGCAGGGATTTCAGGGTGTGACAGTAAAGTGGCTTTTTGAGAAATGAGATGCTGCATATTCCATCTTTTTTAAATGTTGCCATCCTGCCAGGAACTGCTATAAAAATGTCCTGAGTCCTGAAATGGGGAGGGTGGATTTTCCAAATAGCCGTCAAACGCTGTGGGAGCCTCCGAGTTTGTGTGTCACCCATTTGGGCTGTTGGCACAGGCGCAACAGCATCAACCAAAGTATTTATTAAGGGCCCAGCTGTCCTGGCTGCCATGCAAGATGCTGTGCAAACAACCAGCAACTGGAGCAGCCCTGCTCTCAAGGCTCAGATGAACAGGAGCTGACAGTATTAGGCTGAGAATCCAGGAATCTCATGGATTCTCAGGCGGGGGCAACACAGCGTGGCTTACAAAGTGTGTTCTCCTCCCTTTAATCCAAAATATACCGTGTGTGGCAGGCAGGATGGGAGATGTTCTCCAGCTTTTACATGAGGGTTCATGTGGCCTCCTCCAGGTTCCATAACCTGTGAGCAGCAGAGTCCCAATTCAAACCCAGATCTTTGGAGTGTTCCTTCTCTGTTCTTTCTATTCTACCTGGCTGCCTTAGCCATAAACTTTGAACTTAAACTTTTACATAAACATGAATTTAAGATGCAAATATTAAAATGGAAGGATCTCAAATCTGAAAGGCACCCAGGAGCCTGAATACAACACCGTTATTTTATTTATGAGGGACCTGAGCTTCCTTGAAATGTCCGCTGAGTCTTCAGTACAGTACATTCTTGGCAGATCTATGCTTGGAACCCAAGGGGCGCTGTTGGTTCCCATGCACATTATTTGCATTTAAGTTGAGACTACCTCGGGGCTAGATCTCTCAGGTAGCTTTCTTTTTTCTTGATCAAATTTCTCATTAGGCCATCTCGCTTCTCCTGAGGCAGCCTGAAGTATTGACTGCCCTCTGAAATAGGAAAATGCCCTGAATGAGATGGGAGAATGGATTTGTTGAGACAATGGAAACAGAAAGGGAGAGGCAATGAGTCCAGCTAAGGTCCCCTTAAGGACTTGGCTTCATTCTTTCTAATCATGGAATATTAGTCCAGGATAAAAAGAATGGTCTGAACAGAGTCAGTCCCTCACACAACAGAGCCATGAATGAATCTGAACCAGAAACGCAACTTTGCAAGTTCTAACTGAAGAGAGGGAGAATCTTAAGGGAACAGGAATGTTGGGAAACTAGAATTCTTAGTTTTGGGTGCAAAAGTGTAAAACTCTGAAAGGACTAAAATTAGGTCTGCAGAGCATTGATACATGCGGAATTGAAATTGACTTTTTGTCCTCCTCCATGGAAATGAACTGAACTGAAATAAAGTGTTCTAGAAACTTCTCTTTCCAGCTCCTTTACTTACAAAATGAAACAAAAATTCACGCACATGCACACATACACACAGGCACAAGCATTTTTCTTTGAAAACAGGTCAAGATAAAATAATATTTATTTTCAATCAACAAATCAATATTTATTTATTGTGAGTCACAAGGATAACTGAACAAAATTAATAAGACACAGTTACCTGCCTTCAAGGAACTCTGGTCTAGGTAGCAAAATGGACAGGGAGATAGTAATCAAAACACAGTATAGAAAGAGATGTAAAAGATTTATTTGAAGATTTTCACGGGGGCTGAGGAGTAAATCCTGCAATAATTGGTAAGGGGAAGCTGATTCTGGAAGACTTGATAGAGGAGGTGACGTTAAACAAGCAGAAAGACGGAAAACGACATTCCAGAACGAAGAAACAGTGGAGTAACAACACAGTCAGGTGGAAGCATGAGATAGACAAAGACCTAGCAGAAATCAAGATATAACAAAAGACACGTGTTCAAGCCAAAAAAAGAGTTGCTGGAAAACAAAGGAGAGAAAAAGCACATAGAAAGATTGGTATTTCTTGTAAGTTACTTGGAATCTCCCTGCTGTGGACCAAATGTTTGTGTCCCCCAAACTTCATACACTGAAGCCTAATCCCCAGCCTGATGTTGGAGGCGGGGCCTTTGGGAGGTGATTAGGTCATGAGGGTGGAGACCTCCTGAATGGGATTAGCGCCCTTATAAGAAGAGACAGGAGAAAAATGATCCCTCTTTCCCTCAGCCCATGAGGATACAGCAAGAAGATGGACATCTGCTAATCAGGAAGAGGACCCTCATCAAGAACCCTGCCTTTTGGCACCCCAATCTTAGATTTCCAGCCTCCAGAACTGAGAAAAATAAATATTCCTTGTTTGAGTCACCCAGCCGGTGGTATTTCTTTTGTAGCCATCTGAGCCTACTAAGATTCGCACTGAGGAGGACAGGAATTCTTGCAGGGGAGGGAATTTGTCTCTTTTTCTGCAATCTCTAAAGCTAAATGTGACAAACAAATGTATTTTATAGAAAATAAATTCCAAGAGAAACATAGGTCTGAATGATGATGATGATGATGATGATGATGATGATGATGACGATGTGGTTCTTTGAGCAGTATTACTCAATTTTCCAGGTTGAAAGTAGCATACTATTTATTATGAAATTTCTAAATTTAGCAAAAAATTAAAATGCTGATGATAGGCAATGTGTCAAAGTTTTGCTGAAATCAATATACTCAGATATTGCTGATAATGTAAATTGTCAAAGCTGTTTTGGAAAGAAATATGGAAGTACATTAATAGAAAAATATATGCAGTCATATCCCTTGAACTAGCAGTCCCACTTCTGAGAATTTAAATGAAGAAAATTATCCCAAAGCCAAAAGTGCTGCATATTTAAAGACATTTATTGGAACATCATTTATAATGGCCAGAAAAAAATGCAGAAGCATCCAACAATAATACAAATATGAGTACAGCATAGCATAATGACCAAATGGGGTATAAAGCATTGATTAAAACATCTATTGAAACATGAAAAGTTTAGTTAATATGATATTTAAGAATACAAACATATGTGTACATTATTATTCCTGCTACGTAAAATTTAGGTGTCTCTAGCAATAAAAATTGCAGGAGAACAAAGACAAATGAACAGTATTCGATGTGTTTAGAAGGTGGAATTTTTCTCATTATATTTAGAGTTGCATTAATGTTTTTATAATGATGCTTGTGTACAAAATAGCATTTAAAATGGCTGTCATTTATTAAATGCCTATATTATGCGAAGCACTGTACGTGCTTTATCTTATTTAATTCTCACAACATCGTGTAAGGATGATACTGTTACAATGTATTTTTTAATTGAGTTTTAATTATTTTTTCAAACTGATACACATGCATGCTTTAAAGAGATAAAGCATTGTGACTAATTTTATTAACAACAAAAACAGTCTCCTGCCCCTTCAACACCAATTCCTTTTAATATTTTTAGCAGTTTTTTTTCTTATGACTCAGCCATGTTTCAAAATTACATGCTATCACCATTTTTAAATTTTGGCTTTAGATATTATTTTCTTACTAGAATTCAGTTATTCTTTTAAAACGTGTCTCTGAAGAGATTGATAAAATTGATAACGCCTGAGCAAGACTCATCAACAAAAAAAAAGAAAGCACAAATTACCCATATCAGGAATGAAAAGGGGGGTATCATACATATTCCACAGATATTAAAATTAAAACAATACTCTGAGCAAACATATGGCAATGTACTTGAATATTTAGAGAAATGGGACACATTCATTGAAAAACAGAATTTACTTAAAACTGGCGGAAAAAGATATAGAAAATACCAATTGCTTTACATCTATTAAAGAATTGAGTTCTTAATTAAGTAAACTCCAGACCTGGATGGTTTTGCCAGCGGATCCTATCAAACATTTGTGGAAGACATAATACCAAGATTTCTCAGCTTTCTAGTGTGTTTTTTTTCTCTTTCCCTAATAAACTTCCTATATGCTGATCTCCATCTCAGCATTTGCTGCTGGAGCAAAACTAAAACCTGAAACATACACCAAAATATATACACAAAGATTTTTATAGGAGCTTTATTCATGAATAGCTAAAAACAAAGATCAATCCAAATTTCTATCAAAAGGACAATAAACACATTGTGTTATATTATACAATGAAACATTACACAGCTATTGATACATGTAATAACAGAAAAATTTAAAAACCTGTATATTGAACCAAAGACACCAAACAAAAGAGTGTATATTATTTGTTACCATTTATGGGATATGCAAGAACAAGTAAAATGAATCTCCAGAAACAGAATTCAGAAAAGTGCTGACCTCTGGGTGGGTTTTAGACTGGGGACTAGCATCAGGGACCTTCTGGTATAAAGGAAATGTTCCACACCTTGATCTGGGTGGTGGTTGCCGAGATGTATACACATGTGAAATTTATCAACCTGGACATACAATGTGTCTGCATTTTACTAAATGCACATCATACCTCAATTTAAACAAAAACGTTCTGTAAGAAGAACGATAGAGTTCCTGTAAGACTAGCCACAAAATGGAGACTGGGTGCCTACTCTGGGTCTCCTTTCTCTCCAATCCACTCCTTGTCCTTCTTCACTACGGCACAGGGGAAGCTCACCTGACTTCCACTTGTATAGGCTTCCAACTGAGTTTAACCAGGGGGCTCAGTGTCAGCAGACTGAAGGGTGGGACAAAGGGAGAGGCCCGAGTGTTCTTGCCTCCCACCTTCCTGCTCTGCCTTAGTTGGCACATCTGGCAGCTCCCAATGGACAGCTTCACCATGGGATATCTTCCATTAGGTGACTCCAGCCCTGTGTCCCTCCCACGCCATAGGTGCTAATCTCTGGGTTGTCATACCACCCTCTGTTGGATTCCTTACCTCTTTAATGATTTGTGTAACTAGTTCACTGCGGTTAGTTCTCTCTGTAAATACTTATATCCGATTCTCTTTTCCTGTTTAGACCACCAGACTGAAGTAGATAACCATCCTAATATTTTGATGAGATTGAGTGACCTTGATTTTTATGAATTTTCTAGATATTCAACAAAGGGTATTACTCAATTAACAAGGGAGAAATATATTGTAAAGATTAATATTAATCAGAAAATTACCTCATTTAAGTCACAGCATCTTCAAAAACGTACAAATTTTCCTTGTTGAAAAAAATATAGGAAATATAAAAAATTGGTATATTTGCTCTATTAAGGATAAAACATATTGGGAAACATGCCTTACCAATTGGAAGAACAAGGAAGATCCCTTGACTGTTTCCTGCATTCATTGCACAAACATGTGTTGAACACCTCTCAGGAAAGAAAGTCCTTGTTCCAGAAGTGAGGAAGGAATAAAGAGTAAAGCAGAGCTCTAGTGGGGAAAATAGATATGGCCATAGCAACCCAACTACTTATAATGATAAAGCATTCAAAATGCAAAGTGGGTAAGAGAGATGAAAATGCTGCCCACAGATAAGGGAAGATCTTCAAAAGTGTTGTCACGTTTGAACTAAGCCTTGGAGTTCTTAGAGAGAAAATAGTGAAGGTGTTCCAGATATAGAAATCACCATAAAAACATAGCTGAGAGTATATCTTGGTTACCGTAAAAAAAAAAAAAAGTCGAAATAATATTTCTGGTGAATAAAGAATGCAAGAGAAAAATTTATGAAAGATGATGCTGGAAATGTAGCTAAGGGGAAAACTGTAGAGAGTCTTGGATAATGTGCCCCCAAAGTGGCTTCACCCACAGGTAATGGGGATGTTGTGGTTGTAAGAAGCGTGGGGTCATACCCATCTTTCCATGCTAGAAGAATTTCTCTGGCATAAGCAGAGTGAAAAATTGGGGAAGGAGACAGCAGAAGTAGAGACCCACTAGAACACTTCAAGAAATTTCCAGGTAGGATGGGATGTGGCCTGACTTGACTAGAGGCTATGGAGATGGAGGAAAACATGGTAGAGAGAGATGCTGCCCATGCTGAACTGTTGGATTGTGGCTACTGGCCAGAGAGCACCATCCTCAGAAGTGAGGTGGGAGAGCTCAGCTCTACTAAATCAATAGACAACCACATGGGGAATTTTTCGCGGGATCTGTCCTCAGATGTCCTTCCAGGACAGGTGAGTGAGCTAGTCTGCCTTACTTGCCCATCCTGTAGTAATAGGCTGGGTAATTTGAGCCAACATTCTAAGTGAAAACAATGAAAAATGCTTGAAATTAGAATTTAAAACCTCATTCAAGAGCAAATAACTTAGTGAAGAATGAATGCCCAAGCCAAGTTCAAGAGAAAGCCTGGAACTCAGACAGGTAAGCCTAGCCCTTAAGTTACCTTTGTGCTTGTCCTGGTTGCTACCTTGGGAGAGGCAACTAAAAAGCCCATTGGCAATTTTAGTGACCTTGAGGGGGTAGGGAGACTACAAAAGTCAGGTGCCTGATAGGTCATCACCTGCACTGTGTGGACCCAGATGGGCTTTAACCCAGCTATTGCCACAATGATGCCGCAAACAGATCACCACAAAATTCAGTGCCTTAGGACATTAACACTTTTGTTGCTGTCAGTTCTGCAGGTCAGCGGGGGCTGCTCTGCTTCTGTCTGAGGTCACTGGGCTTGTTTCCAGGATGCAGATGAATTGTAGGCGTGCTTCATATGTCTATAATCCTTCTTTGATCAGCTGTTACCCTGGGCATGTTCTCATAGTGGAGAAAGGCTGGGGATGAGCAGCACCATGCTAGCATATCCACAGCTCTGCTCGTGTCACCTCCACTTGCATTCTGCTGGCCAAAGTAAGTCACAGACCAGGCCCGGGGGTACACCCTGGGGGGGTGGGGACAGAGAGGTAAAACTTTTCTGAACAATATTCCAGTCTATTAGGAAACCAAATTGTGAAAGGCATAAAAAATTTACAAAATATATTTGTGGAAGATTATCTTGGAGAATATCGCCATAGATTCAGGGCAGAGAATAATTTGTTGAAAATGACACAAAAAAAGAGAGCTGGATAAGACTAACCACATTAAAATTATGAATTTATATTATTAAAAGATAGCACAAAGTGAGTGAAAAAAGTAAGCCACAGAAATGGAGAAAATTGTTGCAATACATATAATTGATGAAGGGCTTGTTTCCAGAAGCCATGAAGGTTTCTGACAAGTTAACAAGAAATAGAGGGGCCAGCCTGTGGCCTGGTGGTGAAGTTTGCGCACTCTGCTTCGGCTGCCCAGGGTTTTGCCATTTCGGATCCTGGGCGCAGACATGGCAGCACTCATCAGGCTGTGCTGAGGCAGCATCCCACATAGCACAGCCAGAAGCACTCACAACTACAATATACAACTACGTACCGGGGGGCTCTGGGGAGAAGAAGAAGGAAAAAAAAGAAGATTGACAATAGTTGTTAGCTCAGGTGTCAATCTTTGAAAAGAAAGAAAGAAAGAAATAGAAAACACAAGAGAAAAATTGAGAAGCAAAAGGGAATAGCTATTTGATATGAGGAAGTTCAAATGGCCAAAAAAGTATGAAAGTGTGTTCAATCTCATTATTACTGAAGGAAATGCAAATTAAAAACAGAAAGAAATATCGTTACATGCCCACCAAAATGGCTACCAAAGGACACTATCAAGTGTTGGTGAGGAACGTGTCATTCACTGAAGGAGAGGGCGCGTATTGGGACAGCCTCTTTGGACCACGCTGGGCCTTCTCTGGTGAAGGTGGAGATACGCCCAACCTCCCATCTTGCAATCCTCTTCTAGGCATAGGCACGTACCGCAGAGAATCGAGAGCATTTTTGCCCCAGAACACACACGGGAATGTTTACAACCACTTCATTATCAGCAGCACAAGCCAGAAACAACTCAAGTGTCCCGGAACAGTTGAATGAATAAGGAAACACACTATATTCACGAAATGGAATTCTATACAGCAACAAAATGAATAAGGCACAGGCCCGTGCAGCAAGGCTGACAAAACTTGCAAACGTAATGAAAGAAGTCAGATTCAAAACTAATGCATGTTCATAAGTCCTTTCATAGACAGTTAACAAAACAGGAAGAAAAGGCAAACATAAATGGCGTTGTTGACTTGAAGGGGATGAAGGAATCACCTGAAAGGTGAGTGTACGTGCTTTTGCTTTACTGTCCTCAGGAAGGTCTATATTTCTGTACGTACTTTACTGTGTGAGTTTATTTTTCTCAACGAAAGCAAAAACATAAAAACTACGCTATGAAACTTGGTGCCTGTGTTAGTTTGCTGGGGCCACCGGAACAAAATACCACAGGCGGGTGGCTTTAAGATGAGAAATTTATCCTCTCCCAGTTCTGGAGGCTGGAAGCCCGAGATCAAAGCAGGACTGGTTTCCTCTCTCCTTGGCTTGCAGGTGGTGGCCTCCTCCCTGTGTCCTCACACGGTCGTGTCTCTGTGCGTGCATGCATCTCCTGTCTCTCTCTGTCCCTGTCTTAATATCCTCTTCTTATAAGGATTCAAGTCATGTCAGGTTAGGGCCAGCCTCATGAGCCCACTGTAATCTAATCCCCTCTTTAAAGGCCCTCTTCCAAATCTAGTCCCATTCTGTGGTAATGGGGTTAGGGCTTTCACACACAAATTTTGAAGGAGACAAGTCAGCCCATTAACAGTGCCTAAAATCTTCCCATAAGAAGACTCATCACTCCTCTGAACTTCCAACAATGCCTCTGCTCTTGATGACCCTTCCTTTAGCAGCATCACGGTGGCCCGCTGTTATTATGTGTTTACTCCATGCCTGCACTGTTCCATGAGTTCACCTGCATGAAATCATTCATGCTCACAACCAGTGAAAGAGGAACTTTTATTATTCCCATTTCACAGATAGCATCACTGAGGCACAGAGATTTTAATTACCGCATGGAAGACACAGATAAGAACTGTGTAGCTGGGGCTTGAATGCAAGTGGTGAGATTTCAAAATATCTTTCCATATCTTTTACACTGTCCTTAATCTCCTGGTAAAACCCCAGGTGGCAGGTGGAGTTTTGAAAGAGAGAGAGAGAGAGAGAGAGAGTGTGTGTGTGTGTGTGTGTGTGTGTGTGTGTGTGTTTGATGAGAGAGGACAGAGAGGTTCAGAGGCTCAGTGAGGTTCAGAGGTTCAGAGGCTAGAATGAGTGCTTGGGCAGAGAGAGGAGTGATTAGAAAGTTGTAGAAGCAATGCGATCCTTTGGAGGAAATTTTGCTATAGTTTATTTCTGGTAATCCCCTCCTGTCTTTGTGGGACTTGAGTAAAGACATACTTTCCTTTTCAAACTTTTCCAATGGCGATTTGTGTTTCTCTTGGTTGGTTTCTCTGCCGAGACTGGGAAGGGCTGCTCCATCCAGGTAAAATGCACAAAACGCTGCACATAGTTTCAGCCCATCTCAGTGTCTCCAGGGCCACATTTCAGAACACTTCATGTTGTTAATATAATTCTAATAACAAAGGAGAAATAGAAGGAAAGCAAAATGAGTCTGCCTGGAAGAATGGTTCCTCGCAGCGTTGTTAACCTGGGAGACAGACGCATACTGTTTCTCACCACTGTGCTCCCTTCACGCCGCGGGCTTTGACTGCTCTGACGGGGCACCTGGGAACACTTTGGAGATAATCACACGTGTTTCTGTATTAGATGGAATAAGCTGTATGTTCTTGGGCCGGCACCACACAACAGTAAGTCAATTAGCACATTGGAGATGTTAATCTGTAACACGAGAGTACACACATTTTCTTGACACAGATTCGTAGCTTAAAAAAATCCGGGGGCTGACCAGGTTGAATTCACACACTCCCACTTCAGTGGCCCAGGGTTCACAGGTTCCCATCCCGGCACAGACCTACGCACCACTTAGAAAGCCACGCTGCGGCAGGCGTTCCACATACAAAAGATAGAGGAAGATGGGCACAGACATTAGCTCTGAGCCAGTCTTCCTCAGCAAAAAGGGGAGGATTGGCGGCAGATGTTAGCTTTGGGCTAATCTTCCTCAAAAAAACAAAAAAAAATCCATGTTTTCTTTCCTGATAATTCATGGATCATTTCAACAAAAATCAGTTTCTCTTTGTAATTTTTCAAATGAAATGATAAATAGAAACACTGTTAATGTTCAGTTCAATATAGACTTTTTTATGGGAAATTATCTTTTTTTCTTCTTTCACATTATTCATCTTTCTACATGCACTATCAGATTCTCCACCACGCTTTCAGAAACTCATCCGCGTTCATATACTTCATGTTTAAGAGCACACGCCTTGCCCTTAGATGGGGCTGGTTTTCAGTCAAGCTCTGCTACTATTGGCCATTACTCAGCCAGTAAGTCATACTCTGAGCCTCAGCTTCCTCACATGGGAAACTGAGAGAACACTGTGACCCCCGTCACCGGGCTGTGTGCATATTAAATGAGAAAATCCCCATGCTGCACTTGGCGTGGGAGTGCCCACATAGTAAAGGCTCCACAAATGTCCCCACTATCCTCCACCTGTCATCATATCACTGACTGTGCTTGGTGCCTGCACCTCTCTGAAACTCCTGCTTCCCTCCTCCTCCCCAATCCGCCAGAGTAAACCAGCTCCCCTGAATCGTTGGCTTCCAAGCCTCTGACCACTTCTGGGAGCTCATATCACAGTGTGAAAAAATCATTCCTTTGCCATCCCCTTCCTTCTCAGGTTATTTTTATCCCACTTTTTTCCTTCTGTGTTTTTATAAAACCAAGGTTTTTTGTAATTTGTTTTCTTTACCATGGCCCTCATTGATTAGAAGTTTCCCCAGCTCTCAGACTCTCTGCCTGCCCACTACTCCCAGTAGCTAGTTCATGATTCTCTCCTAGCAAATCTTACAGCAGATCTAAGATGCCCTGAGACTCTTTGGAACCTGATTGTGTATGACAAATGTCCCCATTCAAATGAAAACTTTACCTATTTATCTGTTTTGGATTCAGGAAATCCTGCAGGAACAGATAGATGAAGGACTCGAAAGCATCGTGGGCAGGGATTTCATAAGAGCCGAGACCCAGGAATGTATAGACACTAAAGTGGCTACAATCATACTAGTTTGGGAACAAAACTTTACCCTCCCCTTAAAGCAAGGACAAAAGCAAAAATTAGTAATCAGCAGTTTGACTTAGATTTCATTTCTTCTTGACAATTTCTAGCATTCTGACCAAAATGAATGCCATTTAGATATTTGAGAACAGGCTAAAACAGATGGTTCTTCCAACAGGCTTCACATGAAGCATCCTAGAATAATGATAGCAATAATAATCGTTACAACAGGTCAGCTGGCCGGCCAGAGGCTTAGAGCTTCTCTTGGAGGTTTGTTTACTTGTGCAGCAAATTATTTGCCATCCAGAAATGTGATAAGTATTGTGATCACAAAGAAAAACAAAACACATTTTTTTCTGAAGAATCTTATAAATCATCAACAGATAATTATCATCCAATGTGCTAAGTACAATAACAGACTCATGTGCAGGAAGACGGGCACTAACCCACTCTGAGGGTGCCTAGGAAACCCCTGGGCAGGCCACTTCAGAGCAGGATCTGAAAGGCTGGCAGAAATAAGGTGAGGGATGACGAAAGAGGGAGGAAAGAATAAGAGAGACAAGGAAAAATATAAAGTGTGCAAGAGAAAATTGGCTTATGGCCAGAGAACTCAAGCTACTCAGGTTCCTGAAAGTTCAAGTGCAGTGTATAAGGGCTCCCAAAGGAAGCTGTCCAAGTAGATTGAAGCCAGATCCTAATGGATCTTCAAGGGTCCCTTCAGACACTTAGATCCTACCCAGAGTGCAATGGGAGGACTTAAATGATTTTAAGACACCAAATCATAAGACTGATTACTGTTGTTTAATAAACTTATTTTTAGGTTTCTTATTCATAGTTTCCTCCAATTTCCAATGTTTTCAAATGATCACATCTTTTTGATTAAAAAGGTTTAAAACAGCACTGCTTCCTCAAAAGAATTTTGTTCACTTCCTACCTGCAAAATGAGACAATTTCCATATTTTTTCCTCCCTCTCTTCCTTCTTTCTGTTTTACTTATTGGTGAAATCTTGTCTTGGGTTTTAGACTGATATCCTTTCAAATGATCCTTGCTATTTTATATTACATAGTTCATCTTTCTAGAAGCAATGATGTTTGCCTTTGTTCCGTGATTGTCTCTATAACAATCATTTAGGTATCATTATAGATAGAGGTGCCGTGTTGCATAACTTCTTGAGGTGCCATTTGGCCATGCACCTAACCTTTTGTGATGGCTGCCCTGGGGCTTGTGCAATGCAGGAGATGGAACAGCTCCGATTAAACAGTGTTGATGTTTTTCCACACCCTCATGTATAGTTCTGTGTGCATTCTCAACGTCCTTATTTTTATTCTTCTCCAAGATTATTAGGTATATCTTTGAGTAGATAGTGTGGGCTCCCTAGCAAGGATGGTATGATTTCTCAGCTGTTGCCTATCTTAAATGATTTTTTTTCTTAATTTTACACATACAAATGAAAATTTGTATAAGAAGTAAAGTCTTAGGTAACATTTGTCATTCTTTGAACTCAAACATTTTTCAAATTTTTTGGCATTCCCTTTTTAGAGAAGTAAAAAAATCTTTGGATTATCTTTTTTTTTTTGTTTTGGTTAGGTAACATTTATTTATTTTTACCCTTTTGGGGGAGATTTTCCTTTGAATTAAAGTTCAAAACTTTCTCCAGATTTGGATATTTCAATATTTATTTCTATTTATGTAGTACAATACTGTACTATATACATTTTCTAATCTGAAAATTCATTGCTCTTCAGCTCAGGGAATTTTTCTTCTATTATCATTTTTGAATCTTGCTCCTATTTTATTTGTTCTGGTGTATTCTTCAGGAATACAGAGGAAGGAGCCACCCCTCATTCAGGAATAAAGGTTGATGGCCTTGCTCACTAAGCAAGGGAGAGCTATTCTTGAAAAACATAGTCTCTCTGAACAAAGCAGAGCTGAAACCTTATATATGGTTTTGGGAAACATGGCATTAAGGATATGAGAACACTCTAAGAAGCGGAAATCAGGGATAGGCTCATACTTCAGCTGTGGAAGCTGGCTGGATTTCAGAAGTGTGGTTTATGGAAGAGAGTTGTTCAAAGTTTTTCACTGTCCACAAGGTCCTCTTGACTGACAATCCCAGGTAGTCAATGTCCTTTTTATTGTATCATCCTCCACGTGAGTTCAGGTTCCATCATGTCTGACAATGCAGGCCGTGAGGGGACCACCTGGACACTCTCCTTCTCTGTGTGTAGTCCGGGTATGGACTCTGCATTGTAATCCCACAGCATGTTTTTTCTCTCTGCCTGTGAATGCATTTTTGGCTAGGTTTGACCTCATGGCAGACAGAGATTGTGTAATCTAGTAAATTACCAGATTGTTGATATCTAGCGAAATCTCAGTCTAGAGTGTGAGACATACAGTTCTAATAGTGAATTTCTAATGGTGGAAACTTAGATATCACTTGGAGTCACTTTGGGGAGGCAGTTTGCATAAGGAATTCCTTCTTCCTGAGGTTTCTCAAGTGACATCAAGTAGACATCAGGGTAACCTCCACTATTAAAATGTTTACTGGATGAGTGCTCACGATCATGAAGGCAAACACAGCCACAAAAGAAAGACCAATTCAAGTCTTTCAGACATTGGCCTCTGACCTCATTTGTGTGTGCTCATCATAAAGTTCAGTTTGGGGACTTTCCTTAATTTTTCAGATTATGTGTTATAATGGGTCATTGTTACTTTTTTTGTAGTTTCTGCTAAAAAGTTAGTATTTGTATTTTTCTTCTATAGTATACGTTTTATTCAATAAAGAGTCATCTTGGATAAAGTTCTTGCAGAAATATAATTTTTAAATTAGCTTAAAAATTCAATTAAAGTTTTAAATTAAATTATAATTATAATGTCAAGTGAAATTAAAATATAAAATTACTTGTTGAGTGTTCATCAATTGAGTGTATAAAATCTGCTTCTGAAAAAGTACAAGAGTAAAAGTTACCAACATTTGCGATTGAGTGTTAATTTAATAAAAATTCAATTTCTTCAATTATGAAGTCTATATTTTATTTATGTATTTGGAAGGGCCTAGAGAAGAATTCACAGAAAACCAGTAACATTTTAACAAATCTGAAGGCTGAATGAGAATTTGCCATTGGTTGAATGGCATCAAATAAATGAATGAATTGGAGTTATGTAAATCTTGGAGGGAAGCTAGTTCTGAGGTCACTGCTAGACAAATAGATCAAGCAGCTCATATTTTCACGAAAATATGCCAGAAAGAGGAGAAAAAAAGAACTTTGGATCTCATCCCCAATTTGTGGTTTACACCACGTGACCTTGGCTAAATCCTCAGCTGGAAGCCAGCACTGGTTTCACCGGCACATCCCTGGGGAATAGATTCTAAACTGCCACAGATGAATCTGCATTGACTTCCTGATGACATTTCCAGGAGGTTTGTATCATGGTGCTTGAAAATAGTCTCTGCCCACTCCTGGTGCCAGCTAGATTGGGAGGAGTCCAGAGCTTGCAAGGGGACCAGGGCTCTAAAATTAGGATGACCCACCGTCCTGGTTCACCCAGGATTGAGGGGCTTCCCACATGCAGGACTTGCAGTGTTAAAACTGGGATTGTCAAATTTGGTCACCAAAATGAATTGCTCCCTCTCCTAAAATATGGTCCAGATTTGTTTAAGGAAACTTCCTTTCTTTCTTTCTTCGTTCCTTCCTTCCTTTCTTCTTTCCTTCTTTTATCCCTGTTCATGCTGAATTTTCAGAGGCTTCCAAGTTCTTTTTAGCAATTGCTAAAAACAGTCTCCAATGCAATAAAAAGAAAATCAGGCTCCATCCAGTCATTCCACCCCTTGCATTTTGCCAATTAGCCTTTGTTCTTCCGGTGCTTAAAATTCATTCAGATGTTATCACTGTGAGTGATAAGGA
Source organism: Equus asinus (assembly GCF_041296235.1). NCBI lineage: Eukaryota > Metazoa > Chordata > Mammalia > Perissodactyla > Equidae > Equus > Equus asinus. The sequence continues at coordinate 153,829,613 of NC_091792.1, forward strand.
AGATTTTAACCACTGGGTGGTTATGAGCATGAATAAGCAGCCCAATTGCCCAGAGGCGATGACTGTGAACCAGAGGGAGCATCAGGATCCCAAGTCCTCAGATGAATTGTTTCCCTGATGATTTTTGGTTGTTCAAACCAAAGAATATATTCGTGAAATATTTAATAGTAGACAAGGCTAAGCTGTAATATTTTAGAACCAGTAGGACATTTGGAGATCAACTAGAAGATAATATTTCCCTTATCCTGGAAGACAAAGACTTGGCTAGAAGGCCCAGCGTTGAGGGTGAGAATTTAACAGAGCGAGAGTGGGGTCTCTTAGGCCCCCATTTGCATTTTGCTTGGAATAACCTTGATTTAATCAGGCAAGCGTAATCAAATTCTGTGCTAGGTGGTGTCTCCCTGTGGTTGTGGTTTGCATTCCTCTGATTACTGGTGGTGGTGAGCACCTTTTTCTATATGGATTGGCCATTTATATGTCTTCTTTACAGAAATCTCTATTCAGAGCCTTTGCATATTTTTTAATTGGGTTATTTGGGTTTCGTTGCTTTTGCGTTGTGTTCTTTTTATTCTAGTGAAATAAGCCAGACACGGAAAGACACATACTGCATCATCTCATTTACATGTGGAATCTAAAAATGTCCAACCCATAAAGGCAGAGAGTAGATGGTGGTTGCCAGGGGCTGGGGGAAATGGGGAGATGTTGGTCAAAGGCATAAAGTTTCAATTATCCCGGGATGAATAAGTTCTGGAGATCTAATGTACAGTGTGGTGACTGTAGTTAATAATATTGTATTGTATACTCATAATTTGCCAAGAGAGCAGATATTAAATGTTCTCACTACACACACAAAAAAGGGAACTATGTGAGGTGATGGATGTGTTAATTAGCTTGATTGTGGTAATCATTTCACAGTGTATATGTACATCAAAGCATCACATTGTACACCTTAAATATATATAATTTGTATTTGTCAAGTAGACCTCAATAAAGCTGGAAAAAAAGTTCTGCGCAATGTTTTATTACTTTTGCAAATGTGTTTAATATCCAAAAAAGGTGGAAGAAAAGAAAATAATGAATTTTCCCAACCCCCTCACTTTATAGAGACAAGAAGTGGGGCTGCAGAAGGCAGTAGGGTTTGGGAGTGGCAGGGGAGGGATGCTATGCTGCCTTGAGTGGTTTGGGCACATCGTTTGAACTCAGCAAATCTCTCTCTCCCTTCCCCCATCTCCATCCCCCTGGGATGAAAGAGAAAGAGAAAGGGTAAAGTTCCCGCTCTGCAATTCTTACAAGGATCCCTATGATATATGTGCAAGTACCTTGGAAAGCGCAGGGAATTAATTAGAGTTAGCTCTCTGCATAAACTCCCATGCATTTGATGTGATCGGTCAGTCACTCTAATGTCTTGCCAGGAGCTTTGCTTTTTGCTAGGCCTTGTACTCCCTTGGAGTTTAAGGGGTGAGAAATAAGCCTGCATCAGGGTGTCAGCTCCCCAGCCCTCCTCTGAGGAAGGATCTATCACTTTCTCCCTCATTGATCAAATGTCACCACAATTATCCTGCTGCTGGAAATAGCTCTGGTATTTTTTGACGGTGCGTAGCTCTGAAGCTCCTGTCAAGCGAATTTCTGCTTCACGCCTTCAGCCTCCTTCTCTCTGGGGCCTTTGGTTAATTGACTCTGGGCTGAGGTAACAGTCATATTTGCAGCTCCTTGTCCTGTTTCCAGCTCCCCCCGACAAAACTTTCTTTTTCTCTGTTGATCCTGTAGTGAGTTCCAATAGGGAGAAGTAGTAATAAGCTGATTCTCTGTTTCTCTCAACAACTGGTGTCACACAACCTGGTCTTTCCATCCCAACTAGTGTCTGCAGCAACTTCCAGTTTTGTGCCACCCATAGATTTCGTTAAAGGGCTATTTCCTCCCCTTTCTGGGCCATTAATGAAGAGATGAACCCGTTGGAATAGTGCCACATTTGGAAGTCTCCGCCCAGCTGCACCCTTGGCTGTCTATCTCTCTTCTTTGTCTATATTTCTCAGGCACTTTCAATCTGTGGGTTCAGAAACAATTTCTAAAAGGATCAGAGAGAGACTAGTGCTTGAATTCCCGCAGATATGCTGGGGATAGTGAAAAGGGCAGGGGGTTTGGGTCCCTTCGAATGAACCCTAGATCTGCCCCAAACTCACTGTGATTGTGTCCAGGGACGTTAAGAGCTCTAGGACTCTGAAAATGAAACTGGGAATACTGATAACATCTTCCAAGAATTATTGTGAAGATTAAATTGCGTGAGGCAGCATATAAAGTACCTGACATAAGATCTGTTTTATATTAGGGATTCAATCAAAGTTGATTCTTTCCTCCCAATAATTTATATTGAGGATTTATGGCCCATGTGGCTTGAGGCCAGCCTATATCCCTGGCCTAGACTGTTTCAGTGCACACCAGCCCAGCTTCCAAGGCCGGCACCTGCAGTTTCTTGCCCAAGTGCTTTCCCTCACAATGAGAGCTTATTTTGCTGCCCAAAAGGCAGGCAGGTGGACCAGGGAAGGAATGCTCACAAGGCTACCTTTAACCCATGAACAAAGCATAAAGACTCCAGCTCCTCCATCCTTGCTTTGGATAACTCTGAGGTCCTGTTCCACACGAGCTCCAGAGTTCCTCCAACAGGTTTAAGCTCCAAGTGCCCACAGTGGTAAATGGCTTGATAACACAGCCCTTATTATCTGCCTCTCCCTCCCTGACCTAAGACAGCCTAAGGTCACACAGACTAAGAATTATATCTAGTGCAGTATGAAGTGCTCGATTAAAAAATATTTCCTCCTCTACTTTTATTCTGTCCCTGGAAGTGTTCAGATTCTGACAGGGCAGCTACTTAGTGGGTTTACCCCTACAGTAGGATTTTGCATCAATTGAAAGATTGGAAATAATTTTTAAAGTGTCTGTTGATACATGAGAAAATATGATTGGCGTCTATGCAGTGCACTTTGAAAAATATTCAAAGTTCCTTTCTCATTATTAAAGTTGCAATCTGTACAAAGATTGATTACCTATTGATTATCTGTCTTAATTCCTGCCCAAGGATAGTCTAGTGCATGCAGAACCAGGATGGTAGACAGTGGGCGAGGGGTGGGGGTGTGGCATAATCCAAGACAGAGATGACAAGAGGAAACTGAAAGTCACTGGAAGGGGTCCGTGATCCAAGAATTTAAGAATGGGGTCATCATGGAAATATGGGGCCTACAGTCAAGAACCTGATCAGGACAGAAAAACGTTGGAGATGAATGAAGTGGTTCCAGGAGAATTGCAAGTCTTCACAGCTTACCTTTCAGCACCACCAAGGTTTACAACTTTAGAAGAGCCACCAACACTGAGCACTAACTATGAGCTGGGCAGCTGAGTGCAGGTTGGGCTACCGGAGGAAAGTCAAGACAGACGTCCTCATTGGGATTCAGCAAACAGGGCAAAGGTATTACAACCCGCCCACTGCTCAGTGTCTGAGCGCCTCTACCTTTGAATTCCATCAGTTTCACATGGCTCCCTTTTCTTTTTGTCATAATGGCTTCACTGATGACTTTACTCCCTTCTCGACACGGGTATCACCCTTGTTTCTGTGCTAACTCATCCATTGTTGGCTGACCTGGAGCAGAAAATAGGTTGCTTAATAAATAGTGCCAGCATTGGTACAATACAGCCTCTTTCTAGGTCACCGTACCTGGTGAGGAGGGAACAATGGTCTCGCGGTTGAAAGGAAATGTACTGCCCTATTAGGAACGCTGTCCCTTAGATGGTTAATTAACCAGAGACTTGGGAGCCGGACGCAGAGAGCTCTCTCTGAGGATGAGAGGGAAGTGGTGGCACTGTAGGCAAGCTGTAGGGGATAACCTTGGATGTCCTATAAAGAGCTGGTCACACAAAATGCTGCACAGAGAACATCTGATTTAGCATTTATACAGTACGCAGCCTTGTTCCTTCTCACTGCTGTGGACCTTTTTGGCAGGGGCTCTTTAATCCACTAGGACGTTCAATCAAGCCCTTTTGAAAGTTTCTGGCCCTACATGCTTCCTTTATCCAAGCAGGCCACCTGCGCCCAGTCCCTGCCCAGGCAGCCAGTGCCACATAATGACAGCCTTGGTGCCCTTTCCTGCGTCAGCAACTCCCCTTGACCTGCCCGCCTTGACCCTTCACACTTTCTACTTCCTGACTATTTCCTGGTCTTGACACCTTCCAACTGTACCATTTATAAAATCTGCCATTTATCCAACATCTTCTGTGAAATATGAAGTACAATAAGAGGGGAGAAGGTGAGCTCTGAGTAAACAGATGTGAATTTCAATCCCAATGTTGTTGATCTTTTCCAGCAGTGTGATCTTGAGCAAGTTATTCAACCTTCTTAAGCCTCAGCTGATCCGTCACTAAATGGAGATACTAACACATAAGTGCTCAGTAAATACTAGCTGTTATTTCTGTTATTAACAGTCACTTTTATTCTATTAATATTATAATAATATTAGATATATAAAGATGATATATTACTACAATTATGTATTTATATAAATAGATATAAAATTACATAAAACAAATAATTATACATTATTACTTATTATTAACTGCTATCACTGTTAATAATTACTGCTATTATTACTTAACATTGTCATCATATTTATATCCATATTATTTTCTGTAAATTCTCAATTCTGTGAGGCATATATAATCATTCTCACTTTAAATATGGAGAAACTGAGGTTTAGGAAGATTCAATAATTTTCCCACAGTGACACTTCTCCTAGTAACTGGTGGGACAAGAATTAGAACTCCTGGTTCCCAAATCCACTTTCTATCTCATTCTCTTCTGTTTTTCTTTCTTTCCTCTTCTTTATTTTTTTAAATCTAACTCCCCTCCTTTCCATAGTCCTTCTCTCGTTTTCTCTCTCTCTCTTCATCCTAGGAATCCAGAGTTTGGAGACAGTTGACTGACACCTGATATTTGCAGACAGGACTTTGAAGAGTGAATGTTTTCTTCATTGGATTAAGTCATAAAACACTACACTTGAAATCAGAGCTTGGATCTGGGACTTCTCTGAGGAATGAACAGTGACTGAGAATCCAGGCCATGGAAGGTGGTCAACAATCCTGTAACACCCACCTGTCAGATGAGAAAGCCCCAGCTCCAAAGACCAAGATGTGCAGTGTGCGCTCATTCATCTAGGTCCGGGGTTGGCACTATTGACGTTTGCAGCTAGCCGATTCGTTGCCGTGGGGGCTGTCTTGTGCATTGTAGAGTGTTAAGCAGCGGCACTGGCCTTTGCCCACTAGAGGACAGTAACATTTCCCCTAGTTGTGACAAGCAAAAATGTCTCCAGACATTGCCAAATGTCCCCGTGGGGAAAAATCACCCCCCGTTGAGGATGACTGATCTGAGTTGGTTGTTGGAAGATCAGGAAGAAATAGTAAGAAAATGCTTTTGAATAAAAGAATCTTTGGAAGGAGGGATATGGAGACCCTGCTTCCTTGGAATGATTGTAGAAGTCAGGGTTGGAAGGATTGGGTGGGTTCCAGCTTTGCCCTCGTCTGGCTGCACTCGATCAACGCCACCTGGACAAGCCAGTTTCTGTCTCAGCCTGAGTATCTTCAGTGGGGAGATGAGGGGTTATGTTTGTATGCCTCCAAAATTCATAGGCTGAAGCTCTAACCTCTAATGTCCCAGTGTGATAGTATTTGTGGATGGGGCCTTTGGGAAGTAATTAAGATTGGATGAGGTCATGAGGGCGGACCCTCATGATGGGATTAGTGTCCTGATAAGGAGAGCATCAGAGAGCTTTTTCTCTCTCTCTCTCTGATGTGTGAAGACACAGCTAGAAGGAAGCTGTCTGCAAGCCAGGAAGATTGCTCTCACCAGAACCCAGCCATTCCAACACGCTGATCTTGGACTTCAAGCCTCCAAAACTGTGAGAAAATAAATTTCTTTTATTTACACCACACAGTCTATGGTATTTTGTTATGGCTGCCAGAGTAGACACACATGTAGAAGTAATAATTTTGCTTGTGACTCAGGATTGTTAAGGGAATTAGTTGCAGTAAATCTGAAAACTGTTAAGTGGCAGTAATATTTAGTTTTTATTGATAGTTATTAGTTTCAAAGACATTGAGCAATTAACTGCTTATGAAGATTGGCAAGCACTGGTCCTACCAGACCCTCTTTGCTGAATAGGTGACCTACTTGTAATTGGCTCTTTACTGGTATGCCATGGAAGGCTGCTAAAAACTTGAAACTAGTGTACACTTAATTAGTTGATTTACTCATTTCACAATGAGTGAACAAGTCAGACTCAGAACTTGCCCTCATGGAGCTGATATTAAGGTGAATATATAAACTTGACTTGCAAGATTGAATCAAGACAGATACTGGACAGAATAAAGTCATAAATCATTTCATTAAATAATTTTTAAGAACTCTGTTGGAGAAGTCCAGAGTTCTATGACAGTACACACCAGTAGAAACCTCTTTCTTGAGTAGCATCAACAGGCTTGCTGATATCCACTGCAAATGACTGCACTGCTAAGAAACCCTTCTTTGTAAATGGTATTCAAACGAAACTTAGGTTAGGGCAACGAATCATGATTCATTTAGTGTATTCCTGGAAATCGTTAGAGATAAACTCCTCTTTTTTACATATACAATGCAAGAAACTAAAAGTGGAATGAGCAAGTACATGCCTTTTGCTGCTGCCAGAATCACGTAGCGCTGGCCCAGGAAGGGCTGGGAACGCTCAGTGGGAGGACGTGGAGCCAAACAGAATACACGTTGCAAAGAATGTTTATTCACAGACATTTATGAAACTTCCAGCAGGTGTCAGTCACAGTGCTAGTTGGCGGCACACCTTACTCCTACAACTGCAAGAGTTTCTGGTTTATAAAGCTCTGGTTTACAAAACCCTGTCTCATTTGTTTATCAAATAAGATAAACAAAAAGGCAAGTATGAATTATTATTGTCTTTTAATAAGTAAGAAAACCTAAGCATAGAGAGACTCAATGACATGTTCACCATCAGCATCAGGTAAGTTAAAGAGCAAAGGTTCCCATCCAGGTTAGTCTTCGACACCTGTCATTGTGCCACATAGTACCACATTCCATCAAAACACACTTTCCTCAAGCCTACTAGTAAGCACGCAACAAAGTAGCTCAGTTTGTTGTCATTAAATAGATCAGTGCATTTGGTTACCACTCAAATCCATTTCCTAAATTGTCCGGTTCAAGCTCCCTTTAAACCATAAAATTAAAATTATCCCATGCTTCATCTCAACTCAATTTACTTTCAATTAATATAACAGAGTTTCATGGAGTATCTACTTCATATGTGAGAAAAAGTGAGTAAGGTGGAATATACTGGGCTCTTTGAACATCAACAGACCATTCTCTTTGGCAGAGTACGAGGTGTCTTAGGAGATGAGATTATAAGAATAGAAGGAAGGATTGAGGCCATTGAAGGCTTGGTGTTTCACGGTGTCTTAGTCTGCTTGGTCTGACATAACAGAATACCACAGGCTGGGCAGCTCAAACGACAGAAGGATATGTCTCACGGTACTGGAGGCTGGAAGCTCCAGATCAAGGTTTGTTAGGGTCGGTTACTGGTGAGGGCTCTCTTTCTGGCTTGCAGATAGCCATGTTCCCACTATATCCTCACAAGGCCTTTCTTGTACACGCACTCAGAGAGAGAGTGAGGTCTCTAGTGTCTCTTCTTATGAGGACACTAATCTTATGGTATCAGGGCCCCATGCTTATGACCTCATTTAACCTTATCCTTGGAGGCCCCATCTCCAAATACAGCCACACTGGGGATTAGGGCTCCAATACATGAATTTGGGGGTAGAAACAAACATTCAGTCCACAACAGTCCACCCCTGGACACCCCCCCATAATCATGTCCTTTTCACATGCAAACTACATTCATTCTATCCCAATAGCCCACAGTCTTAACTCATTCCAGTAGCAACTCTAAATTCTAAAGTCCAGAGTCTCATCTACATATCACTTATATTAGATATGGGTGAGTCTCGGGGTGCAATTCATCCTGAGGCAAATTCCTCTTCAGCTGCGAACCTATAAAACCAGACAAGTTATGTGCTTCCAAACTATAATGATGAGACAGGCATAGGATAGACTTCTCTTTTCCAAAAGGCAGAGATGAGAAAGAAGGAAGAGGTGACAGGTCCCAAGAGAGTCCAAAACCTATCAAGGCAAACAACATTATATCTTAAGGCTTGATGCTTTGCACTCCAGACCCACTGGGGTGGCAACACTCATGGGACACAAACATTCAGTCCACGACACATAGTAGTTCCTGAGGCAATGGAAAGTCATTTTAAGTGTTTATACCTAAATATAACGTGCAAAATATTATTCCAAAAATATCAATTTGGTTTGAGAGAAAAATATAGTTTGAGTTGAGGAAAAAATAAAGTAAGGTAAAATAGAAAGTTATTGTACTGATGCATTCACTTTTTTTCCCCCATCCATTCATTATATATTTACAGTGCAATGGTTGTTTGTTATGTGGCACACTGATTGTTGAAGGTGCAATAACAAATGGGATTGACCAACCCCTGCTCTCAGGGAACTTATTTTCTAGCATGCAGAATGACCTGGTTGAAGCATGGAAATGGGGTGGAGTGGAGGGGTAAATGTGAAACGTGATTCAGAAGTAGGATCAGCAAAGCGTGGATCCGCAAGGATGTGAGTTGAGCAGCTGAATGAAACATTGGAGATGTCCAATAAAGCACATTTAAAGTATGGATATTCTTTTTGTAATCCTTTAGGATGAATATAGGAGGGGAGCAACAGTCATACCTTATTGGGGGCTGTTGTAAGGTTAACAGAATCTGGTATTACCGTGCCAGGTGCTTCCAGGATGGTAAAATAGCCTAAGGCAGGTTAAGATCCTCATTTAGTCATTCCTTCAGTAAACATTTGCTGAATGCCACCCCATGTGTCAGATACTATTTTAGGTTCTAATAATACAGAGGTGAACAAAATATATCAAGTCTCTGCTTTTCTGGAATTAACATTGTATTGAGAGACACAGGCATCCAACAAGTAAATAGGTACATGATACAGTTTCAGATTGGGATTGTGTGATATGAAGAAAACTCAAATGGGGTAAAGGATCCAAAAGTGAGGGAGAAAGCACTACTGTAGAAAGCTGGTCGGGGAAGGTCTCTCTAGAGAGGGAACATTTGAGAAGAGGCCTGAACAAAGCTTTGAGTTAAGTCGCTTCAATCCTTATTGAACCCCAACAGTGCAAAGAGCCTAGTGGTAGATCCTAGTAATAAGAGTAATAAGTCAGGAAACACGAGAATCACAGCAGCCCACATAAAAGAGCCCACAGAGAGCCCACAGAACTCTTTTTCGTGAATCATCTCATACTGAACTCTCTCTCTCTCTTTCGCGTGCTCTTTCCTCCACCCGCAGAGATCATTTATCTCAGAATCAGAGAATGTGCAATTGCAGACAAACAGGATATAACAAATAGAAGGAACTTTTTGAGACAGGAGCTATCCCCTACCACTCACAAATAGTAATGGCCTCCATATGCGAAGTCTCCACCTTGTGATTGTCCAACCCATATTTGATCTCGTTGCCCAGTGGAAAACTCACCATCCTGAAAAGAGGCCATGTGCTGCTTAACTTCTCTCCACAACTCATACGTCTGGCCTCTGGCACCAAACTGGACAAATATATTCTCTCTTCTTCCACATGTTAGTCCTATGGATATTCATGTCCAGGTGAACGACACTTCAACCGTTCCTCAGATGTGTTGTTATAGAGTTGTCTCCTATTCTGTCTTCCTTCCCAACCCCTTGACTGCTCTCCTTTATATTGAGGGTACTACTGTGGGCCAGGGGCTTCACTGTGCACTAAAATATCAAGATCAATAAGATATAATCCCTGATCTTTAAGACTTACCATCTATTAGGAAAGAAAAGTTTGAGGACAAATTATCACAATGTGACAGGGTTACATTAGTAGAGAGAGGACAATGAGCTCCAACACTTCAGAAAAAGCCATGGCAAGGGTGGTCAGGGCTAACCAGCATGTGGCCACGGCAGATGGTTCTGAGCTGAGAGAATGAACCAGGTAAGCATAGGTAGGCTCATGTGAAAATGCAAGCATGCTGAAGGAACTCCTCCTCAGACCCGAAGCTTTGTGTTCCTGAAGATGGTCCTGCAAATCATTTTGGAAAACCAGGTATGGAGATGTTTCATTATGTCAAAGACCCTTTGCTCATCCTAAGACATCCAGATGAGTGTGACCATACAAAAGAAGACTGTCACCCCCTTTGTTTGGAGACTAGCTGTTGCAATCGTGCCCCCCGAGATGGGTTTAAATGGACTTAGATTTTGTCTCTGCATGCATCACATCACATGAATCTTTCTTTTCTCCAGTTCGAAGTATTAGCCCCTTGAAAACATGGACTAGAATATGTTTCCCTCAGCACCTCACAAAGGGAATGGCAATGTATAAGCATAATAATTATAATAATAACGTGTGTGGCTTGGTAGAATTTGCAAAGCAATGTCATACACAGCATTCACTTTGGGGGGTAGCTAATTTCCCCATTTTGCTTATTAAGGCAGGTGATAGGAGTCCAGAATGTCATGTGGGCTGCCCCATGACAGATATACAATTTGTAGGGGCAGAGCTAGAATCTAGGTCTCTGGTTCCAAGCTAATGTACTTTCCTCTAACATTTAATGGCTGCATTCCTCAGAAGAAATAAACGTAGGTGGAGGTAGAAGACATAAAGAAAAACCAATTGAGCTACCAGCCGTTGCCCCTGCATTTATTACTCATCTCCGACCCTTTTACCCTGCAATCGTCTGGTTTTTGTAGAAAGGGTCTAGGGAGCCTGGGAGCAGCTGTCAGCTTTTCAGAGGTTCTCTGGTCTATTTCTGAGAACGTGCCTGCCTCTGAGTCCAGGTAGCGCAGCACGCCCCAGCGAGCAGGGATAAGAGGCACGGTCTTTCACTTAGATTGCTGAAGTTCATGGCGCACAGTTCGCTTTCATGCAATGTCCTGTCAAGCAGTTTGGATAAAACACAAGCCCTAAGGTTACTGGACGTGCATGCTTTTGTCTATCTATTCTTTAAGAAAAGCACAAGATGGAGAGAGAACTGGCATTTTATGCTACATAACCAGGTGCTATGTCATAATAGTAACCAAAACTTTTGTAAAGCTTTAGAACACGATCAATACATAATTCTAATTCTTAAAATTGCCTTTTGCAATAGACATTTTTAATCCCCATTTTATGGTTGAAGAAACTGGCAGTCAGAGAAGAAGGAAGGAAAAAAATAATATTCTGAGAGTATTTGCCATATGTTAGGCACTCTCAGAGTTTTACATGTATTAATTTATTTACTTTTCACAACAACCCTATAAGATAGTTTCATTTTTTTTCTGTTTCAAAGATGAAAATCAAGGAGAGTCAGACAGACTATGTAATTTGACCAAAGTCACACAACTAGTAAATACGGTGTTGAGAGAAGAAGCCTGGCGACAGCTCCAAGTCCTCCTACAAAGAATTGGGCTCAGCATTTTCATCATATGTCATCTCATTCAGTCCTGTCTGTCACCTGGGGAAACAGATATTGGGGTTCCTGTACTTTATATGCTAAGAATCAGAGAAACTAAGAGACTTGCCTGAATTCATGTAGCAGAGCTGGTATTCAAGCATTCTAACATCACATCCCATACTGCTTGGCTACACTCACATTCCTGATAAATAAGACAAATGAGGCCATGCCTTTTGCTAATACTAAAAAATAGTCATTTGTATTCTCAATTGTATATTAGAACAGTGATGAAATTCACACAATTTGCCATTATTGTACGGGCTAATTTCATTTCTATTTTCTAAATTATGATGTCATTCTTTAAAATAATTGGTGAAAAGTCAGTTGTAAGGGAGCTTGTTCTCGTCTAAATAGCCAGTTTCCCAGAGGTAGAATGAGCAAATCCTCCAGGGCAGCTCCGATGGAGGCAAACGTGACAGGTGTGTGGGCTGTGGGACTTTGGGTGGAGGCCCCTGGTCCCATGAATCCAAGAGTTTCCCTTACAAACGGCAGGGCCCAATCAAATGTACCTCACTTCTCAAACCCAAAACTCCTTTGAAATCACTGGGTCCATTCCCAGAAGTCCATGGGCTTCATTGTCCATAATCTTTTCTTATTATTTTTAACAATAATTCACAGTAGTTTGAGTCTTGCCATCTTGTTTTCTTTGGCTCTTAGGAGGCTAGAGGTTTCATATCCCTTCTTGATTTCAATAGAAGTACTATTCCTGAGTCACTGCTACCAGAGTTTCCTTAGTTTTCAAATCTTGTGCCATTAACAAAAAAAAAAAAGAATATCTCCCAGCTACACTTGCTGGCTTCAGTAATTGTAAAAGAATCAACAACCAGAACTATGTTTTTCCAAACTTTAATCAGCAGCTTCTAGGTAGAGGCAGATTTGAAATAATAAAATTGTGGATTTTAATTTTCCCCTTACAATTTATTGTTTGTATAACCATTGTTATGAGTTAAGCTTTCTGGTCCTTGGCTTTCTCACCTTAAAACTTCAAATTCTATTACGTATAAGGAAGGTTGTTCTAGAAATTAAGAGAAATCATTCCTTCACCCATTTCCTTGCTTATTTGTAAACTATTCAATAAATATGTTTTGAGGATTTACTATGTACTGAGTATTCTGCCAATCATGGGAAATGATGGAGGTTACAAAGCTTTCATTTCTGTTCTCAAGGAGTGCATAATCTATTAGGAGAGAGTTAAGTGCACGATTAGTAGTTGGTGTGCTGTCTGCTAACAGGATGTATGTACAGAAGCTACCAGAACACCAAGGGTTGTGGGGAGGTTTCAGCATCTAACTTTGGTTGTGTGTTGAGTGGTGGAAAGTGTATAAATGGATCAAGATATTTATTCTGAGGAGGAGAAAATTAATCAACAACTTAATAAATGAATAAGATTAAGCCAAATGGTGAGGGGTTTAAGGCAGGAGCATAAAAGAAGAGTACTCTTTTTGCAGACACATACCTAGGACAAAGTTTGAAATGCTAATAAGTGCTTAGTATTTTGAATCTCTTTGATTCTAAATAAAACAACGAAGAAAGCCAATTTGACCTCAAAACCTGCCTTTGGTTGCATGTAACCAAAGCTGTTACATTTCAGTGTTGAACACTGAATCTTCACAGCTTCCCAGACTTAGGAGTTGCACTTTGAAGTACGCAAAAGATAAGATCCTGTGGGGACAGGACTTTCTGAACATTGAGAGATTAATTTACACCAGCACAAAATAAAATCAACCTGCTGCTAATCAAAGTTCCAATTCCTATTTTCCAGGGCATTTCACAGGAGGATTTTCCCACTATGGAAATAAGCAAAAGATAATAGAAAAATCACTCTTGTGCTACTTTGGAATGAAAACAAACGATGAAGTTGTGCTCTGATGGGAAAGTTAGAAGGCTGTCATTGATATGTCTCTGTGGAGGGGAAGAAGGTAGCATTCCAAGTAGGAAAAACGCTGCCTCAGTCAAGTAATTCGATCTATTTATGTCTCTCTTTATGTACACCTAATATGAGTACAGCATTATATTGGTTATTGGGATTTGATTCCATATAACCCACTTAGATTAAGCATGATCGTGATATAAAGAAAAGAAGATGAGTATTTTGATTTAGTTCTCACTGTGCCGCTTAAACAGAGTGACCTTGGGTGGGTCTTACTCCCTTTCCCACATAGTCAACGTTATTAATATCATCAGCATTGTCCATAACACTTTTGGTAATCAAATATAAATGGACAGATGTGAAATTACTTTAGGTGTTATAATGCAAAATGAAAGTAAAGTTAGAAAATATTCCAATGATGAATTTGAGTTAACCATTTCCTAACTCCAGACCTGCATTCATAGAGCTGAGAATATACCAAAAGATACTCAAGGATATGTGACCCCTGCTGGCTAAGTCAGCTTAGGATGCTGAAACAAAATACCATAGACTGGATAGTTTAAACAACAGACATTTATTTCTCACAGTTCTAGAAGCTGGAATGTCTCAGACCAAGATGCTGGCAGATTTGGTGTCTGGTGAGAACCCTCTTCCTAATTTGCAGACAGCTGCCTTCTTTCTGTATCCTCACATGTCGAGAGAGAGAGACATCATCTCTCTCGTGTCTCTTCTTATAAAGGCACTAATCCCATTCGCGATGGCTCCACCATCATGACCTAACTATCTCTCAGAGGACCCACCCCCAAATACCACTACAATGAGGATTAAGGCTTTGACAGATGAACTTTGGGGAGACACAAACATTCAGCTCATACAACTGCCATTAAGTTTTGGGTAACTTCTACTGTTGTTTCATCTTTCAGACTTATTGTCGGCCTCTTGACATTTGTTTGGGAAATTGATCTTGATATACTGATGCATGCTTCCCGGCCCTACTTCTTTCTCTTTTTATAAAGGAAGAACCTCATAAACCATTCATCAATCCCTGACACAATAACATTTCTTTTGGATGAATAAGTGAATGAACAGATGAGGCAAATTCAAGGTCTTCACATTCTGGAGGAAGTCTTACCCCATGGTACCCAATGGGCGAGCCTCTCAGAGGAAAAATAATCTCCTACCTAGTCCAGCTCTTGGTACCAAGTAGATGTTTATGTGATGTTTGTCACCTTCTCTCACCTTCCTTCGCTGTCTTCATCCTGGTCCCTAACTTGGAGGATACAAGTGGGAAGAATAGGAACATTGTTCTTTTCCCATGAAGTCCTAAGGCTTAATTCTGCCATTTGCTCACTGTAGGAATTTGCTTAAGTTAATTAAGGTCACTGACATACATCAGATGGTAATCAGAGAGCTCAAAGACATTCAATGGGTGCCCACAAAGGGAATGCAATATTGGCGGGAGGAGCAAAGGGATCCATTTTGTTTGCTGTTTGTGCTCGGTCTTTGTTCTCCTGATACCAGAGTGTGATGCCAGGCTGGGCTAGCTCTTTCATTTTGGAGATGCTGGAGGCTGTGATGGGTTTCAGAGAAGAGGAGCATTGTTAGCTGGCTGCTAAGCCTGTCCCTGGTCTCAAGGGCAGTTTTTCTCAGAGGGTTTTATGGGGGAAGAGGAGAATATCCAATATTCTCTATGACTTTCCAAGAAAGAAGGGTCTGGAAGAGAGTAAAACCAAGCCCTTCATCTTGGGTCTTCTGCCCCAAAGCTGCTCCCAGAGTTGTGAAAGTTGTGAAAGGGTCAGCCCATTTACTCAGTACCCTGCCTGCCTCCTAGAAATGGAGCACAGAGGAGGAAGAGATGGTGACTGGACTTCTGAAAGTCACTGCATGCATCAGTGACATTGAGGATGTGACCATGACTTTCACCCAACAGGAATGGATTCTGCTGGACCTTTCTCTGAAGAACCTGTGCAGAGATGATGAGATAGTAAAAGGCAGGCATCTCTTCTCACCGGGGCATCCCTGAGCAAACCTGTAGATCTCCAAGTCAGAACCTGTAGAAGTACCATGCACGGCAAAAAGAAGACTTTCAGAGGACTCTTGTTAAAATTGAGAAATAGTATTTAAAAACAAGGAGATTACTCCTAAGCAGGACTTTATTGAGGTAGGGCAATCCAAAATCATGAAACAGCCATTAAAATAAATAATCTCCAGGGCCCGGTCCCATGGCACAGTGGTTAAAGTTTTGTGTGCTCCGTTTCAGTGGCATGGGTTCACAGATTTGGATCCCAGGCACGGACTTACTCCACTCACCAGCCACACTGTGGTGGTGTCCCAGATACAAAAAAAAATAGAGGAAGACCAGCACAGATGTTAGTTCAGGATAAATCTTCCTCAGCACAGAAAAAATAAAAATAATAAAATCTCCACACACAATTGAAGCCCTTCCCAATTGGTCATCTGTCTCAACTTTTTATTCTTTTTCCAATTACACATATATGAATGTATGTGTGGAAAATATACATTACTCCATGTGCTTTTAAAGTTACATAAGTTTTATTGCAATAGAAAAAGTGGAAGTCATAAGTTAAATGCTTGAGAAATACTGTAAAATTTCTGCAAGATTTTTCAGAAGCTTAAAAAATTATTATGAATTATGTATCTTGAAGAAGGAAAAGAATTCTGAATTATTTACCCATCTCCCTTAACCATGAGATTAAAAACAATAACAACAACAATAAGAACATAAAAAATGAACTGCCGAGTCTGTCAGTAGCTAAGTGTTCGGAGGAACCCATTTTGGAATGAATATAAGACCCTTCGCTAAAGGTGCAGAGGGATCCAGCGCAGTGCAGTGTCTGCCTTGATCAGCCTTGCACCCCAGAACAGGAAAGCTGGAGGCTTCAGGGACGAAGTGAGGCTCAGGTTTGGCTCAGGTGTGCAGTAGAGCTTTCCTCATTAAGCTCCCTCAGGAGCCTCAGCGTAGCAGCAGGCAGCCAGGCAGAGTAAAAGTCTGAGCTAGCTGGGGGTCCCCTGACATCTGGCAGAGACAGCAGGATAAGCCCCAGCAGAGGAGGATGCCCAGCCCCGGTCTGATAGGCTGCTTGTGAAGATGAAGTGAATGGGGGCTTGTGACAGAATTTTCTGAACTGCAAAATGTCGACTGTGAATGCCGCTCCTCGACAGGTAGCATCAAACTCTGTGCTAGGTGTTACTGACACGTGACATAGTTTTAATATATCCATAACCACCAATTCTTGAGCACTTACATCAAGAATTGTGGTGTGGTTACATTGTTCTTCTGCTCTCCCTATATTAACTCTTTTAATACTATTATTATTGACGCTATTATTTAACACTATTATCCCCACTTGAGGTGAAGTACAGGAAGCTTTAGCAATGGGTCCAACACCAGTAGTTCATGAGACGGAGAACTGGGCTCCCCCTCTAGCAGCCTGACTCCCAGCTCAGCTCTTATCCTCATCACTGATCACATAATAAACCTATGAGAGGCATATTATTGCTCTCGGCTTATCAATGAAGAAATTAAGTCTCATGGAGCACCTGTAATTTGCCTAAGAGTCGTACCGCTGTTTAAGTCAGAGCTCTCTTTCCACGAGAGAGCGATGTCTCTGGCTGAAGTTGAAGCCACTCTGAAAACCGATCTCAACAATGCGACATACAAGTGTGACGTTTGGAGATAATTCTCTACCACTTGGGGTGGTCTGCATCATTTCACTCTGTCATTAACAGCAGCCGGATAATCAATTCGACTAGATAGAGTGAAAGCCTTTTGGGAACAGTGGGCAATATTGCAATAAATATAACGTTGTATGTTTATGTAGTCAATTACGCTTTTTTGAGGAGGCTTTCATATCAAATTTGCCTCATCGTTTGGTTCTCCCAATACCTGTGGAGAATAAGTAGCTGCTTTTCAAAAGTGCACCGGATTGAGATTTAGATCTGTTTGAATCCCAGGTCATCCTCTTAACAACGCTGTGATCCTAAATAAGCTTCTTAAAGCACCTGAGTCTGGGACTCTCCTTTAGAAGATAAAGTTAATGTGACAAACTCAGAGTGGTGAGGGAGAAATTAAATTAGTGTCTATCGAGTGCTGTTGGATATGAGGTACTTCCACGGAGCCTCACGTATTCACTGAGTGCCTATTGAGTCCCACTGTGTGCTGGGTGCTGGCCCAGTAAACCCCCATTCTAGAGAATCTGGGCTAAGGATAAGGGATGCATTTCAGTAGGCTCTGAGGTTGTTGATCAAACTGCATGACCTGGGACAAGAGACTTAGGGTTTCTGGATAGTCAATCCTTGCTCCCTGAAAAGAAAACAAATGCGACTCTTGGATCATATTAGTGGGTTTCCAGTTGTGTTCTATGTGTCCCAGAGATTTCATAAATGTTCCTTGGGAGCCTCCCATTAAGATGGGAGGGTAGGTTTGACACGGTACAACACCCCTCACCCCCTTCTTCAGAAGTGATAGAGTCGCTGTGCGTGAATAATAAATAAACATACACTGTTTGGCCTTCGATTTTGTGTGATTTTATTTTAAATATAGCTGATTTTTTACAAATAGAGCATGTTTGTTTTAAATCCATATTCCTAGTTTAAAAAAGTCAAATGACTATCACACAGAGTATAAACCAGTTGTGACAAGTAGATCTGATTTTCTCGCTGGCTGTGTGACCATAATGTGTGTTTAACTTTTCTGTGCTTTAACTTTCTGATCCATAAAATGGGATAATACTATCTCATAGAATGTTAGTAAGACCCAAATGAGATCATCTTTTAAAAAATATGCCTCGGCCCATAGCTTTGCTAAATACATAATTTTTTTCTCTCTATACTATCTTGGGGAACAGAAGTACCTCCAACGCTCTGTGTTCTGGGTCTTAAAATATAGCCAGGATCTTTAAAGGTGTGGGTTTCCTTCTGATTTATGGAAAATGATTCTAGCTGTCTTTCTTTATGAAAGCACTGTCTGATTTCAACATTTTCAATGCTGAAAAAATACAGATCTACCACATATTTATAATCCAATATACATTTAAAATATGTATATATAATCACTTTTTGAAAAACTAATATATAATCAGGGTATTTTAATTTTGTTCTGCATTTTATGATTATTAAAGACACCATTTCAGACGTTCGGATGTAATTTTTAAACATATAAACTGTACGCATACACCATCATTCTATGTCTTGATGTCTACGATTTAGGAGGTCAATCAAATATCTACTACCTTTCCATTTAGAAGGTGATTCAAGGGACCCTTGCTGTGCTCACAGCTTCAACAAGGGTGTATTTAGGTCTCTTAACCCCTGTGCCCTCCGTTACTGTGTTATCCAACCCCTGTGAGTGTATAGAAAGAGGTGGCTATTGTGCCAAAGTCTGAAATTTTTTCAGCCTGCCGTTCACACTTCAGGGCAACTATTGTGTCTTTCCTTTTTTCAAATTTTTAAAATCTTTCTTAAAATTGAAGTATAATTGACATTCAACATTGTGTTAGATTCAAGTGTGCAGCATAATGATTCAATATTTGTATAGGTTGCCAAATCATCACCACAAAAACTCTAGTTAACATCTGTTACCTTACACAGTTAGAAAATATTTTTCTTTGATGAGAACTGTTAAGATCTACTCTATCAGTAACTTACAAACGTGCAACACAGCATTATTGACTATAGTCCTCATGCTGTACATGACATCCAGGACTTGTTTATTTTGTGACTGAAAGTTTGCACATTTTGGCCCTCTTCACCCATTTCTTCCCACACCCCCTACAAACACCTCTGGCAACCACCAATCTGTTCTCTGTGTCTATAAGTTTGGCTTTTAGTTATTTCATTTTATTTTTTAGATTTCACATATAAGTGAGATCATATGGTATTTATCTTTCTCTGTCTGACATTTCACTCAGCATAACGCCCCGGAGGTCCATCCATATTATCACAAATGGCAAAATTTTATTCTTTTTTATGTCTGAATGATATTCCATTATATATGTAAGGAATGGGATATACATATGTATATACATAGATTAAATTTTCTTTATCCATTCATCCATCAACGTACACTTGGGTTGTGTCCACGTCTTGGCTATTAGAAATAATGCTACAGTGAACACGGGGTGCGTATATTTTTTTGAGTTAGTATTTTCATTTGCTTTGAATAAAAACTCAGAAGTGGAATTGCTGGATCATATGGTAGTTCTAGTTTTAACTTTTTGAGTCACCTCCATAGTATTTTCTATAGTAGCTGCACCAATTTACATTCCTACCAAAAGTGCAGAAGAGTTCCGTTTTTCTCCACATTCTCACCAACACTTATTATTTATTGTCTTTTTGATAATAAATAACAATATAATAAATAATAATATATTTATTATTATATATAATAATAACATAAATAACAATGTAATAATTCTAACAGGTTTGAGGAGATATAGCATTGTGTTTTGATTCGCGTTTCCTGATAATTAGTGATACTGAGCGTCTTTTCACGTATCTGTCCCCATTTGTATATCTTCTCTGGAAAATGTTTATTTAGACCTTCTTCCCATTTTTAAAGTTGATTGTTTTCTTGCTATTGAGTTGTATGAGTTCTTTATATATTTTGGATATTAACCCCTTATCAGATATATGATTTGGAAATATTTTCTTCCATTCAGTAGCTTGCTTTTTCATTTTGTTGACGGTTTCCTTTGCTGTGCAGAAGCAACTATTGTTTCTTTTCACAGTAAAGCTGCTTCTCATCCTTAATGCAGTGGAAAACGGGAATTAAAAGGAGATATTCTTTCTAAACGTAGTAAAAGAGAGAAGATACAGAAGGAATTTGTTAGAGGATGAAGAACCATTCATTTGGCGAGACCGCCAGGGTACTTAAGTGATAAAGCTTTGGATTAAAATGATGCTGTCAAGTGAATGAGTCTTGAGATGAGGCAGAAAACCCAAGGAAACTCACCTGCTCAATGGACATCGATCCTCTCTGTTAACGGAATCACAGATTTTGCCTTTCATCTTGGACTTGCCTTCACCTTTGGATCTTGGACTGGATCCCTGTAAAGCCAAGGGCAGCTCAGGATAATACAGGGAACAGCCATCCCACCCTCCATATCCTATTCCTCTTGTAACCTTTTCTTAGATGTCATATTACATCTCTGTTCCTGGGAGAAATAAAACAGCTAAAGAAAGCACAGTTGTAAAAAGAAACTTTATCATTTCCCAGGACCATGGGCCAGTGAGGAGATAAAGTGGAGAAGAAAAATGGGCCAAATTCTTTGGAGAATCAAATTCCTTTGATTCTGTTAATCACAGTGATAAAGGTGAACATGATAAGCTCACCTGCCTTGTTTTCTGTCCTCTGTTTCTTCTCTGAGCCCCACTGGACCAATGGACTGTTATGCATGGGTTTAGCCTGAGCCCAAGTTCCAGGATGAATGGAGGCATCCATGGAGCTTTAGGATAAGAAATTCTTTTCTCGGGGCTGGCCTGGTAGTGCAGCAGTTAAGTTTGCACGTTCCACCTCTCTGCAGCCTGGGGTTCGCCGGTTTGGATGCCGGGTGTGGACATGGCACTGCTTGGCAAGCCATACTGCGGTAGGCATCCCACGTATAAAGTTGAGGAAGATGGTCATGGATGTTAGCTCAGGGCCAGTCTTCCTCAGCAAAGAGGAGGATTGGCAGTAGTTAGCTCAGGGCTAATCTTCCTCAAAAAAAAAAGAAAGAAAGAAAGAAAGAAATTCCTTTCTCAACTGTGAGCCAGCTTTACTGCTACCCAATGATGATCCTGTTCTCAATTTTCCTCCCTAGATGTAAAGCTTCCATGTTGAACCTCAGTTCTGTTCTAGTTCTCTTATACTGAGGTCCCGCCTTCCTTCCATACGTTCTTCTCTAGTTTCTGAGGCCAGGTATTTTCCCAATCAATAATTCTAGTCTCTAGGTTCCAACCCCATTACACTAGGCTTAT
This sequence comes from Equus asinus, assembly GCF_041296235.1. Classification (NCBI taxonomy): domain Eukaryota; kingdom Metazoa; phylum Chordata; class Mammalia; order Perissodactyla; family Equidae; genus Equus; species Equus asinus. The sequence continues at coordinate 153,851,084 of NC_091792.1, forward strand.
GTTTAATATCCTGCTTTCAATATGTTTTTGATGCTATTGACATTTTCCCAAGATATTCATATTTCATCTCTTCTCATATGCCTAAATACTATTTTCTCACCATGTTATAGAAGTCTCACTTGGCACATTATTCACTCATTCCTGCACAAATGAGCACTTGTCTTCTATGTGCTAGCTGTTAGGACAGCAGACGAGAGGGAGATGTGATCTCTGTCCTCATGGAGTCCACAGCAGAGCACAGGACATTGAAACATTTATAGATAAGCAAAACTCATGGATTAATTACATGGAAGTTTGAGTAGAAAATAAATTAACAACTTTCTGAGCATGGGGATGAGGAAGAGGATGCCAAGGATGGGACTCCAGAAGTTGTTGATCCATAACAAACCACCTCAAAACTCAGTAGAGTAAAAGAAGCATTTTCTTATGTTTACGGATTCTGTGGGTCAGGAATTTGGTCATCTTATGGGGGAAGATTTGTCTCTGTTCCCCGATGAGGCCTCAGCTGGGAAGATGTAATGACTGGTGAAACTTGATGGCTGGAGCCTGGAATCATCTGGAGGCATCTTCCCTCACAGGGCTGGCAGTTGATGTGAGCTGACAGCTAGGACACCTACACTTGGCCTTTCTATGTAGCTTGGGCTTCCTCACAGCATGGCAGCCTCAGGGTAGTCCAATTTCTTACAATGGCAGTTCGAGGCCCCAAAGCCAAGTGTCTTAGCTAACAAGGCAGAAGCTGCACTACATTTTGTTATCTAGACTCAGAAGTTTCACAGCATCTCTTCTGTCCATTCTGTTAGTGATAAATGAGTCACAAGCTAACCCAGATTCAAACAGAGGCTTCTTTCTTGATGTCAGAGTTGCAAGGTGTTAGAAAAGCATGCGGGATGGGAGATAGTCTTGCATTCATCTTTGTTGACATATAAGCAGTTGTTTTCACATGTGAACAAAGAAGAAAGGTTCTAAACAGTCTGTGCAAAGATATGAGATGTGAAGGACTGATTAGCTTGATGAACCATTAATAGATTAGTATGCCTCAAGGATGTTGCACATGTAAACGAATTGGTAGGGACTTGTCAAGAGAAGCTTGGGGGTTACAGAGGAGATGTTGAAAAAATACAGGGGACTAGTTAACAAGCTATGGTAACTGACCAGATGAGAGATGAGAGGAGCTTCCACTCAGGCAATCACAGTGGAATTTGAAGGAGGAAATGATCAAGAGGTATTTAAGATGTAAAATCCATATGACTTGCCAGTCCTTTGGCTACCAGGTGAAAGAAACATGAATGTACCTGATATCTGTCACTTTCCTGTTGATCAGCATCTTTCTCTCATGCACTAGGAAGGCATTCAACCACATGAACAAATTGGGGGAGGAATAGAATCCAATCTGGCCAACCAGACCATCGCATCTTGTTGGGGTTGAACGGTAGGCAGCTGACCCAGGCACAGCTAGTGGAGACAATCATAGGATTTCTGGAGCTACTTGAAAGGTGATCTTCTTTCTCTTATGGGAAATATAAGAATGACTTAACCCCAGAGCTTCCACTTGCCATATTTTCCAAATGGAGAGCAGCAGCCAGAGAATGAAGTTAGTTGAGAAAAATTCCCAGCCAAGAGAGGGGAAAGAGAAGAAAACACCTGATGATGTTGTTAGAATCCTCAGATCCAGCTAAGTCAGAAGGTATAATTCACTATATTCCCTCTTATTGAAAGCTTTTTTGAACCATGTTTCCATTCTCTACAATCAAAAGAGTGCTGACCTATGCAGTGGAGAAATTAAAGATGATTCTGGGTATCTCAAAAATGGCAATGGGATACTGTTACTGCCATGAGGACCACAGTAGAGGAGCAAGTCTGGTGACTACATATAACCTATTTTGAACTTGCAGTAGTGGAAGTGCTTGTCAATCAGCCCAGTGATCAACATGCTCTTCTCACTGTGACACGTGAGAGCATTCATACATGTGGCACTCCTGTGGGCTTATTGCATGTTAAACAAAGCTATTAGTCCACTAGATCCAGTTCCATCACACGCTCCTCAAGAAGCATTTCATAATACAAGCAGTTGGCGTTATTAACAACAACCTCACTGATTTATATATTACTAGTTAACTGTTTGATATTATCAGTTAATTAAATATTAAAGGTGACAGATGACTCCTACCACATTTCACGACTGATCATGATGCCTGAGCGTGACCTAAATTGTGATTGCAACCTGATGCTTTTGGCTATCTGGCTGTTGAGATTCGGAGAGAGGACAGAGCTTGAGTTGGAAACTCTGGAATAAGCTAAGGCTTCATCAGTGTCGCTCCATCTGCTGTGACCGAGGATAATTCAAGCTACAATGTGAAGCCCCTAATTCTAAGTGTAATACAAGTAGCTTTTCTCTCCCCAGTGTGTTCTATTGATTGTAGACAAAATGTAATTACCTTCTGAGATATACTTTTCCCATCTTAACTCCCTCTACATGTGAAATGAACTGTAACAGACAAATTAGCTTTTATTCTTTCCTAGCTCCTAACATTCTTAGATTTTTTTTCTGATCTGATGATTCTCTCCTACCAATATAGCTGTGCAGTTGAGGATTAATGGTGTGTTCTACATGGCCAGATAGAAATAATATGCAGTCTGGTGCAATGTCTAGAGTTACAGTGGAATAGAACGCCACAGCTGAAGGGACCTCCTGCAATTGTTGCATCTTGAATCCTCTCTTTTCTAGTGGAAAACAGAGAACCCCAAAGCAGAGGAATCATCCAAGATGACCCATGCCTTGTTAGTTCCAGGGCTGCACAAGCATTCTGGGGCTCCTTCCCTGACTTCTAGTTCTTTCCATTACCTTAATATTTAATGGTACTGACTGAATATATTGTATTTTATAGACATTTTACATGGTTTCCTAATCATTTGCATTGTCCGTCTCAGTGTAATTTACTTCCATCAGAGCATGAGTAGCCCCAGCTCAGCCTAGCTTCATTGCTCCCTTCTGGACCATCAGCAGCAGCAGAAGTGGCAGCATCCGTGGTCCCGCTCAGCTGCACTATGACAAGCAAGAAAGCCTTGAATTTCCCAAATCAGGGCACCTTAGCTGGTGCACATTTTAGGTATACGAATCCAGGGTGCTTGGTATTAAAATACTCTTGTGGAATAAGCATCGTGTTTCACATTTGTATGGCACTTCATAATGTACAAAGTTATGTTCAGAGGGTTGTTTAGAAGTGACAATTAGGTGAGATAAGTAGATGCAAAAGCTTCTGCCAGAGGACAGACCTGGAAGGCCTGTTGAATTCCTATAGCAAGGGCTGCTCCTTCATTTTTAAAAGTAATTTCACAAAGAATATTGTAACAAGAATAAAAAACCTAAAATGTCATCCACGGTCCAATCACAAAGCAAACCTACCCTTTCTCATTTTTCCATGTTTCTTTTTTGAATTGGTCCATTTATATTGTGGGGGGTGTGCGTGTGTTTTGTGTGTATATTCATTTACGCATTCAGGTTTTTTAAACTTGTTTATTTTACCTAACTCCATATTACTTTCCCTGTTGCCACACCGTATTTATAATAATCTTGGCTAATGCTTGCTTGAGATTAAAATGAATGAACATAATGTAATTACACATATTTTTTCTATCATTGTTACTTTTTGCAAAAATGAATGAAAGTGAATGAAGTGGGGGCAAGGAGGAGAGGCTTTAAAATGTAACTGGTGGTTTTTCATTTCTTTGTTAATGAGGATTAGGTGGAGACAATGACTGGTGGAGGAATAAATGAAGATGACCCAAATGAGCATAAACAGAGACTATTTATTTAGCCTTTGCCATAGCAAGGGCATCAGCCACCATCACTTGGGTTTGGCAGAGATGCAAAGGCAGTTAGAGGAGTGGGAAAGCTTTACAGGAGAAAAAGAGAAAGCTCCAGGTGCGCCCTCATCGAAAATTGGGAAGCCATTTGGCAGGCTGACACGAAGCAAAGCATCTAAGGGGCTGGTTGGGGTGGCAGATTTGCCTTTCTCTGGTTGGTCCTGAGTCGGACGTGGGGGCAAAAATGAGCGAAGCTGGCAGTCACTGTCCCAGTCCTGACCTTTTGGGGCCAATTGCTGCAGAAGCTGTGGTTTGGCTGCCAGGGCCGCTTGCTGCAGAATTTGTGGGTCCCAGTTCTATTGTTATATATGGTCTGGCCATTGCCCATCCACACTGTCAATCTCTCACCGGATAAAGACAGTGAGACATTCTCACATACTCTCAGCACTAAACTCAGAAATAGCCTCTGAATCCTGGATATGAGCGAACCCTAAACGTCAAAGAATGTCTCTGTGGTAAAACAGAACACCTTTCATAATGTGCCGTGTTCCCACTTTGACTGTTATTTACTGAAATAAATTTATTAGAAGTTGTCATTTAGTCCAAGTTAATAAATAGTTACTAAATTGACCCTTTTGTGTTCTATTTGCCTGTTTCTGTTAACATAAATATGACAATAAATTAAATTCACTTGGAGGCGGACTGTGTTGAACGGTTAGGCAGCCACAAACACCACTCAACCAGTGTACAGCGTGGGATATTTTATTCTAACGTCAATTTGTAGTTTTAGTTAGATAATTCTTTCCCATTCATCCTACTTAAGATCCTGGATTCACAGTATTTCACCTCTTATCCTTTTAAGTCAGAAATAAATTTACTGTAAAGTGTACATTTGAAAAGATATAGTCCATGGATGGACAGATTACAAATAATCATAAAGTGAACAGCTATGTAATCAAAATTTAGGTTAAGAAATAGATTAGGCTAGTTCCTTAGAAGACTTTGAAGCTCATCTCCAGTTTTATTCTTCTCTCTTTCCCCAGAGCTAACCCTTATTCTGATTTTTGTGAAATGAGTAATCCATTGCCCCAGGACAGTCTATTATATTTTGTCTCTGATCTGCAAATCTTAGTCTGCCCACATGTTCCTGTAAGACTCTTCTGTTTAGACATCTGTTTCTCCCGGGAGTCTCTGTTGAACTATCAAACTAATGTTCTCATGAAAACGTGTTTCTCCCAGATGTGGTTTTGTGGGGACTATCGTTCGTCAATGGAGCAACCCAGAAGGGATTCCATCTGGCTGGGAATTAGACTTATCAGATTTAATGATGTCCCCTCCCCTCAATGTCCATTCAGAGGTGATTGGACAGGAGTCCTAGTGAAGTCTGTTGGCACAAATGTCAGAGGCAAACCATAGAGTATATTGCCACTTTCTTTGGGTTTCCTTTTAAACTAATTCGATGTAACCAAGTTTCCTATTGTGCACATCTCTCTGAAATTGCCCCAAATCCTGCAGGCATAGGTCGGGAGTCAAGGGGATATGAGAGTAATTGTGGCATTATTTCTTTCCTTTTGATTCCACTGTATAACTATGGGAGAGACAGAAAAACCATCATCCCTTTGGCTGATAAGGACTCTCAGAAAAGACAAAGGCTGGCCCAAGGTATAAGTACAGATGGCAGGACTGAAATTCTCACTCAGATTTCTAATTCTACATCCAGGGCTCTTTCTCCTAAAAGATAGTACTTCTCAATATCATATCAAGAATGTAGGAGAAGAAAAGCTATCTTATTCCCATTGTCCTTATTTGAAAAAGAAGAAATATAGATTCTACATCTGGGCTTGATCTAAAACAGCCTAGGATCTGAACTTTCCTAATTTACAATAAGTTGTTGAAGAAAAATGCCTTCTTTCAAGGAGCTAGCATCTAATCCTCCATAAATGCACATCCAATCTCAAAGAATTAATTTCTCACTCATTTATCCGTTTATTCTTTCAGCATTTGACAAGTATTTACTTCTTAAGACATCTATGGGATAAGCAGAACATAAATTATTAATACTATTTTGAAAAGGTATAATTCAGGCTCAGACAAAGGTAAATTACTTGCCAAATTACAGAGCTAAGAAGTGATGAGGTTTGGTAAGAGCCCCAGTCCTTGTCAATGCAAGACCAGTCTTCCCTGCCAGCATTCCTCTCTAAGTGCAACGATTGCCTCTGTTCTCAACATCATGACTGAAGTTGCAATCATTTTAGTATTTATTATTCCATAAAGCAGAAGTACAGCAGAAGATCTCCATGTCTGGCCTTGCTTGATTGGCATTACTTTTTTTGTTTTGGCAGGGGTATGTATGGTCACTGTTAGAAACCAAACTGAAATGCAACAAGAGAAGCCAAGTCAAGAAAATTGGGTGTTTCTATTCCAGCTATTAAATTAATTAAGTGAACCCAATAGGAAGTGAATGCTAACGGACCACTAGTATTTTCCTAGCTCAAAACCGAGCTGTAATAAAATATCAGAAAAGTATAAACTTGGTCTCTTGCCTGGAGGAGCTTAAAAATCTTGTTTCAGAGAGAACAGTAATACACAAGAGATAAAATGCAGCATGAAAATTTTGGTTCTTAGAGTAAGTGTTCTATGATATATAGAACCAATGTTTGTGATGCACTTTTGGGCTCATTTGGGCTCTAGGACTATGTTACAGACCCACTGTCCTCACTAGGAAACTGAGACTCAGAATAAATGGTCAACTTACCTAAGATCACACAGTTATTAAGAAGTGGAGACCAGGAGTTTTTTCTTTTAACTTCCCATCCAAATCTCAGGCTTATGATTACAGTAAGGATACACCCTTATTTCAGCATTTCAGGTTTGAGCTTACATCTTGGAGGAATAAGGGGTGTTGGTTCAAAAAGGGAAAAAGGATAAGAGAAGGCAGAGGAAAGGAGGGGCAAGTGTGTATACATGTGAGCAGTAGGAAAATTCTGTGCCTCTGTTCTTGCCTGAAAAATGGTGTTTCAATGCTTTCAGGCATTCAGCAGGAGAATGGTGAGTTTGTAGTATTGACATATCAATTGGAAACAACATCTTAAGTAGAATGTAGTGGAAAAATAGATTTTTCCTGGTTTGCTTCATCTGGCACTTTTTTACATAGACAAAGAGGTCACTTCAACTCTATCATGATATTGCTTTCTGAGTTTTGAATGATCAGCCTCTCCAGGGGCGTCTTCATATCTTACAAAGTTGCAAAGTTTTCCATGTGATGGCACTCTTAGGAGAGAAAGTGTAAAATGTAATTGCTTTTGTAACCTTCTGCAGCAACATCAAGAAAGACTTTGATGTCCCTGTGGTTTCAAAACTCAAATAGTATCAACTGTGTTTCCTGGGTTTTTTTTTTGTTTCTGAACCACATTCCTATTAATCACAAGGTGCTGACAGCTTGACAAATATTCCTTTGCACAGTATTCAACTGATATTTTGAAGAGCTCAATAATATATCAAATGGGGGGAAAACGAGCTGATAAAAATAAATTTCCTACCGTTGATAGCCAAGCTTTAGATCTCCAAAAATTGTTCCTAGCTCCAGGTAGCTCTACTTCAAAGAGACAAAAATCATCAAAATGGAGTGAAAAAACTTCAGCTCTTTCTGAACCACATTTCAATCGAGGGAAAAGAAAGGCATCTACATTATTAATCAGGGGAACAAAAAAACAGCAGTGTATGAATTTTCACAGCGTGTTTGTTATTTCCTTTTGGACACAGTGCTCCAGGAAACCCAGCTAGGTGATGATCCTAAACCCAAAGCAGATGGTTTTTAAAATGATCGTACAGATTTTCTTTCATAATGAATCTCAAGAATCCTATAGGATTTACAATAAAAACTGTTCATACATATGAAAAGACAGGTGTTTCTTAAGATGCTGCTCACCAGTTGTTTGGCTGAATCCAGGAAGAGCCATTAGCTATGAGTTTATTTTCAAGCAGTTGAGTTATGTGGGACTTTAGTCTCAACTAATCAATGTCAAAACACCTTTTAAATGGAAATCATTTTTTCTCTGGGGTGGAGGATGGAGGGCATGTGTTCAGGAGGCCAGGGAATTAAGTTCCCTGTCATATATATTTTTTATTGTTGCACAATATTTGCGAAATCTGGCAAGCTTCTTTTTGCAATTCTTTGTCAATGAAGCGAGACACTGTTCAAAACACATATTTTCTGTCTAACAAGCAGTGATTAGATTGACTATACAAAGAATAAATTCTACGGTTTGGATATGATTTGGTTTTCAATACTCTTCCAGAAGGCAGGAGACTGAGTTCCAATCCAGAATCCATCACTCACTAGCTTCTGAGTGCATCTTGATCAATATCAAGAGATATCTGAAATAATTCAGTGTCTCACAAACCTAATGGAGCCTCTGAATCACCTGAGAGTTCCTGAAAATGTTTTTCCAAGGCTCAAACCAGTTGTACACAATCAGAATTTCTGGAAATAGGGCTTAGAGAGAAGCTGTAGTTTAAAAAAAACTTCCCAAGTGATTGCTCATTTCCTCATATCTAGAAGAGAAAATAATATGCACTTTTCACAGTTGGTTATACAAAAACTCCTCCAAGCGAGTCGATGGCTCCAGCTTTGGAAAACACTTGCTTGAGCATTCTTTTTCTTGTTTGGGCACACATATGGACACACACGCACAGTCACTCACACCTCCTTTCACTCCCACATATGTTCAAACACATCTACCCAAACATGCTCACTCACAGCTATGCACTCACATCCCCCCAGTGACGCCATTATGCTATTGATCAAATATTGTGTGTATTAACATATATATTAATATATATATGTATATGTATGTATGTATGAATTACTTATCAATTTGTTGGTCAATTAATCCACAGGGCTTAATTTTTAATACTCTTCCACTGAATAAATGTATTTGATGCATACCAGTAACAAAGCAGACACTACACATAATTACAAAATAGCAAAAGTTTTTAATACAGTATTAGTCATCTATTCTTAATAATTAGAAATGTGTGTTTTCTGGAAAGAAATATGATCATTGCAACATTTACAATGTTGAGAGAGCAGAAACAACTCAAATACTGGACAATTAAATGGCCAAATACAATGTCTGTCCTAGGGTAGAAGATTATCTAGTGATTGACAAGGATGCTGATAAGATATTGTTTAATGATGAAAATATTTGCATTATTTTGTTAATTTTAAAATTCAGAATGTAAATGTGTATACCTATTATGATCTAATTGAGTGTTATCTTCTTTCCTCCCTAGATTTCTTCCTGTTTCATTTTATTCTTAACAGATTATTGCAATGTAAAACTTCTTAGGAATTTTGTTTTTTAAAGAAGGATTTAAAAAGGAGCTGTACTGGTTGAATTGGAGGGAAAGATGCTGAGCTTCATGAGTTAAATAATTCCCAGAGACCTCGAACCAGGTGAAGGTGGGAACCCTGAGGGTGAGGGAGTGCCAGGGTCAACTCTTCCTGAGCATGTCTGAAGTATGCTGGTGACCTTGAACTTGCAGTTTGATGCCTGCCAGAGAGACAGGAAATAAAGCCCAAGGCCTGCCCAAGCGGGAACTCTAATAGGAGACCTTCATAAAGAAGAGACCCCAAGGCCTAAACCCTCAGTGGAAGGATGGATATTAAACAAGTCTGATGCTGAAGGGGATGCCTGTCTCGACCTTGGGCAGGAAAAAATCCTCTCTAATCATTCATAATCATGTACCTCCCTTCACATGAGTTTCTGGTCCGGATACTAGGCCTGTGTCATGTGAAATCCTCAATCTTTTCATTCAAAAGAATCTATCGTTGATGTTCCCTAGATAGCTGACTTAAACAAATCCAAAATCGCAGTAAAGCAGTGCGGAGTCTCAAAGAAGCCAAAGATCCAAAGAACAGAGACACTCCGCTGTGCTTTCACTTCTCTCTCCCTCTCCCTGTCACTCTGTCCTTTCCTCCCTCCCTCTCTCCCGCTTCTTCTGCTTCTCTCTCATACACACAAACACCTATCAAAAAAATTAAAGAAAAACAAACAAACGCCATTACGACAAAGCACATGAGAAACAGCGGAAATAGCAAACAGGATAAGCAGAACTGCAAAGATTTCAGGTTTCAGAACTATGAGATACAGAATTTAAAAACATGTTTTATTAAAGAAGAAATAAAGAAGAGTCTTGAAAATTTAAGTAAGGGGTGAGAGACTATAAACATAGCAAAGCAGACCCTAAAAACACTTAAACAGAACTTTTAGTAATCAAAAACTACAGTAACTAAAGTTTATAAGCAAAATAGACATGCTGAGCAAAAGATTTAGTAAAAGCTAAAGAAAGAGTTTATGAACTGGAAGAAAATGTGTAAAAACAATTTCAGTATTCAACACAGGAAGACAAGGAAAAGAAAGATGTGAAAAAGAGAACAAAGTGGAAAGATCTAGAATAATCTAATCAGCATTAGAAGCAGATAATAGAAAGAAAACAATTTTCAGTGAGACAATGGCTGAAGATATTCAAGAATTGTTGAAAACATAAATTTAAGATCCCAAAGCCTGTTAAACTCAAAGAAGATAAATAAGAATAAATTCTCCCTCGAAGACACTCTAGTGAGACTTTAGAACCCTGATAAAATGAGAAGACTTTAAATATCATCTCAAGAAAGTGACAGTATAATAACTAGCTTCTTAGCAGCAACATTGGAGGTTAGAAGTTAATGGACATGACAATGGACAGCCAAAACATCAAGGAATTTAAGAGTCAACTTCAAATTCTATCCTGAGCAAAAGATTTTTCTTAAACATAGGTGAAATAAAGACACTTTTAAATGAACAATAACTGAGAAGATTTACCACCAGTCTTTCATCAACGACATTTTAACAGCTGTACTTCAAGAGAGGGAAAGAGATCCCAGAGGGAAGGTCAGAATTGCAAGAGGGAATGGTGAGAAAAGAAATTAATAAATATATGGATAAGTAAAAATAAGCATTCATAAAACAAAAGCAATAATGCCTAAATATTGGCCTTGGGAAAAAAACAAAATTCAAATAATATTCTGCACAAAAATGGCATCAACGTTGGGAGAGAAAATCTTTGTTCTCTGAAAACACTAATAAATGAATGAAACTCTATAATAATTAACTAGTAATAAAAGAAGTAAGGCATAAATACACAATCATAAGAATGATAAAGAGCATAGTACGATAGAAGTATCAGATATTACTGGGGAAAAAGCTAGATATCATAGATGGCTTTATGCTGATAAATGCAAAGACTGAAGTAAAATAAATATATTTCTAAAACCAACAAAGGAAGAAACATAAAACTTAAGTATTCCTCTAATCATTAACCAATTTGTAACAATGTCAAGTTTTCTGATTTTGAAAATTGTACTGTGTTAATATAAGAGAATGTCTTTGTTTTTGAGAAACATACTGAATTATTTCTGGGTAAAAGGATATAAAGCCAGCAACTAAATAAATAATGTATGTAGAAAGATGGTTGGATAGAGAAAGAGAAAGAGAGAAAATGATAAAGCAAATCTGGTAAAATGTTAAGATCTGGTAAATCTAGGTGAAGGGTATACAGGAAGTTAGTGTACTATTTTCATAATTTTTCTGTACATTTGAAATTATTTTAAGACAAAGAGTTAAATGAAAGAAGTTAACTGACCCAGTATTTAACTTCATCCCCAGAAAACATCAGGTCTGGTGATTTGAATGGATGTATTTTATCAAATAGTCAAGGAATAGATTCATTCAAACTAACAAACTCTTTCAGGGAACACAAAAAGAATACTCTTTTAACAGTTTTATGAGGCTAATATATGTTTAATAGTGAAACAAGAAAAGCCAATCTTATTAATAAAAACTGATGTGAAAATAGAAAAAAAAAACTCATGACAAATTTGGGTTTATTTCAGGAATACAAAGTTGGCTTAACATTAAAACATTAATCAGTATAACTTCAGTGTAAAAAAAAAGTGTTAGATTCAATTCACTATATAGTCATGAACTAAAAGATATAAAATCTTTTAGCAAATTAAAAATAGAAAGGACTTTCCATACCTGACAAGGGATACCTTAAAAAACAAAAAAGCAAGCATAAGATTTAATAGTAAATGTAAGTATTACTTTTAAAGTTGAGAAAAAAATAATGATTTTTTTAAGCTATGAATATATCTATTCAATATTGTACTTGAAATCCTAGGTAGTGTAATAAGTCAAGAAACAGAGACAATAGACATCAGGACTGGATCAGAAGAATTAAAACTGCCATTATTTTCAGATAATGTAATTATCTATGAGAAAATGATGAGGCTATTTTGGAATTTGGAAAATCTGGAATGTAGTAGAGTTACTGGATATAAAATCAATACACAAGAATCAAGTGCATTTCTCTACAGATGAAACAACCAATTAAAAATGTAATAAAAGGGGGGCCGGTCCCCTGGCCGAGTGGTTGGGTTCACATGCTCTGCTTCGGCAACCTGGCATTCGTTGGTTCAGATCCTGGGCAAGGACATATACACTGCTCATCAGGCCATGCCGTGGCAGCATCCCACATAAAAGAACTAGTCAGCTGGACACACATTTAAAGACAGATTTTTGTCACTTACTTGCAGTGCAGCCTTGGACACAAGGCTTTTCCTTTCTGATCTCCCCAACCATCCACAAAGGTTGTTGTGAGGATTAAACGTGATGATGTATTTTACATTCTTGGAACACTGTAAGTACTTAAATGATAATGAATTTCTTCTCCTTAAAATATTTACAATGGAAAAACAAGCTCAGAGAAGGAATGGCATCTATTAGAAGTTGTACAGTGGGGAGTAGAGGTAACGGACACACCTTTTCTATTGATTCCAATTCCAATTAGTTTTTTCAAGCTCTCCTTTGTATATTTATACCCTCAAGCAGGTAGATAACCATGAGTGACAAATTTTGTTGTTCTCTGAACAGTTCACATGCTGTGAGAGGTGAGCATTCTTGCAATCAAATGATGCTTGTGTGGGAGGGAACTTTGCTTGAACAGAAGAAAGTAGGGGATGAGAGGTCCAAGCACAATGATCTCTAGTAGGTCAAATTCAACAGTTTATGGCAACCTGTATTTTAAGAATCCAGCTCCACTTAGCAGAGCCAAGTGCTTGCCCTCTCCCTTTGTAAGTTACTAATGAGATGAATTTCATATTCTTCCCATTGTTCTGGGGTAGAAGGACAACAGGTCTTCTTTGCTTTTATCCTCATACTCAAATGGAGGCCAAGTTAAAGGTAAATACAAAAGAAAGGGGAAAACTGAAAGTGCAGTTAAGACAAATTAGATATACATTTTATGGAATGAGTTGTTAAAACATTTTAAAAAGTCATTTCTGAATACATCTCTGATTTCAAACGGCACACTGTTTCGGATTGCTAAGCTAAATTAGTGTCACTTTTTTTTTTCCTCTATCCCTTCCTTCCTCCTTCCCTCCCTTCATCTCTCTCTTCTTTCTCTCCCTTTTTCCCTCCTTCCTTTCCTTCGTACCATCCTCCCTCCTTAGCTTCTCTCTCTCTTTTTCTCTTTCCCAGATCCTGTCATCAATCCCGTGTTCTAACAAGGACATTTCAGAGACAAGGTAAGTGACTACTCTTTGAAAATTTGTTTTACAGTCTTCCTTTATGACACTTTGGAGATAAAGTTTTCCCTTTAATACTTGAAAATGCAAAATTGGTATGCCAGGAAAATCTACTATTGTAAGGCATGGCATAGATATCACTTGTCTGATGGGATGATAAACGTCGATCTGGGTCCGCATTCCATTTTTACCTTTCCCTTGCTGTATCATCTTGGAAAAGCCACTTTGAGTCTGTTATATAAATGGGCCAAAGACAGCCCCTGTGCATTCACCTGAAATGGTCCCTGTGTTGTTTCATTCTTCACAGCAGGGGAGGACCATTAGGCTAAAGCCTGCTGACACAAAACTCAAATTCTTACATGTACACTTTTTAAAATATAGTCCAAATAAACATATTTTTAGCCATTTAAAGCATACATACTTTACATACCCCACAAAACTGTGCCCAACTTCTGCGAAGTACAAAGAAGACAAACCTTGTAGCTAGACCCCAACTGCTACCTATTTTAGGAGCTCTTAACTTAGATATTCCTCGTGTGCTGCTGAGAGACGAGCCATAACCTAGACCTGGAATCTCCTTCTGATTTCCTCTTCTCCCTTCCGTGGTCCCTTCTCTTACCTCCTCTGGATGGTAGCTTTGCGCCATTGTCTCTGGAAGGTCTCTCGCTGGGAGGGACTTCTTTCATGCAGCCTTGTCTAAGAACAGCCCCAGAAACCTGTGTTACCACGTTTTGTGGTCCTGTCTCTTCCTTGATTAAGCCTGAAATCTCTGAACCTGCCACAGAGAATCATTTATAAAATGAGTAAATATTAATTACCCAGTGAGGTTACTTGGAACAAACCTAGTGGGACAGCAGAAATTTAATTGGAGGTCATTAAATGTAATGCCTTCTCTTTGTATTTAACTTATATGTGGTGCCACTTGCACCACAGAAAGGAAAGAAGAGAGGCAATAATAATTATTCTGTCATTTGCTCAAAGATTTGAGAATTCCCTGTTTGAGGTTGGAGGAACAGAGTTGCAGGGGTGGATGGAGCAGTTGGGATCAGTTGGCCCTTTCAAAGTAGTTGATCAGGATCTGCCAAATATCCTTGTGACTTAGGGCTCAGGGAACACAACTTTAAAGAGGCTGAACTTCATTCAGTGTCATTTCCCATAGGAGGATAGTTAGTATAAAAGACGACAAACTGTCTCTTGCTGGCACAGGATATGAGAAATGTTTTCCAAATGCAGATTAGTGAGTAAGTAGATCTCTCTCTTCCCTCTAGTGGTAGGACAGACAACTAAATAAGCAAAATAAGCAATTGCAATCTTCCTTGGATGAGCTGTGGCAGGGAAGTGCAGGGCATGATGGGAAGAACCAGGACAAGAAACCATTCAGAGTGGAGGGTGCTCAAAGCACACATGACCTCAGCTGAACAACCAAAAGCGTTTCAATTCCAAAGTATACCAAAATATTGAAGCCAGATTTTTGTAGTTGCAAAAATGTAGTGGCTTGCTAGGGTCAAAAGCTCACTTCCTTTTGGAAGACAATCCCAACTTCCCATCTGACCATGGCAGTATTGGCTGACTCTATATGACAGTACGGTGCTTGGACAGGAGTGTTTTTTGGTGTACCCAACAAGGGTTCATATTTGGACTATCTCACTTACTAGCTCTGTGATCTTAGAGTAGTTTCACAAACTTTTGAGACTCAGTTTCCTCTCCTAAAAAAAAACAGCAGTAAAATATCTATCGTAAAATATTTGGAAAAAGAAGAGTAAATCTTAAAATATTCAATCAAAGAAAGAGATGTCTTGAAAAATAAAATGGGCAATGGAACAAGTGTTGATGGGAAGGGTCTTCAGATTGTGATGCAGGTCTGGCACCTGGGAAAGGAGAGAGGAAAGGAAGGACTGTTGGGTAGGAAGATTCTCAGATGGCAGGGAAGCCCTGAGAAAGTCTTGTCTAGGTTGACTGAAATCACAGAACAAAGATTAGAGGAGTCCCATTTGGGGGTGGAAATGTCCACAATAGGAGTCCTATCACACATCATCATGGGCTGAGAGCCACCTGGGAGAGGTTGACTTTGCTCTGAATTCAGCAAGGGATTCTGAAGTTGTGGCACCTACTAAAGGCTTTCAGCTCACTGGATTCCTTGTAGCAGGTCCTCTCACGAAGGGGGAGTTAAGTAGCATACTCAATGCCTGCCACAGTCCATTACATTACACAGATCCACTTCACCATCCCTGTGTGTATAATAGCTCATCCGTGGTTCACAAGAGCCTCTCCTTCCACAGGGAAACTAACTAGAGGAAGGTTAGTGGGATAAACTCCAGCCTGGATTGATTGCTACAGTTGGTCACAAGGTTGCAACTGGTACTCATTGCCTTCTTCTTGTGTTATTCTAAATTCCTGGCACCCTCAGCAATGACCTCTCCAAGTCTTGCTGACTTAGCTGGTGGTGTGACTCAAACCTTCACCCTGGTGGGTTGAGCCCTTGGTAATCATACTTTTCTTCAGGCCAGGTTGTTGCACAGTCCACTCACAGTTATGATCAGGCAAGGAGTAGGAAGGTGCTACCCCGTTGATCATCTGAGTTCCACACATATTTTTCCTTCACACATTGTTCAAGAGCAGTCCCATCTCTTCCTGATGATCAATCAATTATCACTGGCAAGATGATGTCTCATCTTCTTGCCAGCAGGACTTTTTGGAACAAAGAAGTACAAAGTTCCCAGTCAGGCACTATAGCTCGTAGTTCAGTGGTAGCATTGCTCTGTTCCCTAGGAAAACTACCCCTCCTTTGGAACCAGGAAATCTAAGTCTACAGAGCCTAGAATTGTGGGGACAGGGTAACACAAAGTCCCCCAGTGGGTCTCTAATGTGATGGTATGTGAGACCGCTCCTAATTCATCCCATGGTTCTTGGACCCAACTTCCCTTCTTATTAGGAGTAGAATACTTAAACACATCTCTTATTTATGCCAGTACTGTGTTCTGAATAATGGCACCCCAAACTTCCAGAGAATTGTTGCAAAACAACTAGTACAACTGTGTCTTCACTTAGTTGTTCTAATGCTCTGTCAAGCCAATTGCTTTTCCTTCTAGATTTCTATACAGCTAGGAGGTCATTGGCCACTGCCTAGGAATCTATACATAGTCTCACCTCAGGCCATTTCTCATTGCACCCAAAAGGATAACCAGATTCAGAACTCATACTTCCATCCATTGGGAAAAATTTCCCTCTCTATTGTCTTTCAGTGCCATCTGTTAGTGTGGCTTTAACGCAACCATGATCTGTTTTTGATTTGCACGCACACCCCAAGCTGACATATATATCTACCAAGTATGGGCGTTTTCTTCTTCTTTCAAGTAATCATATGCTACCTACCCTCTCACACACATGCACACAATCGTAAGTGTGAGCTGGAGGAGAGTAATGGTGCCACGGTGTTATGTAACAACGGATCTGTGCCATTGTGTCATGCAGCTTGTTCATGTCATTTGATTTTGCTTGGTCTTAATCCTCAATATTTCATTTTTATCTTACAATGGACTGTTACCAGATTCCATGGTTCTGGATTGTCTAACTTTTATATTTACAGGCCTAATAGAATCAGCTTAAACAGGTAGTTTGAATGTATGATTACTTGGTGCCCCATAATCAAGTTCTCCATCTCTACCAGCACCCAGTAACAAGTCAGGAGTTCTTTCTTGACCATCTTATAATTCTCTGCTGTAGGTGGCATATCATTGTGCTGGAATCTTAGAGGTCAACATCCTGATTCTCCCACTATAGCTTGCCATACTCATCCTACTGCATTTTTCCCCACCATCACCACCTCCAACACCATAGGGTCTATTGAAGGTATGGCCCGAGTTGACGGGCTGCCTGTAACACTAGCTATGCCTACTGCAGAGACCTTTTCTGCTCCAGGTCCACTCAAAGCCAGCAGCCCTCCATGTCACTCAATATACTGGACAAAGCAGCATTCTTACACATGTTCCACCTGACCTTTCTCATGGTGACAGCTTTTACCCCAGAGTCTAATTACTCAGTATGGGGGTTACTCCAATACCTAGTGCACCAATCCCAATTATACACTCAGAAGACTGGGGAAATTACCACCTAGTGGGTTCACAGACCCAGTCAATCCACTCTAAGCTGGACTTTAGCTATGATTAGATTTTTTATTTTTTATTGAGGTATAATTGACATACTCATGACTCCATTTTTTATCTGGTTCCCATATATCTGCACTCTAACTGAGAGAGAATGATGCTCTTTCCCATCTCTAGGTATCAATGACACCTCCAACCTTATGTCCACTGGACCTCAAAATCATGGATATTCTGCTTTTCTCGTCTAAATAAATGGCCATAGGCTTCTTTTGGAAAGAATTGGAGACATTTTAGTATGCATATTTGCCATGGTATTGCAGAGTCCTTCCTCTCAAGTCCAGTTCTAAAAGGTCCAGATCTAAAAATTGTCTCAATCCACAAATTGAGCAAAGGCCCTTGACTTTCGGTTTTTTTATTGGAGCAACCATCCTCAGCCTTATTCCTCTTTATCTTGTCTTCCTCTGACAGTAGATGTGAGTCATCCCTTTCACTAACAATCTATTTTGTCTCTAAGCTTACCAAATTCCATGAAATGTGTCTAAAATTCCCTCTGGGTCAACCTCCCTCCACCCTCCTGGGTTGCAATGGAACCTGCAGCCCCCTGGCTGCTGGAAGTTGAGTGCCACTACCTGGCCTCTATCACTGTGAGCCCCATCATCCCAATGAATATTAATGAAGCCAGCTCTGGGATGGCTCTTCTATTGTCCACCTTGCCCTTTGGAGGACAGTCACCAAGGGAAATTCTTTGAAACGCCACTGCCTCTCTCACAAGCACAGCCCGGATGGCCTTAGTGAACAGAGCTGAAAGGGCCCTCCATGGAACATATTATTCTGGTGGATCTTCTAGCTTCATGTGACATGGTCATTTCACTATGCCCACTTCTCTCAGCCTCTTCATTCTTTCCTCTACTGTTGGTCACAGTAACTCAGGAAATCCTGCTTTGTTCAGCATGGGACATCACATTCTCCAGGCTTCACAGATCTACCTTAACAATGAGATTGCCCTATAGTCTAGTACTGGGGATCTTATCAAAATGATAAATCTTGTGTTGTGAAAAATTGCTTCAAAACAATGAATTATTGCTTGCCCAGCCTTATGTTCCAATTTGCTTGATCAAACACTCTTAAGATCCAGTTCCAGGGCTTCTCCCCTGGCTCCTGCCCGTGCATGCTAGGTGATGCTTGCAGCTCCTTCAGGGTATAATATCTTTTGTTTCTATCAGGCCCAGCAAATCCCTAGGTGGACCTGACATAGTTGGATTTATCCACAGGTATTGGTCAATCATGCAAAAGAACAGATAGACGCAGCTCCAAAGGGGAGAACTTATTGCTTTGTTGGGCAAAGGCCTCTGCAGTATCTTCCTGCACAGAGGAAGTGCTTGCTCTTACCAGGAAAGGCTGTGCCAACTCTGAAGGCTCTGATGGTCCAGGCAAGTCTGTAGAGCTAAAATCCTTAGAAGCATCTATCCAGATGTCCCCATTCCATTTTACAGGGTCCCAACCAGGGCCTTTACTTTAGCAAAACAGACCTGCTTTGACTGAGCTTATGTCTCTGGAGCACTATTAAGTGATTACTAAAGCCTGAGTTTACTCCTCTTTTGTATCTGCTCTTCCGCTACAGAAGAGAAGACCACATTTTGAGCTAGAAAGAAGCCTCTGGGCTCTCATACTTAGCCTTTAATGGCTTGTTGACGGTTTTTCATCTTTCCATATGACATTGCTATGGACTGAATGTTTGTGTCACCTCAAAATTTATGTGTTGAAACCTTAATCCCCAATGTGATGGTATTTGGAGGTGGAGTCGTTGGGAGGTAATTAGGTTTATATGAGGTCATGAGGGAAGGGCCCCTATGATGGGATTAGTTGCCTTATAAAAAGATGAAGAGACTGGACATCTCTTTCTCTACCATTTGATGATACAACAGGAAGGCAGCTATCTACAAGTCCTAAAAAGGGCCCTCACCATAACCTAATCATGCTGGCACCCTGATTTTGGACTTCCAGCCTCTAAAAGTGTGAGAAATAAATTTCTGTTGTTTGAGCTCTCCAGTGTATGGTGTTTGTCACAGCAGACTAAGAAAGTTATTGTTGCTGAGAAGTGGGATGCTGCCGCAATGATACCTAAACCGTGGAAGCACCTTTGGGACGAAGTAATGAGGAGAGGCGGGAAGAACTTTGAGGTGCATGCTAATGAAAGCTGATATTGTTGTGAAGGGATTTTTTAAAGGCAGTTCTGGGGAGGATTCAGAAAGAAAGGAGGAGAGCTGTAGAGAAAGCTTTCATCTTCTCAGAAAGTACATAAGCTTGTACGGAATGTTGGTAGAAATAGGGATGCATGGCTTTTCTGATGAGATCTCAGATGGAAATAGAGGAACATGTTATTGGACAATGGAGAAAAGCCAATTCTTGTTATGAAGTGACAAAGAACTTGGCTGAATTGTGTTTATGTTCTAGTGTTTTGTGGAAGGTAAAACTTTAAGTAATGAAATTGGATGTTTAGCTGAGGAAATTTCTAAGCAAAGTGTTAAAGGACTGGCTTGGTTCCTCCTGATTGTTTACAATAAAATGCAAGACAATGGAATTGAGGAAGAAATTCTATTTTTTTTTTTGTTTATTTGAGTTACAGTGCACAAACAAAGGAATAATTTTGGGAAGAGTCATAATTTAGGCCACAATGATCTATGTTAACATAACTTAAACCATATGTCCATTTGCAATACAAAGCTAGCTCTTCATTTGTTCTCCAGTTTTGTTGTGGCATAATTCATAGTCAAAATTGTATACATATAAAGTGTACAACCTGATGACCCAATATACGCATACATTGTGAAATATTCACCACAACCAAGCCAACCAACATATCCATCATCTACATTGTTATCATTTTCCTTTTTTGGGTGTGAGAACACCCAAGATTTACCCTCTTAGCAAATTTCAAGTACACAATACAATATTGTCAACTAAAGTCACATTGCTTTACACCAGTTTTCTAGAACTTGCTCATTCTACAGCACTTAAACTTTGTACCTCTTGACCAACACTCCCCATTTCCCCCTCCCTCCAGCCCCTGGTAACCACCATTCATTCTCTTCTGTTTTAGATGCCATGCATAAGTGAGATTATGTGGTATTTGTCCTTCTGTGTCTGACGTATTTCACTTAGTATGATGTCCTCCAGATTTATCCATATTATCACAAATGGCCGAATTTCTTTATTTTTTAAGACTGCATAACATATATATTACATATATCATCAAGGCTGATGGAAAGTCCTTGACAAAAGGTTGTGTAGAGGGGAAACTCATGTTGGGCAGGAATGGCTTGGCTCTAGTACTAAGCCATGCTCGGTCATCAGGGGCAGCAACCCAGAGCAAGAATGGCTGTGACCTGAGTGGTGTGAAGATCTTGATGAAAGGTGCGGCCGCTGAGGGCTCTCAGACAACTTCACTCCTGGCAGCTCTGTCTCATAAGGGAAGAACTGAGCAGCACACTCCCATGGCTGCCACACTTCCACAATAACAACACACTTGCGCCTTGATTTGAACTTGAAACCTCCCTTGACACAACTTCTTTCTGCTTTTTCTCATTAGCCTCTCCCACTTTTACTCACTGTTGCCAGGCTGGTAAATGAGAGTAGCATCCTATTAGACCTGCAGGCAATAGGCAGAAATGGTTTATTTATAACTTCGCAAGAGATCCCAGGGACCACGTGTGCAGTAGGTGCATTTGTCAGTCTGATCATAGTCTGTCCACATATGTGCTCACACACGCATGTGGGTATACACACACACACACACACACAATATGAACTCTTGAGAAAACTCGGATTACAGTGAAAGTGCACAACTTCACCAAGATCCCATGGTCTCTCAATCCAATGAGCAGTGGGTGATTGTCAGAATTTCACAACCATGATGGGTCTCAGGATTTGGAGTTTTCTAAGCCCTCTTGAGCAATACCTAATTATCGTGTATTTTTATCTCTAAATATGATGTGATCAGAAAGGAGACTAGTGAGAAGCAATGAGCTGTGGTCTATTTGACTCTTCAAGGGGCCCTCTAGATTGAGTTGGGAAATCTTCACAGAGAGTAACGTCCATTTGTCAGCCAGACATATAAGGTAGCAGAGCCTTTTCCACAGTTTGGATATGATTAAGGGTTTCCTGGTAAAACACATCTGGGAAACAAGATTCGAACAAGTATCTTTTCTTCAGGGTTCTTGGAACTTTTCATTTGCTGCTTTAATGAGTATTGTGATGCCCAGGAAGAGGGGAAAGAAAGCAGCATTAGGCAAATGCATTTCCCAATAGTATCTTTCTTTCATGGAACATCACTTAACACTGAATCTTATGGCATATACAGCATGCTTTGACTAATGCCAGAAGGAGTCCTGTGTCTGCTACTCGCTGGCTGTATGATTGTCAATCAAATGACTCAATCTTTCTGACTTTCCATATCCTCATCTGTAAAATGGGAAGACTACTCCCAGCCGTGCTTGTCAATCTCCCTTCAGTGGAGGATAGACATTGCATAAATGTGTCCATGGTGAGTGCCAGGAGAGTAGGCAGCCCCGGCTCTCATTAGCAGGCGAGAGTGTAGAGCCAGGGAATGAATGAGAGCGGGGGGGGGGGGGGCATGGATCTATGCCAGTCCCTGAACCTTTGTGTCTGATCAGCAATGAGATAAGTCAGTAAATTAGAAGAAAGCGTTTAGAAATGTTTAGAACAATGTGATGATGCTGTGATAGTCCAGCATGAGATCAGAGGACGCCTCTTATTTTTATTGAATCTGACAAAAATATACCAGAGGAAAAACAAAACAAAACTAGTTCTGCCACAGTTTGAGAGATGCTGCTTCACAGCATACCGAATCTCCCACTCCGAGACTTTTAAATATTAGATAACCACAAAATGTGCTTCCTTTTCAATATTTGAAAACTCTTTCTTTTAAAAGCTCTCCTAAGCTTTAGCTTACTTGGGTCTGACTATTGTGCAACAGATGCAACATGATGCCTTCAAAATGCTGGAGGCAAACTCACTGCTTTTGTACACAGATCAAGAGCAGAGCCCAGGGTGAGACGGGGAGGCAAATTCTCTTTCTACTCTCCTTTCTGTTTTGCTTCATCCATCCTCCGATGCCTTTTAGCTTGGCAAGTTCTCCATGAAGGACTCCTTCCCTTGCCCACAGCATTCAGTGACCCTTTGCTTGGTTTAACTTACCTTGGTGACACCCACTTAAGGAGTCTTGCCGTAGGTCTGTCCCATTGCTGTTGTTTTGGATCAAAGAGAGGGCAGGGGTTGGCTGATGGCGTACAGGTTAAGTTCCCATGCTCTGCCTTGGCAGCCCAGGGTTCACGGACCGGATCCTGGGTGCCAACCTACACATGTCTCATGAAATCATGTTGAGGTGTGTCCTACATACGAAATAGAGGCGGATTAGCACAGAGGTTAGCTCAGGGCCAATCTTCCTCACCAATTAAAAACAAAAACCAAGAAAGCAAAAGGACTTGTGCTGAGTCAGCACTAATGCAAATCATACCTGAAGGGCAGGTGATGGTTTGGAACAGGGCCTGAAGTGGGCCCAGGGGAATTATGGGAGAAATAGTGATTACTACAATTCAGTAGGGAGAAAAGACATGATTTCCAAAAAAAACATAGGAGACCAGGTACTGATAACAAAAAGTAGATCAGAGCCCAAGCGAATATGCAGTCAGGGATGAGTCCAGTAGAAAATCTTTTTTTTCCAGAAGAAGAAAACATTCCGCCAAGGAGGCTGGTGCTCACGGAGAAGAGTTTCCCTAGGGGTCAGATGCATGTGGCCCACAGTGCTCTCTGTCCTCGTCTGCTTCTGAATCAGCTTCTTGTGCAGACATACTTCATGTCTAACATCTGGCAATACAGCTACGAACGCCCCGTTTCCATTTTGGTGCAGTTCAGGAAATAACACCAGCTTATCTGTCTCCTGCTCCTCATTTTATTTGTCTGTGTGATGGCTGTTATTGCTAATCTAATGGTTTTTTGGCTATAAAACAAAAAGTCTGAGGAATAATCATCCTTGATATGAGCATAATGTAAGCTGCTCAACGTTTTTAAGGTGGGGTGTGCCCAGTTACACACGATAGGTTATAAAGACACTGCAGATTTTATGTTCTGAAATGGACTCGGCATCCATTAACCAACAGAGAAACACACGAAGAAAGACAAGGAAAAGGCAAGATGTCAAAGGAGGAAGCTGCAAATTTACACAGAATAAATCTACTGCTAACGGAAGCTCAGATTCAGTCAAGAGCGATGGCAAAGATTGATTTTGTACACATAATGAAAACAGTTTTAGGCAAATATTTTTTTGTACACATCAAGTATTTCTGTATAAGTGCTCAGGAAAAGTCCAGGGAAAATACCTTTCAACCTGGTATGAAGGCTTTTTCTTTTCTAATGCTTCATCCATGCATCCATGCGTCCATGCGACCATGCGTCCATCCATCCTTACAAACACTGTCCACCATGTCCCCTTCTTCATTTTTCCCTTTCATCATTGCCATAGGCATTCCTCTGTTACTCCTACAGCTTCAGTGATGTAGGAGAGGATAACGGCCAAAATACATTGAAGATTATTTTTAATAAGTGAACTTAATTTCTATTTTTATATTTTATTTCTTTCTTCCCAAGCAAGGAAAACGTAACCTTAATTCAGGAAAGACCCAAGCGTTTTAGAATTTTCTCAGTCAAGGTGTGGGTCTCCACTTGCCCTTAATCACGTCTCTTGGTTGATTTAACTTCAAACTTCAGGGCAGTGGGCCACGGCAATCATATGAGTGCAATGAGCGCTCATTGACTTCTAGTCACTCTGCTATCTGCTTATTTTGCCCATTTCTCTCCTGGTCCCCAGCCATTGGACCAGAGTGATCTTTCTTAATCCTCTCCTCATGGCCCTGAGGGCCCTCAGCCAACCTGCTCTCTCTCAGCTAACTTCTGTAGCCCTCCCAAGGACAGGAGATTCTTGAGCAATCTCTCCTCTGACACTCTATAGCTGGGAAAATTCAAGAGTCCAGCTCACACCCTCTTTTTCTCAGCATTCCCCATCACTTTATTGATTATACCTCTGTCAGTCTCTGCAAGGAAATTTTGCCAGCTTTGTGGCCAACCCCACCACCCATGTGTGGGTCAGGGCAATGAACCATGTGGTCTTTGGTCATTAGATCCTCAAATCTGTTTCTAAATTCTACATTTTGCAGTTCCACCATCTTGCCTCTTTCATAGGCCAAAAGATGGGGAGGAGAATTTGAGCTTAGATCTCTTTTAGGGACCTCATCATGCCTACACTTTTGCTTATCTTCATGTTTTCTCTTTTTCTCCTGCCTGTGGACGGTGAGAAAAGTAACTTCTTTTCAGTGTTTCTTCATTCTTCACAGTGTACTAGGCGCAGTGTTTCTTTTATGTTCTGAGTCTTTCAGTACTTACAAAACCTCCAAATTATAAAAATCCCTTGTAAAATAACTCTTGACTTCCCAAACCATGAGTTTCAAAAGACTATTTCGAAAATCAAAAACAATATTGATGTGTGTGTGTGTGTGTTCTATTAAAGGAACCCCCTTTACCCGGGCGTGGATGCCCACGAATGCAATACCTGTACAGACCTGTACAAGTGGGGGGGGTGGGGAAGGCTTAATGAATACTTGCCAATTTATCATCCTACTACATGCCCTAGGCTTAGCACAACCTGGAGCCTTGCTCCATCTGCTGCAGCTACCCACCACTTGTACACTGTGCTCCAACTTTATCTAATCACTCTCAGACCTGCTGAGACCTGCTATGTTGTGCTAAGCTTCTATGACTTTGAACCAAGCTCTCCCTTTGTTGTAAACACCTTTGTTTACATGGAAAATTACCATTCAGCCTTTTGAAACCACTCAAGAGTTTTTCCCTTTGAAAGCTTCCTTGATGTTTCTAAACTAAATTGAACACTTCTTTCCCACTATAGCCTCTATTTGAAACTTACTACAATCTGTTGTCAATTTTTTTGCTGACCTTCCTCTCTTTAGAGTAACAGTATCTTAAAATCTAAGACTATATTGCATATATCCCCAGTATCTAATATAGCACATTGTACATAACAGATACTTAGGAATTAGAGGAAAAAGTAAAGATGAAAAAGAAGAGAGAGTTTTCTGAGACAGAAGGAGGAATAAAGGGAGGAAAAAAGTTTTATGTTATGCCTAGGTGAGTAAAGTGCTGGTAATAAATAAAAGCTAACATTCTTCTCTTACCTACATTGTACTAGTTACTGTGCTACATATTTTACTTAAATTATTTCATCAAACATGACAATTTTATAGCCGCACTTCACAGGTGAGAACTCCAAGCTTCAGAGAAGTTAAAAACAACTTATCCAAGTTTGTTCTTCCAATAGATGGTGGGACCAAGCTGGGGATAGAAAGAAACTTGATCCTGGAATCTGCATCCTTGCCCATGATGCTCTATTGAAAGGCAACTGGAGCAGATGCTGGGGAAAATTATCTTAGTACCAGCCTTAGATGCTATTCTAGTGACCTCTTCTGCTGCCCTTTGCTTCTTCACGTGCTCCTCCTGGATGTCCACCTGCCATTGACTACATTCTCATCCCCCACTTAGTGCTCTGTTTATTTGCTATTTCCTTTCTGTAGTCATTAAAATGTAAGATCTGGCATCAGAAACTCTGTTTGGAATCACAGTTCTGCCATACTTTATCTTCTGTGAGTTATTTAAGATCTTGAAGACTATTTATTCTCCAAATATAGATTGTCATGGAAAACAAAAGAGATAACTTACGAAGTGTTCCATAAATGGTAGTTTTTATTTCCATCTTTCACTGAGGTGTTAGCAGTAGTAACTGTCCAGGCCCTCATGTTTGTGTATTCCATGCTCTTTTGGTCTTGAAACTCTGCCTGTTGCACCTGTAATTGATGGCTTGGTTAACTGACTGGGAATAAGATGTGAAGTCCATAAGAATCAAGGATAGAACTCTCTGGTGCCATGATGACTCAAATAGAAATGAAATTGGTTGGAGGACCTGCAAGAGGTGTTTTGGAACACTAGGCTTCACATTACTGAATTCCAATTACTCTCCTCTGCCTCCCCAGCAACAGGTAGCACTGTGGAAAGTCAGTCTTCAACCTACAGGGGTATGGAATTTTTTATTTTTTCTAAGTTCATGCCCTGGATGAGATGAGACTGGAGTTTATGTGTTCTGAGTCAGTCGTACCCAAAAGAGAAGGCAGGATTGAAGCAATTGGGTACAGTTTTTATCCACACTTTCCCTTAGAAGAATGATTTTTGGTAACTTTTGGTGGATGAAGCTTGGGATGGCGTTAGAAGTCAGAAGTATTTGAATCAGTTCCTGCTGAAAATAATCAGAAAAGTGGTGAATAAGTAGTTCCCCTGAACATGTGGGACATGGGATCTCTCTTTAAATATGGAACAGCATCAGTGAATACATAGATGAAACTTTCTCTGAGTTTTTCTAGAGGCTAGAATTTGGGCCAGTGGGTGGTTTACAGGATATGAGAATCAGATCATCTTAAGGATGAACCCCCAAATCAAGGTTAACTTTCGGGTGAATGAACTCACTGATACAATTCTGAGCAGAGGCAGAGAGAGGCCACAGTTTTAGGTGTGCATCAATTATTAGAAGGAAATGCCACGCTTGGATGCCATTTAGCTGATCTGGAAGAATCCAGGTCTTGAATGAGCCACACAGCCACTGACAAGCCATGTGACCCAAAGAATCTTACTTAACCAATCTGAGCCTGTTATCTTATCAACAAAACAACAGCTTCAGACTAAGTCAGTCCAAGGTTGTTTCCAGATCTTAAATTCTAGAAAGACAGCCAATCCAATTGTCTGCTCTATTCTTTTCCACATCTCTTTGTTGTATAAATTCAAAGAATCTGTTGCAGGTATATTACACTTTCTACTATATTATACAGCCATGTAACTAAAATATGTATTTAGGAGCAAAATGAAGAGCCAAACCATAATCCCCAGAATAAAAGACAATTGGCTTAAAATAGTAGGTTCAATAAGATTATCCTGATGGTAAGTCATACTGAAAATAAAATAATGATTCTTCATGATAAATGATAACATCTAAGCCAGAATTATGCTTAAGGTTACCCTACATTCTGATAGCAAAAATGAAATATTGAAAAGCAATGGTATACCCTTAAATAAATTGTATACTATGGATACCTGAAATTATGAATATTCCCAGCATTTTCTTTTGTCTATTACATCCTGAGAGTCCCTGGTTGATTTCGCAGATGATTATACATCACTTTAAATATTGAAGAACCATTTTAAATGCTCCAAAAGAGGAAAAATAATGGCTTTGGTCTTGAGAAATAAGGTAAGGCTGATTATTCTCTGTTCACTACAATAGATTTTACTCAATAAATTTCCAACACAGGAGGAAAAAAGAAATGCTTTTAGTGTACTTGCTTTAATAGCAGAAGATGTGTCTTCTTATTTTACAGGAAACATCCATTCTTCCTTGCGATGTTTCCAGTCAGTTTCCACAGAGTTCAAAGGAGCTTTGCTCACTGTGAAAGAAAATTGCTAAAGACTGGAGACTGCTGGCCATCCGCTTCACTCTGGGAGAAGACAGGGCAGCATGTGGCTTTCCCAAGTCACCCTGACGCTGGTGTTAACACCAAGTAGTCAATAGAGTTGTTAATGTTGAGTAGTTAGTCCCCACTGAGGAGCCAGGAAGGTCTGGTGAGTCAATTCCTTCAGGACTAACTTTCCTGTGCTGCAACTTGCTCTGCATGAGTACACACTCTAACTACTAAGCATCCGTCCTGTGATGAGATGAATTAGGATTGAGAGAGATGTGGAAACCACCCTATGTTTCTCTCAGAGTTCCTGTGTTTCCTGAAAGGAAGCAATCTCAGGAGAGATGCTAAGGCACTTGTGGTGCATTGTGTAACTTGGTGACTCACAGTCCGTCTTTTTTTTAATATAGTGTTATCAGCTATAATCACCATGTTTCACATTAAATCCTCAGACATTGTTTATCTTATATATAACTAAAAGTCTGTACCCTTTTACCAACCTGTCTCTATTCCCTCACCTCCAACCCCCTGGCAACCACTTTTCTACTCTCTGTTTCTATGAGTTTGACTTTTTTTTAGATTCCACATATAAGTGATACCATGCAGTGTTTGTTTTTCTCTGTCTGACTTATTTCATTTAGCGTAAAGTCCTCAAGTTGCATCCATGTTGTTATAAATGGCAGGATTTTCTTCTTTCTCATGACTGAGTTATATTCCATTATATATGTGTGGGTGTATATATATATATATATATATATACACCCACACACACATATATAAAACCCATTATATATACCCATACATATAATATATATACATACGTATATATATTACATTTTCTTTACCCAATCGTCTATTGATGGACACTTAAGTTGTTTCCATATCTTGCTTATTATGAATAATGTTGGAATAAACATGGGAGGGGAGATATTTCTTCGATATGCTATTTTCATTTCCTTTGGCTATATACCCAGAAGTAGATGATATGTTATGGTAGTTCAATTTTTAATTTTTTGAGGAACCTCCATACTGTTTTCCATAGTGGCTGCACCAATTTACACTCTCGCCAACAGTGCACAAGTGTTTCCTTTTTTCCACTTTCTCACCAACATTTGCTGTCACTTCTCTTTTTGATGATAGCCATTCTAACAGGTATGAGGTGATATCTCATTTTGGTTTTCATTTGCATTTCCCTGATGTATTGAGCATCTTTTCATGTACTTGTGGTCCATTTGTATGTCTTTTTTGGAAAAATGTCTGTTCAGTTCCTCTGCCCATTTTTAATCAGATTGGTTTTTTTGTTATTGAGTTGTATGAGTTCTTTATATATTATAGAAAATAACCCTTTATCAGATATGTGATTTGCAAATATCTTCTCCCATTCCGTAGGTTGCCCTTTGACTTTGTTGATGGTTTCCTTTTTTGTGCAGAAGTATTTTAGTTTGGTGTAATCCCACTTGTTCAGTTTTGCTTTTGTTGCCTTGGCTTTTGGTGTCAAATCACTCACAGTCTTTTCTTATCAGCAAGAGTGGCGTGATGGAGAGGGAGAATTTGGAATGCTTAGAATCCTGCACACCATTGAGCTAGCTCCGTTGACTTGGGCAACTCAAGTAATCCTTTGAGTGTGTCTCATTATCTAGAAAACAATGACTCCACTATTTAAGAGTATGGCTCTGATTAAGTGGGGAAGAATGAATGCAACACCCTGGGAAAACCTTAAGATGTTAGTTTCTCAAGAAATATATATTGAAAAGAATTAGTTATGTCAATATTTTCAAAATGTGTGTATAGAGTGAAAAGTGCAAGGCAAAGGTGAGAGAGAAGAATAGAGGGAAAGGAAGAGTGAGGTGAGTGAGAGAGGAAGGAAGAAAAGAAGTGAAGAGCAGCCAAGGGAAAAAGGAAAGACAGAAGGAAAAAAGAGGGGAGGAAATCCCAGCCACCTTCTCTTGGAAGCCATCTGTGACCACACGCACATGTAGGGGCTGGCTTCACTTTAACCCCAGAATAATGTCTCCTTTGACTTGCCAGCACCTGTCATTAATTACAAGAGCCTTGCACTCTGAGTGTGTACCTCATTCCTTAAATCCCCACAGCAGGCAGTGCAGTGCCTGACACAGTGCTGGAGCACAGCATCTGTTTCTGCATAGATTCACTTTCTTAGTAGGCATGACAGAGGAGTGAATTCTCCAGGAGGGAAGGTCAGGAAACACCAGTTTGCATTCTTCTATGCCATTTAGTAGCCTGGATCCCTGGGAAGGCTCCTAGCCTCTGTGTTCTCTTTTCTTATTTGAAACCGGGGAGAATGCCTAACTTGAAGATTAGTTGGGAGGATCAGACGAAATAACAGATTCTTGAGTAGGGATATGTGACCTATAAGGTACCATTCAAGTGAGAGTGTTTGTTATGGTTTGAACTGTGCCTTCCAAAAAGGTGTGCTGGAGTCCTCACCCCCAGGACCTCACTGCAGATGTAATCAATTGAGTTAGGATGATTTTATACTGGAGTGGGGAGGGACCTAATCCAATATGACTGGTGCCCTTATAGGATGAGGGAAATTTGGACACAGACACTGAGACACAAACACAGGGGAGAAGCCCATGTGAAGACAGAGGCTGAGATTGGAGTGATGTAGCTAGAAGCCAAGGGATTCCAAGGATTTCCAGAAACCTCCAGAAGCTAGGAAGAGACAAGGATGGATCCTACTCAGAGTCTCAGAGCATGGCCCTGCTGATGCTTTGTTTTGAGCTTCTAGTCTCCACGACTGAGACAATAAACTTCCGGCATGTTAAGCCACCCCGTTTGCGGGACTTGGTAGGCAGCACTAGGAAACCAATATGATATCTTATTACGGCTTTATGTTTTCTCCTCCCCCTTCCCCAATGACGTTCAGATATGTATTGAGCGATTCTGTGCCGAGTGTGATGCAATAAGTAGGAATAAAAAGGTAATAATAGCTGACATTGATACGGTGCTGCTATGTGCCAGACACTGTTCTAAATGATTTAAGTGAAATACAGCACCAAAGGAATTGATACTGTTTTCAAACCCAAATTATAAATGAGGAAATTAAATCACAGCAAGGTCAAGTGCCTTGTCCAAAGCCACCTATCCAGCCAGGCTTTGCACCTAGAGCTCTTCACCAATCACTGTGCACCCTGTCTCTCAGATGAATTACACGCAGTCCCTGAGAGCAAGAGACTCACTGTATAAAAACAGGAGGCTGATGTATATGTTTAAAATTCAGAATTTTTGAGGGCAAAGGTATAAGTAAATCCAGTATATCGATACAACCCAGAGAAAGACATAGAATGACTAGGGACCTAGAAGACTTCTTGGAGGAGGTGATAAATAAGATAGTATTGAAGGATTTCAAGGAGAGGAAAAAGTAGTCCAAGCTACAAGCACAGGGCATGTGTGCCAAGGAAGAGGGAAGTGAAGGGGATATGTTTTTTTTTTTTTTATTCTAGCAGGGATATTAAATCTAGCATAAAGAATAATGTCAAAATGTATCATCATTCACCCATTCTTCCATTCCACAAATATTACTATGCACCAGACACTCTGCTAGGTACCACACCAGGCACTGGGAAAGAAAACAGAGGAAAATGCAGAAGTGATCCTTGGCCTCATGAGCTTTGGGTCTAGTGGCCTGGATGGTGGTGAGAGAGAAACAGGCAGAGTACGGCAGGGAGGAATCAAATCAAAGGAGTCAGGCAGGGAAATGAGAATGGCTCCCAAGTGAAAGATTCAGATCCGTGTCATCAAGGGGGAGTGACCTGGTGGGACAAACAGATAAAGGAGGTACCTGGAAAGGTGCCCGGAGAAACCAGCAGGCAGGAACAAGTGCCATTTCATTGTATCTCTATTGGGGAGCCCATCTGGAGGGGCCAGTAGGAGCCTGGAGTAGGCCTCGCACTCAACTTAGAAGCTGATCTTGCACTCCCAGTTTTCCTACCACTAGAGTCCCTGCTGGGCTTTTCTCTGCCCTCTCTACCCCTGTGACCAGAATTTCTCCACTAACCTTTATCTCATGACTTTTAGTCCTTCTATGGATGACAGAGTTTCCTGAGTCCTGGACCTTTGGAGCATGATTCTTCCTGATGTCCAGGCTCAGTTGTCTCTGAGCCCACTCCATTTCTTCATCTTAGATCATGTTGATGGCCACTGTGTTAGCTGCCCCTTGTGAACTGTTGCTGTGTTCTACAGTTCACAAATTCTGCTTCATGTTTGTGACTTTATCTTATCTCTGCTTGGTCTCTCTCCCAGTGCTTGCTTCCACTCTCAAGAGTGTGTTCATAGTCTCTTGTCATGGTCCCTCCTTTCTCCCTCGGCCCACAAGTGTTACCCCAAACATGAAGGGGCCTTTGCTTTCCCATCATTTCATCACTACAGCTGCATAACTGTTGTTCTGTCCCATTTGACTTAGAAGAAAAAATGTCCTTCTAAGTTTTTTTGTTTTAGTTTTTGTTTTAACTTTCTCTGGATTGTCTTACATTTTTTGCCGGGACTTTCCAGGTATGAGTCTTCAAGACAACGTTTTTTTTAAGATTTTATTTTTTTCTTTTTTCTCCCCAAAGCCCCCCTGTACATAGTGTATATTCTTTAGTGGTGGTTCCTTCTAGTTGTGGCATGTGGGACGCCGCCTCAGCGTGGCCTGATGAGCGGTACCATGTCCGTGCCCAGGATTTGAACCGACGAAACACTGGGCCACCAGCAGTGGAGCGCATGAACTTAACCTCTCGGCCACGGGGCTGGCACCTGAGACAATAAGTTTCAAGTTTCAGCTGCCTATTCTCCATACATCAGGAAAAACAAAACAAAAACATTTGGCATCTATATCCCACCCCCAAAGATGATTGACAAGTGTGGGGGGATTCTCAAATGGAGAATTAATCCACGTCAAAGTGGGTCTTCCAGTTATTAACAATAGTGACTGTTTAATGAGTTTGATTCCCTCTTTGCCTTACCAAAGAAACTGCAGAGTGGCTACTTAGGTAGCTAGGGGGGTGGAGCGGTGAGATGAGCAGAAACTTGCCTATTTGTTCCAATATAGCTGCGTGATCCCAAAACAGAGATCATAAAAGCTGAAGATTTAACAGCAGCAACCTTTCTCTCTGCTGACTAAAACTGAAATCTGAAAGATAAATATTGGCCCCTGAGCCATGTATCTCTGAAAGATACTTCCTTTAAAGAGTGAAGAAATTATTAAAAAATGTAAACAGAACTCTGCTTTCCCAAGTGTTTACATAAATCAGTATATATCAAATGGCATGCTATTATCTGAAAAAGGAATGTGTCTTGTCCCTGGAATCTATAGTGCCAGATGATATGTATAAGCACGGCTTTATATATCACTTTTTTGCTTATTCATCCAGGAGATGGAAATATTTATATTCCGCAAGGAAAAAGAATATGATATTTTCATTGAGGGAAATAGCTACATAAGAAAACAAAAATGGATACATGAGGGAATTATTTGCATTATTTGGACTAAAATAATAAAATAAAAACTTGTACCCGCTCTTGAAGAATCCAGATAATTGAAGTAGAAGTGTCCTACCTCTAATATGGAATCAAACGCTAGCTATTCATTTTATGTGCTAAATACATCTCAAAACCTATCCCCTCATTTGCAACCCCACTGCCAATTCCTGTGTTCAGGAATGTATCAACTCTTCCTTAAGACCAGGGGGAATACACTTAGTGATTTAACAGACACATAAAAATTCCCCCCGAATTGTAGAGATTGTAGCATGGTGTAGGTCACTAGTGACCTAGAATTGGCATCATTTTATTTTGCCAGATAAGGATATTTTAAAAGCACACCATCCACTATCACCAGCATTTGTAAAACAAATGATAGATTTAATGTTGGAAAAAAAATTTTAAATGACGATTTCAAAATGTGCTATTTCAATGGACTGTATTGAATTTCATTAAACAAAATGAATTCTGCACTGTCTTCACTGATCTCCTCATGCCCGAGATTTGAGAAAACTTCCTCGAGGAGCAGCAGGGGAGCAAAGCCTCAGATTCTCACATCCTCTCCTAGCGAGTTTTCTCAGCTGCGTTTTCTCACTTTGGGTCCTTCTTGCTACTTCAGCCAAAATGATCTTCCTTAATATGCAAAGTACTCACATGCTTAAAAGCCCCTATACCTTGCCAGTATCCTCAGATGACAGGTCATACTTTTTCCTAAGACAAACTCTCTAGGTTCTTGGTTCCATCATACGGTCCTTTCTTCAGTCACTTCCTAGCTTGCGCTGTGAGTGGTCCCACGGTATCAGACTATGTCTAGCCCCCTACACAGGCAGGCTTTCTCACGTCCTTTTACCTTTGCAAATGCTGTTCCCTCTGTCTACTTTCAAATGAAAACCCTTCCCCAGCCCTCATGTATTAAATCTAATGCAGCCTTCTTTGCCCTGACTCCCCAGGCTGCATTTTACTCATTCAATCAACAAATGTTTATGGAGCCTCTGCTGTATGCCAGGCATTGTGGTAGGAGAGATCAGAAAACAGAACATGTAAAACCCCTGCTTGCATGGAACTTATGTTCTGACATGTTCTTTTCCCTCAGCTGTCACTGCTTCTTATGTACAATCAAGTATGAGACCATATGATTTGTCTTCCAAACCAAAACCCTTGTGAGAGTAAAGCGATGCTATTAATAGTTAAGACAGGACAACAGATGTAAAACTAGCACCATCCATGGCAAACTAGGATGTTTGACTGCCCAACTATGGAATGTGTCACTATGCATTAGCATCTCAGACTTTCCTAAGAACTTTGTATACATAGGACCCAGCACATACCAGGGACATGGTTGGAAAGTAAAAATATGCTAAATTGTTTAATATGTTGATTCATTTAATAATGACTGAATGGGTGAACAAATGACCACAACCATCTATGTAACTTTGCACTTGTGGGCGCTTGTGTGTTCCTATAACAAACCCTCCAGTATTAATCAGAACTCTTTCATAGGCTACGAGTGACAAAAGCACAACTCAAACTAAGAAAGGGAGAACAAGGAATATGCCTGGAAATTCGAGGGGGTTTGTTAGCCACAGGTAAGTCTAGATATAGGGATTCAAATAATGTGATCTGCTCTTTTCTCTCTCTCTCTTTTTATCTCCCTATAGAGCCCTGCTTCTCTGAGTTTGGCCTCATTCTTAAGCCAACTCTCTCCATATAGAGACAATATGGCTCCCAGAAGCTACAGAATCCCTTGGTTGTTACAGCTTATGATCCCAGAGAAAGAGAGACAATCTTTATGAAGAGTTTCGGTTGAAGTTCCAAGGAAGGCTTTGACTGGCCCAGCTTGGGTAACTTGTTTGTTCTTGAAACAGTAAATATAAAACATTGCCTCTTATTTATACAGCACTTCTTATGTGTTAAGAATCCCCTGAGACGTTTGCATGGCTTCTCTCCTTTGATTCTCCCAGTAACCTTACAGGCCGAGCACTGTCGCATCTAAACCTCATGAAATTAGTGGGATTCTCTGAGTGGGGATAGAATAGTTTCCAAGAGAGGTATGTTAGGAAGGAAAACATAGTTCCACTCTGCCACAAGAAATTGCTCAAATGCCAGTTTAATCCAAATATTCTAGAAGGAATTGATCAAATGAGAAATGCATAAATCCCTTTACAATTGATTGATGCAGGAGCATACACCCGAAGCGCACATTCTCTCCTCGCTCTCTGGTAGGAATTTCCGCTGCCTGTTCTATCCCTGTGAATAGAGAGCGGGGGTCCAGGACTTGGGTTCTGAGGTCAGGTTTCAGGTGTTTTGAGTCCAGCTCTGCCATCTTCCAGTTGCGAGATCTTGGTCAAAGTAGTTATTGTCCCAAACCTCAGTTATCTCATCCACATAATGGGCACAATTATAAAGTTACTGTGATAATTAAGTGAGACAATTTATACAGATTACTCATCACAGTGCCAAGTCTAAGTGCTCATCTGAAAAATGGTAGCTGCCGTTCAAGCCAGCTTCGTGTTTGTATGACCTGTGGGGTCACACAGAGCCTGGTGTGCTCAGAAGACCACCTTGCTTGGTTAATGCTCCACTGTCACTTTCTTGAAATTCTTCATAATTTTATCTTTGAACTTGTGGTTTGTAAGTAAAGTCCACTGGGACAACAGGGCACGCCTGTGAGTAGAGGAGATGGGTGCAGTATGTCTCTCCACCATTCCTTGCCCCTGTTCACATATAGCATCGCAAATCTCCAAGAGCACAGAATTCCAGTGGATTCACGTTGCTTGGGAGTTCAATGAGACTCAAAGCCAACGCAAGGTAAGCAGGTTATGTCTTGAATAAGCAGAGGTGCTGACAACACAGAATTGTGTTTTCTGTTCGAACCAGAACTTGCTTCCAGCAAGGAAATGAGGCAACGCCATTCAAAGAAACACAAGACCAAGGAACCATAACACATCCTTGCCGACTCCTGTTACTTGCCTGTATCAGCCAACCACTTTCGCTAAAAATGATGACATAGCAGGAAAGGCAAAGATAGGACCTACCACAGCCCCTGTGCCTTCCAGCCCTTCCTTATTCATCGATAAAGAAAAGAGTGTTGGCTGAATGTGCTCATGTAAAGAGGTGAGTTAGGTTTTGTGCATCATTTCCACCATTGTGGTAAGAACAAAATACATATGCACATAGGAGTTATAAGATATGAATTGTGCCATTTCGGCGATTCTGAATATGAGATAAGAGCTCTTATGTTTACGTTTAAAACTGGCATTGCGCAATATGAAGATACATGGGAAAATTCATGCTAATAGTTTAAAATTTTAATTTTTATTTACTGAGAATAGCATTAAATGGCAAATAAAAAGAACCATGACCAGTTGAGGGAGAGAGCATGCAAAAAAAGAAAAACTTTTATTTTAGTGTCTGTAATAGCATTTATTTTCCTGGATTTTGAACAAGGGGCTCATGATTTCATTTTGCACTGGCCCTCACAAATTATGTAGCATCCTGGCTGTGTCATTATTATTATTTCATTCTGAAAATGACTCTAGGCTTGCCTAAATCTCACTGCCTCCAAGGAGGCTATCGTGATTAGCTGATCCAAATCAACCTCTCTCTCTCTCTTTCTCTTTCTCTTTCTCTCTCTTTCTTACTTGTCTAGCACTTTTATTCCATATCTATTTTAGCACAAGCCCCAGTGTGATTTGTATATACACCTGTCTGGCTGACCAGACTGTGAACTTCCCGGGGCTGGGAATCTTATTTTGTTCCCCTGCAGCCCCAGAGCTTTCAGCTTAGCTGTCAGCCTATACTAGTCATCAATTAAAGCTTTCTGAACAGAATCACCAGCCTCTTTGGGAACTGCTCATCCTGATGTGAATTTCTCCTGAGGCGCTCACCCTGGATGTTGCACTTTGATGGAATTCAAGCTAACGTCCCGGAAGCATCAGGACGTCGTTTTTCTCAGAAGAGTTTTCTTCCACGTTTTGATGTGGACCTTTTAATCTCAGGCAGTCAGAATGATACACAGATTTCACTGGCTGCCCTGGGGATAGACCTCCTGTCCTGGGGCATCACATGGATTACTCCCCCACTAAAACCCTGGCAGCAACTCCTCTGGATTCTTGCTTCCTCTAAGCCAAGACTTTGGTCTGATGAGTAGCCCAGCAGGCAACAGAGGGCTCTTTCTTTCTCTCTTAGAAGAAAGAGAGAAGCTGCTGCTAAGAATAGACTGTGTTTTCTTGGGGCTGGATCTCTAACCTGCTTCCTGCTTGAAGGGCCCCAGGAATCAAGAGTGACTAACATAAACATGGAGAAGATGAGATTGCCCATCATTCTTGGAGTAAACTGGAGTCCTCACCGTGGCCTTAAGTCCACTGTGATTCAGCCCCTGGCCTCTCTCCCCACCGTCCCATACCAAGCCCCTGCCCTGGTGATTGTGAACATTTGCCCCCAGCACACGCTTCTGCACCAGCATTGCCTTGCTCATGTGGTCCCCTGTGCTCTGGGTGACCTTATTTCCCTTAACCACCTCAACATTACCCTCAACTCAGCTTATCCTCTCCTTTGGTGAACTACTCCTTTAAAGCTCATCTTAGATGTAAAATATGGTTATTCACTTGGGCATATAAAAGAACCCTTTCTCATACCTATACTAGAAGAAAAAAAAATGTACATAATACCTATATATGTTGCAAAAGCATGAAAACCAAAAGGAACCAGAAGAAAACATAGGTATATGATCTTGTGATAGGGAAAGTCTTTCTAAGTAGGGTATCTAAGGCAGAAATTACAAACCAAAAAGTCATAGATTTGGAACATGGAATAAATTTTAATTTGTATATTAAAGCACGACATGCAAAATTAAAAAGCAGAGGGTAACCTACAATAATTTTCCTTGATACATAAAAGGATGAATATCCTTAGTTTATAAGTTTTCTAACAACTCATTAAGAGAAATAACCCCACAGAAACAACATGAAAGAGTAATTCACAAAAGAGAAATGCAATAAACGTTAAAAAACATAAAAGATCATATGAAGTTTTTTCTTAGAAGGCATGAAAGAAATGCAAATGAAGTCTACTAGTATCAGTTTGGCAACGATTTTTAACTGATATTGTCTGTGATGCAGTAGACTGTAGTTCAGCAAATACTTGATCCATTTCTACCCCATTGGTGTTGGGTTTGCCATGTGAGCTTTGACTCTGTGGTGGGTTGACGATACTTTTCCACCCCTTGGCTTGGAGCTTGGCCACATGACTTGATTTAATCAATGAGATGTTAGCAAATAATCTGAGCAATGCCATGACGTGTGTTCAATGGTAGGGATTACCCTCTTTTACACCTGCTTTTCACTATAAGAACATGCCTTGGATATCTGCTGGTTCAAGGAGGATGAGAGATGGTAGGGCACATCTAAACCTGACTCATATCTTGGACTCCAGCTGAGCCAAACCCAGCCTGGATTAGCCAAACTCCAGCCAACCTACAGACATGTGAACAAGAAAATGATTTTACATTGTCAAGTATGCCACTGAATTCAGAATAGTTTGTTACACAAGATCATTGTAGCAAAAGCTAACTGAAACAATGTTGGATATTGGCGAAGATGTAGAGAAATTAGTTTCACCATTCCAGGAGGAGAATTAAGAAACATAAGGGTTGCCAGGGAAGAAGAAGAAGGAAGAAGAAAGAAAAGAGGGAGAGGAGGAGAGACAGAGAGAGAAAGGAGGAGACAATTATGGTGAATTGCTTTTTTGCTGAATTGCTATGCCTAAGATAATTGGAGTTAAGATATGTAATAGAAGCAAACCTCAAAACCAAATGATAAGCAAAAGGACAAAGCAGAAACCAGAAGCATGCTACTACCTATGGTTATAATGTTGATAATGATAATGCTGAGGATTACTTGCATCTATACATTTTTCAAAGTGAAAAAGCTCCTCATGTGGTTGTCAAAATTGAAGCTACTCCCATTTTACAGATGAGGAGGCTGAGACTCAGAAGTTTTGTGGCTTGCCCAAGATCAGTGGCAGTCCTGAGATTTGAATGAGGGTCTTCTGACTCATAAGGGAGTGCCTTTTGTGTTACAATGGCTGCCTCCAGTCGTCCCTGGCAGGCATTGAGTTTCTCTGCATGACTCACAGACATGATTTCCTGAGAGAATCTAACGTGTTTTCCCCTTCTAAGTAGGGGAAATGGAACTTGTTAATGATCATATCTATGCTAATTACGAGCAGCACTGGTTTAGAAGACTTGACTTTAGACTCTTCTCAGATCTTGTCAATTCCCATTATGGGATGCTGCCCAGGATATTCCTCATGAAATGATAATAATTGCTCATTATTCAAAAGATTTAATTAAGGGGACTTTCATCAAAGGATCTTAAGCACTTGCTGTACTCCTTCAAAGGTAGTGAGGGTATTTACAGAGAGAGCCAGAGATACTGGGCAGGATTCAGAAATTAAATGTTTGTTGCACCGTACCAGAGAGAATGCTACCCGCTTGGAGACACTGCAGTAAACCGAGCTGTCCTTTGAAACTTGCAAGTGGAAAAGAAGATTAGGGACCCTGATCTCCACACTACAGCTGTTAGTTTAAGGATTTAAGAACCCTAGAAAGTTTTCAGTCAAGACTGAATTGATAGTACATACAGCTACTAGCAGGGCAATCTACACTCAGTGAAAGGGGCAGGAGTGGAGAGCGGAAAAGAATGGCAGGTGTGGGTTAGGAGTCTGGTTTAAGTTTTGCCATTTACTAGTTCCGGGAGCTTGAGCAACTCTTTTAATCTCTCACATCTTTTTTTTTTCCTCTCCTTTCTTCCTTCCCTTCTTTCGTCCCTCTGATCCTTTGCTAACATTTATGGAAGTTCTTTCACCTGATTTAAAGGTGTGAGTATGGTGGGTTGGAGGCAACACAAATAGCAGAAGCTCCAGTCTCCAGTAACTAAGGCAATAAAGCACTTGATTTTGATCATGTGAGTGAGAAGCCCAGAAAGGCAAACTTGCGTGGGAGCGAGGGAGAGCTATAGCTCCATGTCTCTGTGGTTCCAGTTTTCTCGACTCAGTTAATACTTTGCTCTGCATGTGCCCTTCACCCCATGCCTTACTGATGATAATGTCGTAATCACAATGGTTCTGCAGGACACAGACTCTCCCTATTCCATTTCCCCACTAAGGGGAGGCTGTTTGTGTGTTTCTAAATATTTGAGCCCCTTAACCCCAGAATCTCATTTTGAAGGTCCCTTTTCTGGTGTCACCTGTGGTATTAGTTATTTTGTCTGCCAGAGTCCAAATAGAAAAAAGAAGGTGTACTCCAGTTTGGAAGCTTGAGGAGTGATTAGGAAAGGGGCCCTTTACACTGATGTGGTCAGAGTTTAAGGAGGGCAGCACGGGCTGGTTCAGTTCTGGGTGCTGGCAACGGTAGAGAGCTGTTGCCACATGCAAGTGTGAAGGGACAACAGGAGGGAGTGGTACCAGATTCCAAAGAGAGAACTGCATGGAGAGGATGCCTGACAAAAGCTGGGGCTTTGATAGAGGGCAACCCAGCCCCAAAGGACTCAGGAAAATAACACCTCCAACTTCACTCTCTTACGGGTTTCAAAGTGTTATTCAACGTCTTATTCAACGTCTTATTCAAAGTCTTCATTGCTGCCCTCTCCTCCCCCAAAAAATGCCCACACACAACTGCAAACCCAAGGGCATGGCTGTCCAGAGAGAGAGACTATTCCCAGGGCACAGAGCAGGTGGAGAAAGGCAGGGCTGCACCTGGCGCCCAGCCAGTCCAATGATAATTATGGACTTTGCTCTGTAACAAGTGGACGGAAAAAATAGAGGGGGATACTGCACGTGCCAGGTGAAGGAAGAGGGTTGTCTGGGATTTAAAACACATTATATGAAGAACACAGAAGAAAATACAAATTTTCAACCTTGAGAGAAAGAGGGTATGGACATGAGGGATGGACACCTTTTAGCCACTTGAAATTGTAAGCTGGCAGAGGACATATACTGAGCCCTACCACATTTCAGGTGTGTAGTGGGGCCTGCAAGACACAAGAACGAGCCAGTATCCTGGTCGGTTGAAGCTGTTACATGAAAGAGTGACTAAACGAATTCCAGACAGGCGAAGAGAACGACCTTGCAGAAATGGATGGAAACTCTAAGGACACAGAATTAGGCCCACATTTTTTGGCAGAACTTGGCCACAAGAGTTAGCTCTCTCACACTAACTTCGAAATAGAGGCAATAAATCGCTTTCTGAGAATTAAAGTTGTATCTACACTCAGCAGATGTGATTTTCTGTCTGTGGCCTAGGAGAGAAAGCCAGACTGGAAATGTGAGTCAGAAAAGGCAGGGAACAAAGACATGCCCCATATACTAAGCCTTTGTTATGTGTCCATCAGGAGACTCACTATTTTACACGCTTGGTGTCATTTAATCTTCACAACAAGGCTGTATATCAGCTTCATATTCCCATTTTATATACAGGGCACGTGAATCCCAGAGGTTAAAGCACCTGAATCTAAGAGGTTAAAGCACTTCCCAAACCCTCACATCAAGTTAAGGGGCATAGAAGCAAGTTAAATGCAGGTCTTTCTGGATTCAAAACATTGTTCCCGGAGATAGAGCTGGAAGGAAATTGTGATTTAATAAAAAATAACCCAGTAAGCATGATTTTATTGTAATAATGATAGTCTGGCCCATTTCTTTGCTCTCTCTTCCATACTCAAATGCTTGAACTTGGTAGAGTTTTATAGCATTTTCCAGAAGGCAAAGATTAGGAATCCATGGTGCAGTGAGTTGAACAGTGGCTCCTAACGGAGATATTCACCTAGAACCAGGGAATGCAACCATATTTGGAATAAAGGTCTTTGAAGATGTAATAAGGCAAGGATCTCAAGATAAAATCATCCTGGATTAGAGAGGGCCCTAAATGTAATGACAAGTCTCCTTATAAAAGTCACAAAATGAGATGACAACAAAAAGAGAGAAAGAAACAGGGAAGAAGGTCATGCAAAGATGGAGGCAGAGAATGTAGTTATGCTGTTACAAGTCAAAGAATACCAGGGGCCACCAGAAGCTGGAAGGAGGCCAGGAAAGATTCTCCCTTAGGGTCTTCAGAGGGAATATGGTCCTGCTGATATCTTGATTTTGGACTCTAACCTCCAGAAGTATTAGAGAAAAGAATTCCTGTTGTTTTAAGCCACTAAGTTTGTGGCAATTTGTTATGGCAGTGCTAGGAAACTAACACAGGAATTTGGGGGCATTAAATAGAGGGTCTTCCCCATGAAAGATGAAGGAAGGGAGGATTCATCTTATTCCTGAAACTTATTCCTCTGCTTAATTCAGGCTTTTTATCTACCAAGTGACCTTTGGACAACTATTATAGTTGCTGGAAACTAGCAGGTGTTCAATAAATATTATCGAATGAATAAATGACAAACATGTTCTTATTAGTAACAAGTGTTAGCAACTAGTTGTTTAGCATCTAATATTTCCTAAGCACTGTCCTTAGAGCATCACATACTTTCCCCTCGATTTGACAAGAATGTTGCAAGGAGAGCATTGATATCTCCATCTTACTTCTGAGAAGACCGAGACACAGAGGAACAATGAGCTGACGACTCTTAGTTAATGGCCAGTGGGACACAAAACAAGTGTGTCAATGCAAAGCCAGTATTCTAACCTCTACATTGCAGTGGGTGCCATCCGATCATAGGAAGAAGTTTCTCTAAGGAGAGAGGGTTTTTGGTCAGCTTGGGACACAACAAAGTTGAAAGCCAAATCCTTTGGGATTTGGGAAGGAAAAGCTACTCTGCTCTCCAGGCAGTCTTCTTACATTGCTATCGCCTTCTTTTCTAACCGTGACAAAGGACTTTGGCAGTCAGAGCAAACCCAGCGGGGGAATAGGTGCCCCAGCATGCAGTGAGGTCCCTGTTCCTGGAGATTGTTGGCTCTAGATGAACACTGGAGAGCTGACCCCAGAGCTCTGAGATTCTCTGATTCTATGAAACCAGCTCAGGTGCGGGTTAAAGAATCAAAGGGAAGAGTGGTTGTAAAAAAGCTTTGACAAGGGCTCAGCTATAGGAGATAATAAATATTAAATAAGTTAGCATTCAGAAATGGCCCCACAGACTGCCTGGAATGTAGTACACATTCAATATTTGCTGCTTAATTATCAATTTTCCTAAAGCTCTTTAAGGCAGTTTAATGTAGTGAGGATGTATCTCACCTCCGAAACATTTGAACGACATTAGAACGTGGACTTAGGGAAGTTACATAAGTCGTCTGAGCGCATTTGTGAGAATTAAATGAGGTGATGTTTGAAAATTCCCAACACTTTCTGACACATAGTAAGCACGCAATAAATGGTAGTCATTTTC
This sequence comes from Equus asinus, assembly GCF_041296235.1. Taxonomy (NCBI): domain Eukaryota; kingdom Metazoa; phylum Chordata; class Mammalia; order Perissodactyla; family Equidae; genus Equus; species Equus asinus. Next base: position 153,895,059 of record NC_091792.1, read on the forward strand.
TTATTTTAGGAGATGGGCTGTATAATACCTAGGAAAGAAAAGCCCCAAAGAATGGTCTTTTTAAAAATCTTGCATTTGAAGAATATTCATGGTAAGGAAATGATGCTCAAGATATAATGCTGATTAGATAAAGCAGCATGTCAGAAATATGGATATTTGTGGAAATTGTGCGACTCTAATTCTGCAAAAAAACATATTTGAAGCTGGCAATTAATAACATAAATGTTATTTTCAGGCATATCTGTGTTTATAGCTGTATAGTCACATATATAATCTACAGATGAATCCTTATATAACAAATATAGGTATTTACATACAGATGTGCATAATTCAAAGGCATTTATTAGTTGCTAATAGTGTCTGCAAGGTAATTTACTTCAAAAATATTTCTGTATAGGGCTGGCCCAGGAGCACAGTGTTCAAGCTCATGCACTCTGTTTCAGCGGCCTGGGGTTCGTGGGTTCGGGTCCAGGGCATGGACCTAGTGCCACTGATCAAGGCACACTGTGATGACATCCCACATAAAATGGAGGAAGATTGGCAACAGATGTGAGCTCAGGACCAATCTTCCTCACACACACACACACAAAATTCTGTTATAAATAGTGTGATGTTTGTGGGTAAAATTTAGTTCCAGGCTGTTATTCAGCATCTAAAGTATGCATATCAGAATTATTCCCTTTAGAGTGATTACATGACACTTACAATATTGTTAAAATCTGCAGCAGAGATGTATTAATTAGCATAAAGGTTGGTAGAAATTAATGTTATTGGTGAAGAGAGTAGCGTTTAAGATGATTAGGGATATTGTACAGGATCCACCACTCTTGCATCACTGTGGCCAACCCAGCTGCCTAACGTCATTGGTACAGCATTTAAGGTCCACGGTCCCACTGATCCTAAATCTGCATATCATGTAGGGCTACCACCCAACTCAACCACAAGTCTGGTGGATCCTGTGTCCAGATATCTATCTCCACCATCCGTGGTGGAAAGTCTGACTGCTCTGTGGGAGTGGGAGTAGAAGAGAGAATTCCCTTAGCTCCAGAAAAAGTAGTGAGATTGTTTTTGTGCTTCTGTGAAAATATTTGCTCTGTGTTTGACAGAATTTTGTAGAATCCTTGCTTTATTTTACCAAACCACCTGATAGTGAAATTGGAGGGGATGTAACATATAAACTCTCCTAAGCTCTAAGAGAAGAGTGCTATCAACATATACCCAGCAAATGCATGTCAATCAACGTATGTCATATACATCATAAACTCTGGAAATACAGATAATATTATTTTATTAAGTATTATAATGTAGCATAAATTAACCATGTATTATGTTTTTGCCTATGTTTCAAGACTTGTCAGTCACCCTATGTGTGTGTATATATACAGACATATTTTATGCACACACGTAAAAGCTAGAAGGAAAAATATCAAAATGTTCACAGGGACTACCTCTGGGTAATGCTAATTTTCTTCTTGATCCCTTTTTATTTTCTAAATTTCCTTCAGTAAATAAAGCAAAAAATTTATACCAAAAAATGCAATAAATGCTATAAAAATCTGCATTCACACTTTACAGTTGCAGATTTGCTCAAAGGAAACAGATGGCTGCTAGCCCTGTAACATTCTGTCTCCTAAAATTAGAGCCAGAGATTCTGGTATGATCCATTGCATGACATGGATTCGGGATTTAAAAAACCAAATAGACAAAATTGCAAAGAATTAACTTAATCTGTAAGAGTTGGGACAGATCCGACCAGCCCAATCACTTACTCAATGACATTTACTGAATGCGTACAATGTACTCAAGCTGTGTGCAGGGCAGTTCAGAAGAGAGACACGTCCTTGCTCTCATGAAGCTTTCAGCTGAGTCAACAATCTCAGTCATAGTTAGTGGTACCACGCTGGTTTCTCTTTCTAAATGAAAGTTCCACAAAGGCAGAGATCCATCTGCTTGGTTAACAATTGATCTCATAGGTCTTCCCCAAGTTCTGTCATATAGCTGGTGCAAAATAAGTGTTAGTCAAATTGAAATGGAAATGACTTACTAATGAAGTTCAAACCAATGGAAATCAGTTCACCAGAATCTTTGAGTGCCTGATGTCAGGCATAAGGCTAAGTCCCAGGATAAGGGCAGCACATGGACCCTAAGACCCTAAATCACATATTCTCCTGGAGAGTCATGACACAGTGTGATAAGTGAATGACAGAGCTGCAATCAAAGTACACAATTAGCTGAGTGGAGGAAAATGCTGATTACTGAAAGGTGAGAAGTCATGAAAGACATCATCCAGAAGGTTATTCCAGAGTTAGGTTACTGAAGAACAAGAGTCAGCCGGGTAAAGAGGTGAGGAAAGATATTCTAAGCAAAGAGAAGTAGCATGTGTAACTGCATTGGAGGTTAAATGACATGGTGTATTTCAGCAATTGGCCATTTAGACTGGTTAGAGCAGTAGAGAGTTTGCACGCCAGAGCAGGGAGCTGGAATTTTGTCATTCAACAAATGATGGGGAGCCAGGGAAGATTTATGAGCAGAAAAGTGATTGATGAGATATATTTGTAATAAACCTTTGGAGCAGCTCTATGTAGGATGTTCTCTGGGGAGAGGGCAAAAATAGTGAAATGGAAGCTGGCAGGGAGGGTGCTGAGGCAGTCAAAGTAGGAGATGGTGAGCCAAGGTCATGGGAAGAAAAGGAGTTGGCAGAATAAAGGGATATTTGTAAAGTCAAACTGACATAATTAGGTGGCATCCTTCACTCATTCACTCATATTTGTTGAAATATTAGTTGAGTGAAAGAATAACTCGAAATATATTAAATTCAACAGTGATGCCATGTTATTGGTGAAAATACTTTGTAAAATGTCCTGTTCAAAGTAATGTTTTGAAACACATTTTGCGAAGTGCATTCTTATATCATCATGTTGAAGCATATCTAGTCTTGTTGCAAAATAATGACATCAACAATAATTCTATCTCATAATCCTTATAACCATGAAACTCACTGGATCATCTCAAGACCCCTATAACTGAGAAAGACAAGTTATGATTATCCTCATTTTATAGATAACGTGAGGAAAATGATGCTTAGACAAGGTAAGAAACCTGAATGATGTTAAATCTTACTTAAATGATGGTATGTGTGTGTGTGTGTGTGTGCACATTTAGGTCTTTTTAACCCCAAGAATGAGGTCATTCCACCAGACTAAAATGTAAAAAATAAACCCCAAAACTGGTAAACCGTTCCTATAAGAGGATTGTAGTCTAATCTGATCATGATTAGAACTCTAAAAGCAAAGTGAAGAGTTCAAAGAACACTATGAAAAAATTCACATAAAAAGTAAATTTTGCCTCAATTAATTTTATCTGAAAGAAATTTATTTTTAAAATTGCAAAGCATGTTGTAAGGCATAGATGAATTAATCCTTCTTTGACCTGAGCTGTATTAACTAGAATTTCCTCTGCTCATGAATTCACTTCCATTAAATTGACAGGATCAATTATTTCTATGTTAGAATGGTAGGCATGAGTCTAAACAGTGTAGTTGTAACTTAGAAATTTTTTAAACAAAAAATAATTATTGGCTTTTTTCCTTGAAAACATCCCTCCTCTTGGACATGTCCACAAAAGGCAAAATCTTAGGTTCAAGCTGATGGTTGAAAAGAAAACACTAAAGGTAAAATAACTCAAAGAAAACATTAAAGAAAAAATAAATCAAAGACTTATATGTCAGTGGGCAAATTTGAACATGAAAATTTTCCTTCCACCCTAAATATCTCCCTCCATTGAACATACCTTCAAACTTTGTCCACTTGTCTTTCCAAACTCTTACCCCTCTGTTACGCGTCCTTCACTCAACAGCCATGATAGTCTTTGGAAACAAATACTGGAGCATATTTCTCTCCAAATTAAAGTCCTCCAACAGCTTGCATTTCATTTGGAATTGGATGGAATTGGATTCAAAGTCATTTTTCTGGCCTACAAGGCTCTGATTCTTCTTTCTGCCTACCTCTGAAACTTCTCCCCTCTCCAGATTTCCCTCCACACCTCACCTCGGCCAGCCTATTCCTGACTGTTTGCTGAACACTCCGTATTCTTTTTGTACCTTTGTACTTTGCACCCCTAGGTCTCCAGAGTTTTAGACGCTGGAATCAACAGAACTTTCTGCACATTTGGATATGGGGGGTGGGATAGAGCAACACTGAGTGTAACATTATGCCTCTAGTTGGTCTTTCTTCACTTAAACAAGAGCATTAAATTAATTCTGTTCTGGAAAACTGGAAGCAATAGTGAAGAACTGTGACTGTCTAGGAAACGATAGTAATTTTGTTGTAATAATGACTGAGTGCATTTTAATTGTGAGTTGCTTGTAAATATCAGCTTCTTCTCTCACAGCCTGAAGTAGAGAGCTAAGGAACTGGCTCTACACTGACCCTACAGGAACAGAGGGCACAGGCCATGTGACCCACCCCACACTATTCAGGACAGCACAAGGCCTGAGACGAATAGAGTCTTAAGTTCAAGGTGTCTACAGTTGACCAAAAAGACCCAGTGGGTGTAAGGCCAGGGGCAGATGTATGACCTCTTGGTTGGAGAACACAAAAGGATACTTCTAAGACCAAAAGCTGGGCAATTGCAAATTGTTCACAGGTGTCAGAGGTAAGAGGAGCTACGCACAGATTTTAACACGAAGACTAAGTAGCCAAAGAGCCTAATGACAAATAAAGGATTCAAAGGAGGAGAGAGAAGGAATCAAAGGTGAGGAGAAAGCTGGAGAAGAAGAAAACTTTTGCAATGTATGTAGCAAGCAAGTGGCTGTATCAGGGATACATAAATAACTCCCACAAATCAATAAGGTAAAGACAAATAACCTAATAGAAAATTGAACATGAAATTTACAGAAAGAAGGATACAAAAGATCAATAAATATATGAAAAGCTGTTCTAGCCCAGTGAAATGCAAATTAAAACAACAAGATACTATTCCTCACCCACTGGTTTGGCAAAAATAGGAAAGATTAATAGTAGCTATTTTCAGCAAGGGATTGGGGAACAAAGACACTCTTACATTCTGGCGGGAATGTATATTTGCAGAACCCGTTCAGAGGGGAGATTGCATTATTCACGATTCTAGGTACCCATCCTGGAGAAACGCTTTCACTTGGACCTAGAGAATCAGGCAGAAAGATGCTCATTGTGGCATCGCTTGGGAAAGCAAAACTCAGGAAACTATCCAATGTCTATTAATAAGGGGATGCCTAATAGTTTTGGACATTGCATAGAACGCCATGTGGCCTCTAAAATAGCGAGGTTGGTCTATATTAACACGCAAAGATCTCAGAGACATATTATTAAGTGAGAAAAACAGTATGATTCCAGTTGGTAACAAACAAAACTCATGGTCAAAAAACTGTACAGGCAAGACAACGCTATGTCCATAAAAGCTTCCAAAACCAGGCTGGAAAGATAAAAGGCACTTCATCTAGGGGGTAGCTGGTAATTACCTCTGGAGAGAGGAGGGGCCCGAGGCCAGAGGTTAAGCAGGGATCTCGTTTTGGCTGGACTGTTTGAATGAAATTTATTTATTTATTTTTTTCAAGCTATTTTTTTTTCAAAGATTGGCACCTGGGCTAACAACTGTTGCCAACCAATCTTCCTTTCTTTTTTTTTTTTTCCTGCTTTATTTCCCAAACCCCCCAGTACATAGTTGTATATCTTAGTTGCAGGTCCTTCTAATTGTGCAATGTGGGACGCCACTTCAACGTGGCCTGACAAGTGGTGCCATGTCCGCACCCAGGATCCAAACCCTGGGCCGCCGCAGTGGAGCACGCAAACTTAACCACTCAGCCACAGAGCCGGCCCCCTGAATGAAATTTAAACTGAAGTGGACATATTGCAAAAGACTGGAAAGTTACATAATTTAAAGAAAGAAATGTATGTACATGTTGGAGGAACAAGGGTATACACTCCTGCTTCCAGTTCTTAAGGCATCATGAGACACTTTTAACAGTTGCTTCTATTAACATTAAATTAATTTATTTTAAAACATTAATCTTAGAAAATGTGATTAGGGAATTGAAGAACAAAAGAAAATAATCAAACATAGTATTTGCGTATAACCTGTGATTGTCAACATGGAGTATGAAATAGCATTTTCTAGAAAACTTAAAAAAAATAATAACAGCAGGCATCTGGCTAGTTCAAGTTGCAATATCCTGCATGCCTATGTTATCTGTAATAATTATAGTAATTTTTTAATCTCTATATCAAGATGTCAACCGCTAAAAAAAATTAAATAACAGAACTAGGATATTAGAACCTTAATGCTAAGTCTTGGATTTTACCTGGTTCAAATCAACGATTTCACAGATGAATAAATAGCACTCTAGAGTGCCAGCTAAAGAATTTTTGGTTGCAGGCAACAGTAACCAACTCTGGTTAGGTAGGGCAAAAAGAGAATGAATTGAGTGGATGAAAGTGGCTCACAGAAGGGCAGGAATAGTTGAGAAACCAGGCTCAGAACTAGGGCTTGTGAAAGGATCCAGGTAATATGCTACAAAAATAGGTATCACTCATTAGATGCTGAGTTTAGGAAGCTATAAAAATAACACAGCTTGAGTTCTTGCAATATTCTCAATGCTATACTAAGCTCTTTAGGTACATTAACTCATTTATTTCCTCCCCACAGTTATTATTATGTCCATTTTACAGATCAAGAACCATCAATGAACAAGACTGGGACAATTAGGAGTAGAACTGGGAGTCAAATCAAGCACTCAGATTCCAGGGGCCACACTCTCAGTTACCATGACACTCTGCCCCTATTATGTGATCAGCAAAGCCTGTGGGGAAATGGCGGCTTAGTCAGTGACCACGTATCCTAGCCCCTCTTGCCTCCTCTGTCCAGTGAACTGGACAAAGTGATGCATACTACTTCCAGAGTTTACCCTTCAAAATTCTATGCCCGATCTTTCATGATCTCTTTTCCCCCACCTGCCTGGAGAACATCAATGCCCTGAATGACTGTGGAAGCCACATATTGATAATACCAGAGTCTCTACCAGCCTAGGTCCCTGGGTGACTGTGTGGAGCACAGCCCCTCCCCAATCCCGTATCCACATTAATGAATTCTTCTCGTGATAAAGCAGTGAGATTTCAAGATTCATCTGTTATAACAATGGTGGCCAATGATGCACTGTATAACCTGGACTGATATAACCAGGTGGAGGTGACATCTGAAATTACAATAGGAACAGAACTAAAATCTTTTGAAAATGTATCCCAAAACTAGCTGTATTTTAGGAAGGACCTGGGTTTGAAGTTAAATGGCTTTGTCAGCAGTCAAGGACTGGGCAGTGCTAGAATTTTCCAGGTTGTTCAGAATACAGGACCCATGGGAAAGGCCAAAAACCAGAAGTGAAATGATGCCACCATCTTCCATTTCCCATTCTGATCCAACTGGGTTCAGTTCTACATGCTTTCCTGGGTACCACTTTTTGCTCAGGGTTTTGTGCTAAAACCAGTGGAAAAACAAACGGGGAAAATTCAGTCTTTTTTCCTCTCAAGTGGTTTTCAATTGACGAAGGAAAAGTGGACTTGGTCTTGAAGTAGGTGCTAGATGATGGTGTTAGGATCTTTCCAGCGCCCCTTTGGCATTCTCTCACAAACTGTAACTATATGAACAAAAGCCAAAGACATTTTGAATGTCTGTATATTCTGTACATTTTGAATGTCTATACGAGGTATAAGAGTGATTTGGGGGAGAGACTCTCAATTCATCATCTCATTGACTATTTCCCCTAAAATTATAATTTGTCTGTCAAGAATTGATTCAATCAGTTTGTGTTGAACGTCACTATGTGCTAAACACATTTACATATATCGTACTATATAAACCTCAAGACTGGCATTATTATAAGCATTTAAAAGGGATCACATGTAGCTCAGAGTAAAGCTGCTTGGCCAAATCTACCCAGGTGGGAAGAGACAGAGCAGGGATGTGAACCCAGTGCCCGACCCTACACTCCTAGAGCCATGTTCACTTCCACACAGCTGTCATCTCACCCCCACCCCATTTCCTTCCCTGAGCTCTTTCTAGCTTTTATTTTCCATCTTCACGTAGCTGTTTCCCTTCTGAGTCTCCCTTCCTTTAGAGTGTAGTCTCAAGCTGCACGCTCACCTCTCTCTGCTTCAACAGACCTGGGAGGGAGGGAGGAGAAAACAGAAAATAGCTCAGCAGATGTTTCCGGATAAATGTTTTTTTTAAAAAAGTGCAAGTTGCTAATGTGGAGGTTTATTTTGGGGCCTGCCAGTGCTAGCAGGTGTTTGAGAAGACAAGTACCTGCTTAGACAATTATACATAGAAATTGATCGCAGGTTTGCATAAAGAGTCAATCTTTAAAAAAAGAGTATAATAGGATTTCTTATACAGATTCAGCTTGCTTATCCTAGATGGGTTCTTGGGGACTGGTTTGGACCCTATGTTTATCCCTAAACCTTTGTACTGACAAAAATGGGGCCATATGAGAGGGAAAGTAGAAACAGCCTGTGCCTACAGACGCAGCCTGGAGAATATAATTAGAGAACACAATGCCTAGAAACTCTGACACTCAGATGCTGGAGTTCCCATTAATTGCAGCTATGTTGTTTTTGGACATAAATATCTACACTTCATTTCTCATTAAAATTCTACTTCTTAAAATATTAAACCCAAACTTCTGATTGCTGGATAATTAATGGCAAAATAATGCATCAAGACTTTCAGGAAATTGAAGGTGTGCGATTTTCACTCTGGGTATTCTCACAGTGGGGAAGGTATGTGCCCAACAATTCCATTCAGTAAGCGTTCACTGCACATCTACCTAGGGGTAAGGATGTAAGTATTGGGATTCAGAGATAAGTAGGATACAGCTCCAGCTCTTCAGTAGTTTAATCTTATGAATATCATGTCACAAAGCTAATACATCCCACAGACCTTGTGGGAAAATTTTCCTCTGAGTGAGTAGGAAGAAGTTGCAAGAATAAATTTTAGACCTACACAATTAAAATGTAGCCAGGAAAATGATCCTTTAAAAAACCACGAGAATGGTCATGAGAGGTTCATGAAGGTGCTGCTGTGATCTTCTCCAAGATCAGTAGGTATCTGGGGCAATGAGGTGCTTTTGGGGGGCCTTGAGGGCCAGGGGCCTTTGCCTCCAATGGGTGACCGCAGCTGAAGCTCCTGTTTTGACAGGAAACTATTTACAGCTATAACTGACATTCTCTACTGGACTTGTGTCATTTCTCTGTGTCTCCTGGTAAGTTTCCAGCAAGCACTATAGCCCTCTATACTCAATGTGTAAGTTTTCCTTGTGGTCAGGTCACTCTTCCACAGCTTAAAACAACTCAACTTTTCCCTTTGCTGGTAGGCTGGTTTCTGTCAAAGCACCCCACCATCTGGCTTCTCCCTGCATCTCTACTCTCATTTCCCGTGACTTCCTCTTGACAATACTAACCTTCTAAGAGGTCCTCAGATGTGCCAAGCTACTTTAAAATGGTATATTTTGCAGATGCTTTCTTTCTATCTGAAAAGGCTTTGCTCCCAAGTTTTGCTTCAGAGCAATAAACAACAAATTATTAATTAATTAATAATTAATAATTAATTAATAATTAATAATAAATTATTACACACAATGCTCTGGTGTTTCCAGGTTTGGGATGACTTTCTTGACCTAATTTTTATCTTTCCAACATGCTGGGTACTTACTTCTATCATTGTTACAGTCACGTGTCACTTAACGATGGGGATACATTCTGAGAAATACATCATTAGGCAATTTCGTTGTTGTGTGAACATCATAAAGTGTACTCACACAAACCGAGATGGTATAGACTATTACACACCTAGGCTATGTGGTACTAATCTTATGGGACCACTGTAGTACATGCCGTCCACTGTTGACCAAAACGTCATTGTGTGGCACATGACTGTGTCATCCTACAGCATTGCCATTATAGATTTGCATGCCTGTCCCCCAAACTGACTTTGACCTCCACAACAGTAGCAACATACCACACTCGTCTCTACAGTCCCCCTTCCAGCATTTCCTTGGCACACAGTAGGGGCTCATGGTATCTTTTATATTACTTTATCAGTCCAAACACTTTCCTTTGGAGCTGCAGCGTTCAAACAAGCTTGAACACCAAGGAGATTATTGTTCACATGAGTTGGAAGCACCGGTGCGGCGTTGGACTGTATCCGGGGACTCACATTGCCAAAACATGACATCTCTCGGCTCTGGTTCTGCTTATCTATGAAAACTGGCTTTATTTGCCCACACTTTAAATGGGCTTTTGCCAAGTAGTGGCTGCTTGATGTTCTGGGATTACATCCTTTACTTTATGAACTAAAAGAAAAGAGAGAACATCTCTCTCTGGCAGCCATATATAAATTCCCAGGGAAGGATTCTGATTGACCTGGATTGGGTCTCATGTTTACCCTTTGGGTCACTCACTAAAGTTAGGAGGAGAGGGTAATGTAGTTAGAGTCAGGTCTGTGTGAGTGACATGCTCACCGCAACAGCTCTAGGGTACTCTAATTGTCAGCCACACCTAAACCACAGGGGCAAAGAAAGGTAATGAATGAGACCAAAGAAGCACAGAATGAATCTTCAACAGACAAAGAGCACAGGGGATCACTCTACCTATCTGCTACAATTGGCCTTAGCAGAGTGTGTGACGCATAGTGCTTACTACATGTTCACATACTGAATGAGCTTACAAAAGAGTAGGATCAAACTTACTTATTTCTCTCATCTCATCATTGACTTGCGTGATTACATAGAAAGAATTCAGCCCCGTGTGTTTCATGATTGCAAGTTAATTTCTTTGTTCAAGACTCAGCTACTCTTCAAGCTCAAAACATACTACATTCAGTTTCCAACATGAAATTTTCATTTACATTAAGAGATTCTCAATCCAGCAACCCTGTTGGGCTACTTTTAGACTTCTGCCCACAAGCACAGGCATCAATCTGTTTCCTACAAAGTGTTGTTTGCTGTGATAATCTCACCTCCATCAAATGTTCCTATCTTTAACTCCTTGTTATTAAAATCGTGTAGAGGAAGCTCAGGAAAGAGAAGGCCATGGGCTGAGAATATCTGGCAACATGATGCCGGAGAAAGGCAACTTGTTTGGGAAGTTTATACTTGGCTTTAAGTATATTTTTGCTACCAACTCACCTTGGACATGTCACTTCACCTCTCTCAGCCATCATTTGTTCTATACAAGAGATTACATTAGATATTTTCTTGGTGCCTTTCAGCACTAATTCTCTATATCTCTATGTAAGATTCTCGTGAAAAAAATGAGATTTTTTTGCAACCGTGGTTTCATCCATACAACTGGAACTCAGAGCATGGCATAGTCATCATGCATCAAGACTCATCTGTCTACCCATCCAGTGAACACACGATTTAACTTTGTCCTTTGCATTAGACCAAATTATCTGACTTCAGCCAAATTTCCAAACAATATGTTTCACTTTGTTTCCTCCAACCACTTTATGCCCCTCCCATGAGAGCTGATATGTTATTCTCCAAGAACTCTGTTTACTTTTTGGCTTCTGTAGCTGTATCTATGCAGTTTCTTCCATGAGGAAAGTGCCATCTCTTCACTTTCACCTGTTCATATCCTACCCCTCCCTGAAGATCCAGGAAAAGACTACCTGTTCCGTAAAGTTTTTCTATTTGGGAACTCACTCCCTTCCATCAGAATGCTTCTCACCTTTTTCTACTGAGCTATTATAGCTCTTTCTTTGCATTTTTGAACAACAGTGAACATGTTCCGCCTCGTGTTACAGTTATTTGGGGATTTATCTCATCTCTTCCTCTGGAACGCAAGCGCCTCCCCATTAGGATAGGATCGTCTGTATAGTTGAGCGCAAATGGGTTTTGCAGCAAAACAAGGCATATTCAATCCCAGCACTGCTTCCTAGTCCTTTGGGGAATGACTTAATCTCCATGATCATCAGCTTCCTTATTAGTAAAAATAATAACCACTGGAATGTTGGAAAAACAAAATGAGATCATCTAAGTGAAAGCACTTAGTACCATGCTTTGAACATGAAGCAGTTTATTCCACTTACATTTAGTGAACACTGACAAGAGCTGCTGGAGTGCTTTGTTACTGCCCTTTGAAGAACACTAAAATTTCTCCCCAGGCCTCACAAGGCTGGACATAATCTGGCTCTTGCTTCTCTTGGCTGACCTTGCATTTTTTGTTATTTGTATATTAACAGCTTTATTGAGATATAATTGACATACAATAGATTACACATATTTGAATGTAAAGTTTGTTAAGTTTGGGCATACGTATGCTTAGAAACCATCAGCACAATCAAATTACTGAAATATTTATACCCCATAAATTTCCTTTTCTTCCGAGTAGTTGTTTCTTCCAATCTTCCCTGTAAAGCCCCCATTCTATCTTCAGGCAGCCACTAATCTGTTTTCCATCACTATACATTAATTTGCATTTTCTGGAATTTTATATGAATGGAATCATCCAGTATGTGCTCATTCTTTTTTTGTTTGGCTTCTTTCACTCACCAATTTTATTTTGAAAGTTTCCTTATTGTAGAGTGTATCAATATTTCATCACTTTTTACTGTTGGGTATTATTCCATTGTATGGAAATGCCACAGTTTGTTGATGGACATTTGGGTTGTTTCCAGTTTTTACTATTGCAAATAAAGTTGCTAGGAGCATTAATATACAAGTGTTTATGTAGACATATGCTCTCATTTCTTTTGGCCAGATATCTAGTAGTGAAATGACTGGGTCATAAATAGTACAAGTTTAACTTTTTGAGAAATTGCCAAAATATTTCCAAAGTGGTTATACCGTTTTACATTCTCATCTGTATTACATGAGATTTTCAGTTCCACTATATTCTTGTCAGTTCTTGAGATCATCAATCTTTTTAATTTTAGAAACTTTGAAAGGTGTATAGTGTATCTCATAGTGGTGTTAATTTGCATTTCCCTAGAGACTAAGGATGATGAGCATCTTTTCATATGCTTATGTGCTCTCCATATGGGTTTTTTTTTTTTTAATAATGTGCCTTTTCAAATCTTTTGCCTGTTATTTTTTTAATTAGATTTGTTTTCATATTGTTGAATATAAGGAGTTCTTTGTATGTTTAAGAAACAAGTTGTTTATCAGATATATGCTTGCAAATAGTTTTTCCCAGTCTGTGATTTGTCTTATTCCCTTAACAGTATCCTTTAAAGAGCAGGAGATTTTGCTTGTAATTCTCTTTTATCAAATTTTTCTTTTATGAATTATAGTTTTAGTACTGTGTCTAAGAAGTCTTTGCAGAACCTAAGCCTATAAAGAATTTATCCTATCTTTTCTTCTATACATTTTATATGTTTTATATTTAGGCATATGATACATTTTGATTTAATTTTTGTATTTGGTATGAGGTATTGATAGAAGATCATTTTTTACATATACATATTCAATTTTTCCAGTTCCATTTGTTGAAAACTTTTCTTTCTCCATTGAATAGCTTTTGCAACTTTGTAAAAAAAAATACATGCAGATCTATTTCTGAATTTTTTATTGATCTATTTGTCAGTCTTTACAACAATTTCACACTGCATTTTTACTCTAGCTTTATAATAAGAACTGAATAAATCCTGAAATAAAGTATTGCTTGTCTTCCAACTTTGTTCTTCTTTTTCAAAAGCTGTTTTGCTATTTTATGTTGCTTTCCATGTAAAATTTAGACTCAGTTTGTCAATTTCTACAAAAAATAAAACTGTTGGGATATTGATTGGGAGTACAACAAATTCACAGGACAATTTGTGAAGCATCAGCTTCTTAATAATATGGAGTTTCTGTACACATAAACATAGCATATCTCTCCATTTATTTAGGTCTACTTTAATTTCTTTCAGTAATATTTTGTAATTTTCAGTGTACAGGTCTATACTTTGCCCTGCTAGGATAAAGACAGACAATTGATTTTTGTAGATTGATCTTGTATCCTACATACTTGCTAAACTCACTTAATAGTTTAGGTGGGGTTTTTTAGTAGATACATTGGCTTTTCTACGTAGACAAGTCATAAGTAAATAAAGAAAAATTTACCTATTTTCCAATTTAAATGAGTTATCTATTTTTCTTGTCTAGTAGTAAGAACTCAAATCTTTAGGACAATGTTGGAAAGAAATGGTAACATTGGGCAAGAGGGTGAGATCCCCCAGATTGTAGGGGGAAAGCATTCACGCTTTCATCATTAAGAATGTTGCAAGACAGCAGTTTTTTTGTAGATGCTTTTTTATCAGGTTAAGGACATTCCCTTTTATTCCCAATTTTCTCAGACTTTTTAAAAGGGATGGGTATTGAATTTTGTCAAAATTTTTTCTGCACATATTGACATGATCTTGTGGATTTTCTTCTTTTGCTTTGTCAATATGGTGAATCGTGTTGATTGATTTTCAAATATTAAACAAACTTTGTATTCCTAGGATAAAATCCCCTTGGTTGTAATACGTTATGCTTTTTTATATTGTTGGTTTTGATTTGCTAAAATTGGTTTAGAATTTTTGTATCTATGTTTAAATCATACTGTTCTGCAGTTTCCTTTTCTTATAATATGCTCATCTGGATTTGCTATCTGTAGAATACTTGCCTCAAAGAATGAACTGGAAAGTATTCTCTTCAATTTTCTAGAAGAACTTGTGTACAATTGTTTCTATATCTTCATTAAATATTTGGTGGAATTCACCACTGAAGTCATCTGGGCCTGGGGATTTCTTTGCAGGAGGTTTTCCAGTAAAATTAAATGTCTTTAATAGATAAGAGAATATTCATGCTATCTATTTTTGAGTATGCTTTCATTTGTGTCTTTCAACGAATTTGTTCTTTTCATCCAGCTTATCAAGTATATAGGAGTAAATTCATTTAACATGTTCCCTTATCCTTTTAATATATGTAATATCTATAGTGATGTCACCTTTCTTATTCCTGTTATTAATAATATGTGATTTTTCTGTTTTCTATTGTATTGATCTCCATTCTAATAACTTTATCTTTTTAACTTTTACTACTAATTATTATTCTCTTTTCTGTTTCCTTTCAGTTTAATTTCGGTTGTATTTTCTCAAAGTGGAAGCTGAAGTCTTTGATTTGAGATCATTCTTCTTTTCAGATAGAAGTATCTTGTGCCATAAATTTCACCCTAAATGCTGCTTTAGTAGCACCCTGCACATTTTGATAAGTAATTTTATTTTCATTCAGTTCGAAATACTTTCTTATTTCTTCTTTGACTGATTGGTTATTTATATCCGTGTTACTTAGTTTCCAAATATTTGGCACTTTTCCAGATATCTTCACGTTATTTCTATTTCATTCCATTGCTGTCAAAGAAGAAACTTCATATAACGTGAATCTTTTTAAATTTATTGAGACTTGTTTTATAGCCCACAATATTATCTCTCTTGTTAAATTTTCTCAGTATAGGGAACAAGAAGTGTGTGTACATATATTTTTTCCTGGAGGAATATTCTTGAATGTCAGTGAGGTCAAGTTATTTGATAGTGTTGTAAAATATTATATATCGTTATTAATTGTTGTTGAGAAAGGAGTCTTGGTATTCCTGATTAAAATTATACATTTCTCTATTTTTCTTGCAGTCTATCAATTTTTGCTTCATGTATTATGAAGTTCTGTTCCTTAGTGAAGAAACATTTAGGATTACTATATCTTTGTGATTAATTAATCCCTTTATCATTATCTTTATTCTAACATCTACTTTCATATTAATACTGCCACCAAGCTTCTTTTGATTAGTGTTTTCGTGGCATATCTTTTTCTATCCTCATGCTTTTAATTTATTTGTGTCTTTATGTTTTAAGTGCATTTCTCCTAGGAAGCATATACTTGGGCTTTTCTTCTCCTTCCTCCAATCTGAGAATTTCTGCCTTTTCATTGGGATATTTAGATTACTTACATTTAATACGATTATTGATATCACCTGATTTATGTCTAACGTCTTGAGATTTGTTTTCTATTTGTCTCAGCTGTTCTCTGTTTCTTTGCTTTTAGACTAATTGAATTTATTTTATGACTTCATTTTATATCTTTTGCTGGTCTATTACCAGTAACTCTGAGTTATATAAATGGTTGCTTTAGGGTTTATAATATACATGTTTAAGTTATCATGGCCTACTGTCGAGTGATTACTATACAACATCAGGTGCGGTATAAGAAATTGAGGTAGTATATGTCCGTGGCTTCTATGCTATTTTTGTCATACATTTTACTTTTACGTATAATACCCCAAATACATATTTATTATTCGTTTTAAACAATTATCTTTTAATAATATTTAATAATAAGGAAATAATCTTATGTAATTACCCAAGTAATCACCATTCTCAGTGCCTTTAATTCCTTTGTGTGGATACAGATTTCCCTGGGGTAGCATTCTTCTTCTTCCTGAAAAACTTTCTTTAACATTTCTTGTAGAATGGATCTCCTGATGAGGAGTTCTTTCAAGTTTCATATATCGTTAAAAGTATTTATTTCACCTTCATTACCTTCATCCTGTACATATAATGTGTTTTTGTTCCTCTGTTTGCTTTTACCTTTTTTTTGCTTTATCACTGGTTTTGAGAAATTTCACTATGATGTGCCTTCATAGTGCTGTGTTCATGTTTCTTGTGTTTGGGTTTCATTGCATTTCTTGAATCTGTGAGTTTATAGTTTTCATCAAAATTGAGAAAATTTTGGCCGTTATTCTTGCAAACACATATGTGCACACACACAGACACACATACATACATATATACATATGCCTCTCCTCTTTGGTAATTCCAACATTACACATATTACGCCAGTAAAAGTTTCCCCACAGATCACTGAAGCTTTGCTTATTTTGTATTCCATTTTTCCCTCTATGCTCCATTTTGATAAAATTTTATTGTCGTTTCTTCAATTGTACTCCTTTTAAATGCAATATTTAATTACTTTTATTCTCGCTCTTTGTAGTTTTATCTCAAGAATTTTATTTTCATCTCTAGGAATTATTTGGAAGATAATTTATATTTATATATATTTACATATCTTTCACTTCTCTATTTTTTAAACATGTAGGAAACAGTTATAATAACTCTTCCAATGTTCTTGTTTGTTAATTCTAATATTTGTACCCATTCTGAGTTGGTTTCAATTGCTTGATTTGTCTTCACATTATAAGCCATATGTCTTTGCTCCTTTGTATGCCTGGTACTTTCTTGTTGAGATGCCAGACATTGGGACTTTTCCCTTGACAGGCACAGGATGTTTTTGTATTCCGAGAAATATTCTTCAGACTTTTTCTGGGAGGCAGTTAAGTTACTTGGAAACAGTTTAATCCTTTAGGTTTTGCTTTTTTAAATGTGATATTGGGGACCAGAGTAGTGTTCAATGTAGAGTAATTATCCCTTATTATGCAAAACTTTCTATGTACTCAATTCTATGCCCTGTGAGTCTTGCGGTGTCCCAGTGTGGCTCGTAGGAGCAGACACTCTTCTCTACACTGTGTAAGTGCTGGGCACTAGTTCTTTCAGGTGGATCTTTCCATGGCCTCTAAAAGTTTCCTCACATGCCTGTGCTGAACAGTATTAGCTGAGTATTAAGGGGAAATCTCTGTAGATCTCCCAAGTTACCTCTTCGTGTGGTCCTCTCCTCTCTAGCATTCTGCCTTGTAAACTCTTCATCCTTTGGGCTGCCTGGCTTCTCAGCTCTGTCTCTTCCACTGAGCTCTGTCTTAGTTCTCACACTGCACGTCATGTACCGGAAATTCCCGCAAGGAGCTGAGCTGGGGCAATATTAGGGCTTGCCTTATTTGTTTCCTGTCCTTTGGAGCCATTTTCTTTCTTTTTTTTTTTAATGATTTTATTTTTTTCCTTTTTCTCCCCAAAGCCCCCCGGTACATAGTTGTATTATATTCTTCATTGTGGGTCCTTCTAGTTGTGGCATGTGGGACACTGCTTCAGCGTGGTTTGATGATCAGTGCCATACCCACGCCCAGGATTCGAACCAACGAAACACTGGACCTCCTGCAATGGAGTGCGGGAACTTAACCACTCGGCCACGGGGCCAGCCCTGGAGCCATTTTCTTTTGTTGTTTGCTTTTCAAAGTCTTACAAAGAGTTGCTTCATATACGCTATCCATTTTTTGGCTATTTCAGGTGGGACATACCTTCTTTCCATTTATAACCATGTAAGTTGCCCTTTCTTTCTCTCCTTTGCACGTACCAAATGTATTCACACCTCAAGTCCTTTAAATTGTGGATCTTTCTTTTCCCCTGCTTGGAACACTTTCTCCAAGATCTCTACAAGCTTATGGCTTCTCTTTAGTCAGGTCTTAACTCTAATGCCAATGCCTTGAGCAGACTTTCTTTGACCGTGCTAATAAAGTAAAACATCTCCACCATTAAGTTATCTCTATCCAATGTCATACTTTATCTTCTTCATAGGACTAATCTCCATCTACATTTATTCAATTGACTTGTTTGTATTAAATATATGTTGAAAAAAGGGCCGTGTAAAATATTCAAAAAATAATTGACAGTAGGTTTACAATATGTGCATGTAGAAGGGTAGACAATTTAGAGGTGACTTAGAAGGAAACTTGCTTATTTCCCATAACAGAAGGGCCCAAAGTAGGACAGTTCCAAGATTAGTTACTTCAGTGGCTCTGTAACATCATAAAGGATCCAGTTTCTTTCTACTTTTCTGCTTGTCCCCTGTAGTGTACTGGTTTGCCGTCTTAGCCCAGCTTCCTTATTTTCCCAAGATGGCTGCCGAAAATCCCAAGCAGCATGTGAAGACATCTTTCAGAGATTGTAAAAGAATGGTATTTTCTTCCATCCCTTTGTAAAGCTAGAGAAAACTTTTCTAGAATCTTTTCAACAGAGTCTCCTCACATCTTGGCCAGATGTTGGTACCATTCTCAAATTAATTGATGGCAATGGGAATGGAAATTACCAATATTGGCTTAAACTAATCAAGACAGCTTTCACCTCAGATCTCTCATCCTCAACCCTGGGCTTTGTGGAGGGTTCTTCCCCATCTCTCCCAAGCATTTAGCTGCCTGAAGTTGTCAAGAATGGAGTTCTATTAGAAAGTGAGATGGGATGTATGCAGTTAGGTAGGCTGCCACGAATTATTTTATTAGAGTAAGAGTGTGCAATTCAAGCATTTAAATAAACTTATTTTAGCTCCTTTGGATTATCTCTCACCTGATTCAGATGTTTGTCAGATTGTGAGACAAGCCTTCTGATGTCAGCTGAGTTCAGCACAAGGTTTATACCTTGCATTCCTAGTCTTTCACTTTGTATAACATCTCCAAGTCTCAGCCTCCCTTTCTGGTATCTTGCCCACTATGCTGATGCACATTGTCAACTGGAGATACTGTCTCCACAAACTTCCAACAAGCTGGAAATGACATTGCTGAAGTAGAAATATATTGCATTTTTTCTGTTTAAAAATGGAAGTTTAATCATAGTACATTTCTTGTCATGATACACTCATTCAAACATATTTACAGCTGATTCTATTTACAGTGAATCCACAAATCTTACCAAATATTTTGACCAAAGAAATAGTGCTATGCTTAATTCATCTTTTGCACAATCTTGTACTCACAACTAAAATTATATTATTGCACTCGAGGGATGAGTCCTAGAGATCATCTATTTAGTCCCGGTGTTTAAGGTGTATAAACTGAATCTGAGGAAATTAAGTGATTTCATCAAAGTCATAGGTAGTGGTATGCTGGCATTCACTCATATTAGCTTAGGGAGCCGATTGTGGGCATCTGCTCCCAACTCCGCTGTCAGAAATGTCAAATTGATAGCTTTAAATTGGCTATCATGGGAGTATTTACACCATGGAAATTAGCAAAATGCTTCAAATCAGCACTTTTTCTTTTCTGGAACACTGGTTGTTAGACATTTACGAGCAGACCACATACTTAGTAAGATACAGAGCAAGATCTAGGATAGTAGAATTGAAAGAATTAAAAATTTTGGAGCCATATACTAGTAGAAGTTAATATTATTAATACCCATTTTCATTATCATTACAAATATCTCCTGATTCAGAGTTTCGTCTTTTTTTTCCACTAAATTGTGGCAGCTTCTATAACTCATCCATATCTACCCTTCTTCCCAATTTGATGGATTCATTTGTCTCCGAACAAAATTGGGTTAGACAGTTTCAGTCAGGATTTTGGTGGTGAATAACAGAGAAAGACTTTAATGTAGTCAGAAAAGGAACTTATTAAAAGATATATACTCGCTCACTGAATCGAGAGAGGACAGAGAACAAGGCTTAGAGAAGGGCAGGAACCAAAGGGACCTGTCAGCAGAAACCTGAGTCGAGGTCATGCCTACAGGACAGTTTAGTTATGACACTGCCACTGGTGTCACTACCTCAACTGATGTGAAACACTGTGTCTATTTTATGAAGCACAGAAAACAATTTCTGATTGTCTATGCCTCTTTGCTCTAATAACTCAAACTTTAATTTACACTCTGGTAGAAGCATCTGATTGGTTGAGACTGAGTCATGCTGCTGCTGCTGTGTTCTAGGAATCTTGCTTTGCCTCAACATCCATAGTAAGAGGTGGAAAATCACTGCCCACAAATATAATTCCCAGTGACAAACTCACCCTAAAACAGAGATGGGATTTGGTTGTTCACTGGCAAAAGTGAAAACAACAAACAAATGTTTCCTATCATCGTCATTGTTAAAACCCGGAAAGAAAAGAAGACAGTGTACATACTGCATGGGGATGTGAGGATGGCAGGGAGCACAGCAGAAGCATAGCGCAGGGGACATGAAGGCTGTCGTAGCCATGAAGCCTCTCAAGATGGTATGGTCTGGGTGAATTTATTGTGGTTTTGAGATGTCTCTATAGTCTTAAAGAGGCAGACACAGAAAGTGGAATGTCTCAAATTTATGTGGAAAGAGAAATGGCTCGGGCTGTAAGATTAAAAATGGATTCCTGAATAGTGATAAATGGCTTAGGTAGTTGGTAGGAACCAGGAAGGAGAAAAATTGAGAATCAGAGACAAGGAGCTCTGGGGAAGACACATGTAGATGGAATACACATAGTGTGTTCCTACATAGAAGTGAGAACAAAGGGTATGAATGTTTGTGTCTCGTGTTAATACTTACCAGAAAATACCCACCTCAGAAGAACCCTTGAATAACCAGGTAAGCATGGTGGTTCATCCAGTGCATGAAAACCAGCCCCTGTGTCCTCAGCCACCCAGCACTTGGAGAATGGGACTACGATTGGCATAACTATGGTGACAGGGATGCAACCTATGCATTGAGCCCAGTAACCTGGATTCTTATCAAACTTAATATAGTCTCTTTTGCTGCCATGTGCCAAAACTTTTAGCAGTAGAGATAGCCTCCAAATTCTCAATATGGCTCCCTCCCTTGAGGAGTCTAGCCTACCATTTGGTGCCATGGTTATGTTGGGGCCAATGATTGTTAAGGCAGCAATTTGTCTTCACTGGGATAGTAAATAGATATAAATTTGCCTTCCCCAATTTTAGCAACTCTGCCAAAAGCAATTTTCAAGGGTGTAGAGAGTATCTGATTAATAACCATGAGATCCTGCATTACATTGGCTCAGACCAAGAGATTAATTTTATTGAAAAGAAAGTGAGACCACAGATACACATAAAAGCGATTCATTGAGCCTACCACATACTTCATCATCTAGAAGCAGCCAGCCTGATAGAATATGGAAAAGATCTATGAAAAGCTTAGCTAAAGAACTGTTTGAGGACACTACCTCACATGTTGCAGTGTTATCCTTCAGGATATGGTACATTCATGGAAACAATGATTGGTATATGGTAATCTGCTCTCAATAAATCGAATTGACAGGTGCAGGAATCTACAGGCGAATGTATGACTAACCCCTCTCATGGCTCCCAATGACCCACTTGCAAACATTGTGCCTTCTGTTGAATTAGGGATCACAGTAAGAGTGCTCCCAAACCTGCAGCTATGACTTCCACCTGCTCATTTTGAACTCTTCGTAATAGTGGACAATCAAGCAAAATGGTTATCATATTGATTGGGGTAGTTGACCTTGATCTTCATGAGGAAGTAAGGTTGCTGCTATATAATGAATGCAAGGAGATTCACTCAGGATTCAAAGAGTCATATTTTGGTGCTTCTGTACCTGGTGATAATAGCGACCAGCCAGTTGCAGCAAATTTGCCCAACAAGGGCCAGGTCTGATGAGGATGACAGTCTTGATTGTTCCAATATGCAAGTACCTTAGACTATCTGACGTGCTGCTGGCTGAGGCTGAGGGAAATATAAGTTAATGATAGAAAAGGGAAATGATGAATCTCAGTCACAGCCTCGGGAGCACCCGCAATGGTGTGGTATCATAGCTTGTCCCACTAATCCTCATGACTTCTTAAAGAGATTATTCTTTAGAGATTACTTCTGGTCACCATCTTGAAGAGTCAGTGACAGAATGGACTTCATGTGTGTATGATCAGAGTTGAGTGTGCAAGAGATAGCAGATGCTCATGGTGCTCTGTGGCCCTTTTCTTCTGATTTCATACAGCCCCAGTGATGGCTCCATGCATGCTGACGGTGTCTCACCTCAAGCACGAGCTTTAGCATCTCTTGTTTTTCTGTCTCAGGGATTTTTCTGATGCCATCTTAGCCCAATGGCAGGGAAGATCAGAAGTGCAATAGGACATTGCTCTCAAGGGATTCCTCAACAACTGGGGCACGAGAGTTGATTGATAAATGTTGCAGACTCCCATCCTTGGAGGGACAATTCTGAGAGGATTCTATGTGGCCTACAGTGCCACTGAAGCTCAGTTCTGATTCTGGTAACCAGTTTAGTAATGCACACTCCATTTACTTTTTCTTATCTGACTCTCAGCACTCCCTCACTCACAAATTCTGGAATCACCTCCAAAAGACACAGACTGCACCCAAATCCTTGTCTCAGGCTCCATTTTGAGGGGAACCAAAACTGAGAGAGCAGGGAGGCTGAGATAGTTATTCTGTTGTTCCTTTTTTTATTTTTTTATTTTTTTTATTTTTTTCAGATGTACATCATATTTCAAATTCTGGGGACATTACGTCATGTTCACCACCCGAACCCTAATTATAGTGCATCCCCTCACATGTGACCCTAATCACCCCTTTTGCCCTCCCCTCCCCCCTTTCCCAATGGTAACCACCAGTCCAATCTCCAATGCTACGTGTTGTTTTTTTTTGTCGTTTTTATCTTCTACTTATGAGTGAGATCATATGGTATTTGACTTTCTCCCTCTGACTTATTTCACTCAGCATAATACCCTCAAGGTCCATCCGTGTTGTCACAAATGGCTGGATTTCGTCATTTCTTATGGCTGAGTGTATAAATACCACATCTTCTTTATCCTGTTGTTCCTTAGTGAGTACAAAGCACAATCACTTTCTTGGCCCCATTGCCCAGAATAGCCCCTTGCTGTCTAAAACTCATGGGATCCCACATGTAGTGTCTCCTTCCCCAGATCACAATCAGGTACACACTTTGCATAGTTGACACATTACAACCATAAGTTTCAAATAGTACAATTTATGTAAATCACTTAATCTAGTGCAAGATAAACACTCATTGTATGTTATTGGCATTGTTGGTTATTATTATTATCATTGTTACTTTACTATTTTACCTACTGTTAATTCTGCTCAGCTTAAAAAATTCTGTTTCCTGCTCTTGTTTTGATTTAGTTTATTTCTCTTTTATTTCAAAGATCCTTTGAGAAAATCTCACAATTGCCATCAGCTAACGTTTAAAATTCCTACTTTTCAAATTATTTTGAAATCAGTGTATATAAATGACTATAATAGGGTCTAACATATGATATATTCCCAATAATGCTTATTTTTCTCTTCTATTGTTATTATCTATTATCATTACTATTGCCAATAATATGATCACCACTATATTCTGGCTTCCATGGAGTCTAAAATCGTAACGCAAGGACAGAGATTCCACTTTTCTTTACTTTAAATATCATGACCCAATTAAATTTGAGAGTTTCATTTTCATTAACTTTAGTTGCTCAATAATCCATTTTCGCCAAATATGGCAAACCCAACCAAACAGACAAATAGAAGATGGCATTTACAATTTGCGTGTTCTTTTATGAAAGTCACCAGCATGAAGTGTGTTCTAGGATTTACTGGATCTACTATCGGGACTCATCCATAAGGTAATATATGTGCAAAGGAACATCGTTGATTGAGTGCCAACTTGGTACTGTGTGCCGTGCTGAGTATTAGCTCATTACTGCCCAGAACCACCCGACTTCCCATCATTGATCCTAATTCACAGATGCGACACCAAGACACAGAGACACTGAATCACCTGTGCAAGGTCATGTGTTTTGTACATGACAGAAAGAATATCTCCCTTAAATCAATAGATGCTATTTACTGTATGTATTATTCCTGGTAAAGGGACTATATGCAAGTCTCAGAAAAAGAAAGGCGTCCATATTCTGAACTCTGATCAAGAATGGGAATATTGAAGGTGACAGCAGACCCGGAGGCATAGCAGAATTTCACTGTCTGCCATACATCCTAGTTAGTTGCTGCTCTCACTGTGTCTTTCAGAATAGCCTATTTTGGTCCCAAAGCCATCAGCAAACTTGAAATAACTGAACCATGTAACAAGAGTGTATAAAAAAATGTTAAAAGAGAAAGAAACGCTTTCAGAGACAGGTGCCCTTCCAGCGATCCTACAATCTGCGAAGCCCTCAGCTCTAAAGGGGGAGTTCCACAAGGACCCCTCGGGACCTGAGGCTGTGGGAAGACAATCAGAGGCACAGGTCAGTATCTCTTTCTGCTCCTCCCTTTATCTTTTGTGGTGACTCATCCTGTAATGTGAGTCAAATAAACTCACCAAGGGTTTGTTTTTACTGTTTGCTTTTGGCTTGGTTATGGTAGATCCTTTTCACTCAGATATATATATTAATGAAAAGCCAATTTTAAGCTTTGTTTTGGAAAAAGCATGATGTTGTGCAAAAAGTATGGATTTTAGAGTCACAAACTTGCATTCAGTTGCTGTTCTGCCACTGTGTGACCTCAAGCCCAGTCCCTAACCAATTTGAACCTCAACTTTGGCCTAGCTTAAAGGAGATAAAATGCATTTTGCAGGGTTACCATGAGAACTTAAGGGAAAGAAAAAACCCCAGTGGAGCTCCAGATTCTCAGTGTGATATTAAGTGAACATTGATTCCCCTCTTTTATTCCCTGCCTTCTCTCAGTTTGACCAGAACATGATGGGGCTTCTTTTAGAAAAGGTACTGGACTCGTAGGCAGAAAATCTGAACTCCCATCCATCCCCTGTCTTTTCCTAGCCAAGCTTTGTTAGCATGATGAGATCATGTGGCGCACTTGAAAGTACAGAGGACAGCTATTTTGCTCTCCTGGAATCTTGGGCCACCTCTTTATGTGCTTGTATCTCAGTTGTCTTGGGAATAAAGAATCATTGGGCCATCTGGCATGGTATCAAATAGCTCAGGCTCTGTCTTCCAAATGAGCTCAGACACTAAACATCTTTGTGATCTCGGGCAAGAAGTGTGACCTCTCTGAATTTTGGATGCTTCTTTACGAAACGGGATTAATAATAATACCTATGTCGGAGGGCAGTGGTGAGTACTAAGTGGCATAGAATGTAATGAGTAGTGTCTGACAATATGCATTATATATGTTCTTAGTGTTATTTTTAATTTCTTTAAGGAAAGTGTCAGTTGTAGATGGGTATTTACCTGTTCACTCGTGTGTTGATACGTTTCTAGTTTACTTAAGCATTTATTCAAGACATAGTTCTGGAGTGATTGCTGTGTTCCAGGCACTGTTGAGAGTTTAGAGAAATATATGACATGGTTTCTGTCTTAAGGAGCTCACAGTATATTAAAGTGTAGGGCAGACAAGCCATGAATTTCAAGACACTGGGAGGTCTTGAAGATGGAGGTACACAAGGAGTGCAATGAGAACACCTGACTTCAGAGAGAAAATAAAAAGGAACATGGGCTTCCATTTCTCACTGGCACCCAGTTACTACATTGAGTGATATTTTAGGAGCTGCCGAAGATGAGCTCATATGTCAGGACTTTTCGTGATGAAAATGGTTCCAATTTATATTTCACGGTAGCTTCCAACAAGCCAATGTGCCAATTAAACCAACACTGTTAATTTTAGGATGTTTCAATTTTCTTGGTTTCCAGTGGTTCAGCAAAATTCTTACTCTAGGAAGCCCATTTTATCTGTTTGGGAATACCTCTATGGCCACTTCTACTGGGAAGAAGTGCCACGTTTACAGTCGGGATGGAGCAATTTGCAGTCATCAGTTACCATTTTGGAAGGAATCAGAAGAAAGAACCAAATCCTTAGAGGAGACACTTCCTCTAGGAAAATTTAGAAAAGATGGATACCGAGGGCTTTTGAAAAGGCAAAATAATCAGAAGTGAGTTTCATGTTTTCAATTATGCATGAGGGTACACGATCTTCCCTTTTGTTAAGCCTGGAACAAAAAGCTCACTGGGAAGAGAGTCAGATTGGAGGCTGTGCTTCATCTCTGATTAGTGACCTGCTCTTGAGCAAGTCAGAAGCACTCTGAGTCTCAGTCTCCTCATTTGAAAAAATGGATAATTATGGAGTAATTAATGCTTAGAAAAAACTCTGCAGTCACTAACCAATAAAGGACATTTAGTAAATCATATCGATTAATGGTAATGATTATGATAATGATGAGTAATAATATTTTTAAAAATCTAAGCTGGTCATTTTAAATGAAGCCTGTCAAGAATGTCACTGCAAACTGTACAAGCGCGTGACTATAAATTGGGTTGAGAGATTGGGAACTGAGAATAGGTATATGAGATAATGGCCCAAGAGGACACTAGAGAGTGAGCCTTTAATACTTTCATTAGGAGAAGTAACTTGAGCATGTAAATATCCCCACGGACCTTGGGAAGACTTTACGGAAATGAGAAGAATTACAGAAAACTGTGGGACACTAAAAGCTGACTTGTGTCCCCCTACAGCTTATGAGAAGGTTCTGTCTGCTACTGCCTTAGGCAGATGAGTCTTGGGACACCTCAGTCGGCCAAGGGCACCTCACGGAGGGGTTCTGCTGAATGAGTGGGGGGATCTGGGACAATACACTCATCTGGTATAATACCAAACTTTTACAGGTGTGTCAGGCAATATGCATCCATGTGCAAAAGTAAATGTGGTTAAAATCTAGTATAATACTATTAGGATGATGCTTGCCAGGTAAAATGGAGAGCTGAGCTGGCTAAACAGTATGGAGAAGCACAAACTACAACATGCTTTGGGTAAGAGGTGGAAAGCAAAGCATGAGTAGTAGCTGGTACTAGACAGTAAAAGAATTTCACCCAGCGGGTATGTGAGAGCTGAGTGAGGCAAATGCCAGCTTTTTCTCCACTGCAAATTAGAATCTATTTCTACTTTATAGATGAGAAAAATGAGACTTAGAGGAGTTAAGGTCTTAGCAAAATTCTTGGCACCCAGCAAGTGCTCAATAAATTGTTTCTGCTATTAATTTTTAATTTTTTTTGGCATTCCAACTTCATGTGCTATGTGAACAATCGGTTCAGTAAAGAGGGTTTGTTAGACACTCATTAGCAATGTGGGTTAGAGGTTCAGTGTGGGCCCCAGAGAAAAACTGCCTGGGCTCAAACACTGCCTTTACTATTTCCCAGCTGCAAGGTCTGAGTGAAATAGATAAGAGCGTGAATTACAGAGCCCAACTTTCTGGATGTGAATGCTGGTCCTATCACTTGCCAGCAGGGTGACTATGGGAAAATTACTTAACCTCTTGGTACCTCAGTTTTCTCATCTGTAAAATGGAGATACCAGCACCTACCTCTTCAGTTTGTCTTGAGCACTAACAAAGATAATTCTTTTTAGTGCTTAGTACAGTGACTGACAAAATAATAATAATCACTAGAAGTAGCTCCTACTATTCCTGTAGATCTCAGAATGACCAGCAGTTGTATGAACTATTGCAAATCTTGTTTGTAGACTTGAGATAACTCTTAGTAATTATGTGATGCTGGATAAGTCACTTTCAATGCCTGTCCCAGTTTCCTCATCTCCCAAATTGAGTCAATTTCTGTAGCAATAATTAGGACCAAATCCAGTTGTGGAGACAAATAATTTTCTTTAATGTCTTCTCTCCCTTTCTTCTGCCATGCTTTCCTTCATCTCTCCTTCTCTCTCTTCCTTTTCCTTATGCGTGTGGAGTCCAAAGCTGATATATGTGGACAATAAGGATGTAATCCTCCCAATATTGGGAGGATTCACTTGACTACACCAGAGATTGTTTTTTATTTAATGGAATATTTGTAATGAGTTGAGTTATGTTGATCTTTTTACAGTGTTCTTTGATTTATCCAGCAATTCAAATATTATACTCAGTTTTCAGATGAGAAAGTTGAGGATTAGAGAATGTTATTAACTTCCCCAAGCACTCACACACAGAAGTGCAAGTCTGCATGACTCTAGCTAGTCAGTGACACTCTTTCAGAGTTCTCTTTTCCCCAGCGTTTTGGGCAGTATGTTGCCTATGTCCACAGAAGTCCCTCCCAACACCCCGCATCTGAAAATGTTTGACATAATATAAGAAATATTTAAAATGCATGGATGAATGATATCAGAGTAAAGGAATTGCTCTCTAGAGGGCAGAAGTGATGAGAAAGTGCGCATCCAGTGGGTAGAGTGAGCCCTCCATCTATGTTGACCTGCAGGGCAGAGAAGGAGTCCACAAATACCTGGTGACCTAGTGCCTGGATTTTAATGGGCTAACCCTGCAGGGGATAAATCCTGGTGTGTGGAATGAATGGGAGGTCAGATATTTTATAAGCACACGTGGAACATTGATGAAAACTGATCGTGTTCTACTAAACTGTAATGCAAGCAGTCTCTGCAACTTCAAAGAATAAGTATCATACAGACTACGTGTTTTGACCATGCTATAATTGGGTTAAAAATAAATAACAATATGCCAGCAGTCACACGAATCTCACTAGGTGCCAGGTGTGTTCTAAGCACTACATATACATTCACTGAGACCTCACAACAGCTCCATTTTGTGGATGATGAAACAGGTCAAAACTGAGAAAGTGAGACTGACTGCCCAGGGTCATGAGCTGAGGAGCGGCAGAGCTAGGAGTCAAATGCAGGCATCTCTCTCCAGACCCCTGGGCCCATCCACTGTAGTCATTGCCACTCAGCCACAACGATGTAAAACTTCTGAATTAGTAATTTAAAACACACACACACACACACACACACACACGCAACCTATGAAATAACCCATACATTAAATATGATATAATGAAAATTAGAAAACACTAAGGAATTAAACGTAAAAAGTGTTCTTGTGGAATGCTTCTAAAACAGTGTTCAAGAGGAAATATATAGCCTTAAGTGGTTATGTTAAAAATGAAGGGATAGGAAATTAATGAACTAAGCTTCCAAAATTAGAAGTTATAACTAAAGAGATGAACAAAGGAAATGAGAAATATGAATCCAAATTAATGACTAGGAAATCCATCGCTAAAAATGCTGGTACTCTAAAAAAAACTAAAAATTAAGGCAACTCTCTTGTTAAATTAATCAAAGAAAAAGAGACAGCACAATTAAAAACATTAGAAATTAGAAATCAGGATTGAAAAAGAATCCATAACTACAGATTCAGTGATAATTAAAATCACAGAGTTTATGAGTGTTAGAGAGTATTAGGGAGACACTTATACTAGTAAATTTGAAAATTTAGGTAAAACAGACAAATTCGTAGTACATGTATATGTTTGCACATATATATGCATATGTATGTATACATAAATTTCCAAAACTATCTAAAGAATTAAAAGAAAACTTCAATGAACCCATTGTCTATAAAGATGAAGAAAAATTAGGAAATAATAAGTGATTCGATTGTTTTAATAATAAATCAACACTTAATAATATTTCCTCAAAGAAAATGCCAGACTGTAATGGTTTTCCATAATCCTAAGCAAATGATAACAGACATACATACAGTATTGTATAAAAATATGTCCATATCAACAAATTCAGATAAGAATATTCATGATATACACATATTACATGAAAACTAATAAAAATGACCAATGTTTAAATCTAGGTTATGAAATGTTATCAGAGTGACCAACACGTAAACTGTGCCTACCCTGCATACTAGTCTAATCAGTTCATATACCTTTATTTACTTAAATCTCACAAAAATTTTTAAAATATGAATCTGACCAATAAATAAATAAGAAAAAATATCCCCCCAAAATGTGCAGTAGTTATGAACAGAAATTTCCCAGATGAGGACATCAGAGAGGCCAAAAAACATACATTGAAAGATGCTTAGTCTCATAATTTGCCAGATAAATATAAATTAAAAACACAAAGATAGATCATTTTACATTTACCAGACTAGCAAAATTTGAGAAGGCTTTCATTATGAAGAGTTGATGAGAGTGTGGACCAGCAGGAGGCCTTACAGACAGGCTGGTGGGAATACACGTTTTTACAGCCACTTTGGTACACATCTGGACGTTGACCTGCCAGCTGAAACTTGCGCTTGCACCACAATCTACAAGCCAGCAGCTTCAGTAGTAGGGGTATTCCCCAGAGAACACCTGCACACTGAAACTGAGATGACATTTATGGCAGGACTAATTCTAACACCAATACTGACACTGGTACTCATATTGATACTAGCAGCTGACAGGCAGAGGGCAGTGGCTCTCAAATCTTATCACCTGGAGGGCTTGTTAAATCACACTTGCTGGGCCCCATACCCAGACTTTCTGATTTAGTAGGTCTGGGGTGGGGCCAGAGAATTCGCATGTCTAACGAGTTCCCAGGGGATCTGAGGCTGCTGGTCCAGAGACCACAGTCGGAGCACCGTGGATACAGTGCTCACTCTGGGCCAGTCACTGTGCTGAGGGCTTTACACTTATTAACTCTGTAAGTCCTCACAAGGATGCTATGAACAAGATAATTCTAATTAGCTCCTTTTTACAGATGGAGAAACTGAGATACAAAAAGAAAAGTGAGCTGCCCAAGGTCATACAACCGGTTTGTGGTGGAGCTCGGCAACTCAGGCTGACTGGCCCTGGGTCTGCCCGATTAACCAGAAATGTTTGGTGTTCTCTGGAGGCACGGGTGCAGAAAAGCATTTCAAATGGAGAGATGTTAAGCAAAGGTTTGGCAGTATGGGCCATTTGACATATTTTGGAACTAGAAGCAAATCTAGTGACTCGTATTAGACCCACACAGAGCAGGGAGAAAGCCTGGAAGGGTCAGAAGGAGGCACCAGGGGTGATCGCCCTCAGGGCTTTGTTTTCCAGGTGAGTCTACTTAGACCTGAGGACTGAGGAGCCAGGGAGGGCTCAGGCAGGGAGAGACAGGATTAGATTCCTGCTTTTAAATACAGGGCTTAGGGAACAGCTTGGAGGGAGGGTGCTTGGAGGGCAGAGGATAGTAGTTTAGAAGCTATTTGCCAAGGTACTGATGAGACGTGATGGCAGCTTGGACCATGTTGGTGGGACAGAGCTGGGAGACCAGGCTTGAGAGATATTCAGGTACAGACTCAGGAGGATATGGCGACTGACTGGGGCCAAGGGGACATGAGGGGGGTTAAGGCTAATTCTCAGCTTCCTGACTTGGTCAACTTGATAATGGTGGAGCTCTTCTCTTGGGGGTTATTGGGGAAAGCATACGTTGTTCAGTGCTGAGTCTGAAGTCCCTGCTGGAAGCCTTGACAAATTTTCTTCTTAAAAACAAGAACAGCTTCCAACGGAAGGAGTCTGGCAGGCCCGGTCTGAATCCCAGCTCCAGCACTTATTACCTGTGTTGACTTTGGCATTTGTCGTCTCTGAGGCTCAGAATAATACCAATGTTACAATATCGTTAGCAGAAGTGCATATTGGGGGTGATACAGAAATTTATTTAACAGATATTGAATCGCATCCAAGTGAGATGCTGATGGAAACAGACAATAACTCCTGCTCTCATGCAGCTTACATTCTAGAAGGGAAATAATTGGGAAAGAAAATTAGAATGTGCCATGTAACCACATCCTCAGCCATAAGTCCCCCTCAAAATGGGGTTAGAGCCGTAGGATGGGCTATGGATTGAAAAGATTGACTATCAAGGGCTCCCACCTTGGAAATTACAATCCTCAAAGGCAGAGATGAAATTTATCATTGTCCGCAGCCCCCAGACCCGCTACAGTGCCTGGTGCATCACAGGCATCCAATGCAGGTTTGTTGAATGAAGGAAAGTGTGTGATGAGCAGTTTCCACTGATGAAAAATGCTGCGCCTGGGAAGAGGTCTGTGCTGGTGCAGGAACAGCTCGTGGAGTCTCATCACAGAGCTGGGATGAGTTTGTGCTGCTTCCATGCTCACTAGCAAAATTGCAGTGACCTCTTTAGTTTCCCAAGCTAAAGAAGTCACTCTATAAAATGCAACATGCCATGCTACAAAATAGAAAGGTTTCCCTTTAATATATTAACCAAATCACCTGCAAAATTCCTAAAACATCGCTGCAGTTTGTGGGGCAATATGATGCCTTGGAACTGAATAATTTATTCATATGTGTGCTGACAATGTACATTTCTGACACCTCATTATTTTCAATCCTGCATCGTTTCCTGGTGCAATGTGGTCACTACTTTGCCATGTCATATCAGAAATCTGTTTAATATTGCTCTCCCTAACATTACGAGAGGTTTCCCAAGGATACTGTTTTTATACCCAGTAGCAACTAAACTTTGAAGAGTGGTGAAAACTTATTTTTTAAAAAATCTTCACTAAAAATGGCAAGAGATGTTTCTTAGCACTCCAGCAGTGAGCTTTCTAACGAATGCGCAGAGTCCCTTCTGTGTGTCCAAACCATGGTGGATGATGAGGAGGCGGACCGCGACAGCAACAATCGAAAGTCCCTCCTGCCATGAACTTTGCCCAGGCTTAGCCACTTCATTGTTGCAACAAGCCAGCACATAGGAACTACTGTTATCTGCACGGAGGAGTGAACAGAAGCATAGATGGGGTTAAATAGGTGAGTGAAAGGGCCTACGTTGTGAGAACGCTGCTTCACAATGGCTGGTTTCAACTTTACTGGGTTAGGAGCATTTTTACCTTCATGATCTCGTTTGGCATTTCTCGAGACTGTGAAGATGTTTCCTGCTCATTTTTAGTGACTTCTATTTTATTTTCTCAGTTATTGGAGGGCTTGAGAAAGTGGAGAATAAGGAGGGATCCTTCATTTATTGAATAACTATTACATATCCTACACTTTCTTTAAAAAATTGCAATTATTCTTCACGCTAGTCCTCGAAGGACAATAATATTACAGTGTTTGTCCCTCCAGTTTGAGGATGAGGAAATAGAAGCTCAAAATGTTCGGAAATGATTCAGTGACAGTGAAGTCACAGAACCATTACGTGCCTGAGATGTGACTTTGAACGCTGTGTTTGACTCCAGGCACCTTCCTCTTTAGTATCAGAGAGAGTGAGCCCCGTGCGTGGAGAATCCAGCTGTTCCTCATGATATCCTGACCGGTGTTGTGGGTCCAGCCAGCTCACTGAGAGCTCTGTTTCCCAGATAGCTTGATCCTGGCCCCTCCGTAGAATTGCACTTGCCTATGTATTCTTTTGTGCTTTACCAAGATGTCATTTAAAAAATTGTGCTGTTTTATTACTGAGTTGTTGAGGCTCTTGCTCATTAAGCCAGGGTCCGCATCATTACAGTGCACGGGAGGGATCCCTGTCAGACCTCCAGGAGAGAAAAGACACCCACCCTCCTCCAGGCTTTGAACTGACTGTCTTTCCTAGTTTTCTTTTCCCTCTGAGAAATTCAGAACCAAATTTGCAGCAGAACTTTAGCAAGTGTACAGAACTTGAAAAGTAATAAGCTTTTGCTCAGCTTGTGGCAACTAACCATTTGGGGCAGGAGTCAACAGCTCAGGCCGTTTTCTCATCCTAACCTTTCCTTTGCCACAGTTTCCGCGTTAACATTCTCGCGTACTACATGCGGGTCTAAGCTACCTCAATGTCCTCTCGGCATTTGGCTGGGTTGCATACATCAATAAACAATATTTTCCATGAAACAAGGCACCCTGAGAAGCAAATCTGGGAGTGGGGTGACATTTCCCAGGAAGCATCCCAGAGAGGTTACATATCAATGATGATGGCAATAATAAACATGATCAATACTAATAAATGATGACATGCCATGTGCTTACAATGCTGTGTGTTAAATGCTTCCTATGCGTTTGAGCCTCATAATGAACTTGGAGGTAAGACCACTATCCCTTTTAGCAGATGAAGAAGCTGCACGTTAGCAAGATCCTAGAGTACCCCAGGTCTCCAATGGGGAAGGGGTGGAGCTAGGGGCCAAGTCCAGGTCCGTCTGCCTCCAGACCCCAGGTTCTTCTCCACCAGGGGAAACTGCCTCTCTAAGTGGAGTAGTTCTAACTCCTAAAAGCAGCTGAGCAAGAGGGTGAGGCAGGAGGAGGGTAATGAAGAGGGCCATTCCTGCCATGAAGAAAGTTCCATTCAGTTCCCCATTTTCAATTCTGTTGCTTTCAGCCCCCTGGGATGAATGAGGTGACCTGGTAATATGTATCATATTCTCTACCGTGCGGTACTGTTAATTTAAAAAGGCAGGGCATTTACGAGTTTTGTGCAGCCCTGTTTCATAGCTGCAATGTGGCGTTCTCCCCAGGGCAGCAGCCCGGGAGCGCTGTCTTTTCTTGTGGGGTCAGCAGACTTTTAACGGAATCGGCCCCACAGAGGAATGAATAAGGCCCTGCTTGAAATGGCATCAAAGGCAATTGTCACCAGCACCCAGGAGAGAAGGGAAAAATTGGTGATAGCGTGGAATGGAGCTCAAGTTGGGTTTCTCAAGCTGGTTTCACTGCCCGCCCTGCCAGGTGGGACAGTTCACTTCCTCTTTCTCTGATTAACTTGTCGCGCGCATTTTCAAAGCAATGTGTGTCCATTGCGAAGAAATTAGAATACACAGAGAAGCAAAAATATATTAAAGTTTGCCTTCGCTTATCTTCCCAGGTGATTATTATAAGATCATATCCTTACAGATCTTTTTCTATGTAAAGAAAATTACAAAAAATTCTATTGTATCTGCTATTTTAAGAACAGCTATTTTCCTGTAAAAATGTATTGTGAGTGTTCATTCATGCCAATAAGTGTTCTGCTGTGGCAGAGGTTAGAGGCTGGTGGCTCAGATCGCCCCCAGCCCCCACCCACCCTTCTGCACTGCAGCTTAACAGGCTAAGTAACTAGACAGCGGTGTAGACGTGGTATCAATTTAAACAGCTGACCGTTTGTTTGTTTTATATCAGGCCTCGCTTAGCACTTCTGCATGCCTGCCTGGCTGCTGTGGGCATCTGAGCGTGAGGCCCCGCTCTGCAAAGCACAGGAAGCGTTGGAACGCTGTGTGAGATTCCTATTGCTGCAGTACAAACAAAGGCGAACAGTGGCTGGAGCCACGATGCATTGATTATCTTACACTCCTGTGCGTCAGATGTCTGATACGGGTCTCACCAGGACAAATCAAGGTGTCAGCAAGGCTGCCTTCCTTCTCGACGTTCTAGGGAAGAATCCCTTTCCTTCCTTTTCCAGCTCCTAGAGGCCACTGCATTCCTTGGCTCAAGGCCTCTTCCTCCATCTTCAAGCTCATCAGCGGAGCATCCCTCTGCCCCTGCTTCCATCGTCACCTCTTTTTCTCTGATTACAGCCCGGGAAGTTCTCCCTTTTAAGGATTTGCGTAGTTCAATGGGTCCACCTGGATAACCCGGGATAATTTCTCCATGAAAAGCTCCTTTACCCTAATCACATCTGTGAACTCACGGTTCTGGGCATTAGGTCATGGACAGCTTTGGAGCCCTTGATTTTCCCTAAGTCCCTACCACAAATGGAGCGCCAGCTGATAGCTGTAGGCCTATCATTTATTTAACCAGGGCCCTATTAACATGCTGCCAAGATTTTTGCTTTTGTAGGGGAGGAAGATAAATCCTTTGCCCTCTCTAGGTCCTTCTGGCTGGGCTAAGAATTAAACTGACATGAGACACAACAGGGGAAAATCAAACAAAGCTTTATAACATGTATGCACGGGAGAACCCAGGAAAACTGGATAACTCAGCCAGAATGGACAAAGCTACCATCTTAAATAGCATCTTCATCTAAAGACAGAGGAGGATGTTGGGGGTAGTCGTCTGGGGTTTCAAAGCGGAGGAAGGCAATTCATATGGGGATGGAAAAGCAAATGTTTGGTAAACAGAACTTTGATAAGAGTGGGCTTAGCCAGGACCCTCACAGTCTACTGACACCCGGAGTTATCTATGGTGTTGGTCTGTCCTACAGACAGGCTTGCTAACTTAAATTCTTTTAGGCAGTTAGTGGGGAGGTCAAAGTTTCTTTCAGAGTCTTATCTTCCTAAAAATAATCAAGCCAAAGAGACACATTTTGGGGCAGCCAGTTCTGACCCCCTACACTTTATAAACAGTTCTTGAATAAAAATCAGTATAACTAAATCTTTGCTTAGCTTTTATTGTTTCCTTAAAGGAAATTACTAAAAACAGGATTTCTAAGTTAAAGCATATGCCCATTTGTAAAGCTTTTCCACATTCAGTGCTCGGGAAGCATTTCTTGAGTACCTACTATGTACCAGGCACTGTTCTGAGCAGCAGGGAACAAAACAGATCAAGCACCTCTGCCCCAGGAGAGTTTAAATTCTGTGGGACCCTCATGGCTAATTATCTTCTAGAAACAGCTAAACTGCCACTGCTACTGATTTTTCTATTGCTTTTCTTCAATCCACCTCTCTGTCCTAGAGAACCGGCTTTGATTCTCTCTTTTTTAAATCAGTCTTTTAAAAAAGATCTTTATTTTAACATATAGTAGGCAATCAAGCTGGAATATAGAGAAAGATGCGTTTTGCTTATGCTCAGAAACTCAAGGCTCAAGAGCCAGTTTTGCTCTGTACTAGCAATGCAAACTTAGGGTGGCCCCTCATCGTTAGAGAAACATGTGATGGAAAGAGAGTGCATTTTACCTGTTAAGCAACTTTTAAGTCAGTTTACATACATTATCTCAGTTCTCCTAAAAACTCCATGAGTGAAATACACTTAAGAATGCCAGTTTACAGATAGGGAAATTTAGGCACAGAGAGGTTAAGTAACTTGCCCAAGGTCACACAACTAAGAAGATTGGAGTCAGGATCCACACAAGGCAGTCTGACTCCACAGGTTATACTCATAACCAGCTTGGTCCTTGTTATGGGTAGAACTTTGTACCCCAAACATTTATGTTGAAGTTCTAATTCCAGGTGCTTCAGAATGTGACCTTATTTGGAAATAAAGCTCTTGTGGATGTAATTAGTTAGGATGAGGTCATACTGGAATAGGGTGGGTCCTACTCCAATATAACAGGTGTCCTTATAAAGAGGGGAAATTTGGACTCAGAGGCAGACAGGCACACAGGGAGAATGTCACATGCACACAAAGGCAAGAGATCAGGGTGATACTTCTGCAAAACAAGGCATGCCAAAGTTGCTGAGAACCACAGGGAGCTAGAAAGAGACGAGGAAGAATTCTCCTGTCCAGGTTTCAGACAGTGTGGTCCTGCTGTCAAGGTAAAAACCTCGATTTTGCACTTCTAGCGTCCAGAATTGTGAGAAAATAAATTTCTGTTGCTTTAAGTTTTTGGTACTTGGTCACTGCAGCCCTAGAAAACTCATGCAGTCCTCATCTCCATTGTGGGGTAAGCTAGTTTACTTTTAGCTGATAGACAATGCGCGTCACGTAAGCAACCACGTGTTTTTCTTTCTTTGTTTGCCAGGAAGCTTAGGGCAGGGCAGCAGTTGCAGAACCTGAGGGAGCGGATTTCGATCATCTGAATGGCCCCCTCTGCATCCTACCGTTCTGGCTTTTTTTACCTTTACTCCGATGTCGTTATTTATAGAAAATCTTACTGTATTGTGTGGAATTTTTTTTTAAGCCACTTTCAAATTACACTCTACCTGATTGCTAAAATGTATAAAAACACAGATTGAGAAAGTTTTCGAGGGAAGATGTTACTTGCTTAAAGTCACTGGTCCTTTGCAGCAGGCGCAAGGCTAGAACCTGGCCAGGTTGTACACGCAGTTGAGTAGAACCCCTTCACCTTGGTGCCTCAAGACAGGGAGGACTCCTCCAAACACCTGTCTCCATTCCCCTGCCCACCTTCCCTGGCTCCCAGGCCGTCCTGCCTGGAGGACCCCACCCCCCATACCAACCCAATCTTGGCTCTGGTTCTTCAACCAAGCTTGACTGAGGCAACTTGATGTGCCCCAAAAGTTGAGATGACCTGCACTATAGACACCTGAGAATGTCTGCCTCCGTAACCCAGGATACTTTCACTCTGCCCACGCTGATTATCAAGAAGATCTGGTGCCCACAAGGAACTCTCTGATTGGCAAAGCTACTGAGGTAGCGAGGGGAAGAAATGGAGTAATGGAGAAACTGTGTATAGACTTTGGCCATATTTCTCTTCCTAACTGGGTGATCTTGGACAAATCACTCAGCCTGCAGGCACTTACTTGGTTCTTCCTCTGTGAAATGGGTCTATCTACCCCACAGGAAGCTTGTGTGGGTGGGAGATTCAGCATTTTGCATGGTTTTGGTGCACAGTAACGTTGACCCCTTCCCAATGCCCTTGCTTCTATGCTCTTCCAGCTAATTGCCTCAGCCTCTGCTGCTACTGGGGACTCACTGGGAAGAGCTCCACGTCCATGATGAATTACAATTTCGTTTTTCTCGCTCTCCATCGCTTTACTCCATGGCAGCATGAATGACAGACCTTCGGGAACGAGAAGACGAAGGCTGCCCTCGGGTAGGAGAGAGCAGAGTGGGGAGAGAAGATGAGGCCCCAGCTCTCCTATCAGCTCTGCCATCAACTCGGCCTGTCTCCTTTGACGGAAGAGACTTGGGGAGTTCTGGAAGCACGAGCCATCAGGCTGGCCTGTGAAACGTGTTCATCTCTCCCTAACCTGCTCTGTCTTTGCTGTTGTTCAGACAGGACGTGTGAAATCTGAATAGCCTGAGTGACCAGCCTCAGCAGTTTATCAAACAAAAGCTGACATTTCATCCAGAGGATTTTATTTCTCTCTAAATCACCATTACACAAAGAGCTCAGACAGATTGTGTGTATAGTCCCTACTGAGCCTGGTCTTCAGCCTTCACTAGTGAAGAGGTGATGCTGAGACCAGGAGCCAGCACTGGCCTGGGAGAAAGAAGACAAGACAGCTAACTTTCCTCAAGGACCTGTGTGTGCCACAGGCTGGGTGTGCCTGTGTCCTTCATCCTTACCACACTCCTGCAGACGGGATGAGGCGATCTTCAGTGCCCAGGCAAGGAGACCGGTCTTCCGAGATGAGTCATTCAGCACTTCTCCCACTATTTCTAGAAATGGGGTTTGATTCTCAGTGCATCGATTTCCTCCACGTGGGGTTCTGTTCTGCAGATTTTAGTCCTGTCTCCTACATAAGAGCCAGATGAGCCTGGCTGAGTCATAGAGATTCTCTCAGAGCTTCAGTTTCTCGACTTTAACGCTGAAATATTTATCCTGGCCCTGATTGCTTCTGGAGTCACTGTGCAACTCAGTCAAGGTAAATAGAATGGCCGGGTTATCTATCACCACACCCTCATGTGCTGGGGATCCCCAGGACCACACCCACCTTTGGAGAGTCACTGGGACTCAGCATATGGTTGTACTTACAACTAGGATTTATTACCGTGATGTTGGAAGGATACACAGCCAGAGCATAAGGGCGTAGACACCGGCAGTGTGTAGAAATCCGTGTGAGGTTTCCTGATGCTCTCTCCCTTCCAAGAGGGGTCATACAGAGCACACTCCTCCCCCAGCAATGAATACGGAGCAACCTGTGTGCCATGCTTCTGCTCCAGGAAATCTGCCAGAGGCTCGTGTCCAAGGTTTTCAGTGGGTGCTGGTGACATAGGCACCCTCTGCCTAGCACATACCAAATTCCAGACTCCCAGAAGGAAAACGGCATAAATCATACTGTTTCCACAGTCTAGCCATAGTGAGCTACACTTGTGAGTTAGGAAAAGTTTCCTCTCAGTGTAAGAAACAGTATACCAGCCAAGTTCCAAGAGACCAGTCGAGGGCCAACCTTGTAAGAAGGTCATTCTAAGGACAGAAATCTTCCATCTGCTATGCCAACTCTTTTCTGCATACCAGGATGCCAATGAGAGTGACAAAGGAGTGCTTCAGAATGGGACCCTAGTACACTAGGCATAAACCAGGAATGTCCTAGGAAAACGAGGACATGGTCATCCAGGCATTTGACTACCTGCCTTAACCAAACAGGTCCCGGATCGGTCCTAACTAGTCCAGTCTAATGTATGGTCTCGAGATGGGCAGTTTTCAAAACTGAGTTCTGATTCCATATGTGTGTTGTTCAAAAGAAAATTCCTGCACTGATACTTAGGAAGAAGCGAGATGTTTTTAGGAGAAAAGGGATTTCAAAATTAAGGCATTAGTGAAAAATAGACCCATGTTATTATGTGCTTAGTATTTGGTTGTGCATCTTTAACTCTGACGATGTTCTCAAATCACCAAGTTTGAAATTTAATATTGCGAACAGCTCAGCAACGAGATTATTAATTACTATTTCTAGCTATCTGCAGCCCGTTAAATCTGTTACTTGTTAAAGGCAATATAGTTTCAAGTTTAAATGGCTAAAAATAATGAGCAGAATTCATTTTCGGTTCATTAACACAGTTGTCAATATTCCCGGACAGGTGGCAAAACAGTGAGTTTTACGGACCACAGACGCAGCTGCCAAGCTCAGGGAGGGCCCTCGCCGGGTCTCTGCGCCTATCCATTCTTGTCACACTTCTCAGCAATGCGCTCTCTAATTCTCTGATCTTTTGACATTGTCATTCCCTGGTAAAAGAAATTTAATCAAAATACGTATGCTGGAATTTTACTTAAGCAGAAATAATGGCACTCAGAAGTTCAGGTTTCTAGGTGAGCATTTTCATTAGAAACGT
Organism: Equus asinus; assembly: GCF_041296235.1. Classification (NCBI taxonomy): domain Eukaryota; kingdom Metazoa; phylum Chordata; class Mammalia; order Perissodactyla; family Equidae; genus Equus; species Equus asinus. Next base: position 153,936,258 of record NC_091792.1, read on the forward strand.
GCAAAATCTCAAGCCTGGCCTCTCGGTGGAGGCAAGCCATGCCCAGGGGAGCCAGGCAGGCGCACTCAGGCCCTCTGCTCCATCCGGAGCCCATGCCGCTCTGCAGCCCCTCACCTGGACCCCAGGGAGGGGAGACCGCAACCTAGTGGGTCTGTCCGAACGCACCATCTCTTCAGAAGCAGTTCTGTCTTAGGTATCTCTGGCAGGCCAGCATTTTTTTTTTTTATGAGGAACAAATTAAGCTATACACACACATGCACACACACACACCCACCCCCCCCACACACACATATATAGAGAGAGAGAGAACACATATATATGTAGTTAATATACCCTCCCAAAAGATATGCTTGTATCCTCATTCCCAGAACCTGCGAATGTGACCTCATCTGAAAAAAGGTCTGTGCAGATATAATTGAATTAAGGATCTCAAGATGAGATCGTCCTGGATTATTCACTTGTGACCTAAACCCAATGACAAGTGTCCTTATAAAGGAAAGGCAGAGGGAGATTTGAGACAGAGAAGAAAAGTCCGTGTGAAGACAGAGGCAGAGACTGGGGTGATGTGGCCACAAGCCAAGGAGCACCAGGAGCCACCAGAAGCTGGAGGGGGCAAGGAGGGTTCTCCCCCAGAGCTTTTGGAGCGAGCGTGGCTCTGCTGACAGCTAGATTTCAGACTTCTGGCCTCCGCAGCTGGGAGAGAATAAATTCCTGTTCTTTTAAGCCATAAATTTGTGGTAATCTGTTGTGGCCCAAGGAAAGTAATACTATGTATAATATATATGTGTAATACTATACATTGTATAGATATCTTTACTTTTATACAGGTTATATATTATATATAATAAATGTATATATATGTATAAACTATATACATATACACACACACCTCCCCCCCATAACCAACGCAGGTTTGGGCACACAGTTGATATACGACAAATGTTGCTCCCTGCTCTGCCTCTGCCCTGCCCTGCCTCGGGTCCCTGGAATGAAAGTGGCTGTGACAGGTCAGCACCCTCCTGTTCCAAATGCCCCTTATCTGATTTCACTGTTTGCACCCAAAAGCTTCCCTTTAAAATTCTCTTCTCCCCAACTTCATCTATTATGGGTTGAATCATGTCCCCCTAAATTTCATATGTTAAAGCATTGACCTCCAGCACCTCAGAATGTGACTGTATCTGGAGACAGGGTCTTTAAAGAACTAATTAAGGTAAAATGATGTCATTAAGGTGGACCCTAACCCAATATGACTTATAGAAGAGGAGATGAGGACACGGACACACACAGAGCACAAACTATGCGGGACACAGGGAGAAGGTGGCCAAGGAGAGAAGCCTTGAAGAAGCCAAATCTGCTGACAACTTGATCTTGAATTTGCAGCCTCCAGAACTGTGAGAAAATAAATTGTTGTCTAAGCCACGCCGTCTGTGATGCTGTGTTGTAGTGGCCTAGACTAATACCATCCTAGCAGCAAGGGAGGATCAAGACTCCTGTCACTCTTGTGAAGCAAGACCTCAGGAGTGTCACTGACACCCACCAAGGCCCCACACTGAGTCTGATGGCAGAAGGTGTGCAGGAAGCTCTCATCAATGGTCCAACGCGGTCCAGAGACGAGGACTCATGTGGGGAAAAATGTCCTGAAACAATTCATTGCTTCCGTTACCTCGAGTGGAATGTAGTGTTACAAAGATGGTCTGGGGATGGGCAGCCAGGTGCCCCACAATGCTGTAACTAACCCACGCACTTCAACAGCCTCTGCCGCATGTCAGGCTCTGTGCCAAGCTCTTTTCATATAATAACTCGTTTAATGCTCACACTATCTCTTCGAATTCATTACTATTATTGTCTCTTCCTATGAGGAAGAAAGTGAGGCACAGAGAGGTCACAGAGCTGGTGTGCGGAGTTGCTGGAGGTGTAGACCAGTCCGTCTGCCGCCTGAGTCTGCTTTTCAACACTGCAGGAGCGTGTGAATAATGGAGAGGCCTCGGCATATTCCAGGCCTTCCTCACTCCTGAACATCTCCCTATGATTTATTTGTTGTTGTTATTTTTTCTCCTCTTAATTGCCCAAGATGTGCTCACTTGGAAACTGGTTTAAAAACAACAGATTTTTTTGGCATCAACTGCTAAAAAAACATCAAATGGAAACAAATATATTGGTGATAATGTTTCCTGTGGGGAACTCGGAAGATTTTTGAAATATAATGCAACCTTCTACAACGACCTTTTCCAAAGCCCTACAAAAAAAATTAATAAAGAGGGAAAAGGAGGACAGAGCTCTTTCGTCACGTTTGATTTTCATTGACTCTGGTGGTAGGGGCGTTATTGACGGCCTCCAGTCTGGTGGGCTTGGCAAAGAGTCACAGTCCTAGATTTATCATGTGTTTTATTTATTTCTTTGCTTCTTCCAATAGATACTAGAATCCTAGGACCACAAGAGGGGCACCGTGTTTCCACTTGTGGTTTCCATGAAGAGGGATATTTTTCCTAGCATGTTTAGAGTTTCTCTCTACTGGTATTACACACTCCTCTCTGAGGAGGTGGAGTGACTTACCAGGTTGGTAAATTTGGGAAGAATAAAGTGGGCATGCTCAGCTAAGCTCAGTCCCTCTTTGTGGTCTCACTCCCAGCTGCCTTCGGAGAGCGCTCCTGGCTCATTCATGCTCCAGCCTTACCTGGCAATGGACGGTGTGGAGACAGACACCTGACGGGGCAGAAGTTTTTGATGTCCTCCATCACATCTTTTCGGCTCCTCTTTGGTTGCGACTGTCGCTGTAGTGACTCAAGCGCAGATTCAGGTGGCAGGGTCCCCGCTCCAAGACACACGACAAATCTTTCCATTTTGTGCCTCAGGGACTTCTCTGGGGCCACAGGACCCTACCTGGCCAGCAAACCTGTGCGGCAGAAATGCCAGGGTGTCACAGCCCTGGAGGCAACACCCGGTCAGTGGGGAGAGGAGCCAGGGAGACATGCTCCGGCTCCCGTCCTCAGACACAGTTCTGCCAGGTGTTCTTTATTTCTTCTCAGGGACGTGAAACAATCCAGCTTCCCTGCCAACAACAGTGACCTTGAGAAGACGTCTTTATGCCGCTTTTCCTCCTGCCCAGTCTCACTCCCCACATGCCCTCATTTCTGCTTCCTGGAATCACCTTCCAAATAATCCACCTACACCCAAATCCTTGTCATAGTCCTTGACTTAGAGGGAACCCAAGTGAGGACACTGCTTGAGTCTGCATTCTGTGAACTGAGTGGTTTTGCTGTGACTCTAAGCTCAGTCCTCCAGCCTCTATAAGCAATGAAGCTACTGTTTTTTGGCCTCTATATTAACCTGGTTTTATTTCTGAAATTGCTGTGACCTGGAAGGAGAAGATTTGTGCTCTTTTGGGGGGATATACGAGGCCCCAGCAAGCAGAGATGGTTAATATATGCATGGTATTTTATCGTTTGCAGAGTGCCCTTCATCTGTGATCCCAGCGGTGTGAAGGAAACACACACACAGAGACAGGGTCTCGGAAGGCCACTTCTTGCCTGTGCAACTCAGGCATGTCACAAACTCATTTGGGCAAGAATTCAATAAGATAAAGAGTATTTGAGAAAAAACATTGCCTTGAAAATGCTCACTTTGAACCAGAAGGATGGGAGTAAGAAAGTGTGAATTAGTAGAGTTTAGCAGAAAAAGTTATATGGCCTTTAAGCTCACAATCTGAGATGCCAAGACAGCACAGGGGGATGCATAAGAGTCTACTTGCTGTGCCCAGGGGCCCTGGGCCATTGTGGATTCTGGCTGTACCACTTACTAGCTGTGTGATCTTGGATAGGTGGCTTAGGTCTCTAGGCTTCTAGGTCCTGGTATCCACATCTGGAAAATAAACATAAAGGTACTAGAAACTGAAATCTCTTTCTGAAGTGCAATCAGGATGAGTATAATGAAGCAGGTAGAGCAGTTAACAAATTAAGCCCTTAATTAATGCTAGACAATTGTATCCATTATCTATTGCTGTTTACGTATTGCAACACTTAGTGGTTTAAGAAAACAAATAAACATCTGTTATGTCACACAGTTTCTAGGGTCAGGAGCTTAGGGACTACTTAGCTGGTTGGTTCCGGCTCAGAGTCTCTTGTGAGGATCCAGTCAGATATTAATGGGCTACCGTCATCCAAAGGCTTGACTGGGTTTGGACCATCTGATTCCAAGATGGCTGCCCCTCATGGCTGGCAAGTTTGTGTTGGTAGCTAGCAGAAGGACTCAGTTCCTTGTCACAGGGACCACAGAGCTGCTGGAGTGTCCTCATGGCATGGCAGCTGACTTCCTCTCTCTCTATATACGCATTGTATACCTGTATGTATATCTATTTCTAACCCAATATAGTTAAAGATAAATTTTAAAGTCACTGGTTCTAACCATAGGAGCAGAGAAGAGTGCAGTATCACTAGGGACTTCCCATAATCCTTCAAAATAAGTATCTTAGATTTGGATAAGTGGAGAGGCAGCAACAGGTTCAAGGCATTGAGGAAAGAGTGACACATATTTGAAGGACAGATGGAAAGACCAGTTGGATAAAAGCATTGGGTAGGAGAAGACTCAGGCTGGAAAGCACACAGGGAGAAGTGAAAAACAGACGGGAAGTGGAGAAGGGAGCAATGAGGTCAATGACAGATTATTGGGAGCATCTGAGCAGGTGACCAACCTGACTAAAGCAGCAAGGATGGCCATGGGCTTGGGCACAGTGAGGTCAGGCAGCTTGAAAACTTCTGGAGGCAGGAGACTGCTCAGCATTTCAATATCACTTTATTATGAGGAAAATGTGTGTCATTGCAGGGTAATGGGCACTAATTTACTTAAAGACCCCTCGAGAGAACATATTATATTCTGCCTTCCATATAAGTTGAAATTGAGATATCATGGCACTTGCAGAAAATAATTCTGTGAGCTGACAGCCTAAGTAATCTTCCTGGGATTCAGTGATTATAGCCACGTCTGGCTCACTTTTGGGAAGCCTTGTGGTGGCAGCTGCCTTGCCAACTTTGCTTGAATCATATCATCAGTATCATTTGAGGAGCATGCATTTGCGCTGCTAGGTACGAGGAGCTTCTTCATTGATCCCTCACAGCCCACCCAATGGTAACTGAGCATCACTTCCTGTTAACCTGGTCTCACCTCCTGGTTCCCAGAGTGGGAGGCAGCGTACTGAAAACCTCAGTCACTTAATACCTGTGGTTTCCATGAACTTCTGTTTCTTTACTTGTAAAAAAAAAAGAAGAAGAAAGAAGAAGAAGAAAGAGGAGGAGGAAGAGGAGGAAGGGGAGAGGAAGAGGAGGAGGGGGAGGAGGAGAAACAAGAATAACACCTGGAAAGATAGCAGTGAGGATTAAATGAAATTTACTTGGAAACTCTCTGGCATGTGGTAGATGATAGCTTTCTTCCCTTTTGTTTGTCTTCTCAAGTCACATAAGAGAGAATGTAAATACTGATGTCTATACTGGAAAGAGCCAGGCTTTATTCTCTGAGGATGGTGACTCTTAGGCAGTAGTGGTACCCAATGGTTAGGTCCTGATCCAGAAGAATGCTATCTGCCAAATGAGGTTTCCAGAATCCATTACAATCCAGAAACTCTCCAGTTTCCCCTGTTTCTCCCGTTTTAATTCACTCCTGGGTGACCTTGGAATTTCCCCCTTAGACCCTGGTGGGAACATCCTAAGCACACTGACTTGTGTGCAACTCTGCTTTCAAATTTCATCTTTTTATCCCTGGTGCTTAATCTCTGCCCTCCCCAGAGTATAACCTTCATTTGGCTTTCCATTCCAGGTTGATGACTAAAACTCTATCCTCTGGTAACCAAAGAAATCATCCAGTTCACGCATGCCATATGAGGTGTGAGCCAAGCTACAAGTTACTCTCTGGGAACGTATGGGGTGAGAAAGAATTAAGCATTTGCTATTGAAGCCTCTAAGAGGTCGGAGTTGTTTGCTATTACAGTAAAATTTTATCTGTTCTGACTAAAGACGTCAGAAAGTGTGGGGTTTAATATTTATGCTACAATTAGTAAATAATTGATTCCTGATCCCAGGGCCAGAGAAAGCCAAAGGGACTCTGTCTCCATGGCAGGGTTTGGGATAACAGGATCTGGGTTTCAAATCTACCTGGGAGAAGTTTTACCCCGTGAAGGCTGAGGGATTTAGGACCAGAATTTTGATGAAAAGAAATCAATTTTGACCAAGGGAAATGGTATTTAGTGTTCAGTGTGAAAAATCAAGTACAACCGAAACTGAGAAAATAGCTGAAAAATTCACATCTCCGAGGGTCACAGGTGGGAGGCAAACAGCTGTGGATAGGGCTGAAAATAAATCATGGACGGTTCAGAGCTAAGGCCTTGAATCGGCAGCTGGGCTCCTCTTTCCTATGGTGCCTGGGCGTACAGTAGGGCCTGGGTATGGGTCTGGGGGGACATTGCTTCTCTGAGCCTTGGTTTCCTCTTCCTATAGAGTGGAGATAGTCACGTCCATCTCATATTTAGTCTGAACCATGTTCGGAGGAGAAGAAAAGGCAATGTGACACAAATGTGCAAGAATTGCTTACAAGACAAACGCTAGTTGAAGTTTAACCTTGAACAGATGGCGCTCTCTTCCTGGACTCCTGCAGGACAATTTTCTCATCATGCAAGCAAACCTACAAATAGTTTCAGCTGCTCCCGAGTCCCATCCAGGTTTGTAGACAGGCAGAGATTATGGCTCACTCTAACTCCATTATCTTTTTATTAGAACCTTCCACTGTCAGCAGAGATTCTCCATTCTAAGGGCTCATTTGAGGCGCCAGGAACAAAAGGTGTTCATATTTGGGCATAGGACAGGCAGGGCTCCATCGTTAATTCAGGCGATAGCAGGTGATTGGCTGCAAAGTTCAAGCCCAGGGTACCTGTCCTCACCTTGATGTCTTTCACCGTTGTCGTCTCAATAGGGAGCAGCACTTCGATTTCCTCTTGTCTGTACAATATGTAAGTATCATTATATATTTGTATATTATTTATAATATGTATATAAATAAATATAAACATATATAAAATAATTATGCAGTATAATAATAACCTCTCATTTATTGGAGACTTGTAATGGGTCAAATATTTTTCAAAATACTTTCAACTTTCAACTTTCTCAACAACTCATCATATGAGGGCAATGCCATTATCCTCAATTTACGGATGAAGATACAGAAGCACAGGACCCTCCCCAGGGTTACGCGGCAGTAAGGGTGAATTAGAAGTTGGACCCAAGCAGTTTGCTCCAGAGCCAGCTCTCTTACCCTGTGGACGCTTCCTGCCTCCGTCTGTCTGTGTGTTGGAGACCTAGCTTGGTTCTCAGAATTCGGAGAGCAACAGATTTACTGGGAAGCATTACAAAATGCCAACATCTAGACCCAGCTCTGTGTGTGGAAAGCACCTCTCTCAAATCTCAGCATTTCACTGCCTCCTTTATAGGTGATGTCGTCTATCTGTCACCTTCCTCCTACCCCTGCCTCATGCCTTCACTTCACATGTCGTAAACATGTTACCCTCTTTCTTTGGACTTTTTCCCTTTTTTGCATAAATGAACAGTTTTCTAATTGTATGCATGAATATGAGTTACTACAATTTTCTAGACTTCATCTACTGAGTTTTTTGGCTTTTAACCACACTTCTAAATAGTGCTTTGGTCAAAGAGGAACATCAAAATTATTAGGAGGTGGGTATTCAGATTTTAAACCCTGGCATCTCCAGATCTAAGGGTGCTGCTCCTTCTATCACACTGTGCACCATTAATTAAAAAGAGCCATTGACTTAATTTTTAAAATGTATTTTAAGAGAGTGGGCTAGTATATAATATCTAAGGCATAATCTACCTAAATAATCATTTCAATTTACTGAAATCTAACCTTTTATTGTTTTTGATGAAGATTTGCCTTGAGCTAACATCCATTGCCAATCCTCGTCTTTTTTGTTTGTTTGTTTTTTGCTTGAGGATGACTAGCCCTGAGCTCACAGCTGTGCCAGTCTTCCTCTATTTTGTACGTGGGATGCCTCCACAGCGTGGCTGATGACTGGAGTAGGTCTGAACCCAGGATCCGAACCTACGAACTGGGACCACCGAAGCAGAGCACGCAGAATTTTAACCACTCAGCCACGGGGCCAGCCCCTCTGACCTATGTTTAAGTAGTATCCATCAGGTTCAAAGATCTAGAATGCAGCTCTGCCGGAAATGTTTGAATAACAAAGCAAATTTCACACAGGCATAGGCAATGGCCTTTGACCAGGAACGTGCCCTCAGTCCCTTATTCAGCTGTCCTCAACTTTTGTCACATCTGTTATATCTGAGAGTCAGACGTAATTTTCTAATAGGGAACATAAATCTAGACTTTCTTCACTAAAAAGCCAGTGTAGCTTGCAGGGTCTCAGCGAAGTCTTCGAACGTGTTGTATGTAGTCTTCCCTGGATATCAAAATGAAATCAGAGAATTTAGTGTTGCTCTTAAAGGAAAATATTTTTTTCAGTGGGGTTTATATGTACTTGGTTTCATTCTCTTTCTTAGAGAAAATGAGCACGTCTTTAAGGTCCACTGAACAAGTTGTAAATTTTAAACCAGAATATCTTTCACTTCTTCCTAGCTTTCTGACCCTGAACTATTATGTCTAATTTTTATTTCTTTATAAGCTACCCAGTGCCCAGAAGCCTGTAAACGTTACCACTGATCCTCAGAAAGCCCCTTCTCATAAATTAGAAAATTGAGAGGTTAACCATCTTTTCTGTAACTATTAAATAATTGCATCAGTCAGAGTTCAAGCAGAGAAGCAGAACCAGCAGGGACGATAATGAGCGGGCTGGGACTCCTTGCCAACAAGCTGTTCAGGACACCTGAGCCGGGCTCACCTGATTAGGGCAGGCCCACCAATGATAATCTCTCTTTTGATTAATTTAAAATCAACTTATGAAGGACCTTAAGCACATCTGAAAAATCCCTTTACATTGACACCTAGATCACTGTTTGTTTGCTTGACTATCTGGGGTTTGTAGCTGAGTTGACACATCAAAAACTCATCAGAGTAATGAAGCTGGCCCATATGATGTTAAAATAAGTACAAACCCAATCATATCACATCACTTCTTTACTTCCCAAAAGAAACCACTTAAGGACATCACACACAGCCTTCTCACTAACAGTGAGTCAACTTAGAGATGACTTTCAAGGTTGGGATAGAGGTAGAGGGTGAGTCCATCAAAACCGATACAATGGTTTTGAGTCAGTTGAGATAAAGATAGCATCATTCCTCTAAATTCTCTGGCAAAACAGAAGCACAGAGCTTCTGGAAATTAAGTATGATGCAGCCTCAGAGGAAAATCTGCCATTTCACTAGTAGCAAGTGAACTGGAGAAGGAATCATTATGATCAGGTTTTTTGTTTCCATAAAGTATAATTTCTATTTTTACCAAGACAAATAACCACACCCTGTTTCATATTTCGTATGAGTATTTCATCTATTATCAGTCTGATTATTAAGTCCCTCGGGGCCTTGCCCATACTGTGCTCCCCATGAGCAATTCGGGATTGTTCTGATTTCAAACCACCTTGGGTATGCATTCTCCTGCAACAGCTCCAAAAGCGGTGTATGAAAATTTCAAGGGGCAGTAAAGGACTCAGGCCAGCCCGAAAGTAAGGAAAAAGGCAGAAAACTGATAACAATAAGACATGAGAACTTCTGACATTAACAATAATAATAATATTAAAAACATCAATAATCTGGTGCATTTAAGTTAATTCCTGGCAACTCTGCACTCCACAGTTGCAACCAGCATCACCCTCATATTCCAGCACAGCAATCGTTAATTTGGGGGATCACTACCCGGAACATCAAGGAAAGTACATATATGTTTAGGACTACATGTTTAAAGGCACTGAGGTTTTTTACAAGTTTTTCGGCAGAAATTCTTCCAGCAGGGGCAATTTCTTTGAGAAGAAGTCACATCATTTGTATGGCAATGCAGGATAAATAGCACTGTCCATACATTTATACATTTATAGTCCTCATGTCAGCCTTTAGGAAGAGAATATATCCACTCAAACCTACTCACGAGGTCAGTACCCAATATGTGACCACATATAAGCATTCAATGTGTGAGACTACAGAAGAGAAATGAGACATAGAAAGAAGACGTAAGAACGTAGCCCACTGACAGGGCTGGGATGGGTCAGATCACAAGAGGCCTCAGGATATGTAAGGAGAGGACAGCATTTTGGAGATCAAGAGCCTAAGGGTGAATCCTTATTCTAAAATCAGTTCTGTAGTCTTAAGAAAGTCACATAATTTCTATATGCCTTAGTTTTCTCATTTAAAAAGAGGGCTAATTAAGATAGCAGAATAATTTATGAAGCTGCTCAGAGGCGTTGAGCAGAGGCTGTGAGATCTCTTCTCCCAGGGGCCTGCAGTGGGGCTGAATGTGTAAAGGACACACGCAGAGGCTATATCTACTGGAGAACCTGGTTCCCTGCGGCTAAATGAAGTGCCAGCCGGGAGCTGGGCTTTCCCCAGAGCACAGGCAGAAGGTGGTGGGGACAGGAAACCCTGCCCATGGGTGTCACATGAATCTGCTCGTTGAAATGAAGTTGGGGCTCTGTACAAAGGGGCATCTCCTCAAAGCCTGCTTTCCTTTTGTAGGAGAGCGCACTGCCGGCCCCGCCCTGTTCAATGATCCCGGGGTACTGAACAGCTGTCCCTAGGAGGCCCGGGCAGTTGGGGAGCTCATCAGGCAGCGCCATCAATAGTGCACCGTGTTCTGACTAATTGGTCCTTTTCTGTGAGCGGGCAAACGAGGAGGAAGAAGTGGGCTGAGACTGAGATCCTCCCTTGAACGGGGTTGGCCTCTGGCCGTTCTCGAGAAGTCCAGGGATGAGAAGCGTTTCCACGATCACGCAAAGCTTGCTGTGAGGAGCCTCTCCCTGCGGGGAGCAGAGCATCGTGTGAGGCAGACGGAAGACAGGACCAAAAACAACCACCAAAAAGGAAGCTCAGAGACGGCTTCTTCACACACCTCGAGCTGGTGTTTTGTGGCACCCAGAGACCTTTGCTTTTGCTTCTCTGAAAATCATTTTCTGTTCCTAAACTAAACCCAGCTTTGCGTTTTAAAGCAGAAACAACAACAAAATATTCTGCGCTTGTGTGAAGACTTCAACAGATAGCAGGCCTGACCAGTCCTTTGTGAGTTAGTGAACAAGCAGATCTGTAAACTCAGAGGTGGTGAGGCTGGCTAAGAAAAAGACAGGCAAACGCGGATGATGGAGATGGATCAACATGTAGGATGGGGCCGAGAAATCGCAGCTCTTTCAGATGGAAAGGCGTTCTTTTAAACATTCAAACGTTCTTATACTTGAACTCTCCTATAATGTGCCTGTCAAATAATTTCCCATCCTTGGGTTACAAATGATCTCCAGGGACAAAGCTTATTATTCCCAAGACAGCTCTAACGTCCGGAAGCTTTCTTTGCAAGAGGCCAAAACCATAATCCTGAAGTTCCCAATCCTCTTTCATATTCCACCCCTACATTTAGTTCTATGTGGATGGAACAGTCCAGAACTTCGTCCTGGGGTGTGAGCGAGCAAGTTTGTTTCACCTCCCCGTGTCTCAGAGTTTCCTTCTGTAAAGAGAGGGTGATGAACATATCTGCTTCATAGAGTTATTGTAAGGAGTAAGTGAGATAAGCCAGGAAGGACTTAGCATCCGATTTGAGGCGTGGTAAGTGCTTGCTAAATGTTAGGGTTTTCTGGAAGCAGTATCTTTCCTATAGCAGCCTTTCAAACATTTTAAGACATTGATTGTATCAATTGTCATTGGGAAATGCAATTTTAGGTGTAAATAAATTCTATTCACTTGATCCAACTCACCAAGCCATTAGGGAGAAACTACTACTGGCCAGAGAATGTGCTGGGGACTATTATTAGCACAAAAACGAAGAAAGCACAATCTTGGTCTCCCGTGAAAATCAGGGAGCACACTCATTATCTAGAATACAAAGAGGACGGAGGGAAGGAGGCCTGGACATGGGGACGAGAGGGGAGGCTTCTGACTGCTGGCGGCATCTGAGCAGAGCCTTGGGTACACGGCTGGGCTGTAACAGCTCAAGTCCCAGTGGTGGTTTCCACACTCCGTTGCACTGCACAGTGCCTGGCCTCACTAAGCAGAAGGTTCAGAACTTTACAGCCCCTTGAAGGCCTTGTGGTTCTCTCTGGGAACACCAGTTATTATATATGTCTTGGAGAGAACTGGGAAACTTGGGGTGTAGTCGGAAATCTGCAATGAAGTAGGTAACGCAGTGCAATGGATCAAATGCTTTGTCTCCCCAAAATTCACACACTGAAGCCCTAACGCCCAATGATGTGGTATTAGGAAGTGAGGCATTGGGCAGCTAATCAGGTCGTGAGGGTTGAATCCTCATGAATGGGATTAGCGCCCTTATCAAAGGATCCCAGAGAGCTTTCTTGCCCTCTTTCCACCATGTGAGGATACAAGGAGAAGTCGGCAGTCTGCAGCTTGGAAACCAGCCCTCACCAGAACCCAACCAAGCCAGCACCTTGATCTCACACATCCAGCCTCCAGAACTGGGAGAAATAGAGTTCTGTTGTTTATAAGCCACCCAGGCTACAGCAGCCTGAATGGTCTAAGATACCCTGTGATCCTGGGTAAGCGTCCAAGAGTCTCCATTCATTCTGTAAGTTGAGGATGTGGATCAAATGCCCTCTAGACTTCAACTTCCCAAGGAACAGGCCTGCCTGGCTCTGGTGGGGAGTGAAGAGTAGACCACACGACACTGTGGATGTTGGCGTAGAGGGTGAGGTGAAGCCAGGGAATAAAGAAAGAGCACATAGAGACTAGGAACCTCCCATCACAAACACTTAAAAGAGGTTGAGATAGTTTCTTTAAATCGATTTAAACCTGACCATGAGCCCCTCTTGGTCTTGGAAGAGGCCGCAAATTTCAGTCTGTCTTTACTGAGGATCCTTATTCTCCCAGGCAGAAGACAGGTCACGGACTTTTGTTTTTGTTCAAAGGCTGAAACTAGAAAAGGAAGTTAACTTCAGACAATTCTGCTTTTAGTCTTACAACACCAACTGCCTCTAAAAAAAGAGTGGCCCAAGGGCTTAAATCAAGGTGAGGAAAAACAGCAAGAACAAAGAATGAAATACAAGTTAATACACCACAGTTAGACACTAGTTGGGTTGGAGAGCTGCGGGAACTCTAGAGGCTTATTAGTTGTGAGTCTTAATGGGTTTCTGCAAGGGTTTGGGGGCCTGTAGGGTCTTTAATACATCTATAGTCTACCTTCCTTCTCTCTTTGGATTCAATCTGTCCTCTTCTTTTGACCTAGTGTTGAGAAATGCCCAATTTTGTCTGCACCTTGCTTTGTGTGTGTGTGTGTGTGTGTGTGTGTGTGTGTGTGGTACTTGAGCCCTTCCTATGAGAATCACACACACATAGTAATTGATGTTCCGAATGTTAACTGCAAGTCATTCAAGGAGATGTCATGCTCTGTCCAGTTCAACATAGGACTCTGTACCTGGAGTGGTGGCCCGATCTTTTCTCCTGGTTAAATACTCATTGCACCCTTTGGCTATGTATTCACAAGCCCCAGGACCTTCTTTTGTTTTCAAGAACCCTCTTTATTCCTGCTTCAACCAGGAGAATTTTGTATATTCTCTGTGGTCAGTGAAGCCTTGTAGGTGACACCTGCATTTCACCGGTTCCAAATCACAGGTTCTTTCTCTTCCACAATGACACAACATACGCCATTGTCATAAACTCAGAGGTTCAAGGATGTCTCAGAGAGGGCAATTCCAGTAAGACTGACGATGTGTGGATGACTACAAGCCCTTCTATCGGAGTACAGATGGAGTGTAGAGACACAGAATATCTCCATCTGGGGATTAATCATAGGTGTTGAACACTAGGAAAAACTTTGAAGAAGTAAATAATTTTGTGATGATATTATTTAGTCTACCAAATAAAACTATCTTTCCTGAAAGCCAAAAAAGTGCAATGTAAGTAGACGCCCAGCACAATTCCAATCAGGATGATTACTGTGCTATCTCTATGTGCAATATGAAATTACGTGGGAGCAATGAATTGTTCAGCTATCTTTGGGAATTCAGCTGAGTCCATCAGGAGAAGAGAATCCACAGTGCCCTGTATACATAGGAAAATGAAATTTAGATAGATTGTACTGCATTATGAAAGAAATCTTCACCACTGCGTAGAACATTGTTATTCTGGAAGTATTTAAATTATTAAATTGGCATAGAGACCTCAAATGAGAGTTCTAATTACGAGTTTAATAATTTTAAGAAATAATAAGAGCATTAATTTTACATTATTTTTCAAAGAGTCTGAAGCTAGTTAATTGGGAAAGGCTAAGATGAATTGTGTGACCTTGAGCACATTCCTTCCCCTTCTTTGGCCTCATTTTCCTTATTAGTCAACTAGGGAGTCTGAACTAGAGGAGACTTGAGGTCTCTTGCAAGTCCAACATCCACAGAATAAAGGAGATAGTAATGGTTTTTCTTGGAAGAATGAGATCCTGTATAGGAAATAAAGTGTGTGCTCTTCAACAAGCCACTTCATCTCACTCAAACTCGGGGTGTTGGGGAGAAGTCATACTTGGAAGATTTCGTAAGGGAAATATCTACAACCATCTTTTCTAAGTTCTTCCGACACTAAATAATTACTTCTAATTTTTTGGAATTATTTTTAGATTTGGTTAGACCTCCAATAGCTGGGGCAAGAGTTCATATCTTGGGGGTCTTGGATTGGTGGAGTGCCACGGATACGCTTCAAACATGGCAGGGGTTCCCTAGAGTTGCATGCAAATGTCACGTCCACCTATACGTACGTATGTGTATGGGAATGAATTATACGTAATCCCTCCCCACTGATGGGAAACAGATCCATGGATTTCATTAGATTTTTAAACGGAACCAGGACATTCAAAATGTTTAGGAAAAACTACTGTTCTTGTGGTAGGCATGTGCCATGGGTTGAATTGTATCCGCCCCAAACTCATAGTTTGAAGCCATAACCCCCCAGTGTGATGGTATTTGGAGGTGGGGCCTTTGTGAGGTGATGAGGTTCAGGCGAGGTTGTGCAGGTGGGACCCTCGTGATGGGATTAGTGCCTTTATAAGAAGATACACTAGCTAGCTTACCTCTCTTTCTCTGCCATGGTCATGTGAGGTCACAGTGAGAAGACAACTGTCTATGAACAAGGAAGAAGAGCCTCACTGGAGAACCAAATTGGCCAGGACCTTGATCTTGGACTTTTCTGCCTCCGGAACTGTGAGAAAATAAATTTCTGTTGTTGAAACCCCCCAGTCTGTGGTATTTCGTTATCACAGCCCGAGCTGACTAATACAGTGCAAAACATTGAATTCATGAGACGTACATTCTAAGCCAATTTCTCTCGCTGAATATATCTATAACCTTGAATATAAAAACATTGTTTCCTGTGTAAGGTGGAAACAAAGTATCGCTTTGAAGGTCTAAATTCTCCTTATATTTTCAGTATTATTTTGTAATTGAATGGCATAAATAAATTGGTTTTACTTTTCCCTTTTACCTTATAGATGAAGAAGCTGGAGGTCCCCTAGCTGACTAATGAAGCGAGTGGCTGCAGAGTGGCAAATGCCCACCCCACCAGGCTGTGTGCTGCTTAAAAGCAGAGAGCTGAGAGTTCATGATCCACAGCACCTCACACTGACAGAACATGTGAGCACGTCCTCTGATTTTGGGTTAATGGGAAAAAACATGGAGCAATCAAATTATGCTTGTTTGAAATAAGGACAAACTATCATTTGTAATTGACTGGATTTTCTACTTAGGTAAATCACCCGAGGAAAAAAAAAACATCATTGTAATTGCTGAATTCCAAGTGAAGAATCTGACCCTGAAGAGAAGCTCAGGAAATCACACGAGACGAGGTGAGCAAGCAGAGGCTGCATTGAAAACCTAGACTTTTATACTGTAAAACCCCTCACTTTTCAGCTTGGCAAAGTGTTTTTCATTTGGCGTGAATTTGAAATGTATTTTTTAAAATATAATTTAATTCTAAATTATGTTCGTTTCATAAGATGAATTGAGTTCACGTTTGTTTATCTCCTAAAATAATTCACATATTAGTTCCTCCTTGTAAGTCTTAAATAACTCACAGAGCATAAGATAGAAATAATTTCTAATAACTGTTTTAAATTCCTTCCTTTGTTATTGTTCTATTCATGTTTCCATTTACTTCAGTCACTTTCAGTGATATGTATATTGTGAAAATTTCATTCCTAAACATTTATTGAATGCCCCCTGTGTGCTGGAACAATGTGTCGTTTCCATTTTGTTTTGTGTGTTACCGTAGGTACAATGACAGGGGCTGACTACAGAGTTTCTACCTTCAAAGACAGTATCAGAGAAGATGAGCAAACACACTGGCAATTACAATACAATGTACTAAGTTCACTGCTATGATTTTAGGAGACCTGAGTAATATTATTTTCTTATAAGATTAAATCGTGTGTTTCTGCATTACTCTTCGAATCTCTAATTTGTGCATGATTTTTTTTCTTTTACTTTCTTGGTTAAATTTGCCAGATACTTATCTTTTCACCTGAAGATTCAGCTCTTGAAGTTCTTTCGCAATTCTATGAGTTTTCAACTATTTAAATAATCTGTTTACTTTTTTCTCTTTTTTTTCCTCTCTGCCACTTAACTTAGGGTTTTGGTTGTTATTATCTTGTTTTTTTAATATGCCTTCCCTCAATTATTTTCAGACAATGTGTTTATTTATTTATTTATTTATTGGGGGAAGACTGGCCCTGACCTAACATCTGTGCCCGTCTTCCTCCATTTTATAACTGGGGTGCTGCGACAGCACGGCTTGATGAGCAGTGCGTAAGCCCATGCCCAGGATCCGAACCTGCGAATCCTGGGCCAGTGAAGCAGAGTGTGCCAACTTAACCACTACGCCACTGGGCAGCCCCTCAATGTGTTTTATTTGTACAGATCACTAGCCAGTGCAGATTGAAGACAGATTCTAAAACAAAGAATAATTCATCTTTTGGCCCCCGGGCAAATGATATTGGAGAAGACACAGCAGGAGACGGTGCTTCTGCTTGTTGCTGATCATCTGCTTCTCCTTCACATCCTTTCAGGTAACATTCTTACAATGGACATTTGGGTGCTGAAGAATTCTGGTTAGATTCTGGAAAGTAGAGATTTGGGCATCGACCAGTTGGGTTGGGTTCTAATTCTGACCCTGTCATGCAAGAGAGGAATGCCTTTGCCTAATTGCCTAAACTCCCTCAGTTTTACTTTCTTCTTTGGTGAAAATTCAGGTTCCTAAAACCAAAGGCAGAATGACACAATGTATATGGAAGGGGTAAAAACTTTGTCCACAAACTCAGACATACAGACTCTGCTTTCTTTACATCAAATTAAATACCACTCCTCACTCTAGCTTGGTGGGAAATTTTATCTCTGTCACTATTGGGCCTCACCATCTGCCAGGTGTGTTCTAGAAGTCTGGAGGTATAATTGGCACTTAGAAAAAGGAGCCATGGCTTCTGACCTTCAGGCTCTCCTGGTGACTATGACATCTCATTGTCTCCACTCACTGTGGCTCCTGGGAGTCTGATGGCTTTGCTGGAAATCCAGGTTCCTGCCAATGTTTAGCTGATAGACATGTTCACTCTCGTCTGATGGGGTCTGCTGCAGACAGGGCTGACCTAATGGAGGGACACAGAGATCCCCACCTCCAGGGTGCTATCTCCTTTCCAGGCTCACACAATCCCTACTCTTCCTTCTTTCTCTTCCGACTTCCCCTCCTCTCGCCTGAAGCTCCACCCTTCTTCCCCTTCTCACCCACAGAGACCGTTTTCAGTGAGCTTAGACCTTTACAGAGAACAAAAAGTGACATTAATTTCTGGGCATTTCTGTTTTTATAGGGGAAAAAACTGCCTGGGGCAAGGAGTTGCTGATGGCTTGTCTACAATTTGAATTGGAGGTCAGTGGAAGTGTAGGAAGAAAGAACATCAATGAAAATATTTTAATCATTTACCTTGGCACACATATAAGGTGCTGGCCACTCAAAATATATGAGTATCTCTTTCTTCTTTAAAAATAAGAATACTCAGTGATTCTTTGATGGATACAGTTCAGTTTGTGATGACGAAATGTTCAGATGGATAGTGCTGATGGTTACACAGCAACGTAAACATACTTAATGCCACTGAACACTTAAAAATGGTTAAAATAGCAAATTTTACACTTTGTATATTTTACCGTCATAAAAAAATTCAGTGATTCTTTAATCATAAACAATAAAAAATAGTTCCTCAGACGATCAAAGTCCTTGAAAATCTATCCCAACTCCCCCTTCCAAACATCTGTCCTTGATGGCCCTTGTATTTTCCAGTGTCTGCTGTGATGATGTTATGTAAGAAACAACCTCAACATTTCAGGACTTACAACAACTAACATTTACTTCTCACTCATATTAGGTGCTAGGGTTCTGCTCTAAGCTATGAGGTAGTCAGGAAGGCCTGATATGTCTTCTCATTCCAGGACTTAAAAGGAGAAAGTTATATCTTGAACGTGACATTCTCAAGGTGGAGGGCAGGAGTACAAGAGAACTGATGGAACTGGAGGAAACTCCCAGTGACTCTATGAGTTTCTACTTGGAAATCACACAACAATACTTCCTCCAGTCCCACTGGCCGAAGCATTGGGCACGCGCCCAAGCTCACCTGTCAAGGGAGAGAATCCTGGTTGGCCTAAAACTTATATTTTAAGGAGAAAAAAATAAAGAAAAAAGAAACTGTAGTGGATACAGAATACACATCTTTACAGTGGAATATTGTTTAGTCAATAAGAATAATGCTTTACAATTATTTAATAACGTGCAAAACATTTCTGTTATATCTCTGGGTAAAAAACTGCAGAGAGCAAAGCAGTAGATACTACATGTTAAAAGCAATTATCTCTTGGTTGTGGAATTAGGCTTAATTCTTGCTTTTAGATGGTATCTTACCACAGGAGTTATTTATTTAGAGCAATGCAGCCTCCAGAGTAATGAAGTAAGAGAAAATAAAACTCTAACGGGATAAATACTTTCCAGCCACATAATGTAACTATTCAGCCACTGAAAATAGTGCTGTAAAACTATTCAAAGACATGACAATATGTTTGCAATCTATTTGGGGGTGGTAAAAAGGCAGGTTACAAAATCAAATACACTCTGATTAAAAGTAGTTGACTCTGACGGTAGGATTAGGGCTGATTTTTATTTTCCTGTGTGCACTTTTATTTATTTTTCACATTTTGTATTATTAAGGGTTTTTCTTTTTTCAGAAGTAATACAAAGTATTACTTTAAAGAATGCGAAGGATTCAAAAGTCAGATGCTGTCTGAACTATCTTAGTGCACATAATGGCCTGTCTGCAATTCCTTCTTTAATGACTGAACTTGTGTAGCTAAAATCACTATTTTATGTTATCATTTTTAATGTCACCTTATCATTGTCAAAAGGAATGCTGTTCATTAACTTTAACACTCTAAGATCTGGGAAAAAATAATTGGAGCATTTCACATGATTCAAATTTTGGCCACTGGCACAAAAACAGCATCCCGAGCGCAGACCCACACCCCTCGCAGAGGAGGATGGACTGAGATGGAGACAGCTTGTTCCAACTTGTCACGTGTAAGGCAGCAAATTCCCAGGTGGTCACACTGGCTTGCAAACCCTCCCGGTCAGCAGGTCCTGCAGTCGGACAGATGAAGCTCGGTGCAAACAGCCCAGCCAGAGAGCTTCTCCGCATGACATGTGAAACATCTGTCCCAATGCAGCTGAGCCCCTCCTTGATTGCATCTTGCAAATTCCAGAGCCAGCAGTGGGAGAGCCGGCCCTGTCTATGTTTGCAGGGCTTTCGTTTTCACATTCCGGGGATTCTCAGGGCACGGTGATCTTAGTTATTGGCTAGTTTGTGGCTCTTGCAAATCTCTATGTGCTGCTGCCTCTGACCAGCAGGGAGAAGTCGTGTGAATGGGTCCTCATGCAAGCCGGGGCTGGCAGTGAGGCACTCGCAATTCTTCCCATTGAAGAGAGCCCCTTAGGAGCCAGGGAACGTCTGCTCTTCAGTGTTGGGGACTCAAAAATAGCATCCACTTATCTAACTTGAGCTCTGAACCAATGAAGAGATAAGCAAGACTTAAGGCAGGTGGGAGAAGAAGATGTTGCCTTTATTACAAGTAAAGATCTTGGGGAAGGCAGCTTATATCTGAATCCCAGAATTAGCTAGACTCACCCAGCAGTCACAGGTCATTCTGGGCCAGAACAGCTTCTCCTTGAGCAGGGCAGAAGCTTCTGCCACCTGGAAGAGCACTGAGGAATGCAGGCTCCCTGCAGGGACTCATCCCAAGAGGGAGAGGGGAGGGAGGGGTGGAGACCCACAGGCTGCCCCGGGAGGACCAAGCCCTAGCTGCTAGGTTTCTTCAATGAAGATAACCAGGCATTCTGAAGGCAGCTGCTGAGGAGGGAAGAACAAGGACTGTGCTGGGCTCGACGCGCCCTGCTTCTTCTAAACTCTAAGCTTTCAAACTCCACAGTGGAATTAGGTCATTCCTCCTCACCAGCAGAAGAGAGAGTCCGAGGAGGCAGAGAGCAGCCAAAGAGTTAGATTTGTGGTACTTCCTGCATGTGGACTAGAACTTCTGGAGCAGAAAGGAAGTATTCTCATACTCCAACACGAAGGATGGCCCAGATATCTTCCCAAACGAAAACACAGACATGGGAGTCAGGAAGCCACACACACTCTGGGCCTCAGCTTCCTCATGCATTGTTTGTTTCCATATTTATGGAGTATTTCTCTTGGGTCGGGCACTGCATTAAACAGAACTGGGGTTAAAAGATAGATATAGTGTGGTCCTTTACCTTGAAGCACTGGAGAGGGGCTGGCCATGTAAACCTGCGATTTCTAAAATCTCTTTAACCTCCTGCAATTCTAAGTTTTATACAGCACCCATCAGAGTGTGGCACAGCAGCTGTAAGTCAAAGAAAACATGGAGATGATCCTGAAACTTCTTGCTGAAGAGACGAGTTTTCAGCCTGTGGATAGAATCTTCAACCTTAAATACAGAGCTCTCAAATGTTTCCTCTTGAAGGCAGACCAAGGTCAAGGATATGCAGAGATTTGAGCTGTTTACAAAACTGGCAACCTGAAGCAAGAGGTGAGGTGTGGGCTTTGGGAGGGGGTGGCTCAGGGAACAGGAGCAGAAGCTCTTGTTTCTGAGAAGCACGCTGATCCAGACTCAGGGAACTCTTGGCAGTTGAGTTGCCAAATGAATTGATGTATGATTCATGAGATCAATCATAGCAATACTTTGTATAAAATCCTTTAAAGGCCTCCCTCTGATCACAAAGTCTAAAATAAAGGTAGCTTGCAAGCATATTTATAGTCTAACCTGCCTCCCTCTCATAACTTCTCCCCTTGAAATCCATGATCCAACTGAACCAAATTTCTTCCCCCTTCCCTGGACAAGTAATGTCTTGTCTTTCTTCTGTGTGTGACAAAACTTACCTCCACCTGAAACCCCTAACACCCCTGCCCTGTCCCCAACACTTCTTTCCAGTTGGTTTCCTCCGTTCAAGCTTTGCAGATCAGCTTAGATGTCACTCGTTCTGGGAAGCTTCCTAGCAAATAAGCGTGCCTGATGCCCTCCTCTAGGCTCCCTCACATCCTGCCCAGGTCCTCACATGGCCCCTCCCTCCCCTTTTCTTGTATCCTTCTCTAGCTGCTAAGTCCTGTGAGGATGGGGCCATGTCAGCCCTATCTATCCTTATACCCAGAGCATGAACAAAAGAACGAATCAACACATAGTTACTGTTTCACATCTGCATTTAGGTATTTACTTAACCCTTAAAATCAGGCTGGAATTGGGGAGAGCAGAAGGAATATTACCATTGCCATTTCACAAGTGAGCAAACTGAGAATGAGACAGTGGAAGTGGCATTCACAGTTCATTGAGAGGTGGGGCAAGAACTATCTTGTGATCTTCCATGATTTCCAACTATTCATGGTACCTACCTTTTGGGAAAGAAAGAAATTATGTTAAGTTGTCCCATGGTCATCTCACCTGATGTGAAAATACAAAATCACTCATATTCTAACTTGTTCTGCAATAATCGGTTTTAAATGTAATTTGCTCATTTAAACATGAAACAAATTATATGTGTGTATTTACATACATATTTATATATAATGTACATGTGATTTTGAACTTTTCCAATGGAAAGAGTTCTGTCGTTCCTTGAGGAACTAATGTTCCTTGTGATCCTTCTCTCCTGCTGAGATTTCACACTACCATTCTGCACAGGCTAACACATTTGCCAGATTCACTTTTAAGCGTGTCCTATGGATTTTTTTAATGCATTGTTTATTGGCAGCATAGATTTAAGTCATTTTCAAGTTTTCAACTTCCTACCACTTGATAATGTAAAAGTAGTGCCCAAAGTCATATTTCAAAATACTGTATTAGCCCAAATTCCATTGCCCTTATTTGCTAAAAAGAATTGCTAGAGTACACACATTATTTGAGAGATAGTGTGTGCTAAGTACTCTGTCAGATTCTTAAGATACACAATGTAGTTTAGGCTTTAGGCTTCCTGGTAAGGATTATTATCATCATTGTACAAAACAAGAAATTGATAATGTGAGAGGATAAAGTTTCCCCAGGTTTTATACACAGTATTTGGCAGAACAAGAATTCAGTTCCAAATTGTCTAACTCCCAAGTCCATGTTTTTCCATTTCTTTTCTGGAATTGATCGTGAAAACTTGATCATGCTTATTCCATGATTCAGAACATCTTCAGTACTTAGATCCACAGGAGGAAGAATAATATGGAAAGAAAATCGTTCAGAGACTGTCAAGAATGGGGTTGAGTTCCCAGATCTGGACTGTCCCAACAGGTGACCTTGAAAGAGTTAACTACTCTTCATGTACAATGAGGCTATTAAATGAGAAATGCTACTAAATCAAGATTGATTTGGGTGGCCACCTGGGTTCTAAACCATTCAACCTCAGATAACTCACTTTACCTTTCTGGGTTTCCATGTCCATATCTACAAAAACAGGAGCATGGAAGCCAGTGACCTCCAAACCATCTTACTGCTACAAAAGTCCATCAGTTCTAGCCCACATCAACATATTTTATTGTTATTATTATTAACTTGTTTCTTACCGTTGAGTTTAAGTTTTGATTTTCCTTCATAAATCTCTTCCATGCATCTTCCAGTCTTCCAATTAATGAAGCATTTGGCCTTTTCCCACTCTTTAAAACAAACATAAGCATGTGCTAAGCTTGTTTACAGGTACTCAATCTGTTTTGTTGCACCACACTTTTGAAAAATGTACTCATCTTAAACTCTTGTCTGTTTCTGAGCACAGACATATACAGATGTGTCTTTCCCAAGCAACAGGAGGTGTTGTTCATGGCCAGCCTTTTCTGTAGCTGTCATCACAATGGCCTGTAAGAAATAGATGAGTTTATAAAGCATACAGAATTGAACGCTTTGTTTTCACTTTTTCAGTTAAAGGGGAAAAGCATCATTTAGGTTGTCCTGTTGGGCTGTAGATCTTTTCCCAGTAAGTTTTGTGGTTGTTAACAAGTATTGATGTCGGAGAGAGGAAGAGAGAGAGAAATGACCAAGAAGAGGTTGATAGCCAAGTAGAAACATTTCCACCAAGTACTTCTGCTTTAGAGGGATCATAAAGTTTTAGCGTCTGGGCTCGACATTTTAAGACTGGAAACTACTTTTTCCCAGATGATCAAACTCAAGAAGACTGGTATTTTCTAATAAAACACACAGGATACTGGTAAAAATAGCTACTTTGTTTTCATACTTATTGACACCCAGAAGAGATGGATTCTAGTAGGCAGTGGGTATACAATGGTTAACAAAATGTAGTCTTTAAACTCAAGAAGTTTATAGGCTCATGAGAGGCACAGGAAAGTGAATAGAAATAGGTAATGCAATGTGATGCATGACAAATGCCTAGAAACAAGCTAGAAAGAGCTAGAATAATGGCTTGTTATTGCTAGGCCCGTAGGGTACAAATTTAAAGAACAAAATGATGCTGGAGAAGTTGAAAATTCTTATAAAATGTGGTCAAGACTTTGAAGAAGTCAACACAGTCAGATCTTCATTTTGGAAAGATCTTTCTGATTACAGTCTGGAAACCAGCAAAGATGGACACAAGAGGAAGAGAGAGCAGTCCAGATGTTATAAAGGTGGCCCAGGGACCAATTATTCCAGCAGCTAGGATGGGAAGAAATAAACAGGTAATTACAAGGTAGAATTAATGAGAAAACTGTATGTCCTTATCTGTAGAGCTTGAGAGCAAGGGAAGTATCAGAAACTAACCAAGTTTGGGGCCAGAAAAGATGAAAGGAAATTTTTGGCAATTCAGTAAGATAAACAATACAAAGGAGGAGCTGGTCCTTTGGGGATTCCCTTCCAAGTTACTAGCCCTTCCATGTTTATCAATCAATCATTCATTTCCACATCCATAATTATTATGGATAATAATAACACATCCATAATTATTTTTTGAGAACTAATTACCTTTGAGGAAACAGCAGAGAAAAAAAGTCCTTCCTTTATAGAGCTTGCATTCTGGTGGTAAAGGCATATAAAAAGAACAAATAAAAATAAAATATGATATTATAAAGTTTTAGATGTTGTGAAGAAAAATTAAGCTTCACAGGCGGGAAGAACGATGGGATTGGGAGTACCTTAGCTAGAGCAGCCTTTGAGGGGTTGGCATTGAGCAGAACTCTGCTTCTCCTGAAATCAAACCCCCTGGGCAGCTGGGTTGGTGAGCACAGTGAAGGCATAGGAAAAGGGGTGAGGAGCAATGGTATGTTCTGGCCATGAAGTACCTGGTTGGATAAACCATCTTTACCCTCAACCAGGGAAGTCCTTCCCTCATGACAAAAATTCTCACCTTCTCTAGATCCAGAGCTTCCTTTTTATTGACTGTGCTGGCTACACAGGGAAAAGGGTTTATTCATAAGGGTTTATTCACACTTTGGCCAGGGTTCCATGAAGATCACCCCTCATGCCTCCCACACACTGAACAATGACAGTCTCATGTATTGAGACCTTACTCCATGGCAGGCTTGGGTAAGTCTTCACATCTGCTAGCTCTTTACTTCTTCACACCTATCCAGGGAGGTTGATTTGGAGCAAGATACTTAAGTTCTCAAAGTTGCAAGTTTTTTGTTTGATGCAAGAATGAAGATAGCAAACAATTAGTATGTGAACAAGCAAGGAACTGAAGTTAGATGTGTCTGATTCCAAAGCCTGTGCTGGTCAATGTGAGAACCAATATTGCAGGCTGGAGGGTACAAATAATTAAGTTTCAGTCCCTCTAGAAATTTCACTTCTCCATAGAATGAGCCCTTTTCTCTCTGGGGATGTCAGATGAACACTGAGATTCAGCCCCAACATCACCTCTAGAAGCCTACAGAATAAAATTCTCTCATCCACATCCTTAAACATCATGTGCATCTGTATAATAGCAGCCATTTGGGAGGGCAATATACAGGATCCTCTTCGCCTCTGTGTCCTCGGCTCCTCTGGCAATGTGGCTGGCAATCATGGGCTCCATGAGTTGGTTGAATGAATGAATGAGTTGTATCTAAGTTTGGCCTTCCTGAGATCACCCAACACTCTCCCTGTGGACTTGCCCATTTCTCTCCTCTTAGTAAATCTTTGAAGGACTTCTGTGCCTGGTTAACCTCCTTCTCTGTTATCAGAGTGGAGATTCACATGAGTTTTCCCGCTCAGAGCATGACTTTATTTCTAAACTCAGGAAGCACCAACATCCGCCTGATGTAGTGCTATCAAGAATCTTATTGTCCCTCCAATCTGAAATGTATAGAAACTAAAATTAATGTGTATATCTATCCGTGTGCCAGAGGCTCTTACAGCGCGTGTTTTATTCTTTCTTCTTTTATTTTTTCGTCTTTGAGTACACATGTTTGAGGCTTGATCTAGCCCTTTATGTTAAAAAATACACCAGCTTTTATCCTATGTTGTTTTTCTGATTGAAAAACCTGTATTTGAAGATCAAGCCTCATCCTCTGCTCCAAAGAACAAACACGACTTTTTGTGTTGTTGTTGGCTTTGGCGTCTGGGCCTCTTTTTCATCTCATGAGAAATCTCCAGTTTTATTTCCTCTCTTTAATGGGTGAGTTGAGAGATTCCTATAAAAGGTCCCCATGGGGACCTGGAGGAGGCCAACCTTCACAAAGAGATTCAGAACTCTGTGTTTAAAGGGGAAGGACAGGAAAGCAAGCTCACATCCTCCCAGTCCTGGTTTGTATGCTGGACATTGTGCTGAGTTAAACATTGTCTGATGCATCCACCCCACAACCCTACAAGGTAAGCATTTATACTCCGAGTTTGCCCCTGCAGTAACTGAGGCTGAGCAGGTTAGGTGAGAAATCTAAGTCCACACCTAGAGCAGGTGAGTGGAGTGGGCTTCGTATCAGGCACCCCTTAGGCACCACCTCTCATCATCTCTTATTTCTGCCACTGCCTCAGTAACCAGTTCTGCACCAACATAGATTAGCTCCAAGGTGGCACAGATTGGTGTTAACTCCATTGGTCCTAGACCTGCACATTTCCCCTCCAGCCTAGGTTTCTCTGTGGTCTTGGGGCACCCTGCCTGTGCAGCCTGGATATGAGGCTGTGGCTAACTTTTGATCAAGGAGCATGAAACCAGTACATAAATGGGTTTTCCTTCTGTTTCTCGAGGTGGACGGTCCTAAGGTTCATTTCATGTGGCTTCTTGGATTGTAGTACAAGATTGGGCAACTGGTCACTATGGCAGTAACCAACTCCGCGAGCATCCTTGCGTTGGGTCTCCCTCCGTCCTTCCCTGCTTCACTCTCCCATACCTCTTGCCTGTTCACTGGGACCACATGCCACAACAAAGCCCTTATACTTAATCTTTTGTCTCAGGCTCAGATTTTTAAGATATCTAGGCTGAATCAGAATTCCAACCCAAGCTCAGAATCCATGTTCTTTCCAATATTCTAGTGGTCCCCAAGCTTGGTTCTTCTTTAGATCCCCGGAGAGATTTAAATAATTCAGATTCCTGGACCTTCCCCCACGCCTAGTGATGCTCATACTCAGAGGAATGCTAAAAATATGCATTTTCTTCATTTTTTCTGTGTTTTGTTTTGTTTTATGTGCTCCAGAGATGATTCTATACGGAGCCAAGCTTCCTCATCCAGACTGTGACTGGCTTCCTCAAAGTCAAAGACTGGATCTCTTACTCTTTGTTGTCCTGCCAATCCTAGTGCACTCTGGGATCATAGCAGGCACCCACAAAACAATGTTTGCTGTCTGAAATTAACTTGAGTGATGTCTTCATGTAAGAATCTGAAGTCTTACTTCTATTAGAGAACAGCTTACTTGAAAAAGTCAGACACTCCACCCTCCAAAGTCATGGACCCTGTATTTGAAGCACTTACCAGAATGCTAATTATTATTTGAGACTTAATTCTCTCCTCAAAGCTAGGGGATCCATGAGAAGAGACCCAGAGGTGGGGAGGACAAGACATCAAATATCAGTTGCCTTTTAGTAGCATAAAGCATCATGGTGTATCTCAAAGAGAGTGAGCTTGGGAATTAAAGACTTACGTTTGAATTTCCAGTCTACCATGTATCAAACGTCTCTGATTTTTAGTTTTCTTAGCTATCAAATGAAGATTGAAATATTTTATCAAGTTATTATAAGAATGACATGAGATAACATATTCAAAAGTCTTTTGTAAACTGATCTATGTATGTAAGGATTAGGCAAAGGAGATGAAAGCCTGTGAAACGGGTATCCCATCTAGCCAGCCAAGTAATTTTGCTCTTCCAGAAAATCCTGGAAAGTTCAACTGACATTTTTCTAGCATTACATTGCTTAATCTGGGGCAGAAGCAGCCATTGTGTTTCTACCATTTCGTTTGCAACTTTGAAAGTAAGACTATCATAGGTTCCCATCTGATTACTGTGCTATTCCATACGGTGAAATGATTAGAAATCTGTACTTGGAACTCATGTGGACCATTTGGTGATTATCTTCAGAAACATACTTAAAAAATGGTCTCCTGTGGGGCTGGCCCCGTGGCCGAGTGGTTAAGTTCGCAGGCTTCGCTGCAGGCGGCCCAGTGTTTCGTTGGTTCGAGTCCTGGGCGTGGACATGGCACTGCTCATCAGACCATGCTGAGGCAGCGTCCCACATGCCGCAACTGGAAGAACCCACAACGAAGAATACACAACTATGTACCGGGGGGCTTTGGGGAGAAAAAGGAAAAAATAAAATCTTTAAAAAAAAAAAAAATGGTCTCCTGTGAGTTTTCCTTAGAATGATTGCAATTTTATTGAAAGCAGCATGATTTGGGAAATGAAAATTAGGTATTTGGGAATCTAGGCAGTGCAATGATTTGTATTTTAGGAAATGGCATGTCTACAATCTGTAGTGTATATTTCCATGGACAAAATTGTCCATCTATCATCCATAGTAGGCAATTCAACTTTAAGTCAATATTCAGGTTGTTTTTCTTCCCTGCTTTAATACACAAATGCTAACTACTTAATCATTTTGATTCAGAAAAATACTTGTGGATTTCTTTGGTCAATAAAAACATAAAATTTAAACGAAGCAGTTTGATTTAATATAATTTTATTCAATAAGCATTTACTGAACAACTTTCACATGCAAAGATGTGAAACATAATAGCTGGGACAATCACTATATATGCACTATATTTGCACCATAACCTCACATACAAATTACAGTTTAAAATCTTCTAGTTGCCTGCAAACACATCACCTAATTTAACCTTGACAACTGCCTTGAGAGTTAAATAATCTAAATATTATGTACATTATGGAGAGAGAAAAATTGATGCGGAGGGAAGGGCAAATTAAAATTGATGGATCAAGTATGTTATCTCAAATGCTGTACTAGGCGTTTAGAAGTGTTTAATTCTCCCAACAAACCTACAATATAGTCATTTTTACTATTCCCATTTTGTTGAAGAGAAAATTGAGTCTCAGCAAGATGAAAAGGATTTGTTCAAGGTCACACAACTAGAATAACCCCAGATGTCTGACCCCAATTGTAGGTGACTTTTTATGCCATTGGAGCCATCAAAATTGAAACAGGAGAGCATCAAAATTGAACGCATCCAAACGTTACTCAGAAGCTGAGCTGCTTCAGAAACAAGGGCAGTTGGGCTCCTGCCCCGACACGCATCCCTCCTGCGGTGGAGATGTGATTGGCAGTTTCTCATTGCGTTATTTGGCATATTAAAGCCTGCTCATTTACATCACTGGAATCTGGCAGGGCTTCATTCATCACTCAACATTAATTCGATCCTTTCTCTAAACAGCACAGAATCATTTTTAATATGAAAATATTGTATAATTCATAGCAATTGGAAAGAGGTGTCATCCTTCGCAGAATAATTTGCCTCTGCCTACTCTGTAAGGGCAGAGAGATGATGTCAAGGTCAAAAGACCTCTTGTCCAATGTCCATGGCCAAGCTGCTTAACCTCTTGGAGCACTAGTTTCCTCCATGGCACAATGGAGACACAGGACATTAAGCTGATGCCATAGGAAAATTTCTTTGCCTCTCAGAGCTACAATTCCAACTCTGCAAAATGTATTTGGGGACAGTGATTGAACCAGATCATCCTGAAATCCTACCCCAAGATAAAGTGGAAAGAGGGCTGATAGAAAAAGTGGAGGGGGTTGATAAAAGGAGATGGGGACACTCAAAAATTCACGCCAGCTCGCTTAATAATTTGACGTGGCAATTCTCCTTCATACCCAGCTATCGTTGGTAAGCCCGGGATCCAGGAACGGCATGGAAGCCTGAGTGGCGGGAACATGTGAGGTCCCATCTCAACAATGATGCTGTATTAGTTTTCTGGGCCTACCATAACAAAGTTCCACAGACTGAGTGGTTTAAACAACAGAAATTTATTTCCTCACAATTTTGGAAGCTGAAATTCTGAGATCAAGGTGTCTGCAGGGTTGATTTCTTCTGAGGTCCCTCTCTTTGACTTATAGATGATCATCTTCTCCCTGTGTTGTCACATGATCTTCCTTCTACCCCTCTGTATGCAAATTTCATCCAAATTAGGGCCCACTGGAGAGAAGAGCCAAGATGGCGCTGTGAGTAGTCCTCTTTGTCTCTCGCCCTTCGAGTCTACAATTATTTGGACACTTATCGCTTGACAAAGGATATCCAGACAGCATCTCAGGACGTCTGAGACACCCACGCGACTATACATCGGAAGGCGGATGGACTTTCCTCCGGGAGGATGTGGAAATAGGTGAAAACTCTCCGACCCCGACGGGCAGCCTAGTACCCGCAAGCGGCTTTCTTCCAACGGACGCCCCCAGAGGATCCACACACATCTAGGGCAGGAGCGAGAACACAACAGAGGAGCGACGGTGGAAACAGGTGACCAGAACCCTACCTAAACCCCCTGCAATTACTCCTAAACGCAGAGGGAAACTTTGGAGTTGCACACCTGAGCCCGCGGGGAGAGTCTCTCCCCACCATTGGCGGGGAGACCCAGCCTGGTGCTCGGGGCGCCCGGAGGGTCCCAGAGAGAGACACGGAGGGCACGGAGATCTCCCAGCTGCCGTTGCCCGCCCCGTGGGGCTAGGCATTGCCAGAGATCTCGGAGAGGACCGGGGCGGGGGGAACTTTCAAAGGCCGGTCCTGCGACCCGGAGAGGAAGCGCCGGAGCTCCGCCAGGCAGCAGACAAAACTCTCTGTCTGCCATTAGCAGAGGGGCCACGCCCAGCATTCAGGGCTCCCGGCAGAGGCCCGGAGAGAAGCCCTGAGGGCGGGGCGACCCCCAGCTGCCGTTGCCCGCCCCGTGGGACTAGGGATTGCCGGAGATCTCGGAGAGGACCGGGGCTGGGGGAACTTTCAAAGGCCGGTTCTGCGACCCGGAGGGGAAGCGCCGGACCTCCGCCGGAGCAGCAGACAAAACTCTCTGTCTGCCGTTAGCAGAGGGGCCACGCTGAGCATTCACGGCTCCGGGAAAGGCCTGGAGAGAATCCCAGAGGGCGGGGCAACCCCCAGCTGCCGTTGCCCACCCCGTGGGTCTAGGGATTGCCGGAGATCTCGGAGAGGACCGGGGCGGGGGGAACTTTCAAAGGCTGGTTCTGCGACCCAGAGGGGAAGCGCCGGAGCTCCGCCCGGGCAGCAGACAAAACTCTCTGTCTGCCATTAGCAGAGGGGCCACGCTGAACATTCACGGCTCCGGGAGAGGCCCGGAGAGAATCCCAGAGGGCGGGGCGACCCCCAGCTGCCGTTGCCCACCCCGTGAGGCTAGGGATTGCCGGAGATCTCAGAGAGGACTGGGGCTGGAGAGAGTTCCAGAGACCCAGCTTAGTAGCCTAGGGGGAAACCCTACAGGCTCACAGCAGCCTTAGGGAAAGCCTCTGCACAGCACCAGTAGAAGGCACCCAGCCGCCAGCCACAAGGCTGGAAGACCCCAGGGCAAAAGCAGCATAGCTAGGTGTACTAACCACAGACTGTAGAAGATGCCAATAGCTCTCCTGCGACCCATAGAGGACAAGTGAGATTTGGTGGGTGCCGACAGCAACGGAGCGACAAATATAAGTGATCCCACCCCTGGCCGCTGGAAAAGCCCATAACACCGTTGCAGACCCCAAGGAGAGAGCACATCTAGGTGGGCTGCAACAGTAGGCACCTGCAGCCTGAAGCCCCCCTGTGACGGCCCCCACGGCAGAGGAGGGAATCCAAAGGGCCACTGTGGCTACGAAGAGGGGCCCAGGCCCAGTTAGCAACTACGGACAGGGTTCCTGGTTGGTGAAGTATAAACAGCTGCTCCCCCCACCGCAGCAGCTGAAACAAGTGAAAGGAGCAACTAAACTCTATCTCCATGCGGAGGCACAAATCAACAACATCAAGCAATATGAAAAAATACATTAAATCTCCAGAACAGAAAGAAAGCAACAAATACACAGAAAACAATCCCAAAGAAAATGAGATATATAACCTAAATGACGATGACTTCAAAACAGCCATCATTAAGATTCTCAATGAGTTAAGAGAGAATTCTGACCGACAACTCAACGAGTTCAGGAGCTATGTCACAAAAGAGTTTGATACGATAAAGAAGAACCAAACAGAAATATTGGAAATGAAGAACACAATAGAGGAGATTAAGAAAAATCTAGATGCTCTGAACAGTAGGGCCGATAATATGGAGGAAAGAATTAGCAATTTGGAAGATGGCAATATAGAATTGTTGCAGGCAGAGGAGGAGAGAGAAGCAAGACTTAAAAGAAATGAAGAAACTCTCCGAGAATTATCAGACACAATTAGGAGATGCAACGTAAGGATTATAGGTATACCAGAGGGAGAAGAGAAGGAGAAAGGGACAGAAAACCTATTCAAAGAAATAATGGCTGAGAACTTCCCAAATCTGGTGAGGGAGATGGATCTTCAGGTGACAGAAGCCAATAGATCTCCAAACTTTATCAATGCAAGAAGACCAACTCCACGGCATATAGTAGTGAAGCTAGCAAAAGTCAACGACAAGGAGAAAATATTAAGGACAGCCAGGCAAAAGAAACTAACCTACAAAGGAACCCCCATCAGGCTATCAGCAGATTTCTCAGCAGAAACTTTACAGGCTAGAAGAGAGTGGAATGATATATTCAAAAATCTGAAGGACAAAAATCTACAGCCGAGAATTCTCTACCCAGCGAAAATATCCTTCAAATACGATGGAGAAATAAAAACTT
This sequence comes from Equus asinus, assembly GCF_041296235.1. Classification (NCBI taxonomy): domain Eukaryota; kingdom Metazoa; phylum Chordata; class Mammalia; order Perissodactyla; family Equidae; genus Equus; species Equus asinus. Next base: position 153,969,171 of record NC_091792.1, read on the forward strand.
TCCCAGATAAACAAAAATTAAGGGAGTTCATTGCCACAAAACCTCCTCTTCAGGAAATCCTCAGGAAAACCCTCATTCCTGAAAAATCCAAAAAAGGAAAGGGGCTACAAAACCAAGAGCAGAGGAGATAAGTAGAAGGACAACAACAGAGAGTAGCAGCTCTACATCAGAACAGATTAAACCATGGGACGAGAAACAAAGGAAACTGAAGAAAACCGGAAAACAAGACACAAAATGGGAGTGGTAGGCCCCCACGTCTCAATAATCACTCTAAATGTAAATGGATTGAACTCCCCAATCAAAAGACACAGAGTGGCAGGATGGATCAAAGAACAAGATCCAACAATATGCTGCCTCCAGGAAACACACCTCAGCCCCAAAGACAAACACAGACTCAGAGTGAAGGGATGGAGAACAATACTCCAAGCTAATAATGAACAAAAGAAAGCAGGTGTCGCTATACTAATATCAGACAAGGTAGATTTCAAAGCAAAACAGATAAAGAAAGATAAAGAGGGACAGTATATAATGATAAAAGGGACTCTCCACCAAGAAGACATAACACTTATAAATATATACGCACCCAACACAGGAGCACCAAAATTTGTAAAGAAACTCTTAATAGAACTAAAAGAAGACATCAACAACAATACAATAATAGTAGGGGACCTCAACACACCATTAACACCAATGGACAGAACATCCAGACAGAAAATCAACAAGGAAATAATAGAATTAAATGAAAAATTAGACCAGATGGACTTAATAGATATATATAGAACACTTCATCCAAAAACAGCAGGTTACACATTCTTCTCAAGTGCACATGGAACATTCTCAAGGATTGACCATATTTTGGGAACCAAAGCAAACATCAATAAATACAAGAGAGTTGAAATAATATCAAGCATCTTTTCTGATCATAACGCTATTAAACTAGAAATCAACTACAAGAAAAAAGCAGAGAAAGGTGCAAAAATGTGGAGACTAAACAACACGCTTCTCAACAAACAATGGATCATTGAAGAAATTAAAGAAGAAATCAAATTTTATCTGGAGACAAATGAAAATGAGAACACGACATACCAAATCATTTGGGATGCAGCAAAAGCAGTCCTAAGAGGGAAATTCATCGCAATACAGGCTCACCTCACTAAACAAGAAAAAGCTCACGTAAGCAACCTCAAACGACACCTAACGGAACTAGAAAAAGAAGAACAAACAAAGCCCAGAGTCAGTAGAAGGAGGGAAATAATAAAAATAAGAGCAGAAATAAACGATATTGAAACAAAAAAGACAATAGAAAGGATCAATGAAACAAAGAGTTGGTTCTTCGAAAGAATTAACAAAATTGACAAACCCCTAGCCAGACTCACCAAGAAAAGAAGAGAGAAAGCACAAATTAATAAAATCAGGAATGACAGAGGAGAAATCACAACAGATACCAATGAAATACAAGAGATCATAAGAGAATACTATGAAAAACTATATGCCAACAAATTGAACAACTTGGAAGAAATGGACAAATTCCTAGACTCCTACAATCTCCCCAAACTGAATCAGGAAGAAATGGAGAATCTGAATAGACCAATCACAAGTAAGGAAATAGAAACGGTAATCAAAAACCTCCCCAAAAACAAGAGTCCAGGACCAGACGGCTTCTCTGGAGAATTCTACCAAACATTCAAAGAAGACTTAATACCTATTCTCCTCAAACTGTTCCAGAAAATTGAGAAAGATGGAGAACTCCCTAACACATTCTATGAAGCCAACATCACTCTGATCCCCAAACCTGACAAGGACAACACAAAGAAGGAGAACTACAGGCCGATATCACTGATGAACATAGATGCAAAAATCCTCAACAAAATTTTGGCAAACCGATTACAGCAATACATCAAAAAGATTATACACCATGATCAAGTGGGATTTATACCAGGGACACAGGGATGGTTCAACATCCGCAAGTCAATCAACGTGATACACTACATCAACAAAATGAAAAACAAAAACCACATGATCATCTCAATAGACGCAGAGAAAGCATTCGACAAGATCCAACACCCATTTATGATAAAAACCCTCAGTAAAATGGGTATAGAAGGAAAGTACCTCAACATAATAAAGGCCATATATGATAGACCCACAGCCAACATCATACTCAATGGACAAAAGCTGAAAGCCATCCCTCTGAGGACAGGAACAAGACAAGGGTGCCCACTTTCACCACTCCTATTCAACATAGTACTGGAGGTGCTGGCCAGAGCAATTCGGCAGGAAAAAAAAATAAAAGGAATCCAAATAGGTAACGAAGAAGTAAAACTCGCGTTGTTTGCAGACGACATGATCTTATACATAGAAAACCCCAAAGAATCCACAGAAAAACTATTAGAAATAATCAACAACTACAGCAAAGTAGCAGGGTATAAAATTAACGTGCATAAATCAGTAGCATTTCTATACACTAACAATAAACTAACAGAAAAAGAACTCAAGAACTCTATCCCATTCACAATCGCAACGAAAAGAATAAAATACCTTGGGATAAACTTAACCAAGGAAGTGAAGGATCTATACAATGAAAACTACAAGACTTTCTTGAAAGAAATAGGCGATGACATAAAGAGATGGAAAAACATTCCTTGCACATGGATTGGAAGAATAAACATAGTTAAAATGTCCATACTGCCTAAAGCAATATACAGATTCAATGCTATCCCAATCAGAATCCCAAGAACATTCTTCACAGAAATTGAACAAACAATCCTAAAATTCATATGGGGGAACAAAAGACCACGAATTGCTAAAGCAATCCTGAGCAAGAAAAACAAAGCCGGTGGAATCACAATCCCCGATTTCAAAACATACTACAAAGCTACAGTGATCAAAACAGCATGGTACTGGTACAAAAACAGGTCCACAGATCAATGGAACACAATTGAAAGCCCAGAGATAAAACCACACATCTATGGACAGCTAATCTTCGACAAAGGAGCAGAGGGCCTACAATGGAGAAAAGAAAGTCTCTTCAACAAATGGTGCTGGGAAAACTGGACAGCCACATGCAAAAGATTGAAAATTGACCATTCTTTTTCACCACACACCAAAATAAACTCAAAATGGATCAAAGACCTAAAGATTAGGCCTGAGACAATAAGTCTTTTGGAAGAGAATATAGGCAGTACACTCTTTGACATCAGTTTCAAAAGAATCTTTTCGGACACTGTAACTCCTCAGTTGAGGGAAACAATAGAAAGAATAAACAAATGGGACTTCATCAGACTAAAGAGCTTCTTCAAGGCAAGGGAAAAAAGAATTGAAACAAAAAAACAGCTTACTAATTGGGAAAAAATATTTACAAGCCACTTATCCGACAAAGGGTTAATCTCCATAATATACAAAGAACTCACACTGCTTAACAACAAAAAAACAAACAACCCGATCAAAAAATGGGCAGAGGACATGAACAGACATTTCTCAAAAGAAGATATGAATATGGCCAATAGACACATGAAAAGATGTTCATCATCGCTAATCATCAGGGAAATGCAAATCAAAACTACACTAAGATATCACCTTACCCCCGTTAGATTGGCAAAAACATCCAAAACCAAGAACGACAAATGTTGGAGAGGTTGTGGAGAAAGAAGAACCCTCATACACTGTTGGTGGGAATGCAAACTGGTACAGCCACTATGGAAAACAGTATGGAGATTTCTCAAAAAGTTAAAAATAGAAATACCCTATGACCCAGCCATCCCATTACTGGGTATCTATCCTAAGAACCTGATATCAGATATCTCAAGAGTCCGTTGCACCCCTATGTTCATCGCAGCATTATTTACAATAGCCAAGACGTGGAACCAGCCTACATGCCCAGAAACTGATGATTGGATAAAGAAGATGTGGTATATATACACAATGGAATACTACTCAGCCATAAAAAAGACGAAATTGGCCCATTCACAACAATGTGGATGGACCTCAAGGGCATTATGTTAAGCGAAATAAGTCAGTCAGAGAAAGACGAACTCTATATGACTCCACTCATAGGTGGAAATTAGTATATTGAGAAGGAGATCTGATCGGTGGTTACCAGGGAAAAGGGAGGGTGGGGGGAGGGTACGGAGGGGGAAGTGGTGTACCCACAACATGACTAACAAAAATGTACAACTGAAATTTCACAAGCTTGTAATCCATCATAACATTAATAAAAAAAAAATAAAATAAAAAAAAATACAAATTAGGGCCCACTCTAATGACTTCATTTTATCTTAATTACCTCTTCAATGATGCTATCTCCAAATACCGTTGCTTTCTGAGGTACTGGGGTTAGGACTTCGATATATGAATTTTCAGGGGGACACAATTCAGCCCATAACAGGTATTTTGCAGTGTGATCTCAGAGGATTAACTTTCTGAGTCTACACTTCTTCATCTGTAAAATGGCAATAATGATACTCAGATTAAAGGTGTATCGCGAAGACAAGAAATGATGCATTTCAAGTACCTATGTAGTGACTTCTTCCTGTTACTCAGGGTAGGCTCACCAATGGAACAATGCTCAGGCTCAGTGGCTTAACATATGAAAAGTTACTTTTTACGCATTTTCCAGGTCAGGGGGCTCTCCTTCAATTCCTTCAGTGACTCTGGAATTCAGCCCCTTTCCACGTCTTGTGATGTCTGCCTTCAAGCAGTAGCCTCAAGCATGGGAATGTACGGCCTGAGCATCCTCAGGGCAGCTCACCTTCCATTGGCCCAAATGGGTTATGAGACCCACCTTGGGGCAAGGGGACCAAAAAGGAATTTCCTGGCTGAGACACCTCTTTCCAGCAACAATTCTGCATTGTGGAATGGAGAACAGACAACTGTGGCAGATAGTTATCTGCATCAGTCCAGACCCTCAATGTGCGGAGTTGTTACTAAAGGAACAATTTAAAAAGGGATGGGTGCTAGGGAAGGCATGGTCACTCCTAGGCTTGAAGGGGCCAGAAGACAGAGTGGATCCAGGATCCAGTGGGAGGGGCAGCCATGTGGAGGGGCTGCCTGACAGGAATAGTAGTCTTCAGTCAAGAGACTTGGTTAAGGTGACCACACAGGGGTGTAGCCGAGTGAAAAATATCCTACCTGGTCTTGACTCTCTCCGTCCTGACTCTCTTGCTTCCTATTGACTGGGCCACCCAGAAGCTGGAAGGCAAGAGGGCTCATGGATGTGGTGCACGCAGGGTGGCCTCAGGGCCCTGGGCAGATGGATAAGTATGGAGGAAGAAAACAGGAGAAATACAGCACAGCACAAATACTGTATTCTTAAATAGGAAATAAAATTAGACTGGAGGTCTTGGGAGGGCACCTGATGCAGCGCCGTTACTACTTTTTACTCCCAATACTCTCCTTTCTAGAAGGGACAGGAGAAAAACAGGTGAGCAGAAGTGTTGCGGAACAGTAGCCCACCAGCCACAGAACTGGCACCAAATATCTGTTCACTGATGCTTGTATTAAGGGACTCAAGGAGGTGAGGAGCTTCCCCAAGACTCACAAAACACTGCAAGGCAAGCATTACTACCTTCACTTTAAAGGAGCTCAAACTCTTGGCTCCGGCTCTCCTTCAGGACCCACCTGGTGCCACCAGGTGTCCAGCATCGAAAGTATTTCCCGAGCAATCAGAACTTTCAACCCTACATGAGAGCAAGGAAAGGAAATCTTGCAAATCTGCAGAACCCCCCAAAGATCCCCAACATCTGTAGCCAAAAGGGTTCAACTAAATTTATAATAGTATAGATTGCACACTTTCAGAAAGAATGTACTAGGCATGCACTTCAAACATTTCTTACTTAAATCTCTCTTTACCTCACAAACATTTTTTTTTTTCAAATAAGGAGGCAGAGGATGTGAGAAGTTAGATCATCCTTTCTAAGCTTTATGAACTTATTAGTGACAGAGCCAGGGTCCTGATGCAAGAAACTTGCTTTATTCTCTACACTTCCAACCCAACACACACGCCTCTATCACATGCTTTTCTAACACACAGTCTTACACACACTCACATACTCTCACACCTATACACACGCTCTCTACCAGACACACACACACATGTCCTCCTTCACCCACTCTCACACAGTCATACTCTCTCACACCCACAAACTCACACACAGTGCCCTCCAGCTGTCCAAGAGTTATAATCCCTTTCTGATTCCTACCAATGTCACTGCCACCTAATAGAGTAGTTTCTACCACAATTTCTGGTATTTATGGAGGAGATTATGCATATAATCTCCTTTCTTTCATCTCCTCTGTGTACACATCTATAGCTGAGCCCTCTCAAACACACACGCACTCACACATATGTGCACACACAGACACTTTTTCAAAGTGGCACACACACAGGCTATCAGCCTCCTCTCACTCCAGGGCGAGAAGTAGGAAGATGGGTCACTCACAAAGAGGGCTTTCTTACTCTCTCTCTCTCGCTCGCTCGCTCACTCTCTCTACCTTTCTCATGCCCTCCTAATCTCACCAAATGGAATCAAGGAGAAGATAAAAGGAGATTTAGGTAAAGAAGGGAAAACACAAAATTAGCAGCTGCCATTTTCTGAGAACGCTACATTTCATGTAGAATGTTCACTTGCATCTGAGATCATCCCAGTTGGGCTACTCTGAGACATGTGATGTCACTGTATCCGTCCTAAATATGAGGAACTGACAGGTCAGAAAACTTCAATGACTTATTTAAGGTCCCATAACAGGAACACGCTGTGGATCTCCAGATTGAACTGAGTTTCTGCTCTCTAATTCAGCTACTCTTTCCACACACGCTAACAGCGCTATCATATGAATCAGCCCCCAACGAGAAAGGAATGAAGGAGTTCAGCTATTGAAAAGGCACATATAGGGACCACAACTAAAAATCTGCTTTCTTCAAATCCAAATTGTCATTTTTTTTGAATGAGGAATTGGCCTAAATGTATATATATATATATATATATATATATATATATATATATATATATATATACACACATATATGGACACTTTTGATACTACTGCAGGGAAAAGAAATTATAATAATTAGAGTGTCATGGATCAAATTTGACAGGAGGGGTGACAAGAAGTACTTTTAGCTACAAATGAAGAGCACATGTAATTAGAAGTAAAATAAGATTCATAAAGGTGACACAAACCCCAGCTGTGGAAAAGGCTCTGCCATTAAAAAAAGCAATTAGAAAATGAGCAAGTGTGCTCATAAGGCAAATATTTATTTTTAGGAGATCCTGGAATTGGTACACTTCAAAATGAAGAGGATCTGCCGTTGATGATGAAATAAAACCATAGACAAACACATCCAGGGAGGCTGCAGAGTTCTCCCACTGGTTTCTAAAATCTGGATATAGTGGGATCCGAATGGGCTCAAACACAAAGAAAAACCTAATAATAGTGATGATGATATCAATTATATCTACATACTTCTTTGCAATACACAAAGCACCTTCAAAGAAGAAACTAGACCCAGCTCCAACTTTGATCTCCTTCCTGCCTGCCTGCCTCCCCTACTCCCCCTTCCTCACTGGTGAGTAAATATTTGTTTGTTCTTTATGCCAAGCACTCTTGATGAAGAAGACAGATGATGTCCTTATCGTCACAAAGCTGACATTCTAATGTGGGGAGGTGGGCTGTATATAAACAAGTAAATAAACAAGACATTTCTTCAGATTATGATAAGGAAAGAAATAATCAGGTGAAATGATAGATAGGAAAGGCCTGCTCTGAGGAGGTCGCATTTAAGCTCAGAGAGCCAGTTGTAGGAAGATCATGTGTGTATCAGTTCGCAGGGCTGCTGTAACAAAGTACCACAAACCAGGGGGCTCAAACAACAGACATTTATGGTCTCACAGTTGTGGAGACTAGAAGTCAGAGTCAAGGTGTTGGCAGGTGTTTGTTAGAGACTGAATGTTTGTGTCCCCAAAATTCATGCGTTGAAATCCTAACCCGCAATGCAATGGTGTTAGGAGGTGAGGCCTTTGGGAAGTAATTAGGTCATGAGGGTGGAGCCCCCGTGAATAGGATGTGTGGTTATAAAATCCAGAATGTTCTCTCCCTCTTTTCCACCATGTGAGGACACAGAGAGGAGTCAGCAACCTGGAAGAGGAACTCACCAGACCCCAGTCATGCTGGCACCCTGATCTTGGACTTTCAGAACTGTGAGAAATAAATCTCTGCTTTTTGTAAGCCACGCTGTCTATAGCACTTTATTACAGCAGCCTGAACTGACCAAGACAGCAGGGTTGGTTCCTCCCGAGAGCTGTGTGGGAGAATCTGGGAGCCTCAAGTGTTCCTTGGATTGTAGATGGCCTACTTCTCACTGTGCCTTCACATCCTCCTCTCTCTGTGCATGTCTCTTTGTTCAAATTTCCCCTTCATGTAAGGACACCAGTCATATTGGATTCGGGCCCACCATAATGGTTTCATCTTAACTTGATTATCTGCAAAAACCTTATCTCCAAATAAGGTTCCATTCACAGGTACTGGGGGTTAGGACTCCAACATCTTTAGGTAGGAGATAATTTAGCCCTAATAATGGATAATACTCATTGTTGAAGTAGAAGGAAGGCCAGATGCAAAAGTCCTCAGGCAAGTGCTAAGTCCCTGTTTACAGACGTGTAGCTCTTTGAAACAACAATTCATACAATATTCATTCAAGTGTATATGTGCCTTGTACGCAGGACTAAAAATGCTAAGGAAGAGGTTCAGGCTTGAATTCAGAGAACCTGCATCAAGACCACCTACTCTATGACTGTGGACAAGTCTCTTTGCCACTTTGAAAACTTCCCCTCACTTTCCAAGAAATAAAATTAACAACATCTCCTTAACAGTGATTGAAAGCATTAGTGCAAATGAAAGTGCTTGTTAAACAATTCAATGCTATAACATGCTAAAAGAATACTATTTTTAAAGACCTGATATGGATAGAAATTAATTCCAAGCCTATCAAATAACTGGTTCATATTAAATATTGGGGATTAAAGATATAAATTCTAGTACGGAACTCGTCTCTGCTGCCTACAGAGTTATCTCTTCCTTAGGTCTAGAAATGCTTGCCTTCTGAGCACTTGATTTTGTTGTTGTTGTTTATAATTTGGGATCTGAAAGCCCTGTTAGAGAGACAATATGATAGATGATAAGAACTTGGACCTGAAGCCAGAAGGCCAGGGTTTGAATCCTGGCTCTACCACTCACTCAATGGTGATCCTGGGCAAGTCACTTCACCTCTCTATGTCACAGCATCCTCATCTCAGGTAGCACCAGGAGATAATAGCAGTACCTACCTCACAGGGTTGTTAGGTGAATTAACTTGACGTTGTTAGGAACACGGAATAGCGCCTGCAACAAAGCACTAATAATAGCATGATGGGAAAAGAAGAAGAGCAATTGAAGAGCTGGATGGTGTCATCACCGCACAGGTGAAGAAACTGAGACTCAGAGAGGCCCTGATGTGCTCATGTCACACACTTAGCCATCACAAGAGTTGGATTCAAACCCAGCTCCTGCAGGTCGCCAAAATCCACCCTTTCAAAGGCTGTGCTCTCAGCAACACCCAAGCAAGAAGGCCCGGCATTGTCCCATGACCTGTGGAATTCCTCAAGATATTTCCTCTCCTAAATATGAATTCGCTAAAATGTTTTGTTAAGCCACTTGAATATTACAGAATTGTGCTGTTCAGTCCACTATCCACTAGGCACAGGCTGTACTTAGAACTTAACTGTGTCTAGTTTGAATTGAGGTGTGCTCTTAAGTATAAAATGCACTTTAAATGTTGAAGATTTAGTAAGAAAAAATAATTAAAGTACCTCATTAATAGTGTTTATTTTTATTACATGCTGAAGTGACAATATTTTGGATATATCAGACAGCATAAAACATATCATTAAATTATTTTCACCTATTTCCTTATAGATGTTTACGCAGCTACTGGGAAATTTTAAGTCACATCTATTGCTCGGATTTGTAGCCTGCATTGTCTTCCACTGGACTGCAGTGTTTTAATGTTTATTCTCTTTCCTCGATCACTCAGAGTATGACTTCATACGCCTCATACACACACACTAACTCTTACCTCAATTTCCCTGACCATTCCACTCCCCATCTATGCTCTATAAAACCTACCCAAGTCAGAGGGCACCACTTACTGGTCCAGCATAAGCCATGTAACAGAACATACCTCCCTACTGTGCTCACTCGGTTTCTGCAGCTTGACTGGCTGTTCTGACTTTCCTCACTCATGGAAATCTTACATGCCCTTTAAAATCATGTGGAACGCTGCCCCCTCTGTGATGCTCTCTGCTGGTTTCTCTGATTTAATCTTGTACAACCAAAGCACTTTACCTGTTCTTCTCTTATCACAAACCTTTTTTACATTATGTGTCCTGTCTCAGTTATCCATTAGCATACATATCTTTTAATTCAAATATTGCAGGCCACTTGGATGTAGGAGGGATTTAGCCAACAAATATTTATTGAGCACTGAGTATGCCCCAGGCATTAAGTTTGCTCTGGGATTCCATTAAATAAACAGAAAAATGAATAAACTTACCTTCCTTTATTCTCCCTCTCATTTTCTCTGATGCAAAGACGAGATTAGAAATTCAAGAGATTTGTTGAGGGAAGTGCCTGTGAAGGATAAAAAGGGAGAGAACAGAAGTAGATAGGAAGAGCCTTAGACCACGACACTGATCTGACACCTGTGAAGGGTGGGAGGGATGGGAGGGTTGGATAGAAAGAACTTCAGAACACATTGCAATTTGGAGAAAGTCTCAGCTAGGCAAATACGGTGTCTCTGAGCCAAAATCATCCACTGGAAGGGTCCCCCCTCATGGGCAGGAGTGGGCATGCACTACTAATCCTGCCATGCTCAGTCATTGGCTGGGAACAGCCCTGGGGAATGGTGGTCTCAGCATTCTTGCCTCTACCTAGGGATCTGAAGATGTAGCATCTTGGGCTGAAGGTCATTCATGCTTCCTCCAGGAGATTCTGTGAAAGAGATTCTGAGCAGGGCACCTCCACTGCCCCCATGACACACAGTCCACCTCATTTCATAAAACATTTCAGGTGGCCTAAAATATGACATGTCGAGTATGGCACCGGGGTTAACTCCAGGCTTTGGAAGCATACAGACACGAGTTTGAATCCCCAGTGTCTCATCTATTACCTGCGTGATCTTGAGGAAGTAAGCTCATTTCTCTGAACTTCAGTCTTTATCTGCAGAACAGCTCATTGACTGTTGTTTGTTTATTTGGCCACCTCATTAAGTTGCTGTGTAAAATAATAAAATGCATATAATTCATGGAACCTAAAATACAATTCATTTAATTAAATTTGGTAATAATACTTGTCATTGGTGGTGGTGGTTTCATTGTTGTATGGGTGTCAGTACCCTGAAATAGCAGAATGTAAATTTAAAAAGTCCATCAAAGAGAATGGGAATAAATTTTAAATACACTAATAATATGGATAAACCTATCGCTCCCCCGCAGCCACTCTTGAAAGTAAGATAACAGCTGTTATTTAGTTCTGAACCTCCAAAAAAGGAAACATGTCTTTCCACATTGGGAATAAAGCTTTTCTTAGCACTAAGATCTATACGACATTTTCCACAGGGGAATTTCTGAGGACAAGATCCTATTCATCTTGCATTTCCCTTGGGCCTGTCTGATGCGTGCCCCAGAATCTGCTCCAGGAGGCTGGTTAAGTTGATCTGAGAAACACGAATGCAGTTCTGTTCAAGCATCAGTACTAAGACTTTCGTGAGGAAAAAAAAGAACTTCCTAGAACAGTTAAGACTTTTATCTGCCATGTCCTGAACTCTCTAGAGGCTTCCTGGAGATCTTCTGGAGATCACTAAGGACCACAGTAGAGGCAAGAGGGAGGTTGTGAAGTTGCTGACCCACATAGGTCTGTGTTCCCATCTCAGTTCTCTTACTGTTCCTCTTTACAGATTGTTGGGAATATATATGGCCTCTCTGAATCTCAATTTTCCTGTATGTGGAATTTGGATAACTGCATCTTGGCAGAAGTGTTGAAAAAATTAGGCAGTTAAAGAAAAATAAAAAATGAAAAGATAGTAAACAATTAACCTAGCTTGGTTTCTCTCAGAAGCAGATAGACAGGGATTTGAAGGCATTAAGTTAATTTGGAAGATGAAAGCAGGAAAGACACGTAAGGGGTGTTATGGGTTGAATTGTGTCTCCTCAAAATTCCTAGGTTGAAGCCCCAACCCCACAAGCACTTCAGAATGTCCCCGTCTTTGAGATAGGGTCTTTAAAGGAGTAGTCAGGGGAAAATGAGCTCATATGGGTGGGCCCTAATCCAACACGACTGGTGTCTTTATAAACAGACATCGGGACACAGACACACAGAGGGAAGGCAGATGGAGAAGACAGCCATCTGCAAGACAGGAGAGGCCACAGAAGAAACCAACCCTGCTGACACCTCAGTCTCGGACTTCTGGCCTCCAGAACCATGAGATGATAAATTTCTGTTTCTGAGCCCCCAGTCTGTGGTACCGGTTACAGCAGCCCAAGCAGACTACACAGGGGGTGAGGAAGTAAGATAAGGAAGTTAAGGAGGCCACGCAAGGTGCTTTAACGAGCAGGTGACCTGTGTGAGCCAATGGGGCTCCGTACCACCAAGGACACAAGGAGACTTTCAAGAGCTCCCCTCAGAGTTATCTGGCCCTCAGAGGTGGGGAAGCGAGGATGCTCATGCAATGGGTCCCATCTGGTTTTGGGTGAAAGCTGGGATATTAGCACCCTGGCCTGCCCCACTTGCTGAGCATGTCCGGAAGTCAGGAATTCCTCAGGCCAGAGCAGTAAAACTCCTTCAAAACAACAGGACCTGTGAGTGCCCAGGGCACACAAGGTGGGCATCAATGGCATCTGCTACCAAAGTGCTTAGCAAACTCTAGTTACACAATAAATGAAGGCAGTGTTAAATAATTCAACACATATATACTGACCCCAGCTCATGTTCTAGGCTCTGAGATCACCCAAGTGACCCAGACAGATCAGAGTCCTGCCATCGTCTGGCCCAGAGCACAGGTGGAGCGAGGTGGAGTTGAGGGAGGCAGAATATCACATACAAACAACCTCGGGCAGTGATGGGTGCCATGAAGGAAGGGAAGCAGGACAGTGAGACAGGCAACCTGGTGAAGGGTCACTAATATTCGTAAGTGCAAGGGACAAAAGCCTTAGAACCCTATTAAACAAATTCTCATGTAGAGGAAGAGCGACTGAATTTACCAAGGGACTCAGAAAATTCTAGGGACACCCTGAGCTCAGGGCACAGCTACATTTCTTTCTAGGAGAGCAGAATGCGGAAGGGGAGCCCCTGAAGAAGGAGGGCAGAAAGATACAAGGTCGCTCTTTGAAAGGGCAGGCAAATGGACTTTGGGGGAAGTGGCCTTTAGCTCGTACTAAATTCTCTTCTGCTGTTCTGATGCATTTCAGACTTCTAGAGGCACAAATCGTGCAGTAAGGAAGGAGGAAATAGCTAGAATTCATCCCAAAAGGAATCAGCCAGTCAACGGATATGTATTTAAATATCTTTTATGGGAGGTCCTTGGGCAAAGCATTTAACAGCAAACTATCCAGAGGTGGTCCCTGACCCCACAGGGCCACAGTCTAGCAAAATCTCCCACCAAGGGAGATTTTGTCCCCAGGAGGCATTTGACAATGTCTGGAAACATTTCATTTGTCACAACTAAGGTTTGCTACTGGTATAGAGCAAGCAGGTTTTGCTCTATCTGATGGATGCAGGTCAAGAATGCCGCTAAACGTTCTACAGTACACAAGATAGCCCTTCCAGATAAAGAATTGTCTGACCCCAAATATCAGTAGTCCTGAGGTTGAATCCTTTAGGAAAGTCAGCGATACTGCGCCTGAACCCCTCAACTGCAATATTAAGCTCATCTCCTTTTGTGTGTTCTCTCAGTATCCAACACAAAGCCAAGAAGAAACAAATTATCACATGATAAGTGCTGATCATCAAGTTAGTATGATGTAGGAGAAAGAAAATGGGACTTGAAGGTAGAGGCCCCTGGTTTTTAATTATTTAACTTACTACCCACGTGACTTAGGGCATGCGGCAGGGCCACTCTGACCCTCAGTTTTCTTATCTATCAAAATAAGGTGGATGTAAACATGTGACAGGAGACATATAAACAGCAGCCAGCAGCATAGAACATGGAGTAGGTCCTCAGTAAATATCCTTTCTCACAACCTCCTTCCCCTCACCATTTACCCCGTTGCTCAAACATCATTAAGTCACTCTGGACCCATTTCTAATTTTGAATAAACTGACTAGGTTTCTTTCATTTTTTTCTAGGTACATATTAGTCCCAACTCCTGAATCATTTTATTTTCATGGGAATTAGTTTATAAGAATTGAAATTAGAACAGAAATGTAGGTTTTAATTTCCCATACTGTATTTTATAGCAGTTTTAAAATTCTTATCAGTAAGTTCTTCAGAGGGAAGACAGACCGAAATAAATAGAGGAGATCATATATGATGTGAAAAATAGTGCTTCACAAATGGTAAAAATAAGCCTTTTTAGAAGAGGTCTTTCATTTTTTTTTTCACCCCTGGTGGTTTATTCTCCCATTTGTCAGCTCAGTGGGCCAGCTAATCCAGAACTGAAGACAAGAGGGTTGAAACGAGATGGACGCAGCCCTGCAGCCTCCACTGTGTGTCATCATCGCAAAAATAACGAGGTTAGAGTTGAGGCGAGCCCAGCACTCTGTTCACGGTGCTTTGTTTTGTCTTGTTTAAACTTCACACTAATTCCGCAATAATTACTATTATTCTTCTCATTTTGTAGATGGGGAAAATGGTGGTGCTCAATGACATCAAATAACTTGTCCAAGGTGACTCACCAAGAGCCAACCATTATTTAATGTTTCACATTTTCACATATGCTGACTCACTGAATGTTCGTTAAAAATACATATGAACAGGGGCCGGCCCAGTGGTGTAGCAGTTAAGTGAGCACGTTCCGCTTCAGTGGCCTGGGGTTCACTGATTTGGATCCAGGTGCGGACACGGCACCACTTGGCAAGCCATGCTGTGGTAGGTGTCACACATGTAAAGTAGAGGACAATGGGCAAGGATGTTAGCTCGGGGCCAGGCTTCCTCAGCAAAAAATAAAAAGAGGAGGATTGGCAGCAGATGTTAGCTCAGGGTTGATCTTCCTCAAAAAAATAAATAAAAATAAATAAATGCATATGGACAACTTGGAAATGATTGATTTTTTTCTCAATTTTTCAAATAAGGAACTCACATGATGTCATTTCAAAATGATGTCAGCCTTACGATAGAATGAAGATGGGTCAGTTCAATGTAGTCATGAGTTCTGATCTAGAAATAGAAAACCTGGATGGAGGTCCAGCCTTGCTTTGGGAAAGCCACTTCACATTTCTGGTCTTAAATTCTGCATATGTAAAGAGAATACTAATGATATAGGTAGACAAAATTCAACACTTCACATCGATTACCTCTTTTGAACCTCACAACAACTTGCTAAGGTGATTGTAGCAAGGACTGTTAGCTACAAGCCGGGTGCCTGTTCCTTCTACGGATTTTGAATTCTCTAAGTCTGGGAACTGCCTGTTATTTTTCATTATGTAATCTGGATACAGTCAGTGGCTGACATGTAATAGGGTTTCTATAAATGTCTGCTGGCTAAAAGACTACCCAACAAATATTTAGAAAATATGCTTTCCCCTTACATAGCGCATGAGCTATTATAGAAATTTAGTATCATTTTCTGATCCATTTTAATCAAAGAAATGTTCACCACTGCATAGAATGCCAATAAAATTATTTAAATCAAAATCATTCCTGAACTTGACTTCACATTTAATGCAGAAGGAAAAATTAGCACTATACCCATAGACAATGGTGATTTGCTGACTGCAAAGTATGCCATGCACTGTCCTCATAGAGCATCCATATATAAAATCCCATGGTTTGAAATTCGCTTATTACTTTCAGCTGACCTCTCTGCTGAACTTTAAAGTCATGTAGTAAACTGCCTCTGTAGGATTCCTACTGAGTTGTCTAACAGACGTTTCTAATTGAACATGGTCAAAACTGAGATCTTGATCTTTTCCTTGAAACCTGCCTTTCCCCTTTGCGACCCCATCTGAATAAATGACAACACTGTTCATTAAGTTGCTAGGGTCAAGAACCTGGGAATTATCCATAACTGCTTTTTTTTTTTTTTCTCATTAATACCACCCATATCCTATTCATCAGCTATTCTTTTGGGCTCTACTTTGAAAATCACCTAGAACCTGATCATTTTTCTTGCCCCATACGACTACTATTGGCTCAAGCCATCATCATGCCTCTTCTGCACTGTAAAAATAGCCCTAATTCTTCTCTCTGCTCTAACTCTTGCTTGCCCATAGTTAAAAAAAATCTGTTTTTATCTCTTCTCTCTTCTGATTTCCCAGATTACAAAATCTCATCCTTATTCTGCTCCTGTACGGTGGGCTTTATGCCTTTCCTCTTACATGCCAGGTGTATTTTTTTCTTTTATTTTTATTGTTTTCCCAGCCTGAGACTTCGTCTGTCTTGTCCATGCTGAATTCCTAGTGCCCAAAACAGTGCCTGGTTCATAGGAGGAACTCAATAAATATGCGTTAAGTAAATGAAGTATATACTATACAGATCGGTTTTTAAAAATATCATTGATGGCCATACATTTATTTATTCATTCAACAAAGTATTTGGAAGCTACTATGTGTCCAATACTTGCAATAAATTGTGCATTTGAAGGCAAAGATCCTACATTCTGGTGCTTTTTATGTGTCATAGAGATAGGCATTAAACACAAAAATGAGTTAGTAAATTATTAGATAAGTGAGCATTCTATATAATATTGAGATAGAAATAAAGAGGGTGTGTTGAGATAAGGAACAGGGGACCCTCTGCCAATGTATTTAAGCATATAAGCAGAAAACTGAATCATAAGAAATAAGCGATCATGTGAAGAACTGGCATGAGTCTTTCAGGCAGAAGGAACAGCATACACAAAGGCCTTGCGGCAGGCATTAATTTTGTAATATTCTAAGGAGTGATTGAAGCTGGATATGACTGACTATATTGAGTGAAGGGGAGGATCACATGAGATGTTCAAAAATAAGATGAGGGTCAAATCATATGGGGCTTATTGTAAACCATGATACAGAGTTTGGATTTTATTCTAAATACAATGAGATGACATCTACACAGGGAGAGGTATGACTGGAATTAACTCTTTCTACACCCATTCTTACTACTGTGCAAGAGAATAGACTGGAAACAGACAAGAGTGGAACCAGTTAGGAGCTATTGAAGAATCTAGATGTGATGGAGTGTTAGTTTCTTAGGGCTTTTGTAACAAAGTACCACTAAGTCAGTGGTTTAAAGAGCAAAAGCATATTGTCTCACAGTTCTGGAGGCTAGAAGTCTGAGACTGAATGCCAGTAGGATTGATTTCTCCTGGGAGCTGTGAGGGAGAATCTGTTTCATGCCTCACTCCCAGCTTCTCGTGTTTTGCTAGAATCTTTGGCATTTCTTGGCTCATAGAAGCATCACTCTAATCTCTACCTTCATCTTCTGCATGCTTGTATGTGTGTGTCTCCAAATGCCCCCTTTTTACAAGGACACGGTCATATTAGCTTAGGGCCCACTCGACCTCATTTTAGCTTAATTATCTCTGTAAAGACTCTACTTCCTAATAAGGTGCATTTGAGATACTGGGGCTTGCAAATTCAACATATGAATTTGAGGGGACACAAGTCAACCCATAATAGAAGGGATGGCAGCTTGGATGAGCAAAAATGGAGAAATGCCAATATGCATTAGGAGGACGACACACCAGACCTGTGGATGACTTCAGTGTGACAGATGAGAATAAGAAGGAGTTAACCTGAATCTGATATTTAACAGCTGGTTTGAAAACTGTGTGGTTTACAGGGAAGAGAAAGAGTAAAGTAGAAGCAGGTGAGCTTTTTTTTGAGCAAGTAGGCTTGAAATGCCTTTGAGATGTCTAAATAGAGATGTCATGTAGGCAGTTGGACACATGAGTCTAGAGATGAGAGAAGTAATGAGGTGGAGATCTAAACTTGCATTCACCAAATATAGACAGCATGCAGAGCCTCAGAATTTTGAGATTATCTGGGGATGGAAGATCTAGACAGGGACCCAAGCCTGTGTCTGCAAGCACTACAGGATTTATGAATTGGGACATAAAAGGAGCCTGCATAGGAGAGCCATAAGGAGCAGCCAGTGAAGAGGGAAGAAAACTAATTTTCTTATTCATATTACAGGGTCAGAGAGAGGAGACAGCTTCCAAAGGAATAAATGGTGGGCTGTGTCAAATACCACTAAAAGGTAGAAAAAGATGAGATAAGAAAAGAGTCCTTCAAGTTTGGCAACATGAAGCTTGTGGAGAGACCCTGCCAAAACTTCTTTCAGCGTGGTGATGGGACAGAAAGCTGACTAGAGAAAATTGAATTGGAGGTAAGAAAGTGAAGCTTTTCAAGTTGTTTCATGTGTAGGAAAGCAATAAGCGAAGCAATTACTTGAAGGGAGAATTGAGGTCAAGAGTGGATTTTTTTACAGAATCTTTCATTCTGATGGCAATAACCCAGTAGAGGAGGAAAACATAAAGAGGTTAGAGAGTGTCTCAAATGCAATTATTACCATCCCCTAATACAGATGAGAACAACAAGGCTCTGAGATGCTAAGAAAAATTCTTACAGGTCACATGACCAGTAAGGGCTAGAGGCAGGCTTCAAACTAGGTCGCACCTTGCTCCAAAGCTGCTCTTGTTTCCTTTGTGCCGTGTAGCGTCTCTGAAGTGAGGCCATGCTCATCTGATGGCATTGTAGTATTTTATTTTCTGCAAGAAAGTATGTCATCCTATCTTACTTCTTACAGATTACATTTTGAATTTTGGAAATGCTTGAATTCATAAATTTGAACAATTTTAACCAAATATATCCTGTGATATATGTTTGCTTTGGACGTTACAGATAAAATTAAATAATTAGGAAGTTTGGACTCTTTATGATATAAATGGTAGAACACAGACTAAGCTTTCATGCAGAGAATGAACACCTTAGGGTGTGATACGAACTCAGATCTCCTACATGCTTCTGTCTGCAGAGAGCAGGCAGGTGGGAATCTCTTTCTATGCGGAGAAAAAATTGGATCTTGGACAAAAAAATAATGTTTTCAATGAGAGAAATTGAGCATAATTAATGGTCACAGGTTAAGAATTGGGGTTTAATAGGAAAACTTACATTTGCTGTTTGTTTGTTTCTCCAAATAACATCTAGCCATGATATGGCTTTGAGCAACCTCAGAGGCACAAGAAAGACAAAAATAATAGCTTTTCTCTAGTTATAAATAGAAATAAATGCTTACATGACAAATGCTGATAATATTTAATTAGGGACCAATAAAATTAATTTGTATTTGCATTCTAGAGTATGTGCTACATTAACCTTTGTCTTAACTTGGATATCATCTTGCTTGAGAAGAAAAAGCACAAGTTAATTAATATGAACTGTTTCTCCAGCCAAGGTTTAACATTTCAATTTAAGGGAACTAATAAGCACAATTGTCTTTCTAGTCTAGATTTTCTCATTTTTCTTCCTCTGTAGAATGCTTCCGAAGCTTCCCTAAGCTTCTAAAAGTAGCAACTACATTTGCCTGGAGGCAGCTAAACAAAATTTTAGCCCAGAGTCTAACCTCAACTTTGTTAAATCATTTTAATAACAAAACTTTACAAGGGGTTAATATATGCACTCTATATTCTCATAAATAAATTCTTTAAAGTAAATACCAGTTACGCGTTAACTGAAAAAGTGGTACGAATAGCATTTCTAATCCGAAGGGAATGAAATTCCTCTCTTGAGAAATGTCAGTGTTCATTTTCTGGCTATATTAGTCCTGAGTAGTTCAGTGAAGATGAGCTTCAGTTTACTGTTTGAAAAAAGAATGAGAACTGTCCCAGCTGTGTTTACCATCCCCGAATACTCTGAGAATTCAATTAGATAATGGATAGGAGGACACTCTTAATACGTTTCAATCAGTACCCCCAACGCTTGTCCCTAAAACTGTCCATTTAGAGCCAGGAGACAAATGGTCTATATTTACTATGTCAAGGTTACGTCTTATGTGCTTTTCTCTTATGAATGTGTTTACATCAAGCAAGTTATCTTGGGCTTGCTGGTGAATGTTGAGCACTCCAGCTGTTCTAGTCTTTAGAAGATGGTCTCATTATAGGAGTGATGATTTAGAGATTAGTATATTTAAAATAATAAAGTTAGTGAGAGCTTTTTTCAGAAAGCTATTTTCAGGAACACTATCCTTTCTGAAAACCAGGGCAATCAAAAGCACGAGCATCAGAGGTCACTTCCCTGACTTGTTCTGCGTTACCGGGAATTGGCTTCAGAAAACCATTTGTCATGAGCATCAGTTTCAAAAAGGCTGAAATTGATGCTCACTCCTTCTTGGGGACAAGAGATGAGAGACTACCTCCCTAAACCAAGTGTAAAGATTCCCCGCCCGGCACTGGAGCTGTTGGCCAGGTACAGTGATGAGACTTTCGTTTGGTTTGGTTCTCCATAATGCAGTTGTCAGCTAAGGCCACCCTCTCCTTAAAGTTTAAATAAAATCGATATGGAAGCCCCACATTTTGTCGGACTTCTGTTTAGTCCGTTCGGGTTGCTATAACAAATACCATACGCTGAGTGGCTTATAAACAACAGAAACGCATTTCTCACAGTTCTGGAGGCTGGAATTCCAAGCTCAGGTGCCTCATGGTTGGGTGAGGGCCCTCTTCTGGCTCACAAACTTCTCATTGTATCCTCACAGAGCAGATGGTGCTAAGAAGCTCTGTGGGATCTCTTTCAGAAGAGCACTAATCCCATTGAAGGGGGCTCCACCCTATTGACCTAAGCACCTCACAAAGGCCTCACCTCCTAATAGCATCACATGGGGCATTAGAATTTCAACATATGAATTTTAGGGGGACACATTCAGACTATAGCACCTTGATCTCGCCATGAAGAGGGTTATTATTAAACATTCCCGATTATAAAACTCTCTCAGCCACACCACCACGTAGCTGAGCCCCTTCTGTGCCTCAAGCCTGTCCCACTTAGATTCTGTCCCACTTAGATTTATTATTCAGAACAGTTTTGCTCTATGTCAACCTTTGTACGTCCAGTGACTCATTCACACGCTTTGTTAAAATCAAACATCCTCAAATCTGTCTCATCTTTTTGAAATTTTATTTTACTGTGAACACATTATGAGCTCTACTGTCTCAACAAGTTTCAAACTATACAACATATTTTTGTTGACTATAGGTACGATGTTGTACAGCAGATTTCTAGATCTTGCTTAACTGAAACTTTTTGCCCATTGATTAGTAATTCCACAATTTCCCCTCCCCCCAGCTCCTGACAACCACACTTCCCTTGAGTCTATGAATTTGACTATTTTAGGTGCTTCGTATAAGTGGAATCACGCAGCATTTGTCTTTCTGTGACGGGCTTCTTTCCCTTAACATAGTGTCATAAAGGTTCATCCATGATGGCACATTCTGCGTCTCACCTTAGTGATACAGAAGGGCTGGCTGAAGGTGTGACCTGACAATCTTTTCTTTGTCCTTCCTCTCCAGGTTCTATGACCGGAGGAGAGCAATGTGGAGACTTACTCTTTTTCTTATATAAATTATCACAAACTTCTCTTTCCTTTCTCAGAGAGAAAATATGACTCATCAATGCTTAATCATCTCTTTTTTTTTTGAGGAAGATTTGCCCTGAACTAACATCTACTGCCAGTCCTCTTCTTTTTGCTGAAGAAAACTGGCCCTGAGCTAACACCTGTACCCATCTTCTACTTTATATGTGGGATGCCTGCCACAGCATGGCTTGAAAAGTGGTGTGTAGATCCACTCCCAAGACCTGAACCAATGAACCCCGGGCTGCTGAAGTGG
This sequence comes from Equus asinus, assembly GCF_041296235.1. Lineage (NCBI taxonomy): Eukaryota > Metazoa > Chordata > Mammalia > Perissodactyla > Equidae > Equus > Equus asinus. The sequence goes on from NC_091792.1 coordinate 153,991,220, forward strand.
AACTCACAAACTTAACCACTACGCCACTGGGCGGGCCCCCACATTTTTTATTTTAGAAATTTATTTTAGATTTACAGACAAATTGTGAAAATTGTAAAGAGCTCCCATCTACTCCACACCAATTTCCCCTATCATTAATATCTTACATTAGTAAAGTATATTTGTCAAGACCAATGAACCGGCATCAAAACATTATTGGCTAAAGTTTATATTTTATTCAAATTTTCTTAGTTTTTACCTACTATCTTTTTCTACTCCAGGATCCCATATTATTCCAATCAGTTTTAATTTTAAATAAACAAACAAAAATTCTGATATATCTCCTGTTGCAGTTTCTCAGAAAGTCCAAACTAAAAAAAAAGCAAAAAATTAAAAAAATATAAACTTCCAGAAAACCAAAACTATAGCTTTCATGGGATTATAAATTTGAGAGGAACTTTCCAAATCATGCTGTCAGTTATCTCTTTTGCTAGTGATGGCATGAGGGCCTAGAGAGCATGAGGACTCTTGCCCAGGTTCCGCTGTGGGTCATTGATGGAGTCAGGGCTGGACCCCTTGGTGGATATCCTTGAGCATTCTCCGTTTATTTTGGTTATTTCCAGCATTATGAGTCCAGCTGTCCTAAAGTGGAAGACAGAAAATTCCCACTCTGACTCTCTTGCAGCTAAGGTCAGAGTACATGACCTGGTTTCTTTGGCTTGGACTTGGGTTTGGAAATAAAGAGAGGAGGTGACAGGTCTGGAGACAGAGTCAGCTATTCCTTCTGGCAGGATGACATTGGGACTTCCTGCACCCACTCAATCACAGGGCCCTGGGTGAGGATAGGGTTTTTCCTAGAGAAGCCCTCACAGTGGGATTACACACCATCTCTGACTGGACAGCATCAGAGGCCCACTCCCTGACCATCCTGGGGATACTTGCTATTTCCTAGGATCCTTTAATAAATTCCTGTTTAACTAGTGAAGGGAATCTAGTGTTTGTAAGTAAGAATCCTGACCAATAAAACTGGAATTCTCAGAAAACTCTCTCATGATTAAGTTTATTTATTTACACTATACAATTGTCTTGGCAAAGTTTGATTAGTAGAAAATGGTGACAGTTTTTAATTTTAACTCTTTCCGTTGACTCCACTCAGCCTTAAAGGAAAAATGTAGAAAGAAGGGAAAATATATAGGCACATATATTCATTTTTAGAGCTGCTGTAATAAAGTACCATAAACTAAGTGGCTTAACAACAGAAATTTATTATTTCAGAGTTCTGGAGCTTAGAAGTCCCAAATCAAGGTGTTGGCAAATTTGATTCTTTTGTTATCTATGAGAGAGAATTTATTCCATGTCCTTCTCCTACTTTCTGGTGCTTTGCTGGCAATCTTTGGTGTTCCTTGGCTTGTAGAAGCATCACCCTGATCTCTGCCTTCCTCTTTACATGGTGTTCTCCCTCTGTGTGTGTGTCCAGATTTCCCCTGTTAATAAGGATACCAGTCATACTGGATTAGAGCTCACCTTAAAGACCTCATTTTAACCTGATTTCTCTGCAAAGGCCCTGTCTCCAAATAAGATCACATTCTGAAATACTGGAGGTAGGACGTCAACATATGAATTTTGGGAGCACACAATTCAATCCATAACAGCATCCTTGAGTAGATGATCAGCTTAGAAAGCTAACTCCTGCAGGGTCATCAGCACTATCAGGGCAGTGGTCCTCTGCGGGGACTGACAACCAGAGAACCAGGCAGTGCTGCAGCCTCTAGCTCATCCAGTCGAGATGAAGAGCATATTATGACCAGAAATCAGTTGCAAGACAGAGAAGCAGATTGATAGTTGGTATTAGGTATGAGCCTATTGTCACAAATCCAGATATTCAAGCAAATTTTGGTTGGGAATGTCTCAAAGTTCTAGAATCTAAGTAGGTGAGTCAGTTGGCTCAAGTCACAATAAGTCAAAACAAGGAAAAGTTGACTTGTTATTGAGAAACAGCCAGTCTCAAATTGGAGTCCTTTATGAATGTCCTGTCAAAGAACTAGAGTCTAGGTCAGGTTTTGGAAAAGGCAGGGTGATTTCTGTAGGTGATTATGACGTCAGCGTGCCTTCCAGATCTTCTAAGAGAGAAACCAGTCACATTTACTCCTTCCTCCCTCTGTTCCCCACTGCTCCGCATCAATCACCAAGCCTGTCAATACCGCCTCTTCAATATCACACTTGGCCATCCTTTCCTTTCAAATCCCTACTGCATTGCCATATTGCAGGCTCTTACTTGTTATTCAAACTGTGACAATAACCTTATTTTATTTAAGTAGCTGTATGGCTGCATTTTTGTTTTGCCTGTTTTTACATTTAAATCTTTGCTTATTTAGAATTTATTTTGATGCAAGAAGTAAAGAAGTGATCCCAATTAATTTTTTTCCTAATATTTGCCAGTAGACCCAATAGAACTTATTAAATAATCCACGTTTCTCTGCAGATTTCAATCCTGCCTTGGTCATAGACTAACTTCCTATATGTTAATTTGGAACTTCCTATATGTTAACTAGTTAAATTGGCTTTAAGTCGGATTCCCTTTCAGTTTTCATTTTGCCAATTTCTGTGTCAATTTCTGTTTTAATTAGAGTAGGATTATAATATATTTTAATTTATGACATTAAAGTTCTCTTTCCTATTGTTGCATATTTATTTTTCAAGATGCACTTTAGAATAATTATGTCAATTTAAAAAATCATTGGGGCTTTGATTGGAAGTGAATTGAATTTGTAGATTGAGTTTGGGCTAATTGCCATCTTCATGCTACAGAGTCTTCCCTCATCTCAAGTAAGGTAAATTTCTTCATTGGCTCATTTTTTCCTGCTACTCCAAGTAGGTTCTTTCATTTTCCATCATAAAAATCCTGTGTATTTTTATTGTTTACTTGTATTTGTTTGATGCAGTTGTAGTTGTGAATGTTATCTTTTTGGGGGATGAAATTATTCTCCTTTTGTTTTTAGCATGAGAAAGCTATCGATTTTTGTATTTTTTATAGCTAGTAAACTTACTGAACTTTCCTATTGTATACATTGATGATTCAATAGATCTTGTTAGGTTTTCCAGAAATACAATCGCATCATCTTCTTGACATTATTATTTTCTACCTCTGTCAGAGCTTGACCTCAAAAAGAGAAAACATAAAGGACCAGCCTGGTGGCGGAGTGGTCAAGTTTGCGTGCTCCTCTTAGGTGGCCCAGGGTTCATGGGTTCAGATCCCGGCACAGACCTACACATCACCGCTCATCAAGCCGTGCTATAGTGGCATTCCATATATAAGAACAGAGGAAGATTGGCACAGATGTTAGTTCTTTTTGCTTGAAGAAGATTGGAAATAGATATTAGCTCAGGGCCAATATTCCTCATCGAAAAAAAAAAAAAAGAGTACATAAAAGAAAAGACCAGTGAGTGTGATCACACAAAAACAAAAATTGAAATCTGAAATTTAATAAACAATATTAATAGTCTTGTTACTAAGAGCTATGACAAAGGAACAAGAGAAAAAGAGACAACTACGTCAATGGAAAAAAGAACAAAGAGCAGAAATATCTAATTCACAAAACATGAATCACAGGTGGGAAATATATGAAAGACATCCAACCTCACAGGTAATGGAAAAACATAGAAATAAAATGAGATTTTTTTTAGCCTATAATACTGTCAAGGATTAGAAATATCAGTATGAGGGACTATGCCGGCGAGGGGACGCGGTACTCTCAGACAATGCTACAGGAAACAGAAACTGTTCAAACATATTTGGAGGAGAATCTAGCATAACACACAAAATTTCTATTGCATATCTCTTTAATTCAGACTTCTTCAGTTAATTTTTCCCTACAGCTCTTCAAAGTGTGTAACAACACACACGCTGTGAATGTTCAACGCAGCATTTTTTATAACAGCAAAAAGTAAATGTCCATCCATAAGGAATCGGTTAAATTAATGATAGTGCCACATATAACAGAATACTCTATAGCCTTTTAAATAATAGTGTGGAGCTATACTTATCCACATAGAAAAGCATTCAGAACATTTTATGCAGCAATAAAGTAACACGTTTATTATAATCCTATTTTGTTAAAGTTATTTTTATATTTATATAAACTGTCTTAGTCCGTTTGGGCTGCTGTAACAGAATACCACAAACTTATAAACAACAAACATTTATTTCTCACGGTGATGGAGGCCGGAAAGTCCAAGGTTATGGTGCATGCTGATTCAGAGTCTGGTGAGAGACCACTTCCTGGACGGCATCTTTTCCTGGGAACTCGCATGGCGGAGAGTCAAGGGGGCTTTCTCAGGCTGCTTTTATGAGGGTACGAATCACCTCCCAATGTCCCCATCTCTTAATATCATACCTTGGGGGTTAGGTTTCAACATATGAACTTTAGGGGAACGCAAACACTCAGACTGTAGCATATACTCACATAAGTTTCCAAAACTGCCACCCCTATTTAAAATCAATTTAACGTCTTTTCACAGGGAAACTATTCAAACTCTTTATAGTGTCCCACAGTCCCCTTCCCAGCTGCCCTGGTCAAGTCTGGCTTTTTCCGCCTCTGCGATCTTCAGTCATGGCGTGGGTACTCCCTCATTTTGCACAGCCACATTGGTGTCTCTGTACCCCAAGCTCTTCCTCACTCAGCACCTGTGCCTGCTCGTTCCTTTGCCAGAGCTGTTCTTATCAACTTAGTTCATGATATCCTTCAGGGCTCAATTGAAGTGTCATTCTTTACTGAAACCTCCTTTGCCCGCTCTGTGTAAACCTCCCCAGTCTGTGTCGTGCACACCTTTTGCTCCTCACGTGACGCTAGTTACGATTCACGATTCACATAAACATGTTGAGTTGTTTTCTTGTTTGTTATCCACCTCTGTCACTATACTAAAAATGCAATGAAACTGAGGACCATAAACATTCTAATTCATCACTGCCTGACACATATTAGAAGATCAATAAATATTTTTAAACGAATGAATACGCATGAAGCAATGAATGAATTCTCTGAAAAGTTAACAATGTTTATCTCTGGTTTTTGGTTTTTTGGTAATTTTTAAATTTCTTGTTTATATAATTCTTATGCATTTCTTTATTGGTATTATAATGATTATATTTTACATTTCTAATTATAAAATATATATTTCATTTAATTACACATATGCATATGCAAACCTAAATGTATATATATGTGTGAATATATAAATAGAGAGAGAGAATGTGTTTATATGTGGGTGTGTCTAGTTTTAAAATGTGCGTCTGATCAATACTCCTCCACAGCTTAATTCACCATTACTTACAGAAGAAGTTTTCAACACCTTAGCATGACATTCAAGTCCTCACAGAACTGCTTCAATGTCCCATTTAAGATGTCCCATTTTCCTAGATTAATTAATCGTGACAGTTCGCCCTGAGCTTCAACCACAATGGAAAGCATCCGGGTCCTGGGTGACACGGAGTTCATACACCTCTGAGCTCTTGCTTGTGCTCTGCCTTCTTATGGAATGCTGTTCTCTATCGTCTCTGCCTGGTGAACTCTCATTGTCGTCCTATCAATGGGACAGCATCGGGACCTGTAAAAAGTGAGTTCCTAGTGATCTGCATAGTTGATTCTCTAGGACATGAACTCTTTACGGCTGGGGACTTTGTCCTATTCAACATTGTCTCTGCAGTCTAGATAATGGCATATACTGGGAAGTTTTTTTGAATTGATTAAGTTGCAAGTAACTCTTACAAAGATAATGTTCTAGTTACTACTTTTTATAATTATTAGCCCTCAAATCAGTGAATTAAAATGACAATAATCATTTTATCCTCTTTCACTGTTTCTCTGGGCTGGAAATTTAGGAAGGGCTCAGCTGGGCGATTTTGTCTCAAGGACTCTCATGTGATTGTAGTCAGACAGTAGGTGGGACAGGAACAGTGGGCGGGTGGAGCAGCAGAAGCTGTCGTCTCTCCCTTCATGCAGTCTCAGGCCTCTCCATGTGGTTCTGCAGGTAGATAATGGCACACAGTAGTTACATGCCAATATGCCACTACCTGGTATATTTGACAATAGTTTGGGCTTCCTTACAGCATGGCAGTTTCAAAGTACAACATCTGCTTGCATGGCAGCTCAGGACTCCAAAGGTAAATGTCCCAACCAACACAGTGGATGCTTCTTCACCTTCTATGACCTAGCCTCAGACGTTGGGCAGTCTCCTCCGCTGCATTCTATTGGTCAAAAGTTCAGAGTGAGCCACATAATCCAACCCAGATTCTGGGGGAGGGGTCATAGATCCCACCTCTCAATGGAAAGACTGTCAAAGAATCTGTGAAGATGTTTTCAAGTCACTACAGAGAGTCGTTTAACTGGTACCTGCATCCCCTACAAAGCCCTTTACTTACAACCAAGATGAAGGATTCAAGTATTTCACAAGCTGAAATTACTAGCGCTTAATGTAAGAACTATGTTATCAGCCTAAACTGAATGCACATTGCAAACTCTTTTTCAGCCTGTATAGAAGGAAATGACCAAAAGTTTTTTAAAAAACCTAGAAATGATAAAAATGCAGCTTTAATGTTGATAATTTACAACTGATGTCAAAGCTGCTAATTTCTGCTTTTATCTGTAGTTGTGCTCCCACCTTAGATGCACAGAAATCAAAGAGTTCTGTTAGTTAAGGAGTCCCTCTTTGGATCGAAAGATGTTACTCAGGTAGATGTATTGAGGCCTAGCTCCAAACACACATCATAGAGCTTATAGCAGGCAGGATTTTAGAGCTCGCAGAGTCCAGATGTGTCCACAGGCTCATTTCCTCATTCGTTATACCAGAGACAAGGCTCAAGCAGCCACAGAGAGGGCAAGTCTGGAATACTGTGTGCGAAAAATGGGAGATCTCTCCTCAAGCTAGAGATTCAGTCAAATTTGAAGGTTCAGAATGGCAAAGGGGACTTGAAGATCAAAGAAATGATTGACAGCGATGGAATAAGTCACATCATTACATTTAAAACAATACATGTATAGATTTATGCATGTACTCGTCTGGAGGGCTGTCCTATGGAAGCGAGATTCAACAACAAATATTTGCTGACCTCTTCTTTGTGCAAGGCCCTCAACCTGACTCAGGTTGGCTGCAAAGAGCAGACAGTCCAGCTGCTTGGAGACCCTCCCGGCTTTTCTGGGAGCAGGGCTGGGCATTGGGGGTGGGAGTTCAGGTGACAGCTGAGGAGAGTTGAGTCTATCATGAAGGACAGTGGAGGTTATGGAGCATGCACAGCCCATTGTCCTGTGCTTGAATACATGCTTGAGCACATGCTGCCTTTGCACTGAGAAGGGCCGTGGGAGGTATGGCTGCCCGACAGACAGGAACGACAGCTCATGTAAGTAAAATCAGACCATGCTGTCTGGGGCTGGAATGAACATCTCAACAGCTTCAGTTCCACCAGGTGCTGTCCCATTAACTATATAATTTAGTATTTCTTTTCATTTTACTTTCTTCAAATAAAGGTGATTTATCATACTTATAACCAAATGAGTTATGGTTTTTCACCTTTACACACTCCCCCAAAAACATCAATAAATTGAAAACTAATAAAATAAGCATTTATTATTTCTAGGGTCTGGTTTTTCTGGGGAAATTGAGGTAATAAAAATCTGTACGGCTGTGTCCCAGGCACTGTGCACAACAATGTCACTTTATTAATCTTCAGAAGAACCGTTTGCGGTAGGTGTTATTTTTCTAATTTTATGTTGAGAAAAATGACCTTGGGAGGTGAGTCAATCTCCCCAAGGTGACATTGGATGGATATTGCATCTGGAAGTCAAACATCGGCCTGTTTTGCCTTCCACAAGCTTGTTTTTTTCCATTATAACACACCATTTTGGCATCTGACAGAAAAGCTTGATTCAATTTATGTGCATAAAAGGATACAAGTAAATAGATAATATTTTTTTTCTAATTTTTTTTTTTGTTTTGAGCAATGACATTTTAGTGGAAAGAACATCCAAGTTTGAGTTCTGGCTGCACTATTCACTTAAACGAGTCACTCATTTTGCCTTTTAGAGCCTGTATCATCATGTTCAAAATGAAAATAATAATTCCTGCTCTGCTTACACCTTGAGATTATTATGAGGTTAAGATAAAACGTTATATAGGAAAACACGTTGAAAACTGGTGACTCCAGCTTGAAGTACTGCCCTCGTTAGTCATTTAAACATCTGCTGGATCGATTTCTGGCCCATGAACACATTTGTGGGCTTGGTTTTCAAAGGTGCATTGTTCATTGTAGACAGAAAGGTGTATGCAGAGACTCTGAGTGTCGCCATCCCTGCAATCATGAACTGTCACAAGAGCTCGTTTCTTTTCGGGTCTTTTCAGGCACCGAGATTCTTTGAGATCCATGAAGGGTGCACTGTGGCAACTAGAAGTGAAGGTGCTTGCCCCTCACCCCCTTAACCATGGATCCCGGCCTCGACTCATAGATTCAAATGTGTTACATCTACTGAGATAGAGACCTGAAACCCCAAGCCAGAGACCAACATACCAAAGGAAATAAGTAATTAAATTTAAAGTTAGGGCCCAGCCCACTGGTGGAGTGGTTAAGTTCTCATGCTCCACGTTGGTGGCCCAGGGTTCACGGTTCGGATCCTGGGTGAGAGCCTATGCACTGCACATCAAGCCATGCTGTGGTGGCATCCCAGATACAAAATTGAGGAAAATTGGCACAGATGTTAGCTCAGGGGCAATCTTCCTCAAGCAAAAAGAGCAAGATGGGCAACAGATGCTAGCTCAGGGACAATTTTCCTCACCAAAAAAAAAAAAAAAAAAAAAAAAACTTAGTTAGAGAATTGTGTCCTCAGGTATTCATTGGCCCTTGTCTGTTTCTGAGCTAATCTAGCTATTAAATCACATCAAAGAGAAGGAGCCACAAACAAGAGCATGCTTACCACCTCTTCTCCTATCCCAGAAGCTTGACAGTGAATGGAAGGTTCTCCTTCAAGGCACAAACCTCAAAGATGAGAGACGGGAGAGTTAAGCAGCTTGAGTTAGGACCTTACTTTATTTTTGCTTGTTGGGAAGGATGGGATCATAAAGATGGGAGGACTAGGATTTACTAGGATATTGATCTTAAAAAGACAGATGCACCCAGGTACCTAGTCAGGGGATGATGCAGGTAGAGATATGAAGTCAGCCTGGGGCTAGGACACCAACCTGGACTTACCAAAACATGAGAATAAGGAGAATATAAGAGCTTAGCCTCAGTTCTTAAAACAAATGGCAAAAGAATTAATTTTAAAGAAAACATTTGCAACTGTCAACCAATTCTTTTCAAACAAATAAAAGTACAGAGAATGAATTTGAGCTTGGGTTCCAACACAGGCTGGATGGGGTGACATCATGGAGAAATGTTGAAATGTACTTGAAAACCTTTTGAAGACACAGGGCCTCTGCATGGCTCATTCCATCTTAAGTGCACCTGATAGCAGGCGCCTGGAGGGTGGGGTCTAGAAAAAACAGCCACTATGCATAAGCCCTAGAGAGAGTGAGCAGAAGGCGAATTCCGTCTGCCAGAGATCAAGGAACAAAGGACTCTGCGGAGAATCCTGCAGAGGCTCAGGGACCTGAGAAGAGGAAAACTACCTTCCCCGGGGTAGAACCTGGAACGTACTTGTGATTCCTCCTGTAGAGTAAAGAGTCATGCAGTTTGCTTCCAGCATTTCTGAGATAGTGGCCCAGACTCCACTCTCCCAGCATGCAGCCTCAAGCCAGTTGTTTAGCCCCTCCCAACCTTGGGCTCAAATTTATAAAATGAGCATAATGTTCTCTTTCTTGTAAGAATGTAAAGATTAAAGAAGGTATGTGAAAAGCATTATCCAAGTTAAGTTCTAGGTTCATGAAAATTATCAGTTTTCTCTTCCCTTCTGTTACCTCTGTCTGTCACATCATGCTAAACAAGAGTTTCGGGCAGTAGGGAATACGTTGCTGAGAATCCTGGGGTATTTTTTTCCCAGGAATGAGATGCATCTTCAGGCTCAGAAAATGTGACGCATTCACCGCAGGTCTTCCTGGGAGGAGCGACTGTGAGCTGGGATCTAACTGTATCCAGGATTCTTTGTAGTCCAGAGGGTGATTTCACGTGGGTACTGGACTGGGGCAGTTCTTTGATGCTCCACATACAAACATAATGATTTGTATAAATATCTTTTCTATCACAACATTACAAGACTGTGGGATTTCATTTGCATACCCCTGATGATCTCATTATACACTATTTTATCTCCCCCTTTCTAGCTGTCCCTAGTTAATTGGGTCCTAGAGTATTAAGCTGCCTGAAAAGTCAGTGTCTGCTCCTGAATTTTAGATTTTGGCTTACAAGTGAGTTGGTGCTGATAAAGTGATGTTGTACGTAGATAGCAAGCACAAGAGGCTTCCTGGAGGCCTTATCTCCTTCCTTAACATCTTTTAAGTCACCCTTTTGAGGTTTTATCTACCTATGTATGGCCCTCAAATGCACAGTATGCCTAAAACCACCTCCTCTCCTCATTAAGTTGATTCAATTACAACTTCCCCATCAAGATGCTCTGTCCCAGTGAACATTTGGCCTGATTGCCTTTTTATTTCCAGCTGTCAGTTTGAAAAACGGTGACTGCCTATCTGCCTTTCCCATCTTTCAGCATCAGCAGAACCAGCCAGGTGCTTCCTGTTTGCAGAAGACTTGCCATCACCTTCGACCAGTGGTGCTGAATCTGCACAACTGGCCAAGTTCAGCAGATGGCTGGCAGGGGATTCACCCTGGGATTACGCTGGCTGAAAAGACACAGTCATGGAATGTGTGCTCCAGGCACTGTCGGGGATTGAGTACTAGCTAGACTAAGACACTCAGCAGAGAAGAACCTGTGGAAGGAGAGAAGGATGTAGGGAAAAGAAAAGAAAGGATGGGAGAGGCATGAGCGTCTCTCAGGCCCATGCCTCATTTGACTGGTGAAAAACACGCCAATTCTCAATTCTAGAAACATTTTCTTTTTTTTTTTATTCTCATGTCAAAAACCTTGCAGAAATTCAGATATATCTGGTCCCCTCTCTTGAATTTTCTTTCTCCTCCCCTTCTCCAAGCTCATGCATACCTGTCTGTCAATGGTCAGCTTGGGGGACATTCCTTTCATCTGTACTCGCAAACACATGCCTGCACTTAGCCCCACCTTCACACGTGCCACATCGAGGTGTGATGGTTGACATGCTTGTCTTTTCTACCTGAGGTCAGAACCTCTAGTTGATACATCTCTGCATCCCTGAAGCAAGGATTTGATGAAAACAGGAGAGATACACCAAGGTAGTGGCCACCCCTCCAGGGCCCACAGTGTCTGCCGATCGCATGAGGAAGGGCTCCAACAAGTTTCTCCAGGTGGAATGAACGGCACCTTGAGCCATGGTACCACCACACCGCTCAGGGCTTTTGGTGAGCCTGACGCCATACCTGAAGGGAGGTAGATTTTAAATAAAGTTCTATTGACTAAATGAACAAATATTTGAACAAACAGATGAGAGAATGAACAGGTGGACAAAGAAATGAATGAATGGTTTTCACTGAATTTCCTGCTCCACCATCAAGCCTGTCAAAAGGAGATAAGACAATACTTTAGATAAAGCACCAGTTGGAAAATACTGGCATAGGTTAATAAAAATCTATGAGTAGCATAAATAAGATGAAGAATAAAAAAAATCTACATGTTTGGGTTAGGTAGTTTCTATGTAATGCCAAACGTGCATAAAAATGCCCTTTCCTTCCCCCGAAGAAGATCTTTATGGCATTTGAATTTCTCTTCACAAAAAGATCGGTCACCCCTCCATCAGTGTGTTCCGTGAGCATTGCAGTTAATACCTGGAATTTGTGCTTAGCTTGGACAACGCTTCAAAACAACATGTGTATGTGGGAGTGGGGAACTTGGCTCATGTTACAAAGAAAGAAGAAGACGAATGGAAATAATGATGAGCTCGAGTCACGTCTCAGAAAGCTTGCTGGTATATTTACGGTAATCGGCATCCATAGGACTCTCCCGTTGTTAGAAAAAGGCCTTTATTTTCCTCAAAGACATTAAGAAAAAATACCACAGTAAACAAGTGCTTCAGGGGGATGAAAATCCCTCCATTTAAATTACTGGTTTTTTTAATAAGCATTCACCCACCAGCTTTAGAAAAAAAATTATGTATAAAATTGGCCGATATCTTTGGAAATGCACCTCCGTTTTGAAACCTGTTTACTGAAAGGAGGGCAAGGAAACATAATTGTCTGACTAAATGGACACCCTTAACAAAGATGATTGGAGAGCTCTTACATATTTCCTAAACCATTTCTCCTGCAGCTGTTTTTTGGGCAAGCCTGGAATCTATAAATGCCAACTATTGGCTTTTTAATCTTTTTATGATGCAGGGTTGCAGTAAACATATTTGTTTTGCACAATCTTTTTATTTGCTCATTTATTTGAAAATATTTTTGAGATTCTCTATGTTCTAGCCACTCTGCTGGACACTTATGATGCTACAATGAGCAAAAATGATGTGTTTCTGGTCATAATGAAGCTTATAGTGGAGGGCATGATGCTATAAAATATAATCACACATTAAAAATGTAATCACACAATTGACTAACGAATAACCATCATGATATGATACAGAGGTCACCATCAAAGCTCCCTTGTTAAAGGGGTTTGGCTAATTGGCCAGCCTGGGACCACTCCTCTGAGAGGATATGTGTTTGCTGGGATCTAAAGGATTAAACATTTTAATAGGCAACAAGAAGGAATTTTGCCATATTCTTTCATCTGTGTATCCGTGCACCAAATATTTTTTGAGCACCAAACACTTTCCCAACTCCGTTCTGCCCCAGCCTTCAGGAATCATAAACCAGTGGGCAAGCGGAGGGACCAGGACCCATCTCAGCTCTGAGGAGCATCACAGTCTAACAGAGGAGCCCACAGAATCAAGCAGGGTCTCTGTCTCAGGGACATCACTTCTGTGCTTATAGAACTGAAGGGGCAGTGTAAGATACAGACAGAGACTAGAAAATTCTAGTAGTTTAATAGGATGCTGTCCCTTGACACGGTGACATAATGCCAGCCAGTTCCCACTTGCTAGAGGGAAATATCCCTGTACCCACATGCTTTATGGAGGGGCCGCTAGGGGTTTCTACTGAGCAGACTCTCAGAGCTGTCTTTAATGTGTTCCTGTGCGGAGACTTAGCTAAGCTCCCAGTTGGGTGTAAGCATGATGTCCTAAAGCAGAGAATGAGTATATCCCAGCTTGACTGTGGATGTGCTAAAAAGCCCCAGGGACCTGGAAGGAACAGGAGTCCCTGCTAGAGGTGTATCAAACTGGTCCCCCACCGACATAGAGCTGTTACTTTCTAGACTTGTCCCTAAATTATATTCACTCTTGGAAGAGCATCAGCTATTAAGACCAGCCCACAGCCTTCAAGCTCTTCCTCCTATCCATTGAATATTAACAAAAAGTAGAGTAACAATCTCGGCCCCTTTTTCCAGTAAGGATTTGGAACAAAATCACTGTAGGATTGATTTGGGATATGTGACAAGAATTAATGCTGGTCGTTCCTGCAAGGCAGGCTCTGCTGCTGCCGGGCTCTGTCACCACTGCCCACCCTGCAGACTTGCCTTGTGGGTGTGTGCTTAACACCAGCGTGGCCAGTTTCTCTCCTACTTTGCTGCAATGGGCTCATTGCCCCTGTGGCTGAACACAAGGGCAGCAAGAGGAGGGTCAAGATTGCAGTTAAGTCAAATGATAAAACTAGCTAACACTTAACTAAGAGCTTACTCTGTGCCAGTTACTTTTCTGATCACACCTTATATTAACTCACTAAGTTTTCCAATATCACAATAAGGTAGGTATTATTATCCTCATTTTAGAGAGAAGAAAACTGAGGCACAGAGAAATCAAGTAACTTGCCAAGGTCACACAGAAAATAATTGAGGGAGTTGGGAATTACACCCAGATGCACTGACTCCAGAGTCTGCAATCTTAACATCTCTCCCAGGCTGCCTGGCAGACAGAACACTGGCCAGCATCTATGATGGAGCCTGGGGCTCTGGTTTATGTGAGGTTGGGCTGTGGGCTTAATGCATGTTTTAGCTGGGGCTCTCTTGGTGGCAAGGAACAGAGACTGACTCAAGCGAGTTTAGGGAGGAAGGGGTTGGCTAGTTTAAGGATGAATACAAGTTGGAGGAAAAGACAGGATCTCACAGACATCGCAGAAGACGAGTTGTTTCATATATGCCACACTGCAGATGGAGAATGTAAGGGTCTGAGGGGACTCCAGGGACCTCAGCAGGGAAATTTACAGATCCATGCTTACCTCCTGCCTGCCCAGCCTAACTCACATTCTCCCTTTGTCTGCTACTGTCTCACCTCTTAGCATCATGCCTAGCACTCTCTGTTCTGTACTTGTTGATTCTACTTATTCACACTTCTGATCCCTCCCAACTCTGGGGTACACATTGCAGGGTACAGAAGCTGTTAATACCCTGCCCCACATTCCCATACCCGTGCGGTGCTCACCTGCATCCCAGGTGGACAAGATCTCTTGAAGGCTGAAGTGTCTTTCTTCAAGCACCAGAATCTCTCTGCTTGTCCACTTGCAGGACCATCATAAGAGGGCTGTAGCACCCCTAGGAGTACCCCCATCCACTGTGGGTTGGGAGTTAAGAAATAAGTACCCCAGCTCCTTGCAGGTGGATGCATTACAGTCTCCTCAAAGGGTACCCAGAAAGGAGTGGACAGCTGGGAGTGCTTCAAGAAGGGACAGCATGTATTCAGAAGCAAATGGGAAAGAAACATCAGTTAATTATGCATTTTTCTTGGGCCAGGACTTTTTCAGAGGCCAGATTGATGTTTTCATGCACAGTTATGCAAATCAGAAAACGGAGGTACAGGGCTGGTGCCTAAGGACCGCAGAGCCAGTGTGTGGGGGGATTAGATATAGTTCACTACTGTCAATGTTTTGTTCCCCCTGTAATACAAAGCTCTAAGAGATAGCCAAGGTCAACTTGTCAAGGACTCAGTAGTTGCAGGTATTGAGTAGATTGAAATTAATACCTGGTATTTCCTTCAATTGAAAATGATCAGGTGAGTGAGCTGACATCAAGAACCTGTCCTGAGACCTGAGGGATGGCATGTGCCACCTTTGCTATGTTCTCTTAGAAAACACGGCCCAGATCTCTTTGCTGTGGAATCAGCAAAGTCCTGCCCCAGCTCATTAAACTGCAATTTCATGCCAAGAAAATGGTGCAAAACTAATAATTTTTGCTTGAAGAGCATTCATGACTTTGAGGAAGGAACAACAAGAAAAAAAAAATGCTTACCATCCTTCTAAAGTCTGAAGACTTAAGTTCTGAATAAGATAACTACAGAAATGAGGCAGAAGGCTGGCTAGAGAGGGGAGAACAGAGTCTCTGTGCCTTTCTCGCCTTCACATCACAGCACTCTAGACCTGAGGTTTGAGACCAAATCAACTTCTCGGAATATTTCCCCAAAATCTCTAGCCAGGCAGTTTACAAATCTAGTCACGAAAATATTTGTCACTCTTCCCAATCTTGAACTTTGTTTAGAGAATCTGCAATTAAGCTTGATTTGGGATGCTCCTGTCTCTGAGAAAAGGTGTGTCAGTTACAGGCATCACTTCATATTTACATTAACATTCTGCACAACATATTCTAAGACCATTTGTTCTCATCGGACCCATGTGACAAACCCACGAAGTAGAGAGGGCGGGCTTCCCTCTCCGTTTTACGTAAGAACCAAGAGGCTTGGAGAAGTTAGGCAACCCACCCAGGTGGAACATAATGGAAACAAGAGAACATAGATTCCTGGATCCTCTCCCTGTTAGATTATCTTATTTTATTCCCAGAAAGAACTAAAAGCATTATCTCGGGTAGATGTTATCATCCCATTTTTTAGTAGAGGTAGAGGAGGGGCAAAAAATCAGAGAAAAACAAGTAAAAGAAAAATCTACGAAAAGTACAAAAACCTATAAGCTTTCTTATTGATCTCGGTATTCTCTCATTCGCCCAGGGCTGCCCAAATGAAGTCTGCACACGTTTACTGATTAAGGATTAAGTCCACTAAGTTGGATTTTCCCCCTCTAATTGGTAATGGTGTCTGGAGCACGAGAGGTGTGGCTCAGCTCAAACTTGGGGAGAGGACGACCTGTCCCATGAAGGACCCATTAACAGCAAGACTGAGCTGAGGGCAGCGCATTTGAATAATCAGAGAGGTCTCCAAGCTCCCATGTGCCACATTAGATTACCTGTGTATTCTGTCTTCTCTGCTATGACAAAGACAGGCGCTCACACACACACGTAGACACACAGTTCCACATGCACATCAAATACACACACGATTCTGAAGGCATTGATAGATGTGGCAGGGCATTCAGAAGGGGTGTTAGGCTGAAAGCTTGAAGTGACTCACTGTCATGGGCAAAATACCTGCTCTGAGAAGGGTGTTTGGGTTTGGTTTTTGTCTGGTTTTTATTTCCTTTATTCTGACAGCAATCCTGTGAGGAACGGATTTTCGTTCCTGTTTTATAGATGAGGAGACTCTTTTGTAGAGAAGTAACTTGCCTGTGATCACCCAGGAAAGAGGCAGCAGATCTGGCGTTTGCAACTGAGCCCCCAGACCCCAAAGCCAGAGTTCTTCCATCCCATGATATGCCCCAGAGGGGACATGCTTAAAGGGCTCTTACCAACCACCTTTGTTCATTCATTCAACTACTGTTTATGGAGCATTCGGTATGTGCTGCCAGAAATAATGGGCCAGGAAACATGCTCAGTTCTTCCCTGTATAAATTTAGATTATCTTCTTTCAATCCAGAAGGCACAAAAAAGTAACTGTACATTTCGGGATTATAATCCAGAAGTAATCTAAAATGTGGTGCGTGGTGGCTAGAACACGTACACTGGGCCCACGACCTATTGCAGGGTTGGCGAAGGTTCGTGAGTTGGTCAAAAGGGCAGTTAGCTTATGGCCTGAAGGACGAGAGTCAAGCTGAGCAAGTTGCAGAGCTCCAGGGGGACGAGACAGTTACACAAAGGCCTGGGGTTGGGAGTGTGGAGGGCTTTATAAACCATGTTAAGGAGTCTGGAAGACATTTCAGTAACAATTAATGCTAATGTCAAGTATAGAAGGTCAAGAAGTGTCACCATCAAGTGGAAAATTCTAGAACTTAAAGTGCTGCATGGGGTTAGCCATTTGTTGAGAACTTTCTGGAAATAATCTGCTTGAAGTTAGGGCTCAGACTGCGTTGGGGTCTAGTCAACTTCAAGGAGCCCTGATGTAAATTACACGGTCATATCAAGAAGTATTAATGCAACAGTGAGGTTTTGTTTTGGAAAATGACAGAGTATTGAAAAGAAGGGAGTTGAGTTGCACAGAATCTGTGACTCCAGCACAGAAGATGTCTTGACTGACTAACTCAAGTAGTTCAGCATTCTCAGCAAGTCTATCTCAAGAACAAGTGCGGCCATTGAGTAAAGTGTCCTGTGTGCCTGCTCCTTTAGATACTACATTCTAAGTACTCTGTACTATAGACGCTATATACTCTATCTTATATTCTGTCTACTATTTCTCACAACAGCCCTCTTGGGAAAGTGCAATTATTCCTATTTTATAAATGAAGACAATACTGAGGCTTAGAAAAGTTAAGTAACTTTTTCAAGGTCACGCAGGTGGAGATTGAGATAAAAATTAAATCCCCGTCTGTCTGATTCCAAATGCCACACGTCCACTAGTGGGAAGAGGATGTCATTAATTAATGACATTTTCCTTTACTGTCTTCCAAACAAGCTGCCACAGCTCTTAGTTCAGTGTCCCAAGGAGACGCCCCAACCTGGCTGCTGAAAACATTGGCCACACACTTTCTCCAAACAAATGAATACTTTAACGTGTTGGTTTCCTCCTCTGTTGCTTGAATGTGACTCAATTCCCAGAGCTTGGTCTCTCTTGTGGAGGTAAAAGAACCCAATGTCCACCCCTGAAAGTGAGTAGCAAGCTCACCAAAGTCTGGGCAAAACCTGGGGCTTGACTGAAATCAGGCAACCAGACAAAACTTGCCATTAGAAAAGCTCAGCCAGCCGGTGCCACAGAGGTTCCTTTGGTACCAACTACACACCACGCCATATGCTAGGCTGCAGGAACATGAAAATTAACCAGCCACAGACACTGCTCTGGAATATTTTATAATCCAGTTGGAGAGAGAGAGACTTAAAAAAATAACAGCAAAGCCGAGTGCTGTGTCTGAATTCTATCCAGGTGCCGTGAAGCACAGAGCAGGGACATGGGAGTCACATGAAGTGGGAGGAGAAGATGGTGTCTGAGCTGAGTTGTGGGAGATGAAGAGAAATTTCTCATCTGGTAAAGAGGAGTGGGAAGAAGTTCCAGGGAGACAGAATAGCATGAACAAGGTCATGATGTAACAATTTCGACATTTTCATGGTTAAAAGGAGGAGTTGGGACACTGTAAGAGATGAGGCGAGAGGGGCTAGCAGAGCAAGGAGTGGGCAGACAAGTGTGCCAGGATCAGAAGCTTGGGTTTTATTCTAAACATGAGAAAAGGAAGTAAAAAGATTGTGAAAGGCATATAAATCAAGTTCTCAGTTTAATCTAAGAAAAATTCGCTTGGTAATTTTCCTCAAGTTTACTTTATTTTGTGTTATATGTATGTACGTATATATTTCTTCCTTCCTTTCTTCACATATATTTTATTCTCCAAGAGGCTTTAAGTTCTTAGAGAGAAGAATGCATGGATCTTGCTCACCTGTGTTTCATCACAACACTTGGCGAGTGCTTGGCATGTAACAAAGTACTTAATAAAGGCTGAGAGAATTGAAATAAAAGGTGACTTTCATTAAGCACAGGTTAGGGGTTTTAAGATTGCTGTTTTCCTTAATTCTCACTACACCCCATGACTTACTCTCTTTTACACGTAAATAAATTGGAGCTTAGGGATGACGAGTAACAATCCTAGAGGCACAAATGCTGTGTGCATTTACTTATGTATAGAAATGTGGGACGCAACCCTGGGTCTGTGTGGTGACAATGACTGTGTTTTTAATCATTTTGCTATGTGTGTGACTTCAGGTTGGAAATCCTGGGCTCTGATTTATCTTGTGCACACTTATCAGCAATCTCATTGAAGTGAGAAATCAGCCACAAATGTCTTTGAAGCCAAAATAAAGTGTGTGTTTCAGCCCATACACTCCTCTAAGGAGAATCTCCCAGAACTGTTCCCTTTGGCTGTGGAGATCGAGACAATGTTGGGTAAACAAGATGTCTGAAGTTTGGCTGCTGATGCATCTGTTGCATTATTAAACATCGAATAAAGTAAATACAATTAGATTTGCACCAATAAACAGTGGGGGCTTTTTGGTCCAGGGAAATTTATGCTCAATACATTTGGCACATTGAATACTTACAACACATCAGTGCTATACTGGGTATTGTGTCTCATTCAATTCACTCAGTAAACGTGTGCAGATTTCATTTGGGCCCAGCCCTGGGCAAACGAGAGAATACCGAGATCAATAAGACAATGAACAGGAGTATACATGGAACACTGGCTAAAGGTTTATAGATTTCGTTTGTCTTTTCAAGAAAACAACTCTTAATTTTGTTGACTTTTCTATATTGTTTTTCTACTCTCTGTTTATTTATGCTCTAATCTTTTTTATTTCCTTTCTTCTGCTAATTGTGGGCTTAGTTTGTTCCTCTTTTTCTGGTTCTTTGACGTATAAATTTAGGTTACTTGAGCTCTTTCTTGTTTTTAAATTTAGGTGTTTATCACTATAAACTTCCCTCTTAATATTTCTTTTCCTGAATCCCATAAGTTTTGGTATGTTGTGTTTTGATTTTCATTTATCACAAGATATTTTTTAAATTCTCTTTTAAAAATTTTGCTTTTTGACCAATGGTTGTTCGAGAGTCTGTTTTTCAGTTTCCACATATTTGTGAATTTTCCCATTTTCTCACTGTTATTGATTTCTAGTTTCATTCCATTGTAGTCAAAAAAGATACTTGGCATGATTTTGATCTTCTTAAATTTGTTAAGACTTGTTTTGTGGCCTAAAATGTCATCTATCCTAGAGAATGTTCCATGTGCACTTGAAAAGAGTTAGCATTCTACTGTTCAGTGGAAAGTTCTGTATGTGTCTGTTAGGTCCATTTGATGTATAATGTCGTTCAAATTCATTCTTTCTTTCTTAATTTTCTGTCTGAGTGTTCTATTCATTATTAAAAGTGGAGCATTAGAGTCTTCTATTATTATTGTATTGCTGTCAATTTCTCCCTTCAGATCTGTCAATATTTGCTTTACATTATTTAGGTGCTATAACGTTGGGTGCATATATATTCACAACTGTTATGTCTTCCTCTTGACTTGACCCTTTTATCATTATATAATCACCTCTTTGTAGCACAATAGATGCCCACTATTATCATGAAAGGAAAGGACTTTGACTAGAGGACTAGTGGACACTTCACAGAGGAGGTAGCAAATAAGCTGGGCATTGAAGAATGAATAGGAGTTTACCAGATCGGCATTAAAAAGAGAACAATCCAGATTTGCACTGTTTGGTTGAACTCTTTGCTTTTTTAATTCCATCTGTGGGATCTGTCAACTCATTAATTATGTTTAATCTGAGGATAGCTGAAGTCTAACAAACTTCTGAACATATTTGTATTTCATTGTGAGGATAAAGTAGGGCACGTAGGGAATCTCTGCTGTTTGTGTTTGTGTGCACATGTATTTAGGTCACCCAGAGTTTACTCTCTCTTCTTGTGTGAAAAGGACCTTGATTTTATTAGAGGCTCCAATCTCCTGTCACTCTCCATTGGAGTGTTTTAGGTAAAGCTAACACTGTACCCAAGCCAGGGAATCAGTCCCAACTAATCAGGCAACCTCAGATCTTTAGCCACAGTGATAGGTTCAGGGATGGACAAGTCATCATATCAGAGTCAACAACATTCACTGAGATTTGTGCTGAGTCTCCCGGGAAATAGATTCTTGTTCTGATTCTGTGAACATGAAACCTGAGAAGGAGTAGGAATGGCTACTTCCATTTGGCAGAGACTAAAATCTTACCAACCAGAGGTAGAGCTAAAGTCTTAAAGATGTAATTTGATCCTGACTTTAGACGGATCTGAAGTTTCATCTACCCTACTGGGTCTTGTATTACATTGCGGCAATACATTCCCTTTTTACTTAAAACAATAAATGTCCTGCCTGGTACTGTGTGTATTTTCGAAGGGCCATTTCTTCACATAGCAAAAATAGATACAGTCATTCATCTCTTAAGGACAAGGATACATCCTGAGAAATGCATTGTTGGGTGATTTCATCATTGTGCACACATCATGGAGTGTACTTACACAAACCTAGATGGTATAGCCTACTACACACCTAGACTATATGGTACTAACCTTATCTGACCACCATCGTGTATGCAGCCTGTTATTGGCCAAAATGTCATGTCACACATGACTGTATTTCATCAACAGAGACCATCACAGACATGGTTTTTGCTCACAGGCTTTCACATTTTTGTGGTGAGATGTCTTCTCTGAGTGAGACGGGACTTGGATTTACAGATTTTTCCATCTATAATGTCTCCTGTTAAGATCTCAACTATGCCACCAATTACCTGTGAGTTTTTGACCTTAAGACAAACCATCCCCTACCACACCACTTAGCCTCAAGTTTTCTGGTTCAAATGCAAAGATTCAATTTATTGCTCATATCTTTTTGTTTTTCTCTTATGAATATGCCCTCAAAATTAAGAAGGTAAAGGACAGGTATGAGCTCATTTCAGGAAATAATGTGCTTTTTCACATATTATAATTTAATAAAAAGGGGCATATTGGTTCTACATCTAATCTACTGACTCCTGACTGTTCATGTTGAAGATGCATTACGGTGTAATGAAAAGAACTCTAAAGTTAAAAAGTTCTGGATGTAAGCGTAGACATTATCATTAATGTGTGTGAAATCCTGAGCCAGTTACTTAATCACTTTGATCCTCAGTTTCCCCATCTGAGAGTGAGAACAACAATGCTTCCTGTGCAGCAGTGTAGAAAGAACTCAATTCATCCAACACTTGAGTTTTCAGAGTATCTGCCATCCTCTAAAGTTATTGTCCTGTGGACAGATTCTATTGAGGGCAGTTCTCTGCACCCTACACAGCCAACCACAACAGATTGAACTGAGGTGAGTACACGCATCTTACCCCAAAACAGCCAGACTATAGGCTCCCAGTAACTGAAAAAAGAGTTTGGTCTAGAAAGGAGAATCAGGGCAAATAAGATTCTCTGTCAGAAATTTAACTTGAAAAACTTGGTGACAATGAAATACTTAGCAATAGGATCTGAACCTGAAAAATCATAGTACAGAGAGACAGAGAAAGATGCTGTCGTGGTTCATCAATGCTCCTTTTGTCTCCCTTTGAAAGGAGAGCCTGAGGGAAGAGCCTGGTGCAGGTGATTTCTTTGGGAGATGATTTCAGGGCGTAAGAGAGAGAGTGGGGACAGTGAGACAGGGAAGGGGGAAAGGTCAAAAAAGGAGTGTTAATGAATGGATAATTGCTGTGGGCAACTTCTAAATTCTTTGAGGGGCCTTCTCTAAATTTCTCAAGTTGACTTAAGGATGCCTCCCATATCACCCTAATTCTCATATCAGAACACTTAGAAAACTGTATTTTCATTGCTTATTTAAATAGATCAGGTGCATAGTTGGTCTTCATTAAATATTTGTTGAAGGAATGGATAAAGAAAGGAAGGATCGAGAAAGGAGAGTGGGGCAGGGTAAGAAAGAAAAGAAAGGAGGGGCATCTACAGTGTTCCATGAGTGAAGCTTCAAGGATATTATAGGAAACAACACAGAGGAGCTTCCAGAAGCTGCGTTGAGGAAGACAAATATTATAAGCACTTGTTATGAAAGGGGAAGTGCTCAGAGCATAAACCGAGGTGATAAGACCCAGTTAGTGGCATCAGGGAGTCATGCCAGAGGAAGTGAAGAAAAAAGTGTTCTTTAGAAGCTGTCAGAGTCCAGAGGGATGGTGATTACATACCCTAGTGATTCTTCAAATGCAAACAGCTTAAAAGCTGAATAAGACAGAAAATATATTGAAAATAGTTTTATTTGCTGTCTCAGTTGGCAAAACAGTAAGGAATTTGCAGAAGGCAAAAGCATAGGTGAAAATGAAAAAACTGTCTCCTGTGAGGATCTGAGGAGGCCCAGGGCTGCACTGAAGGCAGGAAAGCCTTCTGCTGAAGCGCGTGGAGGAGCAAGACCTTTGAGGATACTTCTGTAAAACAACAACGACAGAACAAAACAAAAACCCACTTTCTTCTTTTCTTCATACTCTTTGTATTCTTTGTATGTCTAAGTAGAAAATGATTTATCACGGATGTTATACATGATTTTGGACTTTTTCCTCCTTGTGAAATTCCAAGGTACCAACTGACATTCTGCTTTTAGTTCAACCTCACTAGATGTGAAGAATTCCAAAACAAGACTTTACTTGAAAGATTTGTCACCGACATTGAATTAAATAGCTAAGAATTCAATGCATAAATATCTATATATCTTAAGGTTATTTTGTTTAATATTATGTAAACTGGTGAACCAAGGGTGGGCAGTGGAAGTGGTCCGTCAAGGGGCAAGAAATAAAATGATGTACTGTATATAGGGAATTTGTAATAATCATAAGACCAACTAAAAGTCCAGACGCTTTCTTGTATCACCAAATGCCGGCTACACTACAAGGTTAGTGATAAAACACTCCTCCTTGAAAAAATCTTTTGTTGGTTTAAGTTCTAAACAATTACTGTGTTTGCTGGTTTTTAATAATGTAAATGTAATTTTCAGAGTAGAATATTTTTATTAACTTCCCTTAAATAAATTTGGAGTACATTTACATGGGAACTAATTTGGAGAACTCCCATTTGCACAGTGGACCCCACAAACACAAACTCAACTAAATGCATTTGTTTAGAGAGTAAGTTCTTTAATGTTTTGAAATTTTTCAAGCTTGTGTTGGGTACAACCTGTACGGTAACACCTATGGTTTGATGCATATTCCTGTATTTAAGCAATGAACTTGAAACGGTTGATGACAGCTATATGAGATTTTTCTTTTCTGAATTATCTTTTCCTTTTGATATGAAGTTAATCAGAGTAGAAAATAATCGCAAATTATGGACATTTACATAGAAAAAAGAGTCAAATTTCAAAGAAGAACGCCAGGAGAAATGACAAAAGATGCTGGTCTTACATTACCTGAAGAACAGTGTTTGAATCCCTCCATCATTTTCAAGGAGACTTGACATTCGTTCTAAGCAATGGATGAAATGATCTTAACTTCTTCTACCAATCAATCATTTCTCTGATATTTGCAGAAGAACATCTTTGGAAGTCTTTGACAAATATACTAAAATGTATAATAAATTGTCAGGTGAAGTTATTTCAGTGGAAACTTTTTGACTGCGGAAACATTTGAAGACCATTAAAATCAATTGCAATAGACAAACAGCATTGCAATTTCTAGAATTTATTATTTATGAATTTCTGCCAAATTTATCCTATCTTTAAGATTTTTCCTATTTGTCTATATCTGTTATTGTCTGTGAAAGAAATTTTTCAAAATTAAAATTAACAGAAACTGTGCTATCTACTGTGAGCAAAGGTAGACAAATCTGGCTGTATTGGGTACTGAACATAAATATGCAGAGAAGATCGATTCTGATGAAGTAATCGAGGAGTTTACATGTACAGTAGGTAGGTCAGTAGTGTGAGTGCTAGTGCACCAAGCTTGTAGAGATTGGAATTGTGATATAATCTCATCTTAATTAGTCTTCTGTGTTACTAATGAAATTTTTGTAAATATTTTTAGACTCCAGAAGGATATAAGGTTCTTCCTGATCTTACATAACTAAAATATGCTCTTTTAATGTCTGTGCAAACCATTTCTCTATTTAATCATTTGTAAGTGTTGGTTAATTGCTTTATAACACAAACTTAGTATCTTTCACAATCACCATGTGTGGCATGCAGTTTATGTGCCTTCCAAAGCCTCTCTTTCTGGTCTGTCTCCTGGGTGCCAGTCTGCGTGGGGAGTGGTGGAACCCACCTCATTTCCAAGTTGCAAAGCTCTAGCGCTGCCAATCACTTGTGTCAATGCCCATATGTTTGCAAGTGTCTGTGTCTTAAGAAGTCCTTTCCTGCTCTGGGAGCTTAAAGGTTTGTTCTTATGATATCTTCTAAAAGTTTTATAGTTTTGCCTTTCATATTTAAGTCTTCAATCCATCTGGATTGATTTTTCTGTATAGGGTGATTTAGGGGTTTAATTTCCTTTTTCCCCCTATTGATAACCCAGAGTCTTAGCACTGTTTTTTGAAAAGTCTATCATTTTCCCACTGATTTGCAACACCAGCTTTGCCATAAATCAGGTTTCCATATTTGCATGGGCTGTTTGTGGGTGCTGTAATCTGACCAATGTCAATTTCCTTTGTCTGATATCTCTACTGCTTGATTACCCTAACTTTACAATAAGTCATGATACCTACAAAAGAAAGACCATGCAACCCATTTTTCTTATTCTTCTTGACTATTATTGACCTGAGCACTTCCGATTATATTTTAGCTTAAGTTCTGTGAAATACCCTATTGACATTTTCATTGGAATTGCATGACATCTATTGCTGAATTTGGGGAGATGTTCACCATCTTTATAATACTGAGCTTCTCTATCCATTGTTAAGTCTTTAATATCTTTCAAAAGATTTTTGTAATTTTCCATAATGGGCTTTCATAATGTTCATTGGACTTTTTTCTAGGTATTTTATATTGTTGTGTATCTATGCGTGTGTGTGTGTTTGACTATTACAAAGTTTAGTTTTTAAAATCGCGTGTTCAAACAGCATATGGAATTCGATGCACTTTGGCATATTGATTTTGTATTCAGAAAACTTGCTAACTCTCTTATTAATTCTAATAATGTATCTTTCAATTTTTTTAAGGTTTTCTACATAGAGAATTATATCATCCGTGAATAATAAGAGTTTTGTTTCTTCCTTTCCAATCTTTCTACATTTTGTTTCACTGTCTTGCCTTCCATGCTGGCTAGGACCACTGCACCATGTTCAAATATAATTAGTGATCATACATCCGTGGCTTACACCCAATGGCTTCTAAGACAGAGGTAACGTTCCATACCTTAACCTGCATTATGGGTATAGAGAAGCTCATTTTGTTACTTTTTAAATTGTTCATATTTATTATACACATTTTTTGTATGCTTGCTTTGTTGACAATTTTTTTAAAAAAAATTTTTAAACATTTTAAAGGAAACTTGAATATAAATTAGCCAGTTAGGTGGAAGAGAACATTCTCAGGTGTTCAATCAGAAAAAAAGAGAGCAAGGGTTGAGAGACACCAAGCATGTGTCCTATTCGAGGAATGTTGGCTGCAGACAAAGAAGGGGAGGAGGGTCCTTCCAGATGAAGTTCTCAAGTGGGCAGAGGGCAGGTCATCAGGCCTTGTGACAGGAAGTTAATAGTTTTATTTCCTACTCCTACCCTCCTGCTTCCACACTTGCATGCGAACAATCTCATTCAGAGAGAAGCCAGAAACTCATAAACCTCCAACTTTAAAGATGATGAAGATGGCACCAGCCTTAGGATCCAAGATTTTGAGGCCCAGTGACCAGACTGTAATCACCTGCTATGCAAAGTCAAGACG
The DNA here is from genome assembly GCF_041296235.1 of Equus asinus. Classification (NCBI taxonomy): domain Eukaryota; kingdom Metazoa; phylum Chordata; class Mammalia; order Perissodactyla; family Equidae; genus Equus; species Equus asinus. The sequence goes on from NC_091792.1 coordinate 154,018,008, forward strand.
AAGGCTGACCAGTTATTGATGTAGTCAATAGAAAAAGCAAGTGGGGAGTTTCAGAGTCACACAGGTTGTAAGGACAGAAGGTTGGGGATCATGTCTTGGCCCTGACTACCTTGCCAGCATTTTTTCCCATCCCGTCTCCCTCCAGCACGATGCTGCATCATTGCAGCTCTCCAAAGGCACCAGATTCTTTTAAACCTCTGGGTTTTGATCAGGCACTTTCTTCTGTCTGGAATGCCCAAGCCTACATGGCTGAGCTCTTGTTGATTTGTTTTTAGTTCAGCTTAGATATTACCACCCTTGGGAGACATTCTCTTCTGTCTCTCCCACTTCTCCGAAGAAAGGTCAAACCCTTCCCTATGTGTGCTTCCTTTGTGTCTTGTATGTACCTCTCTGGTTGTACTTGTTCTCTTTTAGATGTTCAGTGACCCTTTCCTGGAAGACTGTGAGTTCCTCGACAACAGCACAGTACTATGTACACAATCATGAGGGCCAATATTTATTGAATTTTTGCTACACATCAGGAAATGTGCTAAGTGCTTTTCAAGAATTACCACTACAAGGTGTTGAAAAATTTCTTTTTAGATGGAGGTTGGGAGTGTTTGTCCAAACTCACAGAGCTAACTAGAGGCACAGCCGAATATCCTGATACCTATCCCATCGAACCCTGCCCTCCTCCAAGCACAGCCTTCACGTGTAGTTTGATCTATGTGGGTTCTTGGCACGTGACTTCCAAATCTGAGCCCCTTCCTTTACTGCAACAAATTTCCAGATATTCAGTCCACTGCTTTCAGAGCAGCAAGCCTCCCTCAGCCAATAAAACCAGCATCTCTAAGAATAACTACAGAGAGAGGGCCTAGCCATCCCAGGGGGCAAAAATTGCCTGTGAGCCAGCATTACTATCATTAGACAAGAAGTGAAATGGTTCAGGAGAGACCTCCTGTGAGCTCACGTGCCCTCCAACTGCTTCCTTTTCATCTCATCTCTTGCATTTGTTTGCCAAACTGAAAGGCTGGCCAGCTTTCCACTGTTGTTTTTCTACCGTGTGTGTGTGTGCGCATGTGTGTGTGCATATGTGCCAGTCACGCATGTATACGTGTGTGTGTGTTTTCCGTTTTATGGGCTAGGCAGGAACAAAAGCTGTTTTCAAACAAAAGCAAATTCATTTCCTTCCTTTCCTCCAAAGAACACTGATGCTCAAAGCTGAAGGGACTTAGCCTACTTAGGTGTTAGAAATTGTGGATACTGCAGCCAGATTTTAGGAAGAAATGCGTGAACACCTCTGACAGATGTTCTCTCAATGGCATGACATATTTCATGCTGGAATCATTCCTGAAAACCCGGCATATACGATGAAGGGAAGAGTGCCACATCTGGGATTAAAGGCGCTGACGACGACTCCAAACGAGGCTGGGTTTATTTGCCTATTTGTTTGCTTTTGTACGTATCATGTGCCAAGTCAAGGCTAAGCACATTAGGTGGATTTCCTCAATTCTTCTGGAACTCAGTGTCTCATTCTGTGAAACAGAAACCTCATTGTATTGTCCTGAGGACAAAGAAATGGAAGGAAAAGAGAGTTGACCTTTGCCAACTCCTCCAGTGGGGCATCTTGCTAATGGTGGTAACAGCAATTTCACCCGTTGAGCACATATTAAGTGTCAAATGCAATGCCAAGCACTTGATGTGAAATATTTGACCTTACAATACCCTCAGGGATGGGTGCTCCTATTAACGGTGGTTTACACATCTGGAGAGTGAAGAGTGCAGAAGGTAAGGAACTTGCCCAACGTCAAAAATAACAGAGGTGGGATGAAGATGAGTAATACGATTCCTAGAGAAACTGTTATTGCCCATTTAGTGCTCACAAGAAAACCACGGGCCAGATGCTGGAGTTCCCACTTTCCCGACAAGGAGGCCAGCTCACAGAAGGAGGGAAAGAGCGAACAACATGGAACAGCATCCTGTCTACAGCTGGTCAGTCATGCTCATGTTCTCGTTCCCTGATGCACACTTTTCTACCTGCTTAATTAGAGTTTATTTTTGGAAACGGCCTCCAACCACCTAAACTCACCCTTGGCTTCCCTTTTCCAGCTTTTATTCCTCTGTGCGCTCAAGAACCTGCCCCTTGCCATGCATTCATTCAGTAAGTGGCTTTTGAAAATGAGCTTTGACCAGGCATGGTGCTGGTCCCTGTGACCAGAAATAACCAAAACTGAAGGGAGTCAAAATGTACAAACTTCCAGTTATAAAACGTACGTCATGGGGATGTAATGTACCCCATGCTGAATATAGTTAATAACACTGTATTGTGTATTTGAAGGTTGCTAAGAGAGTAGATCTTAGTTCTCATCACAAGAAAAAAATTTGTAACTATGTGTGGTGATGGATATTAACTAGACTTATTGTGGTGATCATTTCACAATATATATGTCAAAGCATTAAGTTGTGCACCTGAAACTAATCTAATGCTATATGTCAATTATATCTCAATGAAAAAAATAGTAACCAAAACAGATGAAGTACTTGCCCTGTGGAGATCACAATCCAGTGACACGATGTCCCACCCAAGTTCTTTGATTGCCAAGGTTAGAGCTGCTACCATGTTCGTTCACTAGACTTAGCTCCTTTTTATCACATGCTTGGAACAGCTTCTCTGTGTTGGCTGTGGATGGCCAATTACTTCTGAGTTTCGCCCCTGAATTCAGCTTTTTTAGCTGAATTTAGCCACACTCTCTGCTTGGCCCTTGAACTGTTCTCTTTTTTAAACTCTGTAAATCATAAAATTTTTTAAAGTATTCAAAATGACAAAGAAAATAATAATGAACCGCCATGTACCCACCCATCACTCAGCTTTCTCAATTATTAGCATTTTCCCAACCTTGTCTCATTTCTCTGCTCCACACTTTTTCTTTGAGTTCTCTAAAGCAAATTTCAGATATAATGCTTTTTTAATCTATAAATAATTCAGCAGCCATATCTAACGGATAAGGGCACTTTCTAACAATGTTGCCACCATGCCATTATTATCTCTAGCAAAGTAAACAGCAATTCCCCAATACCATCTAATATCTGCTCCATATTTTCCTGATTGACTCAAAAATGTTCTTTTACACTTTGTGTTTGAATCAAGATCCAAACAAGGTCTTCATATTGCATCTGGTTGGGATGTTCTCCTAAATTACTTTTTTAAAATTAAATTTCTTATTTTGAGATAATCTTAGGTTCACATGCAGTTGTAAGAATATTACAGAAAGATCCTGTGTACCCTTCAGCCAGTTACCCTCAATGGCAGCATCTTGCAGAATTATAGTACAATGACACCTCAGAATATTGACAAGGAATATTGTCACTGAGCTGATTTTTGAAAACCATCAGTATTTCAGAACTCATAAAACGATAACAGTTAATGGAGAAATGCTTTTTTTCCTTGTTTAATTTACTCAATCTCATCGAACTTTACTTCCTTTGTGGAAAGGAAAACAATATACCAAGGTATGCCGTGACAGGGGCGTCCAGTGCAGACCTGCTTCACCGCGATCACTTTTTTCAAAAGGGTCAGTCCTCACCTCACAGAAGCACACAAGCCAGGGTGAGTGTGGGTCAGCTGCTCTGGTCTCCCTGCAACCCTACTGATTCCCTAGGATGTCCTGTCCCTGGGAACCCTGGACAGAGGTAGCGTCTGTGTAACTTTAGAGGACACTTTCATTATGCCTCAAGATAAAGGAATATTTGGGGATCAGCCCTAAAAGTGAGGCAGGCTGTGAGTCACTGTCCTTCCTGCCTCTTTCCCGATGGGGCCAGTGATCTCTCCAGGCCCAGGGCAGCAGACCCCACACATTCACACATTTGCTGGTTTGCAGAAAGAATTGCCTGGGGGTGTCACTACAAGATCTGCTGCTCAGTAAGTGATCTCACCTAAGGTTAATTTTTGGAGCAGCCAGATAGAAATCAATGGGCTGTTTTGTGTATTCCCAATATTTGCACCTGTCTTTTAAAAGAGATAACAGACCCATCCTCAAGGTCCCAAAGATTAGATGTGGGTGAGTGTGTGTGTTTGTGCGCGCGTGTATTTGAGAGGGCTCTGATATAGACATGTTCATAAAGGGAATGAAGAAAAGGAGTCTATGCTTAAGCACTCCCTATGCCCCAAGACCTGTGGTAGAAACTGCACATGCATCCTGCCTTTAATTGCAGACATTCGGATTTAGGAAACCAGATTTCTCTCTCCATTTTTACGATAAAGAGAGAAAATGTTCTTAAAATTCCCCAGCTGGTGACTGCAAGTCAAGATTCAAACCAGACCCCAGAGTGCATGCTCTTTCATCCTTCCAGTATTCTCTCTTCAAGTAACTGGTGTGCGCTGTGCTCTAAGGGTCATGGCAAGGTATTATGGGAACTTATGAAGGAATCGGGGTTTTTGTCTTAAGAAGAGAGAATACTAAGAGACATCGTAAAGACTGTTTGAACTTCTGAAAACCTCTCCCTCATCACACTACTTATCCATGCATAGCGCTCACTACTGGTGGAAAAAAAATATCATTTGTTATTTGCTCATTTGATTTTTAAATTAATTGGTTAATTAATTTTTGCTTATTTGATATTAGTTTATCTCCCCCACTAGAATTAAGGAGAGAGCATGTCTGTTTGGTTCTCTACAGGACTGCCTGGAACACAGAGGACACAAAATATATATTTATCGTATGGATAAATGAATACTTTGTGAATATTAAAAAGCTAAAGTGAAATGTCTGTGTCTGGGATTTAGCTGGTGCTTAAAAAAATAGGGTCCCCTGGGGCTGGCCCCGTGACCGAGTGGTTAAGTTCGTGCACTCCACTGCAGGCGACCCAGTGTTTCGTTGGTTCGAATCCTGGGCGCGGACATGGCACTGCTCATCAAACCACGCTGAGGCAGCGTCCCACATGCCACAACTAGAAGGACTCACAACGAAGAATATACAACTATGTACCGGGGGGCTTTGGGGAGAAAAAAGAAAAAATTAAATCTTAAAAAAAAAAAAATAGGGTCCCCTTTTGTGTCATGAGGAAGGGAATATGTTTGCTGCATTAAGGGCTGCACAAAGCTTGGCCCGAGCTACCTTTCCAGCTTCATCTCCTACTGCTGCCTGACAAACTTCTTATCTCCACTCTCCCTGGTTTCTTCCTCCTCCCTGGCTGCCTTAGGTGAATTCTGCCCCTGCACATTTGCTCACTCCGGCCCCCCACCAGCATACCCATCCCTGCTACCTTCCTCTCTCTCCGTTATTCTCTCTCCTGGTAGCGTATTAAAACCCTTTGGCCTGGGGACGGCCTGAAGGCACAGTGGTTAAGTTCGCACATTCCACTTTGGTGGCCTAGGATTCGCCAGTTCAGATCCCAGGCACGGACCTACACACCACTTGTCAAGCCATGCTATGGCAGGTGTCCCACATATAAATTAGAGGAAGATGGGCATGGGTGTTAGCTCAGGGCCAGTTTTCCTCAGCAAAAAAGAGGAGGATTGGCAGCAGATGTTAGCTCAGGACTAATCTTCCTCAAAAAAAAAAGAAAAAACAACCTTTGGCGTTTTGCCACCCCAATGAGGATCCTAATATGCAAACACAGTTGGGAACCACTGATGTTTTCTGGTATCTGTGCAGCTCAAGAAGCATGTGGCTAGAGGGATCTGAGATGTTGGCTGCCATTGTTAAGGGAAATTTGCAATTCTGACCCAGTGAGGCTGTATTTCAAAACCTGAATTACCTCCCACTTCCTCCTCTGTGTGGGTCCTGCTGGACACCTCCCTGCTCTGAAATCCTGTGGCCCATAGATTTCTCCATACTTCACTTGGAGAGGCGCAGGCTGTGTTCAGAACCCTTGGCAGGCTGGCTGCTTCGTGTCTCTTCTAGCTCGCCCGCGCTCATCGCTGAGAAACAGAAATGGCCTCTTCTTCCCCTGGTAAGAGGGAGAGATCTGACAGTTGGAGCTCCTCTGGGGAGGATGAGCTTGTCTCCCATTCCATTCGTCCCATTCCAAACCAGGAGCGCTGAACACGGGTACGACACAGTGATTAGACCCTCAGGGCCCGAGGACTGGGCAGACTCCAGTACTCGCGTGCTCCTCTGATGGCGAGGAACAGAGGGATCGTGTGCCCAGGCTTACTTTCTCCCACCTCAGAAGGCCATGTGGGTTAGTACCCAGAAGGTGGTGGAGAGGGGGTTCCAGCACCTCACCAGAAACTGGCTATTATATAGAAGCCCCTCTTGGGTGTGCAGATTGTCAACATTTTCGTATAACTTAAGATATTCAAAACCTTCCAGAAGCCAACACATGGGTAGGCACCAAGTTAAAAAGTCTTGTTCTAGATATAATTGTTGCTTTATTGAAATCACATTCCAATTCTACCTTCTCCAGGATAAATACTAGTTTTATTTGTTTAGAATTCAAACAACGTGTCTATGATATATTTACTTTGTATCTTCACAAGTTTTGTTTTGTTTTGTTTCATTTTTAAGGAGAAGCAACATGATAGAGGAAGGCAACTTTCACTTTTCAAATCTTTAGCGGAATCTGCCTTCAAGTCCCGAATCTGCTGTCACTTTACCAATTCGGTTCACCCGCCGCTGACGAGGAGTCGCACAGGCCGGCACTGCAAGCCACTGACTGCCCGTTGTGGTTAGGACCAAATGTAAGAGTGCTTCTGAAACATTAGAGTGCTATTAAAATGTAAGAAACAGTGCTTGCAATAATTTCATTGCTCTTGTTTCCAGGAAAATTAGCTCTGAAGGCCAGAAAATCTAATGTCAAATGCTCAAAACAGAAGAGGCGAGCCAGTAATAAAAGCATGAGCTTTTCACGGTAACTTCGAGTAGGTCTAAGAGTGTGTGTGTTGCTTTGCTGCAAATCCACAAAGACAGATGCACGATTAGACAACAATCTTCCACAGACTTCTACACCAGCTTTCTGTGTAGTCTCAATCCAGTGACTGGATGAGCCAGCTCTGGGATGTCCCTGCAAGCTCCCACTCCCTGATCCACGCCAGGGTTGGTTAGTGTTAACTAGTTATCTAAGATCTAGTTCTAATAAAACCCCAAGTCCATAATACTCATAGAGTTTCTGCCTCCCTGGTCGTACTCTGACTGGTGTGTGTGTGTGTGTGTGTGCCCACACTTGCTGCTTACACAGCCTAACTCTGACTCAGAGACGAGCTCTTCAACGTTTGCCATAGGCAATCCCGACACCCCCCACAACTCCCTGCCTGTTCCTCAGTGAATAAGGCTGTGAGAACGTGATTGCTGTGGTTGACCACAACGAACACATGCCTTGGAGCTTACAAGAAGTGCTCAGCCGTGGTTTTCCTGATCTGGATCAGAGGGTCGTCTTTCAGGATCTACTCTTTCCTTGTGAAATGACCTCAATGGAAACCCCAGGGCCTGTGAGAACAAGAGAGGCCTGGTAAAAACTGGGCAAGAAGCTATAGCTGTAGCTCACAGATCCAGCGATGATTTTTTCCCCCAGTGGGCTTGCGTGTGACAACTGGCATCATGGAAGAAAATCAGTAGTCAGGAGTTCTCAGATCAAGTGCTCACCTGCCATTACGGCAAGACACACACTTCACCTCTCTGAACCTTAAGCTTCCGGTCTTTAAATATAGCCAAGCATATTCAGTGCATGAAGCTATGGAAATGGTAAGCTTTTATGAATAATAAAATTCCACATACATATATAACGTATATTATAAATAAAATGTGATATACATGCACATAAGGAAAGCAAAACCTGTATGTGTTATGGAATCAGCACTTTATAGAAATCAGACTTTAAACTACTGGTCTACACTATCTAGCCCTGGGGTGGGTGAGCGAGTTGGAACTCCCCAGCGTATCTCGGAGCTAGCACCTCTAGCCGCCTGATTGGGAATGTAGAGGAGGCTAGTATAGAAGTCTGTGGAAGGTCCTTAGCCCTTCATAGATCCACCGGTGTGAATTTGCAGCAAAGTATCTAGTGGTAGACAGGGGTGACAACAGTCAGCAGAGCTGGTGATCAGTACAACGGGCTTTGACTCCAACTTCTTATGTGGTGGAAATGCCTGTGTTGATGCTGTCAGCCCAGTATTACTGCTGTATGCTAAGTCACCTCTAACAGTGGCCCCACTGGCCACAGGACAAACTCCCAATTTCCTAACAGAGCACTCACAATCTTCTATGGAGTTCTCCAAATCTTCTATGGAGTTATCCAAGTTCTATGGAGTGCAGTACATTTTCAGCTTTTTCTGCTAATGACCCCACTGTTCACCTTACTTTCTGTGCACAATGAAATATTTGCTGTTTTCCAAAAACAGCATCAGTTTTCATCCTCGTACCTTCCATCCTCCCATAATGCTTTCCAACCTGCTTCTGCTTAGTGGCTTACTTACCCTTCAGTTCTCTCTCAAACACTACAGTCATGAAAAGTTGAGAAGCATTTAGATCAGGGAAATTTGACTGCTCCAGGGCTGGCAAAGGAGAGCTATCCTCAGCCAGCATCCATTGTATCCTCTGGTATTTGGGGCTCAGAGCCTCTCTCTGAGGAATGTAGGGAAGGAATCCAACCCACATATCTTTTGCCTTCAGCAGATTTACCTAGGGGTAGAAGGACACGGTGAGAGGAAAAGAACCAGAACTCTGTCCAACTCCTTTTGCAGTTGAAATTATGAAAAGTCTGATAGACTCTAGTGACCCTGACCCAGGGCATAAGAAGGACTGGAAAGCCCTGAGAGGAGCCCCCCCAGAAGAAGAGGTGAGGGGCGGACATGGAGGTGGGGTCAGCTGTGAGAGCTAACTCTCTCCCCAGTGTGCAACTGGCACTAAAAGCTGTTCAGATCAGAACTCTGGCACTGTGAATGTGTCTTGGGAGGAAATGATTAGACAGCGTAAATCTAAAACATTATCCCACTGAGGATGTATCTAGCGGCCTCAGCAGAATGGCTAAGCAGGACCCTGAGAGAAGACGTGTCCCCTCATAACTCAAGGACCCATCATGGCCAGGAAGTGGGGATGGGGGAGCAGAAAGGAAGGCACCAGGGCACCAGTGTCAGCAGCTAGATCGGGTGCACATTGCCGTGGGTTTTAGAACTTCAGCAGGTGGTCAATAGCAGCTGCAAGATGGTGGCCCTAGAACAAAAAAGCCAAAGGAGGGACTGTCCACAGCATTAGTGGCTAGAAATATGAACATCAGACAGCATGATTCAATTCCTCTTATTTTTTTCTTTTACTGATGAAGATTCGCTCTGAACTAACATTGTGCCAATCTTTCTCTATTTTTTGAAATGGGGGCCACCAGCACAGCATGCACTCTAACAGAGCAGCGTAGGTTTGTGCCCAGAAACCAAACCCTGGCCGCCAAAGTGGAGTGTGCTGAGCTACATCACTAGGCCACCAAGGCTGGCCCTCAATTCCTCTTTTAACAACAGTTTTAAGTAAGAATATAAGACCCCTACTGACTCCTAAACAGTAAAAGTAAAAGAAATTTTGAGAAATTGAAGGAATGAAAAGTTGAATTCCTGCTACTTGTGTTAATTGGAGCTTTAAGCCACTCTCATTTGCTTGTGTAATGGAAACCTAACTTTCTTTTGTTATCCCACACAGATGAGGCTTTGACAATTGAGTTAAACAGATGAGGAAATAAAGCCATGAAGGAAAAGGAAAGGAGAGAAAAAGAGAAGTAATATGGTTTCCAAGCGCTGCCGGCTGGACAGAGGCAGTCCTTGCCCTCAGGGCACTCCCACCCCAGAGCTCATTTGCTTCTCATAACAGCCCTGCAAGGGAGGCATTATTATCCACGTCTACCTAAAGAAAGTGAAGCTCAGAGAGGCCAATCAACTTGCTCAGGTTCTCAGAAGAGGCAAGTGGCAAAGCAAATTCTCCAGAAACCTGAGCTATTATACTTGCAAGAGATATATTCCCAGTCACGTAGATTTCTGTCCAAATTAAAGGCAGATGACCATAGAGAGCTCATTTAGTTTGGGACATTAGCAAACACAATCATCTTCTAGGGAGGTAATATTATCACCCAATATCTTGCCTCTTTTCTTCCAGACCTTTCCAGTCATAGCAGATTGCCAGAACTAGAAAGAGAGGTGTGCTCTTGGTTAGTCCATAATTATAGTTTAAATACTCCACCTTTGATACTAGGAAGTATTTTCTCAACTACAAAATTCTTTTTTTGTGACAATCCCACCAAACTGGATTTTGGGGGGAAATGCTAGTTTTATGTGTGTGTGTGTGTATAGATATATATATATACTTGGCCCATCTGCATATATATTAGCACTAATTGGCTAATTGGATGTGACAAGTGGAAGCTAAAACAAAGACTTAGGGAAGAGTATGTTCTGTATATTCCAGATATTTTATCATGCGCCTGTGTAACATTGCCTCCTTCTATGTTCACGACAATCTTAGAAAATAGGTATTTCTATCCATGTTTTAAAGATGAAGAAAGAACAGACAAATTAATTTCCTTTCAAAGTATGTAGCACAGGTACGTAGCAGAATCTATTATTAACTCTAATTTTGAACACCTTTGTTAACGAAAGAGACCAACACCTAATTTTAAAACTGACAATAAACCGCCCATTTCTTGCAGATAAAGGAGGATGTCTAGTTTGATAACATTTCCATATCCAATGCCCAGGAAAATGCCTTGTAAATAGGAGGTGATCAATGTATTTGTTGATCGAAAGAGTCCTGAGGGAAGGTTTCCTGTGGCCTCTTGACATTGTTCTGGAAATGTCCTTAATGCTCTGAATTCTATTTACAGAGATAAAAACCTGGAATGGAATGTATATAATTAATTTCTAAACTAAGCTTGGGTCTACTTGACCTAAAATGTGGGAAGTCTACTTCTAAAAGCCGAAACCAGAGCACACTGCACTGATAACACGGTGTGTTTGCAAGAACATTTGACACTTAAAAGTACTTTACTTTTATGGGGCTATTGTCAATATTTAGTCTAAAAGGTTTATGTATACAACAAATCTCTGGAATCCTCCCCCAAAAGGAGGACATTCCTCAAGCTTTTCTAAATAAATCCAGAATGGCCCATCTGCACCTCTGAGTGTAACAAGGATTTTTCTGGAACCGCAAGGATGCTAGGTTTTTGACACTTTCATTAATATGGCCTCACCTTTACTATTTAATCTCATCTCTTGGGTTCAGACACACACACACACACACACTGCTCCAAGCCTTAAGACAAAGATGGGAAAAGTAGCAGCTATATTCAGATTTTAGAGCTTAGATCCTTGTTAGAAATATGAGAGAAGCAACCAAAAATGATTAATAACACATATAACACAATCAGGCACCGATTGCAGGATTGGGTGTAGGTTATGTCAGATTTAAATGAGCAAAGGGCAGGTGAATGTTAGAGGACCCCAGAAATGAAATGAAGGTGAAAGAAAATACTATATACCCAAATTAAACCTCTTTGCCTTGCAAATAATCGATAGTCACTCAAGCTAACTTACACAGAAATGGGAAGTGTATTATAAGGATAGAAGTATACGTGTCCACTGGATTCTCCAGGAGGCAGATGCAGAGATAGATTTAGGAGCACAGTGATTTTTTGGGAGATAAGACCTGTAAAAGAAAAAGGGGACAGGAAAGGAATTGGGCAGGGAAAGCTTTCCAACTGACGCAGATCAGCCCCTGTGAAAGTGAAGGGGGAGACACCAAGATTGAGCAGGGAGAGCCTCAGCTGTGATACAGTTCTGAAAGTCTCAGCCAGCTCAACAGGAAACTCTAGACCAAAGATTGGCCCTCAGAGGAGTCCTGTGTTGGGCAGAAATGGCGGGGCTTGAGTACACCCACAGCACTCAATCGTTGGCTATGGGATGGCCAGGAAGAGCGTGGTGTGAGGGGACCACAGCCCCCTTACTGTGACTGATCTTGGACTGCAGTTGATACTCATCACTCCCACCTCCATTATCCATTCTAAATCCCCCACCCCTTCAATATCACATCTGTGGGTCTTAGTGGCTGTACCAGTCATGGTTCTCCAGGCAATCAGAACCAAGAGGATCTAGATGTAGAGAGTTTTAACTCTCTCTCTCTATCCCTATTTATCTAACATATTCCTCTGTCTCTCTCTCTCTCTCTCTCTCTCTCTCTCTCTCTCTCTCTATATATATATATATATATATATCTCCAGAGAAAGAGAGCGAGAGAAAGAGATTTATTTGAAGGAATTGACTGACACAATTGTAATTGATTTACACAGTTGTGGGGCTGGCTGGGGAAGTCCAGAATCTGTAGGGCAGGCCAGCAAATTGGAAACTTAGGCAGGAATTAACATTACAGTCTTGAGGTAGAATTTCTTCTTTCTCAGAGGAACCTCAGTTTTTGCTCTTAAGCCCTCCAGCTGATTAGATGACGTCCACCCACATTGTTGATGGTCGTCTTTTTACTTAAAGTCAACTGACTGTAGATGTTGAGCACTCTACAATATATCTTCAAAGCAACACCTAGATTAGTGTTAGATTAAATAGCTGCGTATGAAAGCTTAGTCTAGTTGCCACATAAAATTAAACATTATAGCAGCTTACCTGGGTATGTGACCCAGACTCTAATTCCTGAGTGGCCTCAGCTCTGGAAAGCATTCCCTTTTCTGAACAGTTCTCTGGATGTGCAGTCACAACTTGGCAGAGGGCTACTGAGATCACCCAAAGTCTACTCATATTCCCCTACTTCATGAGCAACAGCAGTCATACCAAGCACTGCTGATCAGGACCAATTAGACTTGCCTAGATGGTGACTCCTCTTCTCTCATGATGGATCGTGGACACAGGCTCCAAAGTGTCTGGGCGGCAGCCATAGCATGTAATTCAGTGGGACCCTTGCTGTGTCCCCTGGAAGGAGTGCACTCCCTGTGGGGACAGAACCTCTCATCCTACCACACCGAGTTGCAAGGACAAGAAGAACAAATTTTCCCAGTGGGTCACTGAGAATGAAGGTAAGTAAGGTCGCTCCTGCTTCCACCCTTTGATTTCCAGACTTAGGTATTTTTCCTACTGGAGATACAGGGCCATAGAGAGTTCTCTGAGCCATTGTGTATACTGCATCCTGAAGGATGGCATCCCCTACTCAGTGCTGCCTCTGAGCAGGCCTCAGCTGAGCCCATGTGTGATTGGGTTGCAGGTTCTGGATGGCACCATGGAGTCCCCGGTCCTGGATCCATTCCTGCAGTTCCTTTGCTATGAAGTGGGAACCCAGTTCAGATGCTACATTAATTAGGATCCTATGACTCTAGATCAGCAACTCTAAAAGTCACCTCAGAGTGGTGCTAGCTGAGATTCTGTGGGCAAGAAAGGCAAACCCATACCAGGAGTAAGTGTCCCTTACTGAGAAAACAAACCATTGCCATTCAGGATGAAAAGGGACTAACATACTCAATTTGTCATCAAGTGGTCAATTGGAACAGTGCCAAGTTTAGGGCTCAACAGTGTTCTCTGCTGATGGTGAGTTGGATATTCAAAGGTGGCTGGAGTTGTATCAGCCTTGGGCTAGACAGTGGCTGAAACCGGATTTGCTCTCAGACAGTCTTGCTCCAGAGTCTGTGCCTTTAACTACTGTGCTGCAATGACTCTAAATAGACACACAAAAATGTTTGTTGAATTATTTTCCTTTTGGATTTCCATTTCCAAATTTTCAAATAGCAGAATGGTTTAGCATGATTGGTTCAGAGGTTCTATTCGTAGTCCTATGAACCATGGGTCAAGGGAAAATAAATAGTAAAAATGTTGTGTTGTGTAATGCTCCCACTCACCGCCCACAGCATGAGAGGGAATAATTCTCAAAGAGAAGGAATCATAGCAGATTGTGGGCCAGGCAGATTACCCAAAGCACACTGGTCACACCATTATATATTAAGGTCAGGTGCTGTCTTAGGCATTCTTTTGTTTGTCTTTGTAGCAGCCATGGAGATGCACCACCCAGATCCCCCTTCGATGAATTCTACCCTGCTCCATCTGCTGAGAGTGTTTAAAGCACACGACTCTCAGCTCTCAGCCCCTTTGGGGATTGCTTTAGCTGCAGAGAGCCACCTTGCCCTAGGTGGTACACCATCTCAGAGTGACATGCAGTGTCTGATCAGTGTGGGAATATAAAGGCCTGGTCATCTTGGTCCAACTCGGGGCAAGTATGAACGGCCACTCTAGCTCCACAGCTCCCACAGGACCAGCTGCATTTGCAGCTCCACTTCTCTCTCTGCCCAATGGTGCTTTCCTCCCCTCCCCTCCAAGGGCATTGATCTCAGGGTCACTCCTTAATAGACATCCTGCCCTCCAAACCCTGTCTCAAGATCTGCGTCCTGGGAACCAATCTGCAGCTGAGTGTTACTGCAAATGGGCGATCCATCTTGAGTGGGAACGGAGCTTAAGCGGAAAGTAACTTTCTACTGTCAAAATATGTTTTAAATATTTTTTTCTTTAAATATTCTTTCTTTTCATAGCAGAGAATGAGGCCTCTATAAGGAAAAGTCCGTAAGACTAGAATGAAGAGAAATAAGGAGAGCTACAGGACCCAGGAAACAGAGGAGGAGAAGGCACGCTTGGTTTAATCAGGGGATGGGAGCCGCTGTCTGCTGAGCATATTGCAGGAAGGGAATTCCTGCGCACTATCGCTGACAAGCAGGCACCAACAGGAGCAGCAAGCAGGTGCAAGAGCCAAGACAAAGGGATGTCCAGCAAAAGTCACAAGAGCTGGGAACCAAACTCATAATGGCTTGATGCAGACCAGTGTGGGACATGAATGAGAGCCTCAGCAGGATTTTAAATGCTAGCAATTACCGAAAGCAAAAAGTCTTGGCTGGTTCTTATGTTAAGTACTCTTTTATGATCCCAGAGTATTATAGCAGTACCCTATTTTAGTAGTCAGGACAGTTTTGTAACTATTTACTCTTTTTGTTTGTTTGTTTGTTTGTTTGTTTGTTAGGCCTTGGTAGAAAGTCCATTCATGAGCAAAGTGGAAACTCATAGGAACACAGGCAGAGACATGGGGAGATTATATAGCAAGATTCAGCCAGCCACACAAATGCGTCCCTCCATCCTCACCGACATCCCTTAGTGTGAGGGTGCTTCTCCACCAGAGTCCCCTGAGCGGGAAGATCCTCAGGCTATAAGGAAAAATTCTTCTGTCAGGCTCCATCTCAGTCAAGCCACCTGAACCCCTAAGACACAGCTCTCCTGAGCATGGAAGCTCTTTACAGCTACACAGGAAAGAATCTCCTTGATGTGATCAGCCCTCCCCAGCAAGACGTACCAACATGGAGCCAGAGTTCCCACTCTGGTAGGTTGTAACATCAACTGGAAACTATTTGTAAAGCCAACTGTCACTTTTGACACTAGGCATTTGGTAAGAAGGCCAGCCTCAGGTCCCCTGGCATCCATCTTTCCCCAATCCAGCCGTAGAAACAGATGAAGGGAGAATGTCTGGGACTCACGACATGCAAGAGGAGACCTGGGGAAAAGCAGACATCTGGGAAGAGAGAGGAGTGGAACTTGGGGTAGATGGGGTGGTTCAAAGGACCCGAGTACTGCATGGCGTGAGGGGTGTAGTGTGGAAGGAAGAAGGTGAGTGTGTAAGACAGTGGCTCCAGGCTGGTGGCCACGTAGGAAGGGATGTCCCTGAGCCTGGGGCTTGGAGACGACACCTGGGGATTGGCTCATCAAACCCAGGGGCCATGGCTAATGTTTGACCTCTTCCAACCTGTCAGCCCCCTGTCTGTAGGGTTTAGGATCGCTCTCTGCAACAGGATGACAGAGCAGTTGGGAACTTGGGCTCTGCAGTCAGACTGCCTGAGTTCCGCTCCCCTCTGCCACACTAGCTGGGCAACCTTATGCAAGGTAGTTAACTTCTCAGTGCCTCAATTTTCTCATCTGTAAAATGGGAATAATAATATGGAATAGTCACTTAGGGCTGTGTGAAGATTAAACAAAACATTATCCTCAAAGCACTTACAACAGTGGCAGGCAGGAAGTTCAAGTTCTCAGTGATGTTAATTATCTATCCATCTATCTATCTATCTATCTATCTATCTATCTATCTATCTATCTATTTATCTATCTATCCATCCATCCATCTATCTCTGATTAAACTTCCTTCAAAATTAGACATGTGTGTGTTTTCTCTTCTCTCTTACCCACACCGAAGATGCGACAGTCACCCAGAGAGATCATCGCACCATAACAATGACTGAGTTTTTCTGACCAATGTCCCAAGTCCACCCTCAGGATGATCCAAGTAAGTTAACTACATATGATGGTCTTGGGAAATCCCCTTAACTCTCTGGGCCTTAACATCTCTATTGATAAAATGAAGGGTTTGGAATAAGTAGGTCTTGAAGGGCTCTTCCAATTTTCAACCTTCTGATTCTATTGTTCCCTCCTTCTCTATCAAATGTATCAGTCGTCAGTGAACTGGTATTTAGTGAAACACCAATTAAATAGAACTTGTCAAACAGAGACGAAGTCTGTGATACTAGACCTCTACTACCAAATCCTAATTTTATGGGACATTCTCAGTTCAGTGGCTACCCAGACACCAATTTTCCATACTTCCCTCACTACCATCTACAGCCTGAATGGTGATTACTGGTGCAAAGTTTAGTCACTCTGTAGTCCTATGAAAGTCTTGGCCTTCTCCAAAGCCCCCCTGGTTAAGGTCACTGGGATTGTCTTCCCAAATCCTGGAAGAGTATGATGCATTGTAGAAATATTTGGAACCACAAAAGGAGAGACAGAGGAAAAAATTTACCAGCACACTCATTCCTTGTGGCACAATAATCCTTTCACTGGTTCAGAATTTATTCCCCCCAGAGAAAGGATTTTCTAGTTGTGGGCTAGCCAGGAAAGGGGTGGAGTGAGGTGGAGGGGTGGGAGGAGGGTAGGATCAGTACATTGGACTCTCCCCCCCACCCCCGCTTCGAGTTCATAGATTCAGCTCTGTTGTTATTTGTTTTCTTTGCTTATTCTTTGGAATTCTCTGTGTAGGAAAGTCCACTGGAAAAAAGCTTTTATGGTTCAAAAATTTGAAAACCTGAAGAATGTTTCCCCAGATAGAATCCTCATGACAAACTCATGCAGTAGTTATTAATATTATTCGTTGTTACTAACAAAGTTCAGCAGACCTCAGAGTGATGGGAAAACTCGCCCACTAATCAGTCACAGAGCAGGGACTCAAAGCCAGGACGTCTGATCACAAATGCATTTATTCTTTCCACTACGTCTCAGCAACTTCTTTGAAATTTTATAGTAAGAAAATTCTGGACTTCTTAGGATTGTATGTTTTCCAACTTTATTCAAGATTAATTCAGTCGATTTTAAATAAATCCCTTCTCCAATAATAATGTCTACCTTTTTATGCAATTGTTATGTGTCAGGCACTGTGCTCTGCTTTAAACATAAATTAACTCATTTAGTTTCATTTAATCTGCCACCAAAATGTATAAGTTAAGTACCATTATTAGCCCTTTTTTTACATATGAGGAAAATGAGACTCAGGGAAGTTAAGACTCTTGTCCAAGTTCAAATAGCTAGTTAGACACTGGTCCAGAAGTTGATCCTAAGCAATCTTACTAATCATAGCTTATACATTACTAGATGGGGTATAGTTGAGTTTAGGTACTGGGGACTCTGAGATGAACGAGACATTGTCCTTTTGCTTACGTAGCTCACCTGTAGGCACACGGCCTCTAAAATAAGGTTTAGTGTAAAAATAACTACATTGTCACAATAACTGTTGGTATGCAAATCAGTGGTTTAGAAATAAAAATGTATTTGAGATCAGTTTTAAATAGTGTCAGAATTCTTAAAGAACTGCATAAGATTGAGGTATTTCTTAAATTTTTAGGAAGATAATTCATGCTAAGCTTCAGGAAGGTTATTGAGAAAATCTCAGAGAATATACCCCATGACAGAGGCAATGCATAAATCATGGTGGACATGAAGGCAGAAGAATATTATCCTGAAGAACTAGCTCTCATGTTTGATGCGGGACTGCACGCCAAGGCCTCTCTGGGAACTTGAGTGAAGAAATCTGAATATTAAAGAAAGGGATGAATTATTCTGCTAGGTCCATGGTTTATGAATGCATGTGCATTGTCTACCAAGTGTTCTCAGTTACTGAGAGCATAAAATTCAACTCTTAGCTCTGTTTCACCACTGTTAATGATGCACAGACCAGCGTCTGTTTAGAAAAACATTGTAGGGTGATGTATTTTCCGCATTTCGACTTCCATGCTTGCTTTAAATAGTTCCCTGGTAGGACAGCAGTACGTGGGTTTTGCTTTAAAGCATGCTCAATGTAAAATTAAAATCACGATTTGAAAGAGAAAAGGCAAATTGGACAGATGTTGCAGACGGAGACTGCTGGAGGTGAGTCATGGCCAAGCAGTTGGCGGTGGAATGTTCCTTACACTTAGAACTGTCAAAACAGGCTTTCAGTGCACACGAGGTGAAATGCAACCCTCCAGAGAGGAATTTCCATCATCATAAAATCTAATCTCCCTAATTTCAGTCCCGGGAACCTGTGTTTCCTGTCAAATAAGACCAAGGTGGAGGCAAGCAGGAAGCAGTAGGTTAAATGTTCACTCTATTTGGTCTGGCTGGAGTCTTCTCTTTTGCCTAATCAGCTTCTGAAAATTGGCGAGAATACTGAGTCAGGGTGGGTTATTGGTTGTTTAGAGAGGGTGGGCGGGGAGAGACAGCAACAAGAAAAGAGGAAGAGATGTGGACTAGTACTGAGGGTCTGGAAACCTTTCTGCTGACACTTTCCAGAGCCTTCATTTTTGTTAGTTTCTTTGTTTTAATATGTAAATTTTGAGGGTAATGATAATTATCTCCTGGAGTTATTGTAAAGAAAAAGAAAACGTGAAACATTTCTACCAAGATTGGTTTATAAGCTATAAAAAGCCATGCTATTATTGGTCATGGTATATTCTTTATACTTTTTTTTTTGACCATAAGACAAAATAACTCACAGGATAAGCAAAATGGAGCAAATGATATGCCGGTACTCCCCATGGAAAGGTGGAGATGTGTGAAGGAAAATGATGGAATTTGGTTTGGAGAGCCTGGATGCCAGTCTGGCTCTGCCCCTCATGAAGGTACAATGGGTTGATATATGTAAACTTTTGGAGGGGTGCCGCGCCATAACCATGTCAGCGAAGATTAGTTATAGTTGGCAAGGCTTTTAACTTTTCTGAGCCTCTATTCTTTGTCTATAAAATATGGATCCGTTCACCTACTTCACAGCCTAGTGAGGGAGGAATAAACAAAGCAATATAGAAGAATGGAAATTATGAAATATTACAAATTGGCTATTATTATTATTTTTGTTGGAGTCTGTGTTTTTATACCAAAGCTTAAAAGAACATATAACAGTATAAATATACATATATATAAAAATATATATATCTCAGCAGAGAACTTGATATTATGAAACTACTTTATTATTTTCAGGAACATGAAATAAATGCTAAATTAAGTGTTTTGCTTTTGCCCTAATTTGAGGGTGACACAATCAGCTTTAATAAGTATGAAGACCGTTGTGGAAAAGTTTGAATATCTGTTTAAAGGAATATGCAGAGGCTCTAATGGCCTGTACTAACTGTCAGATTAGAACTACAGAGGCCCACACTCAGATGCTAGTGGTGATGATGAAAAAAATGTATTTATTATGTTTAAGAGAATTTATAAGATTTATCACTTAACAGAACAGTAGCAGGCAGCTTGTGACTCAGACGGTCTGGAAATTACAGTCTCCTTCTAATAATGCTTCATGCTTCTGCTGTACTTTTAACTTTTTCCTACACTTTCAGATCAATGGCCTTGAACTGAAACCAAAGGAATGAATTACAGCCTTCCATTCTTGTCCAGTGTGGAATGACATTGTGTAACAACTTTGATATAGCGGGAACAGCATACTATTTGTCATGAACATGACCTGGGTTCAAATCCCCACTGGGAATCACCTTCTGTGCTTCAGCTTAGGAAACCTTGTTTCTCTGAACCCCCATTTAAATTATTATAATAATTATTGCACCCTCCTTCCAGGGCTGCTCTGAGCTTTCAACGAGACAATGCGTGCTACCCCAGCATCTGTGCCTGCACGGAACGGGCACTTTGTAAAAGTCAGCTCTCTTCTTTTCCCTCACTCTGTCTTAGACCTCATGGTTCTATGATAAATACCCCAAAAGCAGTGTTATAGTCATACTTACAAATTCTTAGATTTAAATAGGCTTTGCAATAAAACCTTGAAAATCAACAAGTGAAATTCTCTTGACAGATGAATTAGTAAACAGGCTTAGAGAGATGCATGACTTGCTCAAGGTAATACTTAATTTTCAGCTGAAACATGACCAGTAGACTTAGTGTCCAGGCTTCGCGTTCACAAGCATTCCCCAAGCCCAGACATGACCTACGTTTCTTGGTTACTTCAATGGATATACGTATATATGCCTTCAAGGGGCTTAGATTCCAATAAGAGCACCCCAAAAACAATCCATACCTCTGGCCTCATTCTAAATACCAACAAACAGCTAATAGCAAAATGCTCCCCAGCTACCTTCTCTTTTCTGCATGCATGAATGCAGAATGCAGCCACGCATCTGTTTAGTAATGGAATAGGCCAACAGCATACCCCATGTAAGACACTCTGTTAAGCACCTGACAAAGAGGACATTACAATTCAGCCCAGGAGAGAAGAGACGCACAATCAGCTGCAGAGTGAGTCAGAGCACAGATTTCAACATCAGAAAAAACTGAGCTCAAATCCCACCTCCGCTCCTCAGTATGTGATCTGTTGGTCAGATTCCTAAACGACTTCAGGCCTTTACTCACTTCTCTATATTCTGTGAAGAATTTCACTTAGTTTCAGATACGTAATGAACATCAAATATTATAATGTCAAAAAAGGATTCAGCCTGTTATCCAAGTTCTCAATCAATCACTCAATCCGTGGTGACAATT
Source organism: Equus asinus (assembly GCF_041296235.1). Classification (NCBI taxonomy): domain Eukaryota; kingdom Metazoa; phylum Chordata; class Mammalia; order Perissodactyla; family Equidae; genus Equus; species Equus asinus. The sequence goes on from NC_091792.1 coordinate 154,038,988, forward strand.
GTTAATAGCCAGTCTATATTAATAAGAGAAGTGAAACAAAAGCGCTATGTGACTACCTTCTAAATTAGGGGTCAATAAACTTTTCCTGTAAATGGTCACATAGTCAATATGTTCAGCTTTGTGGACTGTAATGTCTGCCTCATGACTATTCAGTTCTGCTGTTGTAGCCTGAAAGCAGCCTCAGACCGTATGTAAACGAATGGGTTGGCTGTGCTGTAATAAATCCAGAAACAGCAGAGGCCAGCCTGCGGGCCATATTTTGCCAACCCCTGTTATAAATGGAAAGTTACAGGAAGTTTAACGACAATGAATGATTGGTGGCTTAATGCAACTAGAGGATTTAGCAGACAGAAGACAACAGCGGCGGAAGGAATAGCATAAACAGAGGCAAGAATGAGGCGTGGTTTGCAGCAAGTCTGGTGTTTACTTGAGCCAAGCTCCTCCATCCTGCATCCCCAAGCACCCAGGCCAAGTTTGCGCATATAGAACAAGTTCAGTGAGAGGAAGCAGGGAATACTGGAGCAAAAGACGTTCTTTCTTGTATTTCAACGCCCTTCCATCCTTACTAAATGACAGCTTTGAGCAGGGAACTGACGTGATTGATGATGTGTTTGCTGCAATGAAAGTGCAGTGGCAGCTCTCTTGAGGCCAAATAAACAAGTAACAAGATAACTAATTCAATCAGAAGAGAGGAAGTAGGTGGAATGGAGTATAACACCTCTAAGTCTGGCTTTTAGGATAGACATGTGGAACATCGAATATGGGAAACAGAACTAGCTTGGAGAGCTAAAAAAGACATTGAAAAATGAACTATGGGACTTTGGGCAAATCATTGAATCTGTGTGAGAAATGGATCAGATCATCTCTGAGCCCTTTGAGATGCGGAGATCAATGATTTCTGATTGAATTTAGTATTGGGAACACTGTTATTTTGGGTCTCTGATACTTAGCAGGCAGACTAAGCCCAATGTATTAATCTGTAAGAAAGGACAGTGAAGTCACCTGTACTACTTGAAAACTCCCTTTATCTCTCTGTCTCCTTTTCACTCTTTTCTCCTTTTCTTGATTGTTTGGCTTAGTTTACCTTTTGGTGTCCTGTGGACCACGTGTATTTGAATCTATAAGGTGGTGCATAGGCCTTGGCTCCATCTCATTGTATCTGAGGCTCTGACAGAACATTCCCAATGATGGTGCCTGAGTGGGTTTTCCAAAACACTGAAGTTTTCACATCTGTCCCCTGCATTAAACAAATCAACAACTTAAAACCCTCTCTGTTCACTATAGCAAACAAGTCTTTCACTGTCTGATTCTCACATGGCTTTTCATTTTTAGACCCTATCCCATGCGTCTTGTCTAAGTATACGAACCACAGAGTTTCCAAAATTCTCCAAATGGTTTTATGTTGCTGATCCTCTGCTTACATTGTTTCCCGCTATTGGGGTTACCAAGGGAGTCCACGAAAATACAACTCCCCTTTCCCCCCTGGATTGTGAACAAGTAGAGAAATAAAGCAAAGAAAAAATAGGAAAGCCAAACATGATACTTATTACAGATAGAGGCCAAGATGGACAATACATCCTTAGGTAGATTAGTCAAGTCTGCTTGATAACACCAATCTCTTGATCTAGAGAGACCTGACCACTTACACTCAGGCAGTGCTGGGTAGGTCTCCCCTGCCTGTAAATCCTGAGGCCTAGATGGCTTCACTGAGCTGAGCATTCCCAGTTATTCCTTCCAAATGACTCAGCCAAGTAAGTCATTTCACCAACTCATAGGCTAAAGGGGCAGAGAAAGGCCCAGAGTTACACTAATTGAGCTTCTTTCACAGGATAGAAATGTTACCAGTGGGGAGGAAGTGTTCCTCACTAACACCGTTGTTGAGAATGCTTTCTTATCTCCAGAGCAAACAGTGCTTATCCATCAAGACTTCACCCAGGCATCATCAACAGAGTCCTGTCAGTAGAGGCCCCACTGAACTTGTGTAAGAAGATCTAAACAAGAACAGCCTGGTAACATCCCATCGCTCAATGATGCACAGCTCTACCTCCCAAAAGACTCAGGTTCTTGAGGGCCATGGGCAAAAACATTGCTTTTTATCTGCTCTGCATCCTTTTCCCATTCTTGTTGCAATAGGACCTCAGTTTTTTCTTTAGGGATCTCCTTTCTTAATTTACATGAATTTTGATGATGCTGTCAATCAAGATGCCAATCCAGGAATGGTGAGTGTGGAGTCTTGAGTGGAATGACAGAAAGATAGAAATGAGCAGAGTTGATTCATCCCAGTGTGACACCATAAATAATGTGTCCATTTGTTCTCCTGTTATCTAGATACTTTGGGGGCTATGGTTCCTGTCTGTGTAGATTGTTTGCAAAAACAGCCACAATTATGCTCCTCTGTAATATGATTTTGCTATAAGAAACATCTATTTCTCCACTCCCCACCTTGAACCTAGGCTGACTTTGGTGCTTTGACCAATAGATGTGGTATAGGTGGTGTCATGCCAGGTCTGAGCCTAGGCTCTAAGAGGCCGCCCACCCTTCTGCTTACTTTCTTGGACCCCTGACACCTTCACTTGATCAAGCCCCAGTAATCCCCCTGTGGATGAGAGACTATGCGGGGCAGTGTGCTCGTTTCTTCCAGGCAAGGCTTCAGAAGATCCAGAAAGCCAGCCCCTAGCCAACTAGCAGCTGACCTCGGATGCATGGACAATACCTCTGTCTCCCTGACAACAGCAGAGCCAGGTCCGGATCAGGCAAGCTCCCCAGCCAAACTGTAAATGGGAGCTAACAAATACTGTTTTGAGCTGCTGAGATTTGGAGTGATTCCTTATACAACAACGGCTAACTTTTTTTTCCAGTTTTATTGAGATATAATTGACATATAACATTGTATAAGTTTAAGGTGTAAAACATAATGATTCAATATTGGTGCTTAGAAATGGCTTTGGGGGCTGGCCCGGTGGCACAGTGGTTAAGTGCACACATTCCACTTCAGCGACCCAGGGTTCAGATCCGGGTGCGGACATGGCACCGCTTGGCATGCCATGCTGTGGCAGGCATCCCACATATAAAGTAGAGGAAGATGGGCATGGATGTTAGCTCAGGGCCAGCCTTCTCAGCAAAAAGAGGAGGATTGGTGGCAGATGTTAGCTCAGAGCTAATCTTCCTCAAAGGAAAAAAAAAAAAGAAAAGAAATTGCTTTGGGATTGGATGGCAGACAGAGATTGGAAAAATGATGAGCAAACTGTTGATGGAAGGCAGAACAGGCTTATAGTTCAGCTTTTTCTTTTTCTTTCCATGCAAGGAGCTGCTCCAAATCCATCCAACATAACCTTTCTTTCTTTTTTATACTTAAATTAATCTGAATTGCTATATGCTGAGACCAGAGAGACCTAAGTAAAACAGGCCAGAAGGAGGGAAGGAACAACAAAATGGAAGAAAAGAAAAAAATAAATAAGTAAGGATACTGAGCTCTTAAATAAACTGTTATCTGAAAAAAATTGAGACCTCCACGTTTAAAAGAAAATGCATTTTCCAAACAGCAGAGTATACATGAATGAATCAACTAAAATATTACTGTTCATCAGACAAAAAAAGGAATCTGTTCTAATGTTGTGATGGTTCAGGGTTTATTGCTATATATAATCTACACACACACGCAGACAAAAGGAGTTACAGATGGCTAACCAATCTGGACAAAGGGGCACCAGAAAAGTCACAAGCAAATGCGTATTAGAAGTTTTTGATTTATGTAAGAGGTTCTCTGCAAACAATTCACTGTTACTGATTAAATCATTGCAAACAGATCAGGTTCTGATGGTAAAAAGCGTAATAAAGTGAAATCTATTTCTGCTTCCTGAAGCATTTATGCTGCGTGCACCCTAAACCAAGGCATTCTTCAGATAAACAGACTCTAAGTGTAGTGATTAAGAACAAACTTTGAATATTGGCGAAATCACAGAATGTTTCTGGGTTTTTTTCCTCTTTAGCACCAAAGGTAAAAATGTTAGATAAATTCTGGGTGTCCACCAAATAATCATCAAATAGTCTATACAACTAATCAGATAAGAGACATTAACTGGTATGGCATTCTTTCAATTATTAATTCATTTAACAAATATTTATTTTTCAAATATTCTCTGATAATATTGCTATACTTCAAAAACAGTGTACTTTAATTGGCTTTCTACTGCCTAAACAATTGTGTAAAAATAATTATAATGATTATATTACCATTTATTGTGGCTGAAAAGAATTACAGGGGTCGGCCCGGTGGCACAGCCATTAAGTTCGCACCTTCCGCTTCTCAGCGGACCGGGGTTCGCCGGTTCGGATCCCGGATGCGGACATGGCACCGTTTGGCACGCCATGCTGTGGGAGGCGTCCCGCATATAAAAAGTAGAGGAAGATGGGCACAGATCTTAGCTCAGGGCCAGGCTTCCTCAGCAATAAAGAGGAGGACCAGCAGTAATTAGCTCAGGGCTAATCTTCCTCAAAAAAATAAAAATAAAAAAGAATTACAGACTTCCCTCAGATGTTCTAGATATTGCTATGGCAGTACTGGTTACACCTGGGCTCCGTTCATAGGCTGCCTGTGCTCATGTTCCAGCTTGCCACTCACTAGCTGTGTTAACATTAGGCAAATTACTCATCCATGCCCGGGTTTATTCTCCTGTAAAAGGAGATAGGAATAGTACTGTCTCATCGTGTTGTAAAGATTAAAAAAGTAAACATATGTAAAGTGCTTAGACCATTACCTGGCATGTAATAATTGCTTAATAAATGTTAGCTATTGTCATCAGCTATCATCATCATCATCATCATCACAACCCTTGATTATCTAACATTTCACACTATTTTATGGGCACTCACATCTCATTTATTTCTCAGATCAGTCTTGTGATATATATTCTCATCCTTACTTTGTGGAATTGAAACCAAGGCTCAGGTTGGTGAAATAATTTGCTTCAGGTCTTTCTAGTAAGAAAAACGTCAGGGTCAGCCCAGGCCTATTGAAGTTCAAATCTATATCCACTCTCTACACTCTGACCCATTCATTGGTTTCTAAGGCTGTTTACCCATTTTCTCTTTACTTCTTTGCCCTGACTCCTAATTGCTCTGTCTGAATCACCCACCGCACTCAGCATTGGTGGGATGTGAGCATGGTTTCCTTCGAAGAAGTTAACTCTGGCATGATTCCTAACTCTGCTGCTGTTGTGGGGGAAGAAGATCAGCGCAGTGATTAACCATTTGGGAATCATCAGACTGCTTGAATTAATGTCTGGCTCCAACGCTTATAAGTACATGAGCTTGAATTACTGTGTGGAAATCTCCTCATCAGAAAAACAATGCCTGCATAATAGGCTGTTCTGGGGATTAAATGAAATAACTAGAGATTAGCACAGTAAGTAAGCCTTGAATAAATGTTGGCACAAGAGGCTGATAAATGGGACCCTTTCTGTCTCCTCATCAGCAGAATTCCCCAAGACCGTAATAATAGGTGCCAATCAGCCCGATCCAAAATAAGGGTTAGGCCTTATTTGCTACAAAATTGTAGCAACTGAGATTGTCCATCATCTACCTTAAAGGAATAAAGGATTTGAGTAGAAGAGCAGGTGAAAAAGGTTTCCTTTTAAGGGATTGTCTATGGGTTTGTGCCACCCCCCAAAACCTATGAGCAAGAGGGAAATATTTGCTCTGTACCTCAAACCAAGTGAAAGGGACTGTAAAGAAACACTCAGGTTGCTTGTGTGCTTTGAGATTTGGGAAACACGTGACCTTTACCTAGGAAAGACTACAGTTGGGAGAGTTGTGGCCAGGGCTATATCCATCTCAGATATCCTGGCATAGGAAGGAGACAAAGTCTCACCCATGGAGCAAGTGTGGCATCACCTGTATTAAGGGAGCTGTGCACAGAGGCCTCTGGCAGGAAGGCCTCTGAAACGTGCCCTCAAAAGGCACTCAAGAGAGAAACAGGGAGTGTCTCTGTCATGCATAGCAGGAACCAACACCTGATCACGGATCTGTCCACCATGTTGGCCATGTTACATTAGGCCCTTCCTCCCCATGCCCTCTCTTCCTGTGCTCGACCATGGAGGAATCAGGAATCTAGACTACAGAGAGCAGGGGGAAGTGGAAGAGAAAGATGGGGAACAGAGAGAACACCTACTGCCCATGTGCCACCCCAGGCATCCAAGTCTCAAGTTGGCCTGATTCGGGGCAAGAGAGGAATTATAAATTTGATTAAGCCTTAAGTCTTGATGATTGCACTTATCTGGACATTTAAATCATTTTAAAAGTCTGTGCTTTGACTTAACAGAACCCCAGTATGTTTGGGAATGGCTGAGACGTTATCCAGGAGCAGGAACTCACAGGTCCACGTAAGGCGAAACCATCCCCTCCTTACATGTGAAGAGAATCAATGAATTTCAAACTGCTGGCATCTTTCTCCACCTTTCTCAGAGGAGGTGTAGTGACTTTTCTCAATGGTACATTTGCAAGAATAAACCAGGCGTGCTCAGGTTATCTCCTCTCATTTTCCTCTTGGGAGTGTGCTCTGCAGAGGACAGGCCCTCGGCCCCTCCGGGCAGTGAGTTTTGCCCGGACAGCACCTGCTCACCCCACTGCTACCCATCCTGGGCCAGCATACCTGAGACAGTTGGGGAAGTCTGTTTAATTTGGGAGTTCACTTGTCTGGTGCATTTGGCTCTCACTTTCAGCTAAGTCCTACAATTGGCCTTTCTGCAGCATAAAGCCTGTATTTTGGTCTCCGTGTGTTTACTCTCATTCTCATTTCTCAGATTGCTCAAAGCTCAGACAGGGAAGAGAGGTGCCATGCATTGGGGTTCCTAGATACACCAACAGCCCACAGAGTGAGCTTAAATGGGGAGAAGTGATAAAGACCAAAGATACTCTGATTCAAACCAACCCAACCCAGAGTTGTTGAGTAAATGGTTGTACTTGCCACGGTGACTATTACTGCTTGTATTAGTCCTTACAGGGTCCTAAATACACCCCCTTCCTTTCCCTTATCTTTGTGTTTGTAAAGGCTGTTTTTCACTTCTATCCTATTTCCCCTTCTGGATGTAATTCAATGGATGCCCAAAGGCTCTACAAAGCCTTTCCTAACTCACTACATGCTGTGCCCTCTGCCCAATTTATGTGATATTTCCTCACTCATTCTCACATAGCAGACTTTGTCAAGATGGCTCTTATAATACTAAGTGTACTTGACCTTGAAACATGTAATCCTCCTATTGACCACAATTTCTTTGAAGACTGGCTCAGCCTGGTCCTTCCTCAACTGTGTGTCTCCACAGCACTGCTACCAGGTGTAATGGGTGCTCACTGTTTGCTGAAACTAATTGAAATGGCATTGACTCTGTATTAAAGTGGGGCTTGGCAGTGCGGTGCAGAAGGACATGCACAGCTTTTGAGGTTGGACAGATCCCGCTGAAACCCGGGATGTTTCTCTGCTTCTTCCTTATTTTTCTCCTGTGGCACTGTTACTCTCTAGGTTTCCGTTTACAGCACAATTGTAGGGCAAATTAAGTGCTCTGTGTTAAACTTCTAGGGCTGTACCTGGCCTTGGCACTCAGTAAAAACTATTTCCATTTCCATTTTGATTGGGGAAAAAAATAACAGAAAGGACGTTGTCATTATTTTACTGGTTCTTTGACAAGGGACCAGTCATGCTTCCCTGTCAACGCCCTTTTAAATCTATTTAAATCTATTGCCCTTTGAGTCTTGAACTACCAAAGAAATCTTTTAAAGAAGATGAAGGTAGGAATAGCTCTGTAACATGCTTTCTTCTCAAGATGAGCTAACCCACCACCAAAGGGAGAAACAATGCAAGAAGCACTATGGTTCTTATAGTACTGTATCATATAGTATAGGGCCATACTCAGCTGGTCCAGATTCTTAAGTCAAACAGATCCTATGGAATCTGCTTGTTCTTTCCATGAAATTAAAACAGTGATAATCGTAATATCAACTTACCTAATAGGATTTTGTGAGCATATACGGACACAATATATAAACCATGTTTAGGCATCACACTGTGTCTATTGTCACTATTAACATCAGTTTTATAAGAAAGATGTCTCAGATCACCCCCATGAGTTAGGCTAAGACTCTTCTGATTCTCTCATGTTTTCATCTTTATTTGTTACACTTTTATAATTTTTATTATGTTGCTGTTTCTCACCTGTTAAATGGTTGTATAAATGTGAAAATTAAATAAAACATTAATGGATAATTCGGGCCCCTTTTATTTATTTTTATTTAATCAGGAGGATTAAATAAAAATGCAGACTCAACAGTGACTCTCAATATGATCTGGGGCAAGTCAGTTTGACTCTTTGTGTTCCTGCCTTCCTCATGCCTAAGCTGATGATACTAACTTATAAAACTGAAATAATATATAATTATATAATATATATTTATATATATTATATATTTTATATATTTTACGTATTTTATATATTTATATATATTTTATTATATATTATATATATATCTTCATATATATTATATAATTCTACATAAAATTGAAAGCTGAACACAACTGCTAGGTATACTTAGGCAGGGACAACAGAATCCTGTGGTTTTAGAGTCCTGGCTCCCCCGGAATATACTGAATGTGTCTGTCGTCTCTAAATCTGTTTCCTTATTTGCAAACCGAGGAGAAGAATAATAGTTGGGGTATTGGTGAAGGGTAGTGATGAGATTTAACAGGAATAATGTGTATGGAAGTACCAGTTAAATTCTGAGATGCTATAAAAAGATAACATATGTTACAATTGTAAAGCCTTGTCTTCCTTCTTCATAAAGAGGCAGATAAGGCATAGACGATGGTAAAAGGAAATTTGGGCATGAAGGAAGGACTCTGATTGTAATCCCAACTCCGCTAGATAAGTCAGTTCACCTGGCAGGTGAAATAAATATTCGTAGAACAAGCAAAAAGAATAATGTGCTACTACAGAAAGAAGAATATGCTATTTCTCCAGTCCCTTGAAACTCTGAAGCTGCATGATTTCTATGTACCTGCTACCTGCTTATAACTAAAATAGAATCTAATGCTTTTATAGCACTTAATTCCATCATCATTAATGAGATAGAGCTGTGCAGTGTAGTTGGAAGAATCAGAGTAACCAAAGCCAGAGAATTCTGATCTGAATCCTGGTTCTTTAGGATATTAATTGACTATAGGGGAGTTATCAAATTTTCATGGCCTCTGTTTTCTTATTTGTAAAGTGGAATAATACATACCTCATGGGATTTTTGTGAGGAGAGAGAAATACATGAGATAGTGCATTCTAGTCCACTTGTTCTGCCCTTTGAAAAATATCCAGCGGGCATATGGCAAATGAAAACTGAACCCCCTTAGTTCCGCCTGATTGGAGACATTGGGAGTCAGGGAGCTAATAAAGATCTCTTGGCGTCAAGGTTAAAGTCAAGCTCTTTGTGTTGAAAGTGGGTGATGGACACAGAGCTAATGGCTAAGTTAGAAAAGACCCTTGTTTGGGCAGTGTAGAATTCCAGACACATTTTGCAATCTGCATTGCCAAGAACTGTGCAAGCAGAACGCTGTGGAAACAACAGGATTAATTCTCACTGGAGGACATTCTCCTTTAGTCCCCACAGGAAGCCTGCTTTCTGTGGGCTGTTCTGGGAGGAGGGGAAGCATGATGTTTTTCTGGAGGGGACTCAAGCCTTGTCCCGTTTGAAGTCTCAGAGCATGAAGGTTGAGAAGTGAAGCCATCTGAACACCTCACTGCCAGCTTTTCCCACCATCCCAGGAGCCTCAGGCTCAGATCTGAGAGTTTGCCTTCCACTTCTTCCCTTCCATACTGGACAAGCCTCACATTGGAACTCCCAACTTGTCTTGCTCCCATTGATCTCCAAGCCATTGGGTCTGTGGTCTTCAGAGTGGGGGTGGGGATCCAGGGCATACACAAGGCAATCCATTGGGATGCAGCAATAAATTAGTAGGTCTTTGATTTATGCCTTGTTTTAGCTCATCTAATGTTTACTTTAAATTTTGTAATGAGAATAATATATTGGCACAGTAGTAAATCTACATAATTTATAAACAAATAAAGTTATATATTATAGTTGTGTTTTAATTACTATTATATGCAGAATAATATATGAACTACTAGAAATGTGCTATCAAAAAACCAATTTATGTCCTTAGACTGTAGGCTCTTTAAAAGCCAAGATGAGGACATTCATCTTTGAATCCCAAGCTTCTGGTACAATGCCTGACAGTCTGGAATGGATGGAAGAATGAATGAAATATATGCAAATATTTACTGGGCACATACGATGGGCAAGGTTCCATTCCAGGCACTGGCAATTTAGAGACTTAAAATATTGTGAGAAGACAATCACATAAGCAACCAACCAGAAGACAATGTGGTGAGTGCTTCATGTGAATTATAATTATAATGATATGAATACAAAGAGGAAATAGTTCACTTTATTAAGTCAGGAACAAGGTTAGGCTAATTCACATAGGAAGGGGAAGTTGAATTGAGCCGTAAAGCGTGAGCAGGAATTTTTCAATTCTTTGAAGGAAAGAGGGGAAAACGGCTTGAGAGAATTTATAATTCCCTGTAACTTCCTATGATTAGCACAAGGTCGGGCACATGGAGAAGACTGCATGAATGCAGTGGCCGTTTCTAAACATGTATTGGTTGGGATCACTTTAGTTATTACTAACAAAGACTGCATCTAAATTGACTACGAAATAGAAATAATTTTTAACTTATGCTCCTTAGAACTGTAAAGATTGGGAAGGTTTTAGGCACAGGTTGAATCAGAGGTTTACAATGTTATCAAGATTCCAGCTTCCTTTCTCTTAGAAACTCTGAACTCTGCCTTCTACTGTGATTTCATCCTCAGGTTGGCTTCCTACCAAAACTGGCTATGGCAATTTCAGGCCTCATGTCTACAGTCTACAACCTTCAGAGGCAGAGGGGGCCCCTGGGTCCCAGAAGCCTAAGCAGGAGTTCCAACACTAACGTTATTTGCACTAGGTTAGGTTACGTCTCCATTCCTGAATCAAACGTCAGCCAAACACAATGCCTGACTCCTGCAGGCAGATGGCAAGTCAGCCTCTCCAAAGCTACGTGGATCCCCAAGTGGAAATCAAGGTGTTTCAAATAAAGAAATGGGAAAATTGATGCTGCCGGGGCAACCAATGATGTCTACCACATGTAGCGCAACCCCACTCGGCGTTTGGTGGAGAGGACGTGCATAGTGTGAAGGCAAATTAATCTGAATTTTGTTTTAAGTCTTTTGAAATTTCTCACGGAATTTTTCGCTATTTCCTTCTATTTTGCCTCAATCCCTGAGATAAAACATCTTCAATGGAGACATACCAGCTATCGGTTACCAGTTTGGTGAGTAAGAACTGGGCTTCCTTTGTATTTGCTTCTCTTCTTTTTTCTTCCTTTTCTTTCCAAATCTTTAGAAACTTAAAACTTAAGTAACGAAATCACACTCCAAGCCACTGTTTTATTTTCTGTCTTCCTGCTTTTGTCTGCTTATGATATCGTTATCTTTCCCTCTGAGAAAGGGATATTTACTTTATCTTGTGTAAAACTAGCCCCAGTTCCTGGACAAGTGCAAGTATATAATGGCCATTTTGTTAGACAGAGATTGGCTGAAAATGCACTGGTACTTTATGAAAAAATGCAATCATCCCCAGAAAGGATTCCAACTGGAGCAAAATCGTCCACAGAGAAGCTAAGACTATCCATATGGTCTTTTCCGGTCCTGAATCCAATTCTCACTCTTGCACATGAGTTTACTCATCACAAAGAACCGCCCGGTTTCCATTTTGGAGACTCATCTTATATGTCAAACCACCAGCTTTCTCCTTTATTCTACTCTGTTCTTAGTCCAAGGTTGCTTGGCATTCGATAAATATTAAATGTGGCATTAATGATGATGATGATGACCATGTAAATAAATAAAAAGAAACAATCTTTTTGAGGTTTTTCCAGATTGTCTGCACTTATGATTTCAGAATAAGAGAAAAGTCATCTCTTGGGTCAAGTGGAATGTCTTTTGGCTTCTTCATAGGTTATTAAGCAATACTCTACCTTCCAAAGTCCAAGGATAAAGCTCAAATGGAGTAAGATACTTCCTGAACAAACACGGGGCCCACTCAGAGATCATGTTAACAGTATTCTTGGAGGTGAAAACAGCATATTTGGCATCTGTAGTTTCCAGATAGAATGGATTCTTCTCTCTTGGACAAAGCTTTATTAAAGTAGCATTAAACTCAAGGACATTATTGGCTTTTTTATTGAGTATCTGTCACTGGGCTGTGAGTGTTTTCACAGTAACCACAGTTTATGCATTTCAACGCCTCTCACCTCAGTTACAGAGCCTGACACATAGTAGGTGTTCATTAAGTGTTTTTTAATACATAAATGAGGTTTTTAAAAATCATTTACCTTCTCAAATATGGACCATCTGCTCATTTACTCCCAGTTAAAGAGAGTAGGACAAATTAACACTATCATGTTTGAGGATAATTTAAGGCAGAAATTACACATTACTTTCATCTTCCATGCCAATCCCTGGATTTGAGAGCCCTGGGCATGCTATGATTGATTAGTGGTGTCTGACACGGACATAGAACAGAGTAATGGCAGCACTGCCACAGAGCTGTCATCTAGATTCAGAGACATTCCTGCCACAGCAGAGGGGCAGGCTTTGCAGAGAAGAGGGCAAAGTGTCCCATTGGTCTATATAAATACACCACAAAAGCTTAGCAATGGCTCAATTAAAGAGTAACTGTGCAAATTGCATCTGTGGATAATTTGCTTACAATTACTTTTAAATCAATAAGCTAAGTCTTTCTGCAAATGTTCAATACACACACACAAGCACATGGCCCAGGGTTATTTGAGGATTTTCAGAATCTGTCCACAAATACAACCCCAACCAACCAATACTTAGAGTTATACCACTACAGGAGCATTTATTCTTATAAATTAAAGAACAGAACTCAGTCAAAATAAAATGGGACAGGTTATTGTCCACCTCAGACATTTTACATTTTGTAAAGCCAGCACTGAACTCCTGCTTGGCGCATAAGACAAATTACAAATATTAGCCCCAAATCACCCCAACTCCATTTCAGTACTTACTCAAATACCTCCTCTTCTAGGTTCATTCTCTGACCTGGTGACTCTGCAGGTATCTTCCATCCACTCTGCTATCCTTTGTGCTTCTCTATACCATGTTTCCACCTTAAATTCATGTCCTTATAAGTCAACCTGCTTGAATTATCCTCATTTCAACATGCCACCTTCCCCTCCGGACCCTGACAGCTATGGTGCTGCTCTTGGCAACCCCACGCCTCACCCCGTCCCGCAGTGATTTGAACATCAGCTCGCCATCAGGGTCTTAGCATCCTCTGGCTTTTGCATCTCCCAGGGACTTTAGTGGGAAGTCTCTGCTTCTGTCCACCACAGAACCCCAGTGCACACACCAGCTACACACTTTATGCATCATCACGGTTACCCTCATGTTCTCACAAAATATGGCCCAGTCTGATGAGAGAGCAATACATTAGGTAGACTCTCAAAAATAAAAAAAATTGTGAAAATCTGGGTATTTTTTAAGTCTGTATAATACTGGAATTTTGTATTTTAACCAGCAGATTTTTTTAATATTAAATATCAATTAGAAAACCAATTATCCTAAGGCTAGTAGAAAAAAGTACTCCTTTATTGTTTAAATATTTATTACATATCCATATACGCAAGGCACTGGGTGAGGAAAATGAGTTACAAAGATGACTTAAGGCATTATTCCTATTCTTAAGTAGCTTATTCTATAACTAAATAAGCAGACCCACCCACAGACACACACACATCTCCTAAGTTCATTGAAAAGCTATTAGATGCCAACGTGTTTATACACATCGTCTACTTTTTAAACCTCTCAACAACTGTGAAAGCTACACGTTACTGTTGCAATTTTACATATGAAGAAGTGCAGAATTAGAGGGTTAAATGACTTGACCAGTCTGCATCCCTTGAAAGACACGGGCGGACGGACAGACCCATCATAGTGTACAGGAACACAAATATCTGAGTCGATTCTTAGCCCATTTCCAAAGTGAAGCTACCAAGTTGAGGCAACGGATTCTTGTCCATTAGCACTCTATTCCTGCGGCCTAACTTCTCCCTTCGTAATGCAATCAAGTCTCCACCACGTTCTCTGGTTCCAGTACGTTTTAGCTTTGACACTATGTGTGAGAGCTGTTTCCAACTCAGCTGTTTCCCTCAGTCTCCAGCTCAGCAGTTTCCAACTGGAGGTGATTTTGTTCCCTTGCCCAAGGACATTTGACAATGTCTAGAGACATTTTTGGTTGTCACCACTGGGAGGGAAAATGCTACTGACTAGCCAGGGATGCTGCTCAACATCCTATAATGCAGCGGACAGTCTCCCACAACAAGGAGTGATCTGGTCCCAATGTCACTAGTGCTGGGGCTGAAAGACTCTCCTCTCTAAATCTGTGGCCGTGCCCTAGGAGTCTATCCTCTTCCAGACGCTCTACCAACATGACTCCAAACTGTACTTCTCACGCTTGCTGCCAGATTTGCAGTTTTAAGAGTTTCAGCTTGGCCAAGTCATTTAAGTGTTCTGAGCCTGAGTTACTCAGCTACTCAGAGGCTGAGTACCCTCAACCTCTCTGAGCTTTATTTCCTCATCACTGAAGGTTTCTTATGAAAATTAAATGTGGAAGCAGCTTTATCACTTTCACTTTCAAGTTCTTTTTGCTAAAAATTTTGCCACAGTCCTGTCAAGCACAAGAGAGAAGACATCTCTTCCTACTCACGGTTAATGAGACTAAACATGTTTAAACAGCCGGTTCTCATTACACAAATCAAAATGCTCGCTCAACCTCTTCTATAAAATGCTCTGCAAAGGGTCTGATTCTCGGCTCCAGTGTTTGTGTTTTACATGTTAAAATAAGGTCCCAGCCTACAGAATCTGGTTTTCTTTCCCCCTTCTTTTTTAATAACTGTGTTTCCAGCTGGTTTTATTTAAGGCTATGCTTTTGATCTCTTTTCAATTCTGGGCCTCAGTCCAACTTGGCTGTCAATATTTCAACAGCTCCCTTGGAGACAGCCTTGCTTAGAAGATGGCCCCATGCCAACCAGGAGAACTGGTCTACCCCATCTGATAGCTTGTTGAGTGTGCTGGGGTTTCAGGCCTGTCCTCATCACGTGTCTGCTAAGACATCAGTATGTATCAGTCTGTGGTGAGGCTGCCCAGGGCCCTGTAGATTCACAGAACACCAGAGCTAGATGTGATTGTATTATTCACTTACACCAATAGACTAATTTTACAAGTGAGAATATTGAGGTTCAGAGAAGGGAAGAGTCTTAAACAACAGATCTATTTTCTGACTCTCCATCCAGCCCTTGATCCACAGTGCTACATGCGACACCATCATAGGAGTAAAACAATGAAATGAAATAAAACTCTGTCCTCTTGCCTCTTTCAATTTTTCTTTGCAATTGGGTATTTACTAAGTACTTACGTTGCTCTCAACTGTCCCCCGACACTATTCTTTTATACCTTTCCACCCATACACCTGTCACTTCAATGTCCAGAGGGGAATTTTTCCCAACACCTAGTTCTCTCCATTCTTCCCCTTGGGCATCTCCACCCATCACTCCCACGGTCACGCCCTAATCATGTCATCAGCAATCCCCCTCTGATAGTTTGGGTAGGACAGCATCCTATTTCCCATCCCCCAGCTTGATGTATCAGCTCATTCAAACTTGTGATCCCTTACCCAGTAATTAATCCTTGCATCTTCTCTGGTCACCAATCTATTATCCAACTAATTTTCCACTATTGATCCCTGGCATCCTCCTTTGTCCTCTCTTCACACTTTACTCAGTATAAAAACTTGACTGCATAAAAACTAAATTTAAAAGTTTGCCTGGAAAAGCAAATGAAAATCAAGAGGAAAATGGTGAAGTGGGAAAAATATTTGCAGAGTATGTTGTTGACTTAGTAGCTAATGTCATAAACATGAGATTGTCTCCTAAAACTCAGTAAGAAATAAACGATCACCAAGGACCTAATAGAAAAGTGAATAAAGGGTGTGCACAGGCAGTTTTGAGCAAAACATCCTAACGGTATGAAACGTCCCACAATAAATACATTTAATTTGAAACTACAGAGAATATCACTTTTAAAACCTAATTTGTAGGCAAAGATTTAAAAGTTTGATAATACCCAAATGCAGAAAAACGTTTTTACACATTGCTGATGGAAGTCTATATTGGTACGACTTCGGGGAAAAATAGATAGCCATCTTTATTAAATTAAAACCCAAATAAATTTTGACTCAGCAATTTCAGTTTTAGGAAGCTACTCTACAGATAAACTTTCACGTGTGTGAAATGACGTATATTCAATAAGACTCAGTGCTGCTTTGTTTTTTTAACAGCAACAGATGGGGTATGACCGGAAACTCCATTAATAAAAAACTAATCAAATAAGTCCAGATCCCTCGCTTCACTGTTATATTAAGCAGCTGCTGAAAAGCGTGAGACAGCTCAATACGTTCCTGTGGAATGATCTACAACATATATTTTTAAGTGGGAAAATCTAGAGGCAGAATCATGCGTTTTGTATCCCACTATTTGTGGAGAAAATTTTCGACATCCACATGTACAGTTTTGTATTCATGGAATATCTATAGAAGTGGTAACTTTAGCTGTCCCTGGAGAGGAGAACTGGTGAGTTGAAAGCTTGCATGAGAGAAGAGATGGCAGAGAATTACTTTTCCTGTGTTCTCTTTTGTCCCTCTGGCTTTTATAACATATGCATCACCTAAAAAAAAAAAGTTAAAAGTAATGAGATGAAGAAATTGGTAAACAAATCAATAAGGCAGCCTCTGTGACTTTCTTTCTCAGCACCCTATTTTAACTCCCTGTATAGCACATCATGTATAATTGTCCTCTTTATATGTTTATTATATGTCCCTGCCACTAGAACGCAAACTAAATAAGAATAGAAACCATGTCTGTAAGAGGCTACTGCAAGCCCTTTGCGTGAATCAGAAGTCAGGGTCTCCCTGAGTAGACACAGCCCCCACGGCCAAGGGCACATTTGGGAGTGTGGAGACCGATGACATTTCTGCCCATACCTGACTTTCTGCCTGGTCTCTCATATGCAAGAATGGTATGCAAAAGCATATGCAGCCATAGTACCCTTCTGGCTTGTGGATGTTTTTTTCCCAAACATCTAGAGCAACGTCTTCTACACTATAGAAGTTCAGTGTATATTTGTAAAATGGATAAATATACAGGACACAGTGCTGAACTCACCGGGAAGATAAATTACTAAATGGAAAAGCTCCTTCCCTGCAGTAAACTGAGGCGAGCATCGCACTTAGCTCATTCATTTCCTGTCTCCCAGCAATTACTTTGCCTGACGTCCAGTGTCTTGAAAACTGTTGTTATTTTTTAAAATTGTTGGTTGTTCTAGAAGAGAGGGTAAGTGTGTCCTTACTATTTCACCTTGATCAGGTGTAGAAGTCACTCCATTGTGATTTGGAGATGCAGTTCAATTATAGTACTTTTAGCCATAAACTTGAGACTTGATTTCTGTTCAGATCAAACTAAGAGCTAGTGATAGAAAAGCACGTGCACCTGCAAGAAATTGTTTTGAAAAATTGCATTATATCTGCCTCTCTGCCCCATTAACCAGAATATTTTAAGGCAACCATTATGTGGTATGCTAATGCAAAATTGCCCTTAGATATTAGAGAAATAGAAGATTTAATTTCCTCTCTTGAAAATTCTTTCCGTTATGATTTTCTTGATGTTGGTCTTTCCTTTCACCTTCCTTATTACTTTTATTTTTGTTGTTGTTGTTGTTCGCTGTGTTTTGTTTCCATTTCTTGGTAATTTGACATCTGGCAGTATTAGTCTTCCCTTCTTTACCACATCCACTACTTGTAATTTTATTTCTTCTCATAACAATAAAAGATTACTAGGAAAAATCATAAAGCCAAACTGGTAAGTAATATAAGGTTTTTATTCAGCAATACAAAATTTATAACCTTTTGTTCCCAAGACATAAAGTAGTTCAAATATTTCTCCTATAGAATAAAGGACATTTGTGTGATAGTTCATGCAGAAAACTTGTTCACTTATGGTTAGACTGGGGACTATGACCCATATGGTTGAAAGAGTGTACTGAAGTGAAGAAAGCACTAGAATTAGAGTCAGAGACCTTGATTTTTATTCTGAGTGTCATTTACCAGCTATAAAACCTTCTACAAGACGCTTCATGCTATTGAAACTCATTTTCTTCATTACATTAGAGATGATTATTTCCATCTTACGAGGCTTTACTGATAATTTATTTATTCTTTGCAAAATATCTATCAAAAGTTCAAGGCATTGTACTACTGGTTAGAACAAATTATTCACTGAGGAAACATGTGAGTCCAGGGCATAGAAGGCAAGTGATAAAATATAAAAGCAAGGTGTATTGGAAGGCCAGAGGAAGGAGTGGTTAATTCTAGTTGAAGAGACTTTAAAAATCTTTAAAAAGAAGATAATTATATAGGCAGGATCTTGAAGGATGGAATAGGACTTTAATTTCCTAAAAAGAATAGAAAGATGTATTTATTCAAAGTATGTTTATCGAGCAATCACTATGTTCCAGTGTTCTAGACACCATAGATATAGTCATTAACAAAAGAATATAATCCCTAATGACACGTTCCAATGGGAGAGATAGACAATAAATGAAATAAGTTTATACACTGTCTTAGTCCATTTGAGCTCCTATAACAAAATACCCTAAACTGGCTGTACTGGGTTGAATTGTCTCTCTTAAGAAGACATATTCAAGTCCTAATTCCTGGTACCTGTGAGTGACCTTACTTGGAAATAAGATCTGTGCAGATGTAATCAAGTTAACATGTGGTCCTACTGGATTAGGGTGGACCCTGAATCCAATAACTGGTGTCTTATAAGAAGGCAGAGTGAAGACAAAGAGACACACGGGGGAGAATGCCATGTGGCAATGGAGGCAGAGATTGGAATGATGCATCTACAAGCCAAAGAGCATCATAAATTCTCGACATTCACCAGAAGCCAGCAAGAGGCAAGGAAGGACCCTCCCCCACTACTTTCAGAGGGAACATGGCCCTATAGCCACCTTGAATTCAGACTTGTAGTCTCCAAAACTGTGAGGGAATAAATTTCTGTTGTTTGAAAACACCCAGTTTGTAGTACTTTGTTTTGGCAGCCCAAGGGAACTAACACACTGGCCCTGGTGGCACCCACAGCCATTTCAGGAAAGGGCAAAGTTATGGGAACCTAAAATCCATGTTGTGCTTAATAATGACAAGCTACTTTACGGGTTTGATGACAAAACACGCTGATGGATATCTCAGAGGGATGGTATGGGCTTCCAGGTATCAATCTGTTTATCCCTGCGTTTCTCCAAGTTTCTGGCCTATAAAGCCAATGTGCATGGAAGTTGGCCAAAAGGGACATAAGCATCAGTTCTATAAATGTTTGCAAATTCTCCAGAGCTTCCCATTCAGTGACCTCTGCTGAACATTGCAATGGAAGCCAAAGTGAAGATTTCTTCCCCGTGACTCCCCTGGACTTTTGAGGCTGGATTTGGCTGCTCTGTCATGCCCGTAGGGCCCACAGGGCTGTAAGATGACAGTCTGCTCAGGAACACATATCTGCTTCTGGAAGGCAGGCCCTGGCTCTTTCCAGGTGTACTAATGCCTTTGAAGAGGAGTGAGGAAGAGAGTGAAAAGAGAGAGGAAGTGTTCCCTCTCACAACTATCCCCCTGGAGAGGAACAAAGGGATTTCAAAGGCAATGTCCTGTCCCTTTGAAAGCATCCAGAGAAGAGTTAAGGCGTTCTGGTCCCATAATGATGGTTCTTAAGTATCAGGCTAAGCGAGTATACTTCAACTCAGTAACAAAGATTACTTCTGGCTAGGGAAATTTGAATTTCCATAACGCTGCACAGCACTTAACAGTACCCCAGTGGGCAAAGATAGTTATGGTGCTTCTTAAGTCTAATTACAATGACGCCTAAGCCAAAAAGCTATATATGAAAAAGTGTTTGAATTCTAGCCAATATAATATGTAATACAGCAAAATTCTAACAAAACAAAGAATACAGACGTTTCCAACTATTACTACCTGCATGCCTTTATCTGAGGCTCTCTCTGGCCTCCAGAACCTACTCTGTCCAAGCAGGTAATGCTAGAAATTTATGTGCCACCTTGTCTCTGGGAGAAAATTCAACAAATGGTTGAAGGGAATTGGTGTATGAACCCATAGCACCTTCCCCTTTGTCCAGGATGACTCTGAGGCACTCATTCTACTCTGGCTCCTAGAGTTGCTAGAAGAATTAAGCTCCAGGTTCCCCAGTGACCACTTGCTTAATACCACACCCTTCAATTCCACTTTGGAATTCTTCCTTACTCTTCTATCAATGTTTCCTGGGATCAACTTCAAACAATTTGCTCTTAAATCTTTGTCTCAGGGTCTGCTTCTGAAGGAACCCAGGTATCCTATTCACATGTTAAGAAAGGCCTTCAATGCCTCAGTCCCAAAGAGGGTCTTGCAAGTGTCTTAGTCCTTTCCTGGCCATCAGACTGTATGGGCACGTTTATGCCTAAGCAAAAGAGAAGAGTTCATATTTTCCCAGCCATCAGCTTGGGTCTAAGTAACAGCCACTTTTGATTCTCTGGAGACAGCTCATACTATCTTGTGATTTGCAACTCATGGTGAAAGGGTTCCTGATGCTCCTCACCATCTGGGTGTGAAACTTTCACACCTGCAAAAAAACACTCCTTGTGCCTTAGTCCTACCGCCCTGCCTGCCTGCAGAACACACCTGCTGAGGTAAAGGGCTTCAGTGCTGTGAAGCCTTAACCAGGCTGCATGGCTGTCCGGTTAAGCTACCTTAAAGGTGGGGACAGAAGTGAGCTGCTTGGAGGGCTTCTCCCACCTCCCAGGCTAAATGTCCTGATTCTTTCTTTCTCCAAACCTCTAGTAAAAATCCTTTCCTCCAAGTTAAATGAGCCACATCAGCCCAGCCAGACCACATGCTAGTCAATCCCAAAAAGTGTTTGGTGAATCTTTTGTGTTACTCCTTAGTACTCAAGTCCCAGGGGAAAAGGATGTTTTTCTTCTTTCTCTCTCCTTATAAAGAAGAAAACATAGGCTCCCCTATAGAACACACTCTATAAGCCCTGTTCCCTCCAAGAATCTTCTTTTTTCCCTGCCCCTGCCCACACCACAGTCATCTCTTTTGTGAGTTAGGTCAATTGATTGAAGTCTTCCGTCCCTCTGTAATGATTTCACTGTACGAAAATCAAAGAATTATAAACGCAGAATAGGAGGAGGCTGCAGAAATCAACATCTTTTGTTATAGAAAATCAACAGAAGGCTGCTGAGTAATTCGTCTGGAGTCAAGCAGGAAGTTAGCAGCAGGACAGGGAATAGAATCCAGGTTTCCTCGACATCTGTCCAGTGCCCTCGATGCACAGCAAGTAGAATATTGGCATAAGAGTGGCTTGTAGTCTATGAAATACAATAAAATTTGATTAGAGAGGCTGAAGACAAGTTATGCACTCATTCAATAAATATTTTGTCTGCCTATTATGTACTAGGCACTGTTTTAGAAGCAACAGGGAACAAAATAGAAAAATATCTCCACTTTCTGGGAACTTACATTTTAGTGGGTGGAAGAGCTCATAAATAACCCCAGAAATAAAGTACATAGTGTATTAGATGTGTTAAGGGCCACAGTGAAAAATCATGCAGACAACGGTGGTAAGGAACCCAAGAAGACATCATGCAAATTATAGTTTAAGAAGATTGCTCTGGAAAATCCTTGCTTATGTGGTAACATGTGAGCAAAGATTGATTTATTTCATGCTTCTCTCCCTCCACCGAAGGTTCTTCCTTCACTCCTCTCCTGAGAAGCTTCCACTCATTCCTAGCGACTGTCTCTCAAAGAGACCTTTGGTGACTTCTCATCTGTCTGAATAAGGTCTGCCAGTCCTACAGTGTTTCGATCAGTTATACCTGTCATGGTTTCAAATCATATATTTATTTGATTGTTTGTTAGTGTCTCTGTCTCCCCCACTAATCTATCATCATTATGAGGTTCAGGAGCAGTCGTATCTGTCTTTTTGGCATTATTTCACCAGCATAGTGATGGGCTCATAATAGGCTTCAAGTACTGGTTTAATAAACAGATGGGTGGCGGGGGCAGATGGATGGGTGAATGGATGCATGGATAGATGGAGCAGAAATTAGGAGAACCACAGAACAGGTGTGGTCAATCATCTCCAAAGATGGTGCTGTCAGATCCTTCCCTCTCTATATATGCTTGCTGCATGTGACATGAAGGCAGAATGCAACTTTCACCCTTCTGTTCTGGGTGTACCTTTGTGACTTACTTAGTCAAAGTACATGGTAGAAGTGATATTTGGGGACTTCTGAGGCTATGACTTAAGAAGTCTTGCAACACCTTCCTGCATCTCTTAAAACAGTAGCTCTGGGAGAAGCCAGCTGCCATGTTAGAAGTCTGACTACTCTGACACCTCCATGCTGTGAAGAAGCTGAAGCTGGGCGTGTGGAGAGGCCTCGTAGAAGGAGAGAAACTTGACCAGCCCCCAGGTGTGTCAACTCAAATGTCAGACTGCAGGCCCAGCTGCCATCTGTTTGGGACCCCATGTGAGAATTCCAACAAGAACTGTTCAGCTGAGCCCAGTGGTCCACAGAACCATGGGGGTCATAATAAATTGGTGTCTCAACAACAGAGTTTTGGAGCATTTTTTTTACACAACAGTGGATAACTGGAACAACTAGAAAAATAACATATTGAGAAGTTTACAATGTCGTTTGAAATATACAATAAAAAATAGAAAAGGTAGGCATGAATGGACCCATTTTATAGGTGATAAAAGATGAAGATTACAGAAGTTGAGTGACAGCCAGTAAGTGGCATAACCAGGGTTAGAATCCAGGCCTAGAATAAAAAGGGAGTCAGGAAATTGAAAAGAGGAGGAGATGAAAACAAAAGCCTTTACACCTTCAAATCATGCATAATCTTTTATCAAATCCTTCTTAACTGACTTCAGCTGAAGCCAAGAATGTCTAATCCACATGATCTTCACTGAGCTAAATGGGCCCACTCATCCCCTAGGCATTTATGTGAGCTAAAGTTGAAAAAAAAGAAAACCAAAAGTCCTCTATGTCTGGAGCCTCCATCCTCCCACTCGTCATAGTACACACACCTGGGAAATATGTCCTCAAACTCCTGGGTCCTTCTAGCTGCTTTTGGACTTGATCCAATCACTTAGTAACTACCAAGAAGCCCAACAGAGCAAAAGTTCAAAGCTGCTTCCTGTTAATTAGCCCAGACAGTTTTGATGGTCCCAGCTGTGCAATTCATTTTCATGTGCATTGTCCCCAATTAGGCCAACTCTGTCTGAAATTTCTGGAGCCACGACTTGATAATCAGTGGAGAGATACACCAAACTAACATAAGGTCAAGGTAAATTTTCTTTAGAGGTTCCCTCAAGACAACACTTCAAAATCACTTACCAGAGTAAAAACTATGCTTCCTACACATCATGAAAATAAACGTTCAGTCCTTGAAAGGGTTATATCAATGTTAAAAACCTCCCCATTTCTCTTTTTGCTATAACCTAAAGGAAAGAATACTGAGTTCTTTCCCGGACTTATCCGATCTCTTTTCTCATACTTTGAAATAAACTTTCCATCGATGACAGGTTGCTCTTTCCTTTCCTTTTGGTCAAAAGATTCATTTTGGATTGCTGACCGAAGAATCCACTTATTTCTAAGCACCTACCATATAAATGCTATGTCTTAAGGAAAGTGGTCCTCTTTCCTGCAGAAACTGTATAGAAGAGACATTGATCATAGTGCCTGCTATGCCAGCAGCCCCTTTGAAAGGAAATTGACCATCCACAGGACCAGAAGAAGTGAGCAATGCCAAGAGACATGGCTGATTGACCAGGGCAGCCAATCCATGGGTCAGCCAGTGCCCTCTTGTCTTGCATTTAAGTGAAAAGTCAGGTTTAGCCAATCAAACCCTTTTTTTCTCTGCAATTCAAACAGAAATTCTGAGCCAAAGCAGCTTTTGCAACAAAAGAAGCTGGTCAAAGCTATAGCAGAGTGAGAGTCTAGAGAGGACAGGCTGGGTCTCGAGTGAACCAAAGTTATGAGTAGTCTACAAAATAGAGAAGCTAACAAAGCCAGCTGGTGGCAAGAGGAAGTTGGAGCAGATGTGACATGTGGAGTCACCCCAAGAAGGTGGATGAAACCATGCAGATCCTTGGCACAGCCTTGGCTCCTAAAGCCTTCTTGGCCTTCTAGATACTGGACTGGTCCTGGTCCTTGTGCATCTTCACAGCTTCCTTTTCCTTACTTAAGCTGGAGTGAGGTCCTGCCCTTTATGAGCACGTTGGCAATGTCCTTTGGAGTGGAAACTGCCCTAGACTCAGCCTTGTAGGTAGGGAAGGCTGCTGCATGATCTGGAGGTGACCTCCTCAGGGCTGGGCATGAAGAATCATGCTCTTCCAAGGGGCCTGATGTAAATGCTCCCAGTGGGGCTCTGGAGCTGCAGAGGTCGGTACCTGGCTTAATCCAACGTCTCATTTGGAAGACGTGAAAACTTCATGAACAAAATTAAGCTTGGACTGTCATCCCACAAAACGCTGAGCCATCTTCCTGGCCTCTCTGAAGCCTGCTACAAGTTTCAGACAGAAAACACAGACACTCTCATTACTGGGCGGCTTGTGAGGCTTCTGTGTGGTTTGTGGGATATTCCGTCGTCTCTGTCACCCCACACACAGGACCACCCCAAAAGCCCTTTTCTTTCTCCTTCCAACAAAGATCCTTCAGAACCGAACATTTCTCCTCCTTCTGCTCCTCCACAGGCCCATGGATGGGGATTTTTCTACTGTTTTGTTTTTGCTTTTTACCTTCTGGTTCCTGAAAACAATTCAAATTCTTAAATTTTGGGCCCAAATTAATAGCAGTCTTGGTTTTACCTTACCATAAAAGCAGTATATGTTTATTGTACATAATCTGAAAAACACAGAAGACATGATAGAAGAAACAAAATTTCCAACCCAGAGACAACCAGTATTACTTGTTAATATTCTTTTTCTGTCTTATTTTTCTATGAATATATTTATTTGTAGATATAAGATCTGATACTTTTGAATTATATATATTCTGATATTTTCTCTTAACATTGTTTCATAAATATTTTATCATTAAATATCTTCAAAAATATTATTTTAAAGTTGTTGCAGAATATCCTATCAGATGAAAAGACAATAGTTTACTCAACCATTTCTCCACTGTTGTACGTTTAGTTCAATGCTTTGATGATCATAGCTGTTCCAGTGCAGTTTGTGTTGTAATGTTGGGTCTCATTCTAGGATAGGTGGCAAGTGCACCAATGACATATGGGCTAAGAGTGACCTCTGCAGCCAACCCTCCTATATTTGTTCCCAGCTAAACCATTTGCTTGTGCACGACCTTGAGCAAGTTGTTTAACATCCTGTGCTTCAGCTTCCCCATCTCTGCAAGGGAGATAACAAAAGCCCTTTCTTCATAGGGTAGCTGGGAGGATTAAATGAGTTAACACCTGCAAATGGCCAATGATAGTACCCGGCCCATTAAGCTGTTGTTATTAGTACCACTAGGAAGAAACTTATCCCCACTTCTGATGTTGGTTTTCTAGTGGATGGACCCCTGTAGTTAAACCATGGCCTCCTTCACATCCTCCCCCCTTCCCCTATTCTTCAGGGGAAGAGGGTGTACCTTCCTTGGTGGTAGTTCGGAAGCAAATATTGGTATGTGCATTGTTGTGGGTTGTACAATGCATCCCCAAAAAGATATGTTCAAATCTTAATCCAAGAAACCTGTGAGTGTGATCTTATTCAGCAAAAAGGCTTTTACTGATGTAATTAACTTAAAGCTCTTGTGATGAGATCATCCTGGATTTCAGGTGGGCCCTAAATCCAACCACCAGTGTCTTTCAAGAGAAAAGCAGAAAGATATTTGACAGAGACACAAGGAAGAAGGTGATGTGAAGCCCCATGTGAAGATGGAGACGGAGAGCAGAGTGATGCTGCCACAAGCCAAGGAATGTCAGCAGCCACTAGAAGTTGGAAGAGGCAGGAAAGGATTCTCCCTGGAGCCCTCAGAGGGAGTGTGGCCCTGCTAATACCCTGATCTGGGGCTTCTGGCCTCCAGAAGTATGAGAGAATAGATTCTGTGGTTTTAAGTCACCAAGATTATTACGACAGCCACAGAAGAACTAATATGTGTAAGTTGGTTCCTTTTGCTGGGTGGTAAAGAGCTCACAGGGACCACATGACTGATTCTGCTTCTCCACATCATAATCCTTACCTGAGTGGTCCCAAAGTTGGCAGGACTGGGGTATTTGACGCTGCCTATGCCAGGTGGATGAATCAGTCTAACAAAGAAGATCAATAGCAGGAAGCCCACTTGCCAAGTAATATATGTCGCTTTCCTCCATTTCAGCTTTGTCAGTATTAAAAGAGATCTTTGCATCTCCATGTATCTTACTCATTCTTGTCTCACTCTTCATGTGTAGAACTCAGGAGAGAGGTCCCAGTAGCTACAGAAAACTTTTATCTTTAAACTCGTCTCTCCTATCTGCTCTTCAGGTAAGAGTGAAATTCTTTGATGCAAGGACCTGGATATGTTTAACCACTTTCATACACACTATCTTGTACCATCTCATATTTTTCCACTTTATTTGTGGATGATTTCTGAAGGTTTCTGCCCTGTCTCAGGCTCCTATGACCTCAGAATTGAGTGTTGGATGCTTGCCTGTGGATTTTTGGATTTGTTCTCTCTTAACCTCTCAATGTTTACCCAATACTATGTTAGATTTGTTCTTGCCTCTTTGGGCTTGCTCCAGCACCATCTCTCCCCTTCCTGGGCCACTGTGTCGCTTGTTTTCATACCAGCTTCCTCTTCCCCATGTCCAGCTGGCAGCACTCTCATGACTGTGTATTAACAAACTCTATAATGGTGAGTAATGTCACAATTCTGATATGGACTCTCATCCCATGTGATAACAAAAACAGAAAATATGACGTGATGTTTTTATTGGAACCTTAGGCACTGTAATTTTTATGCTCTGTTTCCCTAATTCAAGCTATTTTTTTCCAAGGGCAAAATTTGGTCTTTCCTGAGCGAACCACACTTGCAACTCCACACTCTTGAAAAAGCTATTGGTTTTTTGCTTTGTTTTGTTTTGTTTTTCTGCTTTTTCTCCCCAAATCCCCCCAGTACATAGTTGTATATTTTAGTTGTGGGTCTTTCTAGTTGTGACTTTTTTTTTTGAAAAAGCTATTGTCCTTGCCACTACTTGTTAACTAAGTCGTGCCGTGTCTTGTGCTGCTTCATAATGGTTCTATATTCCTAATTCTTCTTTGTTCAACTAGATTATAAAAACCTGGAAAAGTGTAGTCTTCAAACCTTAGCAAGGAGGGGTTTTTGCGCAGACCTCCATGCTTTATGCTTTAGAGGATCCCTTAAAGCACAAACACACACACAAACACATACACACAAATATGTTAAAGGAAACAAAGAGGTCTCTTTTACTTGCAATGCAGGGCTTCATGCTGACACAGCACAACTCTTAGCCATAGACAGCCTCTCTCAGAATTCATACTATTCAGGCCCCAGGGAAATGCTCCCCATGTCTCATGCCTTCCAACCTTGAAGAAGAGATGACTGCATCCAAGTGACTTGAAGGTTGTGGGTTATGCCAATGTCTGACTTTGAACATGGATGCTGCTTCAGAATCTGAGGAGGAGTTCAGCAGAGGAAGTGTTAAGAAAAGACAGATTAATTACTTTATCACATCTTTCCTTTCAGATGGCATGAATGCAGTAAATTATTACATAATAAGGGAAAATTTTGCGGTACTTAATGAGAGTCCATCTTGTTCTAATCCCTGGTACTGAAGATATGCAAGAAATAGGTAGAGAATATAAAATATTTAAATAGTTTATTCTTTGCTTTCTAACTTTTAAGTATTTAGACGTATGGGATGTGGGCCTGCATTTGTTCTCCTGTCCTGGCCCTGCAGATGGAAAGGAACATCCTGGAAGGAGGTAACCGTGCGAATGCTCTGACCTGCCCTCAGCCCTTTGCTCAGGGCTCCTCTGCACTGGGGAGTATCAGTGCATGTTTGTCAGATGAATCAAAGCTAAATGCCAGAGGCTGAATCTTCTTGCAGGTATGAGAGAGTGACCTATTTCGAGATTCACATCTAGGGAACCTGAATGGCCTTATCAGGGGAGCCTCAGACAGAAAGCAATTCAACTGAGCTCTGGGGCAGTGATACCGGGGACAGGAAACTGTAGCAGGAAAAGTGCTTCTGAGAACTGAACAGAGTCTTGAATATATGGCTTATCCCAAAAGATATCATTTTTCTCTCCTGTTACTGAGGCTGCAAATGAAGTTCCTCCCACAGAAGAAGGGAGCAGAGACCACGGGAGTAGTCACAGGGGGAGGACAGTACACGGGAAATGGGAAAATTCTACAAGTTCCACATGCGTGGATTTTCACGAAGCACATAGAAACACCACTGCACAAAGGCCGTGAGGGTGGAACTGTGAGCCCCTGCAACTTGGCAGTTGGAGAATTCTATGACCACGGCCTCAGTTAAGATACCAGAAATAGAGTAACCAGCAGTCCCAAGATGGACTCGTGAGGTTGGAGATGATACAGACGCAGAGCATCGGGAACTGAGAAAGGAGAAGCTGGTGATTGTGTACATTTGTCAGATCATACTTACAGGAGAAAATTTACAAACGATTCAATTCATCATATAGGTATGATTTTTCTCAACTAACCTTCTTATCTTTACGAAATGCTAGACTAAGAGCTTTTTCAGTCATAACCAACAAAGGGATCATGCCATTGAGAATTTCAGCAAAAATTCTGGTGCCTCCATAAAGGAATACAGAAAAATATACTTCTTACTGAATGACAGAAGGGGAAAAAATGAAATGAGAATAAAGCAAATGCATAATGCAAATGCCCTGCTCTAAGATTTTTTGATATATTATACAATCACAATAACACTAGGAGACAGCTGGTGTGATCCCCAAGCCACAAATGAGGAATTTAGGATGCATAGAATGTAATTAACACATCCAAGATCATGGAGCCAGTAAATGGCCATGCCAGGATTCAAATTCAGGACATCTCACCTTAAAGCCCTGACTCTTGGCACTTAGCATTCTGCTTCTGGACCCAGTACTGACACATATCATTGACTTGAGACTGTGTGCAGATGACATTATGAGCTAGTGCATTCGTTTCCTGTTGCTATTGTAGCGAATGACCACAAACTGGGTGGACTGAATCAGCACCCACTTATTATCTTCCAGTCCAGAATGGGTCAGCAGGGTTGCACTCCTTCTGGAGGCTGTAACGGAAAATCTGTTTCCTTGACTTTTCCAGCTTCTAGAAGCCACTTTCATTTCTTGGCTGATGGTCCTTTCCTCCATTTTCAAAGCCCATCGTTTACCTCTGCTTCTATCATCATATCCTTTTTTTCTTGACTTTGACCCTCCTGCATCTCCCTTATAAAGACCCTTACGATTACATCAAGTCAACCTGGATAATACAGGATAATCTCCCCATCTCAAGATCCTTAGCTTATTTACATCTGCAAAGCCCCTTTCACTTTGTAAGGTAATGTACTCACAGGTCCTGGAGATCAGGCTGTGGACATCTTTGGAGGGGCTCTTATTCAGCCTACCAATAGCTCTTTATTGAGTGATCACAGCGAGCACATTATAGATGTTTTACCTTTATTGAGCTCTGGCAGAATTCAGAGCCTCCCATAGACAATGAGGGGTCAGAGTCTCTTCCTGGCCCACTGCCCAACTGTATTAGACAGAACTTGGAGCCCTAAGATCTCAAAACAGAGTGCTCAGGAAGACAATAGGGAAGTCGATGTAAGTGACAGCAGAAGACCGTGGTCTTTGACAGATGGACTCCAACTTCTAGATGGTCGGAGGCCCTGCCCTAAAGGTCCTTCCTTGGCAGAATCTACAAACCAAGTGTCCACACAGGCTTGCTGGGATGGGATAAGTCTGGAGAAAGCGCTTGATCAAGGAGACGGGAACTTCTATCCTAGGAGAAGAAGGGGAATTGTTTTGCTTCAAAGTTCCATGCAAAATCACATGAGCTGTGAAAATGAAAGGGCCAAGGAGCTAAACTGACTCTGAGTTCTCACTCCTTGTCTCACTCTTGGGCATGCCTTTGTGGGGACCTGGAATTGGCCACCCCAAAATATGTCTCTTTGGCATCAGGATTATTTGAGGCTGATTGCTTTTGATAAACTGGGACAGGGAAGGAGGCTCTGAGGAATG
Source organism: Equus asinus (assembly GCF_041296235.1). Classification (NCBI taxonomy): domain Eukaryota; kingdom Metazoa; phylum Chordata; class Mammalia; order Perissodactyla; family Equidae; genus Equus; species Equus asinus. Next base: position 154,069,506 of record NC_091792.1, read on the forward strand.
GAACTTGCCCTTCCTTAGGACACGTTTACATTTGTAAGGTAAATTTCTATCTGTAAAAGGTGCCTCCCTCTCTGTACCAGGAAGAAGAAAGGAGATGACCTTCTCTCTAAAAACTCTTTATCAATACCAAAGGCAAGGACTTAAATCTGCATTTTATTGTGCTAGTCTGGTAACCTCCTGTAACTGACTTCCCTCCCCCTCCCAATTTTGGCATTTCTTTAAGGATTAAGCATCTTTCCTTAGGCTAGGAACTGATTGCTGCGCTCACCTGTGACCGCCCAGCTCCAGACAATCGACTTGCCTCCGGCTACACCCTCCGAGACAGCAGACCATTACCTGCTGTGTCCATCAAGCGCTGTGCTGACAGGGCAATCTTGTGACTATTGTGGGAGGGACATTTCAATCACATGGGAAACACCCTGTTTGGGGGTATATAACCACTACGTGCACCCCACTTCTTCGGTGCCCTTTCTTCCTTCGGGAAGAAAGGCCCCGGGCCATGGTTCCTCATAAATCTTTGTTTAATTTTCTCTTGCTATTCTGTCTCATGTGAATTTAATTCATTCTCCGGCCAGACGAACCCACATTTGGGGAGAAGAAATGTCTTCCTCCCCTACACCTTACTCATCAGCTCTGTAAATAACTTAATCACCTGGGCCTCAGTTTCTTCATCTGCAAAATGGGAATGATAGGACCCTAGTAACGATTGCTGCAGGATTGAATGGCATACAATTCACACTGTAGAGCTCACCCCCATGCTTGGCATGTAGCTCAAAATAATGGTTTTCTTCAACATGGTTCAACGTCACATCCAATGACATTGGCTTTATACACGAGTTGTGTAACTTCTACCTCTGTTTCTAGGAGGTTTGCTTTTCCTCGTTGAAGGAAGGAATAATAAATATTTACCTAATAGGGTTACCAAAATCAGATAATTTATCATAGCTCACGATTCAAATTCTGTGGCCCATACTGTTGGCTTGTAACTCAGTTTATGTGACATTTTCAGAGCTCTGTGGCAAACACAGAAGATATCTATTTTACAAACCTGATGCATTTCAGTGTTAATGAGTGAATGTATGCTATTAAATGTACTCATCTATGAATGACTGGCTATGCTGATGATGCTTGTCTCTGTTCTGTTCTGTGCTTGTTCTCAGGTCTCCTGGTTCTGTAATGTCTTCTTTCTTGTCTTCACAGTACCCTTCAAGTCTCTCCTTTCCACAGAATATATCCCTGATCCCTGTCCTGCCTCTCATTTTCTGCTGTCTTGTCTTCAATGTTTGGATTTTAGCTCCTGGTTCTAGTTTATGTTTTCCTGTGCATAAGTCATCTGTTGTGTTACGTACAAAACTGAAGATAGCTTCCGGATTGTGTTCTCATCAGAATTCTCCAAAACAGAGGAACTCACTTTTCTCAGTGGGTTCACAGTTGTCTTTCTAGGAGTAAATCCTGGTCCTCCATCAGAGTTCAGAGCAGAAGTCATTTTAGTTTGGGTTCACCCAGAAACAGACTTGTCAACAAGGATACAGGTGCAAGTAGAAAACACAAGTAGAGGTCTACAGGAGGGAACCTGGAAAACAGAGCAGGCAATAAGGGTTTGCTATCACTGTGGACTGCTAGAGAGTTCTAGAACAATGAAGAACATGCTCCCAGGAGTTAGCCCACCTGAGGGGTTAGTGAGCTGGGGTATTTCTACACAAACTTTTGTCATCTTTGTTGGAGACTGCAGGGGGAGTGGGCATGAATTCTCCAGTGTTCCTAGTCAGCCACATTATGGGCAAAGTGAAATCAGGCCTTTGAGAAAAGAAATCAGGGGCTGGGAGTTAGAAATCCATCAGGGTGAGGAGATGTGGGGGGAGCACCTACAGCATCTGCCACAGGAGTTAAAAACAAAACTGGAGTCAATTAAAACCGGGCTCAAAGTCTGTTTCTACCATGTACTGTATGAACTTAAGTTACTTCCTTTGTCTAAAGCTGCTTCTCTTCTTAAAAAATGGATTTTATGATAATCTCCACCTTTTGGAATTGCTGTAAGGATTAAATAAAATAATAGAATTAGTATACTGACTACTCATTTAAATAATAGCAGCCATTACTATTATTGTTATTACTAGGAGTAGCAGTGAGCTAATATTAACATTACACAATGCTCTGCACACAAAAGAGCCTAATAAATATTTACTGAATCCAGATTTACATATACCAAAAGTCTGTAAAAAACTCCAAAAGACATTAACTTGAATTTTTCTTATTTGAATTTTTCCACCACACTACCCAGAACGACAGAAAATTACAGATGTTATTGAAAATAATTCTTCAAACATCAGGGACACATTTTAATATATGTTAACAGAATGACTTTGCTTTCCAGCACTCCACAGAAAATAAACTAATTAGAAGGAAGGAAAGAACATAAAAAGAAAAATATTCTTCAAACAGGACATGAAAAGAGAGCTATTCTTCAAATATTCATAGGGTTTTGGCCCCAGAGTCTCCCATGTTCTCATGTCAATTTAATAGCCTCAAGAAGATTGGGGAGGGTGCGTTGAGTAACATCGTCGGATGCGGAGGACCTCCAGCGAGTTGCACAGCTGAGAGACTGCATCCCGCCAGGAGGGTCTGAAAGGTATTGTCTGACTCCTTTCTCTGGGTGTTAGAAGTAGGTGGGAAAAGATGGGAAGTAAACAGATTTTGAATGTAGAAGATCCAGAAGGAACAAAGATTTTGAGAAATGAAGAGGAGACTTTTGGATTTATCATAGTTCTGGTTCTTTAGGTCGAAAGTCACCGAACTCACATGTTGGGGGAGGTAGTGCAAGGAATCGGACGATGAGTTTTAGATCTGAGACTCAGGAAGGGCTCTCTAGACACTGGTACAGAACTGGGCGGTCTCTCCCGGCAGGTTGGTGTCATTAACGTGATTCATCCCCAGTGTCTCTCTGTTCTCACGTGACATTCCCAAGAGACAGAGCGATCCAACTGGGGACAGTTGGCTCTGCTCTGGGTCAGTCAGCAGTGTTGAGGAGCAGAGTCCCCTGGCACAGATGTGGCCACTGGGAGAGAGGGAGCCAACGCCCCTGGCATTTAATGCTGGTTTATGCTCTCTCTTCCGCTCTTTATTCTTCTCCTTATGGCTCCCAGAAGTTCAAGTAGGGCAACATGAGGGTTTATTTCACTTGAGAATTGCCTTTGACACCAGAGAATTAAAAAATGCAGGGGAGAGCCTTGGGGACAGGGCAGAGAGCTGCTGGCTTTAAGGCAGTCCGACAAAGGGATGAAACATTGAATGTGTTATCTAAATTGTCTAAACTAATTCGCTTAGGATTGTGAACTTGAGATTCAGAACAGAAGTGAAGAAGAGAACTAAAATAAATTAAATAATTCAAATACCTTTGAAACACAGGAGAAAATTTTCGCCTATGTTGTATTATTTAATCCTAATAGCACTATCATAAGAAGAGGTCAATAGCTCCAATTTTATACGAAAGGAAAGTCATGTTATAATCAGACATGTTTTTTATACCAAAACTCTGGTCCCCCATGCCAGGCACTGGCCAAGTGCTATGCTTTCTGGTTAAAGTAGCCTCAGCGAAAGCTCTTATCATTCCCACAAACTTTTATGCTTAGTAATCTTAATTGAGTTGCAATTTTCATATAATAAAGTGGACACATCTTAGTTATGAAGTTCATTAAGTTTTGGCAGATGTGTATACCCAAATCATCATTACCTCCCACTATGTGATAGATTGTTTCCATCACCCCAGATGTGTACTCCCTAGCAAATACTGTTCTGATTTCTATTATCTCATGTGAATACAAAAATGCATTGATTATTCTTTGGGGGATAGCTTCTTTTGCTCAATATAAATTTTGTTTAATATCTATCCACGTTATTATTTGGATCAACTATTCCATTTTTATGGCTGAGTAATATTCTAGGTATAAGAATATACCATCTTTTTTCTTCTTCTTCTTAATTGATTTGCCTAATAATGGAAATTTTAGTTTTTTTCCAGTTTGGGGCTATTAATAATAAAGTTGCTATGAATATTTATATGCAGGGGGCTTCTTGTTGACATGTGTAACCATTACTCTTGGGTAAATGTCTACAAATGGACTTGTTAGATCATAGGGTACGTGTGTATTTAACATTATAAAAAATTGCTGAACTTTTTTTTCCAAAAGTGGTTTTATTTTGCATTCCCACCAATAATGCAAGTTCATGTTACTTAGCATCTCACCAATATTTAGTATTAACCATGTAAAAATTTTAGCCATTTTAGTAAATGTGAAATAGTATCTCACTTTGGTTTTAAATTGCATCCCCTTATGAAAAAAGATGTTGAGCTCATTTTCCTGTGCTTACTACCCATTTTTCTCTCTTTTGACTGTATTTACTAAAATTGGGTTGTTTGTATCTTTGTTATTGAGTCGTATGAGTTCTTTATATAGTCTAGATACAAGGTTTTTTCCAGATGTGCGTATTGCAACCCCCCTCCCAGTTTGTTACTTTCTTAATGGCATCTTTTAATCAAAATATTTTTATTTTAAGGTTAACTTATAATTTTTTTAGGGTTAGTATTTTTGTGTCCTAAGAAAGTTTACTCATCTCCCAAAATTGTGAATGTATTTTCATATGTTTTCTCCTAGAGATTTTATAATTTTAGTTTTACAGTTTGTGCTATGATCTACCTCAAATTAAATATCATGATTAAATGAGATGTGGGTTGAGGTTCATTTATTTTTATATACTAATAGCTAGGTTTTCTAGTCACTATTTGTTCAAAATGTTCTTTCGTCCTTTAATCTGCGTTGGTGCTTTTGCTGGAAATCTGTTTAGCATCTACAAGAAACATTTCGTGATCATCTGCATTGTGTCTGGAGTTTTTGTAAGCGCTATCTTTCACCAAAGAAGAAATACCCTCTTTATGCTTGAGTTTGAAACTTCTAAGAGACTAAATTTTGTCCCTCTTACCAAAACAACACATTCCTCCAAAAAAAATTTAGTTAACTTCTGACTAATTTCACTTGAATTAAAATTGAGGAAGAAAAGAGAAATGCCTAAATGCTTCTGGGAAGAAAAATAAAAAAGAGGCTGTATTCAAAAGATCAAGAATCAGAATGACATTAGATTTATAGTGAGAAACATTGTCAGCCAAGAGATAATGAAAAATGCCTTTGAAATTCTGAAAGGAAAAATTTGAACTTTAAATTTTATACACAGCTTAAACATCAGATACATGGGAAGCTAGACTAAAGACAATTTCAGACAAGCAAGTTCTTAATATGTTACCATCTTTGCGCTCTCTCATAGGAAGTTACAGAAGGACGTGCCCATCAAAATAGGGAACTAAGACAAGATATAGAAGGCTTGAGATCCGCAACACAGAGGATACAAATAATGGGCAAGGAAAATTGCTAAAGGAAATCTCTAGAGCTCATCTGTTCCACCAAACCAGAAATAAATCAGTACAGATGAGAACAGGTCGGAAATTTCTGAGTTGCGCAATACCCAATACATTTAAATACATTGAAAGCTCTTCATAGTTGGCAGAAATATGGGAAATATATTAGTGATAACTGCATAGATAATTACAGTCAAATGAACAAAGAAAGGAAAATATTACGCAAGGAAAAATAAAAATCATCCTAGCTTACTAAATGGCCCAGCCATCAATAGATTTACATGGTCATGACAATTTAAATTTTAAATATAATAATCTTAAATAATGATGATATGTTTATAACAGGGAGAAGGAAGACTGGAAAGCAAGCTGGAGGTAGATGCAAGGAAAAGAGATGTAAACTAAAGAAAAATCCTCATTCTCCAGACTGAAAGCACGTTACATAAAGTTTCAAAGTGTAAAAGTAGTAAGCAGACATTTAATTTTGTTATATAAGCATGGAGATAAACAATGTTGGAAGTGGCTGTTCTTGGTGAGAAGAAAAGAAGTTGGAGGGCGGTCAGGGACGGTCTTTTTCATAACAGCACTTGTAGAATGACTTTACCTTTTATGCTGAATGCATGCGTAAGTGATAAAAGTTTTTAAAAAAGAAAAACGTTTCTTTAAAAAAAAGTGTCTTGACGTTAAGAATCTGGAGGGGCCTGAGTTTAAGTAGAGATGCTTCCATGAAATAGCTGTGTTTCTCTAGGTGCCTGTGGATCTCAGTTCCCTCTTCTGTAAAATGAGGCTATTAACCCTATTTTGAAGTTTTATAATAGTGAACTATGAACATCTCACTACTCAGATGCAGGTAGAAAAGTCTTTAATAAAGTATTTCTCAGTGATTATCTGAATTGAAACCATGTGAGTTTCTTTTTAAAATGCAGATGCTGGGGCCGGCCAGGTGGTACAGGGGTTAAGTTCACGTGCTCCGCTATGGCAGCCCGTATTTGTCTGTTCGCATCCCGGGTGCAGACATGGCATTGCTTGGCAAGCCGTGCTGTGGTAGGTATCCCACATATAAAGCAGAGGAAGATGGGCACAGATGTTAGCTCAGGGCCAGTCTTCCTCAGCAAAAAGAGCAGGATTAGCAGCAGATGTTAGCTCAGGGCTAATCTTCCTCCAAAAAACAAAAAAAACAAAAAACACAGATCCTTAGGTCCCAATCATAATCTGTAATTCCTAATATCTGGCCTGCAGGCTCAAGGATTTGTGCATCTGATAAAGTCTCAGTTGATTCTGATGCCTACCGTGGCTTGCTAAGCATGTGCTTGGGCACCAGACACACTTGGTTTCGATCTTTGCCTTGCATGTTCTAGTAACTTGGGAAATTTCCTTAAATTGCCTTGGCCTCTGTTTTTAAACTTTTTGAATAGAGTATGATGATTTCTCCTGCATACAAAACCTTTACTGCTGTGCCTGACATTGGCAAGAATTCAATAAATGTGAGTTCCCTCTCCCTCCGTGAATCAGCTTTGTCTCTGATATAAAATTATCTTGGTGCATTACAGAATCAGACAGTTAAAATAAAAAAACCCCAGACATTGAATTGGATCCAGCTTCAATTGTACAAACTACCAGCAGCTGGTTATTGAGCGACGGGTCTGTGCCCAGCATTCTGTTAGATGCTGTGAGGAAAATTAGCATTTTAGGAACAGAAGTTTATGCCATAAGAGGTCATCTTGACAGACGACATCAATGCCAGGAGATTTCAGAACCAGAGACTGTTAAAGATGGATGATACCTTAGAGGATTTCTGGTTAAACACTCCCATTACATAGAGAAAGGGACAGGACCTCTGTGAGGCTGAGATTTCCTCAAAACTATATGGATAATGAAGGAGAAATATACCAAACTCAGATAGAACAATTCAAATGGCACTTTTCTTTTGAATGCAATAGCGTTTTTCAATTTTTTTATTATCATCAGCTGAAACATTTCTTCTAATCAGGTACGACATGGAAACTCAATATACATGAGCAAACCTTCCCTGTTTGAGGTATGACTCAGATGTCCAGTTATACCCACTGGGACCCTTCATGAAACCTGCCAGAAACTGGCTATCCAAATATCATCAACATAATCTGTCAGCAAGACAAAGCTGAGTTTATTGGTGACCGAGGTAAAGCAAAGTCCCATCTTTGGAAGGTTTTGGCAATGTCTCATCGTGGGGATGGTAAGATCAGAATTTATTGAGACTTGGATGTTTGGCCTAAGGAAAGGCTTTCAATGTGGGGACTTGAAGAGATTGGCTAAGAATAATGATACTACAGTCCAGGATGGGTGGAAATTGCAGTGAAGACTTCGAGGTAAAAGATTCAGAGAATTTTCAGGTGCAAACTACCTGTTGCTGCTTTTCATTGAAGAGTCACGGGTCTTCTGGGGAGTTTCTGAAATGCACAATCCGTCATTTGTGTGGGCAGGACAATTCCAGAAAAGTAATGTAATAAAGATAGTAGAAGAGCAAAGCCAAGGTAACGTAGACAAGAAAGTGTGGTTTCTGATCTCTGTGCTCAGGCTGCGTGTGAGGGCAGACAACTTTGGTTCTCAAACCCTTGGAGTTTTTTAGAGCAGAGCTGGAAATCCACACTCACCCTCACCCTGCGCCTCCACCGGGCACTCCTTAATGTAGGTGACACCCAGTGTGAGAGATCCTAGCTCTTGGTTCTCTGAAAATTGTGAAGTCTCTTTTCTCGTCTAATCCTGCTTTTCACCTCCACACCCTCTCCTCAGCCTGCCCCACTTCTGTTCATGTGTGATGACCCATAAAGCCTCACCAATCTCCACCTTTGGATTCTGCTATAAATAAGACCATGCGTGCACTCACGGTCTGGCTTCATCCTGCTTCTGCCCAGCCCAGCCCAGTGACCCATGCGTCCGCCCCAGCCCCAGTCCCTGGAGCCTATGCTGCCCTCAGTCCAGAAGTTTCAGGAGGGCCAACTTCATCACCTGGGGAAGAGTTTGACATCCAGGCTGCCTACCTATACTTTTGGAAGATATTTTTTATGTTGACACAGGTTGACAATAAACGAGTGCTGAGAAATGTATTGATTCTCAAAAGGCAAAATTACCCTGAGTTGCAAAATATTGATCCCCCTTCTGAAGAACGTGACCTTCTCTCCCCTACCTTATTTATTATTTTTCTATTTGCTGCTAGATATAGCGTAATGATAAGAATGCCCTATCAAATGAATAAACCTCTATTGGGAATACATTGAGATTAACTTTGTCACAAAACATTTAAAGACAGCTTGCAAAGTAGATTGCTTTATCTGAGTGTGACAAGCTTGCATTAGAAATCTAGAGCTCTGCCACTTACTGACTTTAAAAGCTTTAATGCATGATTTAATCTCTCTCATCATCAGTGTCTTCATCTTCATTCTAAAAATGGGGCTGGCAATGCTTATCTGATAAAGTTATTGTCAGGATTAGAGGTTAAAATATAATGTACCAGATATATAGTATATAATCCATTTACAGTAGTTCTTATTACTTTTACTTTCTTTGGTGGAGTCTAGCTTCTATGCCTGGATATAAATACTTCCAAAGGTAATTATTGCTGTAGTTGCTATAGAAATTCTACCAATGTATGTTCCAAATGCAGAAGACAAAGAAAAAAGAAGAGGAGGTGGGGAAGGAAAAAGGATGAGAGGAAGAAGGAGAACCCATATTTACTGAGGCTTTACCATATGCAAGGCACTGCGAGGAGACTGCAGCACATCCTGACTCATTTACCAGGTACCACTCTTCTCATCCTGCTTTACAGATAAGGAAGGTGAAGCCCAGAGACCGGGAAGTCATTTATCCAATGTGCCACTAAACACCTGCATTTATATGTATTCTAACAACTTTCCAGGGGTAGGGAGGGGTTGCTTTCTACACTAACGCTGAGGAAACACGGGGAGAAATTGACACAAGTGGCTCAAGCTCACAGAACTAGCCTGATGCATCCTGGCTGCAACCTCACGTCTGTCTACTCCTAAAGTTCCCAGAACTTTTGTGGCTCCAAGGCTGAACAATAGGAAGATGTCCACATCCATTTGTAGAACTTTACTTTCAAATTCACATTTTGTTGTTCTACTTTGTTGCATGAAGCAAAAAGCAGACACTATTTGAATGAGAGAAAAATTAGTTTTAAGAAAATACCCTTGATGATCTCAAAAGTGACAATATTGTATTTTAATGGCTCTTGTTCCTAAGAGACAGAGCTAGGTTACTTTAAAGGGAGACTTCCCAGAGGCAAGTATTCATTCAACCAACAGATATGCCGAGTACGCTGTGTCCCAAGTATCAGGTTAGGTTTGGGATCGCGGTTTTTGATAGTAGTGATATTTTCTAATTCTGGTTAGATGTTGCTTTTGTTGAGAAGCGAGAGGACAAGGTGACCTGGGGATGAGTCCGGACGATTAGCACTGGTAATAATGGTTACCATCTTCTTGCATGTGCCCTCTGACCCAGCACTGCTTTAAATCCTCTATCTGGTTTATCTCGCCTCCTCTTCACAGGTAGCAGGTTAGCACTGCCTTTATTACAATAGCGTTCCCTCTTACAGGTAATGAAATTGTTTCTGAGAATGGAGATGTAACTCACCCCCAGCCATACAGCTTATAAGAGGTAGAGATGCTGATCAAAACCAAAGGTCCTGATCGTTAAGTCCTTTGATGACAGTACCTGGTGTGAGAGGGTGAACCAAAACACTCATCATGAGCAGGAGCTGAAAGATAAGACATCCTTGCCACAAAGTCCAAGCCAATGGAGTGAGCCAGGAAGCAGTGCCAGGATATAAAACCCAATCATGAAAATTAGACCAAGTAAAGGCAGCATAGAGGCCGGGCCACATTAGATGCCTGAGACCGCACGTCTAAAGATGAAGACCACCATCCATAGCAATAAAATCAGAGAGCTGGTGATTCATCTCACTCTTGCAGTGGCGCCTCATAATATGAGCCATGTGTGTCATATAAGCCATTGTTTGTTATAATATAGCCATGAACACCGGTGAATATATAGCAGGCTCTGAAATTAGGACAAAAAGTCTTCATTTCTGACACCAGGAATCTTGTAAAAACAATTTGCAGATGAGCCAGTCATAAATTCCCATGGCACAAGGGAGCACTGACATCAATAAAATTTTGAAGAAGAAAATGTACCCTCCCGAGAGCCACAAAGTTCCCGCCTGTAAGAATAAAGCTTAAACTTAAAGGAAGGATTCAGTCAGTCAGTCAGTCATTCTCAAAAAATATTTTATGAGCATCTACTTTGCACCAAGTTCAAAAGTGGACTAAAATAGAAGGATGACAAAATGCCCGGCCTCATGTAGTGATATTCCGGTGGAAAGAGGGAGACGCAAAACAAGCTAAAATTAAAGTATTTCTGACAACGTTGAGCACTATGAAGGAAACAAAAAAGAGTAATATGATAAGGAGGGACCAAGGGAGAGAAACTGCTTTCCATGAGTTGCTCAGAGAGGAAAGCCTTCTTGGAAAAGATCATCGTGTGTGCTGAGATCTGAATGACTGGAAGAAGCCGGTGTGTAGTCAGCCAGGTGAAGAGCATGCTAGGGAGAGGGGACAGCAACTCCAGGGTCTGGGAGGTGAACCGAGTTAGGCATTCAGAATAAAGGAAAGGAGGCGACTGCTAGCACAAAGGGAACGTGATAGGAGTTTTTAGAAAAAGGGTGACCTAGATCTTGTTATATTTTGAGGGCCATAGTATATAGGTCAGATTTATTCTGAAAGCAAAGGGAAACCATGGAAGGATTTTAAACAGCAGGAGGGGTGATATAATCTGGTGGCTACTTTTAAAGTATCTCTGTAGCTACAGATCGTAGGGGGGAAAAAAATGAAGCTATTTTATTACTCCAAGCAAGAGGTAGTATCGGTGGGGACAGGGAGATGGAGAAACAGGAATCGATTCAGGATGAATTTTGGAGGAAGATCTGCCAATGGGCCAGCTGAGAAGTGAGAGAGAAATGTAACCAAGCATAGATGAATTCAGGGGCTGGCCCTATGGCATAGTGGTTAAGTTTGGCACACTCTGCTTCAGTGGCCCAGGTTCACAGGTCCAGATCCCAGGCACAGACCTACACCGCTCATGAGCCATACTGTTGTGGCAACCCACATATAAAATAGAGGAAAGATTGCCATAGATGTTAGCTCAGGACAAATCTTCCTCAGCAAAAACCAAAAAAAAGAAGAAGAGGAAAGAAAAGAAAAGAAAAAAGAATAACTGAATTCAGTGTTCCCCTGACGCCAACAGGTATGGTAGTGCTACACACTCAGAGAAAAGATTAGCAGAGGAACAGATCTGGGGATGCAAAAGAAAAGGGCTCCTGTTTTGATGTTGTTAGATGTGAAATTCTTTTAGATATCTAAGTAGAACAGTCAGGTAAGCTGTGGGAAAAATTATTGAACTCAAGGGAGTCTTCAAGACTGAATATATACGGGCCGGCCCAGTGGCACAGCAGTTAAGTGCGCACGTTCCGCTTCGGCCACCCGGGGTTCACCGGTTTGGACCCCAGGTGCTGACATGGCACCACTTGGCACGCCATGCTGTGGCAGGCGTCCCACATATAAAGTAGAGAAAGATGGGCATGGATGTTAGCTCAGGGCCAGTCTTCCTCAGAAAAAAAAAAAAAGAGGAGGATTGGTAGCAGTTAGCTCAGGGCTAATTTTCCTCAAAAAAAAAAAAAAAATACTGAAGATATAAATTGGAAGGTCATCAGCTTGTTGTTGTTTTTTACAACTATGGATCCAGATGAGAGCACCCAGGAAAGAGTACAGACAGATAAGAGGACACAGGAACACGCCTGGGCACTCGACAGTTGAGAGCTGCAGGAGAGGGGTGAAGGTTTCCCATTGGTGCTATACCAACAACATAAAGCCTTCATTGAAGTCAAGGGGGAAATTTTGCCCTTTAAAGTACTGTCCTACCATTCGGGGAAGTGCTCAGAGCTAAGACAAAGAAGCAGGTGAGGGCTCTAGCCGGGGAGACTCTGCAGAGTCTGGAGGAAATTCAGTCCTTAGAGGAGGGGTCTCATTGCTGCCCACACCCAGGCCCTTTTTTATTATTTAATTTAATTTAACTTAATTTTTATATATCATTAGAAAAGATAAGGAGGAAGGAAGGGGAAATATCTGTCTCTCACACGCTCACACACACACACACACACACACACACACACACCCCTGAAACCAAAAGTGAACAGAAGAGAACATTACATCTCAGAGCTATCAAAGATCGTGAAGAATGGAATGATCAACTCAACATTCTAGTCTTCTACCTCAACTTCCCCTTCTTCCACCTCTCCATGTCTTTTTTCTCTTTATATCCCATAAAGAAGCTCGACCAGAGGAATATGTGGATTTGCTCGGGGCAGGGCACACTGTTCCTCTGTTCTAGTGGAGTGCCTTTCCCATGCTCATGTGCATATGAATCACCTAGGGATCTTAACAGAATACAGATTCTGATTCAGCAGGTCTGGAGTGAAGCCTGACATTCTACAAGTCTAATGAGCCCCTAAGTGATGCTGGTGCTGCAGATCCAAGGACACACTTTGAAGAGTGGAGTGCCAGTAGTCCCCACCCTGCCATGTTCCAGAGTTGAGCTCTGAGCCCTGAGGCCTGGAGATTTAGAAATATGATTTACGTTGGCACCTTGAGTGAAAGTTCTCCTTTCTGTGGATCGCTCACATTAACGAAATTTACACATGTAATGCACACAGGCAGAGAGGCAAGAAAATGGGCTATAATGAGAAGCAACAATCACAAGGATCAAGTTGTTTAAATCCATATGGCCAGCCGTCATCGCCCTTGGACGGATCACAGCCAAAGTTAAATAGTAATTAGGATACAGATTGAAAAGCATGGAATCAGAACAAGGATCGTCGGATGAAGTGAATATGCGTATATCTCACAATTTCTTATGTGTCCTCAAATTCAAATTTGTTAGTTAGTGCCTACCTCTCTGAATCTCTTTTTCCAGTGATTTCAAGTCTAATGGACCCCAAGCCAAGACATATAATCTTTTCCCACATTTGTTAGAACAGTAGAAATTCCTCCTCTGGAACATCCACTTAAAGACAAGCATATTATTGATTTGTATTTACGGAGTTTAGATATTTGAACTACAAAATAATAATAATAAGTACTAATATTTAGGGAATGCTTGCTATGAACTAAGCTCAGTGTCACCATCTTATGCACACAATATCACCATAAGGTAGATACTATTATTAGTCTATTCTGTGGAGGAGAAAGGAGAGGCCATGAAAGATTTAGTAGGTGCCAGAGCTGGAATTTATAGCCAGGCAGCCTGGTTCCCAAGGCTGAGTTGTTAACCAAGAGCTGAAAAAGACTTCACTGCAACACTATACAGCAATTTGTTTTTTAAGTATCATATGTGAAAAGAACCTATAATACTGGAAGAAATAGATTCACTTAAAAGTAGATATTTATGTAAAACAACTAAATTGTGGGCTTTCGTATAGTTAAAATGAATGAACTATAGCTATCTCAACATGGATTAACTCAGAAACATAACGGGACTACATATAACAAATAGAATATGTATATGACGATTCCATGTATGCAAAGTTAAAATGAAAATATCTGAAACTTGAAAATAAGATAAAAAGAGGCCTCTCAACATGGTCCTAGAGCCTTGTCTAACAAGCTTATCTGAGGATCATCTAACACAACTTTTGCTTAACTTGCTATTTACTATCACGGACCCTGCTCTGGAAAGTAAACGTTAATTAATTTACTTATTCATTTATTTATTTTTTGGCGAGGGAGATTGGCCCTGAGCTAACATCTGTGCCAATCTTCCTCTATTTTATGTGGGATGCCACCACAGCGTGGGCTGATGAGCAGTGTGTAGGTCTGCGCCCAGGATCCAAACCCGTGAATCCTGGACCGCCAAAGCAGAGCACACGAACTTAATCACTATGCCACCAGGCCAACCCCATAAACATTAACTTTTGAAGGTTGGTAAATTGCAAGTGAGCTCTGTCCAGTAGAAAAGATAATCCTAAAGTTTATGGGTTTTTGACCTGTAGGACATTAGAGTTTTTATCTAATTTAACGATCACATTTCGTTTATTAAGTTTATACTCTTGTCTCTCTTACCCTCCTTTGAATTGGTTCTTTCATGGTGCTCCTTCCTTCACTCCTGAGTTCAATACATCGTTGACATGTGCTCACTGCATAAATCTAAAGAGGTTATGTTTTTAACTCTTTGAAACTTATACTTCAACAAAGTTCAGAAACAGGCAAAACTAAACATACTTTTTAGGGATATTTACATATTTGGTGAAATTGTAAAGAAAAGGAAATGACTGACAAATTTCAGAAAGTGATTACTTTTTGCAAAGATAGAAAAAGATGCGATCAAGCTGGAGAAAAGAGAATGCTTAGAGATGTTCTGTTACTTAACCCGGGTTTGGGGCACATAGCTATTTGTAATATTATTAGTATGATTAATAAAATGTAAGTATGGGGCTGGCCCAGTGGCTTAGTGGTTAAGTTTGCACGCTTCGCTTTGGCGGCCTGGCATTTGTAGGCTCAGAACCTGGGCACAGACCTACACCATTCATCAAGCCTTGCTGTGGCAGCATCCCACATAAAATAGAGGAAGATTGGCATAGATGTTAGCTCAGTGACAATCTTCCTCAAAAAAAAAAAGAGGAAGATTGGTAACGTGTTAGCTCAGGCCAATATTCCTCACACAAAAAAAAAATAATAAAATAAGTAAATATATAAAATGCATGTATGATGTTTTCTTTTATAAGTATGATATTTTTATACAAATGCCTAAAACATATATCAAAATATTTTATTTATAGTGACTATATTCTATAAACTAATTAAAGAATTTTAAGTATATATCAATTGTGTTTATTAAAATACCTGATTTTTCCTGAGTATATATTGTCATAGTTGTAACTGTACATTTTAAAACAATCCCTAGCCATGAAAATATAGAAAATAGAGAAAGCTTTGATAACCCATGCTCTCTTCCATCATCAGGTCTTTGCTGTGGTGGACCATTCATCCATCCATCCGTCCATCCATCATTCATCTATCCATATGTTCATTCATCAGTCCACCCATCTATCTATCCATCCATCCATCTATCTATCCATTCATTCATCAATCTACCCATCTATCCACCTACCATCTGTCCATCCATCCCTCAATCCTTCAAACACTTATGAAGTACCTGCTTTTCTAATATACTTTCATAAGGAAGATAGGTACTTACAAGTAATTAAATTGTGATATATGTTAAGAAACAGAAATATAACAGAAAACCATAGAATATAAGACAGAGGACCTAATCTAGTTTGGGGAATCAGAGAAGGTTAGTTAACACCTAATACTTAAATCCTTAGCTTAATATTTTGTTAGATTAATTGACATCACTTCCTTTAGAAATGTTTTTCTTACCTCCCACGTCTAAGAAGCTGCCACATTCCTAAAATCACACAGTCAGAACGCAGCAGAGTTGTTGCTCGGCATGTCTGGATCTGGAACCCACCTTCCTTCTACATGCCATGTTGGAAGCTTCCAGTTTGTGCTGCAAAGGCCTTTGAGTGACTGGAGGTCATAGAAACATTCGGCAGGATTTTACTGAGATCGTTGAACAACAATTTGTAGAAACAAGCATCAGTATCATGTAATAGGTCAGTCAAAAATATTTATTATAATCCTATTGTATATAGAAATAATTAGGTGCTACCAAATTTTTAAAATTCTAAGAAAAACGTAGTCACGATATTTGAAGTCTCCTTTATTTAAGTCACTTTGAATTAGATTTCTCTGTCTTATGATCAGAAAAAGGAAATCCGCTGACTCATGTAGCTGAACATTTCAAGAGGCTAAAGCTGAATTTGACACAGCAAGAGTCAGGCCCTCAGAGAATATCATCAGTGTCAGTAGATCTCCATGAAAATTCTCTCACACTAGAAGTTTGGGCAGAGCAAACACACATAAAGAATTGTTTGTCAACATATCTAAGAGTTGGTTTGTTAATCACTTACTGTGATTTTCTGTTGCAAGCAAATAACAGAAAGTAAAACAACATATTTCTCAGCTGGCCACAGAAAGACATGTAGGAGAGTTTGGATGTAAACATCTTGTTACTTCGGGCATCAGGATGGGGCGCTGATAAGATGCCTGTCCAAGGTCCTCAAAAGGAATGGGGAGCACTGGGGAGGGAGATCAGAGAAAAACTCTGCAAAGGAGCTAAAGAAGTGAGAAAGATTTTAAAAGAATCTCTTTTCTTGCATAAAAGGTGACAGACTCTACCAGAAGGAGTCATTTGCATCATAAAACACTAGCAGAAATGAACTAGGCTGAGCAACAGGTGCTGTGGGGCTTGCAGTCAGCAGAGGTGCTCACACATTTTAATAAGCTCCAGGTTTGAGCCTGTGTCTGGATGCACTGGAGTCAGCGTGAATGTGGCAGTCAGGGAAAACTCCTCCTGCACAGAATCTTGGGCAGTGGGTTCCATAGTGGTCTTCAGCCTGGGGACCTCACCTGTATGGAGGCTGTAACTTCTCGTTGGGTGACCAAAACAAGGCAGTCTGACCCCTCTTCCTCCCGTCTCTCTTGGTTAAAATTGGGGTGAGAACATCCATCTCCGAGTTCTTGTGAAAATTAAGTATGATAATGAACGCAAAGGGTCTGCTAAATAGTAGGTTCTCAAGGTGAGCCTCGCTGCCCCTCCCCGATATGAAAAATTAAAAAGTCACTTTAACATTGGAACACTCAGAGTGGACTCCTCGAGGATTATGAATTCTATTAATATTTGTCTCTCAAATAAAAGAACAATTGGGGGGAAAATTGCATCCAGCCAAATCCATTTGAAATGGATGAGAGTTGAGCAGTAAATAATGAAGAAGAATGTAGACAGATCCAGAAAGGGACTTGGACCATTTTGCCACTAATAGGTGCCACAGACAGTTCATTACTGATAAATGTAGAATAATGATGTCCTTAATGAGTCTTTTCACGCACAAATTCATCATAAAACAAGAGGATGAGGTACAACAAAAAGTCTCTGAATAGCATTCATGCAGCGTGGAAAGCAAGGATAATTTCACATCCCAAAGAGAGCTACAGATTTAACAAAGCCTTCTGAGATTTTCTTCACTGCGTTTATAGGCAGAATCCCAACTAAACAACTTTTCTTCTAATATCTCAAAGGTAAATTTCAACCTGCCACACAGTTTGGGGCATCTGGAAGAACCCAAGAGAGGAAGATCTGTAGTCTTGTGCTTAAATGCTTCTGTGGTCCCTTATTATTTATTTGACCTTGAGCCATTTCTATCTGTGCCCTAGACTTTCTCAGTGGTAGCATGAAGACATAACACCTTTGCCGTGTGCCTCATACTTGGATGGTGTTATAGGTGGAATTGCATTCCTTACAAAATTCATCTGTTGGTACTCTAACCCACAAAACCTCAGGATGTGACCACATTTGGAGACACGGTCTTTAAAGAGGTAACTGAGTTCAAATAGGTCATTGGGGTGGGCCCTAATCAAGTAGGATGAGTGTCCTTATAACAGGAGGAGATTAGGACACAGATACACACAGAGGGAAGACCAAGTGACACAGCAAGAAGGACACAGCAAGAAGATGGCCATCTACAAGCTAAGGAGAGAGACCTCAGAAGAAACCAACCCTACCCACATTGTGCTCTTGGACTTCCAGCCTCCAAAACTGTGAGAAAATAAATTCCCCTTGTTTAAGCCACCCAGCACATGGCACTTTGTTGCGGCAGCCCTAGGAAACTAATACAGTTGGAATGCTCAAAAAATTACGTGATAACTTTTGTGCACCTACTCCTTAAACGGCACTTCACTGCCTTTTTTGGCAGCTACAGATGAGGAAGTCAGACACGGATGTGTGGAAGCGCTTTTTGAGTTAATAGTGCAAAACATGATAAACACTTTAGAGCATATGTCCACTATGTTCTCCTGCCTTCTATATATATTTCACTGAAAATTCTTTTTGTGCAATGTTCCAAATAGTGGACTCTGCAAAAGTGATGGAACCAAATCAAGCTGACCTAATTTCAGATCAATTCTACTTAACACCTGTAGCGGGCAGACTTGTAAGAGGCTCCCCAAATTCCCATCCCTTGGTGTATGTGCCCTGGACAATCTCTGATGCTTGAGAGTGAGTGGGACTGTGAATGTGATATAAGTTAAATGGTTAGATTAGGTTACATTATACGGTAAAGGTGATGGAATAGTCACTCCCGTAATAATGCTAAATTGTATTTAAGACTCCATCTTAGCAGACTGAGAGAAGAGATTGCCCTGATGGTTTTGAAGAGAAAGCTGTCATGTTGCGAAAGAGCCATAGGACCAGGCTCTGAGGTTGGCCTCTAGGAGCTGAAAACAGCCTTTGGCCGACAGCCAACAACAAAACCCAAGGAGCTGAATTCTTCCAACAGCCTGAATCAGTTTGGAAGAAGACCCACGCCTCAGACGAGATCACAGCTGTGGTTTTGATTTCAACCTGATCTGACCTGAAACCCTGAGTCGAGGACTGACTAACCCAGCCCCAGACTTCTGGCCCCAGGAAAACCTGAGATAACAAATGTGTGTTATTTTAAGCTGCTAAGTTAGTGGTAAATGTGCTGGCAGAAATAGAAAACCAATGCAAGGCCAAAATGCTGATTCTACGCCCGATTTACACAGCACACACGCGCAGACACCCTCTCACACACATACACGCAGACACTCTTTTTAGGAAACTGTGTCTTAATTAGCGTCCTGTCTTACTACATGCTTTTCCTTCTTCTTTGGTAGAGAATCAGAAAATTTGATTAAAGAAAGGAAAACTTCTTTTCAAGCCTGAGGACAGCTTAAATAACTGGACAGGCTGGATTATAGAATGTCCTCAAGGAAATGGACATTTGTCACCAGCAGAGGTTTCCTATCAAGCGATCAAAGGCCAGCCAGGCAGTCCATGGGAAACTTGATTTTGTAAGTAGAAAAGAGTAAAGATGAATATTAATCCTAGCTCTGGCATTTGCCATTCAAGCCTGGCAAAAGTTTTTAATCTAATCCAAGTTTTCTCGTCTGTAAAATGGAAACAATGCCCACTTCATGAGATTTTTTTTGAGATATAATCATGTAACTTAACATTCACCATTTTTAAATATACAATTCAGTGATTTTACACATAGTTATAAAATTGTGCAACTATCATCATTATCTAATTCCAGAACATTTTCGTCACCCCAAAAAGAATCTCCATACCCATTAGCAATCACTCTCCGTCCCCTCCCTTAGTCCCTGGCAAACACGAATCTACTTTCATTCTCAATGGATTTACCTCTTCTTGACATTTTATATAAAAGAATTAAACAATATGTAGCCATTTGTGTTGGGTTTCTTTCACTTAGCATAACATTTTCAAGGTTCATCCATGTTGTAACCTCATAAGATTTTTGTGATTAAAAAAAATGCCTCGATCTTGCGCTTGGCTCGCTTTGAGTCATCAGTAAATCAGTAAATGTCAATATCTTATTATTAATAAGGTGAATATTATAGAATTATGGACAACTAGCTTTCGAAGGCTGTAGAGATCCTTTCAACCTATCATTCCATGCAATGTAGACATCCCCAATCACAACCTCTTTGGCTGAGTATCCTTCAATTTTTTCTTGAAAACCTCCAGGCACTCGGAGCTCATTATTGAGAAAGACAGATGTTCCCCACGGCTGCAACATTCTGACTGTTGAAAAATTCATCCTTACATTGAAATAAAACCTGCCTCCTAGCAAGATTTACTAATTAGTCCTTGTTATGGGCTGTGTTGTGTCCCCCCCAAAAAGATATGTTGAACTCCCAACACTCAGTACTTCACAATGTTACCCTACTTGAAAATAGTCTTTGCAGATGTAGTCAGTTAAGATGAGGTCGTTAGAGTGGGCCATAATCCAATAGGACTGACATCCGTATAAAAAGGGAAATTTGAGGACAGATAGACACTGAGAGAGAGTGCCATGGGAAGATGAAGATCAGAGCAATGCTTCGGCAAGCCAAGGAGTACCAAAGATTGTGAACAAACACTAGAAGCTAAGAGAGAGACCTGGAGTAGACTCTCCTTCACAGCCCTCGGAAGGACCCCTCCTAATCTCAGACTTCTGCTTTCAAGAACTGAGAGTCAACAAATGAGTTTGTCACTTTGCTACAGCAGCCCCAGAAAATAAATATAGTCCTGGTTTTTTGCTCAGGTGCCAACAGGTTGCCTCTTTCTTCACTTGATGACCTTTCAAGTATTTGAGGGCAGCCCACCTGTTCCATCCCGAGGGCTCTTCTTCTCCAGAGTAACAGTCGTGTTCTTCCAGCTGTGAGACCGCCACCCTGCCGCAATCTCCTGCTCTTCTCTGGCTGTGCACTGGCTTAGAAATCAGTGCAAGTTCTCAGAATGCTTATTGAGCCTTGAGCAGTAAATCTTCTTAATATGTAAAATATTCTCCTTTGCTATTTTGTTTGAATTGTTGGGGTCTACACTCTGCGTAGGAAGAATTCATATTATTTAGCACCTGCTGGAATTTGAGCAAACTCAATGAATAAGGGTGGCAGAGGCAAAGTGGGGCTGCCCAGAGTGGAGTTTCCTCCAAAAATATCCCCAATATTGTCCACCATTCTTACTTCTCTCATCCCAGTCAGGCCACCATAATTTCACACCTAGACTTCTGCGACAACCTCTTAACTGCTCTTCCTAACCCCATTCTTGTCCACCTTAGCGTCCATCCTCCACCCTACAGGCAGAGCAATCTTTGTAAAGCACACATTAGATTAGGAATTAAGATCTTTGAGTGCATTTTCACTATAATTAGACTAAAATCCTTACCTTGGTCTACACGGCCCCACAGGATACAGTCCCTGCCACTCTCTCCAATCTCATCTTCTGTCATTCTCCCCCATTCACCAGGATACCTTCTCTATTCCTAAACACACAAGGTCATTCCCACCTCTGAATACTTATCTCTGATCTTTCTTTGTCTTTTTTGTTTTTTAAGGTATGCTTTCTTTTTTTGATGAGGAGGATTGGCCCTGAGCTAACATGTGTTGCCAATCTTGCCAATCTTCCTCTTCCCCACTCCCCAAAGCCTCAGTACATAGTTGTATATCCTAGTTGTAGATCATTCTAGTTCTTCTATGTGGGATGCCACCTCAGCATGGCTTGAGAAGCTATGCTAGCTCCACGCCCAGGATCTGGACCAGCAAACGCCGTGCCACTGAAGCAGAGTGCGTGAACTTAACCACTATGACACAAGGACCCCCCTAATATTCCTTTTTCATGGAACACTTCCCTCCCTCTCCATCTTCACATCTTTATGGCTACCATTCTCACCATTGAGGCCTCAATTCAAATGTCCTATCCCTAGAGAGGCCTCTCACTTGGTCATACTAACTAAAGTAGTGACCCCATCCCATATCACTCTACCCCAGGACCCTGAGGGGTGTGTATATGTGTGTGTGTGTACATGAGTGTGCCTGCCCAGGATTTCCCATTTTCCAAAATTGTCTGACATACTTACATGTTTATTATTGATTTCATTGATGACTCTATTCCCAGCATTTAGAAGAGTGCCTGGCATAAATAGTTGCTCATTAAATATGTGCTGAAAGAAAGAATGAACATATGGATAAATGAGAGTTAGTAGAAAAAGGAATTGGGAGATGAGGTCAGCCTTGGAGCAGGACCACCTCTGAATTGTGCGCAAAACTGTTGTGCCAATGAAGTGTAGCAAATGTTCTTGGAGGAAAGTTACAGTTGGAAACCCGTTCAACGAGGTGGACTCCTCTCTCATATGCTATGATATCCTCTTCTCCCACTTTCAAGTTCTCAGGTACTAACCTGAGGGGCTAAGAATAAGGAATCTGGTATGAAACAAACCAGTTCAGAGACTTGAGGGGTCCAAATCCACAAGCGCGGGGCATGGGGTGGAGCACTTCCCTTACTCTGAACATCCTGCCAGGACCCAGGTGGGGTCTTAAACATGTCACATGAGGAAGATGAGAAATTCAGAGTTACTATTTTCCAGGCTTTCCAGGAGTTCCTGAAGATTATAAGTTTTGCCTGCAAACCATTGACAATCCATCTGAGCCTCTTTGGAAGAAATCTGCCAGACAGGGGGTGTTTGTTAAAGGAGGCACAGACAGTCCCTGAACAGAGAGCCAAGGGTCTGGCCCAGGGCAGCCCAGCCTCGAACAAATCAGCTCCCAATGAGCCGCCTGAGCGGGAAGTGGCTCACGGCAGGCCACCTTATGCTCCACACCATCTGGCTCCCTGCACGCCCTTCCTTGCTGAGTTTTAATTTCCGAACCAGACGCACTGCTACAATTATACTTTACTTCCTTTTATGCATCCTGCTGTGGAAACACAGAAGCTTCTGGTAATTAAACGTCTACTTTGTGAACGGTGAGGAAGTTTCTGCACTTAACCATTACTTTATTTGCTGGAGATACAGCAGGGGAAAAATCCCAAGATTTTCGCACCTTAGATAGATCCCAGGTCACCAGGACGCTGACCCATTGACTCTGGAAGCAAATCTGTAATGCGAGAAAGGGGATATTGGAGTTTGATGAAGTCCCGGCCTGGTCTTTTATGAGCCGTGTGCCTTTGAGCCCTCTTTCTGTTCCAGGAGCCAGTTTTCTTCTGTTTCCCCACCCATGAAAGGAGTAAATCACATAAGATAGAGATAAATTTCAGTAGGATAAAAGATGCCAATCTGTTTTGTTGACATGCATTCCAAGCACCACCCTTTGTTTCTTTAAGCATATGTCGCCATCTGACCCAGCTGCTCCTGTGAAGCCCAGAGATGAGTTCTATCCAGGATGCACACCCTTAAAAATATAAGTCCAGTGTTGAAAAATCAAAGGATTTCACATATGTTTTTGGTAATTTCCAGTTTATCCTGAAAAGTTGTGAGATCTGATAATGTGCAAGACGCATGCTTACCTAGCAACATTCACCTGAAGCTGCGGCACACCTTTAGCAGAGATCCTGTGGACCAGTAGTTTCTCAAAGTTTAAAGTGCATGTTAATCACCTGGGCATCTTGCTTAAATACAGATTCTTATTCAATGGATCTGGGGCCCCAGATAGTGTGTTTGTAACAATCGCCCAAGATGTGGATGCAGGTGGGAGTGAAGCCCGTTTTGAGTAGCGAGGGTTTGGACTCCGGAGTGCCCTGCACCTCTCCCTTTTTCTTCCCCTCCCTGTCGTCTTCCAACCCTGATGCCAAACAACAGGTGCCATTTATCATTACACTCGCTCTATTGTCCTTTTTATATTAGGGATATATTTTTCTACACCTGGCCCACTTCACTCATTTGTCATCTGACAAACTAAGAATACATTTGAATATTTAGCCCAACTTTAAAGGGTTTTTGGTAACCCCAGCCTGGTTGAATCAGTCAAAGTCATTCCAGGAAGAAAAGTGTCATCAACTACTTTTAGTGGAGGGAATTTAGGTCGCACAGGTAATGGAGAAACTGATAGTGAGTTAGCCCAGAGTTAACAACAGCACACACCATTGAGCCCTGGAGTGGCAAGGGCAAATGGGGGAGGCAGTGTCACCAGAGTCCAGGGCTCAGCGTCCCCAGGCAGATGCTGGGAGCTCGACGAGCCTTTTGGGCAGAAGCTGGAGTCATAGAGAAGATGCAGTTGCTCACAAAGGACGCTGCTTGAGGCAGACAGGAAGGGTGAGAGGTGCCCTGGCTTCTCTCTTTCACCAGGACATAGTCTCCACTAGTCCCTCATGTCGGAAGAACCAAGCCGGAAGCCAGCTGACAAGGGAGCTTGAAAAACGCAGCCAGCAAGGGACAGCATCTACTCCCATACAAAGCAGAAAAGAAGTAAATTTAGACCTGAAGACAGAGAAACCAGGTCTGGCACTCCGCCCTTGGGTATATCCTCACTGTTGTCAATCAGAAGGAAGGTCTTGAACCAGATTTCCAAACAGCCAAAATGTTTTTTCCGTATTTCCTTAAAAATGAAAGGAAAAAAATCATACCACCTTTCAGTATCTACACATTATTCTCATTATTTTTTTTGCAATACCCTTGAACAGTTGGAAAGATCACTTGCTTAGGCATGAGGAGAGCTGTGGCTCTGGTCTAAACATTGCCATATGATGATTTTTTTTTTTTTTTGAGGTACAAAAAGCTGTAGATATTTAAGTATACAACTTGTTTGCGTGGAGATAAGCATACACTAGTGAAACCATTATCTCAATCAATGCCATAAACTTACCCATCACCTCCAAAAGTTTCCTCCAGACCCCTTTGGTTTTTCGTTTGGTTCTGTTTTTCCTTTTGTGGTGACTGTGCTTAATATAGATCTACCATCTTAGCAAATTTTTATGTCTACGCTACAGCACTGTTAATCATACGTCCTATTCTGTATAGTAAATCTCCAGAACTTATTTCCCTTGCATAACTGAAACTTTGCACCATTTTACTAACATCTTCCCCTTTTCCCCTCCCCACAGCTCAGGGCAACCACCTGGCAACTATTGTGTGCTTCTGTGAGTTTGACTATGTTTGCATGGTTTGACTAGAGTCCACGTATAAGTGGATCATGCAGTATTTGTATTTCTGTGTCTGACTCATTCCACTTAGCATGATGTCCTCTAGATCCATCTATGTTGTTGCAAATGGTGACATACACATTTTTTTTAAGGCTGAATAATATTACTTTGTACGTATATGTCACATTTTCTATATCCGTTCATCTTTCGATGGACGTTTAGGTTGTTTCCATATCTTGACTATTGTGAACAATTCTGCAGTGAACATGGGAGTGCAGATATCTCTTCAAGATCCAGATTTAAATTCCTTTGAATAATATCCAGAGGTGGGATTGCTGGAGCAAATGGTAAAGAATTGTCATATGATTATTGTGACCTTGGTAAATTGATATGACCAATTGGCTTCCACATACTTACTTGTTAAGTGGTAATAATAATGCTTCTCTACTTTATAAGACATTTGTAAATAGAAAAATAACATTAAAAAGCATTGATCCATTCAATGTGTAATTAATGAATTCCAAGCACCATGGTTTCTAAGGTTGGAGGGTGTCTCCAGTAAGAAGCTCTCCTGAAACCCCAATCTCCATTAGGCATAATGTTAAAGGCCTTATATATGCTTTCAAAGTCCCTGAGTTCCCCATTGTGTTGTTCAGGGTCCTCTTAGGAGACAGAAACCACATCAGTAATCGAACAGGGGAAATTAAATGTAAAGAATCATTAGTTTGAAACAAGGGATTGATGACTAAGGGACACCTATTTCATAGCACTTATAACACATAGTATTGAGTACCCATCTTGCCATCAGTCTGGGAGTTTCTTGAGAGCAGGAACTGTGTCTCCAGTTAATATGTTTAACCCTAGAACTTGAGGTATCTCCAGACCTAAGTACAATATTTGACTCCCAGTGACTGCTGAACGATTGTTGAGGAAATGAATGTACGGGAACTTAAAGTCCAAGGGGACATAGAGCTTCAAACTATTACAATAGGTAGCTACACATGCTTTAGAGCAGTTCCAGACAAAGATCCACGAGAGAAAGCTGGAGAGGTGGGAAGAAACATCACAGAGAGAGCAGCAGCAACACACACGAGAGGGATGAGAGAGCGATGCATATTCTGGAACCAACTGGTTATCCATATTTTCTAAAGCATGAGTGTTTTGTTGTTGTTGTTTTCTTTTTGGAGAAAGATTAGCCCTGAGCTAACATCTGCCTCCAATCCTCCTCTTTTTGCTGATGAAGCCTGGCCCTGAGCTAACATCCGTGCCCATCTTCCTCTGCTTTATATGTGGGACGCCTACCACCGCATGGCTTGACAAGCGGTGCCATGTCCACACCCGGGATCCCAACCAGCGAACCCTGGGCCGCCGAAGCAGAACATGCGCACTCAACTGCTGCACAACCAGGCTGGCCCCTAAAGCATGAGTTTTGAAGGAGAAGATAGCAGAATATGAAGTTGGCGAGAGAAGGCAGGAGCTGTGCCATGAGAAGGAGTTTGGATCTTGTCCACTATAAGGGGAGCCATTGAAGAGTTCCGTCAGGGGCTGTGACAGGATAGGCGATATGTGGGAACAGATCATCCTACACTCTGTGAGGGGTGCTGTGATTGACTGGAAAGGGCTGCACTTGGGAAGTAAAATTGGTTGCATTTTATGTATACAGACACAAGTATTCAATCAAAGAAAACCAGCTCAAAAACAAAAAGGGAAGAGAGAATTGTAAGTGCTTGCTGTTAGGAATTCTACATGGTTAATTCAAATATGATAAACAGTCCTGGACACAGTTCCATATTTCTTAAAAGCTGTGTGGCCAAAAGAATCAAACACTGAAAACGTACTTTTGAACTCTTTTCAAAGGAACAACCACCAAAGGATAACGGCCTGGAGCTCAAATTGACCAAAAGATAGGGTACTTCAAGTGCTTTTGGTCAGTGGGGGCTTTGAAATAAAAGCTTAAGTTCGCTATATGGGAATTTCGACAAAGTCATACAAAATAGAACTTTCCTTCTATTTCCTTTACTCTTTACCTTAATTCATACGTGACACATCAAATGTACCAGAACCAATGCTATTTTAAATAAAATTTCTTTAGGTTCTTGAATTTAGCAAGTTGGCAATTCATCTAACCCAACCGAGCCTTAGTTTTCTCATCTATAAAAGCAGCACAAATGTTCTCTTTTCATGGATTATATAATATTCCTGTTAAAAGTGATTTTTCTTTAAGAAACTAATTTTGCGAAAAGTGTCTATAAAAAGCACAAGTTTTTACCTTTTATGTACTGTCAATTTGTCCTTAGGGGGTCATAATTTAATGGAATCCTAGGGTAGCATCCCCCTGCTATAGAGTGGAAACAGTGGATTTTCCCACACACCATTGGTTTACTTAAGTAAAAATGGATAAATAGGGCCTATCCATGTAATAGAGAAGCATTTACTATAGAAAAAGATTGAGTTTCTTGAGTATGGCATGCTGAGAAAGACAAACCCCCTCTATCTTTGGGAACTAGTCATTTATTTAGCTCTACCTAATTAAAATCAAGTTTCTAAAGCTAGAATGCCTCATAAATTTTACTATGTAACAAACATATAGCTTTATTTATTGTTTAATTAAATTAACTATAACTTGATATTTGCATTCATATCCATCATCCTTTGAAGCGTCTTGGTGCTTCCGTTGATATCAAAGTTCATCTCAGTGAGCAACAATTGCCTGATCAGTAGAAAAGGTGAGAAGCGGGAACATTCAATTCCGATGGCTGATGTGAGGACTGAGACCATGACCATGAAGTGCTTATGGTGAGCCTTGCATGTGGTATTTGAGAAATAGACAGTGCCTGCTAATACTGTTTTCATTTTAATCGTGTTCTTTTGCTGCTATTGATGAAAGCTCCTAGAACATTGTGTAGCACACAGGAGTAATTGATCGATAATTTGAAATTACCTTATCTTGCTTTAAATGATGCATGATAAATGATTTATGAGTTGAAGGTGGAGAAGAGGACATTAAGACATAATACTCCACATCCTGATATACCTTCGCTAAATAAAAGTGGTTAAATTAATGTCTGTTACGACCCTCTTAAAAAGTAAATTATATGGATCACCAAGTTATGTATACATAATGGAGCAATTCAAACCACACAGGAGTTTCAAATGGCCGCTTCCTCCTTGTCTTCTATACTTGATTTTCTTTTTGTAAGAGGAACTTCCATTTAAAGGTTGTCAATAGAACTTCTGTTTTTAGTAAAGCAGATAGAAATGTCAGTTGGAGTAAATGGTGTTCACTCAAGGAAGGACCCCAGGGTGACTCTTTACTTTTGAGAATATGAGGCAGTTAGGCATCCACACTTCTAGAGAAATATTATTAATGTGATTTTTTTTTTCTGAGAAAGCATCTTTTTTTGTACAGCTTAAAGACTGCTGGAGAGAAGGGTGGGAAACAATTTCTCTAGAGTCTACAGGCCTCTTGAAAGTAAAAGGAAAGAGAGAGAATGCCTGCTATATAGTAAGAGCTCAAAAGTGCGTTGAATAAACTAACAAATGAATGAATTCTGATCTTTTCTCCTATTTTTTTGAGCTTCAAGAGAACTACTTATAGACATTGCTATTGGAGTCTGGAGAAATAGTTTCTGTTATAAACTTTTGGAAAAAGAAAATTGGTACAATGTTTAGGAAAGCTGGTTTGCAGCATAGAGTAAATGCTTTTCAAATGCCTTCACCCACTACAGTTAAAGTGAACTAGTTTTGTGTGGATGGACACTGTCACTGCGAAAAACTAGAAATACAGGAAAAATACTTTTTGAAAAGAAAATCTATTTGAAGACAGCTATTTGAACTATTGAAGCCCAAAGTCCATACAGGTGACCACAATGCTTGGCATTACCTTTCACCTTAATGGATCCTCCATTTCTCAAGAACAGTTGACAGGCTAATAAGCAGAGGAGAGCTTCCAGCGTCCTCATGGGGCTGTGACAGGAGAGTCCTGGAACACATCTAAAGTTAAAGAAAAAATGCCATTCAGTTGGAATTCCAAGTGGCTATGCCCAGGACAAGCGTCCAGACCTCATGAAGACTGAATCCCAAGCTCCAAGAGGAGGCTAAGAAGACACGGTGAGGAAATGTAATGTGCTATCCTGGATGGGATAGCGGGACAGAAAAAGACAGCAGGTAAAAGTTGAAGGTATCAGTATTGGTTTATTACTTGTAACAAACTACCATACTAATTTAAGATATTAATAATAGAGGAAACTGTGTGTGGGGTATATGGAAAGTCTATGTACTATCTTCTCAATTTCTGTTAATCTAACATTGTTTTTAAAATATCAATAAAAAACAAAGACATTACATTATATATAAATAGATGAAATACTCTAATTAAAAACAGAAATTGTCACACTGGGGGCCGGCCCCGTGGCCCAGTGGTTAGGTTCACATGCTCTGTCTCGGTGGCCCAGGGTTTTGCTGGTTCAGATCCTGGGCACGAACATGGCACCACTCATCAGGCCACGCTGAGGGGGCGTCCCACACAGCACAACCAGAAAGACTACAACTAGAATACACAACCATGTACTAGGGGGACTTGGGGAGAAGAAGAAGGGAAAAAAAGGAGAAGATTGGCAACAGATGTTAGCTCAGGCGCCAAGCTTTAAAAAAAAAAAAAAGAAAACAAACTGTCATAATGCATCAAAAAAATTAAAAACAAACAAAAATCCCCAAAACTTTGTGTAACATAAAAGAGACACATTGTAAATACAAAGACATAAAGAAATTGGAATTAAATGAATGTAAAGAGTATGCCATGGAAACACTAATCAAAAGAAGGCTGACAAATATTAATATCAGAATAATACAGTTAAAATTTGTCTTTTTAAATATCAAAAATTTTAAATACTATTTTAAGATGTCAAAATAATGATATTTAATGGGTAAAGCTATAAGAGAGAAAGAGAGACATTTTATTATTTAAGAACTGTCAACCCATTAGGATTATATAGAACTTCTAATTGATTTTTTCCTCTAATAACATAGCTCCAAATGCATAGAGCAAATATTGACAAATTTAAGAGAAAAAGACAAATGTTCAATTATTGTGGAAATTTTGTCACACCCTTCTTAGTCACTGACAGAACAAGGCAATGACAAAATCAGAGAAAAAATTGGAAAGGACATTGAAGATTAAAAGTAGAATTTAAAAATTCTAACCTGTTTGACCTAGTACACAGAACACTGCACCTGACAACTACAGGCTACTTTGATACACGAAACTGAAATCATATAAACTATATTCCATCATGTAGAATTAAGCTTGAGATGAATAACAAGAAGATAACTAAAATTTCTTTTTAAATTTTGAAAGTAAACAAAAACATTTCTAAATTAACCATAGGTCAATGAAGAAATCACAGTGAAAATTATAAGATATTTTGAACTGAATGAAAATGTAAATAAAACTAGTGAAAGCTTGTGGGATGAGGCTACAATTATAGTTAGAAGGACACTTCTCAGCTTGAATATATATATTATTTGTTTTAAAAAGTTAAAAATAGATGGGAAAGATATGCTTCTTAAGATACTAGAATAACGTCAAATTAGCCCAAACACAGCAAAAGAAAGAAAATAATAAAATGAGCAGAAATAAATTTTAAAAAATAATAAATATACAGTGCATAGAATCAATAGAGTCAGAACTCAATTGGTTGAAACAATAAGTCAAAACAAAATCAACAA
The DNA here is from genome assembly GCF_041296235.1 of Equus asinus. Classification (NCBI taxonomy): domain Eukaryota; kingdom Metazoa; phylum Chordata; class Mammalia; order Perissodactyla; family Equidae; genus Equus; species Equus asinus. The sequence continues at coordinate 154,100,245 of NC_091792.1, forward strand.
TTCCCTAGCAAGACTGATCAAGAGAAAAAGAGAAAACGCACAAATCACCAATATTAGAATAAAGATAGGATAGATCCAGCAGATATTAAAACAAGAAGTTATTGGGGGCAACTTTACCCCGTTATTTGAAAATTTAGGTAAAACTGACAAATTCAGTGAAAAACACAACTTACCAGGACTAACCCAAGAAGAAATAGAAAACTAGTTCATGTGATCATTCTTATTAGTTGTAGAAAAATTTTTATAAAATTAATGTCTAATCATTATTTGAACAAACCAAAACAAAACCTTAAGCAAACTAGAAATAGAAGTAAACTTTGCTAATCAAATAAAGGAAATTAAAAAAAAAAAAAAACTACAGCAAGAAAGTGCACTTAGTGGTAACACACTAGAAACTTCACTCCTGACATCAAGAGCCAGGCAACGGAAGACTACTTTTATTCAACATCCTTCTGGAGGTGGTAGCCAGTGCAATAAGGAGAGAAAAGTAATAAGACTGGAAAATCAGTAATGAAACTACTATTATTCACACCATATTTGCATATATCCATTGAATATGTAGAAAATCTTTTAAAAAATTATACGGCATTAGAGCTAAGTAGTGAATTCAGCAATTTCATTGGCTACAAAGTTAATAAATGAAAGTCTGCTGCATTTCTATGTAAGAGCAACAACTAGAAAATGAAATTTAAATACCATTTAGAAATATACGTATGCAATTATATACATACTATATCTATATATACAATTATATGTGCGTGTATGTGTTTCCTAAGATCTCCATAAAGAAATTATAAAAGATCTAAATAAATCAAGGACTATAACATGTACAGATTCTCCTTAAATTGATCTTGAGTTTTGACACGATTCCTAGCAGAAGTAGGGGTGTGTGTTTCAGTTGCTAACATGCAAGTCTTCCATGTTACTGCTACTAAAGCGTAAGCGGAAATGAAAAGAGCTGTGATGATCAAGACAATCTTAGGAAAGATTTTACGTACGGTAGACATAAATTTTTAAATATGGCTTTCATCGTTTCTAAAAATCTGCAAGAACGAGGAGAGTATTCACTAGCCAGAAGTCAGGTGCCCATCTCACTCTCAGTCCCTAACTCATCAATTTTATGGGTTCGTTTTCATAACCGAGTACAGGAGGAGATAGCTCCCCCACCATTTTTCCAGGTATAGTTTTAGGATTCAGAGGGGAGGAAGGTTCTTGTACTTATTAGTAAATAAATTTCCTACTAGTAATTAGTATATTATTGGTAATTTGTATATAGTATCACTATATGGTATAGAATACTATAACAGAGTAGGCATCCACGATAAACAAGGGAAAGGCTTAGGAATCTTAAAATGAGTGATTTTCCATTTCCCGTCAATAGACCTGGAGTTATTTTTCGGCTCCCACACAGTTTTTCAGGATTCACTTATGGTCTTCATTAAGTCCATTGTGGATGCCACAGGGTAACTCCCCTTTTCTCTGCTGGGCTGAAGTTGCCCCTGTGTGGTAAAAATTTCTAGATTTGTTGGATTTCGAGTGATATCTGCTATTCGCAGAGGAAGCAGGTTTATCTTGCTTTTGTTTGCAGTTTTAATTTCGCTGTGGCTTGTTGGTGGATTTTTGCATCACAGAGAGCACTAATTTGCAATGAGTTCCCTGTTTCCCACAAGAGCCAACAAGAGCACGCACAGGGCAGAGCCTATCTTGAGAATGAAGCAGTTTTTTTCCCTGAAATTCCTCTGTGTAGACCCAGGGTCCCACCAGATTGCCATAGAGCCCAGTGTGGGCCTGGCAGCACATATTTAGGCTGAGAAGGACTTGGAATAGAAGTGAGCCTTTGAGAAGACAGCAATGTGTGGAGACGGATGCTGATGCTAGAAAGAGCAGCTGAAGTTATCATGAGCTAAAGTCACGGTTATTTAACCTGCACTCCACACCTTTATTAGGACAATGGAAAGACCTCAGGCTAGTTAGGACCTTTTTTAAATGACATTTTATGCTAACAGATATTTTAATCTGGAAGCTAGTTGATGGCTGTTAGGTCAAATCTTATAATTGCAAGAGGAAAGTGGTTCCTTTTCTGAATTCAAGTTAAACGCATTATCTAATTATCCTCTCTACTAACAAAAAGCTGCAACTCTCCCCCCCTCCCCTGAGTTGATACATACTCAAAAGTATAAATATTGTTCTTTTAATTCTAGATATTTAAACCCTGTGGAAGATAACAAAATGCTTAGAAGATACTTAGAATTATTTCCAATTGGATTTTGTGTATTTTATATGCCTTTACCGTATGGGAGGGGTCAATGAAAATACTCCATAACCAATCTATAAATGAAAATTTGGGTGAGTTTATTCTGAGCCAAAATGTGAGGACCATAGTCTGGGGCCTTCCTTCCCAAAGGAAGAAAGGGCACCAAAGAAGCGGGGTATACAGAGTGGTTATATATCCCCAAAGAGGATGTTTCACATATGATTGAAATGTCCCTTTTACAATAGTCATAAGGCTACTCTGTCTTATGGACACAGCAGGTAGTGGGTCTGCAGTCTGGGTGGACACAGCAGGGTGCCAGGTCTGTTGTCTCAAGCTGGTTGGTCACAGGGTGAGCGCAACAATCAGTTCCTAGCCTAAGGAAAGATGCTTATCCTCAAGGAAATGCCAATGTGGGGGCAGGTTGCACCTTTATCTTAAGGGCATTTGTTCTTGCCATAGATGTTTAAAGCAGATATACAATGCATGCTCAATGGCCATGTCAGGCCCTTTATGAAAAACAAAGTTAGGCTGAATTAGGTTTATACCAAATGGCTTCCTCATATACTCCAATATATCCTACTGCTTGCCATTTCTATTTGTCAGAGGTCACAATGTATAGAATCATTCCACTGATGTTCCCAGTGAGTTAGAAAAATATGTTTTCTAGGTGACAGATTTATAGTCATAGTTTCTTTATTTTTCATTGACGCAATACGTGAATCAATAACACCAACATATTTTGAATAGCAAGACCAAAAAGATCACATTTGTCTTCTACTCACCTTCATTTACAGGCCTGTATGCTAGTGTTTTCTCCCTGTGTGAATCATTAGGGACCCATGACGTTTAGATTTACTGTGTATAAATGATCTCTGTCAGTGTTCTTTTGATACCCAGTTGTCTCAACTTGATCAGTAGAAGCTCACCTCAAATGGGGAATTATGTATCCTTTTGATATGACGCTGTGAAAAGCTATTTATTTGTGAAAGCTATCCTGCTTTCTGGCACAACAGGTTTTACAGGCTCACATTTTTTTAAAAGATTAAGATAACATTAGTTTTTAACATTATACACATTTCAGATGTACATCATTGTATTTTGACTTCTGTATAGATTTCATCATGTTCACCACCAAACGGCTAGTTGCCATCTGTGACCATACAAACCGGCTCCTTTATCCCTTTCACCCTCCCCTTGCCCCCTTCCTCTCTGGTAACCGCCAATCTATTTTCTGTACCTATACGTTTGTTTGTTTATCTTCCACTAGTGAGTGAAATCCTACGGTATTTGACTTTCTCCATCTGACTTATTTCACCTAGCAGAATACCCTCCATGTCCATCCATATTGTTGCAAGTGGCAAGATTTCATCTTTTTTATGGCTAAGCAGTATTCCATTGTGTATGTATATCACATCTTCTTTATGCATTCATACATCTATGGGCACTTAGGTTGTTTCCACGTCTTGGCTATTGTGAATAAAGCTGCAATGAACATAGGGATGCGTATAGCTTTTCAAATTAGTGTTTTCATGTTCTTTGGATAAATATCCAGAAGTGGAATAGCTAGATCATATGGTAGTTCTATTTTTAATTTTTTGAGGAATCTCTATACTGTTTTCCATGGTGACTGCACCAATTTACATTCCCAGCCAGCAAGCTATTATTAAAAAGACAAGAAATAACAAAAGATGGAGAGGATGTGAAGAAAAGGGAACCCTCAGATACAGGCTCACTTTTTTTTTTTTTTTTTTTGGTGAGGAAGATTAGCCCTGAACTAACATCCATTGCCAATTCTCCTCTTTTTCCTGAGGAAGATTGGCCCTGAGCTAACACCTGTGCCCATCTTCCTCTATTTTATATGTGGGACACCTGCCACAGTGTGGTTTGATAAGTGGTACATAGGTCTGCGCCTGGAATCTGAACTGGCAAACTCTGGGCTGCCAAAGCAGAGCGTGTGAACTTGATCACTACACCACTGGGCTGGCCCCTACAGGCTCACTTTTCACCTTTCAATCCAAAAGTGAATCAGCTACTTCTGCAAGGAATCTGGTTTCTCATGGTGAGAAAATAGCATTGGAGACAAGAATGCCAGCGCTGCTGTGAATGATAGGGAGAGAGAGGAAAGCATTCTCCTGGGCTATGTCTTTGGGCAGAGCTAAAAAGGATTTACTCTGAATTTCTTTTGTAAAGTAATGATTTGATTTTTATATTTCCAATTCAATTCTAATAGTACACTGTTCATACTCACATTTTTGATTGAAAAATTATACTTCCTTTTCTTGTATAGTGAACATCTTGAAAATGAAATAAACATCACTACCTTTATACTTTACTGAGAACATAAGAAAACCATTCCAAAGTAGTAATTCAACATTAATACAAAAGTATAACTACTGATAAGTTCATTTTTGGGGGAGTTCTTTTTGTTTATATTGTATTTTGTTATAGATTTGAAATCAGATTATTTTGTTCTGGAATAATGGTTCTTAAACTTTATTGTGCATCAGAATTATGTGGAAGGTTTGCTCAATAAAAACAACAGTAGAGAGTTGGGCCTTGCCCCCTGAATTTCTGATTCCTTAAGTTTGGGGTGGGGCCGAAAATTTGCAGTTCTAGTAAATTTTCTAATGCTGCCACTGGGCCAGGGACCATGCTTTGAAAATCACTGTTATAGAATCAACTAAAAGTTCTCACTGTGTTGCAGGTATTTATCTGATCTGTGGTGTTAACTTCAGAGCTTTCTGCTGGCTTTCAGTCTGAAGTTGTTGGCATTCCAACAGGTGCCACTGATAAATTCACAGACCAGGAAGGCTGCTTTCATTGTCAAAACACTAGGGAAGAAGAATCTGCTCTGCCTTGAGATGGTTAAAAAAAAATCACGAGCACTGTCTTCAAAATTCTGCACAAAAGTTTCATTTCGTCACTCTCTAACCCACCTGTAATGACTTGGTACGTAGTTACAGGTACAAGATATCTATATTTGCTTCCTGGTTGAATAAACCAGTCCTGCCTCCTCCGATTTAATTTCTGATAATGTCAGAGCACACATTTTCATACGTAACATCCCCTTGTCATTTTAATAAAGCAGATTATGTATTATCGCAACGAGATTATCCTAATTAGTAGTATCTTGACACAATACCAGCCAAAGATTTTAATTTCCCACTGGGGGATCAAGAAGGTTCCTAGACCTTAGAATCCCAAATGATTAGCTAGACAAATAAAATAAACACAAGCTCTCGTGGTTTGCTTTGAAATTCTCATATATGTTTCATGTCCTCATTTTAGTTGGAGATAAACTTAGTTTAGGACACCGGTTTCCCAGAGGCATTACCTTGACACTATATAAATTCTACATTCACAAAACCAATCAAATGTGCTATAGAAAACAACCAGTATATATGAAAATAAAATACCATTTTATTTTAAAATATCAGCAATTAGAAACGAGTCGGATATTACAAATTAAAACCATGATTCCCAAGTTCACATGGAAACTTTTCTACGATTCATATAATTTCCAGATTATCTGGATCCTGGTCCTCCTGGAGTCATTTCCTAAGAGAAGAATGTTTATAGCCATAACATCTTAACTGCCACAGTTCATTTCAACTGAAGTGCTGTATTTTAGATCATTTGTATAAAGCTTTAGCTATTTAGTTTTAGAGCAGAATCCAAATGTTGAAGTGAAATCAAATATACCATGTACCAAAACCCCTGATTTTTATTTCTATGTTAACTGTACTTAATACTACAGAGTATCACACAAAATATATGTTTTTTAGAATCAAGGAAAATTGATAAATGCTCCCATTTCATTATTAAATTTACTTTTGCCAACTTTTTCGTATTTGAAAAGAATTTAATACAAAATCTCCAAGTTTTGCATTAATATTTTTAAAAATATGAGGTCCAAAAAGGAGTCTTTTATAAAGAACAGTAAGAGGCACTATCATTCCCATTGAGCAATATTTTAAGGCTCTTGGCCTCAGGACCAAGCATTATATCAGTTCCTTGGCCTGTGGTTTGTTTTATCAGTCCCAAATTAAAACTCCACTACAAAAAATATCACTAGTTTAAAAAATGTTTAATTCTTATAATTTTTATTTTCAGATATTTACTGTCATCCCATTGCTCTTGTTAAAAATCATTAGTCCTGCACATATAATGAAAATATTCAGATACGATCTTACCACATTTCATATGTTTCACTACATACATCTTACTAGGTTTTTTTTTTTGGAAGCCTCTTTTCCAAACAAATATATCTCAAGACTAAGGTATTTCTGAACTTCATTTTTATTGCAAAACGTGTAATGTTTTTTAAACTCCAAGCATTTTTTTAAGGTGACAGATTTCGTTATATGAAAAACAATGTGGTGGTTTTAAAATATGGTCACAAAAATTTGGCATTCCTCCTACCAAACGGTGAGGTATGTGTCCATTCTCCTTGAATCTAGGCTCTGTGTCTTCTCGACCAATAGATGGGGGTGATGCTATGCCAGTTTCCAGGCCCCAGACTTAAGAACCTGGTAGCTTCCATTTCCTGTCTCTACTCTTACTCATAAATCCCTGCCACCATGCTGTGAGGAAGCCCACACCACTCTGTGGAGGAGCCCACACGGAAAGGAACTGACTGCAAGCAACTTCCATCCAGGCGACTCAGTTATCTTGGAAGTGAATCCTCCAGCCCCAGCTCAGCCACCTCAGCTAACGCTGCCTGGAGCAGAGACGAGCTGTCCCCACTACCCACATTGAAGATTTGTGAGCAAAACAAATGGTGGTTATTATTACAGTCACTAAATTTTGGAGTGATATGTTATTCAGCAATAGAAAGCCAGAACACTGCTGCTTACAATGATATACTATATAACTGGAACAAAGTTCTAGAGTTATAGATTTACATGTTAGGATCTTCTAAATGCTCTCTGACAAACTAAGATACTTTAAATATTAATATTTTAAAATATTTAAAATATAATAATTGTTCCCCCAATTAGACATTTATAATAGATTACACTAAGCAAGTAAAATTATTCTAATTTGATCTTTTTTGAAACATAGTTTGAAAAAATTAAAGTCAACAATGAATGACTTTTTTCTGGTGATGGAACAGAGTGTATTCTGATTGTGGTAACGTTCGCATCAATCTACACATGTGATAGAATTTCGTAGAACTATACACCTAAAGTAAAAATAAAAAAAGACTTCATATAAAAACTTATGAACTCTGAATAAGGTCTGCACTTGAGTTAACATTATTGCATCAATGCCCGTTTCCTGGTCTTGACCACGTATTATGATTTTCCAGGATATTAATGTTTGGGAAAAGCTGGATGAAAGGTACCCCAGAAGTCTGGATTATTTTTGCAGCTTCTTGTGAGATTAAAACTATTTCAAAATAAAAAGTCGTAATAAAAATTAAAGTCTGGACAATAGAAATTCACTTCAGTAAACTAACTGGTCCTGGCGAGAAGTCTGTGGTCCATTTATTGTGAGTAGAAAAACAGCTGCAGTCATGATTTCTAGGACGAGCCTCTTCAGGACTCAGAGACTCCAGCGATGATACTTCAAAGGCTTATTCTTATATTAATACAGACAATTTCATAGAGGAGATTCTGCCATCCTCATAATAGAAAAATACAGAGGTGCAGACTCTTGGTACAAGAGTGGTTTTAAATATATTGGCAAGACACAGAGGTGACTGAGGTTTGTTTGGACGCCCATGTTTCCAGTGCCCTGGATGCTTCAGCAGCTACAATTTCCCCAACCTGTCCTGAGGGATGGATAAAAATCTCAAATAGGTGAGGGCTTAGTCTTTATCTTGTGGACTTTTGCAAGTATCTGTAGAAGGCTTATAGTTTCTCCACTTCACTTGAGGTTCTTAATGAGGTTCGGAAACCTCCCCTGGGCATGTTGTGAGGGAGGCAATACAGGAAAACATCATTCTTTCAAAAGCTTCATCTTCCTAGAGATACTTTGTCCCCATTTGGCAAGGGAAAGATTTTTCCAAGTTTTCTCTTCCATGGTTCAGGAGCCATCAAGAGAAAACCATCATTTGGGACCATCTATGGGGAGCTGGCTTCCACTCTTAGTGCATTTTACATGTAGGGGACCATCACAGTTTAACAAAAATTGAGCAGTTGCAAGGTTCCTTAATAACTCAAAGATTCAGAACAATCCGTTTTGTATAAGGATCAAAATGGAGCACATGCAAAGAAAAATTGCATTTTTGAAGAAGGGGAATGGGGTCAGAGAGCAGATGGAAACCCAGGTAGCCAGACTCAGTCGGTGCTTCCCACCTAGAAGAGCAAAAGTCTTCCTGAAGGATCAATAGCTCAGGGATGGAGCTTTGCGGCAGCATCAATCCCCAGGTGGCAGAGGGCAGGTGAGGAGGAGGAAAAATCTGGAGACATCGAGGGGTCTCACCACACATGCGCCCAATTTGCACTTTGTAGCCCTTTTCCATTGTTCTCAGGATCCCTGTTGTTCCATGTCTTGCAAGACTACACCCATTTGTTGTGAAAACAAGACAATACAGAAGCGTTAAATGCAGCGTTATCATTTACTAAGATATCTGCATGTGGAAAGAGATGAGAGGATACGCCAGCCAAAAGCCAGGTAAAGATTTGTCCCAGTTCTAAACACTCCAGTTTTCCTCAGGTTTGTTTTATTCATGAGTATCACCCAACATTCCATGTCCCGCTTGCTACGTCCTCAAAACAAACATCCTATTTCTGAATTAGTTTGGAGTTCTGTTTCAGAGGGAGGCCCTGAACTCACAAGACACCCAAACTCAAGGGCCTGGTAACAGATGCCCAAAAAATGACTCAAACATAAATTTTGAAAACAGGGAAAGACGAATAAGTGATGTAGGGTACATACTGGAAAATAGGTGCAAATATATGTCTTGAAAACTAGGGGACACAGTAAACAAGATAAGGGACCCGTCTGAAATGATATGCTGACAGACATTTTAAAAGGAGCTCATGGAAGTCCCACGAGAGAACCAAGGGGGATGACAGTGAGGGGGCAAAAACATAAAGAATAGTTTTTGTTATCTGAGTTTTTAAATTTTAGAATACGTGACGTAAAGTGTTATGTTTGTTAGGTTTGTTATTTGTTTCTTCTTTATGTAAGAGTTTATTCTCCTTATCAAAGAACAAAGTTGTAGGAATCACTCTAACGGATATCAAGATTTATTATAAAGATATAGCAAATGAGACAGAGTGGTATTGGCACAAAAGTAGATAAATTGGAATAGAGGCAGAACCACGCAGATATGAACATTAGATTTATGAATAAGGTAGAACTGTAGAAGAGCACAGGAAAGACTTTTTTTTCAATAAATTATGCTGGTCAAATAAATATTCATATGGAAAGAAAATGAAACGTGATCCCTACTTCATACTATATATAAAAAAATGAATTGCAGGTAAACAATATTCTGGAAAATAACATTGAATTATATTCCCATGACCTTGATGAAAGCAAAGGTTTTTATACAGGTGCACGAGGTATTAGTCCAAAGGGAAGGATTGGTAAAATAGATCACACTAAAGTTAGGAACTTTATTTTGTCAATAAATACCACTAAGGGAGTATAAGATTAAGTCAGAGAGTGGAAGATATTGGCAATACATACAACCAAGAAAGACTTGGGTTCAGAATATATATATGTGTGGGTATATACAAATATATATATTTATTTACATTATTATGTCTATAAATAAATATATAATATGCAATTATATGTATATAAATTCTAATAATCAGTAATGAAAAGTCAGAAACCCCAGTTTTACAATGGGCAACAGTTACAAGTATTCACTCCACACACGTGAGGCTACCCAAATAGACAATAAACACAGGACGAGATGTTCAACATCTCTTTTAAGAAATACTAGTTTAAACCACAATGAGAAACCACTATATACTCACCAAAATGGTTACAATTTAAGAAGACTGGCAATTGCAAGTGTGATGAGGATGTAAACTAAAATTCCTATAAACTTCTGGGAGGTATTTTTACTGGCGTAACCCCTTTGGAGAACTGCTTCTAGCCACGTCTACCAGAACTAATATTGCCTACCCTATGACTCAGCAGTTCCTTTCCTCAGAAATGAGAGTATAATGGTCCACAACGTTCAAAGTAGTATCAATCAATAATATTGTTAAGGCAGAAACAACTCAGATGTCCTAGAAGAGTAAACTGAATAAATAAATCGTGGTATAGTTAAAGGATGGAATCCTACACCACGATGGAATGCACATGCGGTTGCCATGTGCGACAACTTGGCTGGGTCTCATAAACATCGTGATAAGTAAAGGATGGCAGACACAAAGGAGTACCGCCTGTATAATTCCATTATATAAAGTTCAAAAACAAGCAAAATTGATCTATGGTGTTAAAGTCAGAGTAATGGTTTCTTCTGGGCAAGAGGGGAGCTTCTGGTAGGCAGGTGGGGCGGACTGTATGAGGGCTTCCCCCTGTCCCTTCAGATCCTTTTTACTGTTTCGGTGCACCAGTCCCCACCCCCAAATACCTCCACCTCTGCTTCCTCAGTGCTTTCAGTGGATAGTACCTGGGGTGGTTCTTGAACAAACTGTCCTTTGGGAGGCCTTGTCCAAAGGCACAGAGAGCCAGAAGGGTCTGGGAGTTGATGCTCTCTCCCTGCAGGGCTGTCGCCACTGATTGTCATTGGGAGGGAGAAAGCCTGCCCCCATGTCACCGGGTGGGACAGTTCTCCCTCAGTCACGAGTTCTCCTGCAAGGCCAGACTGAAGCTACCTGTGGAGACTTTCCCTTTGATGACACCTTTCTCCCCTTCCCTGCTCTGCTTCTCCCGCTCTCTTGTCTGCTTCCACTGGGAGCACTTCCTCAATGATTCCCTTACACACGGGTTCTCACCTTGCTGTCTGCTCCTGGAGAAACTAACCTGAGTTGGCTGGCAATATTCAGCTTTTGTTGAAAAAGCTGGTTGGATAAAAAGAATATTGGTCATGCTGATGTGTCCCCTTTATGATAATTTATCAAGTTGTACAATTATGACTTTTAGTTTCATATGTACATTATTCTTCAACAAGAAAAGTTTTTTAAAATGTCCAAACCTTGTGGCTAGAAAAATCCAGAAATGTGTCCCAGAAAATTTTCTTATAGTTATATAGTGATTTGTGTTTAAGAGAATTCATTACAATGTAATTACAATAATGAATAAACAAAAACATTCTATATATTCAAAATTAAGTGATAAATTAAAGTATGTTACATCCATATGATTAAATACCACCCATTTATTATAAGACATTTAAAATTGTTTAATGACATAAAAGTGCCCAATAGGTATTATTAAAAAATATATATATCGGGTCAGCCCTGTGACCCAGTGTCAAGTTCAGGTGCTCCGCTTCGGTGGCCCAGGGTTTTGCTGCTTCGGATCCTGGCTGCTGACATGGCACCGCTCATCAAGCCATGTGAGGTGGCATCCCACACAGCACAACCAGAGGCACTCACAACTAGAATATACAACTATGTACTGGGGGGCTTTAGGGAGAAGAAGAAGAAGAAAAAAAAGAAGATTGGTAACAGATGTTAGCTCAGGTACAAATCTTAAAAAGAAAAAAAGTCAAATTCCAAGGCAGTACATAGAATATAGTTCCTATTTAGAAAAATAAAGTTGCTTTATGTATTTTTAATGTGCATCAAGATATTATAAGTGGTTATGTCTAAGTGGTAAGATTATGCCTATTTTTTCACTCTCTTCTGAAGTCTTCTCCATATTTTCTCAATTTTCTACAATAAATGCATTCTATACTAAAGGTGATTTCTATAATTCATTTTAACCAGAAATGCAAAAAAAAAAAATTTTCCTGCCTCTAAGACGAGCACCCACATCATGGAAAATAAAGTAGCCCTTAAAAATGGAGGATTTCTCGCACTCATTGAGATGGCTGCTATCAAAAACAAAGACGGCAACAGAGACTAACAAGTGTTGGTGAAGACGCAGAGAAATTGGAAGCCTTGTGTGCTGTTGGTGGGAACATAAAATGGTGCAGCCACTATGGAAAACAATATGGCAGTTCCTCAAAAATTAAAAATAGAATTACTGCAATTCCTCTTCTGGGTAACTATCCAAAAAAACTGAAAGCAGAGTCTCAAAGAGATATTTGTACACCCTTCTTCCTAGAGGCTCACAACAGCCAAAGGTGAAAGCAACCCAAGTGTCCATCAATCAATGGATAAATGGATCAACAAAATGTGGTAGAAATACATACAATAGAATATTATTTAGCCTTAAAAAGGAATGAAATTCTGACGCATGCTACAACATGGATGGACCTTGAAGACGTTATACTAAGTGAAATAAACCAGTCACAAAGGGAAAAACACTGTATGACTCTACTCATATGAAGTATCTAAAGTAGTCAAATCCCTAAAAACAGAAAGCAGGATGGTGGCTGCCGAGGGCTGGGGAGACGGGGACATGCGGAGCTGTTATTTAATGGGTATAGAGTTTCAGTTTTGCAAGAAGGAAAAGTTCTGGAGATTGTTTGCACAATAACGTGAGCATAATTAAAAATACTTAACTGCACATTTAAAAATGATTAAGATGGTAAATTTTATATTATGTGTACTTCATTGCACTTTAAAAAAAAATGGGTGGGGGCTGGCCCCGTGGCCTAGTGGTTAAATTAGCGCACTCCGCTGCAGGCCGCCCAGTGTTTCGTTGGTTCGAATCCTGGGCGTGGACATGGCACTGCTCATCAAACCACACCGAGGCAGCATCCCACATGCCACAACTAGAAGGACCCACAACGAAGAATATACAACTATGTACCGGGGGGCTTTGGGAAGAAAAATGAAAAATAAAATCTTTAAAAAAAAAATGGGTGGATATTGTTATTGCCATTTAATGGATGGGTGACATGGAACAATTCTGGGATTTTCAGTTTTAACCCTAGCACTGCCCTACAAATGCTCGCTCTGCTAATTAGCTCTGCACCATCATCAATGGCTTTGTTTAATCTCATCCCTTTATGCTCTAGATAAGTGCTGTCCAATAGAACCTTCTGCAGTTATAGAATTGTTCTATCTCTGTGCTGCCCAATGCAATAGTCACCAGCAACATATGGATATTGAGTGTTTGAAATGTGGCTAATGTGACTGAAGACCTGCATTTTGCGTTTTAGTTAGTTATAATTCATTTAAGTGGCCATATGTAGCCACAAGTGGCTACCATCTTAACGCTGGTCTAGATTCTTTCCCTACCATGGGACGAACTTTTCCTGTGATGATTTTGAGAGAACAGAAGCAAAGTTCCCCCACTCCCAGCAGTTTCCATTTTTCTCTTTGGCTGGGTTACAGTTACCCCAGTATTAGGATCAAATCCCCAAAACAGTATGCTTCTTCTACCTTTCCCACATAAAGAGGTTCCTCTGTGATCTTCCTTCTCATCTGTTCTGCTGGCAAACATTTGTCATTGTGAAACAGCTGATAATCACTTTGCTGAGTTTCCAATTGTTATCAGATTACAGAGTCCTGTAGGGGATCATTGATGAAGCTCAAATCAAGACAGTTTGAGTAATTTAGGGGTAACTACAGCTGCTCATGTCTAATTAGCTGCTGCCAGGGTACCATTTCTTTACCCAGGAAAGTGAGGCATCCAGAGAGATGGCTGGACTGACTATGGAATGAATTCCACAGAGGAGGCAGGAAAGCAACATTTGGAGGAAGGCAGGACAAGCACTGGAATCAGATGGCTGTGGGCTTAATTCCATTTATGCCACGTACCATCTATTATCCTGAACAAGTCCAAAACTACTCTGATACCACCATATTTTGCATCTCCAGGATGAGGATAATTAATACTTTTCAGATGATTAAGCCTGGCATATAATGATCAATCAGTAAATGGCATCTGTTAAAAATGGCTAACTCAATGTCTCCTGCTCTTCTTGTCATTATCTCATCTTCATTTCTTCATTCATTTGGCTGTAATCGAAGTAAGATGGTCGTACCTCCACTTGCCTTTTAATGAAAATGTCCTCATGAACTTGGGCCTTCATTTTGCTTGGAAAAATAATGTTTTGCAGAGATAAATCATCAAATGACTTATTAGGGTAGAAGGATGTTGCAGTTTCTAGTCACAGTTTTGTTTAGTTTTATATTTTGGGCCTGGAGTTGGGCTGGGGATGGAATTCAAGAAATGAGATATGAGCCAGAAAAGCTGGACCAGCATGAAGCAATTGCAAGGTGTGTGTAGAGGGGAGGTGGGGAGGCCACCACCCTGGTACAGCCAAGCAATGACTTTGAAGACTAGAAATATCTTTATGGATTCTGAAGCTGCTGGCTGCCAAGCATGTGATGCAAATTCCCTGCTTTGACACCCCCATAAATTCTTTAGTGGAATTTGCCTTGCTTATTAGAGCTTTTTGCATGAATGGCTGCTTGTTAGGAAACTCAATGAGAAGCTCAATTCTGCATCTATATGAATGTGAGACTAAAACAGAGAGAGCAAGACGGCACACATCTGGATTGCCCATTCATCTAGATTTTTAATCAACCAGAATTTATTGAAATTACTTTCTTGAGCATCTCATCATGTGAAATATCACCAGGCCCAAGGAAGGAGTTATAGTCTTTGTCCTAAAGAATCTTATGGTATAAAAAGAAGGACAAATATGGTAACAGGAGACCTGGAAGGATGCTGAAGAACTTCCAGTACATCTGCTTCATTTCCTTGATAAGAAAAAAGAGGCCTCAAGACTCAGAGGCTCAGAAAGGCCAAGCAATTCCCACTTAGTGTCAGAGGCAGGGCTTGGAGCTGTGTTTTGGACAAGTAGACTAATGGTCTTCCTTGTTACACTGAGAAAGCCCAATGCCATATCAGAGAAAGTAGAGAGAGATCCTTCCATAATCCTCTCAACTGATCACAATGACAAGGTGTTAGTCAAGCTCAGCTGTGGCAGACACTATAGTTGATTCCCAAAATCTATTCTCTTCTTCCTCCATATCAGAGAAACAAAAAATACTAGTTCTCAGCTAAGACTCCCTTCCCCAACTTCTCTTGTGCTTACTGTGTGGTACTGTGTAGTCCTGTGTGTAAGTTTTGACTGGAGAGGGTGAGCTTTGAATAAAATTGCCCTGTGCAATTCCAGGAAGTCCCACTAAAGGGGTGCAACGGACCCCTCAGACTCATTCCCCACCTCCACTGAAGTTCTCGCTATGACTGAGTAGATCAACTCAAAAGAGATTTATGTAAAACATGCTTTGGCCACCTGTATCCCTCTCAGGTACATGTTTATTTCTTTGTTCTAATTTCCTATGCTATATACTCTCCTTTCATCTTTGGAATATTATTCATCCTTGATGTCTCAGCACAAACTCTACGTCCTTCAAAAATCTTTGGCTGACAACACCAACTTTCAGCAACAGCTCCTGCCGATAAACACCTATAACGCTTGCTACTTGTATCACCTATGTCAAGGTAAAGAACTGGAGCCCATTCACTTGGACGTTTTAGACCCCACAGCTGCCTCTGAGGCTCCTGTGTAAGAGCTCCAGGCCTCTGCAGAGCACCGTCTGTGTGTGTGTGAGTGTGTGTATGTTGGTGAGATGGAGGAGCATGGGAAGAGAAAATACGCATTACTGTGGATAATAGAAAGTGACCAGAGAAATGCTGTAAAGCCAACTCAACTCACCCATTTATGGGAAAACACTTGTCTGGTGTTTGAGGGCACAAAAGCATATAAGTATATGTGCAGTGAACCGCTAGATACTCCATGAAGACAAAAGAAGGGAATATGAACACGAGCCTACCTATTTTGTATACAAAGCCTCAAATAAATTGCTGTAGGAAACTGACATTACAGGGTATACTAGTATAAAATGAACATGTCTCAAAGGCTTAATTTAATTCATTAGTTAATGAGAGAACTGGCAAAGATGTTACAACCTACTCAGATGAGAAGTCAAAGAACCACAAATCTGCGTGTAGTCAAAGAATGTTGACATAAATTTGTAAAAACTGGTCTATCCATAGGGCAGAAATCAACTGCATTCCACTGGACACAATTAATTTGCTTTCACCCGGGTAAAATTATTTGTACTACTATCAGTTTTCTAAAAGTTAACTTCTACCTTAACAGAGTTGTGAAATAGCTTAGTCAAAGTCAAAAGCTGACAACCTGATAGAATCAGACAATCCTCAGAGGCTCCCTCATGCCATGGAAAGGATATCCGTTAATCTCTTTAGCTCATTCCACAGCTCTAAACTTTTCACTTCACTATGTATTTCTTTAACATACTTCAACCTCCTCTCACTCATTTCTAGCCAGAATTTGTTCATAACATCTCCTCAAACAGGGGACTCTTTCTTGTCTCCTAGGCCTTTGGTCATGCTTGTCCCCTGCCTTTGATGGTCTCTCCTCTCCTCCAGACCCTCTTTACCTGCCAACTCACCTATTCACTTCTTTCCCTTCCTATTCTCATTTCCAATGTCTCTTTCTCAGATAAGCCTTCCGTGACCTCCCAAATTAGAGGGGCCACCTTTTCTTTTTTTTTCCACATTCCTAATGCTACCTAATGCTAGAGGCTTGCTTGTTTTGTGTTTATCAGATCAATAGGGACAGGGATAAGGTCTCCATTTATTGCCAGTTTGAGCAAACAAAAAAGAATTAAAGAACGAATGAACTTAATTCAGCTTCCACATCCTCACATATAATAAAGGAAAGGATGGATGCCTGTCCTGCCTGCTCTCAAGATCAGGGTGAGGATCAGAGCAGACCTATAGACAATGACAAATGGGCCTGACAAATCAAAGGGGTTTTTGTTTTGTTTTTTTATTAAACAAAAACTCTTTGGCAATTTCCATCTTTAACAGTCTTCTTTGCTCATGAAATAACCATCCAAACAGTCAATGATAAGAATCTTGACGAGAAGAATGTTTAGAAGTTGATTTAAAATAAAATTGGTCCATACGAAAAAGCAGACATTTTAGGCAGCACTGGAAAAAAAAAAAAGTTAAAATAATAAACACAAACATAAGTTTGGCTTATATTCGTCAGCAAGACTGTGAGTTAATTCGGTAAATATTTATTTCCTTCTGACACGTGCACTGTGTTCTTTTGAGGTATTTATGGAGGGGCTTGGTACTGAGCTGTTTATTATGATCTAAAAACAAACCAAGGCACACGTGAAATGCAGCCACCTAATTAAGAAAGAAGAAATAATATCCCATCATCAGTGCCTCCCACACACCTGAACTCCAATCGCGTGTCAGTCCTCGCCAAAGACACTTGAAAGCTATCAATTCACCGTGGGTACCATACGATGCTCACATGGAAGACAGATCTACTGACTCGTTAAAGTGCACTAATTATTCCACAATTTTGGAAATGAGAACATATGGGAGCTGTTTTCCTTGTGAGTGTTTCTGCTTCAAAAACAAACTACATGAAACTGAACAAGTATTTTCCATAATCTATGCTGTTTGCAAATGCTATTCAAAGTTCACCAAATTCACCAAAATTAAAAATGCTTAATTCCCCCTGGTCAAAGGCTATCTGATATTCAATTCTTCTTCTCACATCTTTTTACTTTTAGTCTCCCTTCTCCCTCTGAGCTGTGTCTACTTCTACCAAGATGAGAGCATCTAAGTTAAAAGTGAAATATTTTGATGGTTCAATTAATTGTTGGGTCAACATAATGTGAGCAGCTGTGGAGACGCTTTTTTTGTCTTCCTGAATAGAGTGGATGCCTTGGTGCTGTAAGAACTCAGCCTTTAAGAACAGAGAGCCCGTTTGCAGTGAACACAACAGTGAGCATCCTAGGCAGGGAAGAGAGGACTTTGAAGGATGAGGAGAGACTATCTCAGACAAGAAGACTCTTCTTTATCTTTACAGTCATGAGCCACTTAACAACATTTTGGTCAACAATGGACTGTATATCCGACAATTGGCCCCATCTGATCAGTACCACATAGCCTAGGTGTGTAACAGGTAGGCTATATATACCATCCAGGTTTGTGTAAAGACATTGTGTTAGCACAACAATGAAATCGTCTAACAGTGCATTTCTCACAACATATTCCCACCGTTAAGCTATGCATATCTGTATTCATGTAGCAGAAATCTCCACCTTCTAGATGGGAACAGTTTAAGATCTGGAGCCCAAAGAAAGCTATATCAAATGAGCCTATCATTCACAGAAGCACCCAAATTCCAAACTAACATTGAGATACTTGAAAATTGAACCAGGTCACAGGAGCATAGAGCTGAGATTATTCAGTGATAGTTTAGCATTATCTAGATGTTTATCTAGATATTAACCATTACATTATTAATGAGATTTTTATTCTTTTGTCTCTCTTCATATATGGCCTTTGTTCTTGCTAACTTGCATTTGCCTGGAGGCAAAAAATGAGAATTTGTCCCAGACAGAATGCAAAGAGATGGAGCAAGGTGATATAGGGCTTTTGTCAAGCAAAAACAGGATTGGGCACTAGGACAAAGGTCCTGCAAGCCAGGCAATGGTCTTGAGAGCAAGTTTTCCAAATCTTTATTTCTCCTCCTTTGGCCTGTGAACAAGCATGTCTAAAGGACCACTGTCAATAGAGTTCTCCTGCAATGTAAAAGAGAGATCCTTCCACCCACAGCAGCAAAGACAGGAAGTCAGCCATTTCATGATAAACGGATATGATGTGAGGACTGTTAATGGTTGAACTGTGTCCCCCCAAAAGATATGCTGAAGTCCTCCCCTCCAGTAATGGTATGTGAACATGACTTTATTTTGAAATAGTCTCTGCAGATTGAATCAAATTGAAATGAGGTCATTAAGGTGAGCCAATGCAATGTGACTGGGGCCCTTATAAGAAGACAGCTATGTGAAGACTCAGAAACACAGACGAATGCTGTGTGAAGACACAGAAAAACACAGATACAGGCACACCACCATGTGACGATGGAGGCAGAGATTGGAGTGATGTGTCTGCCAAGCCAAGGAGCACCAAGGTTTTCCAACCAAGACCAGAAGCTAGAAGAGGCAAGGAAGGATTCTTGCCTACAGATTTCAGAGGGAGCATGGCCCTGCTAACACCTTGATATTGGGCTTTTTGCTTCCAGAACTGTGAGACAATACATTTCTGCTGTTTTAAGCGATGCGGTTTGTGGTACTTTTTAGGGAAGCCCTAGGAAATTAATACAAGTACTATGGGAAGAAAAAAAAAAAGAGAAAGACAGGAAGAAAGCAAGAGGTGAGTATCTGTGTCTTTATTTCTCCTCTCTGTGCTTCTGTCTGCAGAATGCAGGAACCTCAAGTAAGTACATGTGACATCAAAGACTGGGGTAGGGGTGGGGGTCTCTAGCCAAGCTTCTCGGAGGACTTGAGGGGAGGCTACCTTGCAGGTGTCCTGCATCAACCTGGAATGAGGCCTCGCAAGAGGAACCGGGTGGTGCAACGTGTCTGATAAAGGGAGACCAAGAGGTTTAGGTTTCCCGAGTCTCTCCTTGGTGACTTTGCATCATTCCTAAGGGCCGGGAAATGCTAGAACCAATGGTATTTTATGTTAGAATTCCACATTTGTCTTGAAGTTCCAATTACTGCTCTTGTTTATCTCTTCTTCTCAATCTTATAGATTTGTTTCCAATAAGGCGGAATTTCAACTCCTGATTTTCCAGTGGGGTAACCACTGTACAAGCTGGTTAAGGAAAGATTACTTTCTCTGACACCTCAATTTCTTTTAATGCGATGACCATTCATTGAGTCACCCAGTCTTGATGCCACACATTCAGCTTCAGTGCCCACCTCTCTTAATTATAACGTTTTCTAGATCATTCCTCAATTCATTAAATACTCTATCAGGCCTTCTAAGATCAGCCTTCTGCCTGCTTCATTCACTCAAGAAACAAAAAAAGTAAAACAAAGCAAGAGTCATCTTTTCAGGTATTTGGGATTTAATAATGAGCACAATGAAAATGATACCTGCCTTCATAGAGATTTTATAGTCTATTAACAAGAGTAGATATAAACTAAATAATTATCCAGCTAAGTATCTAGTTGAAACTGTCATAATTGCTGTGAAAAGAAAGTACAGGGTTCTATGAGAGGTTGTGATAGAGAACTGGTCTAGTCTGGGTAGTGGTAAGGAAAGACTTCCCTAAGGAAGTGACATTTGATGCAAGATCCTAAGAGTGAGTAGGAGTTACCTGGGTGGAGTTACGTAGGCGCAGAGTGGGAACTGGTGGCAAAAACCTTATATAAAGCCTGAAGGAGGAATGAGCATCGAAGGAACCTAGCACAGCACAGCAGAATGGCAGTGGAGAGCCATGGTGAACGGTGTCTACCGGGAAGTTGGAAATGAAGGCAAGGGCCAAATCCATTACCATTTTAAGGATTTTGATTTTTTTAAAAAAAAGAGCAGCGGAAAACTGTTATAGAATTTCAACTAGGTGGTGACATCTCAGGCTTTGATCACCTGGCTTCACTGTGAAGAGATGGGAAGGTCGGAACTGGTGCAGGAAGACAAACTGATCTCCAGGTCAGCGGTCCTCAGCTTGGTTGTAAGCGGGCATTACCTGGGAGCTGTTGAACATTCTGGAGGCTGTGTTTCATGCCCAGAGTCTCATGCAATTCATTTGGGTATACCCGGGGCATTTCAATTTTTGAAACTTCTCCAGGTGACCTTAACATGCAGTCAAGATTAAGGACCGCTGTGATACCTGGATGGTTAGCTACACGAGGGCAAGGGTTTCTTTTTTTTTTTTCTACCTTGTTTAACACCTCTTGCCCCTGCCCCTGTATCTAGAACAGTATCTGATATAATGCTTAATAAAGGAAAGAAGGAAGGAAGGAAGAAGAGAAGCGAGGAATGAAGGGGGAAAGGGAGGGAAGGAGAGAGGGAAGAGATGAATGAACAATTTTTTTATATATGTTCCACTAGTTCCATTTATACTGCGATCTCTAAGTAAAATATTTTGCCCTTGCCTCTAGGACAAAGCCTACCACACTGTAGTTATAGTTTCTTTCTCTTCCTTTCTCTCTCTCTCTCTTAATCTAGCACCCCCTAGGTTTCAGATGTGCTCATGGCTGCCCATCTGGAAACTATATTTCACAGCTTTCTTGGCAGGTTGCTCTGGTCATGTGAAAAAATGTCGACCATAGGATGTGATCTGAAGTTCCAGGTGCAAGTCTAAGTTAAGTCCTCAGAGACAAACATGGTTGCCTCTCACCTTCTCTTTTCCCCTCCCAGGGCTAGAACACGGACATGGAGCTTGTGAGCCAGTTTCTACACTGCAGACAAAACCAACACACCTTGGGACAGTGAAGCAACAAGATAGTGTTGCCAAATGTTTGGCCATATAGAAAAACATTTGCATAACAACTAGTTTTCCACTAGACAAAATAATTTTCATTTTTCATATCATTCAGAAGATAAGTATTTGATTGTATACTTTACTTTGATAACCAGCCAGGAAAAATAACATCAGGATACTAGCAATGTCATATTTTAATTTAATATATATTTCCCTCTAATAGCTTGGCATCAAAATCCTTTGGGGAGCTTCTGTATTTTAGGCCAAGTTAGCATACAGAATATTTTGTTTTTATTATGAGAATCTCATATTACTTTATGACTGTATGCCAAATCATATTTAATAAGATATCAATTGAGCAAAACATGCAAATGGATTTTATGCACTCCATGGATGTTCACATGACATCTTAAAAGGAGTCAGCTATAGCAGAGCATTTGTTACAATTTGAGATCCCTGTGAAAACAAGGATCATGCGCATTTAGCCCAACAAGATAATGCTTCATTTCTCCATGTCCATTGACTGCTGGTGACAGATGGCTAATGAAAATGCTTTAGTTGCTCAAAAAGGAGTTCTGGCGTTATCCTCAGGATACAGTTCTTTGTTTTTAAATCAAAAGTATTTAAACTCTTTAAGAACAAAATAAAATCAGTGTGTGAGAAAGAGTGGGTGAGCATTCACACCAGCTGGCACACTCAGGCCGCCAGTTGTTAAATAAGCTTATGGGAATCTTTTTCATCTCTAAAATGAAAACTATTTCTGCTGGGTAGAATTAAATGTGTTAATGCACCAAAGCCCATTGGACCCTTTACGTGTCTGTGCCTGCAAACTTCTCCTACAAGCAGATCAATGAAGTGGAGGGAATGCCATGAAGCTTCAGTTTCTCAAAAGTCATTTTCAAGAGTTCATTTTACATTTCACCTGAACCACAAATGTGGTTGACAGAATAATGGCTTTGCCCTTCAAAGATGTCCATGTCCTAATGCCCAGAACCTATGAATCTGTCGCCTTACATGGCAGAAAGGGACTCTAGAGATGTGATTAATGAAGGATTTTGAGATGAAGAGATTATCCAGGATTAGCCAGGTGGACCCACTGTAATCAGAGGCGTCTTTCTAAGAGGAAGGCAGGAGAGACAGAGTCAGAGAAGGAGATGTGACGGTGGAAGTAGAGGTTGGAGTGATCTGGGGCTACAAGCAGAGGAACGCTGGCAGCCTCTGAAGGCTGTAAAAGACAGGTAAGCACATTCTTCCCTCGAGCCTCCAGGAGGCGGGCAGCCCTGCTGACACCTTGATTTTAGCTTTAGTAAAACCCATTTTGGACTTTCTACCTCTGGAATTCTAACACAACAAATTTGTGCTTTTTGAAGCAATTATGTTTGTGGTGATTTGTTATGTCACCAATAGGAAATTGTCTTTTTATAGAGAAAAGTTCATCATGACTCCTGTCACATTTCATATGCAAAAATAAACTCACAATGAATAATAGACCAAAGTTAGAACTGTAAAATCCCTTCAAAAATACAGAACATCAGCGGCCAGCCCAGTGGCGTAGTAGTTAAGTTTGTGTGCTCTGCTTTGGCGGCCCAGGCTTCGCAAGTTCAGATCCCAGCTGTGGACCCACATACTGCTCGTCAAGCCGTGCTGTGGCAGAACCCCACATACAAGAAAAAAACAAAACAGGGGAAAGTTGGCACAGATGTCAGCTTAGGGACAATCTTCCTCAGGCAAAAAGAGGAAGATTGGCAACAGATATTAGCTCAGGGCAAATCTTCCTCACACACGCACACACAGAACATCTTTGTGACCTTAGAGTAGACAAATATTCCACAGACAGGACATGTAAAAGCAAACTGCATCAAACGTAAAAACTCTTGCTCATCAAAAGATACTTTCAAGAAAATTCAGAGGAAGCCCCAGACAGAGAGATAATGTTTGCAATACATATATCTATCAAGGGACTTATATCTAAATATATAAAAACGTATACAACTCAATAAAAAGACAAACCCAAAGCTTAAAATATGGACAAAAGACTTAAACAAACACTTCACAAAAGAAAGTATGCAAATGGCCAATAAGCACTTGAAAGTATGCTCAACATCATTAGTCATAAGAGGAATGTAAACTAAAACAGTGGCTGTCAAGGATGTAGAGTAACTGAGATGCTCACACATTGCTGGTAGGAAGGTTAAATGGTATAACTACTTTGGAAAATGGCTCTGTGGGTTCTTATAAAGTTAAATCTATACTTCTCATATGGCTCAGTAACTCTATTCCCTGTTATTTACTAAGGAAAATTGTAATATTTTTCTACACAAAAACTTGTGAATGAATACTCATAGCAGCTTCATTTATAATAGCCCAAAACCGGAAACAACCCAAATGTCCATCAACAAAGAAAACGATGAACAGATTCTTATATATCCACACAACGGAATACCACTTGGCAGTGAAAAGAATGAACCACTGCTACATGAAACAACAGAGATGGATCACAAGAACGTTATTCAAAGAGAAAGATGCCAGATGCAGAAAAGTAGATTTTATATCATTTTAATCTGATGAAATTTGATGAAAGGTAAAACTAAAATCCAATCTATAGTGATAAGAAGCAGATCTGTGGTTACCTGGGGCTGAGAGTACTAGTGGGCATTGATTGGAAACAGGCAGAAAATATTTTGTGGTGATAGAAATATATTCTGTGTAGATTGTGGTGGTCACATCACGGGTGAATGCATTTGTCAAAACTCCTGTAAGTGGGTACATTTTAATTATGTAAATTCTAACTTTGATCATTTAAAGTAGATTTAAAAGTTTTTAAATGACAAAAGTTTAAAGTGTGAAAGAGGGTGGTAATAATGTTAAAAGCTCTCTGCCTATGTCTTAGCAAAAAAAATTAAGACTGAGATACTCTACTGTGTCAGAAAGAAAGAGAGCCATTAAAGACAGTAATTCAAGGTCTTGTCCAAAAGTGCTGGAGCAGGCATGAAAGGGGTCCCATTGGCCAAAGATAGGGCAACGTGAACATCAAAAAGAATAACAAATTCAGTTGATTGAAATTTATTTAATATTTAAAAACTATTGGATTCATAACAAAAGAGAGGAGAAGCAGGAGAGGAGATTGAGAGAAAGAGAGAGGACCCATTAGACACCAGTGGGAATAACTGGACAATTGGGCCACTGACTTCTTTCCATGAAAACTGGCAATTAAAGGAAAAGAATTAAGCATCTATCTTGTATTTCCTGTATAAACTATATTTCACGAAAACCAAATAGCCCTAGATGATAAGGAAAATTTCTTACTTACAGAAGAATTCCAGCTCATAAATATGGAAGAAAGCACAGACGCAGAAAATCCCTATTTAAAATTCCGATTAAAATCATTGGCTCAGGCAATGACTGTCAATGCATGAACAATTAGTAAAAACTTACCTTATTTTATTATTATTAAGATATTATATTGGTGAGATTGAGCTGTACCATCTGAACCCATTGATCAATTTTAGCATCAATAATAATGAGACAAGGCAACTTCCCTCCTGCAGTGATACAATATGAAGCACGTTAATGAAATGTTCTTGCCCCAAACACGGAACTTGAGTCTAATCAAGCCCATAGCACTAATGTCTATGGATAGGAAATAGGAAGAAGATATAAAAATCTGTTAAATGACACCAGGAAGCAACCACACAAACCCAGAATATGGGATTGTCTACAGAAAATATAAATCCATATCTGTGACAACACTATGACCAAAAGAAAAAACTGAATGGGGATGGACTGTATTATCCTAACAATGTGCTATTAATTAATAAATTAATTATAATCCATTAGTTAATAATGTGTTATTAGTTCAGGATTAGGCAAAAAGAGCCACAGAACAGAATAGGAAGTTGCTGGTTTGTAACCTCAGGAGTTCCCTTGGTGAAATCTGAAACTGGCCCCCCCGTACATGGAAGGCAAGGAGAGACCACAGAAAGAGGCAGCCACTCCAGACTGGAAGGTGGCAGGTTTAATCAGCAAGGGAATTGACATATGAGGCTTGTCTTGGGCGGCTGCAAGATGAATCGATCTCCACACCTGCCAGCCAGAATCTTAAAACTTTACATAGAGGCTTTAACGGGCTTCAGTCACACACACCTTCCAGATGATCTCAACAACACATTGCTCTCTCAAAGCTGCATCCTTGAAAATGGCTCCCATGGGGGAACAGTGGGCAGAACATACATTCCAAGGACAGAGGAGGGTGAGGATTGCCCAGGTCTAGCTTGAGGGTCGATCCGCAGTCATGTCCTCTCGATGGCCTTCTCCAGCAGAAGTCCAGAATTTATCACATAGTAAAGATTATACATTCAAGTGAGTGGGAAAATTGTAAAATAGCCAAAAAATGGTTTTGTGAAAATTAGATAAATGTTTAGCAAATAATAATAAATTTGTTTCTGCCATATCACTAAAAAAATAATTACAGATGAAGTAAGCACTTAACCATAAAAATACTATGAAAATGTAACACAAATAAAGGAATGCCTTTTTAATCTTGGAATAGGAAAGGCTTTCCTCATTAAAACACAAGATGCAAAATCCATAAATGGAAGTTCTGATCATTTAAGATAAAAATGTTAACATTAAGGGGTGATTTGAAAAGTGAAAATCAAATACTTATCCGGGAAAAAAATGTTTTCAACTTATATAATACAGAATTCGCTTAGAGGCTATAAGAACTCCTGCAAACCAAAAAGAAAGATACAAAATAATCCTAAAGAAAAGTGGGGAAAGGGTATAAAATTTCAATTCATACAAAAGGAAAAACGAAAGGAATTAGCACATAAAAATATATATTTAACTTTGCAATAATATGCAAATAAAAATAAAAGTATATATATAATAGTAAATACGATAAATAATGATTATATAATAAATATATATGATATTTCAACTCACACATTATGGGGAAAAAACTGTCAAGATCACGTCTATTGTTGGCAAGTTGTGGAGAAATGAGTACTCTTATATGCCTATTGTAAGGGAATACTTTTCCCTACTTATGATGTTTCTTTTCTTGTGGGGAAAGCCACCTTAGCATAACACACCTCTCTCTACCTCTCAATCATTTATTCCTGTAGGACAAAGGATTAATATGATTGATATAATTGGGGAGGTTGGAAAAGAAAACTGAGGAAGACTGCGTTAACTTGGCTTCTTCCTCCCCCCTGTCTCTTGACAGTAGACAGCTCAGAATCAGGAGACACTCTGCTTTGCACCTGCATGGCATTCTCTGGTCCCGAAGTTGAGAGATCAAGGAGGGAAGGCTGCCCCAATCCAGAGATTCTGGAAGGAAAGTTTGCTTAATGCTAGGATTCAGTATAGAAAATTCAATTGGCTGTCAGGATTTAATCCAGGCACGAAGGGAGGGTTCAACATCCACAAATGAATCAATGTGATACACCACATTAACACAATGAAGAATAAAAATCACAAGATTATCTCAATAGATGCAGAGAAAGTATTTGACAAAATCCAACATCCTTTTATGATAAAAACTCTCAATAAAATGGGAATAGAGGAAAAGTACCTCAATACGATGGTTTGTTCTTGGGGAAACATTGGGAGAGGGATGTGAAGGAATTCTTTAGCTTAATCTCTACTTGATGTTTTATAATAAGAACATATTCTTATATTACTTGTATAATTTTTAAATAAATTTTGAAGTATATAATAAACTAGAGATCAATAAGAGCTATGGTTTTATTTTGATGTTTTATTAATCTCTCTTGGATTTGACCAATTAACAATAAAGTGTTTCTTAAACAGTTATTGCAGGTAACATCTAAATAATAACAATAGTTATAGATAGTTAATAAATACTGTCTCTTTCCTATTTGTGTTCAGAAGTAATTAAAAGATAGAGGAAGGAATCAGACAGAGATTATGTAAGCTTTATTGCTGATTAAAGCTAAATTGGAGAACTTGGCTTAAAAATGAAGGCCATATGCAGGCCGGCCCAATGGAGTAGTGGTTAAGTTTGTGTGTTCTGCTTCAGTGGCCCAGGGTTTGTGGGTTCAGATCCTGGACGTGGACCTGGACACCAGTCATCAAGCCATGCTATGGCTGCATCCCACATACAAGACAGAGGAAGATTGGCACAGACATTAGCTCAGCGCCAATATTCTTCAAGCAAAAAAGAGAAAGATTGGCAACAGAGGTTAGCTCAGGGTCAATCTTCCTCAAACAAAAAGAGGAGGATTGCAATGGATGTTAGTTCAGGGCCAATCTTCCTCACCAAAAAAAAATAAAAATAAAAATGAAGGTCACATGAGCTAATACTATACCCAAGAAATACGCTCACTTTCTCAATTAGAAGAAGGGCTTGGAAACTGCAGAACCCTTAAAAGGCAGCCCACCCCTATAAAATTTACCGAATAGAGGAGCAGAGAATGTATGGGACAGCAAATTTGCTTCAGATATGTGGTAGACAGAATTCTAAAATAACTCCCAAAATTCCTGGACACTGGTGAATACATACCTTCTCCCAGTTATTTAGTCAACACTAATCTAAGTGTTGCTTTAAGAAATTTTGGAGATATAATTCAGGTCCAAAATCAGTTGACCATATTATGATGGAAAGATTATCCAGATGGGCCTGACTTAATCTCATGAGCCCTTTAAGACTGGTTTAGAAGTTAGAGACAGGGAAATCAGAGACTTAAGACATGAAAAGGATTTGATAAGCTGCCGCTGGCTTGAAGATGGAGGGAACCTGTAGCAAGGAAGGCGGGTGGGCTCTAAGAGCTGAGGCTGCCCCCTGGTGGACAGCCAGTATGAAATAGGGAAACCTCAGTCCTACAGTCACCAGGAACTGAATTCTGCCAACAACAACAACAAAAAAAATAATGAGCTTGGAAGCAGATATTTTCCCAGAGCCTGCAGACGAGACCTGAGCCTGGTCAACACCTTGATTTCAGTCTTGTGATAACCTGAGCAGAGGCCAGCAACACCATGTCAGACTTCTGAACTTCAGAACTGTGAGCTAATAAATGGGTGTTGTTTTCAGCCATTAAGTTTGTGGTGATTTGTTACACGGCAATAGGAAACTAATACATAGAGTAAGAAGGCACAAAGAGGTAAGCCATGGATGCACCAAACAGAAAAGCAGAAGAAAGACTGAGGGAGGGGAAAGAGCCGGATGTTACTGTCATGGAGGTTCTGCCACCTGGAACCTTGGGCACAGGAAGTAAGTGTTTTCCACTTAACACATAATTGATGTTCACCATCAGCTCCAGATAGGAACTTCCTGATCACTTAGCCCTGCGTTCCCAACAGAAGCTCCATATATATATATATATATTCAGCAGGACAAGTCTCTCTCTCCTGGACTTTCTTGTGCATTACAAAAGGTTTACTTTCCCTGGGTCTCACCCACTGTCAGATGTATCCCTGAATCACTGCGAGAACAGAAACACTCTCTAACACTTCCATGTTCCCCCAAAGGGGGTGACAGTACCGTTGGCCGAGAACTAATGAAGCTCAACCCCATTATTTGACAGATGAAGCAAGTGAGAACTAGAGAGAGAAAGGGACCTTGAGGAGGTCTTACAACCCCCTAGTGTCAGAGCTACATTTACACATGGGCTTCCTAGTACACCTTTTATTGCAAACCTAAGCTACGCATGTTATTCTTTTAGCAAGTCATTTACCACTCTAGTCACTACAAAAGGATTCTGGGTCCCTATGTCTTCCCCCCTTCACTTTCTTTGAGTGTTTGTTCAAATGTCACCTTCTCAGAAAAGCCTTTGTGACCCTCCTATTTAAAATTGCAAACACCCCCTCTCATTCCAATACTCAGTACTCGTCATCTTCCTTCTCTGATTTATTTTTTACATAGTACTTATTACCTTTTAATAGACTATACAATTTACTGATTTGGCTGGAGGGCTATGTAACCAACACTAGACAATAAACTTGAGAATGAAGGATTTCAATCTGTTGTGCTCACTGATGTGTCCCAGTTATTGTATCTCTGCCTGACACCTGATCAATATTCGTTGAATAAATAAATGAGTGAAGCTATTATTCTAAGTATTCCATATGAGTAATTATTTTCCCTCCTTCTGTTTGGAGAGAAAAAATAAATCTTAGAATGTAGTTAAATCGCATTGTATTTGCTTATAAGTATTTCAGAGGACTAAGGTCAAAAAATACGGTGAAGCAATTTATGAAAATAAAGTATATTCAGTAAGGAGTTTTTGTGGTACATTTCATAAAACTAAGATATGTAATGAAGAAATTTGTTTGATTTTCTCAGTCGGAAAACATATTTTACTTTCATATAAATCGGCATGAATTAATTATGTATTTCTTTTATATAAATTAAGTATTGATGAGCTCAGAGAGTAATAATATGCATTCATATTCTTTTTAATTTTGCAGTAAATTATTAGTCTACATTTTTTTCTCCTCCTAACCCCCTCTCTAGACCAGCAAGCTCAACAGCTGGATTTTTTTCTTAAAAGGGAATGCTGAATTTCAAAGAATTTAACACACAGTCTCGTCAATTTAGTCTGTTTTAAAAAATACTGAGTCTTTGAGAGATATCGATATAGTTGTACTTTTGGAAATATAAAGATAAATTCGATTTGGTACTTGACCTTGAGCAGCTTATCTTCTATTGGCAGGGGGAGGATGAATGCCTAGAAAATATTGTGAACAACCAGGAGTGTACATGGTCGGCCATACCAGAAGACGGGATGTGTACTTGGAAATCTTAATCATAAGCATTTGAAGTGTCATATATTATTTAAATTGATTTCATTACTTTTTAATCTTTAACTAGATTATTTCATTTTTTCCCACAGTGGAAGTCCTTACTTAAAAATAGAAACAATATAATGTTTTTGCAACGTATCTTCTCTTCTCTGGGTTTCAAGATTGTTTCAAAAAGTAAATATGGTTGTGGTAACTTGCTGAGAAATTCACTGGCATCAATGTTTATGTGCATATCTATCTTTTTCCTTGTAAATGCAATTTTTTTTCCTAAAAACCAAAAAGGATGTCGATGAGTAAATTTGCTGCCCTCCTGAATATTTCAATCTGACAGCTCAGTGTTAAGTGGAATAAAACTGCACTAAAATGTCCTCTGTAATTTATGACAAGTGATTTGAACATACCAGGAACGTTTTGTTCTTATATAAAGTCTGCTTTTTTATATACATTAAATAGATTTTCTGTTACGTAGGGTGACTGGCAACTAACAAAACACTTACTTGAATTGTTACAATGATATTTTAATACAAAAGATCACATTATAATCAACCCCAGGAGCACTTTCTGTGTTTACCTGAAAGGAAAATGATGATTTTTTTTCCCAAGTAGTTTAACTCGAAAACCTGGAGGACTGATGTTTGCTGGAGGGAGGGGCTTAAATTCTGTACACCAGCATCACCTCCTGGTGGAGTATAGTGAGAGAGGGTAAATTCTTTTCAGCTTGATTAGGAATCACTGGGCATGTTTTAAGGGCCCAGTTATTATAACATGGGCATGGAGTGCTCTTTGTGCCTAAGGGAATAGGATTGATGAGTTTATGGAATTAGAGGGATACAGGCGAGCACAGCAGAGTTGAAATATGTTAAGAGGGAACCAGCCAGGAAAATAATAGAACAAGACCAGAGCTGGGGTAGATACTGGTCTCCAGGTTGAACACTTTCTGTTTGGGATTGCCCAACTCTGGATGTCTGCTTTTTGCAGGCCCAGGATGTGTTGATTTCCTCTCTCTCACTACGGGCACCCCGTAAGAGATTATCTAGAGGAGAATATCAGTGAAATGGGCACCTGGGCCAGAAAGCAGTGGAAGAGTAAAAGGAAGGAAGGTACACGGATCCAACAGACAGTGCTGGAGAAGGAAACTGGCCTACTGAAGAAGAACAGTAAAAGGTTAGCAACCCAGGGGAGTCCTCCCGAAGGAGGATCAGAAGAGAAAAGGGAAACTGAGCAAATAGAGATGCTATTTGAAGCAAGAAACATTTAAAAGCTGGGGGAAGACTGCTTCTTGAGAAGTACAGGGCAGAGGTATTGGAGCTCTTGGGGCCCTGGGAGCACGTGCTTCTGAGGATCAGTCGCTTGCGTTCAGGAATCCACTGAGGGTGTTGAATTCCAGCTGAAACAGGTGTAGCTCTAAGCAACCACCTTTCCCAGGAAGCAGGTTTCCCAGACCTCAGAGGAAATACGGAAACAGTCATGGCAACAAACTTATTGTCAGGACCGGGAAGGCCTGCTTAAGAGAGAAATGCAACCGTGTCACTTGAGAAGCTCAAACTCAGCAGAGCTCTGGCGTTTCAGAAACAAGACACTCAAAGAGAAAACGGAAAATAAGAAGCTTTGAATACGTCGCAAGGAAATGAAAGGCATTTCAGCCAAACCTGGTGATAGGGGTTGACACCGTGTAAATTCCTAAACTTTGAAGAATAATTGCCAACGTTTACGGCGTGCTTGCTGTGGGCTGGGCACTGCTCTGTTTTACACGGATTAGCCCATTTACTTCTCACAACACTCTGATAAGGTGAGAACCACTTTTAATCCATTCTTTACAGACGAGGAAATTCAGATGCTGAGAGCAAGTAACTTGCTCAGTCACACAGCTAATAAGAGGAGGAGCTGGGATTCAAGCCCACGAGTCTGGCTCCAGAGAAAGCACTCTTAATTACCATACCAGAAATCAAAGAAAGAATGAGTCTGCAAGAGAGGAGCTAGTTTCCCCGGCCTGCTGCGGGATATGCTTGGTGCCAAATTAAACTCTGTCAAGAGAAACCTTCCCCTGAGATGAGTTACATATCCCAGAAAACATGTAGGCTGACGTCTTGGAAGACTGAAACTAAGATGGTCTCTTCTGGTGTGGCAGACACTGTGGTTGATCAGCCCTATATCCAATGCCATCATCTCCCTACCCTCCTTCCAGCCTGAGGTCGTTATGGAGCATCGTTTCGGTCAGTGAGATGCCAGTAGGAAAATTCTGGTTGCAACTTCCAGGAGAGCTTTCACTCACATGGCAGAAAGGGAAAGTCAGCCGGTGTGCCCTTTCACGCATTGCCCTGTTTTCTTCTTCCTTCTGGAATGCAGGTGTAATGTCCAAAGGGGCGGCAGCTCTCCAGCGGCCATGAGGAGAACCGCCAGCTAAAGATGGCACCACAAGAGTAGAAGATCCTGACCCCTTGACAGCATCATCCAATGTCTTCCCCAGCCCTGGACTGGCTGCCTCTGGACCTCTTGTCTGGGAGACAAATAAACCACAATTGTTTAAGAAAATATTCAGATATTTCTTTTGAGCACTTTATGCTGATCTTTCTCTTCTTTCTCTCTCAAATCTATCCACATTTTTAACAACCACAATCTCCAAGGAGGTGAGTCCTCAATTCTGAGTTGTTTCTCAATGGTCTCTTAAGTCCTGGCTCCCTCCAGCTGACTCTGGGCAAGTCATTCCACGGCGCTCACCAGGAGTCTGGCCTCTCTTCCTCTGCTGAATGCCATTGCCTTCAAACACCCTGTCTAATCTCGTAACTGCTAAAGCACCTTCCCCTTTTCTAATGCCCAGTTTAGACAGGAATATGTCACCTTTCCCCTGCATATCTCTTTAGCTTTAATTTTTTTCAAGAAAGTATGAGATCTGACAAAAAGAAGAGACAAACAAGTTATATGAAAAGTTAGGAAACATATTTTAAACTTTATATATGAACAGGTTGATTAATTTTTTTCTTTGTGTGCCTTTGTTTACATTTTTAAACATGGAAAAAAATTATCTGAGGATAGAAGAGTCATTAAAATTGAGGAAGACGTTTAAGATCATAAAAATATTATAAATGAGTAATTCTCAAAGTAGTTTCTTCTGGATCAGCAGCATCTGAATCACCTGGGAATGGTTAAAAAGGCAAATTCCCAGGCCCCACTCCAGGTCTACTAAATCAGGAACTCTGGGAGTGGGGCCAGGAAGCTGTGTGTTGCCATGCTCTCCAGGAGGTTCTGCTGTGTGTTCAAGTTTGCGAGCCACGGCTCTAGGCTCTCAGGCTCAGCTCTTCCCTTTAACCCACAGGAAACCACCCATACACTGAAATGCAGCTCCTGGAGAGCAACGTCTTAGTCCTATTTATCTTTGTGTCCCGGACACTTAGGAAGGTGCCTCATACAAAGAGAAAGGTCAAAACATATGCAGGCCAATAAATGAAGCAGAGAACAATAGCGGTACTTTAAGTTTAAAGCAGGTCCAAATAAAGATAGCTAATTCACAAATTTAAATTAGAAACACTATATTTGAAATACCAGGCATTATTCTCAAGATTTGTCATAATGGCTACATCTTTTTTGACATTTTTTTGTTTCTACTATGACTTATAGTTTATAGGCAGAAAAGTGCATAAAATATATGTGTATATACACACACAATAAAACATTGAAAAATGAAAAAATACATATGTAACTAGCATCTGGATTAAGAAATAGAATTTTTTAAGTTATTTAGAAGCCACTATGCCTCATCACCTCCGCCAATTCCCTTGAGATCATCACTACACAAAATGTTGTGATAATCATTCCCTCCTTAATGTTTTCCCATCCACGTGTGGATCCTTCAACAAATGTCACTTAGTTGTGCCTGTTTTTGAATGACCGTGAATAGATTCTTTAGGATGTGGTTCTTCTCCAGATGAGAACCATCCACAGAGATGAATGGCACTTAGTTCATTTTCACTGCTGTATAGTTATACTGTGTGAACATACCATGGTTTTGTGGGGTTTTTGTCCATTCCACTGTTTATGGGCATTTGGGTTCTTTCCAGTTTTTGTTGTCATGAACATTGCCCAACTACAGCAATCACCATCTCATGGCCATATTTGAGCCAAACATACCCCCTTGCCCCTCCTCTGACATCACTTGACTATTTGGAAGCAATTCAAAGGTTCATATAATTTCATCTGTAACCTGTAAAAATTCTTTTGAGGAATAGAAATTCTTCATTTTAACATGGTCCCATTGACCAATCTTAGTTGGGGGGTGAGGGCATTCTTTTAGACTAGTTTTAAGGAAAAAAAGCTTTCCTACTCCAAGTTTATGAAGAAATTTTTCTCTTCTTCCTAAAATCTTCTATTTTTCACCTTTCACATATAAGTCTTAACCCACCTGGAATTGGTTTCTGTGTAGGGGAATTTAATTGCATTTTTTGTTCAATATGTTTACTAGGTTAGCTCTAGGACATTCAGCAAAAAATCCATCAGTTCCCCACTGGTCTATGCTACCGTGTCTTCCATATTTAGAGCTTTGCTATCTATGTGGGTTTGGCATCTGAACTTTCTGTTGTGTTCTATTTGCTTGTATGTCAGTCCTTGCACCAATAACTCAGTGTCCTTAAGTCCTACTGCAGTCTGGTAAAGCAAGTACTCACTTTATCCTTCTGGAAGGGAGAGGGTGGATATGACTAGTCTTAGACTTTGCAATTCCCATATAATTTTCTAGAATCAGCTCACTACATGACAAAGTAATTGTGATTTCGGTTGATTTGGCATAGGTCATCTACACAATATCAACTCTGTGAATCCATAAGCATAAGACACATCTCCATTGTTTTAGCACTTCTTTAGTATATTTTGAAAAGAGTTCTGTAATTGTTTCTTATTCTATTGTAAATTTTTAAATATGATTGCTGTTTGTTGTTAGTATATAGAAATATAATTGATTTTTGTATTGATTTTGTATACAGCAGCCGTGCTAAATTCTTATTAATTGTATTATTTTTTTCCTATAGTTTCTTTTAATATTTGTAGTAATCTATTGGTACATAGTAAGTTATCCCAAAATATAGCGGCTTAAAGCAATAATAGTCATTTATTATTGCTCATGCTTTCTGTGGGTCAGGAATTCAGACAGGGTACAGTGGAGAAGGATGTCAATGCTCTGTAATGTCCTCAGCTGGACAACTAGGGGCTGGAATTATCTGAATCCTTTCCAGCAATTGACGCTTTCCAGAACTTTCCAGGAATTGATGCTAACTATTGCCTGAGACCTTAGCTGAGGCTGTCAGCTGGAACACCCACATGTGGCCTCTCCACGTGTCCTGGGCTTCCTCCCAACATGGTGGCTGGATTCCAAAAGCAAGTGTCCTGAGACACAGCAAGCCGTAGCATTACTTCTGTTGGATTCCATTGGTCTGGGAAAGTCACAGATTCCCTCCCAGATTCAAGGACAAGGAGTCCAGACACCAGCTCTCCACAGCAAGAGTGTCAACCACACTCTAAGCAGTATATGAGATGGCATTGGTGGGCTGTGTTGGAACATACAACTTGACACAATATTGTATCCACAGAGAAATCATCTGCAAATAATGACAGCTGTGTTTCTTCTTCTACAATCCTTGTTTCTTTTCTTTCTTTTTTTTCTAACCATACTACACTAGCAGGGAACTTTAATACCATGCCAAATAGAACAGGTAAAGTGGAGATGCTTGAACTTCTTTCTTCTCATCTTAAAGGGGATGATTTTAAACATCCCACCATCAAGAATGACTTTTGCTGCAGGTTTTTGTTTGGGTGCACATAAAAATGAGACACTGGTGTCCCCCCGTGTCCCCCAGCAAGGAAGGATTTGCTGCAGCTGTAGGGATGCGGTCAGCAGACAGCGTCTAGCTGTCAGCCCCTCAGGGTGCTGTCCGAGCTGAGGTCACGCCCTTCCCGGAGCGGCCTGCTTAGGGAGACTGAGCAAGATGGGGGTATGAAGACCTAGCCATTTTGGCCCAACACAGGATGTTCTGATGGACAGTACTGGGTCTAGAAGCCACCACACCCCCGCAATGTTTTCCGAGACTTTGTCAGGCGTGCGTCACAGTTCACTTCTTCTTCCAACCAATCCTGCTCCTGACCACCTCCCTTCACAGGTGATGATGCCTAAAAAGAATCTTGCAGCCAAACTCTACCTCAGCACATACTTCCTGAAAACCTATCTTGCAACTATTGGCACAGGGAGAAGTAGAATAAAGTGAGCAACGAGAGGAGATTTGGAGATGGATGGCCCATCACCTGGCTAGAGGAGGACCCCATCCCTGGTAGTGAGTGGAACACAGAGAGCTTTGGCAGAAGATGGTGTCCCAATTGTTATAACGTTTACTGGAGGTGAATTACGAGGATACTTTGACTGAAGGCAACACGTTACGGGGAGAGATCAGGCATTTGAGATTTCTGGAGAAAATAGTAGCTACGAGGATGCAGGAATTAGATAGTATATTTGTTTGCTAGGGCCGCCATAACAGAATACCACAGACTGGGGGTTTTAAAAAACTGAAGTTTAGGGGCTGGCCCCGCGGCCAAGTGGTTAAGTTCGCGCGCTCTGCTGCAGGCGGCCCAGTGTTTCATTGGTTCGAATCCTGGGCGCGGACATGGCACTGCTCATCAAACCACGCTGAGGCAGCGTCCCACATGCCACAACTAGAAGGACCCACAACAAAGAATATACAACTATGTACTGGGGGGCTTTGGGGAGAAAAAGGAAAAAAATTAAATCTTTAAAAAAAAAAAAAACCGAAGTTTATATTCTCACAGATCTGGAGGCTGGAAGCCCAAGATGAAGGTGCCAGCAGGCTTGTTTCTGGTGAGACCTCTCTCCTGGGCTTGGAGGTGGCCACCTTCTCACTGGGTCTTCACATGGCCTTTCCTCTGTGTGAGAGCACTTCTGCTATCTTTTCCTCTTCCTATAAGGACCCCAGTCCTATTAGGTCAGGGCCCCACACTTGTGACCTCATTTAACCCTAATTATGTCTTCAGTGTCCTTTCTTCAAATACAGTCACACTGAGTGTAAAGGCTACAACATACGAATTTGGGGGGAACACAATTCAGTCCGTAAGAGATGGCTGTTGCTAAGCACCATTGATGCCCTACAAGATGATAGAGAAGGGCTGAAGTGAGTAACAGGCAATTAACTGGAAGCCAGGTTTGAAAGTCAAGGGACCTCTTTGCTTGTGTGCAAAGAAGTAGAAGGACAGAGGAAGCCAGGCAGAGTTGAGTGACGCAGTCCCAGGCCACCACAACCCACACTGTTCTCTGTTCAGATACAGTTCACCATACACACTCCAGCAACAGCTCCTCCACGGTCCTGCCAGCCTCTCTTTCTGCAGTGAACCTTAGAAAGTGGACCTTAGTAGGACTAACTGAAGCCTCCATCAGCGCAGTTGGGCTTAGGGCTGTAGCTGGTGCTCATTGTCTGTCTCCTGGATATCCATTCAGCAGGCCGTGGTGGCTTCCCTGGAGACGTGACCCAACCCTCATTCCTGGGGGGTCAGAGCTGCCCCTGTCCATTTGTGATCGCAAGTCAATCAGCCAATTTCCTCAAGATTCTTCCAGCCCCTGTTGCATAACTGCAGCTCTGAGCCCTCCTGCCACGCAGGGTCAATTCCCGTGCCAGGGTGGCAACTCCTCTCCCGAGCTACGTCCAGTTATGCTGTCATGTACAACTGTGTGCATACTTCTTTTAGTCTTTGTCAACTTATCTTGGGATATTTACCTAGCAAAGTATGAATTCCAGGTCAGAGAATAAACCTGCATGCACTTGTAATCAATCATGCCATATCCATAGGTGTTGTCCCATCTTGGATTTCTACCAAAACGTTCCCCACAACCTCCCCAACAGAGAATGTTGTCAAATTAAACAAGTTTTATGGTTTGCTGGTTTTGGCGGGGTTTTTTTTTTTTTCAAATTTCAGACTGATGTTGTTTAAGGAAACCTGAGCTACCTCCTAAGGCCTGGAGAAATTGTGGCAGTGCAAGAATTTAATGGGGCTGGCTCTGTGGCCGAGTGGTTAAGTTTGCACACTCTGCTGCAGGCGGCCCAGTGTTTCATTGGTTCGAATCCTGGGCGCGGACATGGCATCGCTCATCTAACCACGCTGAGGCAGCGTCCCACATGCCACAACTAGAAGGACCCACAACTAAGAATATACAACTGTGTACCAGGGAGCTTTGGGGAGAAAAAGGAAAAAAACAAAATCTTTAACAAGAATTTCATTCAGTGAGGTGATAGCAAAGGACCTTATCCTTATTTCAATAAGGAAGATTGACAGGGCAAACTCCCTTGGCTAAGGGAGTAGGGGAAGCTTCAGAAAACAGGTGGAAGGTGCCAAATTCCACACAGAGCTGACAGCTACTTTCCTCAGAGAACCCTGGAAAGTCACATATTGAATCAGGAGATACTAGAGCTGACGGGGACTTTGGTTCTTATCTACTTCTTCCGTTAGAAGGAAATGGTGGTCTCTGACAAAGACAAACAAAGTCAGACACTGGTTAAAGTGGCAAGGACAGATTTTAATCAGTAATATACCATTGCAAAAGAGTCCAGTGTGGACTGAACCCAACTTGGACCCGCACAGAGATGACAGACATTTTAAAGGAAGAATGAGGATGCAGGGAGGCACATGAGCAGGGGATCGATAAAGTCACAGAAGTAAAGAAGTAGAAAAATCGGGAAGGGGGGGAGTTTGTTCATGTGAACCCATCTGGGTTTGCTCCTTCCTTCCCACGGAGTCTGGGAGACAGAGGCCCCATCTTGAGGTGTTGGGTGGAACGCACAGTCAATTCTTTTGGAAGCCTTGAGTTTTCTCAGGCAGCCACTTTGAGGTGGGCTGGGGTCATCTTAGGGATGTGGCCTTGAGCTGTTAGAAACTATGTTAGTGTCTGTGCAAGGCTTTCCAGGCCAAAGCTGAGGCCTAGTCAAGAAGAGGGCTCAGAGGAGTCTGGCTAGTGTTTGGTCAAGAGAGAAGCTTCGTCACCTGTAAGGATCAAACACCTGGCCCAAGGTCATCCAAGAAAATAAGGACAGAGTCTGAACCAGGACCCTGATTTCCCGACTGCCACTGGCTGGCAACATTTTATTGGCAGAAATTGACCACTTACAAAGATTATTTACCCACCCACCCAAAGAGCCACCAAATCTAGAAAGCTGGCTACTTAAGCCATTCAGGCTAAAATAAAATAATAATATGAATCCTCCTTTCACTCGCTCTGATGAAAGTGACATATGGAGAAACCTCTTTCTCAGCACACGATCCATAATTCAAACAGAAGTGCTGCCTACTTCCTCATTAGCTAAATTGTATTCATCGCAGAAAGCAGCTTTTGGTAGCAATATCGATCAGCAGGAAGGAAGATGGAAAAAAATAACACAACTTGAAAACTTCAGTCTCTGGGGTGTAACTCACCATCTGGGAATGACTTATTAGGAAAAGAACAAGGAAATACTGTCCATATATTACTTCCCCATTTTATATATGCAGTCAGTCCTCGTTAATCCAAGCCCACCACCATGGAATTGTGATAATTCAGAAACGACATTTGCAATCTGAATGTTCCATGCAAGACATTTAACTTGAGACCTTAAAGTTTCTAATGCAACTCAGGTATATTTCCCTCCAGTTCTTTAATTGTTTCTATATGTGATCATGTACATAATACCCACAACGTACACAGCAGGCAAAATGAATGTAATCTCTTGTTTTTTAGTTTTCATATTCCAGTTGCTTTGATAATTTTATCCCTCGTTCCTCATCTTAAATTAATACCATTTTATATGATAAGAACAATTTCCTTTTCATTGTATGCTATTTTATCTCAAAAAGCTTCTTTCCTCCTAGTAACAGAGAGATGTTTTTTAAACAAATGGTCAAAGTAAAAATGCAATAAAATAAGGGTCTTGTTCACAGTACCTGTCCCTGAGAAATTCACAGAAAAATGCTACATAAGGCATTTGTTACTGAAGATCCACACTATCTTTCCTTTTGTGTGTTCTAATAATTGAACAATTAGCACTCCACGTGTAAATTAAAATAAAATTACACTCTCCTAAATCTATTATCCAAGTTGTTTTTAATAATGTTCTGTTTACTTGCAGTTTCAAAATTATTTTTATTTCACTCCGCTTTTTTAATCAGTTCACTCCTTCAGATGAAGCTTAAATGGGTTGACTAGAGATGCAAACTGTTTCTAAAGAATATGAATTGACCCAAATAATTGAGTGAGAATTTGAAGTTAATGAGAGACGGGATCTATCATGAGGCAGAAACAATAGTAGGAGGTAAACAGCATAAAATGATTCATTTCTTCCATTCATACTCCTT
Source organism: Equus asinus (assembly GCF_041296235.1). Classification (NCBI taxonomy): domain Eukaryota; kingdom Metazoa; phylum Chordata; class Mammalia; order Perissodactyla; family Equidae; genus Equus; species Equus asinus. The sequence goes on from NC_091792.1 coordinate 154,140,942, forward strand.
CTGTGTTTGTTATAAATTTCCAGTTTGTTGTGAAGTTATTTCAAATTAAAGCTAATTATCAGCTATACATCAATGCTTCTATTGCAGCAAGTATACAATAAATGTCTCTATGTCAAAGGACTATGCTGGGGGAAATCCAAAGAGAAAGAACCAGACTCTTGCCATCTGAAGGACTTGTGTTCTGGTTGGAAGGGAAAATGCAAAATGGATACAGAAGCAATAGATGGAGATGTGTTAGTTTCCTGTGGCTGCTATAACAAATTAGCACAAACTGCGTGGCTTAAAGCAACAGAAATTTATTCTCCCATGGTTCTGGAGGTCCGAAGTCCAAATCAAGCCGTCGGCAGGGCTGTAGTCCCTCCAGATGCTCTAGGAGGCGATGCTTTCTTGCCTCTTTCCATTTCTCTTGGCTCCTGACCATCCTTGGTGATCATTGGCTTATAGCTGCATTACTCCAATCTCTGCCTCTGTCTTCACATGGTGTTTTTCTCTCTGTCTCAGGCTGTCCTACTGTCTTCTCATAAGGACATCAGTCACTGGCTTGAGGGCCAACACTAATCTAGTTTGGCCTCATATTAATTTAGTTATATTTGCAAAGACCCTATTGCCAAATAAGTTTTCATTCTGAGGTTCCTAGTGGATGTGAATTTTATGGGACACTTTTCAAGCTACTACAGGTGGTAAAAAAAAAAATGGTGCTAGGGAGATAGGGGTAGAGTCTGAGTTGGACTGAGGACCCTCGTAAGTTCAGAGAAAGATGGAATAAAAGGTATGATACCAGGCGCCATGGAAAACAGGACTTTGAAAGCTTTTATGACCTAGGCCCAGCCTGCCTGCCCATCCCCACACCCTATCTCTTCCCTAGCCAGAAAACATTTACTCTGGTCACACAAAACTTCTCACTTCTCCTGAGATATGTGGTAATCGTTAAAACCTCAGCAAAACAACAAATTAACATGTTTATTTGTTTCTGTAATTTCCATTGAGATCCCAAAGCTGGGGCGATAGAGGTTAACTTCCCATATGATCCCTAGAGGGGAGCTAGGCCCATCTCTTCTGAGCGATAGACAAAACAAGTCCTGAGACCCGTAGCCCCAAACTCACTACAAACCTAACTATCTACAAGAAAAGCCCAGAGATTCATTAAGTAGATTGATCAGAGACTTTTTTTTCAAGAAAGTTGTCAGTCTAGAAGGATGGGTAGAGGCATCTGTCCTCCTCTCCCTGGGGAGGCACGAACAGCTGTGTAAGGAAGTCCTGAGTTCCAGTTCTGACATAGGGCTCCACAGACTACAGTGAGAGAGTTCTCTGATAAATTAATTTGTGCATTAAAGAGTTGAAGGGCACAGAGATGGTGTTGGACACTTGCCTTTAGGGGAAAGGCTGGCTGGAGCTGCCCCAGGAGCAGACAGAAGAAAGCTGAAGTGGGAACAGCACTTCTCCAGCAACACAACAAGGGCATGCTTCCTATGTGTGTAGGGGACACTGTGGGGGACAGCTGGCTTAGGGTTGTCTCAAAAGGACCCTCTCCAAGAGGTCTTCCTGCGGGGGGTAGCAGACACCAGCAGAAAACCACTGGGGGAATCTCACCAGAAGCAGGAACTGAGGCAGATTCAAAAACCATCAGTAGGATCAAGCATTGTCCTTCTCAGGAAATACTGCAAAATGAGGAATTCCAGCCCTTGTATTGTAAGGAATGTCTAAGAGATCCCATAAGGGAAGAGTCAGCATTTAGCTATCTGCCATGTCAAAGAGCATTTACCAGTTAAGGGAGAACTACAACTGGACCAGCTACATAAAACTGTACCATTTTTTCATCATCCACCTTCACATGCAGTGGAGGAGCCAGAAACACCAGATCCAACAGAGATATGGAGAGTGGAAGAATTATCAGTAAGGAAAAGCTAAGTTATGCTGTGGTAACACACACACACACACACACACACACCTCTGTACTCACACTACATGTCCATCCCAAGAGCTCTGCTCATCGTTTCACCCAGAGACCCAAGCTGAATACTGCTGGTCTCCAAGAAGAGAAAAGGAGAAGATGGCTAAGCATGAACTGGTTCTTATAGCTCCTACCCAGAAGTTACACAGTTTTATGGCTAAAGCAAGTCAAACGGCCACAGCTAACTTTAAGTAGGTGTCCAAGTATAATCTTACGGGTTCTGAGAAGGAGAGAGAACTGGAATACTTGTGAGCAGCTCTAAGGACTACAGAAATGATCAAGGATGACAGAACAGACTGCGTCCTCCCTTTCTCACTGCTGGTTTCATAGCCTATCCAGAGCCCTTCCACCTGGGCCAGAGCTAGGCAGTGGAGCAGACCAAGAGCCCACAGTCAAATCCAGCTGACCCACGGCCAGAGAACTGTCCAGCCGAGCCTAATCTAGGCCAGCTGAACCATAGTCACCCTGCAGGCCGGGAGAATGAGAATAACTGCTCACTGCTGTAAGCCACTGAGTTTGGAAATGGTTGTTACAAAGCATTGTGATGGGACTAACTGACTAATGCATACACAACAGTGATTTAAAAACTCTTTCCAAACATCACTTCAATTTTGCAAAGGGAGAGATGACAGAATGGACTTGATGACAGAGAGGGGAAACATTTTTTAAGGTGTGTTAGGTTGCACTCCATCAAATTCAGCTCATCCAGCAAATCAGTCATGGCTCTTCTCCTTCACCCATTCTGCTTGTCTTTGTTTCCTGCAATTTTTCTCCATCTGAAAAATCTCTACCATTCCTTGAAGACCCAAGCTACGTGTTACCCCCTCAGTAAAGAACTTCCTGACTTGGCCAGGCCTTGTGTTATGCCTTCCCAGAGCACTTTGTTAAAACCTCCACTTTAGGAGTTAAGACTTTACCTCCTAGGCTGGATTCGGTGACTTTCTATGTTCTGGAAGAACTGTAGAAGATTTTTTCCCCTATCTATCTTCTCTCCTGGACTGCGTGCTCCTTATTCATTCATTTCATCAGTTATTTAACATACATTATAGACTGTCTACTGATGGTACAAGCACAAACAAGGCAAGACAGGGTGAAGCATTGTTCTTAGTGCTTTTTTTTTTTTAAGATTTTATTTTTTCCTTTTTCTCCCCAAAGCCCCCCGGTACACAGTTGCATATTCTTCGTTGTGGGTCCTTCTAGTTGTGGCATGTGGCACGCTGCCTCAATGTGGTTTGATGAGCAGTGCCATGTCCGCGCCCAGGATCCGAACCAGCGAAACACTGGGCCGCCTGCAGCGGAGCGCGTGAACTTAACCACTCGGCCACGGGGCCAGCCCCTGTTCTTAGTGTTTTTGTATGTATTACTACACATTTCTTAGGCTATGTTGTTAAGCAACTCTAAGATATTCATCGGTGGAGTTGATTATGAACATTGGGTTTTATGTGCTTTAGGAGACAACCAAATGGAAAGGGGCCAATGGAGATTGAACTTAGTGGTTTTGCAGAGAGATCTTAGATACCAATTATATCAGAGATTCATCTATATGTGGTAGCTATGGATTTGGGCGACATAATACATTGAGTACACCTGAGTGAACAGATTTCTCAGACATCACAAAAAATGCGTGAAACACCAAAATTTAAATGCAAGCTCCTCAAGACCAGAGACATTTCCATCCACTGCTCCATCCTCATTACCTAGAACAGCGCTCAGCACATCATAAGGTGCTCAGTAAGTGTTTGTGAAAGTTCAAATAATTGAATAAATTTAAGGGCCGGACAGAGAACAAGAAGCATAAAATCAGACCACAAAGAAGTGCCTGAATCAGGATTTGAACTAGGGTATCTGATTCCAAAGCCTGTACTCTCTCTACTGCATCCCGCTGCCTTGCTAAAGGTAAAATGATGACTTAAAGAAAGGGCAAGGCAAAACTGAAGTGTCGATGTAGACAGCTGATCTACGCAACGCAAAGTCAAGTCCAGTCTGTTTTTCTTTTGCTAATTTCATGGGATTGCTTTAAGGGCAATGGAGACTCTTTGCTTCTCATGACTAAGACTGTAAAAGAGAAATGCATAGTATTGTCACTTGACCAAGAATTAGACGTATGGTGAAAAGGCTGAGTGCCTCCCTGTGTTCCCATTATTTTCTGAAACACACACACAGTTCACAGATACAGGAAACAGAAAGAAAGAGGGAATGAGCAAAGGAGGAAGGAAGGAAAGAAAGGAGAGAGAGAGACAGAGAAGTGGAGAATAGCAGACCCAATTTCCCTAAAACTCTGTCATTTAAACCTAATTACACCAATAATGATGCACACTTATTTTAATGAGGATTTTGATTGTATAATTTTTAACAATTAGAATGTGGCAGAGAGTGGTATTATTCAAAAGATAATTACAAGCTACGCTAGTTGAAAAGTCAGAGGAGAAATCCCAGATCATTGCCCTGTTCTCCTGAAGGCCCCCATCTGAGATCCCTCTGGAGGCAGCAGTGATGGCCCTGAGATCTCTCTTGGCAGGAGGTGTCCTGAGTGCACAGGATCCTAAGGTAGGAGTTCACCTTCCCAGGATTCAGAGAGATAAAAATAAGAGAGCTAAGGCTCAGGAACAAACAAAAAACCATAAGCACAAATGCCAATCTATGACTTCCCAGCTGTGCAGAATGGAAAACCCTCCCCAAATTTTCATGCCCCCATCTGCTACATGAGGATGGGGACACCTTCCCCAGAGGACTGTTGCATGCCTTGCCCATAAAGCAATAACACTCCAAGCACATAGCGGGCACTCAGTGTGCAGCAGCAATTGCTAGAGATGGTGGAGGGAAGGCACCAGCAGAGAAGAGGTGTTTGTCATGTGGACATTGTCATGGGGCCTGAGAATAATAACATCCTTGTTATGGGTTGAATTGTGACTGCAAAAAGATCTGTTGAATTCCTAATCCCCGGTACCTGAGCATGTGACCTTATTTGGAAGTCGGGTCTCTGCAAATGTAATCAAGTTAAGATGAGGCCATTAGGATGCAACCCAATACAATATGACAAATGTCCTTAGAGAAGATGGTCATATAGGACACAGAGAAAAGGCTGTGTGAAGACAGAGGCAGAGATTGGACTGATGTGTCTGCAAACCAAGGAACGTCAAGGATTGCTGGCAACACCAGAAGCTAAGAATGTGTGTAACAGATTTTCCCCTTGAGCCTTTAGAGAGAGCATGGCCCTGTGGGCACCTTGATTTTGGACTTCTAGCTTCCAGAACTGTGAGAGAATAAATTTCTGCTATTTAAAACTACCCAGCTCACAGACTTTGTTACGGCAGCCCTAGGAAACTAAGGCGGTCCATAAAGCGTTTAACGTGGTTGGTGCTCAGTTCGAGTCAGTCTCCTCTCCTTCCCTACCATCCACCTATAGCATTTCCTATTGTCTGGCTGATTCCTCTTGTAGGCCTCGAGTTCCAGTCCCAGGGCGTAATTTACTAATGGCACCACAATGGGCACAATGGCAGTGACTATACGGCAGCTCACCAAGTTTGTCCCCATGACTCATCTTCTTCAACCAGAATCTTTGAAGTCTGAGTAACAGTTTCAAAATGTAAACAGATTATCAATTCACCCTCCGCCAAACCATTCCCAGGCTTCCCAGGCTTCTCAAGATAAAGACAAAAACGTTTTCCTGGCGTGTGGGGCTGGCCCTGCCCGCCTGCCCTATCGCACTTCCTACCACTCTGCCACTAGGTCTTGGACCTACAGCCACACAGAGGGAGCACAGTGCAACTGAGGAACTGAAAGGCCGGGCTCAAGCCCTTTGCACGTGATGACGTGTTGTCAGAAATGGTCCTCACATCTCCCTTCTCACAGTTAGTGCCCACTCCCATTCAGGTCAAACTTCCCTTCTTTGGGGGAAACTAGATCAGGTCCTCATTTACAGGTTATTTTTTTGCCACAGGTACCTTTTCTTTATAGCATTTATCACAATTCATGTTTATATATTTATGTGATTATTATATAAATTATTCTCAAGACCCCACTGGATTATAAACTCCAAAAAGACAAGAACTGAGGCAGTTTGCTCAGAATTGCATCCTCAGTACTTAGCTTGGTACCTGCCATGTAGAAATAGCTCAGTATACATTGGATGGGTGGGATGACAGATGGATTTGGATGGATGAATGAGTAGATGGATGGATGGGTGGACTAAGTCTTAACCAAAGCATAGAATAAGTCCTTGGCTGAGGCAGCTGGACATCTCCATTACTGAGGACTGGCAAGTACAGAATGTCCTGAATCTAGGTCTGATGCTGGCTTTGTCTTGCCCTCTTAGGTTCCATGGTCATACTGGCCTATTGGCAATTCTGTGCTGGTTTCTATCTACCTGCCTGGGTTATGACCTATTGACCATCTTAATCTTGATGTCCTCTACTGTCTAGTAATCTTCCTGAATGTCATTTTGTGGAATGAATAGAGTTTTGATGCTGAGTATATAAGGGTCCAAAGCTCAGACTTCCCAAATATATGCCATGTGGTTTTCGTTGAGTTAGTTTGCACTTCTTCAATCCTCATAACTATGAAATTATATATTATCTTCTTTTTGTAAATTATGAGAGATTACCTATGTAAAACAATACGGAAACTCTGTTTGAGAGAACTTAAATGACTTTCCCAAGGTTAAAAAGGAATGAAGTTTAAAAACTTGAGATTTCCAAGTCCAGCACTTTTTTCCCCTTCCTGATCGTAGTTTACATATATTTTTAAATCTAGGACACTTTCCATTGTTCTTCAAGGATTATGGCACACTCAGGCACATACACATTTGTTCTTGGTCTGAATTTAAGCTTTTCTTCATTGCTGATGTTCAACTTGAATCCCCTGCTCCCACCTACTAAAAGAAAAAAAGGGTGAGATAATGAAGAGACGAGGAACAAATGAAAAGAGATGTCATATCACAGGAAATCTTGATTACTCCACTTGAAATGCTGTATTATTGCTGAATGCGTGCAGGGAGCTTTGGAGGGAAGTATTCAAAAAATTAACCAAGGTTAAATAATTAGTATGAATGTACCCGGGCTGAACAGATTATAACATTCAAAGAGAAATTTTACACAGGATGGAGAAAAATGTTATAAAATTAAAATTAATGAGAATACGCTTGACATTCATGTGTTAGCTTGGATTAACATGGATATGAAGAAAATGGCACATCCTGCTGGGGAAACGGAGGTGGAAGGGCGGTATGAGAGCAGCTGAAGAGTTTCACATGCCTGGAGCCACCCTCAATGCTGCTCTGGATGCTCTTTGCCTGGAAACTCACACTTGTCTTAGGTCAGCTCCAAGTTTCTCATACCTGTTCTGTATCTCATCCTCCCAGAGCTAGGTCCATTTTTATTTTCACTTTGAGTCTTTTTGTTCTGTACTCACAACCAGTTCTGAATTAAGACAGAAGACATGCAACCAGGAAGGTGCATTTGAAAAGGCATAGACTGAGAGCCAAGTGGATTTGCATTCATATTCTGGCTTGGTATGGCTATGTGATGCTGTATTTTTCAGTCTTATTTTCCTTGTCTCTACCATGATGATTAGAAGCCTCTATCACATACTCGTTGGAGGATTTATTGCAATTTAATGCATTGGAACAATATTTAACACAGTTTGCTCCCCAATTGGGGGGTTTTGGTTGCAAGCAATGGAAGATGACTCTGGATGCTCACACAGAGAAAAGGTTTCTTTAAAAGGATACAGGGCAGCTCACTTAATTTGGGGGAAGGTTGAAAATTGAACTCAGTTTGGATTTCCAGCAATGTCCTAAAGAAAGCCTGATGAGAAAATTGCTGCCGCCCACATAGAACTAGAGGAAACTGCCCCTGTTGCCTCCAATATTATCACTTCTTCCCTTGACACCCCACCTGGCCACCTCCACTTTTTCGAGAAACTCAGGAAATGTCCTTGCTAGAGATGAAGCTCAAAACTCTTACACCCCACCTTGAGTGGATGCCATCCACATGCCCCTTCATTCTGCTCATCTGATCTCCACAGCAAAATACACTTGGCCCCCAGTCACTTAATTTCTTCCATGATTGAGAATAAAACATCAGACAAAAGCAGAATTGAGTGCATTCTCCTTTGATGCTTCTTTATTTCCTCTCTGTCTCCCTCACGCACTAGACTGGAAGCTCTATGAGGGTAGGACCGATTGTTTATTTCTGTATCATCTGCTCCTAGAATTGGGACTAGCAAGGGTGTTCAATAAGTACTTGGTGAATGAATAAATGAGTAAAAGTGGGAAATGGGCTCAATATCTCTCTTGGAAGTCCTTCCCAGTCAGAGAGATGGGTAGAGCAGAGCCCTGGAAAGTCTTAACCTCCCTAAGGGACCAAGTATGTGGCCTGGATGGTGGGATGGGTGGGGGGGGGGCGGGGAATAAAAGCAGCTTTGCTCCAGATTAAAGGCACAGATGGTCCTGGCTCACAATGTAGTACCATCCTCACCTTGTGGATTAAAATGGTGCCAGTGTGCCTGCCAAGGTCGCCAACCCAGGAAACGGGCTGGCTACATTTCCCTCTCGCAGACCCACATGGCCCATGGTCTCCCTTTCCTGGAGGAGAGCCCTGTGCAGAGAAAAGAAAGAGTGCTGAGGAAGCCTACATAACCTACTCACCATGATCCCTCTAGTTCTTTCCTCATCAAGTTCATTCTAGATCCAAGTGACTGAGGCAATGGGCCCTGGGCTGCCTGCCTTAACAAGGCACTACCTACCTCATTATCCTCAGACTCACAGCCCCCTCCAGCCTCCTCTCTTCTGCATTCTCCCTTGCTTCTCTAGCCTTCCTGCTTTCCTCTCCCCAGAACTGGGCTGTGAAAGCTTCCCCCCATGATGCTTTAGTTTTCATCTCCTTTCCACTGCGGCTCTGCTGTTACTCCTCTCCTCCCCAGGAACCACCAGGGAACCAGGCAAACCCCTCTCCCCACTCACAGTCAGCCATCCTGACAGGGCTTGAACCAGAACCATCCATTCTCTGATTGGGGGCGAGTAAGGACTCACTTCTCCGGCACTACCTTGTTACACTAGGCCTAAAACAAGTCCCACCAGCCGGTTTGCTCAAAGCCCCTACTCCATCCTCAGCTCGATAACTTTTAAATCAATGTGAATAGATCCTACTATCATTAGTGTTAATAAAGTGGAACTCCAAGCCCCAGGGAGAGAGTCACCACCAACCTAAATGACTGGGAGTGTTCTAGTCCTGGTGGATTTGGCCAAGCAGATAGTGACCCTGAGCAAGTTCTTCAGCTTGTTGGGTTTCAGTACTCTCATCTGCAAAATGTGAGTGTGTACCTAGCTCACAGGGCTGTTTCAAGGAGTAAATGAGAAGATGTAAGTCAAACACTGCATACGGACCCTGGACTATAGTAAGAGCTTGGCAGACATGAGCTATGACAATATCACTATGCTATTTAGTCCATCCCAGACCAGCAGGCTCTGACTTTGAGCTGCTAGACAATTGGTTCCCACATGCATTGAACCTCATTATACTGAGTTCATGGAGGTTTCTACCACAAATAGTGTCATCATAAAGGAATTTGGTCCTGATGCTCAAGGAGTGACCCGCATGCCACCCCAATCAGCAGGACCAAGAGGAAGGAGAAGAGCACCCAGTTGTCTGGGCACCACGCTTCAGGCACAGCTTCCTTCGGCAAACCTTTAATTCATGCTGCAAAGATACATCCAAATTGCAAATTCATGGGTAAGTTTTTTTCCCCAATGAAACTGTCATTGGAACAAACTTCCTGATACAGTGCTCCGTGGAAGGCCTCCCCTGGTAGAGATTAACATCATGTGGTCGATAATCACACCTCGATGCTCTACCTCGATGTTCTGGGAAAACCGGCCAGCTGCTGACTGTGTAAGTAGAGACAGGAAGAGTGAAATTCCAGTTTTAAAATCCAGCCTAAATGTTCATTGTGAGCCATAGAATCTTCCAGATAGTCCAGGCCAAGTCACCCAGGTAAAGAGACAGTTGCATTTTTAAGAAATAAACTCTGTCCACAAAATCAGGAGACCAGAACTAGAGCTCAAGATTAGTAGTTCAGTGACATGGAAACTCCCTTCATCTGTGGAACAAGGACCCATGATGACGCCCAGGGGCCCGTTTCAGCACTTTACCTCCACGGGCCTCCTCCTCCATAAAAACATATTCAAAGTGATCATTTATGACTGCATTGGCATAAAGACAAATATATTAATATTGTATGCTAAAACATTTTCTTTGACCTGAAGTTAATTTTTTATGTTCCTATTTTGAATGAAAGTAGAACACTTTTGTGGGCCCCTAAAAGTATTGTGAGTCCTAGGCCCTATACCCACTGCGATAGCTGGCTTTTCTCCATAAGCTAAAATTTCCTCTTATAATTAAAAGAGAGGAGTGGTAATTCCTGCTTCTGAGAATTTTCATGATAATTAAATGAGATATTGTATGCAAGCGACCCTATCCCCTGGTCAGCCTAAGCCCCCAAGCAACCTTAGATATTTGACTTGAGTCTCAGTGAATGAAGGAAGAAGACAGATGCAGGTTCAGTGTCGAGATTGTGTCTAGGAGCAAAGAGAGCCTTGGTCGGGGGCATCTCCTGGGCCGTGCGTGTTGTTGGCAATCAGTGTGGAGGACGAAAAGGAGAAGGGAGACAAAGAGCCATGCTTAGGACAGCCTTACTGTTCTCCAGGGGCTCCAAACATCCTAGGCTGACAGATGGGAACATAGCAAAGGTTGACCTGAGAGCCAGGCAAAGGTGGTGGGAGGGCCTCCTGAGAACAAGGACGTCTTCTTCCAGCTTGAATTAGTTCACAGTTCTGCAGTGTAAACTCATGTCTTCAAAATACCCTTCTTCCAGTTACATTTCTTCACTTACGAATAATTTGTTGTTGGTGGTGTTGTCGTGACTTTTTGGTTTCTGTTGTTGAGGAAGGAGTTGAGTTTCACATTTGAAATCAACAAAAGTGAGGAGCAGAGATTGCCAGGGAGATGCAGCACTTTGGAGCCTGAAGTGACCTTGAGATGCAAGCCCCCCTGGGAATTTGGAGAAAGCTGGGGGAAGGCTTCACAGTCCAGCCAGCCCTCTAGGGCTCAAGGGTCAGAGGAGGCTCACAGGGGGCGCACAGTCAGGGGCACATTCCTCTTCTGCCAACAGAGAAACTTCAGTCTCTCAAAGGATGCTCGTTTGTGAGAAACGCACACTCACCTACCAGGTAGCTCTAAACAAGGTCGTTTGGAACACAGCAGCTACCCTTTGACTTATACAAGCAACTCTTTCCATGGGACGCCATGGGGTCATCACCACCAGAGTCCTGTTTCCAGGCAGGGCTTTGGTCTACTCCAGTTCTCCTTTCCAGCCACCAGGACCTTTGACACAAGGGCAAGTTTACAGTACTTCTCAGGGGCTCTAAACACAGACTCACAAACAAAAGACTACAACTTTGAGAACAAAGCTGTCAGTGGGACGATGAAAGGTGAACAAGGAAACAGCCCACAAGTGCTCTGAACAATAACAGAGATTATCCGAAACAGTGGCTGCGCGCATCTGCGCAATCATGCCCAAGGGACCTCACCCCAACCCACTCCCACTTGCACACGCAGACACTGACGTGCCAAGTACAGAGATGAGGGAGAGAGAGGACGAATAAAAGGAACAGCACAGGATCGTGATTCAACAGACCACCAGCCCCAGAAGGGACTGGAGAGAGAAGCGCGCGCAGGATGCCGCTTTTTCAGAACAGAAGATGAAGCCGAAAGAGGGATGGCCCAGTGCCAAGGACGCACGGTGGGTCACAGGCGCAGCCCAGTATCTCTTAGCCTTTGCACCTCCTGTTTTAGGATAGGCTATGAGCATGCAAAAAATTAAAAGTTAATGTCAACATGCTTATAGTTTGTAAAACAGAAACAAAAAAACTCTCAACTTGGGAGTCAGAAAAAAAAAACCCTCGACTTAAATCCAATCTTTGCCACTTACTGACTTTGAGACTTTGGGTGGAACCCTTAGCCCCTCGCTGCCTCCCTGTTCGCCTGTGTAAGACGAAATTAGCAGAGCCATCTCCCAGAAGCAGGTGGCCATTACTCCAGTTGGTTTAGATAAAGTCCCTGAAATACACTAGTTAACAATACGTAAAACAGCAGTAAAAATAAACATAAAAGTAATAAAGTCCACTGTTTAGAGACTATTTTGGTTTACCATTTTAAAAGGAAAGCTAGGCCGAGGGATGCCAGGGCTAGATTTCAGGATTTGGTGTGAAAGTTACAGCAGCAACAAGGACAGTGATTCAGATGCCAGGTGGCCTGAGAGCCACTGCCCAGCCCTGCCGTTTCCTGCTGATACCAGGAAAGTTACCGAACCTCTCTGTGCTTTCGTTTCTCCTTTTGTAAGTGGTGTAGACAGCGCTGTAGAGGAGCTGTATGTTACACGTTAACATGAAACACTTGGAACAGTACCTGGAATATCATAACCACGATATGAGTATTAGCTACTCTTTTTATTACACTCTTTAAATGATTTATTCCTAATCCAGTTGGTCTCCAGCGGGCTTTACAGAGATAAGCATGATATCCTTCAGAGTCTCTGTCTATAAATGAGGTGGTTGAGTGTATGACCCACATTTTATTTCTCCAACATAGGGATTTCCATGCGCTAATTCAGAGGAATAACAGTGTTTTTCCTTTACTTCATTATAACACTTTCTGACTTTGGAAATTGTAAGGTAAAACTCATTGCTAGGGTCTGAATGTTTGTGTGCCCCCAAAGTTCATATGTTGAAATCCAATGTGATGATATTTGGAAGTGAGGCCTTTGGGAGGTGCTTAGTCAGGAGGGTGGAGCCCTCGTGAATGGGATTAGTGCTCTTATAAAAGAGACCCCACAGAGCTCCCCAGCCCCTTCCACCATGTGAGGACACAGTGAGAAGTCAGCAGTTCTTCAACTCAGGCTGGGTCCTCACTAGAACCGACCATACTGGTACACTGACCTTGGGCTTCAGCCTCCAGAGCTGTGAGCAATAAATGTGCACTATTTATAGCCACCCAGTCTATGATATTTCGTTATAGCAGCCCAAATTGACAAAGGTACTCTGAAAGTATTAAGGTATTCATCCGATCACTTAAACATAACCTCATTTTTATTCAGTAAGTTTTATTAACTGCATTCTATATGCCAAGTACCAAGCTGGGTGCCGGGTGCTGGGGTTACAGATAATTCTTTGCTATACCATTCAGCCAGTCACTCACATCTCAAAACTCTCCTGTTTAAAAAAGAGTTCACTTAACCTCAAACTATCAGACGGTCTTAGACCAAGCTTAGATAAGCTTCAACCACTAAAACATTTCAGCCTACAGTTGAGCGCAATTTTAATTTAGACAATTTTTTTTTTCAAGCGAGTCCCAGTTTATCCCATCTCTCCCTTCTTAAAGGATGTAATTAAGTTTGCCAAGTCTCAGCGGCCCTTTGCTGATCTTAAGTCAGAGGTGACTTATACCTCGTCTTATTCCCGGTTATGTTGCAACATCAGTGGATGCTCTCTCCCCCCGCACCCCTGAGTTATGTTTTGAACTTGGAGAGAAGAAACTGACTATTCGCCACACATTTCTAGAACCACATCACACATATAATACCTGGTTTTATGAGGAAATAACCCAGTTTTATAAACCTGTCAAGAGAATAAGTTGGATTTTTTTTTAAGGGTAGGTAATGCTTTGCTCAAATAAATGGATTCATGGAAAGCTTTGATTTTCCTTTTGAGAGTATTTTTAGAGCAGTTTTTTTAGAGCATTTTTTTTGTGTGTCTCTCATTCATGAGAGACTGGATGGCATATTTGGAACACAAGACATAAATAAGGGCACAGGAGTTAGAGAGAACAGAGTTTAAATCCAGTCTTTTATTTGAATCAAATCACAGACAGCAGGGAGGAAATTAAATTCTCCTAGTGTTTCAAAGGTTAGCCGACGGTCTGAGCCAATGTGGCACTGAAGGAATGGGACAACCTGGGTGGGGACCCTGACTGCATCCCTTCTGTCTATAACCTTGGACAAGTCACTTGACCTCTCTGAGCTACTCATTCTTTGCATTTCATAACCGAGAAAAATAATAACTATGAGGAGCATGAAGTGGGCCCTTCAAATGTCAGCCCCATCCTCCCAAAACAGAACAAATCAAAACAAAAAAACCTTCCATTCTGCACCTGGCATTTAGGCTAAAAACAATTCTTTCCCTCAGCTCTGGCTCCCTTGTTGGTGAAGTTGAGTATACAAGCAAATGTGCTTTGGCAAGGCAGACTGTTTTTTCAGCTGAAATGGTGGTGGTTCAATTAGCTTAGCAGTTTGCAGAGAAGATTCATTCAAAACACGGAAAAGCAAACATTGGCAAATGGAAAGTTATTTCCTAGCTTGCTTTGGAGATATTTTGAACACTGAAGCTCAGCAGAAAAAGAGCTATAAGATGGCTTCTTGATCAATCAAGGTAGAAGTGGTCTCAGCTAGAATGACTTCACGGAGAAACAAGGGCTTTGCCACGTGGCTTGTGTGCTGTGTGTTCCCGTTTACCAAGACTCGGGGTTCCAGGTCCAGGCATTCCCTCATTATTGCTTATTCTTCTATTTAATAGTTATCTTATTCTTCCTTTCTTTATATTAAGTGGTTTCTTCTAGCTCTTCCTCCCTTTACAAGACCATGAGCCACCTGAAGGCAGAATATCTTACTCCAAATCTAAGAGAGTAACGAGCGCTTGCCAGTGCAGGAAGCAAGCAGGAATTCTAAGCTTAGGGGTGAGAGAAGGGCTAGCAAACTTAGCCATGAGGTGTGGCTGGGCTGGGGTCACAGACATCTGGGTTTTAGCCCAGCTTCAGCATGGAGAAAGTCACTGAGCACCTCTGGGCCTCTGTTTTTCATCTAGGAAATGAGAATTATGTCTCCTGGCTTGGAAGCTCTGTTTGAGGAGAGGGTGGCACGTTAAGAATTGGACACTTACTTTTGCTGGTTTTCCTCCCCCTCCAATAATCAGATGATAGACACAGACATCAAAGGGCATCAGTGCCTAAAAGATAAAATAAAGGGACATCTACTGAGTACCTACTGTGTGTAGGCAGGCCCTTTCTTGCACCGCGGCAAAGGAGGTGCCCGGGGCTCACCCTTGGGTTCCTGCAATGGCTGACCTTGTGCTGGTACGAACCTGAGGTGAGCGCCTCTTGAAATGTTGAGTGCTGTGTGTCTGCTTATCTCACCTGGTACCTGTCCTGCCTGCTCTCTCTTGGCTCTCGTATTCCCTTTCTTGAGCTGCTGGAATAAATCACCACAAACTGGATGGCTTACAACACCAATTTATTCTCTCACAAATTTGGAGGGTAGAAGCCTCAAATCAAGGTGTCCCAGGGTCTCGCTCCCTCGAAGGCGCTAGGAGAGAATCTGTTCCTTGCTTCTTCCAGCTTCTGGTGGCTCCAGGTATTCATGGACTATGGCAGCCTTACTCCAGTCTCTGCCTCTATCTTCACACAACCCTGCCCTCTTTCTCTGTGTCTCTCTTCTCAGGTCTCTTACAAGGATATTTGTCATTGGACTTAGGGGTCATCTGGATAATCCAGGATGATCTTATCTCAAGATTCTTAATTATATCTGCAAAGATCCTTTTTCCAAATAAGGACACCATTCATGGTTCCTGGGGACTAGGACATGTTTGTATATTACAGAAACCGCCCTTTAACTCATTACAGCTCTCTTATTCCTCTCCAACTTCCTTCTCATATTCCTTTTCTGAATTCCTTGCTCTGCAACAAAGAAATGTTATCACCCATGTTTGTTAAGAACAGAAACAAGGAGTTCTGTTGAAATGGGGAACATTTATATTTTGACAGATGAGAATATTTACAGCACCTTATGATTCTCATTTGTAATTACAGCACTCATCAAAAATGTAGTTAATCCATTTAAGCTGTAAATTCAATGAGGACAGGAACTGGGGCCTCTTCAAAGCGTGAGCTCTAGTCCTGTGACTCATTGGTGCTCAGGAAATGCTCCTTAAATACATGGACGGAGGAGAGTTGGGAAACTGATAGAGCCCGTTACACAGCTTCTAAGCACATGGTCTAGGATTTACAGTCACCTAGTTTTGAAAGAGAAGAGCATCCTAGAAAGAGAATTAGACTAGAAATCAGAAGAGAGAGATTCTGATCCTGTTCCTAATTCCTAGCTTTTTCATCTGTAAAATGGGGAACTAACTCCTGTCCTGTCATTCCCAAAGTTCATCATTATTATTGGTGAATGCATTCTAAGTCATTGGGTCTTGCCAGAAATACAGTGAAGGCAAGGGGAGAAACTTCGGAATGGTGGAAATAAGCCTGTTGGATGGATCTGAGCCAAATTGCATGGCACGATGTCCAGACACTTGAATCCTCCCTTCCCCTCTCTTTCACAGGGAAGACTACCAGTAGGTGCTAGGTAAAGAGAGATGGGCGGTCGGGGCCCTCACGCCTGGGAACCAGGCCAGGAGCCAAAGCCACTTGGTTCTCTGCAGCCAGCTTCCTTCCTCCTGCCTGGTTTTCCAGTGGTGTGTGTGATATCAGCACACAGTGAGATGCAATTAAAATGTGTGCCATGGAGCATGAGCATCTTTACATTCTAATTACAGGTTAATAGGATGGACCCAGAGAGATCGCCTAATTAATCTTGGAAGGAGAGGCGTATGTTGAACGATCCTTCAATAAAAAAGCTATGCTCCTCCAAGAGGATTGTATTAAAAGCAGGTGAAATTCAGGTGAGAGATTCATTTCTGAATGAATACATACCATCAACATCAAGCTCACCAAAAATTAGTTCCACCAAATATAAGTTCAACTACAGTTCACAAGCACTGTGTTGTGAAAGTCTTCATCTCTCCTACCACAAACATACACATTTTACACGTGGTTTATCCTTTCTTCCTTCCCCCATTCCTTCCTTCCTTCCTTCAGTACATAATTACTAAGTATATTCAACTTAAAACTGTGACCTGGAACCAATTATTTAACGTGTCACCTTCACCTGAATCCCTGATTGTGACTCGTCTGACAATCACCTCCTAAATGATGCCTACTCGAATTTCTCCCAGTCCTGATCTGAACACCACGATGCAGGGGCAGTGCACATTTCAGTCTGATGACAACATTCTCCTGATTTCACAACACAGGAGGGCTTCGTTGCATAAAGAGTGAACTCAAAATGCCTCAACACAGCTTTCAAGACCTGTTGAAAGATCTTGAAAAGGTCCTTTCAGATCTTTCTTAATATTGTTCCTGGTTACTTGACCACATCAGCTCCCATCTTCTCTCTTCTACTTTTCCCTCACAGGCAGGTGTTTCTCAAACTATGGGTTTGTGTGCCCCCTGCGTCAGAATCACTGAGCTGTTTGAAAAAAAGGTAAATCCTGTCCTTTGGGCCAGAAAGGCTGAATCTGGACCTCAGAAGGTAGAACCCTGAAGATGCCTTTTTATGAAGTATTCCAGGTAATTCTGATGCCACTAAAATCTGAGAACCTGTGCTCTGGGAACACTAAGTATTAGGCTAAATTCTGAAAGCTCCGCTCTGTTGGTCACCTCTGCAAGTCTGCTTGTGCTGATTTCTCCCCGAGATCCCCCTCCCCTCTTCTCTTCTTAAGTGAACTCTTCTCATCTTCCAAGTCCACTCAAACATCAACAATTTGGAGAAAACTTTTTACTCCTTCCATCAAAGGTTTACACGAGTCTCTCTTTCCTTCAGGGTCCCTCACCCCTTACTCTCCATCTCCATTTATAGCACCCAGTGTGTTTTATTGAAGAGATTCATTTTCTTCACCATATCTCCAATTTCTTGCAGAGGAAAAAAAATGATTTTGTCTCAATATTTTCAACTTGGACTACAGTGCTGGTGTCTTTGTTCTATCATAGAGTATCAATGCTCCTTAAGATTAGGATGACAATAAAATAAATGTGAAGTGGACCTAGAAAGAGATGGGTGTGAATCTCAACTCTACTACCATTTTTGGGATAGATTTATTTCATTAATAGCCATAATTCATCCTCCAAGTATCCACACTCTTTGCCATGGAACTATGAAGTCCCTCACTTCCCAGATAATCTACTGTTCTTCATGAAAAGACACATCATTAATTCAACAAAAGTTTGTTGAACCAATATTATGTTCTAACTTATTGTGGGTATAGAGGCAAACATGACAGACAGAGTCTCTGCCCTCTTGGAGGAAACAGAATTTTGATATACTGGTGACTCCAGTCAGTCAGCCATTTACTTCTTTGTTCATTCATTAATTCATTAAACATTATTGAGCACCAGTTGGTACTGGAATTGCAGTAGGTACACTTACCAGCTTTTCAAGAGAACTTTAAAGACATCCAGATTTTTATGTAAAACTTCCAGATTTTGAAATGGTAGCACAAAATTGAAAATATATTAAAACTTTGTGTGGGTGAAACAAAAAAAATCAAGGGCCACTGTTTGAGATGCTTCTTTGTAGCTCTCATTGAAATTATCTGTGTGCATTTTACCTCCCCTTTTAGATTATGAATTCATTTGAGACAAGATCGGTGGGTTCATCTTGGTGTCGCCATGCGCCCAGGTGTTCTGCACTGTGCTTTCAGGTAGGAAATGACTGGTGGGACACAATCTTTGTATTCAAAGAACTACAAAGTGATCAAAGAAATAACAGATAAGACATGTTCACAAATGGCTATTACACTTTAATAATGATGTCAAGGCAACAACAACAATTACTTAGTACAGTGCTAGGCATTGTACTAAGTCTGAACCTATGCTGCCTAATTTAATCACCCCAGAAACTCTGCTAAATGTTATAACCCAGATGCCACCTGTCTGAGTATCCTTAAATGCTCTTGTCTTCTGAGGCCACTTGTCCTGAAATTTTAAATTTAAAATTGCTTATACTTCATTCTCCGTAAAGTAGAGAATCCACTATCTACCACCAGGGATCATGATGACATCATTTCCTATTCAATTCTAGCTTCGATTTCCTGCCTCTCCTGGATTCTGGCTCTCATTCATGTCTCATTTCCCACAGGTGATTTATTCTCATACAACACAAATACGTATTGAGACAATCCCTTTTCCTTTGGTTCTTCAAAGCAACCACAAAATCAATACTTTTCAGAGTTTACTGAAGATTTGAGATTAACAAGTAAGGATTTCAGTGAACATATCACAGAATGAGATTCGTAAAAGAATATTTGGACATACTTTTCTTAAAGTCTCTTTGCCTTGCATAAGATTGGGGAATGCTCACTGGCTGCTTCTTCCCATTTCTGATTACTTTCTGCAAGTTGCACAGGATCCCTGTCTCTCAAGACCATCTCAAATGTCTTGAGCTCTGTCACCTCTACACATCTTTTCCACAACTATGCCCAGTTTCTCTAGCTGCCCCCAGGAACTCCTAATTTCTATCAAGTTTTTGGCAGAACAAACCACTTCTTGTGATGGTCAATTTTATGTGTCAGCTTGTCTGAGCTATAGTGCCTAATTCTTTGGTCAACTATCAGTCTAAACGTTGCTATGAAGGTATATTTTTTAGATGTGATTAACATTTAATTCAGTAGACGTCAAGTAAAGCAGATGACCCTCCATAATGTAGGTGGGCCTCACCCAATCAGTTGAAGATCTTAGGAGAAAAGACTGCAGTCCCTCAATGAGGAAGGAATTCTGCCTCCAGACTACCTTTGGACTGGAGACTGCAACATTAATTCTTGCTGGAATTCCAATCTGCCTCCCTGAAGATTTTAGACTTGCCAAACTCCACAGTCTCACAAGTCAATTCTTTAAAAGAAATCTCTTTATATATATTTCTCTCTGTGCGTGCCCGATTATTTCTGTTTCTCTGGGGAACCCTGACTAACATATCTCTTTTTTCCTTGATCTCCTTTCTTGGCATCACCCTGGGGCAGAGGAGGTCATCATCTTTCATACGCAACTGGGCCTATCGAGGCATATTGGCAAACATAGCCAACTAACCCTAAAGATATTTTTCTAATCTCTAAGAAAGCAGAACAAACTGTAAGCAGATGGTTGTTGAAGAGCATTTTCCCTCTTGAATAGAGTTTAGTTTGGGTTTTGTTTGTTGATTTGTAAAGTGGAGAAAATGACAATCAGAGGAATTATATTCTTTCCCTTGAGCTATTAAATGGCCAGCCTGGCTTTATGAACTTCAAAGTTCATGTCCCTCCACCACACTGTCCCAATAATGTCAAAAGAACTAATAGACTAACATATCATGCACTTTGACTTGGTCAGGGGAAACTTCACTGATAGATGCGCACACTGGGACCCCGAAGGATGGGTTGTCCATTCCAGGGATGGCGGTAGGATGACATCGGGAGAAAAGGCAGGGAGATGAGGAAGTAGGTTTACTTGGGTAACTGGAGAATAAAGAATCTGGCTGGAATTCAGAGTTCACTGTGAGACTACTAATAGTCTGGAAAGCTAGAATGAGCCAGGACAACAACTGCAATGGAAAACTAACACAGGGAGCAATACTATTCAAATCTTAAGTGCCCTGTGTATACTGCGACAGGCCCCTTAATTCAGGCACTACCCAGAAGAAATGAAATGATGAGCCTTAATTGCACAGGAATCAAGATGATGACAAAGACATAATTCATAATTTGCAGCCCCTTTCTCATATTAAGTAACCTGCAAAGCATATCAACTTGAAGGTCATTTTTAGAATATGAAAGACACTTGGTAAAGTTAGATTGTTTTTCTCTCAAGCTTCCAAAAAACTCTGTGCAGAAGTGTCACTGTCTGTTCTCATGAAGGTGCTCCTGATGAAGAAATGCTCAGAAACAGGTGAGATTTCATCAGCTATTAAATGGCCAGCCTGGACCGGCCATGTTGACCTGAAATCACTCTCTCCTCTAAGATGCTGCCTGAAACCCCACAGCTGCAGTTACCTTCCTAAGCTTGAGGCTTTGATCCCTGGGAGATGTCCTCCTCTGCTGAGAGTCCTTTGGGGATTCCCATTTCACTTGAAAGTTGAGACAAATGGAGCAGACCATTTGGTCTGGAGCAGAACCAGAAGGTGAAGCGTCTTCCAGGCTGTAGAAAAGGCATTGAGGTGTTCATCCTGACATTTCCTTCTAACTTTCCCTTCTTGAGCCAGGCTGTCATGGTGCCCATCAGCTTCTTATACGAACTGCGCTGTCTCCTCTTCCCCCATTGGTTTGTGCACAAGCTGACCCTTCTGCCTGAAATGCTACTCCCACACTCGTCTTTCTCATTCAGGTTTAGTTCAAGGCTGTTTCCCTAGGAAAACCCTTCACAGGGATTGGACAACACTCTAACCCCAGCCTGCGTGTGTTCTTTCCCATCTCTGGCATCCCTCGGGGCTCTGATGCACACCCGTTCCCACCTGAATTCTTGCCCTTCCCTCAGGTCCCCTGAAGTGTTACCTGCTATCTGCTGCCTCCCATCCCCACTCACGCCCCATGGTGACTTCTCTGGCTGCTTCCCCCTCAAATTCCGTTTACCTTGAGGCACTTATATCATACACTTTGTTAGATGTCTTAGTCCGTTCAAGCTGCTAAAACAGAATATCATAGACTGGGTGGCTAACAATAACAGAAATTTATTTCTCACAGCTCTGGAGGCTGGGAGGTCCAAGACCAAGGCACCGGCAGATTTGGTGTCTGGTGAGAGCCCCAATCCTGGGTCATAGATGCCATCTTCTCACTGTGTCCTCACATGATGGAAGGGGCAAGGAGCTCTCTGTAGTCTCCTTTGCAAAGACACTGATCCCATTCACGTGGGCTCCACACTCATGACCTAATCACCTCTCAAAGCCCCATCTCCTGATACCCTCACACTGGAGAAATGTTTTAACATATGAATTCGGGAAAGACATAAACATTCAATCTCTAGCAACAGAATGACGTCCCCAAAGATGTCCTCATCCTGATCCACAGAACCTTTGAATTTATCACCTTCCACAGTAAAAGGGACTGTACAAATGTGATTAAGTTAAAGATCTTGAGATGGAGAGATAATCCTGGATTTTCCTGGAGGGTCCAGCAGAATCACCCACCATGTAAAAGAAGGAAAAGAGGGAAGAAAGTGATACACAGCCAGAAAAAGGCAATGTGACAACGGAAGCCAAGGTTGGAGTGACGGGTTTGAAGATGGAATGTGGGCAGCCTCTGGATGCTGGGGGAGGCAAGGAAGCAGATTTTCCCATAGAGCTTCCAAAAAGAACACCCTGTGGTTTTAGCCCAGTGAGACTGTGCTGCACTTCTAACCTTCAGCAGAGTAAGATATTAACTTTGTGTTGTTTTAAGATGCAAAGTGTGTGGGAATAGCTGCACAGCAGTAGGAAACTAACACCCGCAGCCCTGCTTCAAGGTAATAGAACCTCCTTTCTCCATCACAAGGCTAGGTCTTCGCAAGCAGAGGGAGCTTGCCTTAGTCACTCTTACATTCTCAGGTCGCATCACAAAGTAAATGCAAGAAATACATTTTTGTTTTGTTTTTTTTTAACTAAATCAATGCATAAATGAATCACCCAGTCTACCAAATTGACTCTTATAGACTTTTTTTTGCTTGTTTACCTTTTCAAACATATTGAATGTTTTATTAAAATATAACATGCTTGGGGAGGAGTGCACATCAGTGGACAGCGTGATGAATTTTCAAAGTGAATACATCCGGCTAACCGATGCCCAACTCAAGAAACAGAACACTAAGAGTGCCTCCAGAAGACCCTCTCATGCCCCCTTCTGCTCATGACCCATACCCCAACGGGTACCACTCTAGCAATTTGTATCACAATGTACTTCTTTTTCAAATAATGCATTCACATGGTGAAGAATTCAAATGTTCAAAAAATATATACAGTGAAAACTTCAGTTGTGTTGACCTTCTTCTCTGCTGATTCTCTCCAGAGGCAACCACTGTTAACAATTTATTGCGAATCCTTTCTGAGACGTCTTGTGTATCTGTCACTATATACCTTTTGGCTTTTGAATCACTGTCTGCAGAAGGGTTGTCTTTGGGTTAGCTGTTACTTCTAAGTTTTGCTCTAAGCAGGCATGTTGAGAGCTAACACATGCAGTGCGATTCTCAAGAAAAATGACCTCATGCTAGCAGCTGGGACGCCCACATTGCTTTGCTCACTGGCCTAATGTCCATCTCTGGTCCATCCTTCCCGCCTGATTCACCTGCTCTAAGATATGAGAAAAGCAATGTTAACATGGCTGAAAAGAATGCTGCTCTTGAAGAGAGCACATGAGTAACAGCCCCTTGGAGGCGGACTTGGCACCCAGCTGCCAAAATCAGCCTTCTGTTTAAAGGTGAACAAATACAGGCACAGGATTCACTGCTGGTGTGTGTGCATGGGATGTCAGATGCCTTGGAGTTGTCTGCTTGCTGGAAAAGGCCAGATGTAAGAGAGAACCTCTTTGGGACTGTAGTCACGCAGCTGTCATGGCGCCACTTTAGCTGACAATAGACAAATCCAAGGCAATGTAATTCTGTTGCCCTCACTGACTGGGAAAAGTGAGCCTCTCTCATCCTTTATGCTGATTTGGTAACTTCCAAATCAACTTCTCCCAGAACTCATTTCTGTACCCTAAGAAGGCAGCAAAGGGCAAGGGACAAAGCCTGGATTTTGAAGTCAGTACATATGGGTCCAAATCATGCTCGACCACTTAACAGCCCTGTGACCCTGGGAAGGTCACTTCAGTCTCAGAATCTCATAATGTGTACAGACAAAGGAAAAGAAGGACTTGCCTCACCAGGTAGTTAATGATATTAAATGAGATAATGTATGCAAAACTACCTGGCACAAAAATAAGCGGTAGTTATTAGCCCCCAAGACTTTTGGATTGGAAAATAAAAAACCAAAGCTTGCCTGCTTCTTCCATAAACCAGGTTCCTCTCTATATACATTGTCACCATTACCCCAAGTATTCTGGGAACAAACACAAAACTTGGGATCATCTTCCATTCCTTTTTTCTTTGACCTCTTTAATCAACCACCAATTTCCCCCATCCCTCCTTACAATATCTTTTATCACCAGTTCCTCTGTTCCTGCCCCAAATCAAGCATATCCCTCCTTCCATCTAGTCCAGTGGTTCCGAGCCATGGGCAACTTTACCCCCAAGGGCACATGTGGCAACGTCTAGAGATATTTTTGTTGTCATAACTGAAGAGTTGCTACTAGGGAATATAGACGTTACTAAATATCCTACAATCAAAACAGCAGTGCCCTATGACAAAGCACTATCTGGTCCAAACATCAGTAGTGCCAAGGTTAAGCAACACTGATCTAGCCCAAGTCTTTTTCCCATCTAATGTCCTTTCTGTGCTCTCTGCTAGGCTAGTTTTCCCCAAATTTTCTCTTATGATCTGTAACTCACAATGATTCTGTGTGTCCTAGAAGGACAAGCCCAAAATTATGGGCTTACTTTTGTGAGTTTACCTGTAAAAAAGGAAAATTAATATTAATAATTAATCTTTTTGAGAAATAAATGTGTTAGAAATTGTTCTAAGAATTTAGTATGTATTAACTTATTTTATCTTCAAAACAGTGCCATTAGAATTAAATTCAGGGGTTCGTTAGGCTCTGGTATTATAAGATGGCTTTCTTTAATTGAGCTTGAGACATAGAGGGCACTCTAAGGATTTGTTGAGCAACAACAGCTAACATCAAATGGACCTGCTAATGTTTGCTGAGTTTGGTAACAGGAAGAAAATGCAAGAGCCCAGCTCAGTCATGGTTAGTCAGGTTCTCATGTGGTTCGAAGCTCATGGGAAGACAGAATAAAATAAAGCCATTGTTTTCATTGTACAATGAGAGAATTTCTGTGGGGCTGAGAATTCTAGATGTAAACGTATGTTCCAGCTCTTTTCTTCCCATGCTTTGACTGAAAAGGAACAACTGAGGAGTGGCAGGCTTGGATCTTTGAAGAATCTGTCTCCTGCCTACTGGAGTGCATGGATCTTATCGAGGTTTCCAATGCACTAACCACATCTTGCTCATTCGATCTGATTAGGATGTCATCAACTTTGTAGGTTAGTGTGATGTTGTGCATAATATCCAACTCTGGACATTCATGCTAAGGTCCTGGACTCTTCATAATAAGACTATATATTACAACAGAGGGTGGATGAGTTAGTATAGCCCTGGACAGGACAGGAAATATACACTGCTCTCTACGCCAGTGAATGCCACTCCTTCTGATCCTCTTTCTGATTGGAATAAGAATGGATTTGCCAAATTGATGGTCACATGCCATGTACCTAGAGACATGCTGACTTGTTCTGGTAAATATCCCACATGTGGCACAGCAGCTATAATTGGGACTACTTCTTGGATGAGTTAGCAGTAGGCTACTGTCACCCTCCAGGATCTGGCTGGGTTTTGTAGGAACCAGTCTGGGAAATTATTTGTGAAATAGAAGGGACCGCCATCCCTGCATCTTTTAAGTATTTAAGGGTGATGCTATTTCTGCCACTCCCCTGGTATGTAATATTGTTTTATATGTACTGTTTTAGGAGTAGGCAGTTTCAGATACTTCCACTTGACATTCTCTGTTACAAAAGTTCTCACCCCAAAGCCAAGGGATTAATGTGGAAGTTGTGACAACTACTAGGAATGTTGTATTAGTTTGCTCGGGCTGCCGTAACAAAGTACCACAGACTGGGGGGCTTAAACAATAGGAATTTATTTTCTCACAGTTCTGAAGACTGGAAGTCTGAGACCAAGGTGTTGACATGGTTGTTTCTACTGAAGTCTCTCTCTCCTTGGCTTGCAGGTTGCCATCTCCTCCCTGTGTCTTCATCTGATCTTCCCTCTGTGTGTTTCGTGTCTTAATCTCCTCTTATTATAAGGACACCAGTCATATTGGATTAGGACCCACCCTAATGATCTCATTTTAACTTAACTACCTCTTTAAAAGCCCTATCTCCAAATGCAGTCACATGTGAGGTGCTGGAGGTTAGGACTTCAACACCTGAACTTGGAGAGGTCACATTTCAACCAATAACAGAAGTTTATTCCAATGACCATCTGGTGCACCCACGGATCAGTCATTGGATGCAGACCACCCTGGGAAAAGGCATGACCCTGGGGTTCTCTTGAGCCGAAGCCACTTTTACAGGGGACTAGAACCTGAGGGCTCTGTTGGCAGTTCTGTAACTGAAGGATTTCGTTCTTTCTTCCTAAACGTAGTTCTTCTGTGTGACACATCGTAGTATCCACCATACAATGCTTGGGCACTTTGATGACATTCAAATTGACTAATCAATCTATATGTTGACAGTTTACTTGAACATTTTGCAAGTTCAGACTCTGGTTAATTGAAAAGCATACCACTCCTCCCCAAGTGACTAATGACCGTCCTCATTCTAAGCTTCTGTGGTTTCAGCAACAAGGGATAATCCCCAGGTGGTAAAATAAAAGAATAAATTGAGTGTCAAACAATCCTGACTTCTCATTCCCCTCATGGACTATTCCCCTCATGGAATATCCTTACTACTCACAGAGTGGTCCAAGGACCAGCAGCAGCTGCATCCCCTGGAAGCTCATAGAAATGCAGAATCTCAGGTCCCACTCCAGACCTACTGAATCAGAATCTGCATTGTAATGAGATCCCCTCAGGTGATTCTTACTCTCATTAAAGTTTGAAAAGCACTGCTATGTATGACCTTGGGCAATCAATTAACCTCTCTGAGTTTGATGTTCTTCATCTGTAAGCGAAGGCAATTATAACTAGAAGACCTCTTAGATCCCTTCAAGTTCTAAAATGCCGTGACAAATCTGAGCAGAGTTTGATCTTTAAAAGCAACACCGTGCCTCTCACAGAAAATGCATTGAACTTTTAGCCCTCCTTATGCATGAACGTTCTGCTTCCTGCAAACTTGACTTCCATCTGTAATCGACAATTAAAGTCATGGTTGAAAGGAGACTTCTGATAGCCTAAATGTAAAAGGCATCCTTGTTAATATGTCAGCTCTGCACCTTAAGGCTAAAGTAACTTAGAGGTGTCTCAGGGTAATGTGTAAATGTGCTAGCCCAACACTTATTGGAGTTGAGAAGTGATTTGGGCGAAGCCAGCAAGGACTATTATCAATTTTACCATTTAGTGACTTGACCCTCAACAGAGGACTGATGACTCCTGGTTAGCCGGTATAATTTATGGCAATATTTCATTTAGATCCAGACATCAGCATGATAGTGATGGAAGTAGGGAGATCCAAGATGAATGAAAGATAGAAGCTTTAAGGTTGAACACCAAATTATCACCCATTCTTTCTGTACGGATCATTTGACGCCCCAGGCCCCCTTCTAAATTGAAACTTGCCAAATGACTATAAACCCCAAAGTACTTGAATCTGCAAATAGAATTTGGTATGAAAAATGGAAACCACAGCTTACTCTCAAAGGGTGTGTTCATTTTTTGGTAAATATTGAGAGAATAAAGTTGCACGCTTGGTGAAAACTGTATGGAAATTATTGTTTGAAAAATAGTAATGACAGTAATGCTAATATACTAATGAAAATAATTACAACTAACCTTTATTGAGTATTTTCTCAATGCCAGGAACTTTTTAAATGTACTTATCTTTAAAACAAAATAATGAAGCAATACTATTATTATGCCCTTTAAACAGATGTGGAAACTGACGCTTAGATTTGGAGATGTTCTGAATGTGCTGTAGCTGGAATAGGAACCCACATAATCTAACCCCAAACCTCTATTTCTATACTGTCATACATTTCTCAATCATCTAATCTTTGCTGCTTGCCACATAAATGTTCTTAATAAATACGAATGATAGGAATTATCATCTTTATTTTATAGAGGAGAAGAGGTCAATTACCTGCCCAGATTTCCCCAAGTTTGTAGCTGGGCAGAATAGACATTGTATCTACCTGACTGGAAACCCTGTCTCTAGCCTCCCTGCACCATGCCTGGGCCAGACCTTTTCCCACTTGTAACAACTCCAAACTAGTAAACAAAGTGACACCTACCTAATAATCCCCATCAGGTCTTCTCTCCAGGTGATTTATCAGGGCCTTACTTTGTGCATGATAAAAATGACGCTAGAATTTTAACCTAAGAAGAAATAGATGCTCCAACTTCAAGGGAAATAAAACTACATGGAACAATATTATTTGATTAAAGATTTATCAGGGGATTAGTGTTCCAAACAGAGTGAATAACTCATTCAATATGCAGAAATATCTAAGTAGTTGTCATGTGAGTTCTATGGGTGATGAGGCTTGGTCGAGAGAAATGATGTGGCAGACACCGTGGGTGCCCACTCTTACCCCATCAGCACTTTGGGCACTGTCTCACTTCCAGTTGCCAGCATCCAAGCTCTCTCCCTGAAGGCCTGCTTTTCTTTGGCAGATAAGTTCTGTCTGTCTGCATGCCAAGCAGACCAGCAGTGCTGGGGAGCTATTGCCACCCCTACCCTCATCTAGCAGCCCTCAACCAATGCCTGGTGGGAGCTGACGGCTTCACGCTCCACCTCCCTCACCCCTCAGGCATATCTCTTCAAGTTCCTCAGTGGAATAAGCTCTTCTCCACCTTGCCACAGTACCCACAATCAGAAATTGCTTGATAACATCCTCCTTATTAGCTTTGTTTCCTTCTCTGTCTCATTTCCCCACTCCCCTCACTTTTCCTAGGATCACTTTCCAAATAAACTATTTGCACTTGAAACCTTAATTTGGGTTTCTCCCAAAAGCAAACTCTGAGACAAAACAGAAGACTTGCTCAAGTTTACACTCATATTATGAGCTGAATGCTTGCTTTATGGCAAACACCAAACTAAACAAGTGTTGGGGATATGATGATAAACAAGACAGATGGGGCCCATACTCTCATTGAGTCTATAGTCTAGTGGGCAAGACATTGAGAAAGTAATTGCAAGTTATCAAAGGAGGTAGTCATAGTGACACGAAAGAAGCCAGTCTTAGAGATCTGTAAGTAGTGTTCCATTTATTTTGATATTCAAAGAGGGGATCGTGATGGGGAGAATGCTGCAAGCAGAAGAACAGTATATCAGAAGGTAAAGCCAAAGGACCATGTAGTGCATTGGAGTAGCAAGAAGATGGGTGTGGCTGGAAACGAGAGAGGCAAAGAGACGAGTGACGAGGATGCGGATGTGGGCAGGGGCCAGATCCAGGAGGGACTTTTAATTACAACAAGGGTTTGGGACTTAATCTTCAGGGCAGAGAAAGTCTGCTGAAGGGTTTTAAACAAGGCATTGGAAAGACGACGCTGGCTAAAATGTGGAGACTTGATAGGGAAGAAGTGGGGCCAGAAGACCAATGAAGAGGTCTTACACTAGAAGTCTAAGACTTTTACACTATGCTTTGCTTCCTTTTGATGACTGTGTCACTTAGAGATTGAGCTTAGCGGCACATAGCAGAAAATCAGTATAATGGTAGCTTAAACAAGTTAGGGGTTTATTTTTTTTCTCACATAACAAGAAGTTCAAGAGTAGGTATTTTTGGCCTTGGCTTATTGACTCAAGGATGTTGGGGATGAAGTCTTTGTGAGTATCTTGTTATTATCCTTGTGGTCACAAGGTGCTCCAATCTCAACCATTATGTCTGCATTCCAGACAAGCAAATAAGTAAAGGAAAGTGGGGGGACAGGTACTGGCTAGCGAAGTCCACTTGTTAAGGATCATTCCTAAGAGTCTATCCAGTGATTTCTGCTTACGTGAGGTTGTCCCAAATTGTGTCATGTAGTCATCTTCAGCCACTTTGGAAAAGGAGATGCAGTTTTTAGCTGGAAACCTTGCCACGGAACAAACACCCAACATTCCATTAATAAGGAAGAAAGGGAAAATGGATATTGGGGAAGCAATTAGCAGGCTCCACCAAATCCATGTCTACAATAACACAGTCAGATGAGATGAAGCAACAAACCCACAAACTATCGTAAGAGAAAAACTCATAACGATGATAATAATTCTAATATTGCCTGTGTTTGCAGAGCATTTGTACTTTTCCAAGTACATTTTGTGAATTCAATTCCCTTGTTTAATATACTTAATAAAATAGTGGCGCATAAAGATATTGATGTTTCACTAAGCAGAAATAACCCAAGAAAAGCTGAAAACATGATAAATAGAAATGGCAGAGGAAACAACTTGTCACTAAGACTCAAATTGCTTCTTTCCCACCGATTCTTTTTTTCTGGGCTTTAACTTACATTTGTAATTGGTTGTGTCTTCCTGAAGTAGGTACATTTGGCAGTTATTTAAAGAAGGGACCAGAGGTATTGTCGTATGGTGGAAAGAGAGAGATTTGGGCTCAAATCTAGCCTGGGCATTCACGACTCATGAGAAATGAGCCTCAGTTTCCTCTTTCATAAAATCTGGTAAAGTATACCTGCCCTATAGGTTTCAAAAGTGTTCAAGACAACTCCTAGCTCAATGTATATTAATTTTAGCGCTTACATATTTTTCCCTTTGTATGCCACTGCTATTAATTAGACGCTAACCAATAGGAAGAATAACAGGGCAACAAATTTGCAAATTTGCAGAGCGAGAGTGGTGAGTGGCAAATTTCGAGCTGGCATGAAGGGAAAGGATGGTTATGTAACCTGAAGCCAAAATGTGCCTAAGCTTGGGGTGTGAGGTGAGGAGGTTTGCACTATACTCCATATATCATGCCTTAGGCAACTGGGAGCACAGCAGGGTGTTAGAAAGAGAGCTATTCTGATCCAGCAGACTCCTTAAGCACTGAGTTAAATGCAGGGAGGGAGAGGAGAATGGGAAAACCTTTAAGGAGGAGGCCTGTGATTTTTCTTTTCCCTTAGAATGGTATGTTTGAAGCGTGACCAAAGTCTACATTACCTAAAATAGTCGTCTTTCCTCTGAAAGGAGCTTTGGGAAAGGCGGTTGCCACAGCGACTCACAGCTCCTGAGGAGAAAATCCCGAGGGCCTGTGGGATCGGCCTGTGGGGCAGCCCCTATGTATGCCTTCTGCTTCATGCTCTGAGTCCCAGGCACTTTCTCTAAAGGACTGTGGTCTTGTCATCCTCTATCACATGCCTGCAGATGCTGAAACAAAATTAACTGGACCCGCCCCCCGCTGAGCTCAGTTAAGCTGCTCAGAGTTGCCAGGAGGAACAGGAAAGGCCACTCACATATATCTCAGAGAGGTTGACATCTGGCCTGGGCAGGCAATTGAATCCAACAATCATTTACCAAACGCAGACTTCATGCCAGGCTCTAAGCTCAGCTCTGAAGACAAAGGATGTTAGAGCCTGGCTCCTGTCTCCAGGAGTCCACAGTCAAACTGGGGCGGGCCTCTTAGAAGGAAAGGGAGGAGGCGTCCAGCAGCCTGAGAATCTCAGGGAGTTCTCTCCGGAGGTGGTTTGCTTTGTTTGTTTGTTAGAGTGGAGTGAGAAATAGCAGAATGCAAATATCAGGCCAGGAAGTGAGAATGCCCAAAGTCACAGGGGAGGGACAGAGCTTGGCATGATCTGGCAGCTGGAAGGAGCATGACTAGCAGCCCATTTTTGGAAAGATGTGCTGGGTGCCATTTTGAATGCAGAGCTAAAGACGGGACATTTTATTTTGCAGTCCATAGGGAATCAATGAAGGATTTTGACCAAGGGTAGGGAGTTTTAAGATATTTAATTTAATAGTTCAGCAGGGTGGAGAGGGAACCAGAGTGGAGCCTCATGGGAGTGAGAAAGATGAGCTAAGGAAGTGTTGTGAGAGTCCAGGGGAACTGGGAGGGACCAATAAGGATCCTCTCCCAGGCAGCGCTGATGGGCATCAAGCAAGAGATGGAGCCTCTTACAATGTGCCTATACAGGTGATCTTCATGACAGTTCTGTCTCCATCTCGCAGACTAGAAGACTGGGGCCCGGAGAGAAAAAGTGGCTAACCCTGGGGGCAGATTCAGGACTCCCTGGACACAATGCCAATTTGTCAATCCAGGGCGGCATATGGACTCAAAGTTTACAAATGAGGCAGGCCCTAATGGCAGAAATAAGCTGTGCCTGAAACTCCTGCCAGGTTGATGAATATCTTGAATGCTTTGTAAAAGAGATCTTTGGACGTGTGGAGAGAAATGCTAGGGACACTGCTGGGGCCCTGAATTTAATCTAGCTTCCTTCTGGGAGCCTCAAGGACAGATTTTGAAACAAAGTCCCCAGAATTTAACTATCTTTACCCAGTCCCCTTCCTAAGTAACTACAGGAGTCACTTCTTGCTTCATCAACTCTAGGCTGAAGCAGATGTGTTTAGAAAGCGTTAGTGATATTTGCCGGAAAATATAATCATTGCCTAACATTTGTATTCATTTCTTTGAGCTGTTGGCTTATTTCTGGATATTAATTTAAATCTGCTCCTAATATTAATTAGAGGTAGGATTTAATAGTGGTGAGTCATTTTTACTTTTTTTTCCTCTTCTTCTAGGAAAGAATGCTAACTTTGGCAGTCCAGGATTTAAAGTATCTGTATTTCTTCTGGGACTTAAACAACAATGAGTGGGGATTAATATTTGGATAGGGAATATGGGAATGCATTCACAGTGCCTTTTGAAATTAATTAAAAATGTTTTCAGATTTTATAATGGGTTATTTAGCTAAATCACTCTGAAGTAATGAACTAGCGTAAGCCAAGCTTTAATGTAAGTCTTAGGTATTTGAGTGTCTTATAGTGTCTGGTTCTGTCTCACCTCCATATTCATTAGCTCATTTCTCCCCATCCCATCTCCTCTTTAGCATCCGTCATCCCAGCTTTCCACTGCTTGCACTTTAACCCGCAGCACTGCTCAATTCCTTTCACCTTTCCTCACACATCACCCAATTCAAGTCCACGTATTTTCACACCTCTTGTTCTCTTTGCTTGAACTCCCTCTCCAGGGCCTTATGCAACTGGAAAATTCCTACAGATTACTCAAAACCTTGCTAAGGCATCCTTTTCTTAGCAAAACCTTCAATGAATCTTCTAGACAGAATTTATACATCCCTTCTTTTATCATTTCTATCCCTCGACCAACTACATCTGTATTTCTAATAAGGTATTGCATTAGGGTATTAATGTCTGCCTCCCCTTCTAGACTATAAGCCCTTCGAGGTATTATTTGCTTCTGTCTCTGCCCCATGGGCTTAGCATAGTGTTCAAAATAGTACTGACTCAAAACCCTGGACTCAGCTCCCTATCCTACCCCTTTCAGGAGGAAGCAATGTAACTACATGATGAAAGTTGACTTTTTTTTAATCTGCCAAGAAGATTATACTTTCAATTTGTCAACAGTACGGGTTGAATTCAACCATATGTTGGAGATTTACTTAGTGCTGTTATTAATTGCCCACTGAAAGAAATGGCAGAAAACTATAGATTTTATAGCTTGGAATTTACAATTTTCTATTTTAAGGAACACCATTGATATAAAGAATGGAAATGAAATAACGATGATATGGTCCGATTAAACTGTGTGAGCAACACAGCAAAATTTTTCCTACACTGGGAATTTCTCTACTTTTTGCTGTGACGGAATCAAAAGTGAGGACTTCGATAAGGAAGAAAGCCCTACTGTTTGCATTCCTCCTTGGCTTCTGATTGGACCAGGGGACCAACCCATGACGCGCAGCAAGGATGAAGTGTATTTTAGAGACATAATGAGAACTAGATTCAGAAATCATAGTCTAAATGGACTTTTTTTTAATAAGCTCAGGAATTTACCAAATGTACCTCAAGCTTACTCTGAGAGCAAAATTTCCCAGAGAACCCTCATAAACATTTTTTTGAAACCTAGGATTTTATAAAACCCAGTGTCAAAAAAATGATTCTCTAGACTCAGAAACATCTGTCTTACTTTCTCTATTCTCCAGGTTATTTTCTTTTATAGCACCATGGGTGACACACACACATAGAACACACGCACAGAGTTTGGAATCTCATGCAGAGCTCAAGTCCCAGCGCTGTCACACGTGGCTGGCTGATGGTTGGCCAGCAGCTCCCCTCTCTCAGCTTTAGTGTCCTCATGTAAGGACAATCGCATCATGCAGTAGCCCGCATCAAGCAAAGCGATTACAGCCCAGCGTCATTGAGTAAGACTGCTTGAGGATGAAGACTTTTTCTGGAAAGGAGTACAGAAAGTCTCAGAGGGTGGTAGAAAACAAAACTCTGTAGGTGACTGAAGTAAATAAGAAAACTCTATTGTGTCTAGCTTTGTAGTACAAAGGATTTCAAATCTATTTTTCCCCAGTTTTCTATGATTTAAAATTTTCTGAAAATAATTTCTTTGATATAATTTATCACTTTGCATGCCTTCATTTGTCTGTTC
This sequence comes from Equus asinus, assembly GCF_041296235.1. Lineage (NCBI taxonomy): Eukaryota > Metazoa > Chordata > Mammalia > Perissodactyla > Equidae > Equus > Equus asinus. Next base: position 154,175,210 of record NC_091792.1, read on the forward strand.
ATCCAGTGGAAGGAAAACAACCATGTTCTGAGCGCCTACTAAGTGCCAGGCACAGTGCTAAGGCATTCTCACATACTTAATTCATTTAATTTTCCCCAAATCCCTATGAGGTAAATGCTGCCTTCTTCACGTTATGGATAATGCGAGTGACTCAGAGCTAGCATTCTTTGCCAAAGGTCACAGGACTGGTCAGTTTGGGTTTCCATCACCATTCCTTCCAGGGCTACCATGTTTGTTCAAAAGGGTTGTGAACGGTACCCTGTGGGGTTGTTCAGTGTGACAGCCCAGTTACACCCCTATGTGACATCAAAGGCCAGTATGACATGCTACCCAGGATCCTGCTATCTCAAACGTCATCACACCAATTCTCAATTGTATTAAATTATGGCACTAAAGTATGGAAGAAAGGACTCCATATACTGGAAAGTCAATAAATTCGCAGTAGTAACTCACTTGTTGTAGACATTTGTTTTGTTCTCAAGAAGGTAATCTGTGTAGAAAAAAAAGCATAATAGTTATTTTAAGGCTTTCTAATAAGATCCAATTATTTGGGTTTTCCTTCCATAGTTCCATCTCATTTATCTTACTCAGAATCCTGAGCTCCCCAGGAGAGCTGAGAACACAGGAAAAGGCAAATTAAGACCCCAGAGCCTCAGGAATACCCTTCAGAAAGTTCATGCTCTGAAGCATAGGCAAATTATCCACAGGACTGACTTACATCTTCCTTTTGCCCTTTTATGCACTTTTTCCTGACTTAGAACCTATTCACTCTTCGGTTAGAAAGGATTCCAAATGGTTGATAATGGATTGACCAGTCCACAGCACAGATGAAGCACCAAATTAGGAGGTCTCAGAGATGCTGATGCAGGAAGCAGGATATGATGGTAGAAATGGAAGAACGATGAGAAGACAGAAAGAAACCAAAAACCCTCACAGTTGGCTACAGTTCACGTGAGGGCAGACATCCACCCAGACTTCAAACGACCCCTGAAGGATTTACTCTTGAAGAGGAGTCGACAAACCAGGCCCACAGGCCAAATCCAGCCTGCAGCCTGTTTTGAGAAAAAAGTTTATATTGGACCACAAACAAACTCTTTTATCATGGCTGCTTTCAGGTTGCAATGGCAAAGTTGGGTAGTTGTGAAAGAGATCCTCTGGGCTATAAAGCCTAAAGTATTTATTTTACAGCTCTTTACAGAAAAGGCACGCCCACTCTAGAATAACAGTGTTACAGGGATTTCTCCCAGTCGTCAGGTTAAGCTCAGTTATGCGGGTCACCACTACGCTGTAACTGTAGAGAAGCTGTGGAGTGATCTTGTAATCATGGTACTTGCATGCATTCAGAGCGTCATCCACTGAACACAGATTCCTAAAGCCCTTAAAAACACATCGAAGCTTAAAATAATAATCTTCCCTTACAGGAAAATGCACTTACTTGATATTAATGGACCTCTCTGCCTGGAATATTCTCTCAGATCTGTATAGTATGCACTTTCATTTCATTCAGGGCTTTGCTCAAATGGTACTGCCTCAAGGAACCCCTCATGACCCTCATGACCCCTGACTCCTAACCTAAGTAGACATACTCTTGGTTTCCCAATGCCCCATCCTCTGCTTTATTTTCCTTCAAAGCACTTAGCGCTAGCTGCCCTTGTATTGTAGAAGCATTTGTGTGTTATTGGTTCCCTCTCACCAGAAGCCGGGATGCCTGGGGGAGGGGCCTTGTTCACATCATCACACTACGGCCACGGGCCCTATGAAATTACCCTGTTTGCTCAGTACATACTTGTTGAATGAATAAATAAATGGAGTCAAGCAATGGCACTAAGTAGACGAGATGTTCCCTTCCACTTATTAATGGTCAGGAAGGTCAGCAAGAAAAAGAAAAAAAATCCCTCATTAAAACATGAATTTTTTTTAACTCGATGATATACCAAGAAGTCTAATGGAATCATGGATGAAAATATTTCTTCTATTCTATGGTGAGACTATGAGACAGAGTGGCAAAGGCGTGGAATGAGACAGGTCTGGGTTCAAATTCCACGTCTGTTTTCTAATATTTGACCTTTTTATATATAAAATATTTGAATACATGTATTACTTATATAGATATTTATATAACATACTATATATACAAATATATGTATATATTCAAATATTTTATATATATGAAATCTATATATATATATATTTATATATATATAAAATGTGGTTACAATTAGTTACCATGAAGAGTTATTACCAACCAAGAGGACTGGACTTTTTTGTATATAAAATATTTTAATATATACATACATGTATATATTCAATATTCAAATTTTATATATAAAACAGTCAAATGTTATACATAGGCGGCTGTGGTTAGCCACCACAGGGGGATTGCGAGTGAAGACGATGCGTGCTGAGTTGCCGTAGGAGAGCTTGGCCCTCAGAGCGCTCAGCGAGTCGATTTACTCCCACTTCCCGCAGGAGAAGTGAGACGTCGCTGCTCAGACCCGCCTCCACGGTTCTCCACTAAGCCCTCAGTTCCCCAGTTTTCATTTAGAAAGTCAAAATGAGAACCAGAAGTCGGCTCCCAGGCCAGCACTCCTTGGGTCCCCCTCTCCTTTGTTGGGAGGGGGGAGTGACTCACCTCCGAGGGAATTCGGGAAGTCTCTGGAGGATGGTTGCAATTTGTTGACTGTTTTCCACAGTCTTGTCGGTTGTCATAGCTCAACTTGAGACAGCCCTGCTTCCAGCCACCCCGTCAAACAATGCCTGCTTTATGACTTCAACGGCCAGCAGCCTGGAGTCTGCAAGGGCCGCTGGCTCCCCCTGCGCGCCCAGGACCGGTAGGCGGAGGGGACCAGCAGGCTGAGGGGATGCGCCTCCAAATCGAGGGCGGATACATGTTCCCTGTTCTCAACTCACCGCCAAATAGTGCAATCGCTCCAGAAGCTTTTGGAAAAAAATATCATTCAGCCTAAAAGGCTAATTTTATGCTCTACTCGAAATGACTGCCAAGTTTTTGAAAAATGCCAGAGTTAAAAGGCTTTTGTGAAAAGGGTGCTCTGGGAGAAGGAAGGAGAAGTGAAGGAATGTTCTCACCCAGACACTACCTCACTGTAGTAAGAAAAACAGAATAAAGTAAAATGAAATGAAAGGTTTGCTTTTCACTTTGGAGAAAGAGCAGCCAGCTCAGCACACAAGGAGCCCTTCTGAAATTTTAAGGACTTCTAATTATAACAAATAAGCCTGGCCTCAGACTAACGTCCATCGCTGAGATTAACAACCTCCAGCTGCTTGGAGAAGTTTAGCTCCTCCGTAGACTCCTTCCAGCTCATGTAGCGAATCCTTGTTTGTCTACAATGTTGAAGGAATGGAGGATTTCTAGTCTATTAATTAATTCAGGTCAGGAATGACAAATAAAACCAGACATGGTTTCAAATCCTGGGTCTGTTACTTCACAGCTGTGTGACCTTGGACAAGAGCTTAGCCTCTCTGAGTTCAATTTGTAAAATGTTGCCTAACTTTAAAGGCTGGTTAGGAAAAGTAAGTAAAAACCTATTTTCAAGGTGCCTAAATGAGCGTGGCTTGGAATAATCTCATCTTATTCCTGAACTTCTGGACATGATATTTTAAGACGGATGTAGGAAAGGGGCTTAGGACCATAACTTGAAAACCTAAGATGGAAGTGACAGATGAGTTATAAGAGTTTTTTATGTGTTCTGGATACAAATCCCTTATCAGACATAGTATTTGCAAATTTTTTCTCCCATTTTGTGGTTTGTTTACATTCTTGGTGGTGTCTTTTGAACAACAAACGCTTCTAATTTTGATGAAGTCCAATTTATTTATTTCTTTGTTGTATGTGTATTTGATGTCATATCTAAGAAACAATTGTCTAACCCATGGTCACAAAAATTTATTCTTTTGTTCTCCAAGAGTTTTATAGTTTTGGCTGTTATATTTAGGTCTAATATATTTTGAGTTAATTTTTTACATATAGTATAAGTTAGAGAATCCAACTTTAATCTTTTTCGCATGTGTATCCAGCTGTCCCAGAACATTTGTTGAAAAGATTATTCTTTCTTCATTGAATTGTCTTGTCCAAAATCAGTTGATGATAGGGGCTGGCCTGGTGGCACAGGGGTTAAGTTTGCATGCTCCATTTTGGCAGCCCAGGGTTCGAGGGTCCAGATCCCAGGCACGGACCTATGTACAGCTTATCAAGCCATGCTGTGGCAGATGTCCCACAAGTAAAATAGAAGAAGATGGGCACAGATGTTAGCTCAGGGCCAGTCTTCCTCGGCAAAAAGAGGAGGATTGGCAGCAGATGTTAGCTCAGGGATAATCTTCCTCAAAAAAGAAAAAAATTCAATTGACGATAAACGTAAAGGTTTATTTTGTACTCCTGATTCTATGCCATTGTTCTATATGCCCATTCTTATGCCAGTGCCCCGCTGTCTTCATGACTATAGGTTTTAGTAAGTTTTGAAATCAAAACATGTGAGTTCTCCAACTTTGTTGCTCTTTTTCAGGATTGTTTTGGCTGCTTTGGGTCCCTTGCATTTCTGTATAGAGTTCATTATCAGCTGGTCAATTTCTGCAAAGGAAGTCTGTTGAGATTTTGATAGGAATTGTATTAAATCTGTAGATCAACCGTGAGAGTACCACCATCTTAACAATATCGAGTCTTCTGATACCTGAACATAAAATATCCTTCCATTTATTTAGATCTTTAATTTCTTTCAACAATGTTATATCGTTTTACAAGTCTTTCATTTCTTTTGTTAAATTTATTCCTAAGTATTTTAAATTTTTGGGTGCTACTCTGAATGGAATTGTTTTCTTAATTTTGTTATCAAATTGTTCATTGCTGCCATAGAGAAACACAGTTGATTTTTATATATTGGTCTTGTATCAATTTAAGCTCACGGTGGGCACAACAGCCACACATGGACAATGGTAAATAGAAAACTGCAATTGCGATCTGCTAAATTCACAAGTCTAAGGTGTCAGCTTTTTCCTTTATATCCTAAAATCATTGGTTAGAATTACATTTTAAGCCCACATTTATCAGAAAATCATTTTAATTTTGCTTTTCTCTTCGAAAGACATTGCCAGAGGAGATGGAAATCTGCACGATGGGCAGGAGCAGACAGGTGGGAGGCTCGGCACGACCAAGGACCTGGAGGTGGGAACGGGCTCTGCTCTGCGTGGCCTGGCCAGCCCCCTACAGTTTGACGCCATCTTTCCATTCTTGCAGTAAGAGAGCAACGAGCAGGGAAGCCCTTTTCTTCATTAGTGCCATGCTAGGACAATAAGGGGGGACATCCTCAGTCTTATTCAATGTGTTGTCCTCTGGACAATGCTTTCGATTATAGTGAAACCTAAAGAAATCAACAACTTTTGTTCGATCTGTGCTTCTTGTTTTACAGTTTCGGTATATTCTCCCCAAACCACTTCTGCTCCTGTTCCCCAGGGACTTTATTCCATTTTCCATTTTAACACCATTCTCGTTTTCAAAATCACTCATGCAGCACACAGAAATAGAAATGTAGGCTACCTGAGTCAGCCTGAAAGAGTAACTATCCGGTCCCTCCCCATCTGTAAGTGACCCCTGCGACACTACGCTTTGCACACACGTCCCTTTCAGCCCCTCTTGCATGTGTCACAGCTATCGGTTCACAGGTCTGTCCACACAGACCCCTTAAGAAAAAGCAGCATGTCCTTTTCAAGGCTGCATCCTTAGAGCAGTGGCCCATAGTAAATGCTTAGGAAATGTTTTCTGAATGAGCGTGCAAGGGAACTTCCTTGTAGCTTCTCCTTTACCCTTTCTGAGGCCCCAGACAGCTTTACCGAAATAACTGCTTTGGCATAATTTTTCTAAACATTTCTTCTGACATTTCTTTTAGGAAATAATTTTACCAAAAGTCAGCAGAGTTATTGAGCACCTGCCGTGTGGAAGCCTCTGCCATATGTTATGAGAAGTACAAAGAACAGGACCTTTGATCGAACTGGGGGCACAGCTTATTTAGGTGACAAAGATAAGTGCAAACATTGACTGAGTGCTTACTATGTGCCAGGCATGGTGGTTTGGTGAATATAACTCATTAATCCTTGCAGTAAACTCAAGAGAAGGGCGCTGGCATTGTCTTTTTCAACAGGTCAGGGGATGACACACAGGTGGGCTAAGTAGCTTGCACAAGGTCACCCAACTCATCGATGGCTGGGCCAGGATTTGATCTCAGACAGTCTGACTCCATAACATATTCACTTAACCCTGTGCACTACTCAGCACATAGGAAGTCACAGGTGACCACTGACAGGCAAAATTTTGCATCTCACCAGTAATTCAGGGCAGCAGGAGACTGTAGGTTAGGATGTTCATTAAAGTACTCAAAGAGATAGTAGATTTGAGTTGGCTGCAGAAAGCTGGGTGAAATTTCAAAACAAAGGCAGGGAACTCTAGGCAAGAGGGAAGGATGGGCAACACCATAGAGGCAGGAGGGGGCTCCAGCCATTCTGAGGTACTATGGTCAATAGGGCCCAATGCACCGTTCTGGGTAATGAAGATCGAAAAAGACAAATTCCATGCTTTCATGTACCTTATAGAATAAATAGCTTCAAAAATAAAGATAGACTTGTCCAGTGGTGACATGTGCTATGAAAAAAATAATATAAAGGGATAGAAAGGGACAAAGGAGGTGCTGCTATCTTATATAGCGTGTGAAGGAAACAGCCTCTCTGAGAAGGTGACGTTTCGCCAGACACCGAAAGGAAGAAGAGGAGGGAGTCATGGGGAAACCTGGAGATGAGGCATTTCCAGGAAGAAGGAACAGAAAATCCAAAGGCCCTAGGGGAGTGGATTCTTATCGAGTTTGAGGAAAGTAAGGAGGCCAGTATGGCTGGAGCGGAACAAGTGAAAAGTAGAGAGGTGGGAGGTGAAACCCAACAGGTAGCTGGGGCCAGGTTCTACAGAGTTTTGTGGACCATCGCGAAGGCTCTGAATTTTCTTCTGCTCAAGACTTTCCAACAGCCTCCCATCTGACTCAATGGGGCAACATATGGACCTTCTGTTTTATAAAGATCGCTCTGGCCGAAGGCTCCTTGGATCAAGGAGTAAGTGAGCAGGTAACCAGGAATATTGGAGGAGCAATCTTCTTAACAGAAACATTCCTGTAGAGAAGTAGGGAGAATTGAAGCTGGAGAAAGTAGACTGGGGATGGTCTTGGTCGCCATGCTGACTAATTTAGGTTTGACTCTCCAACAATCAAAGGGTTGGAGGAGGACACAATACGAAATACACGATACAAGACTCAGATTTCCTGTCTCAGATGTCTTCCTTTTCTATGAATAACATGAGCACTGATGATTTTCAGAATGTTTTTTCAAGTATATTCGACTAGGTGAGATACAGGAAACCAAAGAAACTCTAAACTAGTAAGGGCATAGCTGTCACCAATCCTGGGACAGGTAAGGTGCATTCCAGACAATTGTATTTTACTAAGAGCAGACCTCTTCTGAGCATTTCCTTTGTGTTAGGCATTCCTGTGCATGCTTCCCTTGGATTATCTCTTTGACTCTTTCCAAAACTCATGCAGTCAGGCGCATCTTGATTGCTCTCACAGAAGTGGAACCTGAGACCAGGAGAGTTCAGATAACTTAGTGATGGTTACACAGTTAAGAAAGGGACACCTGAGATTGTTTTCATTGTTATTTTATAGTCCTTTTTTAATATTTCCATACACTAATATAAATATTTACAGCCAAGTTATTTAATCAAGTGTTTATGGACAATTCCCAGCAACTCCTAACAAACTGTTTGTAGTGGATGAACTAATAATTTCTCTGTAACACGTCCTGAAAACCTGTGTTTGGGAGCTGGGAGAGAAAGTGAAGGAACCACCGGTCAATTGAGACACAGGAGGTGACCTAGAAGAATGTGGATCCTGCATTCCTCAGTCCAGTCTTGATGATATTGGACCAAAATAAAAATAATAATAATTGGTCTTAAAGTCAAATTCAGAGTTTTTAAGATAAGACAAAATATATAGTTTCCTTTACAGGATGCTTATAAACATCCATATAATTACTCAGAAGGAAATTCAGTAAGGATTTTAGTCCTCATTCTTCAATTTCCACGGGCTAAGAATGACATCCCGAGGTGCCACACCCGGTGAGTGTTAAACTGTGCTAATGTCAGGTACCACTCTCTCATCCCAGGATTTATTTCGTTACCCAACTCTGAATTTAATATCTGATTATCAGTGTAGCCACCATGAGAGAAGGGCCAGATTTTCTATATCAGCCCTCCATCAAAACCCCACATTTCACTCCTAAAGAAAACAGGACATCCTTCTGGCTTAGGGCGTTATATTCAACTTTGCGGACTAGAGATTTCTCCTATCAAACGTGGCTACCCCAGATTTCTCCATAGAAGTCAGACATAGGAGTAATGCGTTCTTCACATTAATCACACAGTATATAAGCCAGGAGCAGGGTGTCAGAGAATCTCTTCTCGACAACATCTTTTATCCATCAGTTTGATTTTATTTAGCAGAAAAGACATCAGAGCTGGGGGCAGCCACCCCTTCCAGCCCTTCTAAGACTAAAGATGATCCCTACTGATGCTGCTCATCTTAGTTTCCTTATCTGCAGAATCAGTGGACTCCTAACTCCTGAACATTTAATACTTGTCTTATCAGATTTAATTGGCGAAACATTTTGTTTTCTTATACTAGTTCAAAAGGAAACTAAATCATTTGTAGGTGACTTGGCAAAATTGAATGCTGATTAAATTCAACTACAATAAAAAATTGGTTTACCTTCTACCTTTCCAGGCAAGGAATAGAGAAGGAAACCAGCTACTTCAACATAAATAAGATGGTGGAACCTTTAGAATTTTCCAAAGGATTGAATGGAAATGTCATGAAGAATGAAAGCAATGAGATAGGAGAGCAACATTGGCCTTGCATCCTTGCATCATTCTTCCTCTTAGCTCCACCTCCCTTATCCACTTATGTGTCCATCTGCCTGTCTATCCCTCTATCCATTGTCCTATCCATATCCGCCCGTCATCTATCATCCATGTCTATCTATGAACAATATGTGCGGTTGTCTATCCATCTATCTCTCTATTCTTATTTTTAAACTTTCTTTATTTGACAAGCATACACTGGGCACTTATGACCTTAGTCAGTCCCTCTATTAGTAGGGATATCATAGTCAATAAAGACCTGCCCTCAGTTAGCTTATTACGGAGAGATTGATGAGTGACTATAATGACACCTCAGTCCGATAAACACTATGAACGAGGTTAGCACAGGTTCTGCTGCGACTTGAAGGGGTGACACCTGAAGGAGACTCTGGATGGATAGCAATTAAACCATCAAGGAAGGCAGGAGGAGCAGGATGCAGAAAGAACAGAATGCACCAAGTTGTAGAGATATAAAACAGAAGTCAGAATCCGGCCAATCCGGAAAGGTGCATGTAGAATCAAGTTAAATCTTTGATTGTACTTTGAACTTGTTTTCCAACAAGAGTCCTGAACGTAACTGGAACTCTGCCCAGAACACCTGCAATCCAAACATAAATACTGCAGTGTGGTTTAATTTATCTTCCCAGAAATAGGTGACTGCTGCTGTCATGTAACACATTCTGGCTGTCAACAGAAACTTGAGTGTATTGTCAGTGCGTAGCATAAACATGAATGCCGGGATGTCATTTGACACTATCTGGAAAACAGGTTTCTGTTAAGAGAGGAACTGGTGGGAAAAACAAGGAAAAAGAAAAGGAAGAAAGCATCCCAGCACTGGATGCGTGTATTCTTTACCACCACTTGGAGAGTTTGCTATTCCATTTAATATGTTGCCATCCCAGGTGAAAACAACAGAGAATTTCAGTTATTATCCAAATAGGATTAAGAATCTGCTTCCCACACTGACGTGCTGATCTAACACACTTTCCTCTTTGGATTTGGTCTTTTAAACACAGCCTATTAAAAGTTGCTTTAATTGGCATTTTGTTAGAAAGTTAATGCAAACTTACCAAAAATAGCTTGTGAGAGAAGCAGATAAGAACACAAAAGAAAAATACATTCTAATTGCATAAATTCTTTTCTTTCAGTCAAGCTTCTTTTCAAAGGCAGTTTTAAAAAAAGTGGCTCAATAAGTTACCCTTCGGCAGTCTTGTCTCTCTGGCAGCCTCCATTCGCCCTTGAGGGATCTCTTCCGCTCCTGCTTCCATCCCTCTGTCCATATGTTGTCGGTTAGAAGTCTTTCTTATTCACCCAACTGATGCTATGGATGATGTATTGCGTATTGCCCCTTGCTACACACTATCTCAGTTGGTTTGACTCTGTTCTGTTTACCCCTTTGCCAAGAAACTGCCTGTTCATGTGTGTCCTTTGAGAGCTGTTCATAAATCCTGTGTCAGAGAGGTTTCATTATAGTCAATTTTTGTTCTTCTCAAACACAAAGATCCACATTGCCCATCTTGTGCCAGGTAACAAAGGTAAAATAGACACATAGTCCTCACCTCCAAAAAGCACATTGACCTGTGGGCAAGACAGAAAATTACACTAAAACTCTGCATGTGAAACGTTGAAGATCTCCACAGAAACAAAGAGAAAGAGAAACCCAGCTCGCTCTGCAGAAGGGCAAAGGGAAGGTTTCCGTTCCCCCTGCCCAAAACACGGACCATCTTACGTGTCAGGAAATGGAATTAATCCCATGGGTCACTCAATTTGCCCAAGTCTCTCTAAAACTTCCTTTATTTGCATACCCTTCACTTGCTTACTACATTTGCATAATAATTGTATAATTACCTTTCTCTTGAAGCCACTAAGAGTCCGTTCAATAGTAATAGATTCTAATGAATCTACTTAACTTGGCTACTTTCTCTTTCTCCAGCTGGATTTCTCTTGCTGTTCTGCCTAACGCTCTTCCATTCACATGCGCCTTGCTCCTGCACAAACCCACACACCTGCTCTTCTCTCTCTGGAGCAAGTGGGCCAGTAAAACTACCAAGGTGTGACTCAGAGACTGCAAGAGGTCATCATACACTGTGATCACCTTCATCGCCGTCACAGCAACCATCGCATTTGTGAAGCACTTAGCAAAGATGGTTAGTGTGTATTAGTATGTACATTTCACCAATAGGCTTAAGAAAGCCTCATATCAACTCCATGAAGTCGGGATTCTTCACTTTCTTTGCAGATGAGGAAATAGGCGCTCAGAGAGTCCCCAGTACCTGAGCCTTTCCTATAGGAACTGAGACGCTGGCTGAGGATGTGGAGCAGACACTAGATCAATCAAAACTGGAGCACAGAGTCTGACTCACAAGACTGGTGAGTCTGGGAGTGGTTCTGGAACTGCTTAAATCCCTCGCTCCTGTTCAATTCTAAGAGTCCTGGCTGTGGGGAGGAGGATGGGGCAGAGGGCAGGAAGCAGGCAGAGCTGACAGACGGCCCTGAGTTCCCTCCCGCCCAGCAGCTAGGACTGTTCTGCCTTCTTTGCTCACCAGGCTCTGTGCTAATCCCATTTGACATGTCAGGGCTGCTTAGCGTCTCATGGAGGAGCCAGCTTTGTTCGAGATCCCATAGACACAGAGGGCCCGGCGGGGATTTCAACCCAGGCTCTGAAGTGGTTCAGCCTGTGCCCCCTCACTCTGCCAAGGCTGCAGGCCACACATTAGCTGAAAGTTCTGAGCGTCAGGTCAGCTTTGTTCTGGTCACATCTGACCTTCTGCCTCGGTTATGGAAATGGAGTTTCCTTGTCATCCTCAAGGCCAACTGCCCACGTAGTGGCTGAGTACTGGTCCCAAACCCCAGTCTCTTTCTCTCTCCCTGTACTCCAAGATTGATCACTGGGTTGCTACCCCAACCCTTGGGCCCGAAACCCTATTAGTTACCCTTTACTCTCATTATCCTCAACTTTTCCAACACTAAATCTCATGCTTTCTCCCCCATGGCTTCCTTTCTATCCTCAGATAGAAGCTTTTGCTAAAACCAAACATGAAGCTTGAGCCCAATTCCTTGATGTAAGACCTAGCCAATGCTTCTATCTTAGCACCTAATAATTTCTAAGAATTTCCTAGCCTCATGTTCCTATTATTCTTCTTTCTCTCAAGCCTTATTTTATTATCTTGTATATTTTGGCCCTGAGGCTAATTGAAAGACAGGACCACGACCTCCAGAATAAAGTCTCAACTTCTTAACACACAGAGAGTGTGACCATGATGACATGGACCCCAACAAACTTTCCAACCTCATCTCTCACCATCATCTGCCACACCTGTGATGACCCAGAACCACCAAACTTCTTAGGCTTCGCTGAGCACACCATTCTGTTCATCCCACTCCCCAGTTACATTTCTTGAGATGTTTTTTATTCTACTTGGTAAACTCTTATTCACCCTTCAGATCCAGAGCTTACGTCACCTCCTTGAAGAAGGTGAAATCTACCTGTCTCTTTGAAAAAGACAGAGAAGGCATGTGTTTCTACTATTACTGATAGTCAGTGCTATCCCTGCTCCTTTCATGAATTTCTATCCTTCCATTCACCTGTCCCCAGAGATCTGTCCAATGGGTGCATTGGTAGAAACGTGAACTGAAATCCATTTGACTATTTAGCTAGCTTATTCCAAGGCTATAAAATGACAGTCCTGGGAGCCCTCGTGGTGTACAGACATCCTTAATAGATCATGGTGCTCTTTCATACCAAGCCTGCCCAATCTCAGGCCCCTGTGTAAAGCAATGTTCCAGGAAACTACCACCAATCAATATGAAATGGAAGATGAATTTCTGTTCATCAAAAGATTCCATGAGGGCCAGCCCCAGTGGCCTAGTGGTTAAGTTCGGTGTACTCCACTTCTGCAGCCTGGGTTCAGTTCCCGGGCATGGACCTATGCCACTCTTCTGTCAGTGGCCATGGTGTGGCAGCAGCTCACATACAAAAAAAAGAAGAAGACTGGCAACAGATGTTAGCTCATGGCAAATATCTTCCTCAGCAAAAATAAAAAGTAGAAAAAGATTCCATGAGAACAGTGAGAAAGGAAGCCTCATTCTGGGAAAAGATACTTACAATGTACGTAACAAAGGATCAGCATTCGGATCTTGTATAGAATGCCAACAAAGGAAAAAAGAAAACAAATGGTACCTTTGCTGCCTTCACTCTAGGAAGGGAGATTCCTCGTGTGGGGGCTGGAGGGAGACTTGAGTTCCCTGAGCTCAGCCTTTATGAACATAAGGAATGAACACCACAGGAACACACAACTGTTTGATGTCAACAACAGGTGTGAGTCTGGCTTGTGGCCCCACCTTGGCTCCGCTCACCTGCTTCGTCCCAGAGCCAGCAGACTCCAACGTCCTGCTAGCAACTCGTGTCCCTGTGAGTAGCTGGCAGGGATTTCTGCCTGATTTGATTCTCCTTGACCACGGCACCTGTGGACTAGACCCAGATTCTTATGGGGAGCCAGAAAAGGATGAGCTTTCTGAAGCAGCCCTGACACAAAACATTCGACAGTGAAGCAAATCTGGTCGTTCTGTTTGTTATGGCAGCTGGGTTTGCGCCAGAATCTAGAAGACGCACTGTGAAGACAGTTGCAAGTCATTCAGCCATATTTCTTGCTAAATTGCTGTGCCCTCAATGGTGAGTCTATTAAACTTTTCTTTTGTTAAGCTTCCCTCAACTATGAAAGGGACAATTTGTCAACAGATTGGCCCCCATGAAAGGGAGCCTGAAAGGGAGAGGTTGAGCTGAAGGGTGTCAGGATTCCCTCACCTGACAGTACAGTGCCATTGCTTCTGCTCTGATGTTCTGAGAGGTGATAAGTGAGCGGTGGAACTGGGAGATTACTGGTAGACTGACAGCATTGCATGCAGCAGAGAGGTCAGCCTCTGGTGTCTGGCAGGTTCAGGCTCTGCAAGCCCAGGGACTAGGGGCAAGTTCCTTAATTTATCCAACCTTTAGCTAATTCAATTACAAAACCAGGTGCAGGCTATCTCTTCACACAGTTGTAAGGAGGAAACGAGACGATGCCTGTAGAAACCCGCTGTAGTGCAGGCGCGTAGGAGAGCGGAGTGAGGAGGAATCTGCCTCCTGCCCTATTAGCACTCCTAATAAAAAGGGAAAAAAGTCTGTTTACCTAATGGGCTAGTAGTAAAAGCCATAGACTAACTTTAAAAATGCACTTGAAGGATTCGGGCATCAGCAACATGCATCCAGAGCCAACTAGTTAGGAGAAAGGCACCGATGTATTGTGGACATACGGTAAGTCAGCTCTCTGGGGCCACAGACATCGCTATTCATTCTCTGTAGATCTCTAGCACTTCACTGCGCAGCAACACAAAGCTAATATTCTCTGAAAAGTGATGAGAGCATCTTTGGACAAAATATAACAGGCATCAGGTAAATAGCTCCTATGAATTACGGGCCCACCAAGACAACATGGATGACACGGTGCCTGCACAGAGCAGACACGCAGAACGAATGAGTAAATCAATGGGTCTTTCAAAAACACACAGATGCAGGGCAGGCCAGGGAGCAGATAAAAGTAATAATCATGGAAAGTGATATGTTATCATGCATTGATTGTTCTGGGAACTTTGCTATCCTCATTTCCTCAACACTTAACCTGGAGAGAAATGGGGAGTATTCTACTCCTCACTCAAGAGAACTGAGGCCCAGAGGCTGCCTCGCTTACCCAATGCCATGTGACTGATACACAGGGAAGCAGGAATCTGACTGTCTCCAAAGCCATTTTTCTTAAGGTTAACTCCAGCCAGGACTGACTGGGACTTACTCTGAGGGGACAGTGAAGGGGAGAAGGTGGGCTGTTGTGAAGAGTGTCCAGGGTAGCGACAGCCTGAAGGGTATGGTGCCCAGGGGGAGGGTTGTGGTACAGGGTCCATGGGCAGACACAAGGTCTGGGCTGCCTTCAAGGCTCCTGCCGTGGGGGAGATTAGAGGGGATGCTGGCAGGGGGCCCCCCCAGAGAGGCAGTGTGGAGTTAGGAAGCTGTGCCTAAAACCGGGAGGGCAGAGCGGGTCATGGAAGACAGTGCCATAGCTACAAAGGCCGTAAGCACAAAGGGACTCTCCGGCAGGTTCCTTTCCCTCCTGTGTGAAGCCATTCCTCAGTCTTCCTGGTCTCGGACTGTGCTCTCTGAAATCTCTTGCACAAGGAATTTCATAACATGAGATGCTGTAGCTTTTACTGCTCTATTGACTTCTGCGATGAGGGAGTGGCATTAAATAGTTCACATTATCCTTTTTAGGATCACGTTGGCAAAAATATATTAGCAGATGTAATTGTCTGACACTTTGAGGAAGCGGCATCTCAAAAATAGGAACCCATGAAGAAGGAGGAAGAGAGAGAGAAAACACCTGTCTCGCTCTGCTTCCTGTGGCTATTTATTTTCAAGATAAGGCTTGTTTTTTTTTTTAATTTCGGCCTCGAGTTGCTGGCATATTTATTTATCTGCTTATAATGTTTTTTTTTTTAAAGATTGGCACCTGGGCTAACAACTGTTGCCAATCTTTTTTTTTCTTTTCTGCTTTATCTCCCCAAACCCCCCCTGTACACAGTTGTATATCTTAGTTGCATGTCCTTCTAGTTGTGGGATGTGGGACGCCGTCTCAACGTGGCCTGATGAGAGTTACCATGTCCGCGCCCAGGATCCGAACCCTGGGCCGCCGCAGCGGAGCGCGCCAACTTAACCACTTGTCCACGGAGCCGGTCCCTCTGCTTATAATGTTGAAGACGCCAGATCTAGGCCCTTGACTCATCAGTTCTCTCCTCTTCTATCTGTCCTCAAAAACTCCAGTCTTTCTTTGTTTGTCATGAAAGTTCAGAGCTGAGAGGAATTGAAAGGGCGTCTAGTCCCCATCCAGAGTTTGAATCCTTCTCCCTGTGTGTTTACCCAAATTCAACCGAAACCACCCAGTGACAGTGGAACAACACCCTCCTCCCACAACAGGCCTTTCCCAAGTGCAGTCAGATCATTACACTTCTGCTTGTAAACCTGCAGAGGCTTCACTTGCTGTTAGGATTAAAAGCAAAAAGCCTTAGCAACCTTGCCAAGCTTCCCCTCATCACAGGACCTTTGCATATGCTGCTACCCCTGTGTACTTTCCATACCTAGTTAAATGCACTTGACCTTCAGTGCTGCGCTGGATTTAGCTTTCATGGGCTCACAAGGGCTGACTGTTAAATTTTCAGGAATGTTACAAGCTGGTTGTTAAATAGAGCTATTATTAAAAATAAAATTACATAAAATCATGAATAAATTGAATTAAAACAAAGGTAGCACTCAAAATTCATCACTTCCTGATTATTATACTACACTTTACTACTATGCTCTTATATTTCCCCAGCCTTATTGAGATATAATTAACATTGCATAAGCTTAAGACGTATGTGTTGATTTGATACATTTGTATATTGCAAAATGATTACCACCATAGCATTAGCTGGTACCACCATCATATCACATAACTACCATTTCTTTTTTGTGGTGAAAATATTTAAGATCTACTCTCTTAGCAACTCTCAAGTATATTATATAATATTATTAATTATAATCACTGTGCTGTACATTGGACCCCCAGAACTTATAACAGCAAGTTTGTACCCATTAACCAATGTCTCCCCATTTCCTCCTCCCCCAGCCCCTGGTAACCATCATTCTAGTTTCTATTTCTGTGAGTTGAGCTTTTGGTAGATTCCATATCACACTGTATCTATGCTCTTAATATCATTTCTGTATGGTAGAAATGCTATATAACGGTGGTTCTTGTTCTCATCTTTCCACTTCCAACTTTACATTCAGACATGCTAGTGATAGCCTGAAATCAGACATAGAGGAAACATTTACACTATGGAAACTGACAAATGCTACACATCTGAGCTTGTTCCCCTCACTCCCCCACGCCCAGCCCCTTCAACAGAGCCCATCATTAAACCTTTAGCAGTGTACCACGACTTCAAAATAACTTCCATCCTCACTTCCTGTGGCTGCCTTTCCTGATCCTCAGTCCACATCAGATCCTTATGTGGTGCGATTTCATAGGACTGCATTGTTTTCTTGCACAGTCTTCTCTTTTTGTAATTACACATTAACAGTAAATTGCACTACTAAATATGTAGATTCTACATTCTACAGACCATAGAGCAGCATGGAGAGAGCAGAATTCTTGCTGGATTCTGCACAGTATTATTTTGCTCCTAGCAACAAAATGATGCCAAACTCAGCAGAAGTTCCCAATAAATACCTGAAGGGTGAATATCAAACTCAGATTAATAGAAACGTTTAACAAGAGTTGAAATCTTCAGCCTCTTTTAAGGAATAAGAATAATTTATTATCTTAACAGAGAATGAGAATTCTCAGGAAGAAGCTGTCTTCTTTTGGAGTAACATTGATAAGCTATCTGAGGTTAAAAGGAATGCCTGAGGACTGGGCGTTAGCAGGAGCTAAACACAAAGGAGTGTGGCTAACCCCCCTGCGTGAGAGGAGAGAAATGAGTATCCTGAGAGCGTGAGGTTGGAGGACCAGGAGCTTCAAACTATCCAGTGAGAAATCCCCTGTAGTTGGGTGGCCAGAGAGTGTTTAAGAAAAAAGATGTCTGATGTTTCATTTGAAGTTTTTGTTGATGTGCAGTAAATAACTCTAGATTCTAGTCTCCCTCCATAATTAACCGTTAGTGAAGGAAGGGCTATACTTCACGCTTTAATTAATGCCACAGTATATGTGTGATGGCAAGATAATTCATAAGCTGAAATGATTAAACATATACAGGAGTTGAGAACTAGAAGTGATTATAATCAAGAAAGACTAGGAATTTCGAGAAGTCTTCTTGGTAGTTCTAGACTTCCAGTTCATAGGCATATGAGATTTGGGGTTGTTTGTTGTTTTGCCTCAGATCTTAAGGTGCCAGAAGACTGGGAAACATTCATTTTAGTAGTGGTCCTATTCCTAACCTAGAGAACAGAAAATATTTCATTTGTGGCTGAACGTTCCCTTTGAGGAAGGGGAGAGGGGAAGGTTGGAGCCAGCCAGACCTGTATTCAAATGCAAGATTAAAAATGCATCACCCAGGTCAAGGCTCATCCTCAAAAGCTAATGGAGGCTGAATTTAATGAGGAGCCAGGAGAGGGGAGTGAGCAGATCTTAAGACATATTTTGGAGATAGGAACATCAATAAGACTTGTTAATAGATTAATGTTGAGGGTGAGGAAGGCAGTGGAGTCATAAAATGACTCTAGGATTTCTGGGTTTAGAACCCGAGGGGATGGTGATATCATTTAGCAAAAGGGGAAGAAACTGCAGGAGCACCATGGTGCAGAAGGAAAGTCTGTACCATGTGAGTTCAGGGGTGCAGCGATGAGCTCCTGTTAGAGCAAAGACAGCCAGAGATGGTGGGTGATGCGGGATTGGCGAGCCAAGGAGTCAAAAGAAAGATTTCTTGGACTCTCAAGTTCTGCTATTAGTGCTCTTTTATTCAGAGAATAGCATGGGGACAGGACCCATGGGTAGTGAAAAGCTTCAATGTGTTGAGGATTAGGGCTAAATTTATAAGGCATGAGTATGTGACTTATTTTTACCAGACAAAGGAAAGATGATGCAAAAAGTCATTAAGATGGTATCACTGCAGGTGGGATCTGGTGATTGTGTGGTCGTATAACTTTAGATACAAATCGGGTCATATAGATCGGCATGTAGGCCAGGGCTTGGGCTTCTCTACCTGGCACAGTGCTGATCCACATCAGTGGATATGAGAACCTTTCACTTAAAAGGAGGGGGAGTGCCCAGAAATACTCATGGTGAAGTGGCATGATTAGGGTCACACAGCCCCTGCCAACACTCCCGCCGACTATATCTGTTGATTTCTACTCTTTCACTCGTTTTGCTGATCAGCATCCTGTGGTTTACTTGGATAGACTTAGAGATTTGAGTCATATTAATGTGTCTATATTTCAAATCCATTTCTTTTTGAAAAGCAAATGCAGTAAAAAATAATGGCTTGAGACTGCATGTAAAAACTACTCTTCTGGGAAATTTCCAATATGCATCTTTCATGACTTACTTATCTAATCTTTCCTACTTGCAAGAACTATATATTAAACTCTGAATGAAACATTATCAAGTAAATATCATAGAGGAAAAGGGGCAGAGGAGCAGGTAATTGTATATAAATTACCTTTTACAAAAATCTTATCATTGTTCTTATAGTTCAAGGTCTAATGAACATCAAGAACAAAACATGGCACTAGGAAAATATAATTCAGGTGTGATCTCAAAGAGTTTATATTATCAAGAGTCACCTGTATTCCAAGTTACAAAGTGCCAAATGGGACGCAAGTAAATTCAGAAGAAAGAGAAATCATTCTCACTTAGCAATGATCCCAAGATTTGAGCATGAGATAATCGCAGTGATTATATAGTGTCAGGAAACTAACAGAACTCCTATAATATGAATATGGATTAAGATTTATGGCAAATGTATGGCTCCACAGAATAATTAATTGTTGTATGAAGTGATCAAACTTGGATATATTTGGTACACAATAAGTAGAAAATAGTATCACATATATGTGCTGAAATCATGTGAAAAATGCGTCCCAGTGCAAGGACCACTGAGTAGATGGCAAATGTGCAGCAATTAGTTGATAACATTCCTCTTGACCAAGGTAGAGCCTGGACATCTTGTTTGAGGCATCAGGCCGGGTCATTCTTCAATATTAAGGTCAACTATGCAAATGCACTTATATAACACACACACAAAGATGAAGTATTGCTTCCTTGATGTTTCTTCTCCCCAACAGAAGACCTAATTCAAAACTCATGGCACGCATGCATTCTTCTTGACACAATTTGGCAGATACTAGTCTGAAGGAGGCAAGAGGGGTTTTGTGTAGAGGTATCAGGGTTTCTCAACATCATCACTATTGACCTCTTGGGCTGGGTAACTCTCTGTTGTGCAGAACTGTCCTGTGTGTTGTGGGATGTTTAGCAGCATCCCTGGCCCCAATTCACTAGAATGACAGTCTTGGTCATCAAATATTTTTGTGCATATGTATGCTTTTAATTTAGATAAATTTCGTTGAGGAATAAACCTCAGTCTCTTTCTTACTTTGTAACTTAAGACGATGCTTGAATATCTTTCCATGTGTCCCTCTGCTTCCTTGATTCTCAACCTTGAGCATACATCAGAATCTCCTGGAGGGCTTGTTAAAAGAGATTGCCAGGCCCCACCCCAGAGTTTCTGATTCGTTAGAACTGGGCTGGAGCCCATGAATTTGCATTTCTAACAAGTTCCCAGCTGATGCTGATGCTGCTGGTCCTGGATCCACAGTCTGAGAACCATTGCTCCAGTTCATTTCTTCTAGCTGCTGCCTAGTGTTCCATTATTGGCATCCTCAGTATGTTACTCGTTCATTCCTCTAATGATGGATGGCCTGGACGTCTCCTACAAACAGTGCTACAGAAGCATCATCCTCGTGCCTGTCCCTCACACACTGGGTGTGACATTCCCTAGGTCTATACCTAGGAATGGCATTGCTGGCTCACTGGGCGTATGCATGCTTTATTTAAATGAGTACTGCCTGATCACACTGTGGAAAGGCTGAGCCCAGCCACGCTCTACCAGCTGTGCCTAAATAGCTTTATCCCCACTTAACAGAGGAGGAACTAGGAATCAGGAAGTTAATTAAACTCACCCCTTCCGCCCCTGTCATTAACACAGCTAGTGAGTGAAGACTCTTGGTGCAAAACCCAGTCCGACTCCACCCTGCTGGTTTCTTACAAAATGATCTTTCAGTGGCTTTGAGTTCCACCACAGAATTTTCCGCAGCTCTCAGACTGACCTTTTTTATTCACCTCACCGGTAAATTGTGCTTATTTGCCCTCCCCAGAGCTCACAGTCTTAAGCTAGAAAAAGAGTAACCATTTTATTGAGAATTTTGCCAGTTAAAAGAGTAAAGGCACCTTGTCTTTATGATCACCCCCAAAGTTGGGTTGGATCTCCCAGCCTGGTCAAATTCCGATTTTTTATGAGAGTCACTCACTGTGACGTATTCTCCATCCCTGCTCACTAGAGCCTCAGGCTTCTGCCTTGACCTCCGCAACACAGGGGTGGCCGGGACAAAGCCATGTCTAAGGAAAGAACTCCAGACTTGATGGGATGCTCCGCAGATACCTACTGCACGTGACCTTACAGAAATTACCCTTTACTCATATATGTCTGTTAGAGTTGACAAAGCATCTTCATGGCAATGGTCCCCGACCTCCCTGTTAGGCAATGCCAGGTAGTGTCATATCCAAGTGGAGAATAAAGCTCCACATAAGTGATTCTAGGTCGCATGGCTTATAAAGAGATGGGGTTAAAATTCTGGAGTGGGCATTTCCTTCCCACTCCACCTAACTCTGAAACATCTCTGGGCTTCAGCTTTCTCCTGCATAAAATGAGGAGGTTGAAGAAGTTGTTGGTTTTTAAGCTTTAAATTACAAGTTTTAAATTACAAGCTTTACAATCGAAATGTTAGTTACACCACATATAGATTGAATTGTGCCCCCCTCCCCCAAATTCATATATTGAAGTTCTAAGCCCGGGAATCTCAGAATGTGACCTTTTTTGGAAATATGATCGTTATAGATGCAATTAGTTAGGATGAGGTCTTACTGCAATAGGATTGGCCCCTAGCTTCCACCAGCGCTAGGAGAGAGGCCTTTTCTTACAGCCTTCAGAAGGAACCAACCCTGCCCACGC
Source organism: Equus asinus (assembly GCF_041296235.1). Lineage (NCBI taxonomy): Eukaryota > Metazoa > Chordata > Mammalia > Perissodactyla > Equidae > Equus > Equus asinus. The sequence continues at coordinate 154,196,961 of NC_091792.1, forward strand.
CTTGGTTTCGGACTCTGGTCTCTAGAACTGTGAGAGGATACATTTCTGTCATTCTAAGCCACCCAGTTCAAGGAATGTTATTATGGCAGCCTTAGGAAACCAATACACACCCTAATATATTCACAGCACCCCATCTGATAGGCCCCTTCCTTTCTAATTCTAGGCCCTACATGTTGCACAGGGTATCTCTCTAGCTGGAGGGCAGGGATAGTGGGGGAGTTGAGGGTTGAACCTTCTCTTTCTATAGCTGGGACCCATCTGGGAGTAGTAACTGTCACTTCGTGTCACCAGGGAGCAGGTCAGGTGTCTGCAGGTGTTGCCAAGTCAGAAAGTAGGGAGAGGAGGGCACCCTCTTCTTCTCATTCCGTACATTGTCTTGCCCATCCGTCTTTACCTTAAATTCACACTGCACCAAATGAAGCTTAGGTTCCCAGGCAAGCTGATACATGTACCAAATGGTGACGTAAATGTGGGTCCCTGGCCTGGAATAAAGCCACAGAAAGTGGCGATTCTGGCATAGAGGAGATTGTGTGACTGCATAAGGATGTTAGAATTAAATGATCTTTACAAAGAAGGTCTCACCCCTCGGGCCACAGTTAGTCACCACTGGCTTAAGCAGTTCTTTACCAAAAGGCCTTTTTTGCCATCTCCAGGGTATTACGGGAACCTAGAGGAGAATCATGCCCCTCGTCTAGTTTCTTTGGCTCTTCTGCTTCACAAGGGAAATAGGCTTTGAGTTCCAGAGATAGAGGATCAGGGACACACCCACTTGTGCTCTGTCATGCCCACCTCTCCCTCGGATTCCACCCACAGGCCTCCCCCCTTAACCCTTTTCTCTGCAGGCATCCTTGTCTCCACCTGTGTCCTCATCTCCACCCTCTTCCCAGAATTCAGCAACCCTCACCTTGGAAACAATACGCATCAGTTCACCCACTGGTATGTTCTTGGGTCTTAGATGTGATCTGTCTCAGACAATCATATTTGAATGGCCTCTTATTCCTTCTGAGGGAAAGCATGGATTCTGGGCATGAGGTCTGCTGGGTCATCAGGAAAATGGGAGGTTCCTCTCCCATGCAGGGGAAACTTGAGTCCTGGGCTGCATCTGCTCCTGCCTTTGAGGGTCTCTGAGCAAACCCATCTCTTCATCATTGGGGCTATTTTCTCCCAAAGCCCCATCTAATTTATTCTTTTATTCACTCAATATTGGGCACCTACTGTGTGTCAGGCACTGTTCTAAGCACTTGGCATACAACAGTGAGCAAAACAGATAAAGTTCCCTGTTCTAATGAGGTTTGGGTTCTAATAGGGGAGACAGAAAATAAACTACAAATATGATCATCAAGTGAGGCATATAGTATTCCAGAAAGTGATCTGAACTATAAGAACAAGGAAAGGTAGACAAGGAAAAGGAGGATGGAATACTGAGGATGGGGGATGCGTGTTGTAGAATTATGTAGGGTGGCAGCATGGGTCTCTTCAAGAGGGTGCCATTCGAGCAAAGTCTTGAAGGATGAGGTGAGGGAATTAACCATGCAGATATTTGGCAGAAGAGCATTCTGAGCAGACAGAATAGTGGGTACAAAGATTGTAGATGGGACTGTGCTTGCAAGGTTTAAGGAGCAGCAGGAGGCCAGTGTGGCTGGAGCAGAGTAAGCGAGAGACACCTATATGACCTCCACGAGAAATGTGTATGTATAATATACAAACCTTTATACAATCTCCTTCCTAATAATAAGTAATTATGCTGAGAGTAGCCCTCAACCCCTTGTGTCCCTGTTCTGAAAGGTCTCACAATGTATCCCACAGTATAACTCCTGGGCAAAGTCATATATCCCATCCACACACAAAAATGATCAAAGCCACGCTGCCTTCCCTCTGCTCGCCCTCTCTCCCTGGCCCCTGGAATATCCTCAGACTCCTCCAGAGAGCACTAGAATTTCAGTGAACATAGATCAATGTGGTATAACTGGAAGAGACGCAGGAAGTCCTGCAATTGAGTGATTTCCAACCTAGCTGTTTCGACAGACATTTATTATCTACTGTGTACCAGGAAGTAATACGTTAAATGGCAGGCATGATTAGTATTAGTAACATTATTGCTACTGTACAAGAGTCCAAAAGCTGGGAATACTAAGATGAACAAGAAATAGTCCCTGCCTCAAGTGAAAAAAAATGCAAAAATGATTTCCCATAATACGATAAGAGCAAGCATTTCCTCGGTGCTACACACATTCCTGGCAGTTTTCTGGTCACTTTCCATGTGTTATTCCTGAGACCTGATCCCATTTGCATCCATAAAGTCATAAGAAGAAGGAGATTCTGAGAGGTTAACAAGCTTCCCTAAGTTAAGACAGTCAGTGAGTGGGAAAAGTGGAATTCAATCTCCATCCGTTTGATCCCTGAGCCTCCTGATACACTCTACCGGTGCATGATTAGAACCTAAACAGTACGTATACTTAAGTGCCGCAGGAACAGAGAGGAGAATCCCTTCACTCCCTCTTTGTGGAGTCACAGGAAGTCACAGAAAGCTACAGAACAGTGGGGCATCAGGTTTACAAGTGGGGAAAGCACATTCCTGTGGAGGAAACCCATGCAGAGAAAATGGAAAACATAAAGAGCGCAGCCGAACTAGCAGGAGATGGGGTGGGAAAGGGAGGTTGGGGCCACATTGTGGGAGCCCAGTGATCTCTGTTTAGGAGCGTGGAGTTTACACTGGGGCCACCTGACATTCTATCCTGCTGAATGGGTGATTTGACTCACTCCTTAACACAGAATTGGTGAATTACTCCCCTTTCCCAATCTCTATTTACTTTATCTTTTTTCCTGGGTTGTCAGAAGGCCAATAATTTGGCACCCAGCTCTGAAAACATGCTTCCTTTATGTAGTCAATAAGCAATTATAAAATGAATGACATATGTATTCATATTTTAATGCCAAGCAATATGGCAGGCCTTGGGGATAGAATAGGTGTTTATCAACATTGGATGGTTGGTGGGTTGGTTTGTTGGTTCGTTGGTTGGTTGGGTTGGTAGCCTACTTGGTTGATGGAATGTATCAACGAATACAGTGAGCTCCCCAAATTCAGAGGCCACGTCATGGTCATTCTTCCATCCCCCCAGTGCTTAGTACCATACCTCATCTATAGTTGCTCTCAACAATTATTATTTGAATGAAAGATAAGATGAACATGTGAGTGGGTATATTTATAAATGATTGAATGTATGAACATACAAGTGAGCGGGTGAATTGACTGTAAGAACAAGTGAAAGAATGAACAAGAGTGTCCATGTTTCATCCTATCTGTGTCTGTCCCTACAGAGAGTAGAGACTTTTACCTGCACTTACATATTCTCTCTCCACTTCTTTCAACCTCCTTCCCCAAAACACAATCCAGAAGTTGTGCATATTCCTGGGGAGAGGATTATGTCAATGTGTTTAATTTTTTAACTAAGCTTTTAAAATTTGAGATTATTGTAGAATCGCATTTAGTTATAGGAAATAAAACAAAGGGCTCCAGTGAGCCTTTACTCAGTTTCCCCCAGTGGTGATATCTCACAAAACTCCAGTGCGGCATCATCACAATCAGGATATGGACATTGATACAGTCAAGATACAGAGCATTGCCGTCACTATAAGGATCTCCCACGTGCCACACCCTCTTCCCTCTAGCACCCCCCATTCTAATTCCTGGCAACCACTTATCTGTTCTCCATTTCTATAATTTTCTCATTTCAAGATTGTTAAATAAATAGACTCACACAATAAGTAACCTTTTGGAATTGGCTTTTTTCACTCAATGCAATTCTCTGGAGATTCATCCAGTTGTGCATATCAATAACTCATTCCCTTTTATTACTGAGCAGTATTTGATGGTATGATGTACCAAATTGTTTAACCATTCACCCATTGAAGGACATTTGTGTTGTTTCCAGTTTTTTTAACTATTACAAATAGTAACCTGTATTTGTGTATGTGTTTTTGTGTGAACATAAGTCTTCATTTCTCTGGGATAAACGCCCAGGAGTGCAATTGTTAAATGTTAGTGTTTTAAGAAACTGTGAAACTATTTTTCAGAGTACCTGTACCATTTCACACATTCCCACCAGCAATGTATGAGTGATCCAGCAAGGATATGGAAAAACTGGATCACTCATACATTGCTGGTGGGACTGTCAGACAGTATAAATACTCTGGAAAATAGTCACTAGGTTTTATTTTAGCCATTCTAATGACTACATAGTGATATCTCAATGAAGTTTTTTTCAATTATTTTTTATTGCAGTAGCATTGGTTTAGAACGTTATATAAATTCAGGTGTACGTCGTCATGGAAGTTTTAGTTTGCATTTTTCTAGTAGCTAATGGTGTGGAACATCTTTTCACGTGCTTACCTGCCATCTGTGTATCCTCTTCTGTGAAATATCTGTTCATGTCTTTAGCTCATTTTCTAACTGAATTTTTTTTCTATTGAGCTTTGAGAGTTCTTTAAATAATCTAGATATTAGTACTTTGTCAGATACGTGATTTGCAAATGTTTCCTCTCAGTCTATAGTTTGTCTTTCACCCTCTTAGCAGAGTCTTTCACAGAGCAAAAGTTTTAATTTTGATGAAGTCCAACTCATCATTTTTTTCTTTCATGCCCCAGTATGAATTATAATATAATTATAAGTATAATTCTTTCAGCCCTGGTATTTTGTATTTTTTGAGGAATGGGTCAATTTTATCTAGGTTGTCAAATGTGGATGTGTAAGGTTGTTCATAATGTTCTCTTATTGTCCTGCTGATGTCTTCAGGATGTGTAGTGATATTCCCTCTCTGCCAGCGGTAATTTATGTCTTCTCTCTTTTTCCTGTGTCAGTCTTTCTAGAGGTTTGTAAATTTTCTTGATCTTTTAAAAGAAGCAGTTGTTTGTTTCATTGATTCTCTCTAATATTTTTCTGTTTTCGATTTGGTAGATTTCTGCTCTTATCATTGTCATTTGCTTCCTTCTGCTTCCTTTGGGTTTATTTTGTTCTTTTTCTAGCTTCTTAAGAGAGGAGCTTAGATTATTGATTTGAGATTTTCTTTTCTAATATATGTAGTTATGCTCTAAATTTCCCTCTCAGCATTGTTTTAGCCATGTTCCACATAGTTCTGTATATTGTATTGCCATTTTCATTCAATTCAATGTATTTTTTAAATTTCCCTTGAGATGTCTCCATGGATTATTCAGAAATGTGTTGTATAGTTTTCAAGGATTTGGAGATTTTCCTGTTATCTTTGTTAGTGATTTCCAGTTGACCCACATTGGTCCCAAAACATACACTATGTGATTTAAAATCTTTTAAATTTGTTGAGGTTTGTTTCATGGCCCAGGATGTGCTCCATCTTGATATATGTTGCACAGGCACTTGAAATGAATGTGATTCTGCTACTGTTGGGTGAGGTGTTCTATGAATATTGATTAGATCCTTTTAATCAATGGTGTTGTCAAGTTCTTTTATATCCTTGATGATTTTCTGTCTGGTTGTCCTATTAATTGCTGAGAGAGGGGTGTTGAAGTTTCCAACTATTATTGTGGATTTGCCTATTTCTCCTTTCAGTTCTATCAATTTTTGGTTCACATATTTTGAAGTTCTGTTTTTTGGTACACAGACACACACACATTCAGGATTTCTATATCTTCCTGATGAGTTGGCCCTTTTATCATACAATGTTCCTTTCTGTCTGGTAATTTCCTTTTCTCTGAAGTCTTCTTTATCTGATATTAATATTGTCCTTTGATTACTATTTGCAAATTAATTAAAATTACAAGACTAATATATTTTTCCATCCCTTTGCTTTCAATCTGCCTATAGCATTGTATTTGAAGTAAGTTTCTTGTAGACAGCATACAATGGAGCCATGTTTTTTAATCCACTCTGCCAATATCTGTCCAGATTAAACATAAATCCAATCATTTACATTTAGTGTAATTCTTTATAGATTAGGGCTTTAAAGTACCATTTTATTTTTTTGTTTTCTATTCGTTCTCTCTCTTTGCGCTTCTATCTTTTTTTTCCTAGCTTCTTGTGAGTTAAGCAATTTTTTAGAATTACATTTTGATTTCTCTGTACTGTATTTGAGTATTATCTTTTTGAATAGCTTTTCCAGTGGTGTGAACATTATATATACAAAACTTACCCTAGTCTACTGGTGTTATTTCACCAATTCAAGTAAAGCGTAAAAGCCTTACCCTCCTTTACATCTGTCAACACTCCCTCCTTTATAGTTGTCTTAAATATTTCTTCCACGTAATACCCTCAAGGTCCATCCGTATTGTCACAAATGGCAAGATTTCAACTCTTCTTATGGCTGATTAGTATTCTATTGTATGTATATACATCTACCTATCTCACATATTCTTTGTCCATTCATCTAGTGGTGGGCACTTAGATTGTTTCCAAGTCTTGTCTTGTTAATTACTGCCGTTCTGACGGACGTGAGGTGATATCTCATTGCACTTTTGATTTGTATTTCCCTAATAATTAGCAATGTTGAACATCTTTTTATGTGCCTGTTGGCCATCTGTATATCTTCTTTGGATAAATGTCTTTTCAGATTCTTTGCCCATTTTTTAATTGGCTTGGTTTTTTTGTTGTGAGTTACACATAAAATAAGTCAGATAGAAAAAGCCAAATACCATATGATTTCACTCTTAAGTAGAAGGTAAAAATAACAACAACAAACAAACAGATAGATATAGAGATTAGATTGGTGGTTACCAGAGGGTAGGTGGGAAGTGGGGAGGGTGAAAGGAATAAAAGGACACACATGCGGTGACAGAGACTAATGTCCCTGGGTGGTGAACATGATGTAGTCTACACAGAACTGAAATATAATGAGGTACCCTGAAATTTATAAAATGTTATAAACCAATGTTACTCCAATAAAAAATAAATAAGGAAATGGAAAAAATAATAAACTTTAAAATTTAAAAAGAAATTTCCTCTATATACCTTTAGAACCACAGTGCTGTGATTTTTACCTCAACCATCAAACATAATGCAGAAGGCTCAAAAGGAGGAGGAAAGTCTACTTTGTTTCTTCCTATTTTAGGATACTGTGTTCTTTTCTCCTTCCTTGTATTTCAAGTTTTCTTCTTTTAACATTTCCTTTCTGTTTAGAGAATTTCTTTTAGCCATTTGTTAGAGTATGAAAGCTAGCGACAAATTCTCTCTGCTTTTCTTCATCACAGGATGTCTTGATTTCCCCTTCATTCCTGAAGGTTATTTTTACTACATATGCATAGCATTCTGGCTTCATAATTCTTTTCATTTTTTTTTTCAGTACTTAAAAAATGCTGTGCCACTTCCTTCTGGTCTCCATGATTTCTCATGAGAAATCCACTGCTATTTAGACTGTTTTTCCCCTATAAGTAAGGTAATAAGTAATTTCTCCCTTGCTACTTTCAAGATATTTTCTTTGTCTTTAGTTTTCAAAAGATTGACTATGATGTGTCTTGATATGCATTTCTTTGGGTTTATCCTGTTTGGAATTCACTCATCTTCTTGTATATATAGATTTATGTTTCTTACAAAATTAGGAAGTTGTTAGTAATTATTTCTTTGAGTATTTTTTGAACCCCACCTTCTTACTCCTCTCTTTCTGGGACTCCCATGACACAAAGGTTAGATCTTTTATTATCATCCCACAGGTCTCTGGGTATCCCTTTGTATGCTTGTTTCAGCCTATTTTCTCTTTGTTGTTCAGACTGGGTGATTTCTAATGCTCTACCTCCAGTTCATCAATTCTTTCCTCTTCTCCTTCCATTCTGCTATTGAGCCCATCCATTCAGTTTTTTATTATGGTTATTATATTTTCACTCCTAAAATTTCCCTTTAGTTCTTCCTTATATCTTCCATTTCTTTGCTGAGACTTTGCGTTTCTTTGTTAAGATTCTTATTTTTTCATTTGTTTCAAGCATGTTCTTAATCGCTCATTGAAGCATCTTTGTGATGGCTCTTTAAAATCTTTGTCAGATAATGCTAATATCTCTGTCATCGCTGTTGACATCTATTGGTTGTCTTTTTCTCATCCACCGGAACTTTCTGGTTCTTCGTCTGATGAGTGATTTTCAATTGAAACTTTACATTCTGCATATTATAAGACTCTGGATCTTACTAAAACCTGATGTTTTAACTGACTTCCTCTGACACCACTCTGACAAGGGAAAGAGAGATGCTACCTCATTACTCCCAGGGGTAATATGCGTGTAGAAGTCTAGATTCTCCATGTAACCTCCACGATACCAAATGGGAGATGCTCTTTGTTATCGCCAGATTGGAGTGGGAATTCTCCTCCCCACCATGCCTTACTCATACCTCCCTGTTTGAGAGAGGTAGCAGTACCTCATTACTACTCCCACTGGGCCTCCTCTGACACCCCCCAGTGTGGGAAAGAGACGTCTCATTACTGCCCAGCGAGGTTGGAAGTCCAGGCACCCCACATGGTCTCCACAGGTACTGTGATGGGGAGAGGGCTCATAACTGCCTGGCAGGGATGAAAGTTGTAGCTTGCTACTTGGCCTCCTCTGACACCACTCCCACAGGGGGCTGGGGCCTCTTGTTACACATGGGAGGGTAGAAGTCTAGGCTCCCCACTCAGCCTTTGCTGGTATGCGTGGGTCAGTTCTCCTTTGGTGTTTGGCTACAGTAAAGAGGCTATTTTCTAGAAGTTTTCTGTCCTGCTAGCCTGTCCCTTCCTTGTTTATCTGGGTAGAGAGAGTAGGCTTTTGTTGAGTCTTATTTTGTCTGTGCCTGTCAGCATTTCTGGGTTTCTGGCTTCTTCAGCGAGACACATGAAACAGAAAGAAAACTCAAGGAACTCAACACTTTATTGTTCTTTGGGTCTAGAGGTCCCTAGCCAGTCTGATATCTTCTCTCCACATTGCAGAATCTCTTTATGCTTTACTTACTATCATTTCTAGGGTTTTTACTGGACTTAGTGGAAAGAATAGGTCAAAATACATCTCAATCTACCCAGAAGTCTCGAGGTGTCCCTCATGGTTCTCCTTTAGAAATATTAAATTGCTCACATACTTGGCCTTAACTAGACATTTATATATTTCTTATTAACCTATTTACTTGACTTTACCAGAATTCTAAACCTCAAAACCAACAAAAAGTGAAAAAAAGGGGGAAAAACAAAGTCCTAGAAATTTTCCTGAGCCAGGAGAGTGTTAATGTTGCCACTTATAAAGAAAAAACCTCTTGAGAATTAATTCAGATAGAAACTGCTTATTTTTTATTTAATATTGCTGAAACCTCAATTCTACAGCATTCACTCAGAAATCCCAATTTTAAAAATAATCTTGCCTGCTCAACTTTTGGTTAGATATCGTTAAAAACTTCCCTACCTTTTCAAACAGTTGAGACACAGGAAAAGTATTCACCTCTTCTTGATGACTCAGATCCTACTTCTAAGCTGCTGGAGCAGCTTTGCTTTCTCTCCACCAGGCAACTGCCAGCTCTTAAAGCACTTCTTGGCAGCTGCCATTCCTGCATCCCTAGCCTGCTCATAACGTTCTGGGGGATGTGGAGATGAGATAACCATTTCTGACAGAGTTGTGAGTAGAGTAAGAGTCAAATGCTCGAGCTGAGGACACAAGTTCTATCATGCAACAAGTGAGGAATTTGACTCACAGGGGTTTCGATAATAATTTTAGTGCCACTAAAGTAACGGAAACAATTCAGCATTTTTAGCTATACTCTGGGTGGCTGAAGTTGCCAAACAAGTAGAAGCTAAAATTAAAAAAAAAAAAGGAAAGAAAAGGAGGAAGAAAGAAGAGAAAAAGAAAGAAAGAAAGAAAGTGTTATTTTGACAACCGTGGGTATACTGTTATCTTGCTGAAAATAAATTTCTGGAGTGTTGTTATGAACCAGATAGTACACTGAGTCCATTACAAATACTATTATTTTGAATATGTCCTACTTTGCAGAGTCATGGTAAAGAATATTATCCACATTTTTAAAATGAGAGCATTGGGGCTGGGAAGTTAAGTGAATTGCCTGAGGTCACACACATTGCAAGCAAAGTAGATGGATTAAACCCAGTTCTGCTCTTATCGTTTCCACTATGATGGTGTGGGGGTAGGGGGACACACAAAATCTAGTTAAGCACACAGCCAGTAAATCCCATGCTAAATGTAACATGGCTATGGAAAAGAGCTTCTCAGACTCTAATGGGCATACAGATTCCAGTTCAGTTGGTCTCAGAGAGGGGCTTATGGTTTCGTATTTCTAGTAAGGTCCCAGATTTTTCTGATATTGCTGGTCCACCTACTACATTTTAAATAGTAAGGCTCCAAAAGATCCACTACAATAATACGTAAAGGGCAAAAATATGGATTTGGTCTTTATTTGAAGGTATTTCAGGCAATTCATTGGTTTTTTTTCCCCTGGAAGAAATGCAACGTAGTCTTAAAAATTGCATGGCTGCTTCATTACTGATACTGAAACCAAATGGTAATGTTGACTTAAGGCAAAGAAAAATATCTCAGGGCACCTAAATGAATTAAAAAGACAATGTCTGAATATAAAAAGGAAAACTAATCCCTTACCTATTACCAGTAGTTTTCAATATTCTTTAGCTGCATTGACCGTAATTCCTAAATCAAAAGTCAGAATATACGATTTGACGGTTTAACAAGAGATTAAAAAGTGAAATTAGGATTTTGTTAATTAGAGTGACTTTTCCATTGAGATCTGGAATATCTCACTGTTAAATTCATGGAATAAACATGAAAATAAAACAAATATACACACACACAACACACACAACCATGAACACGTTATCTAAAATACTTTAGATTAAAAGAGATCTAAGGACCCAAGGATGCTTATATGCGAGCTGCTGTCCTGCTTTTTGAAGCTGCGATTTATATAAATCAAACAGTAACCCTCTGCATATCCATCTAAAAGAAAATATTGAGCCATTTGAACAACATATACCTAAATATGTTCCAAATAATTCTATTTTCCATGGTCCTGCCTCTAGTCTCTCCTAAGTAACACAAAATATTCCAGTCAGTTTGTCACAAGCACAATCTTGCTTTACTATTTAAAAAGTACATTTCCATTTCAAAAGCAAAATTTCAACCTTGACTTAAAGTCTCACCTCCTTCTCCCTTCCCCTCCACCCTTGTGGGGGAGCCTACAGTCAAGGAAGGGGGCTCTAGTTGGCTTTTGCTCCTTCCCCTCCCTAGCACTTTCTCCTGCCACACTCCCCAGGTTTGGAGCACATAGAGGATTCTAAAAGGAGAGGATGACAGGAGAGTTCTTTCTCAGCCAATTATGTCGTGAGCTGGTGATCTGGATTAGGCAGTTGTAAGAAGAGCCGTAAAATATCCAAAAGAGTGTCAACCTCAGAGACCCCTCTCACCTCTGCCCGTATTGTTAGTGGTCTCTCCCTGCAGCTCTCTAATGTGAAAGATGCCTTCATTTTCCTCCAGTCCTTCTACCTCCTCTACCTTCTCTTGGCAGAGACCTTTCAACCCTGCAGGCGCCATCTTGGTTAGGAGCTAAGATGACTCCCCACCAGCTCTCTCTTCTCATGATACTCATTTTGTCAGTGGAAAAAACTCACTCACAGAGAAACTCTGGGGAACAGGATATCCAGCACAGCCAACACCCCCTCCTACCTCATCCCCAGTTGATCCATGTGCAGCTGATTGGCTCATCTCTTACTCTTTAGATTTGTCAGAGAAGACTCAGATTCCAGAACGCTGTGACCAGCCCCCCCCAGGCTTGAGGTGAGGAGCAGGCATCTCCTCTCTTCCCTCTTTGTGAGGGGTACGGGTCTCACAATGCAGCACTGCATTTTCCAAAAACAGATATTCAAAAAATTATCTTTACTGTCCATTATGCTACCCTTTTGATACCCTGGATGTGGTGAAACATCTAACCAGCTCTTGATGTCTACTTTGAACTTCCTGTATACGACCTAGCACCTCCTTTGAAACTCGACATCCATTGTCTCCTGGTGCCTCGGCCAACATTCTGTTAACTATGCTAATGGGCCTCCAGAATCCTCAGGAGTACTTCTGAAATTTCTCCCAACTTCAAATCTTCTTCTCATGAGACAGATCACAGGACTAGTGTGGAACACTTCTTGTAAATACTTCAGTAGAAAACAAAAAGACTTGGTGAAGAAAATAGGAGCAGTATATATTTCCAAGTCTCTCTTTTCTAGTATTCCGTGAGACATTTTGCTTTATGCATTAATATATACTTTTTATATTTCAAAATGATTTGACAGCTATTCTCTACGAGAGAATGTCCTGTGACACAGCACTATTAGGCTAGAAAGCCTTCTGAAAGAATAAAATCTCTGAGTCTGAGAGCACTTGTATTTGTGAAGAGGAACTGATGGTTCTCACACTTGTGGGGGATGCCAGGTCCTGCACTGCGTTAAAGCAGCAGAGTGATGCCCTCGCTGGCCCTAAAACTCAAACGTCAGTGCCCCGAAGCAGTTAAGAGCAAGAATCCGTCATGTTCCGGACATAGGTTTAGTCACCAGTTCATACCTTTAGCGAGAGAAAAGAACATTGCCCACAAGTTGCTAATCTGTTAGATTGATCTACAGACTTTCCTCTTTGCTGAGGCACTATTACCTTCACACCTTGAGTGGGAAACCACCCCGAGACCAAGTCAGACCTGTGGGCAATAAATATCACTCCTCTTAGACTAAGAGTCAAAGACCTCGAGCCCAGGAGGAAACATTCTTAGAGCATCTGGTTTCACATTCAAAACGAGTAGGATCTCCTACCCGTCTGTTCTATGATGCTCTCTCGTCAAATCATTCATTTGGCTTTTATAGAGCAGGTTACATGTGAAGAAGATCACACACAAAATTAACAAGACAGGCCCCAAGCTTGAGGAGGTGACAGTGTAACAAGAGACACAGACATAGCCAAAGGTAGCAGCACACTGCTGCAGCCGACTTTGAGGTGGAACATATCGCAGCTCCATTTCTAAAGATGCAGTGACTTCCTCAGTTAAGATCCTTCGCCGCCAGAGCAACAGTGTCCTTGACCGTAAAACGGGGACAAGGAGTCATGAGAATGAAATGAGTTAATACTTTCAAATTAGCTAGGACAGTGTCCAGCATGCAATCAGTGCCTGACAAACATTAGCTCTTATTATTAGAAAGACTATGATAGGGAACACATGCCAAAAAACACTCTGGAAAGGCTGGTGTCCTTCCATTTCTTCATGAGTCTTTCTTTAGCCCACTTTCTTTCCCTCTACACTTTAGTTATGACCAGCTTCACTTTTGCCCTCCTCCTAGGAAGCTGGATGGCCACCCCAGCTCTGGCCATTCTCTCTGACTCCTATCCCTCCCGTCACTCACCACACTCAGACCAATGAGCACAGAGAACCAACCACTCTCAACACCTCACTCCTCTGCTCAGAAATCCAAGGGGCGTGTTACTGCCCAGAGACTAGATCTGTACAATTCCCAGAGAGAGGGAATCTGGGCAGCTCCCTTTTGCTTGTTACCTTGGTATACTATTAATAGAGCCTCTTTCCCCTTTTAGAAGTGTTCCAGTCTGGATAATAAATCAAGTGGTTGTCATATCAGTTATCAATAATGCTGCATAATAGACAAACCCCAAATCCAGTGCCTTAATAAGTTTTTATTGAGCTCGTGACTTTGAGGGCTGGTTGGGCACTTCTTCAAGTCTGGTCTAGACTCAACTAATCTGAGCTGGGTTCCTGCCCACATCTGTGACGTCAGCAGGAGTGTCGGCTGATGACTGGCTAATCTAGGATGGCCTCACATGTCTGCAGTTGTCAGCTGAGATGATGGGGCTACTGGTCCCTGTGTCTCTCATCTTCCACATTCTAGGCTGGTATTGTTTACTTAGTGGATTTTATGGACTAATTGTGTTCCCCCAAAATTCCTATGTTGAATCCTTACCCCCCGTTGTGATAGTTTTAGGAGGTGGAGCTTTGGGGAGGTTCTTAGGTTTAGACAAGGTCATGAGGATGGGGCCCCTATGATGGGATGTCCTTATAAGAAGAACAGAAGGCCAGAGTGCTGTCTCTCTCCCCACCATGTGAGGACATGTACCCCATCTGCAAGCCAGGAAGAGAGCCCTTGCTAGGAACTAAATCAGGCAGCAGCTTGATCTTGCACTTCCTAGCCTCCACAACTTGGAGGAATAAATGCCTGTTGCTTAAGCCACTTTGTCTTTGGTACAGACAATAGGTTACTTGGCAGAGTTCCAAGAAAGTTAAGAAAACTATGAATGGTTTCTTGAGGCCTGAGCTGGAAATCGGCATAGCATCACTTCCATCACATTCTATCAGCCAGAACAAGTTACGAGGCAGTGCAGAATCAAGGGGTGGGGAAATAGATTTCATCCCTTGATGGGAAGAGCTGGGAAATCATACTCCTCCCTACAGGGAGGAAGGAGAATTATGGCCATTTTTTCTGTCAATCTAGCAATGTCACCAAACTCAAAGAACCAGAAATAGGAGTTTTAGAGTCAGAAAGATCCAAGTTTGAAATTAGCTGTGAGGTCTCAGGAAAATGACTTAATCTCCCTAAGACTCTATTTCTTTACCCATAAAAAAGGGCTAGTAATTACACCAACATCTCATGGCATTCTAATGATTAAACAAGAAAATTCCCATAAGTATGGAGCCTGGATCTATTTAGCTGTTGGGTATTACAGTAGGTACTCAGTAAACTTCAGCTTTATAGATATTCTATGTAAAGTGCCTTCCAATGAAAAAATGTTTTAGTCTTTCAAGTGCTATATTTTATAAACAGGGATACCGAGTCAGTATAAGAGCAAGCCTCCAAGTCCTGGGTCCTGTCTGATACCATGCCACTATCCACGATTAATGGAATCTTACTAATATGAAGCTTACTTACTAAAACCATTGAGTAAGTATCCTTGCTTAAGTAGAGTACTTTAATGCTGCTTTGTCTGTTCATCCAAATTAATCTGTTAAGCCAGGCTTTCAATAGACCTGTCCATTTTATAGAAAAACCCTGGAAAGACAGCTTTACAACATAATCATAGAAGTGTCTCTATGGGATTTTGCAGTCCCAAGTAAAACCTTGGTCTCTCTTCTTTAACAGCCTGTCCTCCTTCTGTGACGCTGTAAAGAGTATGAACGGATGCTCTTGAATCTCTTTTAACAAACTTAAAATGTCCTCCAATATCCTGCATAAACCACATGCTGCCTTACCTACTCCTGGCCTTCCTGCACATAGCCACCAACATGATCATCCCAAATCAAAAATCTGACCATGTCAGGCCCAACCTTCCTGGGCTCTCAACGGCCTATGGCATAAAAAACAAGCATAGTCCTTCATGATCTGGCCTCTGCCCACCTCTATGCTCAGCAATGCCCCCACTGCCCCACCACGTGCTTATTTTAAGTTTGTTCTCTGTATACGCTATCTACACACACTGGTTAAGAGCATGGCTGCATGTGAATTCCAGCTCTGCCGCTAACTAGAATGTGACCTTGGACAAGTTACTTATTTTTCTGCATTTAGGTTCCTCACCTATAGAGTAGGAAAAATAGTAGTGTCTAAAATAAAGAGTTGAGAAAATTAAATAATTAGTAGGTATAACACACTTAGAATAGCGTCTGGAAATAAATATTATTTTAGCTATTCCTACTATTATCCAATATAATCATCATGAAATGATGCAGAATCATATTTCTACTTTTGGATGCAAAAACCTGGTGCACAGAAAGATTAAATAACAACATTAGCTAACAGAGATGGGATCTGAGCCCTGATGTCTCTGAAATCGGCATGGAATGCTGTCCACTCTGCCAGGCCTCCTCCTGCCCCCTCATCAGAGGGAACTGCCTACTCTGTTGTGAAAGAGCCAAGGCATCTCTCACCTCTGTTCCATTGCCTGGAAACCCTGCATCCCACCTCGGTCCAGCGAAGGCCTACTCTGCCTTCAGCATTCAGCACAAGTATCATTTCATCCCTGGGAGACTTCCAACCCTCTCCAAGTGGCTCAGGTGACTGCCTTGGTCTAAGCATGCCCTGCACTTTCCGCTGTCACAATCCATGCTGCGCTTTATCGCCGTTGCTTCTCTACCTCTATGCCGTGACATGCTTGAGGGTGGCAACCAGGACTTATTTACTCCCCTATCCCCTAAACAAATGAGTGCATAAGTGAACCTTAGTCGTGTCCTGTGGAAGCCTATGATCCCTGGCACTAGAAGGAGTAGCTGAGAGAACTCACGTAGGAAAAGGAGACACATGGTGCCTTGGCCTGGTCAATGGCCAAATGGGTAACCTCCAGTTTCTTTACCCACACAAAAGTGATAATAAAACACCACTTGTATGCATTTAAGGATTTGAAGGGGAGATCAAATGAGGAAAATGAATGGGACAGCCCATGACATCCATGGGAGATATTCACAAATGACATATGTTCTCTTCTCCCCCTCATGTCCTTACAGCTAATACCAGACTCAATATTTTCAGATATGCCCCAAGAGGACTTGAAATTAAGTCTGTCCCTTGTCCAGTAAAACCCTAGTGTTTGTGTTGGCATCTCTGTGCATACTCCAGGGAGCCCTGGCATGTGGTCATTGACTGGGAACTTCTGTGTGGAATCACCTCAACACAGAAACAAATATTGGGACTGTTTCTAAGTTTCCTCCAATGGACCCCCTTAGCCTTGAATTTACAGTAACAGAAGCACAGCCCGTGGGAGGACCCTGAAGGTCCAAGAGTCCAGACTCTACATGACTCCGTCTGTAGAGGATCCAACTGAGAAGCAGAAGTGGGGTGACTTGGGGCTGGCCCCGTGGCAGAGTGGTTAAGTTCACGCGCTCTGCTGCCAGTGGCCCACTGTTTCATTGGTTCGGATCTGGAGCGCGGACATGGCACTGCTCATCAAGCCACGCTGAGGCAGCGTCCCACATGCCACAACTAGAAGGACCCACAATGAAGAATATACAACTATGTACTTGGGGAGCTTTTGAGAGAAAAAGGAAAAAATAAAATCTTTAAAAAAAAAAAAAAGAAAGAAAAAAAGGAGTGGGGTGACTTGCCCAAAGACACACTTGGCCTGGAATGCTGAGATTCTAAGACATGTGGGGTTTCCATTATACATGTCTCCCACTTTCTTTCCTTTTAGAGGGTAATGTCTGGAATATCTTTGTAAATATTCAAGTGTGTTACCCCAGCTAGAGAATAGAGCAAGACATTAACACAGACCCACACTGTACTTGCTTCCTCTCCTTCCCACAATCATTCTGTCTCCAGACAAAGCTGCTGATTCACAGCTAAAGAAACAGGGAACCATCAAATGACCTGTCAGAATCACACAGCTCGTGAACAGTGATGCTGAAACCGGAGCCCATGGCTTCTGAACTAGTCCAGTGCCTTGTACTTTTCATGTGCCCCTCACTCAATGTAAACAGCACATTGGATTTTGTGCAACAGTGCCTATGGAAAGCTGAAAAATAGCCCCTGACAAGATGTTCATGTCCTAATTCCCAGAGCCCATCAACATGTTATGTCACATGGCAGGGGGAACTAAGGTTGCACATGAAAGTAAAGTTGCTGATCAATGGACCTTAAAATTAGGAGATTACCCTGGATTATCGGGATGTGCCCAATGAATGACAAGAGTCCTTAAATGTGGAAGAGGGAGACAAGAGAGAGGCTCAGAGTGATGCGACCTGAGAAAGACTTGAACCCACACTGCTGCATTTGAAGATGCAGGAGGTGGCCACAAGCCATGGAACGTGGGCAGCCTCTGGAAGCCAAAAAGGCAAGGAAATGGATTCTCCCACAGAGCCTCTGGAAGGGCCATAGCCCTGCCCACACCTGAATTTTTGCCCACTGAGACCCATTTTGGACTTCTGACCTCCAGAACTATCAGATAAAAAAATTGCATTAAGTTTTTGGCAATTTGTTACAACAGCAAATAGAAAAGTAGTACAGTGTGTAAGTGCAACTAGCATTTCCCAAGGTCACTCCAACGGGAAGGACAAATGGGTACCATCAGTATGAACGTGTGTTTTGTTCATTCTTTCTCTCCACTTGCTGGAGAAGGAACTTCAGCCTCCGGACTCCATTCCTTCTACCTTGTTGCTCCTGGTAGTTCCCCAGGAGTGTTTTACATAAGCATATATGTAAATGATCATCACGAGGCCCAAATTCTTCTTGTTCTCCTCTAGCCCTTTACTGATGCCTACTCCGAAGGCTACCCATGGCTTCTCTGCCCTATGAAGTCACTTCCCTTGCACCCACTCCCTGTACTTGGGCCACACCACCCTGGCCTCTCTGCACTTAGATGTCACACTGACCACATTGGTCCCACCAAGACATTGGAGCCCCTGATGCACCCAAGGGAAATTTGTTCCCTCGAGTCTTCCATCCACTAGAGTCCAGCCCCTCCTCCCTAAGCCTCTCATCCAACTCCCCATGGGCTCATGTCCAAGAACAAATCTGCACAGCAAATACCATCTGATTTAAGATGCCCTGCTTTCTGACTCCAGCAACATTTGCGTAGATCAAGCGTCTATGCCAGGCTCCACTCCATCTGGCTGCGTTTACTGGGAGTTCCCTCCATTCTCATGGGACTAAGAGGTCTCAAATCCAGATGGACATGTTTAGGGCTGAATTTACGAAAAGTAAGAAAATCAGCGGGGACCGAGTCTGCTTTGGTTTATATGTCCCGCAAACCTACTCTGTGCTTGGCATTTTACCAGACACTTTATAAAATTGTGTCATTTATTTTTCCCAGTTCAGGGAGCTGAGCTTCAGAGAGTTAACTCTCCCCCAACCCCACAACCAGGAAGCATCGTGCCTAGAATGTCGAGCACAGGGAGCCTCGACCCTATGGATACAGAGGCTCCGCCTGTACCAGCTGCCCTGGGCAGAGATGTCATATCCTGGAACAAGGGGCGGGTATGCTGTCCTAACAGCTGCACCCTGCCCAGCCTGGGGGGGGCAGACACAGATCCCCTCCAGCATATGGTGGATCAAGGTGCAGGGAGGGAGGGGACTGAAGGCAGTGGCACCCCCAGCGGCTCAGGGTAGGCAGCTGACATCAGCCGGTAATAAAAGAATTTATTTTTAAAACTGCATGAAGAAAAATTAAACTTGCAGTTCATCATTTTGTATAAAAACAAATCAGGAGTGAAAATGTACATGGTTCCAAGTTATTTTATTCTGAATTTATTTTAAATGCCAATGACAACAGAATAGCTCTTTTAGGTGAGTCATTTTACAAAACAGAAAACATGATTTCCTGAAATGGCATTTTACAGAAGCTTAAAGGAAACCACTATCTGACATGAGAAAGATGGATGCAGCTAATTCTGTCCACTTGGGGGTCTCTCTCTCTTCTCTAGCTAACTCCGCGTTCCTCCTGCAAATCTCATTGAAGCTGTGACTTCCTCAGAGAGGTCTTCTCTGGCCACTCCTCATTTTAAATGGATCCCCCCATTATAGGTGCTCAGAGAACACTGCACTAGCTCTTCATGGCACTTCCTGAAATTGTACTAGTTATTCTGTAGGTTTCATGCGCCAGGCGCTTAGAACACATTGAAGTGCAGACCCAGACGTGACCCTGCTCAGTTGGAGCTTTCAGTCTAATAGGGGGAGTGAGAGAGCTTCTGTGTCTCTCTCAATCAATTATACTAAGAAATGCAGAATTCCTGAAAACAATGCCCTTGAGGCAAGAGCTATGAGAGGACTTAGCAGGGGCTATGGGCAAATCATTCTTAGACATTAAACAAACACCTGAGTGTAAGTCTCTCCTACAAGTCTGTTTTGTTCACTCTGTGTATGGCCCCCATCCGTTGACCCCGTGTTGGGCACATATTAGGTGCTCAATAAATGATTATTGAAACACTTAATGAAGTGGAAAGCAGCCCACTTCTGACATATGGGCTAGTGGAGTAGCTAATGCCGGTGGCTGTGGATTCAAAGCTGAACCCAACAGGTCTAAAAGATAAACCTTTGGACTATTATCACTAACAATCTCGCAAAGCACGTGGCAACTCTCATCCTTGAGGTGATTCCAAATCTGATGGATCATTTTCAGGCTTCAACTTAATTGCTCTCTGGGATGGGTTGGGTCCTGTTGACATGACCTCCTTGAAGAAACGCACCTGACGTGACATGCGCTTCTGCTGGTGTTCTTCATCTCTGGGCAGTCCTTCTTACAGTCTCTTTTGGCCTGTTTCTAAGATGCTGGTTCTCCTCAGGCTCCTCTCTCTATTCTGCTCAAGACCCACAGGTATCAAGTGAGAAGAAAACGCTCAGCTGCTCGTCTAGATGAGGGTTCAATTTATTATTTTGCTTAACAAGCACATGTACAGCAATGACTAAGTTCTAGGTGCTATTCTAGGTGTTTTATAAATAATAATTCATTGAGGGCTAATAACTTCCACAACTTAGGAGTGAGGTCTGGCTAGAAGCAGAATTCCACTCTCATATCTAAGAAATGGTGGTGCCAGGAAGTGGTGTTGAGAGGACTTTGGCCACCCACAAGCTCCTCCAAACCTCCTTCCTTGAAAAATAGTCAATTGTCCC
This sequence comes from Equus asinus, assembly GCF_041296235.1. Taxonomy (NCBI): domain Eukaryota; kingdom Metazoa; phylum Chordata; class Mammalia; order Perissodactyla; family Equidae; genus Equus; species Equus asinus. The sequence goes on from NC_091792.1 coordinate 154,217,525, forward strand.
TATCACTATTCTATAAACACAGCTGTAAGAAGACCCTAGTCACCACTTCCATCCAGATTGGTGCCTCTCAGCCCCTCTCTCCAGATGCCGATCCCCACTGTAGTCATCCACCACGTGCACATATCATCCCAGGCCCATCTCCCAAGTGCCTCCAGCACCAAACATCCAAAATAGGACTATCTTCCTCCTCCCTGCTGCCTCTTCTGTGCTCCTGTGGAGCCATCTAACCTGGCCTCCGTTCTTGGCATCTCCCGCTTCTTCACCTGCATGGCCCATCAATTCTAAATCTACTTCTTGTAGGTTTCCCAGGCCATCTTGGTCTCTCTGCTCTTCCTGCCTGCACCATCATTCTGTCCTCACAATCTGGACAATTGTGAAAGTCTCCCCACTTGTCTCTTTGCTTTGGGGGCCACTCTCTCTTCTCTAACTACAGATCTTCTTCCTCATACCTCCTCAAAATGGCCGCATGGAAATGGAAATGGAAATGGGGTCACACCACTCCACTATGTAAAATTCTTCAATGGATTTTTGCTGTCTTCAGAATAAAGCAGGGAAGTCTTTACCTGGAAAGGACAAGATAAATACATTGACATGTCTAGCCTCACCTCTTGGCACTTGTGTCTTCACACCTGTGTGCCACAGGCATCCCAAGCTGCAGGTCTCCGTCCCTGCCTTGCCTTCTGGGTCCTCTTTGCCTCTGAATAGGCAGCTCTCTCTGCATGGAATGTTCTTCCCACTTCCTCTGACTGGTTAACCACTTCTTCTCCCACTAGCTGGATGGTGTTGGATAGCAGCTAAGTGTATGGACTATGAAGCCAGTCTGCCTGGATTCAAATTTCAGCTCACATACCTACAGGGTGACCTCATGTTACTCCCCTTTCCATGCCTTAGTTCTCCCATTTACAGAACGGGGATGATAGTAACCTACTTCACAGAGTTATTGTAAGGACCAAACGAGCTAATGTAGGTAAAGCCCTTATTACAGTGACCCATGGCAAGTACAGTGTGAGTTTGTATTTTGATCAACTCCTGCTTATTACCAGGTTCACTCCCAGACCCCTTATACACATCTCTCTTTTTTCATTCACCAAACAACCTCTCTGTTTATGTTTAGTTTCTCACCTCACAGTGAGTTCCTTGAGAGGAGGGACTAGGTTTCCTTCACCCTTCCCACGTCGAGCACAGAACACAGCAAGGATCAGGACTTCAGCGAAGATTTGCACTGGCAGCAAATAATGCTGGTTTTCAGCTGTGTTCGAACACTCACAACTGGGTACAGAGGGATGAGGACACGCACATTTAATATAGAACTTTCAACCACACTGAATAGGAGAGAGGCAAGGGAGGGAAGATTTTCAAGGAGAGGATTTTGGTTTACGTCCAGAGGCAATAGATTCAACCAAGCCTGAAATAGACAATGTCTGCTTAGAAAATCTGTAGCAGGATTTTAAGCATTTCCTTGTCAAAGTATTGACAAAGAAATGAAAGAAATGTATCTTCCTCAAGGCCAGAAATGTTGGATGGTGATAGCCCCCTGGACATCTTTATAGAAGAAATGGAAGAATTAATTGAGGGCTTAGAGAAATTTTGAGTCGACAATGTTTGAGAGCTGGTAAAACATTTTAGAGGCACAGAAGGTGATCATCAAGTTAAAATCATCACAATTTGCTGAAGTTTTTTAAGCAGTAAAAGAGTTGGAGGATTTAATTTCTAAACACAAAGCCTCTGTGTAATCGTATATATATCATTGTATATATGTGTCATAATGGTTTTTGCATATTCCTATTTGCCATTGTTTGCATAAAACCACGTTTCTTATGACGGACATAGAGAGATTTGTGTGTAGTTTTCCCCACCCATGCTGTTGGCTTCCCAACTCATGTAAGAACCTAAGTTCTTTTAAGAGCCAACTGTCCTGAATGAGGGATGGAACACATGGCTTGGAGTCAGAAGGTCTGACCTCCAACACCACCACTGCATTCAAGCTGCATGATCAACAACTCACCTCGTTTCTCCAAGTCTCAAGGTTCCTTACCTGTAAAATTAAAAATAGGACCTACTCGCAAGCTGAGTTCTGATGTTTGAATGAGGTAATGAGTGTTAAGTTTTCGGAGACTGTGAAGCACTGTGAATGTATAATAGGAACCCATCTGAGTGTCTCATGCAAAATACTGGATAATTCCAGGGTCTCTGTAAAGTCACCACAGACATTTATTTAGCTTTGGAGTTAAATAGGCTTGGGTTCCTTTTCAGGCTGCACCTACTAGCTATTTTTTTTAACCACATGACATTCAGTTTCCTGCAGAATAATCATAACAATGTCCTAGCACTTACTGAATATTTATGATGTTGCATGCATTGAGTGGACTATCTCATTTAATCGTCATTGCAATATTCACTTTCTTTCTAGTCCGCACCTTTGCCCCATCTCATGCTTTAAATTCCATAAGTAGACATTCTTCCCTTTGCCAAACTGGTTTCTTCTCTAATCCCTATTGAAATGTAAATACTTTATACATGAGTGTATTAGTCAGGATTCTCCAGAGAAACATGTACATATTTAGAGGGGGGAAGAGAGAGATTGAGACCCCAAAGGATTGGCTCCAGTGATCACAGAAGCTGTCAGCAAGAGGGAGAGCCCCGGGAGAGTGAATGTGTAGCTGCAGTCTGAGCTCAAAGGCCTGAGAACCGGGCGAGCAGATGGTGTGAGCTCCAGTTTAAAAGCTAGCAGGCTTGAGACCCAAGAAGAGCCAATGTTTCAGTCCTAGTCCAAAGTTCCGGAAAAGACCAATGTCCCAGCTGCAACAGTCAGGCAGGCAGAGTTCCCTCTTCCTCAGCCTTCTTGTTCTAGTCAGGACTTCAAATTAGATAAGGCCTACCCATCTTCGGGAGGGCAATCTGCTTTACCCACCACCTGAGCTAACATTCCACTGTCGTTCAGCTCTGGTAAGGGTTTTAATTCTGAGTAAAAATCTACCTCCTTCAGCTTCTGCCTCCACAGCCCTTCTTATACCACAGAAATCAACACAAAACAATCAACCCTTCCATAGATGTATGTCCTGTTCCTGTCTTCTGGGTCCAGTTTGATGATCATGATGGTAAAAATGATGATGATACTTAATTATAACTTTTTTAAATTCCTATTACATGCCATGACCCTTTTATAATTAGCCTTATTTTATTCGCACAACCCACAAAAGCTGAAACAAAGTCTCCATTTTCCAAACGTGTAGACCAAAATTTAGACATGGTGAACAGTTTGCTCAATGTTCCCAAGATACTGAAACCAAGTTGGGTTTTGAAACCATTTCTGTGTGATCCTCTAAGTCCATTCTCCACCTACCACATCAGGTAGCTTTGCCAAAAAGGAGCCAGCAGAGAGAAAATTAACTGCAAATTTATCCTGTACACACCCAGTGGCCGTGCTAACTACGTGAAGAATGCGCTTGAGAATGAGAAGCCATTCTTGTTAGACCCTTGAAGTTGCAGAGTTAATTATTTTGGGGAAAGGAGGCAATAATTATTTTCTCCTTCACAAGTTCATTCATTGCTGTAACTTTGTTTTCACTGCACTTGTACTTGCGTATACCACCAGTAGCTTCTTTTGCTCACCAAGAGAGATGATGAACTGAAATTTCTCAGCTACTCCAACACTAACTCTGCAGGGACCTTCCTAATCAAGTCAACTGTGCAGACTTTTATAAAACTGTCTTAGCTGTCAAGGAGTCTCTACCTGCTCAGGCATCCATGTCCCCAGACTTCAGGTGTTAAGTGAACCATGCTAAAGCTCAGCAATTCCTCATGGGGGACTTTGGGTGGGAGCAGGCGTGGGGCCAATGTCAGTGAGATTACTGCCCTGAATTTCTGTGGTGGCTTCTAGTGATTCCAGGTACATAACTGACTTTTCTTGAATGGGCTTTAAGATTTCTTTTGCAATCATATGTGTCTGGAATAAACCACCTGTGGCAGGAAATATGTCATAGGTTGAGGGATGATAGGTGGGTTTGCAAGTCATAGGTAGAGATTTCTCAGTTGTTCCAGGCAAATAGGATGGCAAGTGTTGATCACACACCCTGCCCTGCTTCCTCAGTTCACCCTAGACTAGAGCACTGGTTCTCAGACTGCAATGTGCATGAGAATCACCAGGAGAGCTTGTTTAGAATGTACAGCCCTACATCTGAAACCCAGAGATTCTAATCATAGGTCTGGCATTGAAAATCTGCATTTTCAACAAGTGTCCCAGTGATCCAGAGAAAACACTGTACTCCAATTATAGAGGAAACTTGTCTGAACCTGGTTCCCCAGAAAACAGAGCTTAAGGCATTAATGGTCAACTACTTTACTAGAAAATTTGTCCCTAGGGAAGCTGGAATGAAGGCAAATGGTAATGTGGCAGGTTAGGAGGAAGTGTCAATATGAAGAGATGACGCTGAGCTGGTTGAGCATTTTGTATCGTCCCCAAGTCATTGTTCCATCTCACAGTCTCATGGTGCTCTCATCCTAAGATCTTCTCAAGCCACTGTGTCCTGGACAGTCCCTTTGGTGTGATGGAAGGGAAGAGTTTATCTGCCAGCTTATATTTCCCACTGTACTTCCAGTTGTTTTCTGCATGGGCCCAAGTGAGTCTTGCAGCATCTCATGCTTCAGCAGCGACTGGAGCGCTCAGGGTTGGAGACAAGAGACTCAAGGTGTGGATATCAGCCTGGGTGCTGGCAGAGTGTGAAGTAGATGTGGAGTAGACGCAGCAAGGGGCTGACAAAGCTCATGTAGACTGTGACTCTAGCCGAGCTGGGTCCTGACGGATGGCCAAGAGGACCTGTGGCGACACAAAAACCATCCGATATTGACTTCTTTTTTACTCCATCTACTTGGAGAAGAAACTTTGCGGACAAGAACAAAATGGAGTCCTCAAAGACAAATCATAGGGACTGAACTCCCTGTGGGCTGATGAATGAAACTCGGAGCTGGAAACTCCTGTCTTCTCTCTTCCCCACATTCGCCTGTTTTGGAAGATGGACTGGAGAACGACACGCCTGGAAAACTGACCTGGACCAGACCGGGAAGGAGAAGGAAGCAAGCCTTAAGGATGTGACCTGGGGGAGAGGGCTTTATTCCACCTTCTTGTCACTCACCTCTGTCATGATAAGATCCTGACAGCCCTGCAGGGCCAGCATGGGCATAAAGAGAAGCAGGCACAGAGCAGGCAATGGAGTTTAGTCTAGGAGGAAAAGGGGAGTGCTGAAGGGCTTCCGCGTTAGTCAGGCATGAGTTAGGTCAAGTCCAGACTCAGCTACTTTCTGGTTTTGTGACATTTAAACTCTCAGACTTCAATCTCCTTCCTTTTAAATGGAGATAATGCCCACCCTGAGAAATAGTGGCAGTGCTGACACGAGATACTACATGCACAGTACCTGGGACTCAGCCAGTGTGAGTGCCCTCCTTCCTTACCCACTGGCCTAAGGTGTAGTCTAAAGGTGTCGATACAAGCCGAAGACCTACACTTGGTCCAACCTGGTAGGATAAAAATTAAATAGAACTTAGAAATCTTGTATGAGTCAGCAAAAAAGTGGAGTGCATTTGACTGTGCTTATGCCGTTGGTGCTTATGCTGCTCAAAAGGCTGACATGGCAATTGAAGGGTCCTGGGGGATGATTCAGGTATGGGTCCTAGGAATGGTTCCCCCACCTCTACCACAACCAATAGCAAAAGTTGAGGAAGCTGGGGCACCATGTCCAGAAGACAGGGCAGACTTTGTGTTGAAAGGCCTACAATATTTGAATTCATTATCTCAAGTGCTATTTAAACAGAAATCACAGCTGCTATTCATAGGATCTCTGACCATCAGTGCTTCAAGATGGTTGAAAGCTATGGTCTCCCCCTGGCTATCATATTTGCATTCCTAAAAAAACTCAGATGATTTATTTAAAAATTACATTATAAAAACATTGTTTCAATGAGGATAAAAGGGTGTTTGGAACTAGAGATTTGTGGACATTCATACTCACACTGTGGAAATTGTTTTTCTACAGGACTTTCCAAAATAAGTGTGTTTCCAAGTTATAAATGTATGGCTCCTTTCCTAAGGCTTCACTAACAAGTACCACAAACTAGGTAGCTTACAAGAGACATGTATTCTCTCACAGTTCTGGGGGCCAGAAGTCCTAATCAAGAAGTCAGCAGTCCATACTCCCTCCAAAGCTTCTAGAGAAGGGTCCTTCCTTGACTCGTCCAGCTTCTGGTAGCCCGGGCGTTCCTTGGCTGTGGCAGCAGAGTGCTAACCTCTGCCTCCATCTTCATGTGGCCCCCTTCTCCCTGTGCATCTCTGTGTCTTCACATGGTGTTCTCCCTTCTGGTGTCTCTCTTCTTCTTTTGAGAACACCATTCATATCGGACTGGTCACCACCCTAATGACCTCATCTTAACTTGATTATGTCTGCAAAGACCCTGTTTCCAAATGAGCTCGCATTCTGCTGTTCTGGCGGCTAAGACCTCATCATATCTTTTTGGAGGACGTAGTTCCACCCATAACAGACTCTAAAACCAAAACATCACTGAACAAATCCAGTCTTTAATTACACCTAACTTTTGCCCCTGAGTCTTTTCTCCCATCAACACCATCAGAATCACGTTGCTTTTTACACATGCTCATCTCATTTACACCCATTGTTAAGATACACCAGGTTCCAGGAGAGCCAAATAAAGCAGCAGTCTCACAAGCCCAACAGCTTCCCCGACAGCCCAGAATTGGGGCTGCTTCCCATCTGAAATTCTGCTAGATACCCAACAGGCCTGTATTGAAAATCCCGTCCTCTAATTAATCGATTAGAATACCCTCAATCCATAATGGGCAATCTCTCAGTACAGGAGGTCATGCCTTCATCTGAGACCTAATATTAAAAATATTTAATTTTAATATTCCAATTATTTGGCATAAACTGAGAAATCTATTTAACCCTTTAATTTCTCTTTTCCGTCTGCAAATCTATAAAGCTGAGCAAGTGCTGTTCCAGGTACTGGGAACAGAGCATAAACAAGATAGATAAGTCCAAGCCTCATGGAGGTTGTATCATTCTATTAATATTCATTAAGTTCGTACTATGTGCCCCTGCGTGTTCTACATGGCAGACTTCAAGAGGGACAACTCCCCCCCTCCCAGTGGAGTGTGTGTTTCAAGAATTTTTCCTTCTTCTCTCCTTAAAATGCTTTAGAATTCTTTCCTCCACATTTTGCATTTTTATAACCTTCTTCTTAGGATCCTAGTTGTTATGGACTGAATGTTTGTGTCTTCTCAAAATTTATATGTTGAAATCCTACCCCAAACTGTGATAGTATTTATGGGTGGGGCTTTGGGGAGGCAATTAGCATTTCATGAGGTCATGAACCGTCCCAAGTGGATTAACGCCCTTATAAGAACTCACGAGGGAGCTTGTTTCCTCTCTCTGTTCTCCACCCTGCAAGGACACGACGGGAAGTTGTCAGTCTGCAACCTGGAAGAGGGCCCTCACCAGAACCTAGCCTGATCTCAGACTTCCAGCCTCCGGGACTGTGGGAAACATCTCTGCTTTGATCGGCCTCCCAGTCTGTGGTGCTTTGTTAGAGCAGCCTGAGCTGACGCGGACACTAGTCTTCTCAGGGCTGTGGTAAAATCTCTTTTATACAATAAAAGGTATCTTTATCTTTTATACAATAAAAGATTTTCAATGTGTGATCATTAAGGAGCCATGATCCTACCACCTCAGAAAACCCCAGAGTCACAGAAGGTTCCCATTACGGGGACAGCAGCATGGACCGTGTGAAGAACTCCAGCCTTACGATCCGAGTCACAGGACCGCCAACTTTACTACTTCTGTGAACTCAGTCCTGACTTTAAGCTTCACTGTGCCTCCGTTTCCTCTTTTGAAAGATGGAAAAACTACTGGCTAGGACAAGGGGCCTGAAGGTTAGAGATCCAACTTTGTCGTTGCTCAATGGTTACCAGCTATGGAATCCAGACAAGACTTGTAATTTAACTTCTTTGAGTCTCAAAAATCATGCTGAGCGGCAGGCACTTTATAGACGACAATCCAAATGAGGAAAGGCAAAGTTCAGGCAGAGTCTGAACATTGTGTTTATTCTCCTTATACCAGCTATTATTATTCATATCTGCCGTAAAGGGAAGAGAGTAATTTTGGTTTTCTTCTCCTTCCTCCTAGGAAAGAAAATATTAAAAAGAGGAAAAGAGAATGAAAGAGAGAGATCACAAACCCAGTCCCTACTAAAAAGCCAAAGGTCCAGCTCCATTTCAGGTGTTAAGCTTGGCTTCCTTCCTCTCATCCTCTGAGTCCTGCCTAGCCACTCTCTGCCCCACACGTTGTTAATCACCTGTGCTAAAGGAGGCCTATGGGTCCCTCAACGGTGTTCGTGCTGCTTTCTTTTTTCTTAATCCTATTCTCACTTCAACACCTGAATTCAACCAATGTGATGACAGATGGTGTGGGGCCCTTTGCCCTGCCAATTTAGCGACCCTGGCGATGGTTCAGCCTCTGAGTGGCAAGGGAGTGATTTTGCTCACTTGGTTTAAAAATACCACAGTGTTTTTAACCTCCGAGAAAAGTGTTTGGCAAACTACCCATAGCAGATTTTTCTGTGTATATAGATGATGTCACATCTCCAGCCAGTTTTGTCTAAATAAGGCTTTGCTCAAAATGAATGGCTAGCTATGGCTGCCATTTAAATGTAGAATTGGGAGCCATAGCTGTGCTGGTCTGGAAAGAGATTTGGGTAAAAGGCTAAAACTTGGGCCGCTGTCTTGGTTCTTTCCCCAACTTACCATGGTAGTTGGTCACTTCTCCTCGGAAGGACTCTACTTCCTCATTTGAAAATGACAGGTTTAGTCTACAGTCAATTCAGTTCAACTATTGGCTGGATGATACAGGATGGGTTCTTGGTCTTGCAATGGATTCCAAGATGAGAAACAACTACAGCCACCCGCAAGGAATTTATAATTTATTAAGACATAAATACCCCCAAAGTTCATCTCTACCTCAGGAAACTCTCCTGGGGTTCCTTCTACTTAGAAATCTCTTCTCTCCAGAGTTACACCTGACTGGGTCCTTTTCATCACTCAGGCCCCAGCTCTGAATAAATACCACCCCTGCTGATTTTCAACCCAAGACCACCTGATATAAAGAAAGCCCACCCCACACGTCCCAGGCACTCTCTGTCCTATTATCCTGTATCATCCCTTCATTACACAGTACTTTCTCTTACGTATTTCTCTATCACTGGGATTTTACTACGTACGGTAGCCTCTGCCACTTCCTGTTCCCATGGCCTTGGTAGGACAAAGGCCACTAATGTTCTGGAGTCTGCAGGGTGCCACAGCTGGGAGGAGACATATGGAGATGGTGGGGACGAATGCATCTATCACCAGTGTGGTGAGAACTTGGTGACTGAGACTCTGCTTTTTCAAATGGGTAATAGCAATAATGATACCAACATGGGAGCATCATTGCAATGATTAAATTATGCGTTTAAGCAAAGTGCCTAGAACCACGCCTAGCATATATGGAGGTCTTAATTAATGTTTGCCCAACGAGGCCTTTCTGGGGAAAGCAGGGTGAACTGAGCAAGGAATTGGTATTTAATGGATATTCGCTAATTGATAAACCACCTATCGTTTCTGTGAATAAAGAATTAGAGAAGTCCAGGGAATATGAGCAGAGATTTTAAGGAAAATTTCTGCATTTGCTTATCACACTCACCACTGTGATTTCCAAAGAACTTAAATGGCTACAACAAAACTCAGCTAGGAAATAAATCCAAAGGTTGGGAAGCTTGTTATGCTCAGAATGGCTCTTCGCCTCTGACCTGTGAGCTCTTACGCTGAGCCCTGGATCTACCTATCTTAGGGTCTGCCTTCTTGTAGGATGTGTTAAGGTGCTTGGACAAGGAAGTGGGGGATACCCGAAGACCCCTTATGGAAAGAATGGAATTCTATGGGAACAACCCCATCTGCTATAGTTCCCCAGACGTGACCGGATGGGTTTGAATGTCAACTCTGTGTATTTATGGAGATTTTCCCCAAGAGCTCCTTCTTAGAAGTCATGAAAATTTTCCAAATGGTAGGGTAGACCCAGGTGATATTGAGCACATCTGAAATCTGGCTGAGGACATGACAAGCTCATGCCTGGATTCCCCTTTCAAAAGTGCTAGTGTGATGAGAAAGAGGGACCACAGCTAATCGGAGGAGGCTCATAACGTGTTTCCTGAAGGAGAGAGGATATGAGCTGAGAAGGGAAAAGCAATTAGCGTGAGGTGAGCCCCTCTCAGGGGCCTGGAGTCAAATTGCCTGAAGCACTGATAAAAACAGGTGCTAAACTATAATAAATCAGAAAGGCTGGTGTTAATTAACCCAGGCCTCCACACAGGAGCTCTCATATAATTTGTAAAAAATACATGGATTTTGATCCACTGCAGGAGACAGTACCCTCAACTAGGAACTGAGGAAAGAAACCATACACCTACCGTGATGGTGTTGAACACTTGTATTTGGGAAGTGAATGTGTGTGTAAACTGAATGGCGTAACCCCAGGGCTTGACAGCATCCTGAGACCAGCAATGTGACAGGAACCTGAACTTGGAAGTCACCACGGCCTGAAAGGATGAAACAAAATACTACACAGTATTGAAATACTGGCCCAGGATCAGTGATTATTTTTATCACCTAAATTATTTTTTTGCGAAAAAATTGAAAAAGAAAACTGAGGAGAGAGCAAGAACATTAGGAAAGTGACAAGGCTAGGTCAGGCTTTGCTAGGTCAGGCTTTGCCGTCTTTTTATTTTTCCTCCAACACATGGCCTTGGCTTTAGTGAGAAGTTAATCAGGAATCAAATTGGTTTCTGCATAGAATGTTTATTCATCAGAAATCAGTTTCTCTGGGGAAAACTGGGTGATGGGTCCTCCACAGGATCTCTCTATACTGTTTTAGCAATTTCTTGTGAGTCTTTAATTATTCTAAAACTAAAAGTTTAAAAATAATAAAATATTTTTTAAAGTATAGGTAAAAATTCGGTTTCTCCTCACATGCACTCAATTCAGAGAAGGTGAAAAAATATTTGAACATCTGTCGGAATGGGTTCCAAGCTGTTGACATGTAGTTATGCCTGTATCTTCTTATCGACCTGTATATGCAAGATAATTTTATCATTTCACACACTGAAAAATGCTATGAGGTTAGTAGTGTCACACTCCTCTTTAAAGGTGAGAAACGAGAGAATCAGTTCAGTTAGATAACTTGCTGAAATGCATTCAGTACGTGGGGCGAGGAGGCATGTGAACTAAGCCAGTGTAATTCCGACAACCTTGCACTCCTACCCCCCAGCAGGGCCTACAAGAGCCAATAAAAATCTGCCCTCCCTTCATCCCGGGAACCGTGATCTTACCTGAACATAATTGAGCCTTAAAATCCTGTTTTTTGTTTTTTTCCTGTAATTCTTCCACATGATCTGCCCAACGGCTTCACGCCCAAGTAGACTAGCCGCAAGTGAAAACTCGGCAAACTCACTATGTCAAGTGTTGACGCGGAGATGTCCTGTTCAGACCCACAAGCAACACAGCATACATCTCACATCCTTTATTCGCAGATGTGGTAGGCCAATTATCCAGCAGTTAGTGTTTCTGGTGGTCCCATATTATGTTTTAATGTCACTGTGAGAGGGCGCCACGGAAAACCAAGGGAGCCGATGTTAATTAGATGCCAGACACAGGACTAGACACTTTGTAGAAGGTAAGTAATTTAATCCTCACAGTCACTCCTTAAAGTTACGATTCTCATCCCCATTTTACATATAAGACTCAGAATGGGCAAGTCCTTTGCCTAAAGCCAGGTGGCCTTTCAGTAATACATCTGGATAATTTTGACCCGGCTTTCGAAACCCAAACTCCTTTGAATTTTCCCAATACCCTCTAGTATGACTCAGGGTCCACGGACCTAATAAAGTATACAGGTGGGGGATGGAGTGTGGTAGGCAAGAGATAAGAACTCAGGAAGCAATTGACACAAAATGAATTGTCACCCAAATAGAAAATTAACATGAGGGATTCCTCAGACTGTGGAATGTGGGACAGGCAGCAAGAAAGAGGGAGACATGGGTGGAATGTGTGGGTGGCTGGGGTCAGATTGAGAAAGAATACAGCCCATCTCTCTGGCTGCTTCTGTGTCAGGCTTTCCCCTGTTCTCTCCACATTTCTGTCACCTATCACTTTTTTGGGTTCCTGCAGTGAGTGATACTGGCTCTTCCGCCCAGGCAGTTAGACATGCTGCCTTTACTCTCTTCTCCCTTCTCAACTTACTTACATTCTTCCTTCCTCCCTTCCTCTCCCTCTTCCTTTTCTCTTCTTTTGGTCTAGCAAATTCCAATTCATCATAAAAGTCTCAGCTTTCATAAGACCCCCGCTCCCAAAGGATGTTTTCCCTGAGTAAAATATGCTTGCCTCTCGTCTACTTGTGGGTCCCCTTTGTTTCCGTCTCAGAGTATACAACATCCTGGTTATTATCTCCTATTCAATGTCTCTCTACTCCATTCGATTCTAACCTCCATGAGGATAAGGATAACATTTTTCTTGTCCACCTCTGTATTCCCACATCTAGGCCAGTGCCTGGCAAATAGCATGTAGGGGAGGTCAATAACTGTTTGATAAATGAATGAATGTCTGATCAGGTCCTGTTCATTGCATTTATCACAAATTGTAGTTTTGTAGGTGTCTGTGAAGTCCATTCATTTATTTTCTCCTCCTCTAGACTGTAAGCTCCATGGGGACAAGGAATAGGTAAGTCTTTCACCTACTCGAATCTTTAGCACCTAATAGAGTGTTTGGTACATTACAAACATTCAATAGATAATGAATGAATGAATGATGTTCCAGGAAAAAAAGCTATAAACATCACCTATATTATTAACCACATTCTCACCACACCAAAATATTTTCAATTCTTCTTTGGTAAAAAGCAGGGATTTTCATAACATCAGACTTGGGTTCCCATTGCAGTCCAGTCACTAACTAGATGCCAGCATGGTATTAAATTATTTGCCAATGAAGGCCACAATAATTCTCTTTGCTGTATCCATCCCTTGAATGATCTTCTCTCATATTCACTCTGGACTTAGCCTTGTGATTTGCTCTGGCTAATGGGACCATAGCAAACAGGATTCAAACAGAGACTTAGAAAAGGCTTGCCCAGTGGGGCTTCCCTCTCTTGCTGCACTTACAGCCCTGAGCCCATCACGTGTATGAGGCCTCACCAGCCAGCTGGATGATGAGAATCCAAGTGGAGGTGAACTGAGGCAACTGGCTGACTTCCTGCCAACAAATGGACACATGAATGTGACAGTGCTAGATCATCCAGCTGCCTGCCAAACCACCAGCAGAGACCAGATGATGAGTTCCTGTCGTGGGCTGAATTGTGCCCCACCCTCACTGCCCAAATTCACATGTTCAAGTCCTAACGTCCGGTGCCTCAGAATGTGACCTTATCTGAAGATAGGGTCTTTAAAGAGGGAATTAAGGTGAAGTGAGGTCATTAGGGTGGGCCCTAATCTTATGTGAACTGGTGACCTCATAAGAAGGGGAAATGTGGACACAGACACAGGGAGAATGTTGTGCAAAGATGACAACGTCCATCTACAAGCCAACGAGAGAGACCTGGAACAGACCCTTCCCTCACAGCCCTCAGAAGGAACCAACCCTGCCAACACCTTGGTTCAGACTTCTAACCTCCAAAACTGTGAGAAAATAAATTTCCATTGTTTTAGCCACACACTTCGTGGAACTTGGTTCTGGCAGTCCAGGAAGCTAACACTGATCCAGCTGGAAAGAACCAGCCAAGCGACCCACACAACAGCAAGCTAAACAAACTGGTTATTGTTTTAAGCCCATGATGCAACAAAAGCTAATTGATAAAGTGGGTAAATTACTTGAATTTCTCTAGGCTTTAGTTTTCGCAATTTCAAAATGAGTTTAAACGTATTTTCATCACACGGTTATCTGAAAGATTTCATAGGAGTTTTCACAATTTCAAAGTGGGTTTAAACATATTTTCATCACTTGATTATCTGCAAGATTTCGTAGGACAATGCCTGCAAATTGCTCAGCACAGTACCTGGCACATAACCAACATTTAAGGAGCACTTCTTTTAGTGTTACCTTTGGAGGGTATGTCAAGTCAAACCTGAGGTATTTACCCAAGCAAATATAAACTTCTACCTTTGAGTGTATTTCAAGTGATGTTGAGGTTTATCATGGAATTCAACATCAATTTTCATAAAACTAGGAGTGTCAAGTGGCGAGTGCCTGAAGAGGACAGCAGACACTTGCGAGGACTTGCTGCCAGCTTAAATGAACCAGGATTGAGGCGGAGAGAAATTAAAATGTACTGAGCCCCTAATGCGTGCCCCAAACCTTGCTACACGTCTTTATTTACATTCTTTTTTCACTCTTTGGAATATCTCTATAAATGTTATTACCCCTCAATAATAGACATGGAAACTAGTTGAGAAATAAACTACAATTTGCCCAAGATCGCATGACTAATCATTAATATAGCAAGAATAAGATCCAGGTGTTTCTCATCCCAGATCCCATGTTCTCTCCATAACACCTGAGGGATTTGGTCCATGTGTCTCGGGTGGTCTCAGGAAACCACTGACAACATCAAGTCACAAGTGCTTGGTGTGCATGTGAAACAAGACTAGCAAAAGCCATAGGCTCAAATGTTGCTCAGCAATCTGTTTTAGTGTGTTCTCGTAGTTGCGAAGTGTGGCATAAGGACACTGTGTGACTTTAAGGACACTCCCTTTGGGTTCGGAGCCCTCAGCCTCTTACAGCTTCGTTTATTGCATGCATTTCAACTCACGAAGAGGAAGTCCCGCCAGCACAAGGTCATACCACCTTAGGTCTGTGGCTGCATTTCACAGGAAACCAAACCTAAAACAGACCTAGGAGGAGCTTTCTGCTAAAAGACACTGCTCAGCATTGAGAATAATTCGACCCGCTACCTTACGGATTACCAGCTCCTGGCGCTCCCCGCGATGCCGACACAGCCCCCCATGCAGGAGACCGACATCTCAGCACAGGGCCTTTTGAGGTCCCCACGCTGTTCAGGTAAACTAAGTAGGCCAGCTCCATCTGAGTGGTCATCTCACTGTCCTAAATGATCAGTAGGAAAGAGCTGATACCAAGCAAAAAAGGTTTTTCTAACGTGGACTATTGGGCCTTCTGTAAAGCGTCAAACAGCGTAAAGAAAGTCAGCTCCCTTAACTCAGTTTTTAAAGATCCCTTCATTCTGCTGGAGGAAAGAATCAAGATACCTACCCATAAAAAATTAAAAGACTAAATGTTTTCAATCTTCTCTTCCTGAAGCTGGGACTCCCTGACTGTTTGCTACTGAAATCCAAAGGCCAGGCCAGGCCAGGCCAGTTGCTGGCTTCTTTGGCTGACCTTCATAAGGACAGCTCCGTAGAAAGGCAGCCTCAATTCAAAGTAGGCCGTTGAATGTAGAAGTTAAATCCTGCAGCCCCTGTGGATATATATTTTTTAAATTTTCTAATTTCAAATGGTTTTCTTTCTGCTTTGGTGTGACTTTGGAATCTTGCAGAACGTCCTTCCACTCACAGGATGAGGAGCCTGAGAGTGAGTAAAGTTGGCATAAAATGATTACCCTCTAAGGGCACCAGGAGGCATCTCTGCAGGTTTTTCTTGGAAAGAACAAACAGAAAATAAATTGGAGTGAGACAGATGAGAGTATAAGTGTGATCAAAGTCTCTATACTTTGAAAGATACTGATGTGGCTGAACTTTACCAATACTGATTTTACTACTTTGTGCCGATGTTACTTACCTGATTAGCCTCTTTGTCTATGTAGTGGAATGGCCTCTCAATGATGCTGTTCCTTTGGATTCCCAGGGGCCACTCAAACCACAGGAAATGGTTATTTCAAAAATCAGGGGGGCTGGCCCTGTGGCCCAGTGGTTAAGTTTACGCGCTCTGTTTCGGCGGACCAGGCTTTCGCTGGTTCGGATCCTGGATGTGGACGTGGTGCCACTCATCAAGCTATGCTGAGGCAGCGTCCCACATAGCAGAACTAGAAGGACCTACAACTAAAATATACAACTAAGTACTAAGTAAGCCTTTGGGGAGGAGAAGGAAAAGAAAAGGATTGGCAATAGATGTTAGCTCAGGGCCAATCTTTAAAAAAAGAAAAAAAATCAGGAAGACAATGGTAGGTCAGGCTAATTGGAGGTCTACCAGAGCAAAGAGAAAGCTTCAGAAATCCTCTGAGAAACTTAAGATAAAATTTGCCCTGGATAGGCAGGAGGGGCAACTGGCATCCATTTAACTCCCATCTCTTGCTGGGCAGTCTATATGCATTAACTCACTTAATCCTTATATCCAACTTTGAGAGTTAGGCATTACTTTCCTCTGTTTACAGATGAAGAGCTTGAGTGGTCCAAGTAAATGTTCAAGGTTGTCCAGTCACTAAAGTCAGTAACTCAAAACTACACTGATTTGCCCCTGAGCTAACTGGTAGGAATGGTGGCCAGCGTTCCTTGTCGGCTTCATAGAGTTCGTCTTGAATCCATTCCTGGAGTAGTCTTTGACACCAGCTATCTTAAGAGTGATATGCCTCTTTCTTCTCTCCAAAGGGCCCTCTCAGATGACTCCAGGAACAAGACCATTTTAAAACCGAAGGTCATAGTGCTGGCCTTAACACCAGGGGACTCTGTTTCTAGCTCACTTTGCCATGAGTCAAGTGCTGTCTTGGAAAAGCTATAGGATTTAACATCTGACCAAGTTGGTCAGGATCAAAACTCTGCTGCTTGGACCAGGCGTGTTACTTTATCCCCACTGGTCCTCAATTCCTGCATCTTTACAATGGAGCAAGATCACATAACACTTGTATTGACAACTATTTAGCCTCAGTAATATGATATTTATATTAAATGAAATATGGTACATACTTAACGCTTAGTATGTACTCAATAAATGTGGCTCTTTCTCCATTACTCTCCTTTCCTCACCCCAGATCAGCTCTGGCCTTATCCCTAAAAGATGTCCACAATCATCATGGAATTTATTAATAGAGATAAATTTATGAATATCTTATTTTAATAATCTCATTGGAGAATAGTAATATACCCCAGTTGCATAGCTTTGTACAATCTGCAGAGCTTTCAGACACATTTTCTCATTTAATGATCTTAATAACTTAATGAAGTAGGCAGGGCAATATTAGGCCATTTAACAGATGTTGAAAGTGAGGCTCAGAGAAGTTGATGAGGATGGAAAGCATAGTGAGACAGAAAGACAGGAGGCTTTGAGATCAGTCAAAACTGAACATAAACGTAGCGTGTAACTTAATTATGTGTCTTTGGGTAAGTAGCTTAACCTCTCTGAGCTTTGGCTAGCTATTGGCATTTTGTAACTTGAAACTGGGTAGAATAAATACATTTTGTGGGTTGCTATGAGGATGAGAGCGAATATACATACAGAGTCTGACACAGAAGAGACATTCAGGAAATGGATAAAGGGCAGCCGTGCAGTGTTGTTACCAAAGTCACATGGAGAGTGGCAGAGCTAAATCTAGAAGTATCCTTTGGTGAATACCACTACATAAAGCAATTATATCCACCCTCAGAAGCAATTGCTAAGATCTACCAAGACCTGAGTTCTAGAGAGTTCCTCCAGGCTATTGACGACATGTCCTAGCATGAGAAAGATAGAATGTTTGAAGGGATTAAATTATTAAACAGAAATAAGTACTGAGTCTAAATTAGACTTAAGATTTTTAACAGACTGAGCCAAAATTTCTAGTGATTTTGCAAAGTAGGTTATCAATAAGACTGAGAAACGTCACGTTAAATAGGTCAGTTATCAGTAAGCTAACAAAGAAAAATAACCTTGAAAAACAGAGTTGTGGAAAAAAGCATTATGGGATTTTTTGTGGTTTTTGTTTATTTTTGTTACCCTTGTGGACCAAATACTTTGGGATATCGTCATGATTGTTCAGCTTACTTTTAATCATGTCCTCTAAATAGTAATGACTTATAGATTGCCATTTGAGTGCCTGCTATATGTGGACAATAAATACTGATTGCTTCTCTTTCTTTTTTAGTAAGTATACCTATTCTTACTCTATAGAAGAGGATACCGAGGTTCAGAGAGACTCCATACCTTCTCCATTTCATATAGTGGATAAGAAAGAAAGTCAGAAATGGGACCCAGGTCTACCTGAATCCCAGGCTCCTTCTCTCTGCCTTGTGCTCCATCGGTGCCCTGCTGGATATGTTCAGGGTCATGATCACAGCATTGCTTTCTTTCAAGCTAACCAACACCATCTTAGGACCTCCTAGATATACTACGAGCCATAGAAAAACATGTGTGTGAATTTTTATTATGATTATTCCATTGGTGTTGCTAACTGCAACACAATTTCCCAAACACCTAAGATGAGCCAAAAGGTCCAGACACAGCATGGGAATTCAATATCCACGTGCTTTAGGGCACAGCCTTTCATTGCAGTGGGTTCCCTATTGGATTTAGTGTGAGATAAAGATGAGGAGTGGCTAATAGCCCAGGCCCAAACTCTGAGAGGGTTGAAGCTTTGTGGAGGCCCTAAGGACCTGCATTTGGTCATCAGCTTTGCAGAGGCAGAAGGCTAATTTCATCCAAGGCCCTCAGAGTTGCTAGGGCTTAAGGGGTTATCTCACTCTGGCATTCTGGCCCATACATCCATCTTCTGTGACTTTGTTCGATTATTAAGAATGTACTCAAGTTGTAAGTTCCCTCACAGGAGGCAATCTGCACAGGAAAACAAGTTACTGTCAGAAGGTAGGTTGGTGAGCACAAAGTCAGAGTTCTTGCAATGCTGGATTCACCAAGCTATTGATGGTCCAACGTCTTGATAGGCACCTGAGAGCCAGTCTGCCTCATGAGTACCTATGAATATTCATAAGTCAGGTCACCCTGGGCAAGTCTAGGCATCTCCTGACCAGCTCCATCTCTCGGAGCATTCTCCACACTCTCCTTACCCAAACTCCAACTCTGAAGCTCTTTCTACTACACTGCTCCATCCACTCTTTGAGAAATAGATAATCTGGGTTGAATTCAGACTAATAGTTCCCAGCAGTATGATTTTAGGCAAGTTATTTAGCCTCTCAGAGCTCAGGTTATCCTTTATAAAATGGAATTGCAATACCTACCTTCTGGATTTGTGGCAAGACATGAAATACAATGTGTATAAATTACATATTGTAGTGCCTAGCAATTATTAAGTGCAAAGTAAATGATAGTGGCAATATAATCATTTGTAGCATAATTATCATGAGTTTATTTTATGTTCAGACAAACTGTCATTAAATTCCTTGGCCTTTTCTCCATTTTTAAGAATTTTGATCTAAATAAGTCCTATTTTAAGATGATTTCCACAGAAAGCTAATTTCTTCATTTTCCTATTTGTTTTAATCATTCATCTATCAAAGCCTTGGTAGTATCTTACAACTTCCCAAGTGTACTGATCCTCTGAAAACATTAAGATTTAATGAAAAAATGATAAAAATTCCTTTAGAACTCTTCCCTTGGCAATTTCAAATCCTCAGGGTCCTTCATGGTATTGATACACAGAAATTGCTCAATAATTACCTGTTGAGCTATCTCGCATAACAGTTCGTAGTTTACAAAATTCTTTCACTTCCACGATCCCATTTGGTCTTTAAAACCATCCTCTGAGCAAAGGAGGATGAGTGTGTGTGTATCCCCATTTTTTAGAATAGTGATACTGAGTCTCAAGTTATAAAATTCGCTGTACAGTTCAGCATACCTGGCCTTAGAGACCTGCCTCACCTCTTGCTGGGTGACTGATCCCAGATGAAAAAGAGGGACAAAGCAAGAATCAATGGTGTGGAAGAAGTTCAATTCAGGAATTAAGTTCTAAATGCACTTGTAGTTACAAACGAGGAGATGATCTCATCTGAGTCCATACTGTGCATTTGTTCGGTAGACAGATTTGGCTCGAGAGGACTCTCACTGAACAAATGACAGAATTGTTCAATATTGAAAAATCTGGGTCATTTGGATTGTTGCCGTACAATGGAATCTAAATTAAACAAGATGTCCTACATAGGGTTCTGGCATTCAGTTAATGGTATCATTATTATCGTTATGATTATTATAAATTACATTACTTTTAGCCCAGTCTTGATTAGATTATTTTAGTGCTCCTTCTTTGGATTTTAAGTTTCTCTCAAACTTCTTTAAGGCCCTTCTTATCAATAACAGCTCCTCAGAAAATCATCAGCATACAGCAAGTGCTTACTAAATGACTGTTTTAAGAACAACAGTGCTTTCACACTGGTCTTAAGATGTCCATGGGGGAGGTAGGGCTGGCCAGACCTGTCTTCACACCAGGGTCAGCCTGTAAGTTGTAAGATATGTATATATAGCAATCCCTGAATCTTGGTTTATTTTCTTATATCTTTTTTTTCCCTAGAATTTCCCTTCGGTACTGCCCCAATGCATTAATCCTTCAATGGAAAGTCCATCACAGTTGGGGATGTTCTGATTCATCTGGGCCTGGCAGGACCTGACCCTAACCAGTCTGATCCTGCCATCATTTATGAGAGCTAAAGGGAAACAGGGCAAGGAGAACAGGTAAACCTTCCAAAAAAATAAGGAAACATCTAATTAGGCTCTTGATAATCTACTTTTTTTTGCTACAGTTTCATTTTATCTGCATAGTAAAATAAGTTTAATGATAAGAGAGCAGAAAGAGGGAAGATTAGAGACAGGAGGAAGAGGAGGTGAAGGAAGGAAAGAGGACAGAAGGAGGGAAGGAATATGAGAAAAGAAAGAGTGAATGAGAAAAAGAGAAGATCAAGAAAGATGCTCTTTACCACAAAATGGAAAAAAAGGGGAGAGAAAAAACCTTACCACTGAAGGAAGGAGTCCTTTCTGCAGAAGAGAAAAGGAGTTGGCTTCTGAATACAAAAAGCAGGAGGATTAATAAATTCCAAAACTACCCATTGCATCAGTTCATTAAGGGTGTTTTCAAGAACATTTAAATAAAAAATGGATGCACATGCACGTTGCCTTGAGACACTTCAGGGAAGTTACTTGTTACCAAGACAGTTGCAAAATCTTTTTTAAAAATATGCCCATACTTAACAGCAGAAAAACTAGGAGAGCAGACTCCCTTATTCCTCAAAAAAAAATCTATAATAACAATCTATTTGACTTCAAATGCCCCTATTCATTGGAAATCCAATAAAATTAAATGTTACATTTAATTAAATTTAGCTGATTGCCCTGACCAGGGTATAGAATTACAAATCAAATCAGCATACATCTTCCTCTAAGTAGGAGCATCTCTAAATTGTAGCTTTCTCATTTTTGATAGGAAAACAGAGAAAAATTGCATATAATTGTGCATCTGAGAAATTTTGGTTTTAACATGTTTACTCAAAGTTCATGCGTGTGCTTGCACACGTACACACAGACACACACACACACACACACCCCAGCCCCCGCTTCCCCAAATGTACACACACCACTTCCTTCCTCATCTGCTAATAGCATTCCTCATTTTGGATGTGTGGGACGTGACTGTGGAGAGAATCAGATGTATGTTGTACGCATCGTATATTCGGTCCTTTTCTGGTGTTCCTGTTTTAATGAGAAAAAGCAGCAAGCCTTAATTTAGACCCGCTCTGCCAGCCCTGACCCAGTTTTAGCAATGCAGCTACATCTCACCTTCCTGACTGGTCCTAATATTTTCTGCCGGAATTCCTAGTTGCCTTCTGGTCCTTTCCTAGATCTTTTCAGGTACATTGTCATTATTAGAATGACGTTTCTTAAATTTTAAAATAAACAGAGGCTAGTATTTTTATAAGCTTTATCTTCGAGGACTAAGTGTGAAAGGTTTGAGAGCAAAAACACTTCTTTACTGTAAAAGCATTGTTTTCCCTTCATGAAATATTAATTTTGCATCAGGTGAAATGTAGCAGAAATATTTATGATAAAATGTCTCTTCACAAGCTCGGTTTGGTAGCACTGGTGAATTCCCTGCGGAGAACAAGAGTTCTCCAGGATAACAAGGAAATGTGATGTGTTGCTTTACATATTTCCAGTTGTTTAAACTGCTTATGATACCATAAGGGTATTAATTATTTTCGGATTAAGATCCACACCAAAATCCAATCTATTTATAAAACAAGCCTTTCCTCCCTAACACAGTCCCTGACACCCCAGGGGGGTTCCACGCTCAGAAGCAGCCATTCTGGTTTGAATGTCCAAATCTGAGTATGTTGTTTGGAAATCTTAAGCATGCGCTCATCTATAAAGCCTTGTTTTCTTTTGTTTGGTTTTCTGAAATAGTCCTGTGTTTGAAACATCAAGTCCAGTATCTTGACACAGAGCTTTTCAACCCACAAAGTAGTTAGAGACCTAATCAAATATAATCACTGGGACCATCACTTCCAAAACTGTAGGATTATTTGGCCAAAATGGATGGTTGGAGCAGCAACCTCTTTATTCTCAGGACCCCAGCAATGCTGTGCGCCCCTCTGGCACAGCCCTCTTTATATCGTGAGGGGAGGGAAATGAGCCTTACAGGGAGGCAACATAAGATAGAGCAGTGTTTCTCAAACTGGGGTTCATTTTGGACCCCCAAGGAACTCTAGCCTCTTAGGGGGGGGTCTGTAAATCCCATGAGAACTCTACTACTGAAAGGAAAGCATAGATTTCTAAGCCAAAATAAATTAATTACAAGCGTATTCTGGCTCTTTTGCCTATGCTTTAGAGCCTAGCATACAGTCAGATAATTTTAGTGCCCAGGTTGGCATTTATGGTTCTATTTGCATTGGCGTCTAATGTTTACCACAGTCGGCATTTTCCCTTGTTGGAGAAATAAACAGGCATCATGAAAAGAGCTGGCCTCTCCCTGTGGCCTCCCCGAGGACCCAGGGTCTCCTCCTGCCTGGTCTCCCGCTGACCGTAGGCCCTGCGAACAGAGCTCAGTCTCCTCTTGGGACCCCGGAGTGCTCCTGCCAGCATCCCCACGGCAGCGCCAACTCTGGACAGATTAGTGCCGTTTGCACCAGGTGCCCTGCTGTGACTGACAGATGGCGCCTGAGCGTCACTTCCCTTTGACAGCAAAAGCGGTGCTCAGGCTTTATTTCTGTGGCTAACTAAGAAGAGAAGCTGAAAGAAATGCCCCGGTTCCTATAGAAAGTGAGTGTACAAAACACGATGAGATTTTCCCTATGGCTGGGTTGCTGCAGCCCCTCGAGGTCCCTGAGTCAAAGCCAGAGGAGCACTGGTATTTATAGCCACATTTTAATCTCACTCCATCACGATCGTTTACAGCACCCCGGAGAACACAGATTCGCGCTCTGAGAGCAGGGCCTTGCTGGGTGGCCTCTAATTCCTCTCTCTGGATGGTGCCCAGCACATAGTAGGCCTTCATTAAATGTTTGCAGGATATGTGAACCAATTCCACCTCATACGACAGTCGTGTGAGCCTGGACTTTACTTACTCGTTTTCTGTAGGCAAGATCCAACAGAGAAATCACTGCTCGCTGAGATTCGAAGCCTCTCTCACTCTCATCTATGTCATAAACGTTTGGATGTGGTGGATTTTTCCTAAATGTTTCACTGCAAATTAACTCAGAAATAACTAAACATATGGAGGATTCTTTATGAGCAGCGGCAGTTCCTGTATTTCCGTTTAGGGCAAATTTGGGACAGCAGGGTGAACGAAAGTGTGATTGTTTGATCCTTTCTCAGAGAACGAGAAGATGTCAGTGAGTGGAGCTGGGCAGACAGAGATGAGCGTGGACTGGTGCTCTCAGGTCCCCTTCCTCCTGTCTCACAGCCCATCAGAGTACATGCAGCGTTGAAAAACTATCAAGACCTGGGCTCCACCCAGAAACAACTGAACCAAGCCTTCTGGGGTGTCAGTCCTTTTTAAAGCTCTCCAGGTAATTCTAAAGGGCAGACAGGTGTGAGAATCCACGCCTGCCCCACTGCTGGTCACTCACCGCAGATAAGTGCTTCTCATTTCTGGAGACTAAAACCTAACAGTGATAAAGGGCGTTTAATTAAAGTTCAAGTTAATGTTCATCACTATTTCTCCATGTCTTAGATACCCTATGTTCTCATCTAATCCACAGCAGAGCCTTGCAGAAAGCTGCTGTGTTACCCTCATTTTACAGATAAGCAAACTGAGGCTCAGGACAGGTAGACAGCTGTCCCAACACTAACTAAAAAGTGTCAAGGCCAATGGTTTGCAATATCAGATTATTATAGATGGGATGGAGAGCAGGTTACTAAATGTCTGCAAATGTCCATTTGGTTGTGTATAAAATCAGAATGAGGGGCTGGCCCAGTGGCGCAGTGGTTAAGTTCACGTGCTCTGCTTTGGCAGCCCAGAATTCTCTGGTTCAGATCCCAGGCATGGACCTACCCACCAATTATCAAGCCATGCTGTGGCAGCGTCCCACATATAAAGTAGAGGAAGATGGGCACAGATGTTAGCTCAGGGCCAATCTTCTTCGGCAAAAAGAGGAGGGTTGGTGGCAGATGTTAGCTCAGGGCTAATCTTCCTCAAAAAAAAATAAAATAGTGGGGCCGGCTCCGTGGCTGAGTGGTTAAGTTCGCGTGCTCCACTGCGGCGGCCCAGGGTTCGGATCCTGGGCACGGACATGGCACCGCTCATCAGGCCACGTTGAGGCAGCGTCCCATATCCCACAACTAGAAGGACCTGCAACTAAGATATACAACTGTGTACAGGGGTGGGTTTGGGGAGATAAAGCAGAAAAAAATATATATATAAAAAAATGAAAAAATAAAGTAAAAGCAGAATGAAATATGGATCATATTCAGTTACTGTGGCAGCGACAGGGGAGACATGGCAGGTGTTTGATGTCCATTCTATTCTTTTTGAAAATACACGTCAGGAAGGGAGGGGCCCTGTCTTTCTCTAGCACATTGGCTTCATAACCCTATGGATGTGAAATTCTTCCTGTCTGACTCACCATGGCTCGTGCTCGCCACATCCTTTACAAAATGACTAAGATCAGATAAGACTGTGGCGCTCTCACAAGGGTCATCAACATTCTGAGTAGGGCAAAGCGATGCTGGCCTTGTAGAGTGCCATCCATTCTGTCATGCTGATGACACCACTTGGCTGATTCAGACGCCAAGGTGGGTCACTAAGCCCCCAAATTTTGCTTTTTAAATTCCAGAAAAGTTTGGGCTGTCTTCATGACATTTTAAAATTCCTTTCGTACAATAGATTGCTCACGTCTCTCCAAAGCCAATAGTAAAATATCTTTGTGAACTTTTATTAAGATTTTAATATACAAACCTAATAAGTGTTGATGTTACAAATCAAATAACTTACAAAGGTTTACATATAAGGCAAAAGTTAAGGATTCCTCGCAGGCCCCTCCCGCCCCTCCCTGTTGTCCTCTGTGTTAGCGCTATGGAGGGAGTTCTATTAGGGAAGACAATAAAGTGTAAGAAACATAATAACAGATTTCTCAACTTTTTGAAACCACTTTTTGTCATCAAATATGGATGAATTGTAGTTTTTTAAATAGTACTTTTTAATGAAATCTTTGAGCTGGAAGAGATGTATTGGGCCCAACCTGCTCGTTTTTCAGGCGAAAAAATTGAAGCCCAGAATGTCCCAGTGTTCTGTTCAATGCTGCACAGTCTACCATGGGAGCAGGCCTGAAAGGCAGCTTCCCTGACCACCTCCCCAGGCCTCGGATCCAAGGCTTACTGCCTTGGAGGGGACAGCCCTGCACCTTGTGAGCCCTTCACCCCGTCTGTAAGAGCTAGCCGCGGGCCAGGAGCATATGGAGCCCTCCATAACGATCAACTTATTTTATCCCCTGTCAGCGCTCCTTCAGCACTGCCGGTTAATGCACTCAGAGGAATGAAGCGATTGTATAAGCAAGATATTTAAGTGGTAGATGCTCTCAAAGTGGGGAAGGGCAATACAAATTTGTCCTGCATGACCATAATCAAGTAATTTAATTCCTTTAAATATTGATATAATCTAAAACTCAGTGTCGATAACCCTAGATACCCAAACATAACATGACTGATGTTAAAGCAACTTGCAAACCTTACACTGTTATGCAAGTAATTGTATATTCATATTTCCATAACATTTTATAGTTTGCAAGACATTTTCAGATGCATCAGCTTATTTCACACTTAAAACAATACAGTAAAAGAAAGATAAGGACATCATTATTTATAAATGAGGAGAGATGAAGTGCTCCCACAATGTCACACAGCTAGTTAATGACAGCACTGGAACTGAACGGAGTCCCTCAATTTCCAGTCCAAGAATCTCCCAGCATTTGATGTGCATTGTTTGTATTATATTGACGAATATATTTGAGTTCTCTTCCCCACCACTATGGAAGAGACAACTTCCAAAGAGGCCATGAACTAGACACTTCACACAGCATCCAGAGAGGACTATCGGTGAACGAGAGCCTAATAGCCACCTCCCCTTTCCCTGCTGTCATTCACTGACCTAGAAGCATCAGATGGAGGATGTGGCTGTGGGGTAATACACGTGGCGTCTGAGGACCTGGAGTCAGTCCTAGTTCTTTAGTCACTTTCCTGCAGTTACTGGTCCAAGAGCACACAGCTCAAGTCCAAATCTCTTCTTTTCTCATGCGTGATACTTGATAGTCTTGAAAACTTAAAAAATTCATTTTCACATATGACCAACATCAAGCTGCTGACCTCTGTGGTCCCACCAGGCTGTACAAAGCCTCTCGGGCACACTATGCAATCTAACATCTTCACACCTTTGCACCTAGCACTCCACCTGCCCAGAACACCTTTCCTAATTCTAAGCCCAGAAGACACAGACTTATTCTGCAAGACCCAGCTCAAGTATTCTCTCCTTTATGAAGATTCCCCTGGCTCTCCAAGGCAGAACTTGGATTTGTTTTGTTTTGTTTCTTATGCATCTGTTTTTACAAAGCCCTTTGATAACAGCCGTCATAGTGGGATGCAGAATCTGTATCATACTGAGCTTTAGGAGTGCCTTGAGGGCAGGGGCTGTGTCTTATTGGCCACAATAGTTGTACCAAGTAAGTTTTCAGTAAATGGCAGTTGGATAGATGGGTGGATGAATGGATGGACAGATGGATGGCAGAATGATCTAGAAGTGCCTAAAGCTCAGTGGGGTGCAGTTTAGTGACTGGCTAGGAAATGGAATTTTTGAGTCCTGTGGATCTGGGCTCTTATTGCAGATAAGGGATCTTGGGCACATGATTTAACCTTCCTGAGCCTAGTTCTCTCTAACAGTGAAATCCGCTCTCTAACCTGTTACACTCAACCGGGAGCCCCAGGAGGCCGATGGATGGAAACCATGTCAGTGGCTCCTCAGCCTTGGCTCCTTGTTGAGTTTGTCCAGTAGGAGAAAGCAGCAGGAGATTCAGGGCAGGAGGAACGTGAGATGGGGATTTTCACCACCCACCCCCCGCCACCACAGCTCCCTCCCTGCAGGTCCCTCAACTGGGAGCCACAGTTCTCTCTCCATTGGCCCTGTCTCTGGGTCCCAGTGACCTCTGGCCTCCCTGACCCCTCCAGGCCCAGGCACGGTCACAGCACCCCCAGGTCCTCCACTGTTCTTTGTGAATTCCCTCCACTCTGTCCACGCCTTTTAAGTGGTCTCTTTATTAAACTCAAATTACCCAATTTGAGGGGACCCCTGTTTCTTGCTGGAACCCCAAGTGATACTGTGAGTAATATGCTTTATCCCTCCCAGGGCCTTTGTGTAGATTAAATGCAATCGTTGATGGAAAGCCCCTATTAAATGCTCCCAGGGTCTCCACTGCTAATTTGTGTGGTAAATTGGGCTAATGATCTCTCCTACGTGGGTGAATACAAGCCACAAATAAAATGCTGTGTCCTATGTGAAGCGGTATATAAATGTAACTCCCAATAAATATTTCATGGCAAAGTCACACTTTGAAAGGAGAAGCATGCCTTCTCCTGCGCATGCGTGAACGCCCCTGAGCAGAGCCAGCAAGCCTGGGCTAACGTGCCCCGGGTGCCCAGGGGAAGCGCACAATTGCACACCAGGGAAAACCGGGCTCAGGATATGTTTGCTGAGCTCCTCAGGGCAGATGGGATGAATGCTGACAGAAAGAGGACAGCATATCAGGGGAAAGTCCCCTCCCCCACTCTGCTCCAGAAATAAACCAATTATTGACCTGGATTGATTCTCTTTCCGTCATTTCCTCTGAGCCGGCACCGGTATCCTATTTTAACAAGAAACGACAGTAGCATGTTCACCAGAATTAAAACATGATGTGAAGGCCCAGTAACGAGTTTGCTTTTGTTTCCACAGGCTGAGTTGAAGATCCCTCTTATTTGCCGGGAGCCAAGAACTATGAACAGGCAGTAAGTACCTCAACGCCCCTGTGAGCTCAAATCTCCCATCTGCTAGTGGGAACAGGAGTCAGATCCTGGCATATGAACTAAGGAATGATGCCAATGTGCCCCCCAACGGGGAGGGCATGTCCAGTTTCAAGGCCGAGCCTGAGAGGCCGGGGTTGAGGGTATGCGCGTCAGTGTTCAGAGAATGCCTTTTCCAGTAACAGTGGGTTTTTGTGGACAGGCCACTTGTTCTCGCCCAGGATGGGTGTGTGGTTGGGGCAGGGGCGAGATACCCCAGCACCAGAATGCCAGACGGGCACCCGGAAATACCATCCATCCCTCCACACCCTGGTGTGTGAAGGCAGATCTAAAAGAGCAATGGTTCACACACTTGTTCCCACACCGAGAACCTGGAACTCAACTTTCTCTTTGTGGAGCACCTAGCATGGGTCGTGTGGTCCCTTTAGGATATCCACATGTGTATCTGGTTCAGCAAAAAATCTATCCCGCTCCTGATGTCTATTAACACAGTAAAATGATAGCAGGCCTCCAAGTGTAAGAAATATTTATAGTGAAAAAAGAGACCTTTAAATTGAGAAAATTTGGTGTACTAATTTTAAAATCAATCTACTCGTCTATTTATTTGCTTTGTTTTGCCAATTGGCAAGATAGCACTGTTATTCTCCTCTGTGGGAAATGAGAAGCAGGGGGATGGTGGGAGAAAGAACATGGGTTTCTGAGTCAGGCAGACTGTGTGGAGATCCCTTGCTCCATCAGTTTACAGCTGTATAATATTTTGGAAGTTGCCTAACCCTCTGGATATTTGAGAAGTACTTCACCCTCCCTCTAGAAAGCAGGATCTCGCTTGGGGCCTGCCTGGTTTCTGGGTGGATCTCTGGTCCTGGAGAGAACCTGGAGGACAGCACAGGGTAACCGGGTTACACTTGCATCTCACAGGTGGGCCCTGGGTACAGGGCTGCTGTCCAGAGTGACATGGAGGCAGCAGCCCCAGCATCACGGCTACCCACAGATGCCCACGGGTGTCAAGGTGGGCCGACCTGACACAGAGCCAGGCCCACGGGATGGGGAAGCTGGAGCTGGTGCTTTTCCTCTTGCCACGAGAAGTGGAGCCAAAGCTCCCTGGTGCACTGTTCACAGATGGGCTGCTCTCCTGACCCGGAACCTAACTTAGGGAGCATGTCCTCCATGCGAGGTGCTCAGACACGCTTCTCTTTGATCCTACAGTGGGGTTGGACGGCAGGCACCATGAACTTCTCTGAGCATCAACTTCCTTGTCTAAGTGACTTGTCTGAGGTAGCACAGAGAGTGATGACAGAGCTGAGGCTGGAATGCAAGTCTGTCTGACTCCAAATCCAGTGCTCCTTCTGTTTATCCCACCACTGCAGGAAACTGGGGAAGGCACAAGCTGGGGAGGTAAGGCAAGTGTAGTTTAGAGAGCTGGCTGATCTGGGGTCACACAACAAGAGGGTGAATTCTCAGACCCACAGTTATGATCGGCGATGAATGTGGCAGACAGCCGCCTCATTATAAGATAATCAAATAAGTGGTGTGTGGTGTTTGAATCAACAGCAGGGCAGGTGCATTTGTCTCCAAGGGCTGCCAGAATAATGACCACAACTGCGTGGTCCAGACAACCAATAATGTATTCTGTCACAGTTCTGGGGGTTAGAAGTCCCAAATCAAGTGTGGGTTGGTCTGTGCCCTCTTCTAAGGCTCCAGGGGAGAATCCTTCCTTACCTCCTCCAGCTGCTGGTGGCTCCAGGAGTCCCCAGGCTCATGGCTGCGTCCCTCCATCTCTGCCTCCATCTTCACATGGCCTTCTGCTCTGTGCCTGTGCCTTCTCTTCTTCTGCCTGTCTCAAATCTCCCTTGTCTTTTTCTTTTTTTTTTTTGAGGAAGATTAGCCCTGAGCTAACTACTGCCAGTCCTCCTCCTTTTGCTGAGGAAGCCTGGCCCTGAGCTAACATTCGTGCCCATCTTCCTCTACTTTATATGTGGGACGCCTGCTACAGCATGGTGTGCCAAGCGGTACCATCTCCGCACCCGGGATCTGAACCGGCGAACCCCAGGCCGCCGAAAAGCGGAACATGCGCACTTAACCACTGCACCACGGGGCTGGCCCCTCACTTGCCTTTTTCTTATGAGGACATTTGTCATTGGATTTAGGACCCACATGCATAATCCAGGATGATTTCATCTCAAGATCCTTAACTTAATTACATGTGCAAAGACTCTTTTTCCGAATAGAGTCACATTCACCACTGCCAGGGATTTGGATGGGGACATATTTTAGGGCCACCATTCAACCCCCTATGGCAGGCTTTATTTTCAGACCCCCATCCCTCTTTGGGGGCAATGCAGGGTTACTTTGACAATCCCAGCGATATTTGCTGTGAGCTTCCATCTGGCTTTGTGGTTGACAGTCCTGACCTTCATCCCTGCTTTAATTTCTGTCTGTGATCCCACCCTGTGCCAAAGGTCCCCCCTATAAAGAGGAGGATATGTCCCTTCTGGGGACTTCACTACCTTTGGTTTTCACCAGACAGTTGGCAATTGCTTCTCATCAAGTTTTCCAAAGGATAGCTTTGTGATTTCAGCCTTAGAGTCATGTCAGATAAGAAGCTGCCAATACATAGCCTAGAGAACAGACCAAATCATCATAACTTCATAAACGTTGGTTTCCTCCTCTCAGGATGCTGCATCAGAATCTGTACTTTCACAAGATCCCCCGTTGATCTAGCCACATTAAAGTTTGAGAAGCACTGGACTAGAACAGTGGTTCTCAGCACTGGCTCCTTTCTGGAATATTCAAGAAGTATCTACAATATTCGCCAAGATATGACTGGGAGAAGGCAGCCACATGTCAGACATTGCGTGAGTGTAGTTTGGAAATTTATGACCCTCCTTCACACACACACACGCTCAAACACACACACACAGAGGGTTTTGTTCTGCTATGCCTTCAGGGGAGCACTCCTTCCTTTGTGAAAATCATTAACCCAGTTAATTCAAACCAGTAGATTTTAAACCTGACTGAGCATTAGAATCATCAAGGAGGCTCTCAACAAAAAGCCATTTCAGTGTCCTTCCCCAGACCAGAGAAATCAGAACACCTGGACAATGGAACTTTCTTTTAACACACAACTGAGTCTAGTCTGCAGCTGGGGCTGCAAAATGCTGATTTGAGGTGTCTTACAATTCTATAACCTGGCATTCCTTACAGTTTTATAACCTGGAATTCTAAATGGCCTTTGTAATGACAGCTAATTTCTTACTATCTCCCATCGGGCACCTTTACAATGAATGAATGAATAAACACAAATGAACGATCAGAGATAGATTATACATACACACATATGTGCACATATATGTATACATATCTACATATATGCATATATGTGTATACACGCAATATAAGTATACGCACAAGTATTGCCTATAAATGCATCAGTTCAGTCAAAAGCATGTACTGAGTATACACTGCTGGGCACTGGACTAGGTGCCTCCCTCATAAAGATGAATAAGATTCAGTCCCTGCCCTCAAAGAACGTTAGCCATAAGTTAAGCAAATCATTTTAGTATTGTGTAGAAAGTGATGGGAGAGTTCCACAAATGCGAAGGAGTCCGGATGTCATGATTCTAAATTGCTCTGAAGTGAGCAGGCTATTTCACATTCACTTTTTTTGCAACAAATCTTTCAGCTTTCCTATCAATAAAAATAGTACCTAAGGGTTGCTTCCTCAGAGCCCATTGGTGCTGTCAGAGAGATGTGAGCAGACCTGCCCGCTGCCCCATTACGCCATCAGGGCGGGATAAAGGGGTCTTAGGGTTGGTTTCCAGTATCTCTTCATCATTCTGCAAAGAACTGAAAAGAACTTTGTGCTGCGGTTCTGAGTGCTTGGGAAGAGACAGAGGCCACTAGAGTGACTGCTTTGAGCCCCTTTCCAGCAAGCAGACGCCCTGCACCCGGCCAGGCCGCTTTGGGAACTCGAGAGGAAGATGCTCTTGAACATCCCGGATTGGGCACTGTCGGGAGAGCAAGCGCCCCCAAAGTATCCACTTTGTAACAACAATGATATTACATATTATTCAGTACAAGCACAATATTCCTGTTCTAAAACCCAAAATATTCTGAATTCCTAGCCCTAAGGAATTTGGATAAAGAATGGTGGACCTATATTTTATCCAGTGGTTTATTTTATCTTGACCTTGGTGTTGAACATTTCCATTGTTACTGTAAAGTTTTATGAGGCAGTTTTATGGCCAAGATTAAACTTGATACTTTATGCTCTCGGAGTATTAGAGTAGGCTGTGTCACCATGGTCCCCAGCATGCAGTACTGTGTGTCCTGTCACATGTAACACAATTATACTGTGATGGTGTCTTATTACAGAGGCACCCAGGGTCAATCAAATTATCTGACAATAACCTGGTATTGCTTCTCTTGCATCAGGGAACTTGGCTTTCATGTTTGTTTATTTGGGGAAGAATTTTAATGATAAACAAAATAGATTTTAATGATAAATAGAGTTTTAGAGCTAGAGAAAATCTTAGAGGTTGGAATTCAAGCTTCCACACATGGTTGTAAACCCCATAGCAATAGCCTTGTGAGATCAAATCGAGACTCTTCTTGAATACTCTTAGGATAAAGAGCTCACCACCTTCTGAGACAGGGAGTTTAGAAAGTGTCAGAAAGTTCCTCTGTGTATTGACATCAACAAGGCCAGCTTCAAGTCAATGTTAATCGTTGACCTCATTGCTTAGCAAAATAACCACACTCTCCTGCAATACTTTTCTCACTTGAATTCACTGTCTAGTTAGAGAATGAAAGGGTAAAGTGAGTAAAAAATTGTTGACCGTCTCCTATAGGACAGTCACTGTGCTAGTCATTTTTGCATGTTGATCTGTGTTTGGCTGTCTGGCTACTGAGCACTAAAACACCCTTCCCATGTTGTCACATGAGACCCACCCCCCAGCTTGGGATAAAAGTTTTCCCAAATTCAGGGTCCAGAGTTAAAGCCACATCTCTCTGACTCCAAAATCCATGATCTTTGTGCCATATTGAACTGCTTCACAATGATTAAGAACATCATCTTGCGTATTTCTCATCAGGGACACATCACGCAACTGAATGAGTGTTTTGCTTATTAGAGGAATATTATCTCTTTGAAAGCTTGTATGCTAAAGTCCACTCAGTCACTAGCTGGGGGTGGATATCAGCTCTTCTCAAAAGGGCCCAGCTCAATGGCTGATACACGGGAGATGCCCAATAAACGATGTTTCCCCTTATATGTACGCATGATAAAACTCACTGTAACTTCAGGTCATTATTTTCCTTCATGATATATGTGAACAAGCCCTGCCTTCAGTCTCAGGGAGCAACTTCATTTTGATTTGCAGGAATTGATAAGTGTAAATTCCACCGAATCTTGGGTAAACGAGAAGCAGCAATTTTGGCGTCCTGAGATCAGAGTCTTGCACCCAGCAGAGTAGCCAGCATGGGCTGCCTTCCTAGTTACCCAGAAGTAATTACGAACCAACATTTGGGCCAACCAGACCTGTCCACTAGTGCTATCAGTCACATAGCTAGGATTCCTCTTCGTGGTTGGCTGGTAATTAAAAAGCTGCAAGCTGTGAGAGAGCATGGCTGAGATACAGGGTGAGAGTTTGCCAGAGGTTGTAGACATGGCCAGCGAGAACTTTGCAGGAGCAGCAGGTGTGGTTGGCCTGAGATTCATGAAGATGGGTGGTGATGGAAGAACAGGGGATTTTCAGGTAGCCTTCCTTCTCTCTTAATGGCAACATTGCCAGCTGGTGATGGAGCTAGCTGACTTCACTTGCTTTCAGCCACGTGGGAAACATTCAGCTGAACAAACTTAGTCTCCTGCCAACTATCCACAAGGTTGAACTTCTCATGATTATGGTCTTTAAAAATGTCACAAAGAATAAGGGAAACTGTGACTTACTTTAATATTTGAGTTTATTCCTATCACACAAATAATGTAAACTTATTGTAGAAAATTTGAAAATACAAAAAATATATATGTAAAGAAATACTGCCACTAATCAAACCACTGAAAAGTGGTCAAAATTATTGAATATTTTTCCTTTTAGTCTTTCTTATACAATTAGGCATCCTATTTTGTCTTTTAACATTAATATATCATAAGTATTTTCCAATGTTATTAAAGTCATTTTTATAGCAATGCAATGTCCCATCAACTTAGGCATCTCATATTTTATATTCTTCCACTGCTAGAAAACGACACAACTCATGAACTAATTTGACAAGCTCTATTAATATATCCCTGTCCAAATGTTAAGATTTTGTGTTTTATTACCTGTTAATAAGCAAAACCAGCCACTCCAGGGAGTCTTATGAGCCAGACCAATGTTTGGAGACCCTGACCCACAATAGCAGTCTATAATGATCACATAGCATTGCTTACATAAATGTGCAGAGAAAGCGGAAGTGAGGCCCAGCATGTGTGGTTGGATACTCTGTGAAGGCCAAACCACCAGTCACTTGCATATTCTATCTAACATATACCCAACATTTCCCCACAGATAAGATAAAGGAAGAGAAGAAAGTTGACTGCATAAAAACCTTTGGTCATATCCAAATGCACATGAACCCCAAAAGGTGAAAAGATTTCCAAAAGTTTTGGATGGATATGATTTGGGGCCAATATTAGGAAGTCCTGGGAAATGTGCCCATTGGAAAGAGAAAAAAGGATTTCCTGGAGGCCTGGCTCCCTAGAATTTCAAAATTCCTGGTGAAGAAAGACAAAGTCATAAGCAAGAGCAAGGGAGTTTTGATCACAGGCTAAATATCAAGTAGAAAATTATGAGTGTCTCCTGCTTGGTTCTCCATTCTTTCCTTCCATTCTTCTCTATTACTTGGGGATGGGGAGGAGATTAAAATATATATTTTAAGAGCTTAAAAATAATTCTGTTGAGTTAATCCAAAAAAGGAGATATTAAAGTCAAACATTTATTTAGCTCCCATGGTGAGGAGACCAAATACTTCAGTGATGCAGAGGGTGGGCTCTGATGTGATCTGATGGGAATATCAGCTCTGCCACTCACCAGCTGTGACATTTTAGGCAATTATTTAGCCTCTCTGAGCCTCATTTTCTTTATGTATTAGATGGAAATAGTAACTATTTCGAAGGATTGCTGAGAAGATTAAGTGACAATGTATGCAGTGGGTTTAGCAAACTATCTGGCACCCAGGGAACATTCCATAGATGTTGTAGCACACTGTATTTTCCAAAGATGGCCAGAATATCTCCCATCCCACACGCCTTAGTGCAGTGTGACCGGGACCCTCCCCATTCAGAGGAGTATTTGCTTCTCTACCTCCTTTAACTTGCCTGCGCCTCTGACAGTATTGACCAAGAGACTGTGACAGAAAGATCACTGTGCCGAGTCTGGGCACAGGATTTAACAGCCAGACAACTCTGCTTCCTGCCTTTGGAATCCAGCTATGATGGCCATGCTGTGAGAAGCCCAGGCCATGTGGAGACGCCCGGGGGCGACAGCCTCATGGAGAGACAGGGAGGCTGAGGCATGTCAGGCATCTGACAGGAGAGTTAAGAAGCCGTCTTGGGGGGCTGGCCCCGTGGCCGAGCGGTTAAGTTCGCGCGCTCCGCTGCAGGCGGCCCAGTGTTTCGTTGGTTCGAATCCTGGGCGCGGACATGACACTGCTCATCAAACCACGCTGAGGCAGCGTCCCACATGCCACAACTAGAAGGACCCACAACAAAGAATATACAACTATGTACAGGGGGGCTTTGGGGAGAAAAAGGAAAGAATAAAATCTTTAAAAAAAAAAAAAGAAAAAAGAAGCCGTCTTGGGCACTCAGCCCAGTCCAGCCTTGAGATAACCAGCTGAATGCAACAGCTTGACAGACCCGAAGAGGAACCCATCCGGCTGA
This sequence comes from Equus asinus, assembly GCF_041296235.1. NCBI lineage: Eukaryota > Metazoa > Chordata > Mammalia > Perissodactyla > Equidae > Equus > Equus asinus. The sequence continues at coordinate 154,253,935 of NC_091792.1, forward strand.
GAAGCAGAAGAGATAAAAATAAGTCATTGTTTCAAAGCCACGGCTTTGGACTGGCGTGTTATGCAGCAAGAGATGACTAGACAGATATTGTCTGCTATTTTTATCATCATCGCAATTATTACTTCATGCAGGACCCTTTGCTGTTAGATGTTCAGGATACAATTTAGAGATTTGTGTGGCTTGATATCTCACTTTGAAGAATATTCATTCTGGATGAGAATGGCGGTAAACAACTAATTGTGGGTGAGTGGGGGGCTAGTAAGGTGTCCTTTGTTCCAAGTGTGTGCAAAGTGCTGAGGGGACACAGAGGAGTGAGGGGTTATTCTGTTTGGGAGCAAATCTTGGGGCGAGGTGTGGTGGTACTAGAAGAGACATCTTTACAGACGAGGTGACAGCGAGCTGAGCTGGGGGAACGATGGGATGTTACTGGGCAGCAAATGGAGGAGAGAGCAGAGAGAGACTTTCTTAAGAAGTCACAGCAGCTGGGAAAGCTCGACTAGGATTTAACATAAAGGGTAACATTAAATTGACTGAGAAACTGAATTATGTTGCTTAAAAACTGATTCTAAGTAATTGGACAGAGAATTTCTTGACTGCATATGATGGATAGTAGAATTCTATTTCCCATATGTCTTTATCGGTGGGGAAAAGAAATCGTGATCTGTAATCAGAAGGAGGATCAAGGCCTGAATTTGAGTTGCAATGTTGAAAATCCCATTTGGGCAGGATGGGTTTTGCTCCCCTGCCATGTTGCCTTTTGGATAGGCTGCAATTAGAGGAGTTTGCGCTGCCATTTGTTGCCATTGTCGTTTGAACAAAAATTCTTTGAATAATAGAATTCTACATCCAGGTCAGCTTCTGTGGACTTTTCTAAGGATTCTATCAGCAGAGATCCAGGAAATTTTATGAGGAAGGAACATGAAATCTTTCTCTGCCATCTTCAGCAAGGTTTCATTCTCTTCCTTTATTTTCTTCAGTTGCTTTGAATATTGATTAGAAACAAAAGAATAGCCATAAGCTATGCATAAGCTATAAAGAACAATAAAACAGTTCAGATATGTGCACTCATTCCCCATTTTTAAACCATATCATTATTTTTGAAGTTTCATTCACCCTTCTCTGATCACAGCTCCTCACCCCCCACAGGGAACAACTGCCCTGAATTTTGTGTTAATCATTCACTTTATTTTTAATTTTATCATGTATGTTTGTATCATTAAAAATAATTTGTTTAATTTGCTTGTTTTTGAACTTTAAGCCAAAAGAATCATACTACAGGGGATATTTTGTGCCCAGAATACCTGGTTTTTAACAACTGGTTCTACCAGACATGAGCTGTGAGATCTTTAGCAAGTTAGTAAACTTCCCTGGAAAACGGAAACACTAATAGTGCTGACTTCATAGCTTTCTTCTGAAGACTAAATAAGCTTATTTGTATAACTCATTTAAAACAGTGCCTGGAATATAGGGTGGGCTATATACGTGTGAGCTATTATTGTTCTACAGTCTGTTTTATGACTGCCCCAATTTACATTCCAAAGATGCTCCATGTAGTGGAGGGCCATGATCCCTTCAATTTCATGGCTATATAATATTTCCTTATGTGCATACACTACTATTTATTTATCCATTGTCCAGTCAATAGACCTGTGGGTTGTTTTCCAGATTTTGCTCATACCACTGCTACTAAGAACTTAGTCGCACTAATCTCTATCCAAAACCTAACAGGCTCACTAAACTTCCTGCTAATTCAATACTGAAACCAATCCAGTTTGTGTCTTGGAGCATATATTCAAGAGTCTCTTTATACAGAGGTATATTCTCAGGACTGAAGTCTCTGGGGCACAGAGCATGCGTACCTCCAACTTCACTAGACAAAATGTCACAGTTTCCAAAGTCACCAGGCCATTTTACACTCCCACGAGTGTGTGTAAGTGACCCAGTTGCTTCATGACCTCATCAACCCTCCATCAGGCAGTTTTAATTTTTACCACACTGGCAGGTGGTTTTAATTTACCCTTGTTGACCTCACATGTGGTTAAGCATCTTTTCAGACACTTACTAGCCATTATCTCCCTCTCATCTGCACACAGTGCTTGTTCAAATCTTCTTTTCATTTTTCTGTCTGGCTTTTTGTCTTTTGCATATTGATTTGTATGAGCTTTTATTTATTCTGTACTCTTTTCCCAGTTTTTGACTTGAGTTTTCCTTCTCTTTTGATGTTTTCTTTTGGTGACCATAATTTTGAGGCAGTTGAGCATAGCAAACTTTTCTTTCTGATTTGTTGATTTTGTGTATTGTTTAAAGAAACTTTCCTTACCCTGAGATCATTAAGATAGCTTCCTATATTGAAGTCCAACATCATAAAATTTGCCTCTCACTTTTAGGCCCTTAATCTTCCTTGAGTTGATTAATTTGTGTATGGTGTGAAGTATGGGGGATCATTGTTTTATTCATACAGATAAACAATTTACTCAGCAGCATATATTAAAAAGTCTCTCCCTTCTGCACTGATCTGCAACGCCAGCTCAGTCATACACCAAGTTTCCTTATGCGGGTGGATCTTTTTCTGGGCTTTCTCTTCTGTGCCATGATTAAAGTATCTACCCCATGTTAATTACACAAGTCCTAATTATTATAACTTTATAGTAATTCATGGTATCGGGGAATTTACATCATCCAGCTTGTACTTCATCAATGAATTGGCTTTTGAATGTTTACTCTTTAATGTAAACATGAGGATCACTTTGTCAATACACACACACACACACACACACACAACCTTTTGGGATTTTGATTGGAACTACTTTGAATCTATAGATAACTTTGAAAAGAAATGGTATCTTTATGATACTGAGTTTTCTAGTTCATGAACATGTTATATATCTTCAGGAAGAGAGAAAAAACTTCAACATAATTCTATAATGTTTTATAATTTTCTTCCTGAAGGACTGAAACCTAATATCTTTTGAGAGAATTGTTTCTAGGCACTTTACATATTTTAATGATAGTGTAAATGTTAAGATATCAAAACTTCATAGTTTTGTGTTTGTTGGTGCATATGCTTTTATAAATGTTGTATACAGTACGCTTGCTAAATGTTTCATCAATTCTAATCTTTGTCCATTTATTCTTTCGGGTTTGCCTTGTGGATGATATCATCTGTAAATAACTGAATTTTATTTCTTCTTTTCCATTTTTTATGCTTTTTTTTCTTGTCTGGCAGCACTGCTTAGGGCCTCCAAAACAATGATAAATTAACATGGTGACAGTGAGCATCCTTGCTCTTAAAGGGAATGCTTTCGATGCTTCAGCACAAATCATGAGGTTTCTTTCACATTTTGGTAGGCTTCCAATAATCAAGTTAAAGACTAGGCTACCAAGAGTCTTTTTTTTTTTTTAATTACAAGTAAGTATTAACTTTAATCAATTTTTTTTATTTATTGAGATGACTATATATTTTTCCTTCCCCTTCTGTTAATGTAATGATTTATGTTAATGAAGTTTCTAATGTTAAACAAAACTTGAACTTCTAGGTTAAATACAACTTGGTCATAACATATTAATTTTTGGTGCAGTGGTATATTGGTGCAATGAGTCATTAGTGAGTTTCAGTGAGATGCTCTATCATTTTCCTTCCTCCTGCTCTCCTTGCTGGACATTGGCTTCAGGTTTGTGCTAAACTCATCAAATGAGTTAGAGTGTATTTCCCAGTTTTCTGTTCTCAACAAGAGATTGTGTAATGGGGAATCATCTTCTTCTTTACTGAAAAACTGTCTTGAATTGGTATTTCCTTGGAAGAAGATTTTCAATTATTGATTCAATATCATTGTTGATTATAAAAAGATATTTAGTTTTACTATTCCTTCAAGAGTAATTTTTGCTGTTATATTTTTTCTAAGTATTTGTTTATTCACTAATATTCTCTTGTCATTTTAACCTCTGTTGTGCCTATAGTTATGTCTCCTTTTACATTTCTAATTTTGTCCTGTGGTGTCTTCCCTTTTATTCTTGATCAAGCTTACCGAAGATTATCAATTTCATTAGTCTTCTCAATTGTGAATTCATTTCATGTTTAGCGACTTCTGCTCTTATCTTCATTATTTCTGTCTATGTTCTTGGCCTTTTGCTTTTGTTGTGTCTCTGATCTACCAAGTTAGTGCTTTAATAATTAAATTTTAGCTTTTCTCCCTTTTTAATAAAAATATTTCAGTTATGTATTTCTACATTATTATTCAAATTTAAATACTTTTATTCCCATTATCATTTCTTCTTTGATTCACGAGTTGATGATTTCCAGATAAATTTGAATTTTTTAATAATCTTTTTGTCAGTGATTTCTAACCTAATTGCATGGTATTCACAGAAAATCATCTATATGACATTATTTTGTGAAATTTTTTGAGAAGTTGTTATGTGTTCAAATATAGGGCAGTTTTTTGCAATGTTCCCTGTGTGCTTAAAAAAAAGGTATATACTACCATGATTGAATGAAGTGTTTTAGAAATATCCAAAAGAATGATTTTGTTAATTATGTTGTTTAAATCTTCTTTTTCTAATGGATCTTTTGTCTTTTTATCTTATCAGTTATGAAGACTAAGTGTTAAAAATATTTCATATGATTGTGAATTTGTCTTTTTCCTAATAATTATTGTAAATACATATGTTATTAGGAACACAGAATTTTCAAATTATACTTCTTCGTGAACTAATTCTTTCATTGTTATGTAATGACCCTCTTAGGAAAAACACTTTTTCAAAGAAATTTATTCTGTCTGGTATTAATATAACCAGGCCAGATTTCTTTTAGTTAGTATTTTAATAGTATATCTTTTACATTATTTTATATTCAAATTTTCCTATCCTTAAGTTTTAGATGTGTCTCTTATAAAAAGTATATAGCTGGATTGTGAAATTTTTAATCCAGTAAAATAAAATTGTCTTTTAACTAAAGAATTTACTCCATTTACAATTATTGTAATTACTGAAATATTTAAATTTATCTCTACAGTTTATTTTGTATTTCCTATTTTACCCTCCTTTTTTATTTCCTTTTTTTTGTTTTTTTCTTTTGGTATCCTGTTTTCCTTCTTTCGGTTCGATGTGTGTGTGCATGCACAGGCACATGTGTGTATGTGCGTGTGTGTACGTATTTTTTTCTAACTCCCTTTTACCTCTTCTAGTTTGTTAGTTATACCTTCTTTTTTTTTTATTTTCGGGATATCCCTTTTTTTTTTGAGGAAGATTAGCGCTGAGCTAACATCTGCTGCCAATCCTACTCTTTTTGCTGAGGAAGGCTGGCTCTGAGCTAACATTCACGCCCATCTTCCTGTACTTTATATGTGGGACGCCTGCCACAGCATGGCTTGCCAAGCAGTGCGTAGGTCTGCACCCGGGATCCGAACCAGCGAACCCAAAACCGCTGAAGCGGAATGTGCGAACTTAACTGCTGCACCACCTGGCCGGCCCCAGAATTTCCCAAATTTTTAATATCTAATTAAATTATCAATCTCTAAGGTTATTTACCTACTTTTAGAACAATACATGGACCTTTCAGTACATTATTTCTGATGACTCATTCACAATTTATATACTACCACTGTGACGTATTTTAATTTTGTGTCATTTGTTAACCCCTTAATACTTTATTATTTTAAACAGTCAATGTTTTTGAATATTTACTCAAATATTTAAAATAATCTTTGGTCATCTTTTCTTTTACTATCTCAAACTCTACACTGAAGATCACTTTCTTTCAGTATGAAGAAAACATTTTGAAATTTTCTTTAGTGCAGAGGTCTTTTGTAGGAAAATACATTTTAGTGCCAAAAAAAGTCTTTATTTTGCCCTCATTTTAAAAATGACATCTTCATTGGACATACTATTTCAGGTTAACAGTCATTTTCTCTCCAAACCATAAAGTTATTTTTACCCTTTTGCCAAACACTGCTGTTATTGAAAAGTCGATTATCAATATAATTGCCATTTTTTAAGGTAATAGTTATTTTCCTTCTGCATGCACTTTGCTTTTGGTTTTCTGCAGTTTCACTATAATATGTCTAGGTGTGAATTTTTTAATTTATCCTGCTTTGGATCCATTGCAAATGCTGATTCTCTATTATGATGCTTTTCACCATTTTTGAACACCCTAAATCATTATCTCTCAGATAATTTTTTTGTGCTGCTCTCTTTCTCCTATCTTTCTGGAATTCTTATTAAACCTATATGAGACCTTCACCTTCCATCTGTCATATCTCAGGCTCTCTTTATAGTTTCCTTTTCTTTATTCTATCCTGAATTCTGAATGATATATTTTAAAGATCTATCCTTCAGTTGATGAATTAATTAATTCTCTTTAGCTATGTCTAAATTGTATTAAATCCATAAAGTAATTATTTTCCCAAATCCACCTGATCATTTTTATAATATTTCTCTTTTACTTTCTCATACTAACCCCCTTCCTTATTTAAACATAATGTACACACTTAGTTTATATACTTCGCCTGATAACTTTAACATCTAAGGACTGAGCAGCTGATCTTGATGTTATTGTTTCTTCCATTTCTTAATTTCCTGCTTTGTTATCTCAAGGGTTTTCTAATTTTGTCTGTGTGCTCATTTTTCTTAGACATTAATCTGCAGGAATTCTTTGAGGTCTGAGTTGAACGTGGGCTCCTACAAAGAGGATTTGGGTTTGCTTTTGTCAGATGCCTAAAGGAACTACAAAAACAGGACTTATTTACACTAAATTCTCAGGTTGAAAGTTTTTAGACAATCTGGGCTGAAAACCCATGGGTATTTATGGATTCTCCGAGTAAAAAATTCACTCTGCACCAATGTTTGAGAATGTGGAAGGTAGGCTTATATCCAGTTCACTCTTACACTGAGACTGTGGCCATTTAGAGTCCAGATATATATGGGGATGGGGTCTCCTACTATACTCTCCACAGTGGAATATCTGAGCTATAGTTCAAGCCCACCGTGCTCTGTGAGGCCATGAAAATCACAGACCATTTTCCCCTGTTTTAGCAATACCACCAAAGAGAAAGCCAGCTTCAGTGCTCTGCTTCCCTCTCTGGGTTCTCACCTTTATTTGAATTTTGGGCTTTCTCTGAGCAGTCCTTATTTTTGCCAGCAGTTGATGGCATAATAAATTACTTTATTTTTTGAACTGTTTTCCATGAAATCTTCAGTTAAGGTGTCTAATTCATTATGCTGGAAGAAATAAAAGACATTTTTTCCCTATGGAATTCAATTTTTTAAAATTATATTTCAATAAAATTGCAGTTAAAAATAGAAGAAAAGAGGATTTCATGTTTTTTATTTAATCAGTGATGCTCTTATTTTTATATAAAGAAAAAATTATGCATCCCTGGGATTGGTGTGTTCTTTACTCAATATGATTCACCGAAGTTTTGCAAATGCCTATTCAATGAATGTGAACTAAGCTCTTCCTACATGCCAGACTTTGTGCTATTCATCTTTGTATACATTACCTCATTAGATTTAATCTTCAGAGATAAATGATTTGAGGGCTACCCTATACATTAAAAGGGGGAAACAGTATCAGGCAGCAGCCTGGGTTAAGCTATTGTTTGTTATGTGCCTAGCAGTATTAATAGGTCTATATATGTACTACCAATTAATCTTTATATCCATGAATGAGCAAACAAATAAAAAACACATCAATAAATCTAAAATAGATGAACAGCCATATATGCTGCTATGGAATGACTGTGGGGTCTGGGCTCTAACATGTGACCATGCCAGTTATTAAAACTAGAAGACTGGATTAGTAATGTCGTCTCTCTGTGCCACAGTTTCCTGGATCAGTACAAGATAATAATCCTCCACTTCAGGAATGAAAAAAGGGATTAAATGAGTAATGCACATAAGAAAACACCAGTGTTAGATTTCTCCTCCCTCTTAAACAATCAAGTTGTCTTTGATAACTTATCAGCTGTGTGACCTTGAACAGGTTGCTGGACCTATGTGTGCCTCAGTTTCTTCATCCATACGATGTAGATAATAATAATGCTGATCTCATTAAATCGTGCTGACTACTAAATGACTGAATATATGTAGAATGCTTAGAACATTATCTTGAACATAGTAATCCTTCATAGATTTTAGCAATTCTCAGTTATTATCTCAATTTAAGAGAGATTGTAAAAGGTACTAGCCTTTTTAATACAAGAAATAAGACTTTTGTAAAAAACTTTTCCTTGATTGTAAAATAGGAACATATTCATGTAAAATACAAAAATAAATCAGAAAGGTACAGAAAAAAAGTGAAAGCATTCCAAAATGACACACGTGTTAAAGATCACTGTATCACTTTTGGTACAGAAAATTCTAGAAGGGTATACACTAAAATGTTAGCAGTGATTTCTTCATGTGGGACCAGAGTGATTTTTAACTTTACGTGGGTACGTAATGTTGATACAGATAAATATAGACATAAATATAGGCATATTCAAACTATGCATCTGTAGACATATCTAATTGTCTCTTTATAATGCAGTTATTGAAATAGGCAACATTAGCAGTGTATAAATTAAGACTTTAGTTGATTCAAACCTTTATTCTCTTCTTCATTCATCCATATGTTAATTCAATCTGACATCTATTCGTTTGTGCATCCACTCATCTATTTATTTCCTATATGCGAGGCCTTGTGCTGGCTGCTAGGGACGACTAGATGGAGACTTATCAGCCCCAAACTTAATCCAGTGGAGCAATGGACCAGCAAACAAGGAGTTTCTAAGCAAGGAGATTTACTAAGTGCCAATAGAAAGTGAAGGTAATGCAGGAGCACAGAAGTAAGGGTGCCTACATCTACCCAGGTAGGAGGGGCAGGTGGAGACTTATGTGAGAATCACAATGTTGAAGACAAGTAGGACTTTGCCAGGAATACATGGAAGGAAAATTCCTTCCTAGCATGAGAATTCTTCGTGACATCTGGAAAACATGCTTCCTTCTATGACAGTGAAGGCCGCTGGTTCTGTCCTCCCAGGAAAACCAGACCTCCCTTGTTTGAGTGATGAAAGTAAGGACTTTAGCTGGGTTGTTAAATGGGTTGTTAGTAGATTAAACCAAGCTGCTTTGTTTTCTCAAGCTTTGGGCCCAAGGTCTAGGAGACTAGAACAAGGGCCAGCCCTTGACTCAGAGCCAGAAAGCCTGAGCCTCATCTTCTCTCTGCCACTCACAAGCTTTTTAAACCCAGTGTCGACACGAATAATCCGTAACCAGTCTATAAATCCAGATTGAGGTGAGTTTATTATGAGCCAGATCTGAGGATCAGATAGCCTGGGAGAGTCATTTCACAAAGGAATGGAGCACTCCAAAGAAATGGTGGCGTACAGAGTGGTTATATCCATCAAAGAGCATGTATCATATATGATTGGAATGTCCCTTTTACAACAGTCATGAGATTGCCTAGCTCACACAGTGATTCACACAGCAATTGATGAACGTGGCAGCTAGCAGGTCTGTGGTCTCCAGCTGGGAGGTCACAGCAGGTCAACAATCAATCCCCAGCCTAGGGAGAGATGTGTATCCTTAGGAAATGCCAATGTGGGGGAAGTTACATCTTTCTTTACCTTAAAGGGCATTGTTCTTGTCTTTGGGACATAGTAAATACTTAAAGGAGATATACAATGCATGCTCAACAGCCACGTCAGGCACTTTTAGAAAAACAAGGTCAGGCTGAATTAGTTTTACACCAAATGGCTTCCTCATATACTCCAATATATCCTATTGCTTGCCATTTATTTATCACCAGGCAGCACCTTCCTTATGAATCTTGGACTCCCTTGTCTAAAAAAAGGAAGATAATAGCACCCATTTTCTCCACCATGTTTCATACGCCAGATGCTTGAAAGGGCAGCATGTTTGGTCATGAAGATAGATGACTGTGGCTGCTGTGAAAAGAGATTAAACCTTGAAATCAACCAAACCACAGTCCCAATCTTTCCTCCATCACTTGTTAGATTAGGGTTACATGATATAATGTGTATAAAATACACGGGAGATGCCTAGCATCAAGTGCCTCTTAATTGTTACTTCTTTGAACTTGGAGTCATAAGATAGTAACAGCTCCAGCATTTAGTGACATTTGAGACTCAGACAAATGGCCCAGTTTCCTCATCTATAAAGCAGAGATGTCTCATAAGATTACACGCCTATGATGTCACTCGAGGTAATATGTGGGAAAGTCTTAATCAGTTCAGCAGGACCAAATAGATGGGATGTCTCATTACAAAGTAATTTTCACGATGAGATGTATTGCTGAGAACATCAGTATCAAGGTGAAGAGCTGTCCTGTAACACCAGGATGCAAGTGAGATACCAAACACGATGAGGTCCAGAGAGCAGTCACAGCAGAACAAGTGGATTCAGCACATTGGATGTAGTGGAATGAATACTGAGTTAGAATCTGGAAGCCCAGTTTCAGTCCAAAATCTGACCTACACTGGCCTTTTGAGGATCAGAGGAGGAGTGTCTCTGGGCTTTCGGGCAGCTAACATGTCTGTTTTCATCATTTTTGCATCACTGTCACCTAGAATAGTGTCTCTTATGGGTCAGCTGAATGCATAACTGAAGCATTTTTTTGTAGTTTACTTCTCCCTCTGGGAAGTTGTAAGTATAAGACCTATCTCTCAGAATTACTGAGTTGGACAAGAAAGGCCTCACCTAGCACATAGTAGGTGCCGGACATAAAGTACTTCTCTCCAGCACTGCCCATGAGAGGCTTACCTCTGCATTGCAGGTGGATTTAATATGGCCTTTTCCATCAGTCCCACCAGAGAGCTCAGTCATATGTCTATAACTAAGTGCCCTTCCCACTGCTAATAACACTCAAGATCCAAAGGGGACAGATGTCGGGCTATTTTCAGCCCTAAAAAATTTCAAATTCGTAATCCACCAGCTCAGATGCCTCATATACTAATCAGATGGGAGAAAAAAGCAGAGGACTTGGAAGTTTCCCCAACAAGCCTGAGATTGTAACTGCAGTTTCTAAGTCCTCACTTTTCACCAAAGAGTCACAGAAGGAAATGGTTGAGGAAAGAAATGATCTCTTAATGGACAGCAAATTTTTGATGGTAACTTCTGGGCCAGCCTAGGATAAGCTGTGTCTACTATGCATCCCCAGAGCCTGAATCCACCCAGTAAGTGCTGATGAAGTAAGACCTAGACCCTACCCCAAGGAGCTCACTGTCTATGGGAAGCCTGGGAGGTACACAAATGACAGTACTGCCTAGGGACCAGTGGGATCCAGTATATACAATGTTCAGTGATGGCAACAAAAAGAGTGTGGAAAAATCTGCCTAAGGAAGGGAAGGTCCAGGAAGGCTGCCTAGAGAATATTTTCTTCGGTGTAGTCTTGACAAGAATCTTAGTTCAGCAATTTCTTCATATTGCCAATTCCACAGCCTTGGAAATAATGCTGGGATCAACTAGTTCCCGTAGAAACATCTGCATAAGTCAATCCTCATGGGCAATAAACAGTTAGAAATAATAGTTTGAATGCTGGCTGCTTGAGGTATTGTGAGTCATACAGTTTCATTTGCCCATGAAAATGCTCAAAGTTTCACATACAAGAAAAAGGAAGAAGCAGGTAAGAGGAGGCCACCTGCCTCCATCACACTAGCATGGCTCGGGGGAGTTAGGCCTTCTCAACCTTGATCACAGTAGTGTGGCTGGATAGTCATGCTCCCTGCCAAGAAGCACACAGCTTGGTGGCCGACTTCTGTCTCCTCCACTTCTGTCTTCCATAAGCCAGATTCATCAACAGTGAGGAATTTCTGCCTGACAAAATAGATTTGCTTGGACACATCTGCTCCAAAGCTGATAACATGTCCTGGAAACCCATCATTGGACCATTTCACTTTGCACTTCAAGTCTTGGGTCTATTTTCTGAGCTGACACATAAGTGACATAAACTGTCTTTTCTAAAGCTCTCTAAGTTTAAAGATAAACCTTAACCTTGCAAAGTTAAGCCTCTAATTCACTTTCAGTTGTGTTTTGTTTAAAAGAAGCCTTAAAGTTGTCAGAAATGCAATTAGAATTTGAAAATTTCGAAATGAATATCCATACATGCAACGATCATGTGTGTGTGTGCATGTGTGTACACGTGTGCTATTTTTTAAGCGCCCAATATGTCCCTGCTACATACATCGTGTCATCAGATCACCCTAAGGACTAAATGTATTATTGTCTCCAAAGTTGGACGGTTAAGTATGCAAATTCAAGTCTGGCTGACTTAGGCACTTGTGTCACTTCTGTTTAATTGTGCTGATTTATAAGGTTCTTGCCCTCAGAAAGGAGAGGAACTGATACTTGAAGAGGCATGTGGAATCTTAGAACAATAGAGTTAAAACTTCCCTTAAAGCACATTTATTCACTTTGCAAGCATCTAGTGAACTCTCTATTATAGGCGGGGCACTAACTAGACACTGGGGACAGTGACAGGAACACATTGTCAATCATCGCTGCAGTTGTGTCTCAAACCACATCATTAGCTGTTAGAGGCAACAAATGCTGTGAGAGAAGACAGCACAGGATGCTTGGTATCATGGAGAAGGCCACCTCCCTCTGGCTGCAGCAGGAGCCCAGAGAGGAGCGGGATCAGGGAAGGTCCTTTGGAGGAAGTTTCTTGTTTCACTATTCATCCCACTCCCTTTCGTGGCCCAAGGTCTTGCAGCACTAGTCACAATAGCCAAGACGTGGAAACAACCTAAACGTCCATTGATGGGTAAATGGATAAAGAAAATGTGGTCTGTACATACAGGAGAATATTACTCAGCCTTGAAGAAGAAGGAAATTTTGCACTTTACAACAACATGAACAAAACTTGAGGACCTTATGCTAAGTGAGATAGGCCAGTCACAGAAAGGCTGCGTGATTCCACTTCTAGGAAGTGTCTAAAGTAGTCAAATTCCTAGAATCAGAGTCGAATGCTGGTTGCCAGGGGCTGGGGGGAGAGGGAAATGGGGAGTCACTAATCAATGCACATAAAGTTTCAGTTGAGCAAGACAAGTAAGTTCTAGACATGTGCTGTCCAGCATTGCACCTATGGTCAACTATACTGTGTTATGCACTTAAAAGTTTAAGAACCTAGACCTCATGTTCTTACCACAATCAAATGGTTTTTAAAAAAAGATTTAATTCAGGCATCGCAGGCAGAGGAAACAGTATGTACAAACGCAGGGAGGGAGGGCAGCTACTTAGGCATCAGCTGGCGTCTTCTAACCCTGGAGAGCCAGCAGGGCTTGGCATGAGCACCTTTTTCATGCTTTGTAGAAGCTTAAAGCCCTATCTAAGAATTTTACAAATCCCAGCATAAGTCTTTTCTCAGAGCTCTCTCTGGTTCAGAGTGGAGAACAAGAAATAAGAAGCAGCAGGAAAATCTAACTCCATTTAGCATTGTGCTGAGCCACTTTGGAGCCAGTGGGAAAAGGAAAATTAGAAATACTGATTCTGTCTTTATTTTGAAATTTGATGCTTAATTTTGAGTTTTTTTAAATATTGCATTAAAACTATATTCACTTTGATTACTGAGTTTTTTTGGTGCCCCCTTAAATTTTGTTCCCGATGTGAATGCCGCACCTGCCTCACCCTGGTCTCCATTCTGAGTCTCCACTACATTCTGGGCTGCAGAGTAGACCGCCGGAGCTCAAACCTGGGCTCTGCCTCCTGCTAGCAGGGAGACCTTAGACAAATGGTTAAATCTCATTGTGCCTCAGTTTCCTCATCTGTAAAATGAAGACAATAACAACCTCCTGTCATTGAGCTGTGAGGTTTAACTGAGTTAATGCATGGAACGCGGGAGAAGCTGACACCTGGAAAGCACAGTGTTGAGTTAATATGAGGGGCACATAAACAAATGTGAGCGATTTTCATCCTGAGACTCTCAGCTCCTCTTTCGTTCCCACTTCTCATCATAGCCATGACCAAGACGAGCCTGGCGTGTGAAGAAAAGCTCGCGCCTGAAGATTTATGAGTAAAAGAGAATGCAAACATCATACTCTACACCACACACAACTTAGCGCTCATAATAGACATCCATTCTTGGGGCCACTTTTTCCGGGGTGCCCACCTCTCATGTTGCTCAGCTTCCTCGCATCATCCTGGCTCCTCCCTCTGCCCTCCCCTGGGTAGCCTTCTCACTCTCTTGCTCCTATGTTGCCCAAATTCATCTCTACATTATGTAGAACACTTTGACCATCTCAAGTCCCCTTTCCCAACTGCTTTGGAAAACCTGGAGCTGATTTGTCAAGTTAGGAATACGCAGATCATGACTGCTGAATGAGAAGACACAAGCCACCCACATGGGGTCAGCTGGTAGCTCCCTTGGCATCCGAGCTTCTACTTTGAGGAAGTGAAAACCCTGGGGGTCCATGTGATTGAAGGCACAGTTTCACTACACTCACATAAAGGAAGTAAAATGACAAGGTTTATTAGGTACAGATCCCAGAAGGGGAGTGCAATGAGCCAGGGGAAGGGTAGTCCTCCATCCCAGGTCAGGAGCAAGCAGGAGATAGAGAGCAGGGTAGCAAGCATCTATTACTTATAAGGTGGTTGGGACAGAAATCAGTAATTTTTCATGGGCTCGACTCTAAGTGGCTATTTTAAAAGGAGCCCCTAGAAAAGCAGGGCGGGAACTTGTGGAGGGCATCCCATGCTCAGGTCCTTACCTAAACATCCAGGCCTTGTATGTGAGTGGGTTGTCACACTGTAAAATGCCTCAAAGTGGCTTGTCTCTCATCACTCAAACCCAGTTTCAGGCCTGCTATACGTAGCCAAGCTCATTGAGGCCGACAACAGAAAAAAAGGATTGTCATGTACCATAATCTAGGGAACTATGGTTATAAATGACACAAGAGTATCAGAGACCTGAGGACTACAAGATATTTGGTGCATTGATGCCCAGAGATGTCATCATGGAATTTCCCCCTGGGATATTTGGACAGTGCTTTGTCACACAGAGAGTTTACAATTGTATTGTTACTGTGAATGTTATGACCTGATTTTGAACTCTGGTTGGGGGCGCATTAGAAAGTAGAGGACTTTTGAGGTTGTAGGAATACTTTGAGGTGTGTAGCCCCTACACCTCCGCCCTATGACTACCCTCTATTATTAGGTGCCTGCGTGTGGCAGTGTGTCCTTTCCTAGTGTGTTCTCTTTTGTCACTTCAGCAGCTGTCCTCATGGCAGCAGGAAAATCTGAGATGGCAGGAATAGGTAAAAGAAAGAAAATCAGTCACTACAGGCCACCACAGGAGGGGCTCTTTCTAACTTCTGCATGGTAGGCACCATGAGGGCAAGGACTCCATCTCTCTGGGTCACTGCCGTACCCTCAGTATACAGCACCGACCCTGGCACAGAGGAGGCATTCAGTGGCATTTGGTGATGGGGTTATTGCGAGAGCAATTGATTCAAGACGAAGGGAACCCAAAGATGGAATCTCATGACTGTGAAGTCATTTGAGCTCCTCCCTCGGCAGCCATCCCAGGCAGGAGAAAATGTGAAGAGGCATTTGCCTCTTTCAGGAGGAGCCATTCTTCTCCAGGTGACATGAGTTAGAAATACAATTGGCAAAGAAGACCATGAGGCAAGGGTCACATAATCGCCAAGATCCAGAAAATTTACTTCTTAAATGGACCAGCCAATTTTAAGCATTATGTCTGTCTGTCTGCCTGCCTGCCTACGTGTGTGTGTGTGCACGCATATAGCCTGTTTTGTGATAGATAGGTCATCAGTCATCCAACAATACAGATCTAGCATATACATACTAAAATAAAATTTTTTAAATCATGACTTATAGCTTTGCAGCACTGAACATTTTAAATGTCCTTCAGTGTCCCCTGTTTTACTTAGCCTACCCAGGAGCTCTGTGTGAATATCAGGGCAAACATAATTATTCTCATTTTAGAGTTGAGGCAACTGAGGTTAAAGAAATTAGGCGACCTTCCCAGAGCCACCCAGATATTAACTGACGGTGCAGCCCAGTGAGATAGGTTGGGTCTTGGTTTTTGCTTTATTTTATCTACTTTTCCCTTTCTGCTAAATAGATGGGAAATTGAAGCTCAAAGATTCCATGATGTACCCAAGTTCATACAGGTCCCACTGGTGGCAGTACCAGGACTCAGGCTAGCAAAGTCAAATGACCTGGTACTCCTTTCCAATATCCATGCTGTCTGTCTTCCCCCTTTTCATTCTTGCCTCCCTGCCTCTGTCCTGGTAGCCCGTTCTCCCTGGAATGACCTCCCCTTCCCAACTGGTTCACCTTTAGGATGTAAACCAAATGGCTCTCCAACAAAAATGTGTCCCTTATTCTTTCAGGCCTCACTGAACATCCTCTCTGTACCTGTTCAGCCTCACTTTGCATTTGCTCATTTTGCCTCTGCATCTCAATCAGAAGCTCCCTGGGGGCAAGTGCAATGTCTTGGCCATCTCTACATGTTGCAGAGCAACTCTGGGACGTATGCCAGGTACACGGCAGGAGGCACTGGACATGAGGTCAGAATGCATATGGCCATGCCAGCTGAAAATGGTAAAGGGCTGTACCCATGCCAGATTTGTTTATTTATTTTTACTCTTATTTACCTTGCCTTTTTTTTTCCAAAATTGTTTCGTATGCATTGGTTACTATAGTTGTATTCTTGAGAATGCCAAATTAATGGATGATGTATTTGAAGGATGCACTTCTGTCATTCATTCCTTCGTTCGTTTATTCATTCATTCGGACGAAGAGGTCTGACAGTTGTCTACAAGCAGCACGCCCAGCAGCTGTACAGCACAGCATCAACTGAGGAGAGTCTTGGCATAGTCTGGACTCTATCCCCAGGGCAATGCAGGAATCCACTGGAGTGAGGACGGACTTGCAGTTTACCTTCCACTCCATGTAGATTCTAGTTTCCTGCTGAAGTCATGCTGAACCCTTAGCGCAGACCCAGACTGAATCCATGACCCAGAATTTTGGAACCACCTGGCTCTCTCTTCCTCCCCTGAATCTTCTGCTCCAACCAGCCTAACTTCGGTAATACCACTGCAATTACCATGCCTCCATGCCAGTCCCCCCCACCCAGGGGCCTGTTAAACCCCGCTCAGTGAGCCCGCCCCTCCCCCACAACAGCAAAGCTCCCAGAATCCCACCCTTGCTGTCCTTCAGGAGGCCAATTCCTCTCTATTTAGACGTCTAAGTCAGACTTGAAAGTGCAATCTTATTCCTCTACAGCTTTAAGACACCCAAGGCAAAAATCATCCGTTCTGATCTAATACTTGATTTTTTTTTACGTGAAAAATGGCCCTGACATGCTCAGAGATTGGAGGGGTAGGCAAGCTTCCAGAGGCAGCTGCCTTGAGCCCCTCTTGGCTGTGGCTTCACTTCCAGCTGTAGCAAAGGTCTGCCTCTGAAGCTTGAAGCACAGGCTGCTGGGCGAGCACTTCCCGCTGGCTTCAAGCATCTGCTTTTCATCTGCCTATAAGTAGGTTTCACGTTGCTGTTTATAGTTCTTGCTACAAGGACAGTTCTTGGGCGGGGACGGAGAAGCCCTCAGTGCTTGGGAGAAGGCAGAAGCGCGATGATGGAAGAGTAAGAACAATAGTAACAGCTCATACTGCACAGCCCTGCATAGTCGGCTTCTTAAGTCTCCTGATATGAACTAAGAGCCCAGCAATGGGATCCCTATTCTACTCAGGGAGTGGAAACAAAGAATGTTCATGCAGCTTGTTTAAGGTTGCACAGCGGTTAGCAAGAGAGGAAAAATTATGATACACGAGGGGTGTGCTTGCATGCGTGTGCGGGTATAGCAGAGAGAGACAGAGACAAAGAAACAGAGAGAGACCTTTAAGACTTCAAAAATTTTAGTCCAGCCCCTTGCCCAATGCAACAATGCCCTTGAAAAACCTCCTTGGCAGAGCTTCCAGAAGCCAAAAGCTTACTCATTGCCTTTCAAGTTAGACTACACTGTTGTTGGCTCTAGTGACTGAGGAAAAATAATCCATTAAGCTGAAAATAGGAGGTAGTGTATGTACTGAAACAGATCCCAGACTTCAGACATTGGGCAATTCTGGAGTTGAGTCTCAGTTATTCCACTTTATATGTGACATGGGAGAAGAATTTAACATTGCTGCTCCTCAAATGCTTCGCTTGTGGAGTCATAACAATGTCCTTCGTGAGGGGAGATGTGTAAGGCAGCTAGAATGCTGCCATCCGATCGGACTTTCCGCAGTACTGGAAATGATCTACATCTGGACCAGCCAATATGGTAGCATCTGCCACGTGTGGTAGCATCTGCCACATGGGGATGTTGAGAATTTAAAATGCGACTGACGAACTGAATTTTTATTTTTTTATTTTTAATTAATTTTAATTTAAATTTAAGTGGCCACATGAGCATGTGGCTGCTGTTTTGGACGGTGCAGATATAGAAGCTACAAATTCACGGTCTCATGTGTTCTCTGTGACAACTTTGTGAATTGTACGATGCAGAAAGCCTTTTCTCATTTTGTTGATGAAGAAACTGAGTCTCAGAGGAGATCCTGCTAAGATCTCATAGGGGTATCTCACACCATGAGCTGGCTCCTAAACTAGGGACCTACAGGGGGCTATAGGCAGCCCACACGCCCCCAGCCCAGCAGGGCACATGCAAGCCCTAAGGCGAGTCAGGCACTGCCTGAGCAGAGAAAGTGCTTGCACAAGGAGGCGAAGCCACTGACAAAGTGTTATTCATTGTGTCCGTGCTAAGCCATTCTGTCCAAACCATTTCCCATCTCCAACAGAAGAGGGCTGGCTTGGTAAAAGGTTCAGAGGCAATCAGTCAGTTTCACACAGCCTCACTCAGCAAGGCAAGAAAGCCTCTGCGCTTTGCCTTGGCCAGAAATGTCTCTAACTCACCAGATCAAGAGTATTCTTGAAATTCCTTCAATACAATGGGTTTTGGCCTTGACATATACCAGCATTTCTGGGGGTGGGGAAAGGCACCTATGACGGGCTGAATTATGTCCCTCTTCCAAATTCATATGTTGAAGCCTAACCTCCAGCACCTCAGAATGTCACTGCATTTGGAGATAAGATCTTTAAAGAGGTAATTAAGGTAAAATGAGGTCATTAGTGGACCCTAATCCAATATGACTGGTGTTCTTATAAAAACGGGAAATTTGGACACACAGGTACAGAGGGAAGACCATGCAAAGACACAGGGAGAGGAAGACAGCCGTGTACAAGCCCAGGAAAGAGACCTCAGAAGAAAGAACCCTGTCAACACTTTGATCTCAGACTTCTGGCCTGCAAACCGTGAGGAAATAAATTTCTACTGTCTAAGCCACTCAGTCTGTGGTTCTCTGTTAGAGCAGTCCAAGCCAACGAATACAGCACTTATCTGATAAATCTGCCCGCGTGATTCTAGCAAGTAGCACAGGCAGACAGCCCCAGCTTTAATTCACCAAGGAATGGCAGTCATTAACACCACCAATGTCAACAGCAAGAATGATAAAAATAAGTTAAAGCATTATAGCTTTGTACAATGAATATGCCACTTTCACCAAGTCATTGTGTGGATTAATCCTTCTTCCCAATTTACGGATGAGCAACTGGAACCTCGGGCAGGAGTTTGTTCAAGTTCCCAGAGTCTGTAGTTAGTAAAGCCAGATCACACCCGCTAGCTCCTGGACTCCTCAGTCCTGAAGTCCATTTCATCATATTACCCGCTTTTCATCAAAACCACCTCTGAGCAAGGTGACCACATGACCCAACGTGCCCAAAACAGTCGCAGTTGGCACTGTTTTCCCAGAGTAATTATGAATAGCGCCCCCTTTCACTCTCCAAAACACCTGGATTTATACAATTCATTACAATGTCACCCTACAGATAAGCCACACTTAGTAGTAAAAGGTTGGCCGGGTGGTTATAAATCCTCCGGAGAATGAAGCCGCTATCAGTATGGCCGGGGAACATCATTATGCAAGCAGTGGTCTCACATTTTGGGGTGCAAACAGGCTGGATGACGAGCGGCAGTGCAGAGAACAAGGTGCCCTCGACCCCTCAGCTCAGGAGGCCGGTGCCTTGATGCGACTCTGCCAGTGGCCTGCCATGGGAGCTGAGGTAAAAAGAGGGAATTGATCCCTGAGCTCATGCCAGCTTTAATTCTCTGGTTAATTTGATAAGTGCTTAGGACATTTAAGGGCCTGTGGATGGGAGTGGGCAGTAAAAGCAGAATGATTGACGTGTTTCAGGGTCTTTTGGAAAGGTAGGACATATGTGTAATTCTGATGTTTTGCCCCCAAATGTCTGAGATATGTATTTGCTAGTTTGTCACAGTAACAAATAAACCCCAGAAAGATCAGTTGCTACCACATCGAGGTTTGGAACTTTGTTCACAGAAAGCTTGTGCGTCCAGTGGTTCTCTGAGGCGGATCCCCTCCATGCAGTGGTTCAGGGATTCAGCCTCACACCCTGTAGGTTCAGCATCTGGAGCAGGTAGCTGAGACTAGGTGCTGATGGTCTATTTTCCTTTTATTCGCACCCCGCTGTCCAGAACAGTTGCATGGTCCCACCTAACAGCAAAGTTACCTGATAAACCCCTCTCTTCAAAATTCAGTCCCAATCTAACAGTTCGTGGCCTGCAGTCTCCTGCTTGTACGCTCAAGCTCCAGATACACCCCCCAACTCACGCTAGGGAAGCTGTCGCCATGCCTTGGTATGCTGTTTTCCCCTTCTGCCTACCCTCCTCCACTCCTCTCTACCCAACACCTCTCAGGGCCCATGGTCCATTGAGGTGGCATACGCTCATATCAGTGTCCTAGTCCTGCTGTAACAAATTACCACAAATTTGGATGGCTTAAAGCAGCAGAAATTTATTCCCTCACAGTTCTAGAGGCCAGACATCTGAAATCAAGGTTGTTGGAAGGGACATGCTCTGTCTCCTAGCTTCTAGTCGTTGCTGGAAATTCTTGGCATTTCTTGACTTGTACCCACATCCCTCCCATCTCTGCCTCCATCATTACACGGCCGTCCTCCCTCTATGTGTCTGTGTCTTCACATAGTGTTCTCCTCTCTGTGTGTCTGTCTCTGTGTCTCTTCTCTTCTTATAAGGACACCAGGTGTATTGCCTTAAGGGCTCACCCAACTCCAGTATTAACTCAGCTTACATCTTAATTTATATTTGCAAAGAGTCTATTTCCAAATAAGGTCACATTCAGGGGCACTAGGGGTTGGGACTTCAACATATCTTTTTGGAGGACACAATTTAACCCCCATCGCTGCTTGAGAAGTCTCCCCAGATGCCCTTGAGCAGAATCCATCCCTCTGACCTCTGTGTTCTCATGGATCACATGTCATACACCATAAATATGGCATTTGTTCCAGTGTGGAAGTGTTTGCACACCTCTCGTTCCCACTTTGTACACAGGGGCAATGTCTTACGTACCTCTTGCATCTCTCTAGTAGCATCTTACAATGTCTGAGGCCGTCCAGAGCAGCCTAGTCCAGAAGAAAGAGCATGGGATCTGGAGACAAGTCGTCCTTTGAACACCAATCCTGCCACCTCCTAGTCATGTGATTTGGGCAAGGTATTGAACCCATAAGATTTTCAGTTTCTTCATTTTTAAGAGGGGAATAATAACCCAGCCGAACGAGCTTAAGCCTCAAAAGGAATTTATTCTTCCCTGAAGACCACCCAATTCGACTGTACCTTTTACCAGAGTTCCTTCCAGCAATGAGGTTCTCGGATCCTCCCTCATCTCTACTGGCTTTCACTACTCTGAATGAACCTGAAGGGAAAAGTCAAATTGTTCTCCCGAGCTCTGCACAGGAAGCAAGCAAAAAAGCTTCAGAACGCTGAGCAGTGACAGGTATTTCAAAATACCAAAGCTTGACTGAGAAGCTGAAACACAGAGGTGCCGCCAAGGAGCAGTGGGCAACTGAAAGTACTTAAAGTAATTAGCGCTGAAAAAGCACAGTCTTTCGGTGAGCCACGTAAGCCCAGTAGGCAGAATTGGGGCTGCAGCGTGATTCTCTCTTCCTTTAGATCAAATGTGGAGAGGTAGAAAGCGTGAAGCTGGAGTTGCAGGAGAGATGACAGGCAAACGCAGTAAATAGAGCTAATTAACTTCAGCTTCATTCCCCAGGTTACAAAGGGCTGAGCAAGCTGCCCGGGAGACAGCGGGGTCTCTGGGTCTGCCTGCTGACCTGGGATAACTTGTACGACAGCTCCCAAAGCAACCGCCCGGCTGTTTCCTTTTATATCTGAGGCATCCTGTGGGCCACTTTTTCAGGACAAATATTCAGTCTTCCTCCCTCAGTCTCTCGTCAGTGTCCCCTCTTTTCTCAGAGGGCTCCCCTGAAGGCCCCTGTGGCTTCCATCCTCCTTCTCTGGCACCTTCAAGAAGCAAGTGCTGGTTACGGAGAGGGAGTGCCATCCCATGATGAAGGGCAGGGCTCAGGGCGAGACCTCAGCCTGGACCCAACTCTACTTGTGTGACCTTGGAAGGTGGCTTAACCGCTCTAGGTCTCATTTTCCTCGTCTGTAAAATGGGAGTTCTAATCCTAACCTCACTTGTTGTCCTGAGTATCAATGGGAAGATGTAAGCCC
Organism: Equus asinus; assembly: GCF_041296235.1. Taxonomy (NCBI): domain Eukaryota; kingdom Metazoa; phylum Chordata; class Mammalia; order Perissodactyla; family Equidae; genus Equus; species Equus asinus. The sequence continues at coordinate 154,276,532 of NC_091792.1, forward strand.
AACTGATAGCTACCATGTTTGTGTGTCAGAGCACCCAACATCATTTAATCTCTCCCATTACAACCACCCTCGAAGGGCTGACACAGGGAGCAAATGAAGTACTGTATGTGAGGGCGCATAACAATGGCTAGCACTTCATACATTGTGATGGCTCATCCTATTGCCATTACATGGAATGGATTCTGTCTGCTTCTTGTATGTGCATATTGTTGTCCACTTACATTCCTGCTATTCAGTATAGTGTATAACAGTTATAAAAGCACAGAGTAGAAAAATGACAGAATTCTTGGTCTTTGGAGAACTTGCAGATATCCAAGAAGGCAGCATGGTCCAGAAGAAAGAGCATTAGTTTTAGGGTCAGATATTCCTGGGTTAGGCATGCCATCTCCATCAAATTGCTTATCTCATTTCCCTCAAGTGCAAACCGTGATCACAATCGAACATCCCATAGAGAGAATGAGAATCGGATAAGAGGATGTGGATGGAGTGTTAACACATCACCTGGCAGTCAGTGAGTGCTCTGTGAACACGAGCATTCATCAGATCCTCTGAGAAAGGCACAGCCCACTAACACATATGATGAGGATGGAACCATAATTAACAGCCCAAAGATAACACTCTCGATCTGAGAGAACGTGTGTGCCTCAACTTAAGAACTTTTGAGGGCCAGGCCAATGGCCAAGTGGTTAGGTTCACACATTCCACTTTGGTGGCCTGGGGTTCACATGTTTGGATCCTGGGCATGGACCTACACACTGCTCATCAAGCCACACTGTGGCGGCACCCCATGTAGAAGAACTAGAATGACCTACAATTAGGATATACAACTGTGTACTGGGGCTTTGGGGAGGAAAAAAGAAAGAAAGAAAGAAAAAGAGGAAGATTGGCAACAGATGTTAGCACAGGGCCAATCTTCCTCACCAAAAATCATAAAAAAAAGAATTTTTGACTTAGCTCTAATTCTGTAAATGAACAGAAGTTCCAGGTTAAAAACGCTTCTCTTGTCAGTGGCCTAGCCATATTTGCTTATTTGGGCCTAAGTTTGAGGTATTTTAAAAATATTAACTAGTTCATGATAGGTGATGCAAAAGTAATGATAGTGCTGAAAGTGGTGGAAATAAAAATGGAGAATTTTTATGTGAAAAGTGAATAAAAATGATGAACGTCGCATGGCTTATGTGGCATGACTCCTTCAAAAGTAGGAGCGTTCTAGAAGACAAACAGTGAATCTGTTGTTTTTGAAAAGTGCAGCCAATGTGCACCGACAGATTTATCAAGAGAAGAGGAAGGTGACTGTCAGACCCTGAGCTAGACTCAGAGACACCGGATGCACAAGGAGAGCAGCTCCCTGCCCTTGTGGGGCTACAATAAGGTGGAAGAAACAAATATTCCATAAATAGCCACATGAAAGTCAGCTGTGCTAAGTGGAAGCTGTCTGTTGCGATATGTATGAAATGCTATGCACATCGCCAGGGCAAAATTAGAAGTCTCCATCTTCTTTTATGTTCCTTTGCACTGAGCCCTGATAAGGGCTAAGGCTATTGTCTGCCCACTTCGTGGACTCGATGGACCGGGAGACCAGCAAAGATGAAGGTGGGCATGGTGGAGGTCAGATGGAGAGAAGGGAACAGATCCAAGAAGCAGTTAGGAGGGAAAATCTCCATGATTGGTGATGGCTTGGGCTAGGGATGTTGGATGGTCAAGGATGACTCCTGGATTCCTCTGTTGCACAAATGGATGGAAGAAGGTGCCATTTGCAGAACAAAGGGAGCCTGAGGAGATGGCGAGTCAAAAGATAAGAGTTACATTTTGGATATTTTCATTTTTTGATTCTTGTCAGGCATCCAGTTGGAGACATCAGGTGGCCACCCTATACAAAGGCTGTCCATGCCTTCAGCCACCATTCAATATTGCAACTCAATTTGTGAATCAGGTGACATTACTGAGCCCTCTATTCAGAAAAAGAGGCTAGGGTTTCAAATAAAAAGACCTCAGAAGCAGACACATTTGAATCCTAACTCTATTGTCCACCAGCTATGTGAGGCCTGAAGGACAACTGGGAAAACCCTTTTGCTGTTTGAGCTTCACTAAAAAGTAGAAATAATTCCTCTGTCACAGTGTGGCTTTGAGAATGAAAGGAGATAGAAAACTTTCCAATTGCCAGACACCCTACTGGCACTATTTCCCCTTCCGCTTTCCCATTTCCCTTCCTCTCCTCTAACGCTCTGTTCTTTGGTGACAGGGCTGGAGTGAATTCATATTAGACATGTAATTAAAGATCACAGAAACTGTCATGTAGTGTCAACAAATCTTTGTTTTACCCCAAGGATTTGACTATTTCAGAGAGATAAATCTGTATCTGGCTAGATCTACCTGGATAGAAATACAGATGATATAGACATAGATACATAGATATAGATACACACACCTAGAAATGTAGATATTCCTCTGTAAGTGTGCTCATCTTATTTTCAGACAACACAATGATCTGAAAAATTTCTGGTTCCCTGTAATTGTGATCTTTCCTCTCCAGCCATTTCATTTCCTTTTTCTTCATCTGAGCATCTGAGGGAGAGGCAGTAGCTATCTCCTCCCCCACCTGTCGCTGGTGTCCAGCCTTCCGCTTCACCCACTGCTGCCCATCCTAAAAGAGAACACAATTAAACGACTTCCTACAGAAGGCAGCCGGAGTGTTCGGCTCTTATGAGAGGAGACGCGTACCTTAGGCAGCTTGGAAATGCTTTTCAATCAATATGCTCCGGCCAGGGGTCACGCAGATGGTACTTAGCTCCTGTAGAGTTCTTCAGAAGCTGACCTCATCATGTTGACCCAAAGACAACTAGACACCAGGAGGAGCAGGAGGGAGGCGGAGGCCGGGAAGAGAAGGCTTTCATGATGCTATGTTGGGAAATGAGAGTGGATCAGGAAACGCTGATTCGCTAAAGTGGCTCTGGCATTTGGCACCATAGATGCCGTGTGGTAGATGGTAGAAAGCATCTTCTTTTGTGTGCTCCTCTATACTTTCTATAAATATCTTCATTACAGACAGCCTTTATTCACTTGTCTATCCATTTATTCATTCGTTCGTTCAGCAAATGTTCATGAAGATAAATGTGCGTGGAGATAAACATCGCCCTCAATTCTGCTTTCCTATTTTAAGGGGCTGCCTACGATGGCATACACAGAACAATAGTGCCTGCCTGGCTTGTGGGAGATACCCCATAAATAATAATTTTTTGGTGTAATTACTAAAGAAGTATATGGATTTATGAATGAATAAAAGGATGAATAAATAAATGAATGAATGAATGAGAAGGTGGGGTGCTCAGCCCAGCCTATGAGAATGTGTGGGTAGGGAATAGGAACGAGGTGTAGTGGGGGAAAGGAAGATAAACCTTCCCACTCCTGCTGTGTTGCTAGAATTAATTTTTACTCCTTCCTTCCTTCCTAGAGTTCACAGTCTATTTGGAGAGAGTGTCTCCGTAATTTCTGAATCCACAACACAGAGCACAGGCCCAGAGTGAGAAGGGAGGGACATACTTGGTTAAGCAGATGTGGGTTGGAATCCCAGCTCTGCCACGTGCCATCTGTGAGAGCTTGAACCGGTCCCTGGAGCTCCAGCGTCTCCATTTTCCCCTCCGTACAACGAGGGTCATGAGATCCTCTCTCTGCTTATCTCACAGAATGGTCACAGAGTCCAAATGGGGACAAATATGTGTCACAGTAAGTCGTCAACCACCCAGCACTATATAAAGGCAAACTCATCTGAAAGGCATCAGCGGGCCCAGGAGCAAAATGAACGGGAAACAAACCCAATTCAGCTCAGATGTACAACATTTAATCAGTTTCCTCAAGGCTGAGGAGTTTTCATAGAAAAGATCCCCATGGGGCCGGCCCGGTGGCGCAGCAGTTAACTGCACACATTCCGCTTTGGCGGCCCGGGGTTCGCCGGTTCAGATCCCAGGTGTGGACATGGCACTGCTTGGCAAGCTGTGCTGTGGTAGGCGTCCCACATATACAGTAGAGGAAGATGAGCATGAATGTTAGCTCAGGACCAGCCTTCCTCAGCAAAAAGAGGAGGATTGGCAGCAGTTAGCTCAGGGCTAATCTTCCTCAAACCAAAAAAAAAAAGAAAAGAACCCCATCCTGGAGTGGCAGCGAAGTGAGGCTGTTCTCTGGAGCATTCCTTCATTATTGTCAGTCTTTCAGCATTGCTGCCTCCCCAGCACTCAGAGGTCTTGTGGTGCAGTGGTTCCCAAACACCATGCATGGACTGGGCTTGGCTGGCAGCATCAGAAGCACCGAGATTTTCTACTTGCAATGTTTTTCTGAACTATTTCTGAAACGTTGAAAAACATAGGTTCCTGGCCCTCCCTCATGGAGGCTCTAATTCTGAAAGCCTTGAGAGAGGCTGAGACTGTCTGGTTATAAGAGGCCTTCCCCATGTGCAGCCGGGGTGGGAGCCACTGCCCCCTCACCACCACGCTGCCTGACCCCCACGAGCTCTGCCGTTGGGAAGATGTGGGGCCTGTGAGAAACTGGCCTAGAGACAGGGGCTGGGGGTATTCTCACGGGTAAAGGTGAAAACTCCCTGAGCTTGGCTGAGACTCTAAATCCTGAGTTGAGGTTTCCTGGGTCTGGGCATCCCCTCTCCCAGCCCTGAGAGATATTAGGGCCTCCTCACCCCTGCTGGGTCTATGTCCGCTTCCGTTTCCTGGGACAGATGAAACGTCAGGGGGCCCCCCAAGTGAACACTCCATTGCCTGGCATCTCAGATCGCTGATGTGTTTGGGGAAGGTGAGCCCGCCTCTTCCTTAAAGCCCAGGCCAGGTTAGCAGTGGTTAGTAATAACCGCCAGTTAATTGAGCACGGCCCCTCGCACAAGCCTGTGAGGGAGGCAGCCACGATTGTCTTCACTCAAGGATGAGGAGACAGGGCCAAGACCACACAGTTTGTCCCAGGGAGTGAGGAGTTGAGCCCACCTCCACCCGCCTCCAAAGTCCCCCTGCCCCTCAAGGTTGCATCCACTGCTCCATTCTGCAATGTCCCGGGCATCTTCCTGGGGGCTGTCCTATCCTGGCAAGCAACGGCGAACAGACCCTGCCTCTTAGGAGATTCGTATTAATTCAGAGAGAAAAAAAGGTAAATAATTTCATAATTAAATATTTTCAAAGCACTGTAAGTCCAGGGGTGACTTACGAGAGCGGGCATAGATGTCGTCTGCGTTGGGGTGTAGCCTTGAGTTCAAATCTGAAGGACAGTTGGAAAACTAAGCAAAGAGTGGAAAAAAATAAACTTCCCCTCTGAGGGAACTGCATGGAGAAAGACCTTGAATGGTTGAAGGGTTAAGGCCTTTCTAAGGAAACGAAAGGTCAGTGTGGCCCGAGTTCCAGAGCAAGATTGGGCTAAACCTAGGAAGGCCATCAACGACCATGTAGGTCCGTGTACTCTTTCTCTGAGAGCAAGAGGAAGACACCGAAAGTTTTCACCCATGGGATTAACATAAACAAATATAGGCTTGAAAAGTTTCTGTGGGCTTCCTTCTGGAAACAGATTGGAGGGGGACAAGAAAGAGGGGGTGTGGGAACGCCAGCCAAGAGGCTGTTATCCAAGTGAGAGACAGCGGGCTGCTTAAATCCATCTCATTGTCTGGAAAACCTTATGCCGCACGTCAGTTTCTCTAGAAGCAGGGCCTGAGATGGGGGTTCTTGTGTGAGCGACTCAGGACGGGAGTGCTGGTGGGGGCGCCCTGCAGGGGAGGGAGGAAACCGGGAGGGGAAGGAGAGTTCTGGGGCAGCCTGGCCTGACAGCACAGGAGCTGTGGAGCATGAGTTGTGTCACAGAGGTCGTTCAGCCTAGAGGCAAGGGACCGGGTCAGTTAGTGGCTCAGGATGCTCGTGGGGGTGGGAGTGGGGAACCCAACGTTTCAGGCTTCACCAGCCCAGGTGGCTCCTGTAGTCAAAGGCAGTCCTCGCAAAAAGGGTGCTGATGTGCGCTGTTAGCAGTCACCCTCCAGAGGCAAGAGGAGGGATGTGCTGGCCCAGCAAAGAGGATCCAGTGGAGGAACAACAGCATCTGCTGTAACTCCTACCTGGACCCAAGTGGTAATGTTGTGTGAATAAATGAATCAATATAATACTAAACGTTACTAAATGTCAAACTATGTAGGTATTATTAAATAGGTAACTATGCAGAAAGTTTACCTCGTTAACGACTTTTCCTCCAAAAGCCAGGGCACAGGGAGGAAGGGCCAGGTGAGAAGAGACGGGTTTTCGGGCTGGCCCAGTGGCTGAGTGGTTGAGTTTGCGTGCTCCGCTTTGGTGGCCCAGGGTTTGCATCCTGGGCGCGGACATGGCACCGCTCGTTAAGCCATGTTGAGGCAGCGTCCCACATGCCACAACTAGAAGGACCCATGACTAAAATATACAGCTATGTACTGGGGGGATTGGGGAAAAAAAAAAAAAGAGAAGGATTCTCATCCCGGAACACCAGGTGCTCGCAGGGCCTCGGCGGCAAGGCTGGGCTTAGAGGCGGCTGTGACAAGCTTCCTGTGCTCCTTCAAGGAGGGGACTGTGCTCCGGTGCCTTGGGCCCCTCCCAGCTCGACAGTCCTGTCGCTGCTCCCGGCCCCTACCGTAGAAGTCAGTTCCCACTGATAAAACAAACCCATTCTCCATGGATATCAACCTTCCCGCCAACAACTTTGAGGGTAAAAAACAGTTTAAGCCCTTGAAGAGGAAGGAAAAGCTGTCCTGGACACATCTCTGACACCTCCGCTTATGTGGTAGCAGGTTGGGTGACGTTTGCCCAGCAGGAGTAGATGAGAATTCGTGAGAATTGGGTTCGAGTGCTCGTTCTACGGGAGAAATGTGGCTCAAAGCTCTCCCAGTGGTGCAGGTGAGGAAACTGAGGCACAGATAGGCCAAGCACCCTGCTCAAAAAATACATGGGTAGGAGTGGCAGAACCAGGACTGGAGCCAGCTGTGTCGTGAAAGCACACGCCTGGAACCATGAATTTGGGAAATTGTTAAAATACGGTATAAGAGCCATAGTCTGCAGTGTTATGCATGCATCAAAATGGTTGTACGGAGGCATATTTAATTAAGCACATATTTATTCATTTAAAAAATTATCATTTATTTGTGTGTGCTATAAACCAGAATACGTCGATTTGTATGGCATGATTTTTATTGTCTTGTTTTTCCTCGTATTCACTTTCTACAACGTCCATGTAATTACAATGACATATAAATATAAATTTGAAAACCAAATTTTAAAAAAGGAAAGGGGAGGGAGTATAGGGAGGGACTGACTCGCCATGTGTCGAGGAGGAACAAGAGGCCTCTGTGTGAATAAAATAAAGACCATTCAAGAGAATGGGAGGAAGTGAAGATGGGCTTTCCAGGTCAGTGAAGCAAAAAGAGTGAGAAGGAGAGAATGAACGAGAGGCAGGAAATTTATATCCCAAACCTACGCCCCTTGGAGATAAAAAAACACACACACACACACACACACACACAAATTAACCAGACCATTGCCCTGAGAGGAATGCTCATTTTATAGACATAGAAATTAAGAGCTGGGGCTCGAGGCAACTTCCTCAAGACTCTGCAGGGAAGGAGGCGGAGCTGGCCTGAGAGGACCCAAGACTGCCCGTGCCAAAGGTGTGAGCTCCGGGGCTGAAAGCCCTGCGTGTGAAGCCAGCACCGCTACTCACCAGCCAGAAGGAACGGACGAGTCCAGGACGTCCCCCCAAATTCAGTCGCTACAGTTGGAAAACAAGAATCATCATTCCTGTGCCCAAATACTTTCAGGAAGTTTAATAAATGAGCAGCTGAAATGAATGTGCCTGGTACAGAGTAGGTCACAGATGTCGGCTTCCCTCCCTGAGTTAGATGGTCCCTTCCGCCCCCAGACTGGAAGCATCTCCCCTACACCATGTTAGCCCTCAGCTATGTCATGGGAGTTTAAACGGTGACAGACCTGGTCCAGGGTCAACAAAAGGAGAAGGCTTGGTTTGGCTGCCTCTCTGTCTCTGTCTGTCCCTCTGTCTGTCTCTCTCCCCCTGATGCACAAGCACAAGTGCACACGCACAGACACACACACACCCTTAGTACAACGAATGCCCGATGCTATTCATTTCCAAAGTGCATAAGTGATCTCACTGGGTCTCAAGGGAACAGCCAATTGGAAGAAGAGAGATGAGCCCAGCAGAGCCAAGCTCTGTGTAGAAGCAGCGAGAAAAGCAAACACAAACTGTTACAATAACCTCAGAGTGGTGTGAGCCTGTCAGATTCGCCTCCACGCCCTCCCTTTATACGCAGAACACCTCCCTCCAGTGGAGGACAGCTCTGCTTTCAATTATGCTGGTCAGTGTTTCCCAGTAATAGCAATCCTCAGATCCTGTCAGGCACCCCAGGGCCTGGGGGATCGCTCTGTGAAAAGTCTTGGGTGGTTTTACGGCTCCACAGGCGGGAGATCTTCATGTCAAAGGCATCTTGGAGCGTGATGCCGCTGTGTACTTGGTGAGCCTGAGGCTTTGGGGATGAAAGACTCGTACACATGCACAATATTATGATGGTTATTATTCTACTGCCCAGTAAAACTTCTGCAACTCATTCTTCTTGGAAACTACCGAGAAAGACATCGCAGACTATTCGCCCTGTAATCACTGAGGTGGAAACAAGGCAGACTTGAGTCTTGGCCTGGGCTTGCCCCCAGCTGGGTTGGAGATGTTGGGTTGGTCACTTCCCCTCCATAGGGGGGTTTCCTCAACCCTAACACAAGAAGTTTGGATGGAGTCCCCACTTCCCATGTGTGTTCTTCCAAAGGCTAGTCACCATGATTCTGGAGAAGAATAATATAAACTGTTTCATCACCAAATAATACGGGGAGCAGGACAAACTCTTTTGAGTCCCATGATGCTTATTAATATAGTAAAGGTACTGAGAAGTCCTGCAGAAATTATGCCTGCTGTGACTCATGTCCACTGGGTGAAAAAAAACCACTTGACCTAGGTTGCTTCTCTTCATGGAACATCTATTTTGGAATATGTCTTGAGATTAGGGTCCGGAGTAGTGCTTACCTGTTCCAGCATTTACTGATGTCCCTCCGGCTCTGGTGCTCTGGATCGTTTAAATGATAAAAACCTAAACCACTCAGGCAGTTTACTCTTCCTCCTAGGGGTAAAAAGAGAAAGCGCTCCAGAGCGCTGGGTGGCTGCAATCACCGGGACGTTCACGGGTTCACAGGAATTCGTGTCTTAGGCACGTTTCAACATTCCAAGTTAAACACACACCGCGCCAAGCGTAACATTTCACACGTTTCCTCCCTCTTCACTGTCCACCTTCTCACCCTTTAAGTCTAGCCATTGCCGTCCTGACTTGGGGTTCCACGGTTTTTCAAGGTTTGAGTTCCCCTTCGGCAGCAGCTGGAGTTCCACACCACAGCGTTTCACACGGAATTGGAAGTGCCTGTTCATTTGCCTGTTTCCTCCTCTAACCTGAGAGTCCTTAGAGGTCAGGGCACAATTTTCCTAAGTACGTTATCACTGTGTGCCTGACATTAAAAATAAGAGCATCTAAAATCCGTTGAGTGCTTGTAATGTGTCAGGCCCCGTCTCATTTAGTCCTCTCAAGTATCTGATGAAGTAGACACCCGTGCTACACCTGACTTATAGACGAGGAACCCAAGGCTTAGAAATATGTGCTGACCTTCCTAAGTCCACACAGCTACAAGGTTAGGGGCCGACATTTGAACCCAGGCAATCAGACCCCAGAACTCTTCCTCTGACCACTGTTATAGTGCCCAGAGGCACTGACAAGATGCTGAACAACTATCTATTGAAAGAAGAAATGAGCGAAGCTTTACTGAAGGAACCTGCCTTGAGGCAGCTGCTTCTCTGATTTTGCACTCAATCTTGTAGCTATGTCCAAGTACTAATGTGCTCCGTTAACCCTCTCCAACCCAGATATCTATCTCTAAAACCCCACAGAGGGATTTGTTAAGTCAGGAGCTCATTAAACCAATCAATGAGTTAACTGAGTTACGAAGGATCCATTCTCTAGAGGGAGAACAGTATAGGGTATAGATTTTTTAAACAATATTTTAGCAACCGTATTCAGGTATATGTAATAAAAATCATTGAGTTGTACACTTAAAGTAGGTGAATTTCATAGGATAGATGTTTTTTAATGCATGTGTGCTATAGTTCCCTCCACCAAACCATGGCAAGGGGTTTTGATACCAGATTCATGCTCTTTCTCAATAAAGAACAGGTGGAAACCTCCAGCTGGGGTGGTGGAGACAACTTTGCCATGGTGGGAAAGCCCCCTTCTGCCCCCACCAAGTCAACCAAGGGCTGGGCAGAGACCCTCTTTCACCGGGTCAGCGCCCTCGTGCCTGCATTAGTTAGCAGGGAGCTGTTGCAGCCGGCCACATCTCCTCATGAATTGTAAGCTCTCAGGAGAGGTCAAGATGAACCCAAGAATAAACAAAGTAATATAAATGTCTGGAGAGGACATGGGACCTGAAATCAGGTGACCCAAATCTGCTTTCCACCATCACCCCCTTTTAAGCTGGGTGATCACAAGTCTCAATTTCCTCAACGGTAAAATGGGAATAATACCTATTATAAGCATGGATTCCCGCCTGCTCTGCCCCAACCATGTAGACAGCATTTACCAAAGAAAGGGGTGGAGCTCAAAGATATTTACATATTTCCCACTCCTTGAAATCTTCCAATGCCTAGAATTTAAGGACTCAAATTTCCAAGGTAAAACCTTTTTCTTCTAGTCTCTAAGCAGCTATTGTTCCCAAACCACTTGCTTTTATGACCTAGACTGCAAATACCAAGTCCTATTTTGCCCAGACGAAAGACTGATTTGAGAACCATTTAACGGTGTATATTTTCTTAGCATCGCAATCACAGAAATACCTGGGCTAAATGGCTCAGTGCCAATCCACTGTGAAAAGTTGTGGAGTGTTCAATTACCCTTAGAATTGTTCATCTCTTACCTGCAGAGCCCCAGCGTCTAATCATGGGACAATAGGCTGCAGCTGGGAAATTTCTCACCACACACAAAGGAAGTTCACCGAGAAGCCGTGGGCCCCAAGCCCCACATGGAAAGTGAGCTGTCCTTTGTTTTTCAATACTCAAATCATCTTTTTCTTGGCATTTTGCTCTTAACATCTTCCTGGAGAGGACAGAATAGTAACAAGGAATCTGGCATTGGTTAAGGGAATCTAAGGATAGAACGAATTCAAGAGCTAGAGATTCCAGTGGCTGACGTTTATGAGTCTTAACCGGATATGGCTCACTTCAGACACGTGCCACATTTCTGGCAGCAACTCTATCTAGCAAAGCTTATGCCCTTGACTCAAAGGACCCCAAAATGGAAAGGCTCCAATGACAGCGTTTTCGTATTGAGTTATAGACTCATTCATCCATTCTTTATTCCATAAACATTTAATAAACCTCAATTATCCACTGGTAACCACGTTTGGGGCTAGGATTAGAAGCCAAACGAGATACAGTCCTCACCCTCAAGATTCTCCCTGTCTCAAGAGGTACTGCGACTGTCCTGCCCTCTCCAGGAAGGTGTTTCTTCTTTCTTTCAAGGGACAGATAGGCAAGTAAGCCAGTAGTTACAGTCCGATGTGGCAAATATTATGAGAGAAGTAAGCGCAGAGACCATGAGGTCCAGGAGGCAGGACACCTGGGGCGGGCTGGCAAGATGCAGTGAAGGAGGCAGAGCTGGATGTTGGTTTAAAAGATGAGTAAAAATGAACTGTCTGACGACGTGTGGGGAGCCTTACAGCGCAGGCAGGAGAAACTCTGTGGGTATGAGATGCTCCATACCATGCTGAAGTGCATGGCACCTGCATGGGAAAGTGAAAGGGGACGAACATCGACGTTAGAGAGAGCCCCACTGAGCAGCGCCAGATATGATCAAGGACGATTCTGACAGTTCAGTCAGTGCCTGAGTGAGGAGACTAGGATAGGTGGGTTTCTGGCATCAACGTTAACATATACTCTGGGTACAAAACCCCACTGAAAACAGTAAAGCAATTGGTTCCCCTCATGAAGGCACAGACTCCTAGTAAAATGGTGCCTCTCAGGGGTAGGGGTAGCTCTGGCTACTGCCCAGTTGCCTGGCTTGGGTATGCAGCTTTCCACATCTGGACGTCAAGGCTCTCGTTTCCACAAGGAGGGGTTGTGAGCTCTAAGGTTCTGAGGGAAGAGGGGCGGATGTAAGATGGGATGCACGCCCAGTGCTCTTCCCTTTATCTCGACACGGAATTTCCCACTTGGCCGTGAAGACCAAGAGGGAAGAAGGAGTGTCTAGGCTACAGATGGCTCATGTTCTCGTGTGAAAATAAAGCCAGGGCAGGTTATTCAGGCTTCCTCTTTTCATACCACTTAGAATATTAGTGAATATTCTAGTGAATATTAAGACGGGACTTTGTGGAAAGAATCCTGGGCTTTGAAGCAAACGGGAACAAGTTTGGCTTGCAGCTGCCGCTTGTAGCTATGGGGCAGGGTGCTTCACCCCCTCGAGCCTCAGTGTCTTCATCTGCAATGCGGGGATAAGAACATCAGCCACCCGAGAGCATCACCTGAGACTCTGTATGTAAAGCACACAGCACACTGCCACATTGAACACATTTTTCTTTCTCTGTGTTTTGATTTTGGGGTTTTTTTGTTTGTTTGTTTTTTGAGGATCATAGAGATCTATTCCAAACCAATCATAGAGCTGAACGTCCTCTTTGTTTCATTTTATTTCCTTTCCTTTTCTTTTTTTTTCTTTTCTGGCTACACCACCACCACACCCCAGCCCCCTGCCACCCTCTATGCCTGTGTTTCCTGCAGAAATGAAGCTACTTCTAATAACCAGTTAGTGAGGTCATTGTCACATGGAGAGCGGCTAAGTTGCTCTGAGACGGATGGTAGCTCACAACATTTCATTTTATTTCCAGCAAGGTATTGACCACATCGTTATTACCCACACACAGTCCAAAGACTCCATCTGTCCCCCGTTGATGTCTATTCTGCTTGCTGGCAGCAGCTCAGGAGTCTGACCGGTTTAAAGCACAAAGCTCCTAAAACCAGAGCAAGTAGATTTTCCTAACAGTGATTACTATGCTTCACTCTAATTTAGTGTGAAAAGGCTCTGGCGATTGCTTTCAGAGATAGCTGGGCGTTGTTAGAATGACTTATAGCACTTGGTCCATGGGTGTTCACTTACTGCCAGGTCCAGCGACAGAAGGACTGATGCTTTGCAGAGTTTCAGCTGAGGAGAGAGATGCTGTAGAGCACGGAGCTGCTCACGGCTTTCCTGTGGGCAGGCATAGGGCCCAGGATGTTCCCCAATCATGGAGCAAAGCCAAAGGAGCCTGGCAATATGCAATTCTCTCCTGAACTTTTTTTAAAATATCAATCTATTTAGGCAAACTTTACATGTCATGTAATTCGCCCATTTTAAGTATACAGTTCAAGGATTTTTTTTAGTAAATTTACCAAGTTGTGCAATTATCACCATAAATCAGTTTTCGAACATTGACATCATCCCAATGAGATTTCTCATACCCGTTGACTGTTAATCGCAGTGCCCCGATCCCCACCCTCTGCCTCAGGCAACCACTATCCTACTTTCTGTCTCACTAGATTTGCCTTTTCTGGACCTTTCATGTAAATGGAATCATATAATATGGAGTCACTTGTGCCCGGCTTCTTTCACTTCACACGTTCTTGAGGTTTGTCCAAGTTGTAGCATATGTAATTGTTCATTCTTTTTTATTGCTAAATAGCATTTCATTGTGCGAATATGCCCTATTTTGTCTATCCTGTCACCAAGTGGTGGACATTTAGGTTATTTTCTATTTTGGGCTCTTATGAGTAATAATGCTAAGAACATTCTAGTGCAAGTCTTTGTGTGGTTATAGGTCGTTATTTCTCCTGGTTAGACTCCTAAGTGTGGAATTGCTGAGTCATATGGTGAATTTGTTTTTAAATTTTTAAGAAACTGTCTCTCCAGAATCTTGATTCTTTTGTATAAGCTCATTGACCCTTTCCTTCATGACTAAAATACTAGCGATTCTAACACGAGGAACACACCCTGCTCACCCTTTCTGCCTGTTTGGACCCCTCCTTGCAGCCCAGGATTAAAAACAAAAACCGAAGCTGCTCTTTCTCTCCTGGTAGCACACAGAGCGGAAGAGATGTGAAGGGTTCCAGCCACAAGTGAGCCTGCTGGAAAAGGAATCGAGTCCAGCTTCTCTCTCCCTTTCTCTCTCCTCTGGCAGTATGGATGCAGGGAAAGCAAAACACCTGGGACACATCAGGGCTTCCTGGGAAGTCAAACCTTACTCTTCAAAAGGTTGCCTTGGCTCATGAATGACCAGTCTTTATTTTTAATGCTCTGAGCAAACATTAGCTACTATCTAGTTAGAATTTAATTTACTGGAGAGTTCGGGTACCTACTAAGTGCCTAGTACAGAACGAAAAGACGAAAGTAGAAAAGTAATTTCAAATGAGCAGCCACTCCCTTCAGCAGGTTGCAGTCCCGTCGACGAGAAGCCCCTAACATAATGAATGACTCATCACGTCGTAGTTCATGAGGGTATTTTGGATGTTTTCTCCTCTTTTGCTCACACCAATCCTGTTGGCAAAGATTTTTTTCCTTTGGGGGAAAAGAGAAAAGGATATCTGAACTTGGGTCTGCCCTGGGTTTACGGCTTCTCCAGCTATAAATAGATGCTGGGGAGCTGATCTTGGAGAAGAGTGAAACAAGTGTTGAAGTCAACAGCATGTTAGGGAAAGGATAAAGAGGTCCACTGATTTACAAATACTCAGGGACAGGGATGGGAGGAAGGCAGCATAATTCTATGGGATTTTCTTTCTTTTGTGTTCCTATACTTGAAAGAAGAATAGAATTAACTTTTGCTGGGCGCCCAGCTTCACACCAAATTTGCTAGGGCATTATTATTCTTCCCACTTTGGAGATGAGAAACATGTGGCTCAGAGCAGTAAATCCATGCCCCGGGCCAGAAACCCAGAGTCTAATCAGAGATGTGCCATCCACCAGCTATTTCTGGCGCCTGAGCTGAGCTCCTTCTGCCTTAGGACGCTGTGCGTGGCAATGGTTTAGGGTGAGTGAGCCAGTGATGTTTTCGTAAATTTTAGTAAATGTTTAACAGCTCTCTAGAAAAAAAAATGTATGCATATACATGTACACAAGTTTGTTATACATTTTACTAATATAAAGATATATGGTGTACACTTTACAAATAATAATGAAACATATAGTACTCTTTGTTGATTCTCACAGAATGATTTCGTTAATTTTTGCTGAATTCTCATATTCCCAGGCAACCTACGGTTGCAGTTGATGATGAGTATAGTTCTGACATCCATATTGATTGATATTTTTCCCTTACATTAATGAGTAAAACAGAAGTGAACCAACAAACAAGTAGGCCCGAACTTCACCTGTTCATCAGTGATGTGAGCAATGTCTTTGCTAAATCAAACAACAGTTTTGAATACTGGAAAAATATCTCCTCCATTTTTGTGTTATTCACCATGTTACAGCTACAGACATGAAACGCTCTTAAATTAAATCTGCTTTATAAATGTCCCCTCCATCATTTTCTTAAGTTAGTCTGTCAACAAAGCAATAAATCAAACCCTGACCTGTAGCGTGTGCCAATTTCTGTGTCATAAACACTCCCAACATGGCCACAGTCAATACCAACAAGAGGTCACGAAACACAGAGGTGCGAAGAACGCACAGTAACACATTTCCGCCATACAGATACAGTAGACGTTAATAGCATCTTGGCTGTAGATAATGGCAAAGTGTAGTAAAATAATTAGAAAGTGATGCGTTTTGAGTATTTACGGCCTTTGTTTTTAACATAATTTTTTCAATTATAATTTTATATAATTTAATTTTTAACAACAACCGCATTTAACAACTGGTCTCAAAACTCCGGATATTTTAAAGATCAGCCCTGCTGTGCAGTATGAGCCGGCTCCAGCACAGCACTGATGACCCAGGGCGGCCCCTGCTCACCTTCTCCCACCTCATGCGGGTCTGATGTTGGTCTCCTTTTACTGACTTTCTGTTAAAAGACCTGGGGCTTAGACAGAGAAAGACGAACTCTATATGACTCCACTCATAGGTGGAAGTTAACATATAGACAAGGAGAACTGATCTGTGGTTACCAGGGAAGCGGGGGGGGGGGGGGGGATGGGGGGAGGGCACAAAGGGTGAAGTGGTGTACCCACAACATGACTAACAATAATGTACAGCTGAAATCTCACAAGGTTGTAATCTATCATAATCTTAATAAAAAAAAGAAACAAAACTCCCAAAGTGAGAGATAAAACAAAGTAATGCCCAAGTATTTTCTTTAAAAGACACTGCCAAAAAAAAAAAAAAAAAAGGAAAAGACCTGGGGCTTTCCCTGAACATTAGTTGACCTTGGCAAAGTTATTTGACCCCTATATGTGCTGGGGCAGGTGCACAGAGAACTGCACCGGCCCCCATTCACCCTTCCGATTACTGTCATTACTGCACCCAGAACTAACAGTGACTAGGCGACTTCTCTGATTAGGAGAGTGGGTACTCCTAAGAAGCAATAGGAAGTAACAAGGCTTCGCATGTATTAACCCATTTGATCCTCATGACAGTTCTGAGGAAGTGTTCTTAATGGCTTCATTTTGCGGATGGGGAGAATGAAGCCCGGAGGGATCCAGTCACTTAGCCAAAGTTACAGTGCACGCAGATCCCCTTG
The DNA here is from genome assembly GCF_041296235.1 of Equus asinus. NCBI lineage: Eukaryota > Metazoa > Chordata > Mammalia > Perissodactyla > Equidae > Equus > Equus asinus. The sequence goes on from NC_091792.1 coordinate 154,293,331, forward strand.
TCTCTTGTTACAATGCAGATTCCAGTTCTGTAGGCCCGGGCGGTGCCCGGGATTCTGCATTTCAAAGCAGCTCGCAGGTGGTGCTGCTGGTCCAGGCACCACACTTTGACCAGTGAGGAACCAGACCGCCTCAGCCGACAACCGAACGCTGCCCCTCAGCTGATTCCAAAGCTCAAGCTCTTGACTCCCATGACGGTCAGCCTTCCAGAAAATGAGATCTGTGCCAAACAGGAGTCTCCTGAGGGGGCTCCGGGGGACACAGGGGCATCAGAAATGTCTGCAGAACAGGGGAAGACAATGCAGCTCTGAGACCCTTCGTGGATGAACCTCACACACCCAGGGCACCTGGCTTCTCTGTAACAATAGCGTTTTTCATTATTTGAGCCACTCATCAACGTGCTACATACCATGCATCCAAGACATCTAATAGTCTACAAAACTTTCCTGCCATCACACTGGCCTCTGCAGCCATCTCACCAAGGCATCTGCCAGGGAGAAAACTGAATCACTGAATCCACTGAAGTTTGGGCCGGAAGAACCTCAGCGCTCAACTAATCTGAATTCTCACTTTACAGCTGGAAAAATGAAGGTCTGGGGATGGCAGGCACACCGTGAGGCAGGAGCTGAGTGAAGACCACTAGCCTTGCCCTGTCATTCTCCAGCCAGTGTGGCAATAGCTGCTGATGGCGGTCTGGGCATTCAAGGCACTTGGTCAGCCCCCTGGCTCTCTGCTTCCTCTGGAATCCTAAGCACAACGTGCTCTATGCTCCAGGTGGGACAGAATATCTCCAGCTGGCCAACACAGACAAAGCCAAGTAGTTAGATAAGCAATGAAGACGCAACAGAGGAAAACGTGAAATGTTGGGAAACCTGCCTTTTTAATGGTTTCCAGGGGAACCGGGTATTAAGGAGAGATTATTTCTGTGGGCACAGTTGGGAGAGGTGATGAAGGAGACGGCCACAGTCTCAACCACGGTTACTAGGATTAATCACTCCTCCCCTGGAGCCCCACCACCTGCCGTCCCTGCAGTGCCAGGTCCCAGCTAGCATCAGTTCCTGTCTGGGTTACTGCAATAGCTTCCCCAGAGCTCTCCCTGCTCCTACCTTATTCCCCAGTAATGTGTCTATTCTCCACCCAGCAGTCAGAGAGATCCTACAGAAACAGAATTGATAGCATTGTGTTCCTCTGTCAGAAACCCTGCCATGGCTTCATATTTATTTGGAGCCCAAGTCTAAGGCCTCTCAGTGACTGCCGGCCTCACCCCATCTGCCCTCACTCCCTCTCTCTTGGATCGTCTTCCCAGTCCATCCCCACACTTACTCCTGATCAGCCATGCTGGCCTCGGAGCTCACCTTGACCCAACAGCTTAGCCAAGTTCCTGGCCTCGGGCTTTCTCCCCAGCTGTCCCTGGGCCTGGAGGCACTTCCTGCAGATACCCCACAGCTGATACTGCAGTGCCTTCTCCCTGCTCTGACCCTCTCAGTGAGGCCCACCTTGCCCACCCCGTGCGACAGTCACATCGGCCAGCGCATCTTTCCATTTATTGTGATTGTCAGCCTTCCCCTTCCCAGGGACAGGGATCCTTTTCCATTTTGTCCCATGGGAGGTAGGGATCTCCGTTTGCTCCTTGATGTATCCCAAGCACCGAGAACAATCCCTGGCCCATAGTGTTCACTAAGAGAAAAAATGTATTACTGAATTAACTTTGAGAATGATTTCCAGCCCAAAGATTTATTGAGGATGTATTATATTTTAAGCACTATTCTAAGCATTTTGCCTGCATTATCTCATTTAATTCTCACAATGATCTCAAAATATAGGAAAATCTAAACACCTCCAGTGCCAAATGATACTGTTAAAGAGAAGAGACGATGTGTTATAATGATGAGAGCCAGCCCTGGCTTTCCAGGTTTGATTATCTTTTGATAAGTGCTCTGAAAACCAATGGCGCCAGACGATATGTTAAGATAGTTGTGCTGCAGCTCAGAGCTCATCGAGGTGGGAAAGCAACTGGGTACAAAGGACAACATATAAGCCCTGGGGTAAATCTGGGATCCTGGCCCTCTCCATTTCCATGAAACCCAGCATGATGCACTCAAAAGAAATGGTCTTGGAGTCACACAGCCCTGATATTGAATGCCAGCTTGGGCACTTACAGCTGTGTGGCCACAGGCAATGTACGTGGCCTCTCTGGGCTTCTTTTTCCCCATCTGTAAAGTGTAATGCTGTCAACAGGAATAACTGAGAAAAGTGGTTGACCCATGGTAGTGTCTTAGGTCGATTTGTCCTTTACTCTTAGATTTAGGGACTGATTTCAGACTCACGCTTCTTCCTCAGAACTGTGATGTTGGACAGATTGGTGGGAAAGCTCAGCTCTATCACATCAAACCTACCTTGCTGCGGGTGGGGCCATGTACTCAGGGTTGGGAATGTGGAAATACAGTAAATGTTATTTCTTCACCAAGATGTAGGCAGGTTACTTGAGCTCTCCCAACACTCACTTGCTGAGAGGATAAAATGAGTTGTGTCTGGAACAAGAAAGCTTGCATGAGGTGTTAATCTGAGGACCTTTTCATTGTAGAAATGTTGGGACATTGGGAGAATGTTATTATGCTGCTTTCTCTGCTCACAGACAGACATTGGCGGGACCAGGCCTGTTCAAGGACAGATTAGTTGCTCATGATGGCTGCCACTAGGGTGCAAAGTGGGGGCCATAGAGAAGGAAGTGTGGAGAGCGTCAGGGACCAGACAATGGAGACTGTGTGCCACGTGCAGGACATGGACTATGACCATAGGCAGTGGAAACACCAGATTTTAGAGTGAGGGCCTCGGCTGCAACATGCCGGATGGACTGGGGAAAGTGAGAAATGATGCGCCTGGAGGTGGACAGATTGCTGCAGAGTGGCTCCAGCTTCCCAGAGCAGAGAAGGGGGAACTGAGCCCAGTTGCTGGCACGTTAAGAACCGTCCCCTTTCCCTTCTCGTTTCCCTTCCCTGCCTTGATTTCCCGTCCTTTCTTTGGACCTTCTGGAGCCCGAAAGTGTTGGATCAGGAGATGGAGTAAAGGATATTGTCTTGGGGGCCTCGGTCTCTGGAAGCCCATCCTGCGCTCTAAGCCTGAGGCCCCTCCCCAGTGTTCCTGCAGACACAGAAGAGGGTCGGTCATGTCCCTTTCATTCTTGGGTTTTTATTGGGTGTGTACTAACCAGACGCAAATCAAGTTTTTGTTTTGAGGGTTTGTTAAAAAATACTCATATTGTTTTTTTCATGTTGTTTTCCATCATGCATCCAGAATCTTTCAGGCATGACCATCTATAAATTAAATTCCACTATGAACACATCTATGGACCTATGAAAAGGGTAATTTGCTGTTGTTATTGTATTTGCTTATTACATACATTGATGGCCTATTAGAAACCATGTCCCCAGACAGTGAAAACAAAGAAAAGAAAGGAAAAAGCGTTTGAAAATAGGAGATCTAAGGTTTCTATTTTTCTTGGTTCATTTGTTTCCTTTTGCTGAACCAAAATTTAAACAAAGAAGAAAAGAGGAAAGAGGTTATATAGGGTTTCTTGGAACCTGGACATAAAGGATTCAGGATTTCTTCCTTGTTTTCTAAATTAGATTATCTTTCTTTTGTCCTTCTCTCCTCAAGAAGATTAAAAGGGAAAAGAGGAGAATTTATGCAGAAGGCACAGAAAGAGGCTTAATTAGAAGACAAACATTGGGAACACGGTGGCCAAATGAAAGGGACCTTGAACCCCATACATGGCGCCAGGGCCTGTGCTGGAACCTTCTCTGTCAGCGTCTGGTTAGCGTGGGCAGGTCATCCCACTTCTCTAGGCCCACGTCTTCTCATTTGTAAAATTAACAGTTTCAAGCAAATGATGTCTAACTTTCCATCAGGCCCCACACTCTGAGAATCTTTGAGGCTAAAATTTTGGAAGAAGAAAAAGCTAAATTCAGACACCATCCTCCATTCTGCACCTGCAACCTATAGGCAGAGCTAGTCTATTCCAAAATATCCCAGGTCCATCTTCTGCCTTAATAAACAGGAATTAGTAATCCCCTCAGGAGACTCCTGCCTCCATCTATGGATCTTCTCATGCACCAGTATTTCCTCTGCTGCTATTCCGTGTGAGGGGAATGACAGGAACTCAGAGCTGCCGTGGGAGATGTACACACAAGTGACGACCATTCAGGTGGCAATCCTTGAAAATTGAAGCCTGATCCATTTCAACAGAGAACCCAGAGGCTCTCTCTGAGTCAGGAGAAGCTGGAGGAGTGAGTGCAGCCCGAGTGGCTCCCAGGGGCCTGAAGGAGGTCCAGAGAGGAGCTGCTGCCTGGCCAGGTATAAATCCAATAGGCAGCTAGCAGAGCTAGGTCCAAAGGGAAAAGCAGGTCAGAGCCAGACGGACTGTCCCGAAATCAGATAGGCATTCAAATCAGGAATAAACAAAGGGAGGACGCCATGGAAAAAAGAAAGGCAGAGAGGATGAGCTCCTTGATCACTGGCTTGGTTCCCACTTACGTGGCTGCCAGCTTCATGAGGGTAGGACATTTTGTGTCTTGTCCACTTGTGTCCCCAGTCCTAAGACAATACCCAGCACATAGTAGCTACTCACTAGATAATTGGCTTGAGGATGGCACCAGGGTCTGCTTCCCAATTTCAACTCAGTTCAGTAAAGGACTTGAATGTGAGAGGTCTTTGTCCCCATGACCTTGAGACAGAGCCTTTCTGGAGCAGTCAGAGGATGCAGGAGGCGAGGGGTAGAGTCCAGGATGGGGGTGGGGGCTTAGGAAACATGGCCATCATCTACCAAGGTAGAGAGCAAACTTCATTCTAGCTGAGAGAGGGACATGGGTCATCTACCTAAACACATTTGGGAAAGATGACTGGAAAAGATGGCATCTGTGCTGGGCCCAGAAGAACAAGGAGAATTTGAAGACGTGGAGATGTGGAAAGAGAAGAGGAAGAGAGAAACGAATCATGGGCAGAAGAGACTGCATGAGCAATGAGTATTTCAAAGAGCTCTGTTTCAGCCCAGCAAGAAATTCGGTTTGCCTGGAATGTAGATTTGTAAAACAAAACTGAAGGGTTGAAATGATGGCTGAGACAAAATTATAGGGGATCTTTGAATAGAAAGGGATTGATGTTAAGGAGATCAATTAAGGAGCTCTTGCAGGATTCCAAGTGAAAGATCAATGGGGCTTCCTCAGGAGCCCTATGTGCGGCAGTTCCTGAGGAGATGGAGCATGAGCTGAACATAAGATGAAGAATTCCACCAGGGCTGGGAATGACTAGCACCTGCCTCATAATGCTTGTTGTGAGGATTCGATGGATTAATATGTGGGAAATGCCAAATAATGACCAGTAAGTTGTAAATCTTATGTAAGTTTCAAGCCATTATTATTATCATAATTATAGTGTTATACTCGATTATTATTCATGATCTTGGAGTCAACAATCCAGCTGCATAAATCCTTGAAAGAGAATTATGGCTTAAGAACAATTTGTGTGATTTCTCAGGAGCCTACAAGCTCACTGCGAGTGTATAGAGTGAGAGGCCTCTGGAAAAGGCACAGCTTAATCTGAGAGTTCATTAAGAGAAGCGTAGTTTCACAACAGAAGAAAGGGTGGTGCTCTTTCTGTCAGGTCAGACTGCACCTGCCATATTGGGCATACCTGGGAGTACAGGAAAAGGTAAGAAATTCAAGGGGGAGGACCAGGATGGATGGGAACAGGCATCTCTAACTCTGGAAATATATTGCCCCACCTTACCCTCCACCTCAGAAGTCACCGTGTCATGTCTGGCAGACACCCATTCGTCCTCATTCACCCCTTGGTGGAAGCCTCCCTTAAGTACCCCCTCACTTAAACATGTGGCCCATTTCCTCCTCCTTTTTCCTTCTAGATCATATGTATTTTTTTTTAATCATTGATTGCACCTATTACGTTGCTCTGTTTTGGATTTGGGTCTGATTCATTTTCTGTCCCTTGGGACAAGTTGGAAGTTCTGAGTGTTAGTTTCCGAGGGCTGCCATCACAAATTACCATAAACCGTGTGGTTTACAACAACAGAAACGTATTCTCTCTCAGTTCTGGAGCCCAGGAGTCCGATACCAAAGTGTCAGCGGGACTGTGCTCCCTCCAAAGGCTCTAGGGGACAATCCTTCCTCACCTCCTCCAGCTTTTGGTGGCTCCTGACATTCCTTGGCTTGTGGCAGCATCACTCCATCTCTGCCTCCAGCTTCACATGGGGCTACACACGGCCCTCTCTTCTGTGTTTTGTCCTCTTCTCTTCTCTTTTCTTACGGGAACAGCTGTCATTGGATTTAGGGTCCACGTTAATCCAGGATGATCTCATCTCAAGAGCCTTAGCTTAATTACATTTTCAAAGAAATTGTTTCCAAATAAGGTCACATTCACAGGTTCCACGGAGACATATGTCTTGTAGACACTGTTCCACCCGCTATATATTGATTCAACTACACAGAACTGGCTGAAAAGTAACGAGGACCTGGAAAGGGAAGATTCAGAGGGGATGTAAGAAAGGGAGGGAGCAAGAAAACATGTGAAGGAGGACTAGATATGTTTCGTTAACTGACCACGCAGAAGGTAGTTGCACGGGCTGGCCCCGTGGCCAAGTGGTTAAGTTCGCGCGCTCCACTGCAGGCAGCCCAGTGTTTCGTTGGTTCGAATCCTGGATGCGGACATGGTACTGCTCATCAAACCATGCTGAGGCAGCATCCCACATGCCACAACTAGAAGGACCCACAATGAAGAATATGCAACTGTGTACCAGGGGGCTTTGAGGGAGAAAAAGGAAAAAAATAAAATCTTTAAAAAAAAAAAGAAAAGCGTAGTTGCAGAGGAGAGGAAGGAAATCAAAGATGGCCGAAAGGCGTGGAACCTGAAGTGCGGGGAGGGCAGTCAAGAAGAGAAGCTGGAGTGTGTGGAGTGATGTACTCATTTTCAGCAGAATGTGAGATGATTGCAAGAACAACTAATTGGCTCACTCACTGACACTCTGTGCCTCAGTATCCCCACAAGCCCATGGCATTTCCCACTTTCCTGGGATGTGCTGAGTTCTCTGTATAATAAATTAGCCTGTGTTGCTTCCCTGGTGGGCATTTGACCAGGGTCAATGACATGTAACAGAGCAGGAGTTTAAAAATGTTCATCTGATTTATTTTACTACATGAGTAGGATGGGGCGAGTGGCCCATAGGAAGGACAGCTGGTCCCAAATGTTTGAGGCCTTGTAAAATGATGCGTATCCACTCACACTACCGTAGGCAACAGGACTGTCATCCCCAGGCTCACAGATGCAATGGCCAACTCAGGATTGTTGAGCATCTCCTTCCGAGGTCAGATCTCAATTTAATGCAAAACAACCAATTCTGACCTATCATGATTGACATTCTTTAATAATATTGTCTAGACTGAAACTTTATGATTCTTTCAACATTGTACATTAAAGAAGTGTCTCTCTAAAAAGTGAACCCTCAGGAATGGTTTAAGGCGGAGAGATCTGGTGGGGAGGAAAACTTTGGGGTGGGACGTTTAGGTCTTCCTTGTGATTAGCAAACAAAACTCAAACCAAATAACTGGGGAGGGGGTAGGGAGGAAAGCTCTTCTGCTTCTAACCCTTCTGCTGCACTCTGCTCTTTTTATGCATTTTAAAAACAAGAAGAGTTTAACTACTTACTGTCCAGGTAGACGGCTGTTTATTTGCCAGCTTGTTAATATTTTCCTTAAATAATCCATTCTGGAAGGAAGAGCTCCTCCTCCTCATTCTCCATTCTCCCCCCGCCCATTCTCTTGTGGGTCTTTTAGTTGCTCTCAGAGGAGCCTGGCCCTGAGCATCGGGATGTCACACGCTCTGGCTCTCTGTGCAGCACATTTAACAAGCACATAGCAGGAGATTGGAGACCTGGTATGGCATGCTAGCTGAGCCATCCAACAGCCTGGTCACCTTGAACCAAATCCCCTCCACTCTCTGGGTCCCTGTTTCCTCATCTGTAGCTTGGAGCTGGAAAGGACACCTGCCCATTTACTACTGAGAGTTGTTGCTGTAAAGATGAAAGAGAGCTTGAGTTCAACTCTTCTTAAAGTTAAAAAGGCAAAAGCAGATTTTCTGGAAAGGTCAGAAGTAGCTCCCAGGCTGTTGGGTTCTTGAGGCACCTAGGAAGAGGTTGAGGAAATTCCCAGAATCCTTCCCATCCTCCTAAAATTGGACTGGTTAAAGCCATTTAGGCAATGTTACATGGGCATCAGAGCACAGAAATGCTGCCATAACCCAGAAATGTGCTGAAGCTGAGGGCCTCTTTCTCCGTGCAGAGACAGGTCAGAATTTCCCTGGAATCAGAGATCCAAAGAACTTTTCACAATTGTGTGCTCGGTTCGCTATTGTGTATGAGCCCAGATGGGGAGGCCACTTGTCTATTCACTGTCGATGCATCTACTTATATCCTCCACACATTCCTGAGGTCATGCCCGGGGTCAGTTAGCCAGTGAGCTGGGAGAGAGAACGATGCCTGGACATGCTGCCACTCTCAAGAAGCCCCTACTCCAGGAGAAGGTGACACATGCACAGGCACATACATGGCAGTCTGATAAAACAAGATTGTTTATTTACTCTTGGTAGCCTTTCTCCTCAAAGATGATAAAAGATTCATGAAGCAGACTTCATCTGTCTTCTTTAATGATGTATCCCATTGCCTAACATACAGCCTGGCACAGAATAGGTCCGACATCTATTTGTTGACTAAGTGAATGAATGGATTCATAAACAAATGAATGAATTATAAAACAGAGATATTCCAAAAATACCAAAGGGGTTCAAAGAGGAAGCAGCACAGAAGAACTCATGGGAAACTAATATTCGAACTAGACCTTAAAGAATGGAAAGTATCTTGCCAGATCCAGAGGAGGCAAAAAGAAGAATCTGATCAATGATCTGGGAGCATACAAAAGTATGGACCACGCAGGGGACCATGGATGAGGGAGACAGTGGCAGGAAATGGGGAGACAAACAACAGAAATTGTATTCAAGGCCCCCAGGGCAGGGATCTTGGCTATCAGGGTAAAGAGTTTGAACTGTGTCCTGCAGAAATGGAGAAGTGGTGAGGATTTTCAAGCAGGGAGGTGACTGACAATATTCTGCTAATTAGAAAGGTTGTTCTTGCTGTAGTTTGGTGGCTGGGTTAAGCCCAGGAGGCTGAGAGGCTGATGCTAAAGCCAGGCTGGAGAGAAGGAAAGCAGAACGAAGCACAGCTTATGGGAGTGAAGAGGGAGGCACAGAATGAGAGATATTTGGGGATCAATCGTGAGGATCTGGTCACAAATTAGCAAGATGCCCAGGATGGAGGAGGAGAAAGAAAAGATTCAAAGTGAGTGCCCGGGTTGCTGGTTTGGAAACTCAGAAAGCAATGGAGCCGCTCACTAGCAAAATGGCCTGGATCTGCTGGAGGATAACCAATGAGGAAAGCCCAGAAAATAGTTCAGTGTCCACGTCTAGAACTTAGAAGAGAAGTCAGAGAGCAGATATAGATTTATGAATCAAGTTTTACCCAGATAAAAAAACAAGGTAATAATGAAACGCTTTTGAAATTATGAAATAATGCCATCATCTTTCTAGATGGTCATTTTACAAGTGACAAACTATATCCAAACAACTCATTAAACTCTTTATCCATCGCGTTGCTCTCCATGGGCTAGATGGAGAGAGAGTCTGAAGTCCCCAGGAGGCATTTCTTGGAGCCTTTCATTGGTGTGTACACTCATGTACTCCACTGAAGCCCACTGGGGGCCAGGCACCGCCCAAGGCTCTGGGAACCAAAGCCCCACAACCTCTGCCCTCAGGAGATGGTGGTTTAGCGGGCCTATCAGGTGTGAATACAAGCGCAAACAAAAGACGATGACATTTCAGACAAGCGCTGTGAAGGACCCATCTCAGAGGTTAGAAGGTTTCTCTGAGGAAGTGACACCTGAGCTGAACTCAGAGTGTGTGTTAGTGTGAAGGAGGAGAATTACAGGCATTTGAGAAAAGGGAACAGTACCTGAAAGAGCTCTGGGGAGAGTAGAGAGCGTCCACCGACCAAGAGGAAGCAGGTTTGATCCATGTGGGGAGGACGGAGGGCGGGGAGGTGGGAGGAGCTAACCACGGACCTTGTGGAGGAAAGTATCGTCAGTAAATGTCTGATAGCACTCACGAAATGCCTGCAGAAGAAAAGAAAGCATATTAAACTCGGCTAATTAGATGAACTAGGGATGCATAATAGTGATGGTTTACGATAGTGAATGCCTTTCTGAATTTGAACAAATTAACTCAATTTAAAATAATTGAATCTCTTCATAGAAAATGCCATAGCAAATTGCCTAGATTATATAGGAGTTCAATAAATATTATTTGAATAAGAGTTGCTGTTGCTATGTAACATGCCTTCCTACACCGGATGATGTCTGCTAGTTTGGGGTCAAATTTGACTAACACAGGAAAGGATTAGAACATTCCTTGGCCCATGGACACTGTCCTTGTTGACAGTCTCCCATCAACCATGTGGGGAAGGTATGGTGCTCCTCCTTTTACAGACCAATGTCATGGAGACTCATAGAGCTTAAGGAGGGTCCCGCAGTGACCCTCCTGAGGTGGGAGAGCGGCCCACGTCCTCATCCTGACTGGGGCCTTCTTCCACCCCACGCTAGCATCCCTCGTTACGAAAGCTCTTACATTAAAAAATACTTTAAAGTAATTAGATTACTTTAAACACAGATTTTTCTTAACCCCAATGGAAATGCTAAGAGAGATTTGGAATTGTGAGACCTTAATTACTTAAATCTGACCAGGTAGTTGTTTCTACGAATGAATGCACTTAATTAATTTTTTTCCCCCAGCTTCTTACTATTTCCTGACTATAATCTATTTTCTTTCATCCCAGGGGCAATCGAAGGACAACAAATGAAGGATCCAGTGATCTGAAGTTCCAGAACGTCCCTCTGCCAAAAAATAGGTCAGAATATTTATTTGTTTATTAATAGAGGAGTGAAATTTTTGATTCTGTGGCAAATAAGCTGAGCATCTCTCTCACACACACACACACACACACACACACACAACGTTAGTGGCATAGAATTATACTGCTGTCAGTGATCTTACACTGACATGGTTACATGGAGACCAATGTCCGGAAGGAGAAGGGACCTGATGTGAGTGAACTGCCAGCACGTGCTTGATGAAGCTATAGACTGAGAAACCCCCAGGAGTCCACAGCATTTCAGGCCAGAGCTATTTCCACCACCCAGCCAAGTCTCTAAAGAGCCCAAGAGATAGCCACTGAGAGGGAAGCTTCCATTCCTCAGTGGTGAATGATTTAAAGGATGGATCATGGATGGATCAGGGCGTGAGTCCATGGCCAGGGCTCACAAGCAAGGAGACTAGAGGGTGCCATGTGCCTATATGGTTTCTTATCTTTGTCCTTCAGTTGAGCAAAACATTTGCTGAGCAATTATGGCATTAGGACTTGCACAGGCTACTGAAAATACAGAGATGAAGACAAAGTCCTATCTTTGAGGGGCTCACAGCCAAGTCTGACAGCTCAGAGTGGGGGTAACTGGATGAAATGACTGACCAGAGGCCAAGCCTGAAGTGGAATGCAGCCCTGCCTTTGACCAGCAGTCTGATCCTGGGCTGCACTCTGATGCTCAGGGGGCTCGCGGGTCTCTGGGCGTCCAGCCAGAACCCCCTCGCCACGCCCCGCCCGAGCCGTCTCAGTGCCTCCAGGAAACCAAAGATCCCCACGTGCTAGACCAAGCCTTCATTCCCATGTACTTCAAGTCAAGTCGGTCACCACACATCCATTCCGTTCCTACTGTGTGCCACACACAAGAAGCATTCTTGGAATCCTAAGATTTGCTTGAAGAAATATTTTCCCTAGGCAGAATGCATGAATGCTGTGAAATAGACGACCTGAAATATTTTCAAGACCACGTTAAGCAAAGGAAAATTTGCGGCTGTTCTCAGACTTCTTCACTGTTTACATTAAATACACTTGAATAATGCATTTTAAGTCGGTTTTTCTTATTTCTTGACAATAGCAGGGATGGGAGATGGAAGGGTTAGAAGCCATCCTTCAAATGGAGATGGGCGCAGCAATTACATACATCAAAGTAATATTTGTGGTTACATTTGGAAAAAAAAGAGAGAAGTTATTTTTTCTGAAGTGAATTATTTCAGGATGTGTCATAGCATGCTCAAGATATATTAAAAAGAGCAACAGATGATGTTTCTGCAACCTGTTCCAAACAATTTATAAACCTAAATTAAAAAAAAAATTCCCATATACCTACGAATCTCTGTACCACTGCATATTTTATAAGGAAAGTATTGTATGAATATAAATTAGTATTTGAGATATATAAACCAAATCAAAACGTTTGAAAACTACATGTTTGGGTCTACTATCTTACTTTAATAACATTAAAGCTATGTATTCCTTCTTCACACAAACTACGATTATGAGTGTTTGATGACGGTGACGGTGAGAGGGTGCTGGAGATGAGCAGTGCTGCCAACAGAGGGGGTCTGTTGGGACTGGATTTAAATCGCAGCTGACCTGCTGAGTAGCCGAGTGACCTCCCTCAGACAAGCCCATTTCTGTTTCAGACTTCATGTATTTTAGAAATGGTATTTGAAAAATAATGAGTAGGCTGTCTTGTCCAGTGCTGATCCCTGTACCTAATGCAGTTCCTGTGTTTGGGGACTAAATGCATGACCTCGGTAGGGCCTGGAACATATAGGTTCTCAACAGATAACAAAGACTGACTATCACTGAGTGTTCACCATGTGCTGGGTGCTCTTCTAAGGGCTTAAAGGTAGCATCTCACTGGATTCTAACAACCACACTATTAGCCTCCCTTACTATAGGAGAGGAGGATGCAGGCCGAGGAGATTACTAACCTCCTCAAGGCTGAATAGCCAGTTGTGGTATAGAAACAGTATACATTAATATTATTGCTAATACCCAACAACCCTGGCACTCCATCCACTGCCCTCGCTCCTGCCAGCCCTTAGTAGGGTGGAGGAGTCGGCTCTCCCCACAGGCACAGAGGGCTGGCTCCCCCTACCCACCCCAATTCAAACACACAAGGAGCTTTCAGTGACTTACAGAGTAAAATGCAAAGCTGTGCTGGGGCCCCACCCAGATGATCTTGCCCAGGGGACCATCCACGAGACACTCAGGATCACATCCGCCTCCATTACCCACGACCTGTCTACACCATTGATATGAACGTGTCCTAGAACTTCCCATGGAATTCATCAGGCTAAATGCCAAGTGCCCACGTCTATTCTGTAGCTATTCCCCACGGGGGTAGAAACAGAAACACGTGACTGATGTTTTCCAATTGAGTCCAAGTTCAAAGCAATAGTTGAACACCAAACATGTACCAGACACCACGAAAGGAATTTAATGGCATTTAATCTCATGATAATGCTCTGAGGTTGGTATTATTATTCCCATTTTACAGATGAAGAAAGAGAGCCTGAGAGAGGTTACGTTTCGGTCACAGTCACAGAGCTAGTAACTGGTAATGCTGGATTTAGATTCAGAGTCTAACTTAAATCGAGTGCCATTGCCGGGTTCTAAGTTATCACAACTTTCTTCTGTATCAGTACGTACATGTGAATTTCGTCTTCTGTTCCTATGAGTCTCCAATTTGCTTGTGGAAAGACTGTCCACTGTGAAGAAGGAGCGTGTGCGTCACACTCCTGAAAAGAACGTCCACATCCACAATAACGAAGCCTCATAGTGGTGGTTCTCCAAGTGCGGCCCCTGGACCAGCAGCATCAGCATCACCTGGAAGCTTCTTAGAAATGCCAATTCTCAAGCCCCACCTTAGACCTGCTGAATCAGGAGCTCAAGCATTGGAGCCCAGACACCTTTGTTTAAACAAGCGCACCTGGTGGTGCCCATTCAAGTCTGAGCATCATTACCAGGCGTGCTGATGTAAGAGGCCTCTGTCTCAGAGCTCACTCTGCCCCCGCCCACTCAGTCACGGTAAACAGGGTGGAGGGAAGAAGATATAAGGTAGGGACCAGGTGAGAGAGGGTAGGAGGGAGCTGGGAGAGAATGTTCTCCTCACCTGGGAAAGCTCACTGCACTGGGGACTGGGAAAACCAGAGATGAAGACACAGCCCCTGCCATCCAGATGCTCAGTCTATGGCAGGGGGAAGCAGAAAAAGAATCTATAACAGATAAGACACTTGCCCCAAGCGGTGAGAGAAGCAGACCCAGGCCCCATGGGAGCACTAAGAGAGACTATGGGAGACCCAGAGCTTGCCCAAGTCCACATTCTAGCGAGTCACAGAGCCAGGGTTCTAAGCCAAGTCTTCACACTCCAAGGGCAAGTCTCTTTTTCTTCCCCGTCTTGACAGCGCTGTTATTAACAGTCACTCACACTTCCCACATTCAGAGCCTTCCCAAGTCATTGCCTTACGCACTATCAACTTTTTCCCTTCTGCCACTAGCACCTGCAGCAACAGTTAATTCCAGGGGGACAAGGTGCAGGTGGCTGCAATTTCTCAGGGCCCATGTGGCCAGTCCCCATCCTTCAGGAGGCTGCCGCCCTGTTCTATTCTGTGCACTAGGGGGCCCCCTGCTGGACGTTCCCGGCCAGGCGTGCCTGCGGTCCCAGGAGAGGAGATGGGCAGGCACTACTGCTTGTCTGCTCTTGACCTCTCTGGTTTTGCCCAACCTGTTCTCCCTGGGAATCTGGGGCAGTGAGACATCCACAAGAATCACTCCTGCTCCCTCTGGCCCCCTTACCGTGCAGAAAGTGGAGTGTCCTCCTGAAAAATCTCACAAGCTGAGAGCTTTATGAAGTGACCAAAGTGCTTTCACAGACAATGCATGGGATACAGTGGGGCGTCCCGCCAGCTTTCCTGTGGTTGTCCACAAGGAGCTCCTACATAGTAGATGCTCAATAAACATTACTGAAGGGAGGGGAGGGGAAGGGCAGAAAGGAGAAAGAATAAAGTCAGGACCCGCTCAGATACACTAGGATGCTCTTGTCTTGTGCTATTCGCAGTGCTTGGCACATACTAGAAACTCAAATAGGTGATAAGAGGAACTTTTAACAGAGGAACAAGGATGGAGGAAAGAAGAGACAGAAGACAGAATGCATGGAGGAGAGTCAGAGGGTGGAGGAGATCACAGACTCAGGAGTTGCTCTGTCCACTGGAGCTAAGAGGCGTGGAAACTGTCCTGCTCTGCTGTTCTCAGGCATCTGCCCTACAACTCGTCAAAATGCCAGTGACGTTTGTTCTCATCTTTTAATATTTGTCAGGGGCACAGATAGTTTATATGAAAGGAATTGTAGCTTACAAAACATGCTTTCTGTCCTCAAAGAACTTAAAACCTAGTTGAGGAAAGAAAATTTAAAAACACAAGGAAGGTTTTAGATCTCACAATATGAGATTTAAATAAGAAATTAATAATTACATGCTGTCTTTTAATTATATTAAGTATGTTATTAGAGCAGGAAGGGCCATAGGAGCTCAGAGGAAGGATGGGGGCAGGGCAGGATCCTGAGGAGGTGGAAGCGGGGCCTCCCCGGGTCAAGATGGTCTTGGCAGGGATGAGCTTTTCACAGTTCTGAATGATACCAAACACTTGCAGCATTTTCTCCAGGACCCCTTCAGAGACTTGCATACCCCCAAATATTTTCTTCTGTAAATTAAAAAAAGGAGGGTTCTTGAAACTCATCAAGGATTCCTTTAACAAAGAATGAACACATTTATTCACTTAAGTATGAGCCTTGACCTGATTCCACCTTGGTGTGAATTTCAACTGCTTCAAAATCCTGTGGGATTGGGAGATGTTCCCCAGTCTCAGATCTGTAATGAAAATGTAGATCCTATTGCTGTGGGGATTTACGTGGGACGTGTGCACACATGAGGACAGGTTCCTGCTATGCGCTGCATGCTCTACTGGGCCTTGCTGGGATAGGACAGGCCCGTGAATAGACCCAGACTTGGTCTGCAAGGTGCCTCTAGGCTGTCCTACTCTGAGAATGCCCCTCCCAGCTACGCCTCCCTGTGCGTGTGTGCATGGCATCCATTCACTCATCCATT
The DNA here is from genome assembly GCF_041296235.1 of Equus asinus. Taxonomy (NCBI): domain Eukaryota; kingdom Metazoa; phylum Chordata; class Mammalia; order Perissodactyla; family Equidae; genus Equus; species Equus asinus. The sequence continues at coordinate 154,309,466 of NC_091792.1, forward strand.
CGCTCATTCGTGCTCATTCTACAACACTTTTTGTGTACGGGCCATGTTCCAGGCGCCGTATTAGATACCTGGTCTCCCCCTTAGGAGTGGGGGCCTAGTGTAGGAAGTTTGAGAAATCGAGCTGTACTCTGTTCTGTTTATATGAGTGTGCGTTCCACTGGATAGGTGCCAGATGATCAGAGGGGGGCTTTGGTGGACACGTGGGAAGCGAGGAAAACACTCACTGTCAAGGCCCTCACTACCTCTTACTTAGACTCTTATCCCAATCCTTCCCTCTGCAGTCCATCTTATATGCTCCCACAGTACCCTTCTGAGATACAGCTCTGAGCATCCTTTATCCACTGCCTTGCAAAGCTCCACACTGTCTGGAGGTCGACACAGTCCCTCACACTTATCCCTTCAGGTTCCTGCTCCCTAAGTACACTGTACATTTCCAAACCTTAGCTCCCATAGCTCCCTGATGCAAACCCTCCGCCTCGCTGCCAGTGGTGAAGGGGCAGCAGGACGGGCCCTGCCATCAGACAAGTGGGCCGTGAAACATGTCACCAGTGACTCCCCCAAGGGGCTAACCTGGGCTTCAGTCAATCCATCTGCAAAATGAAAGGGCTAGTTCACGGCCCCATTGGGTGCTAACATTCCATAGTAGCCCTAAAATTGAGATAGAGAAACTGTCCACCAAGAATTGCTAGGAAGTTTGGGTGAAATGACTTATGTAAAGTGCACAGTTACCGACATAGTACAGACATTCAAGCCGAGGGAAGAAGAGAATGAATTTAGAACTTTAGATCCTTCTTCATTTCTCTCTAGAGTACATTAAAAATGAATTTAGTAATGCTTAAAAATATCAATTTGTCTTCCAAAAATTAGAGAATTTTATTCTAAAGTAATCTTTTAATTTCAGGGGCAGAATTTAAAATGAGTTGTGGAGCTGAGCCAGTTCATCTTGGAGGTTTGAGAGAGGGAGAGGGCTGGTAGGGTGAAATCACCCCGACTACTACCCAGGGGTTTGGCTGCCATGTGCTAGACCAGCAGCGGGTGCCTGGGGAGATCCAGAGGGGATCCAGAGATCCAGAGAGATCCACTTGAGGGGGCGATGAGAATTAGTCTCCATGCCAGGAGCTTGACCCTGGAGACAGGACCAAGTCCCGTCTCTATGGGACCGGAAGAACACACCATCCAAACTCTGTTCCCGTGGATAAGCAGAATGCAAGTTCTCCCTGCCTGCTTCATCAGGCCTGGTCCTCCCAGGCAGGAAGGGGAGAGGATGAGTTTAATTTAATACCCTTTAAAAATTAAAAATTATTTAATTATTAAGAAGTATTAAAAATTAAAAATAATTGAGAAATCAAAAATCTTTATTTACAATGAGTCTTAAATATTGGGAACCACAGACCTCTGGAGAGCAGCCTTGTTCATTTCGTATTCCGTGAACCCCGCCCCCAGCACAATGCGGACACCTGCCTATACATCCAGAAGTACAGAGGAAGACCCTCTGCCTGCAGGCCCACATGTGGAAGGGAGCAGGGGGTGGGAAGAGCAGAGGGATGGCTGCCAAGCCCTAACACCCTCCAGCTGTGGCCCGTTGGCACGTGGCCATGTTATTGATGCTGTTGCACGAAAGGAAGCCGGGTGCATCCTTGTAATTCCCTGGCGAGAGGCAGCTTGCTAACACATGGGCCTTGCTTGAGCACAGAGAGAACACATCAAATCTCCACGAAGTTTGCTAGCAGCATCTTTCATTAATCACTCCAGCCTGTCAAGCTGCAAAGAGTGTTAACACAGGAGCCTTTTCAGATAGCTCGTCAGCTGCTGGTGTCGAGGCAATATCGGCACTCCAGCCAGATACAACCGTGGAGTGCAGGACGCCTCCCCAGGCCCCGTCCTTCCCAGGCCCTCGGTGTCAGCTTCCAGCCTTCCTCTTCTCCCTCCCGGCTTTGCGGGCTCAGCTGGAATAACAGCACCGTTCCCTGCTTTGCTGACGCTTCCTCTGCTAATTCATTTGGCTTGCATTGACGCACAGAACACCCTGGGGTGCATAATCCCAGAGGATGTGACATATGAATGAGCACCATCGCTTTGGGGCCCGAGGAGAGGCAGAGTGGATCAGATAGGCCACTTTCAGACAGCCTTGACAATTGGGAGGAAGCTCCCAGATGCAGAGAGCAATGAGCTTTAAGTTGCTGCTATGGGCTGGTAAATAATAAGGGATTTAGAGTCAGACAAATCCCGGCTCTGCTAATTGCTTGCTGTGGCACTTCAGGCAAGTCACTTAACTCTTCGAAGCTTTATCTGCACGGCGGGAAAAGCCACCCAACCAGAGTGGAGCCTCCCTCAGGGCCCGAACAGACCCTTGTCCGTTCAGCCCCACTCTTTTTGGATGTCCAAGACCCCAATTCTGCCTCTACAAGTCTGACACTTGGAACAATGAATTGGACATTATTGCCAATGCGCTTTCTAGTGTTAAAGCCTTTGAGTCTAAAAGCCAGGTGAGGACAAGGTCAGGACAGAAGCCTAATCTAAAACCCAAAGCTCTTTCTAGGATCCCGGGGAGAGTGGACCTCCTATTCTGAACCCCAGGGCTCAGGCAGGCCTCCTGCCCACCCTGGCTGTGCTGCCTCCCGCCGCTGGCCTGGCTTGCCACACTCACGTCAAGCTCACTGTACACAGTAACAAAAACATATCATTTCCATTTCGTGTGTCGTGAGTTGCAAGTCTGGGGAGCCTTTCGAGGCCTTAATCAAAGGCCAACATGTCAGGGAAGAGGCCGTGTGTTGAAAGCGTCATCTCAGGCCCCAGATGAACGACCTGCTCCTTCCCGCCTGATTGACTGTTAATTTCTGCAGAATCTCGGGCAACTTGAAAGGGCACCAAGACCAACCACAAGGGTTCCGAGATGCAGCTGCACGATGCTTGCAGAACAGGACTCACTGCTGGCTAGGGGCAAAGGCTGGTGGGGCAGACGGCGAGGAATTGGGGGTCTGACAGGCTGGTCTCAAATCCCTCACGCTCTGTGGGAATGGGCATGTGGTGGGCCCTCCGAATCCCCCATTTCCTCATCTGTAACCTTGGGACAATAATAGCTACCCCACGAGTCATTTTGAGCATGAAAAAGGGCAGAGGGCCAGAGGGTGAGAGGGAAGCTGGACTCCGTGGGCTGCGGTCTCCAGGTTACTATCATCTCCCGGCTCTGCGCCCAGTGTCCCTGCCACCAATGAAGCCTCATAAATATTTACACCCGGCTGTGTTGCGATGCTCAATTAATTGCTCCTGTGACGCACTTTGAGAGCCTCGGAGGAAAGGTGCCGTCCAAGGACCGGGGATTATCAACAGCACAAACAAGTCAGCTGGCAGAAACAGCGTCCTTCAGAGCTTTTCCTCGCCCCAGGGCTTTTCAGATCATTGCCCAAAATCTGGGGGAAAGTGCTTCCAGAAGCACACTGTCCAAGGGCAAACATCGTGGCTCTGCAAAGACCTTGCTGGAAAATGGACAAATACGTGTGCAGATAAAACAGAAAAAATGCAAATGGTCCAAAACCACTTGGAAAAAAAAAATCACTCTGACTAGTCATCAAGGAAGTGAAACAGTTAGAATAAAGAATCGAATCCCAGGGAGGCAAAGTTGTTTGAAAGTATGGATTTAACAGTGGCGACGTACCGCGAGATGGTCACTTCTCACTCTGTGGATTAGAATGTAAATTGACACAACCCATCCGGAAGGCCACTGAGGGATGTGCCGTGGGGGGTTAGAAGACCCACTTTACCTGACCCCTTCACTGCATGTGGTGGAGTCTCTCCGTGGGAATATTCAGCGATTAGATTAAAAACACAAGCATAGATGTGCATCGCAACACTGCTTGCAGTAGTAAAATCCAACAAGAGCCTAAATGCCCCCTCCGAAAATCATACAGCCAATCAATATTGTGGTTTTGAATATTAAAGACATACCAGTGTATTTTTAACACCAGGATCCCGTACATTCTTTTGTCATTTTTGTGCATCTCTATATTTAAATGTAAACATACGTCCTCAAACACACGTGCACATATGTACAGGAGATTCGCCAAAATATTACCTGTGGTGTTATTTTCTTCTACACGCATTTTTCTATTCTCTATATTCTCTCTAATGGGGTGTTACTTTAGGTCTAGAACAATACAAACACTAAAAAGATCCTTCCAGAGGTTGATCTGTGAAACAGCCTTTGAGGACTGCCCACTCCTTGGGGGAGGTCTCTGAGCTGCCTGCAGCTGCCATTCACCTCGATCCTCTTTCCTGCCCTAGGTCACGGCCTCGAGTCAACAGTCCCACAGGTGAGTCAGGGGACCTCAGCCACCCAAGCAGTGGGAATGTCAGTGTGGGTCCGTTAGACTCTTCTTTCCATTCTTTTGCGTTTTTTCTTTGATAAAACTATTGGCCTGTTCAAAATGGCATTCGCTACCTACGGCCTTTCCCTCTGGTTGGTCCCAGTGTGCAGCCTGGTCTGTGACTTCTATAAGCTCCAGAAGCTGGCAGACTGGGTAGGAATCCTGACTCTCCACTTATTAGCTGTGCAGCCTGGGAAGGAGAGCAGATCCCTTTGGGCCTGAGATCCTTCACCTGTAAAATGGGTACAAGTCTGCCTAAGTGCCAGTGTTGTGGCCACTCACTAGTGTTTGTTCAACTAAACTCTATGTAATGGGTTCCCCCCAAAATACGTGTTGAATGGATGAATGGATCAGAAACCACATTTCATGCTCCTCTTGCATCTCTTTTCAGAGACTAGTGTCTGGTACTAGGCACTCAATAGGAGCCCATTAAAGTTTGACTAAAAGTATGTACTATTCATCTTGGAGCATCATTATTTCAAGGAAAGTCCCACAGAATTTCCTAGAAAGCTAGTAGCTAGAAATGATGACTAGAATGAGACAGAAAGAAAGAGGAGAGGAAGTGTGCAAAGAAGTGATAGAATCGTGGAGAGTGAGGTAATCAACAAACGAATTCAAGAGGTTCATGATGGCACGTGTTGTAGTACAGGCCTGCCCTCGGCACGTTCCACACAGCAGTGAGGAGAAGTGGGAGAAAGTAAGATCAAAATCACCAAATGTGAACTTAAATCAGAAACGAGCACCCAGCTCTAATCCCTCTTACACAACATGTTTTTATGAAGCTTCCCTGTCGGGTCCTAACAAGGGTTGCATTCTCTCAAAGCAGATGCTTCCAAATTATGCTGGAGTCTTTGGTCTCAAATATACCCCCCTCCATACGCTTGCCGCCTCTCAGCCCTTCCTACCACCCGCTTAGAGTCCTGGGGGGACTGTAGAAAATTCTAAAGGGGATGTGCCTGAAAATGAAGTTGCCAGTCTGAGGCGGTGGTTGATGAATTATAAACCTGTTCTCCTCTCCCTTCCATCTTGCTCTCCACCTACGTTAAGGCAGAGAAAAAACTGACAGGTGGGCATTCCATTTCATTAGCAACATTTTAGAGACAGAAGCAGGGAAAAGAAAACAAATCAAACCCCTAAAAAAGTCATTTGAGATTCAGTGGCCAAAGCCTGCCCATACACACGCGAATCTCTACCCTGCCAAAAATACCTAGCAGCAAACCACAGCACCCAGCCTGTGGGTGCTTATGAACCACTGCAAGAGTCTATTAAAATAGAACAGGACTGACATAATTAAGGGTGTGCACAACCGTTTACATAAGAGACTGCTCATCACAGTGATATTTATAACAGTCCCAGATACTTTTAAGTGTTTGCAATTTTTTCACCATGGAATTAGTTGAAAGTATGGTGAGGAATCCATATAAGAGAATACTACGTAGTCATTAAAAATGATGATGTTAAAGTATATTTAGTGATACGGATATGTTATAGTATGCTATTTTATGAAAGAACAGGCAAGAAAGCAGTGTGCACACAGTGTGATCATGTATACATGGACCACATCGTGTGTGTGTGTGTCATTTGGCTATAATCAAATATTTATAGTGGTTGTCTTTGTATGGGGACATTATAGTGATTTTTATTCTCTTCTGTTTTGCTTATCGGTGTCTTATAATTTTTCTACAGTAGCATGTATTTTTGTTCACTAAAAGCAATTTACCAAAAAAAAAAAAAAAAGATACTCCAGACCTGGAGAAAACAGACTCACATTCAAACTTGGACAATCTGTCAATACCAACACCTCCTCTGAGGCTGATACATGGAAACCAGTGCCATGTTTTTCCATTGAATAAATATTACTTCCACTGAATAAAGAGTGAAATTGGAGAAGATAGCCCTATTTAGAGACTACTTCTTCTGTCTAAGGTCACCATACACAATAAAAACCCTAATTAAGATATATGTTGGCTGTTTTCAATTAAACAGACGAGAAATTTCATGTTGTCCAGGAACACTTGTTTTGTTTTGATTTTGTTTTTTGGCTTGCTAAGGAAAGTGGTCTTGAAGGTTGCTCTTTCCCACTTTTTAAAGCAAAATTAATACATATTTTAGGACCAGAGGGAGGAAGTGCAGGTATGGAATGTACGAACATCCAATGCCCCCTGCTGGCCATTTCTAGATATTGCAATACCTGCTTTTAGTTTAGCAGAGGCTGGTTGTCCCCAAGACGTTGGGAAATTGGTGGACAGAAACAAACTGAAAAGTTGACAGTGGAATTGCTGGGAAAAGGAGTTCACCCAGTTCTCATAAGCACGAGCCAGGATTTGCCTTTAACAAGGTAATTGCATTCAGGTATTTCTAGGATGGTCTTCAGAGAATCACTGGCTAAAGCAAAAAGAGAAGAAAAAAGGAAACTATCAAGATTGTCCCCACCGAGAAGCTGCTGTCAATTCTCTGAGCAACAACTGTCTCCGAATATTTGAATATTTTAATTTCTGGAGGTCATCCAGAAAATGGGATGGGAGGCAGCTGCCTTAACTATTACCATTCATTCATTCATCCTTCATTCATTCAACCAGTTTGTGGTAGTTCTTAGTGTAACAGATAGTATAACCAGCTTTGAAAACAGATTTTTAAAAAAATGAAAATGAAAGGTCCTGGAGACTGAGCTAGTCTGCGATTCTAACGCCAGCCTTTACAGATGAAGAAATTGAGAACTAGAGAAGAGAAAGGAATTTCCGAGCACCAGCCAGTGAGCACAGTAAGCCTGTTCTCCAGACTCCCCATAAGTGTTTCCCATGTAGCTGCTTCTGTGAGTTCGGACTGTTTGTGACTTGGAATTTCAGCTCATAATCTTTAGGTCAGCAGACCGCGGTTCAGAGAAAAAAACTGACATGGCCAAAACAGTGAGATGAAAGAGCTGATAGATGATAGATAGACTGATACATACACAGATATGTGTGTGTATAGATATAGTCTATATCTGTCTCTATTTCTATCTGTCTCTTTCTCTCTTTCCCTTCCTACTTTCTTCCTTTCCTCCCTCTTCCTTCTCTTCTTTTCAAGTATAAGTGATATAGTCAAGGCTTATTGGGTATCATAATCCTCTACTCAGATAGTGAAAAGGAATGTAAGGAAGTTCATGCCTGCCTTTCCCTACGTTGGATTGACACCATGGATTGACGCCAGACTGAAGATTACTAAAGTTTGGAACCTGACAGGGGAAAGGGTGTGGACTATCCTATTTCTCATCATATTGAGATGAAGGTTAGATTGATGCCCTCTGTCCCCAAAGACCTTCTAGTTCCTAAATGATGAAAATTGAGAAAGGCCACCCAGCATAGATGAAAGAACCCAGGGCTGTAGCTGTGGAGCCCAGAATTTGAATACTGGTTTTCTTATGACTCCGGTGAGACCTAGGAGTGAGAATGAAAGAAAATGGAAAGAAAGCAGCTCGTTTGTGCCAGGCATTCTATAAACTTGTCTAATTTAGCTGTAGGGTACTTATTTTATTACACTCAATGTGTAGATTAGGTAATGAAGCCCAAGAGAAGTCAGTTAATTTGGAAAGAAATCAGTGGACTAGAACTCACGTCCATCACAGTACTTTTGGCCTCAGTGTTTTCATCTTTAAAATTAGGGGTTCAACGTGATGATGGTGGTCACTGAATCCCTGAGCCTCATGGCTGGAAGGGCCCTCAGCTTGAAGAAGCCTTGGGAAGAATCGGCAGGTGCGTGGCAACAGAGTTGAATGTTGAAAAAGGCACATGCTTCGTTTCAAGATGAGTGCTAAATAATGAGCAAGTTCCTAATAGAGATCAGAAAGCAGAGAGTACTAAAGATCTTGACTGAGTGAAAAAGATTTGGTCATAAAGTTGAACTTGAAAAGACATGAAACACAGGACACAGCAATTTGTTAGTGGGCACTGAGCCAGGAAGTTTTTTTTTTTTTTAACTTCCAACAGCTATTTGGGATCGACACTATTATTCCCATTCCGCAAGTTACCGTTAGTTAACCAAGGCTCATACGTGATGGAGCTTGCCTGAGGTCACGAGGCCGGAAAGTGACACGGCTAGGATTTGAACCTAGACATTCTCATTCAGCTGCCATGAAATACACGTTCGCGCCTTTGATTAGAGGCTGTCCTACCTTATTGGAGAACTCCAACGCAGACCTCAAAAAGGAGGAGCTAAAACATTAAAGATTGAAAGACCCTTAGAAAAAGAAATCATGGGGGCTTCAACATGACAGAGGTTTATTTTCTTCTTATGTAAGTCAAGTCCAGAGGTAAGCGGTCCAAGGCTGTTTGGCAGCTCTGCTCCTCCAAGTCCTCAGAGACACTGCTCCTCCTGTCTCGCTCCCTCTCTTGTATTGGCCTCAATCCCATTGCCTAAAATAGCCATATCTGTGCTCCAGGCAGTGTGAGAGAGGAAGGGAAGAAAAAGAAGGAAGAAACGGTGCACAGTTTCTCTTCAGAAAGTTTCCTGGAAATTGTTAGTTGATTTTCCACCTCTTCCTTCTACCAGACTTGGACTCATGGCCACGTGCAGCTGCAAGGAATATTAGGATGTGTTGGAAGTGCTTGCTCAAGGAGGTCATGCCCCCAGCTAACCATCGAGGGTTGTAGCACTGAGAAGAAAGGGAACCTGGATATGGGGAGACACACAGCTGCCTCTGCCTCACAGTACTTAGTGCTCAGTAGTGAGAATCCACTGGCCTCTCGCTTTTGGCCACATATTGATGAGTAAGTCCAGCTGGTAGCCTCCGGAGTTGGAGCCAACCCTAACACTCACCATACCGCTCTCTTCCTCCCCAATCCCTCCAAAACCTTGAGACTGAAATGAAAACAGAAGCTGGTTTTGCTTGGGGAACCTGTCTGGCTTGGGAATGTAATCCTGTGAAAGGCCAGCTAACTGACTTCACTTCCTAGAGAAATAGAAAGTTCTAAAACCCTGCAGCCTTCATGCTTCAACTTCTCTTCTCACACCAGATAAGCATATTCTCTTCTGGGACCCGCTGGGAGTTGTTTCAGCCCATGATTTCCTTTAAATGTGACTACCCCAGGGCAACAGAATTTGGCGGCTTGGCAGCTACACTGTCCCTGTAAAGGTACTGAAAGTGGTGTAGATAAGACACCAGCCTTGAGCCTCCAGGGGCTTAGTTCATAGAAGTGTTTACAAGTAAAGATAGTCTGCGAGTCTCTCTGTCTTACTTTATTTAGCTTACATGGCCCATCTCCCATTGGAAGGGAGCTGGCGCTCCTAAGTCAGTGGTCCTCAGACTTCAGTGTGAACAGATAGCACCATAGGAGCTTGGGTAGAAAGTAATTTGCTTGTGCTGGGGCCCAGGATTTGTTTTTCTGTTTTTTTAGGCACCCAAGATGCAAATGGTCAGGAGATCTTAACTGGATGGCATTGGGCACACGCCTTTGTCATACCTCTGTCGGCATGAGGTGTACAAGTTGATGGCCAAAGACTGGAGTAATTGCTTTCTGCCAGTCAGGAAACCCCCGAGCTTCATATGACACATATTCATCTTCACTTCCATCTTAAAAATAACTTGCAAGGGAATGTTGTCTTTTGTAAAAAGATGCTTCCTTGAGGGGCACGTAGAAGCCAGTTGTTCCCTGGAGCTGTCTGCTGTTAGTGGGTGATGAAGGACCCTCCACAGACACACGTGGGCATGACTTCCAGGATGGTGGTATGAAAATCTACTGTGCAACGACCTTCATCTTTCTAGAAAATGGCTCTCTCTGAGAAGCCAACCTATCCTTCAGGTCCAGAGAGACTCAGAGACCTGGAAGAGTTTGGGGGTGCCACTTTGGTGGGAATCAGGGGCCCAGAAAGAAGGTGTGTCAAGCTCAAGTTCACTCAGCAAGGAAAGAGATCAGATTCTACTTGAAGTTCTATTGCTGGTTCCCATTTCTGGGGTGTTTCCACCACACCCCTCACTATATTTCACAGCTGACTGTTCATTTATTGTGCACTTACCACGCACTGGGTTACAGGAGTGAAAAAGAGCCTGAAATCTCACCCTTGCCTTGGGGGAGGCAGGCACCACAGCCTGTAACTACATAATATATTTATTGGCTTGCTTTGTTCCTACACGCTGCGGAGAAACTAAAAAGGGTGTATTAATCAGGAAAGCTAACATCGATAACGCATAAACTACAAATGTTGGTAGTTTAATGAAATAAAGGTTTATTTCTTGCCCACATCACAATCCAACGAGGACTGAAGGAGGTCTTTTTCCAAACACTCATTCAGGATTCACTCTCCTTTACCCAGAGGCTTCCATTATCCCTCAGGGTCTTGGGGTCCTCTGTCTCTGGCCAGCCACTGAGGCAAAAATGAGAGCATGGAGGGTCAAGTGAGCCAGCTTGGAGTGGAGACTATCACCCCTGCCTGGTCCCAGCAACCATAGTGCCATGCCATGGCTGCCCAGTGCAAGGGATGCTGGGAAATGTATACCAGTCAAGTGCCCGCAGGAAGAGGAAATGGGGTTTCCTGAACACACAGCATTCTCACTGCCATGCCAGGTGCTTGAGGTAGTGAGGACAAGGGCCAGAGAGGCGCTCCTTAAGTTTTACCTGAAATTGATGGTCAGGGATTTTCTCCTGGGGGAAATGACATTTAAGATAGGATTTGATGGAAGAAATGACCCAGGCATGGGCAGAACTGAGGAAAGAACATTCTGGACTGAGGGACAGTGCATGCAAAGTTTCTGAGGTAGAAGGAGAGTCTTGAAAAGATGCTGATGCGGCCAGAGTTCAGAGGTGAGGAGGAAGCTGTAAAGAGATGAGAGCAGAGAGCAGGCAGGAGCCAGGCTGTTCTGGGCTCTGGGGACCACAGAAGGGAATCTGGACTGTACTTTGGGGGCCATGAGTGACATGCACTGATTTACAGTTGTAAAACTAGGCTTTTAAATTACATTTCCAAAACTCTGCATTGTTAATAACACAGATAGGCACTGTGGGAGACAGAGATAAAAGACAATTCTTTCCCTGAAGACGGGCAGTGTACGTACACAACAAAGAAGTAATCAGATGCTGCCTATTTTTATTTCAGTGTTGCCGGGAGCGTGACAGAAAATGAGCGCTCTGACACCTCAGTGATGTTAAAGCAGCCTGGAGTGGTCAGAGGTGGATGCCCCAGGACAGTCTCAAAGGACACTGAGCATTTTGGAAAGCAAAATGGGAGTAGGGGCGGGGGGAAGAGGTGGGGACTCCCGGTGGAGTCAACATAAAGCCCCAGAAGTGGCATGAGGCATATTTGGGGAATCCAGCAGAGTCTCAGGCTGAGATGCTGGCCTTCGGAGAAAGAGGAGGCCTCATGGCTCCTCGTGGGGATGTCAGGATAACGCCCACATTCAATGAGGCCAATCTCCTAAAATGCAATTCTACTGAACCCTGCATTAGACAGTGGAGCTCCTTTCAGAGGGCATGAGAGCCAGAGCAGACCCCAATAATTCTGTGATCATTTGCTCCTTCCAGGCCAGCTGGTCCTTAATGGGTGACCTTATTAATTTAACTCAATTCATGGCAGAGGACAAATTGCTGTTCTGAAAGGAAAGGAAACCTGTGGGTTTCTCTGCTAGGGATCTCAGAAGGGGTGTGGTTGTGCTTGGACATGAAGGTGCCATTAGTGTCAGGGTAGTGTTAGCTATCAGGATGGGCTGGGACTGGTGGCAGGTGCAGACAGGATTCTGCTCCTCCTGGCTTATCATCTCAAAGAGTCAATGCCTCCCCACACAGCGGTCCTGGGAAAACTCCAGCAAGGTGTGTTTCCACTGAGCCAAACTTGCAGAAATTTACACATTACCCTCTACCAAAGACTTAGGCATGCTCACACAAATTCACAGGTATTTATTTCATATTTTGGTATTGTAGGAGAATTCAGGGTGAAAGGACAAAAGTTTAAGAACATGATGAGACTGGACCAAGATGTAGAAGCATCATACCGTGGTCCTCTGCACTACCTGGAGTCAGGCCAGAAATTTGCCCTGAGGTTCTTAGCAGCCAAAGGAGGAGGGAAATATGATCTCTCATAGGACTGGTGTTTTCCATTAAATCAAAACAAACCAATTGCAAAAAAGCATGCAGCTTCTGGTCCTGAGACCTGCTAGAAACTTCTCACATATGTGCTAATAAAGAGACTGCAGTAAGAACATTTTCTACTTATAATGTTCCTCAATGCAAACCAACAGCATGAAGCTATAAGGCAATTTAGGAAAATTAAGTCTCCGAAGAAGCAAAACCCCTGCAGATGACATGAGCAGTTCTTTGGTGGTTTTGCGTGATGTGAGGGCAAAATTTAAAACATCGAACACTGAGCGCACTAGATGACCTCCAGGCAGTCTTTCATAAAACAAGCTCAAATGAGGGAGCTGAGTGTTGAGAACCCGCAACTGAACAATATTCATTCAGCCAACACCTGTCAAATACTCATATGGTCAATATTGGGCCCTGTGCCTGGAGCTAGGGATAAATGAATGAACAGATATGTCGCTTGCTCTCAAAATATTTACAGTCTGTTCGAGGAGACAGATGTATGGACAGACGATTGCAAGTGCAACGTGTGCCAGAAGGGGGACAGGGGAGAGGAAAATAAACCTCTTCATTGGCTGAGATGTCGCTAAGTCATGACTCAGGGCACAATTGATGTGGGGTGGGGTCTTCTAACATTGTTTTTCTCTCGGTGAGAATATTAACCTGCTGTAGAAAGAGCAAGCCTTCTTAGTTGAATTTAATTTTCTTTCCTCTTTTTCTATTGCCCTGTTTTGCAAGAGCAGCAGATAGAATGAGAAGTATGGAAATACGCACTTCATTTTGAACAATTACAGCCAAGAAAAATTAATTGAAATGAGCGCAAGATTTCTGGGGAAAAACAAGGGTTTAGTCTTTTTAATGTTTTGCAGTAACATTTGGGTCTGTTTCTGTTGGCAGGCCAATACCGGACTATTCACGAGCCTCTTCTCCATTGCGTAAGTCTGCCTTACTTGTTTGTCACTCTTGATATTTACAAAGTCAGTGGCTTTTTTCAAGGTACTTGGTGAACTAAAAACAAAATAAAACAGAACAAAACCTTTTCCAAATGGCGTAATTTCCTGGCAGAGAAAAACCACATTTCAATTCTTGGGTATAAAACTGTATTCCAATTCCTCAGCTATACAATGGAGATAAAAATTAACTCACATGGCCATTGTGTGGATTGAATAAGGTGAAAACACCAACACAGGGTGCTGGCAAGTGTGTGATGAGCAAAGCACTTCCTAACACTCATGGTGAAATTTCAAATTGGAACAAACTTTCTGGAAACCAATCTCAAAATATTAACTAGGCAATATAAAAATGTCCATTTTCTTTGGCTCAATAACACTGTAGTCGGGAATTTAAACTAAGGAAGTAACCTAGAATTTGGATTACACACTCATATATATTTTATAATAATATATTTTAAATGGCAACACACTGGGATCATGCGAAATAGAAAAATAGTTGAATATATTATGATATACTCATATCTGAAGCCATTAATAATATTTACAAAGAATTTTAATGACTAAAGAAAATTTAAAATTTATAACATGAACTAAAATGTCTAATATTATAAATAATTTTATTGTTAAATTGCGTCTGTATATAATTTAAAGCTTTAACTAACATATCCATAGATGATCGATAGATACATACATACATACATAGAATCTGCCTGTAAAATCATTAGTTCTTTACTGTTTGAAAGACTTCTTTAAGAATTGAATTAAAGCTATGGATCCTCATCCCAGAACACAACACACACACACACACACACTCACACAATCACGAAATATTTTATAAATTAGGACATTTACAGGTAGAGAATACTGGGCTTTTAGTTACGAACCTCTGAGATTGACAGTAACTAGATAATAGATAGGCTAATAGATAAACAGATGTAACTCATTATATTTAAAGCAAAACTCTGTTTCTTTCTGGAAAGAAATAAACCAAATATTTGTATTCGGTCCTGGGAGCAAGATTCTCAGGGTCTAGAGTAGATTCTCTTCAGACCTGGGGTGGCGGTGCTCTTCTGCCTGTGCTCCCTCTGTGCCCTGCCCCAAGGAAGTCTAGCAAGGCAACTGGATGAAAGATGGGCTCCATCTCCCGTCCCCAGTTATTCCAGCAGGCCCAGGACTTTCCCAGAGAGGCTGCGCTGTGGGGAGTCTTGGAGGTTGCCATAACAGTATATAAATAGGGCCCTTGCAATAAATGTTCGTCTGTCAAATCCCCAAGGAGTCCCAAGCCCCTGCTCCAGCTCAGAACTCACTTCTGTGTGCAGTTCTGGAGAACAGCTCCATCACCTTCCCCCACTTTGCCAGGTCAACTGTGAAACGCCCTGGAGTTCACCTCCCAGCAGCTTTGCTTTGCCCTGGGTACTTGGTTCTGCTGATACTCAGCATCGTCAGCTAGAGGGAGGGGATCTAACATGTCCTGAGCTCCTGTCATGGCAGATGCCTAAGTAGAACCTGTACATACATTTTGCTCAATTAATCTCCGACTACAACCAAACAAGGTAGGTTTAGCCATCTCCAATTTACAGATGGAGCACCTGAGTCAGAGAGGTTAAGTAACCTCCCTAAGGTCATAAAGTGGACCCACAGTTTAGATCTAGGATGAGTGACTCCATCCAGGATCCACGCTGCCCCCAAGCAGGCCAGTCTCACCTGATTTCCCATCGAGGAACCCCCAGTCCAAGCCCTGCTTACCTCCTGAGCCAGATCAAGGGGGAGGGGCTTCACGGCTCTGATGCCCGGTTGCTGGGGACACAGCATCAATGCAACCGTGCAAATGGTCCTACTCCAACTTTGTGTTCAGGGACTTAACCCTTCTCCTTTGGGTCCCCAAGCTCTCACCTTCTACTCTGTTCCTGCTCCTGGGTCACTGTGTTGGTGCTTGGTGCCTTGCACCTGAGCTCCCTGAATTTGATAAACTTACCCTTCATAACTTACTGATCCCTCAGTTCATGTAAGACTCAAGCCTGGCTTTCCCGAGGGAGCTCTTGGGCGGGAATCAAGGGATAGCACATTGAAAGTCAAAATTACTGTCTTCAGGGGGCCCCCTCTCCTTCTTTATGCTGTCCCATGGAGAACACAGAC
Source organism: Equus asinus (assembly GCF_041296235.1). NCBI lineage: Eukaryota > Metazoa > Chordata > Mammalia > Perissodactyla > Equidae > Equus > Equus asinus. The sequence continues at coordinate 154,324,967 of NC_091792.1, forward strand.
TTAGTGAATAACATTCTGCATCCTGGCTTCAAATGAGCAGAGTTGCTTTGAGCCAAAGTGGAGCACAAAAGGCCTTCCAGATAGGGGATGGCGAGTCCCCCTGTGCTATAGTTTTGCCTGGGAACTGGACTTGTTGGGTGGCTAGTCTTCACCTTTACCAAACTGCTTTGATGGAGTGATGATAGAAAAAGTCACACACTTACAGGCTTGGGGCTGGTAAGTAACTTGCCCAAATACATCAGAAGCTAGAATGCTGCAGAGCTAGAGTTTAAACGCAAGCCTGTCTAATTCCAGGTCCCTCCACTACAGTAAAATCACCTCGTAGATTTTTCTGCTCGTGCAATGAAATAAAGTACAAAAAGCACCCAGCACATATACATATGTAATAAATGCTCGAGGGGCTTTAAGAGCAGGATAGGAAACCATGATGAGTGGCCTTCCCATATCTCCGACTTTCTTTAACAGTAGTTATTATTACAATAATAGTCAATTGTGAAATGTACATGAAAATCTCTTGTAACTGAACCTGTTTTTCATAGCCATAGCCATCTGCAATCTAGCAGAAACTTTAAGACGTTAAAGATTTTCCGAAAATGTATGTTCCACAGTCTTTTCCAGTTGTCAGCCCCTCACAGCCCAACAGTGGAACCGTGAAGCCACCCACATGGCATGGTTGGTGTTCAAAAGAGACAGTACAAAACACAGAGAAGATGTCTCTATCTCCTTCTTTTGAGCTCTTGACACTCCGCTTAGATCCTTCAAAATGCCAGCACTTATTAAACTAAATTACATGGTGGCACTTGGATCCTCTCTCAATCCCAAATGAAGACAAAAACTATTTCTATAAACCAGGGAAGAGGGGAGCATTTTGAGACCCAGGAAGGAAAAAGAATCCCTTGGTGGCTTTGTATGATAGACGAGGGATCTTTCTGTATAGAGATCATCAAGAGTAAGGTCCCTGCTTAAACATAGCACGATGAATGGGTGCAGATTCCAGAATTTCTGTGATGACAATTACATGTATTGTAGGCTAGTACCCAACCCTGCCATTCCCAGTGTTCTGACTCAAAGCTCGTTACTGATATATAGATATACAACTTAAATTCTTATATTGATCATGTGTCCTGACACCTTGCTGAATCGTTCATTAGTTCTAACAATTTTTTAGTGGTTCCTTGGGACTTTCTACATACAAGATCATGTCATCTGCAAATAGATCCTTTTTCTGCTTTTAAGGGCTCATGTGATTGCACTGGGTCCACCCAGGTAATCCAGGATAATCTCCCTATTTTAAAGATAGCTAATTAGTGGTGTTAATTACATCTGCAATATCCCTTCACAGCAGCACTTAGATTATTATTTAATTAAATAACCAAGGATGGGAATATTTGGGGATATCTTTAGAATTCTTTTTTTTTCTGCTTTTTTCTCCCCAAATCCCCCAAGTACACAGCTGTATATTTTAGTTGTGGGTCCTTCTAGTTGTGGCATGTGGGACACCACCTCCGTGTGGCCCCCACAAGCAGTGCCCTGTCTGTGCCCAGGATCAGAACCAGTGAAACCCTGGACTGCTGAACCAGAGCATGTGAACTTAACCACTCAGCCCCTAGAGTTCTACCACATGAATTTAACTGTCCCAGATGCCAGACTCTTAAATCTTTAACCCTCAGCTAAGAGAATCCAGATCACCCCCTAGCTAGCACTGTAGTCTGTAATCTTTATCACCATTATACTTTCCTTTGACTCACTCAAATGCTCCCTTTTGCTTAGGAAAAGAACTTTGCTGCAGTCCTGGATGGAACAAAAGGCCATGATGATGATGACTATGAAGACCCTGAATGTCATGTGGTAGAGGCGTGGCAATCGATGAAAATTTTACCAGCAAGGCCTATAAAGGAATCTGAATATGCAGGTAACATTTTGGACCTAAAATCTGAAAATGCATGCCCATGCTACAATATTGCATAGTAATTAAAGCTGCAGATTCTGAATTAAATAACTCTAGGTTAAAATCCTGCCTCCATGACTTACTAGCTGTATGACCTTGAGCAAGTCTCTAAAAATCACTTTCTCTATCTGAAAATAGGGTTCATAATAACAGAACTAACCCCAGAGAGTTCTTTTGAAGATTACACATACGATGCACGTTGAGTTCTCACCAGAGCGCTTGGTGCAGAGTCAGAGCTCTAGAACTGTTGGCTGTTGTTATCACGATGTTCTTCCTGAGTCCTGAGGATGACTGAGGAGCATGGCAGAGGGTGGACAGGCAGGGAGGTGGTCAACACGGGAAATGTTCAGATGGACTTCTCGTTGTGAGGAGTAGAGTGAAAGGAAGACTTTCTAACTTGGTTGATTCGTTTTGCAAGTGGCCAGCATATGAGTAGCACTAGGAATGCCAGCAAAGCCAAACTTTTTAAGAGTAAGGAAGACCTACTTTCCTGGCCACCTTTGTTTCTTTCTAACTGGGGGGCATGGGGCAGCTTCAGCAATTCTCTGAACCTTAGATGTAGCACACTGCTGTAAGGGAGAACAGGAAGCCTTTGTGATTTCTGAGGGCCTGGCCCACTGAAATGAATCTATAGAAGTTCCTCTGAGGGAATCACTTTGGAAATAACAACGGTATTCCTTTGTTCATTCACTCAACAAGCATTTTCTGAGTATCTACTCTGTGTCAGTTCCGTGTTAGGATTGATCAAGTGACAGAAAGATGAACAAAGCATAATCTGTGTTCTCAGGAGGGTCACAATCTAGAGGAGGAAACAGACAGATTAACAGATAAACGTGATAGACTAGGGTAAGTGTATAAAGCAGAAAGGAGAGCCAGGGGTGGGGTGCAGGTGGGTGGGATATGGGACGATTTTCAAAGGATGTGACAAGGCCCAAGCCTTGAGGATGAGTGGAATTTCCCAGGTGACTGAGGAAATGATGGATGCTCAAGTCCAGACCTTGGCATTTATGTGGATGGACCAAGATGGGTAATTTCTCCTGCTTGAGACTCAGTTTCCTCATCTGCTGAGTGGAAGTAGAACTGCTTGTCTCATACCTACGTTGTGATGAATCAATGAGTTTGTAGATGTGCAAATATTTGGTAAATTGTAAGATGCTGAGTCCACATAAGGTATGACTTTAAATTTTTCTCTTTTCACAGACACACGCTATTTCAAGGGGGTGATGGACACTGCCCTTTCCTCAGAGGCCAAGACCTCTATCCCCACGGAGGGGCAAACCTGGAACATGCGGATGAGGCCAGAAGAAGTGAGTAAAGGCTTGATCCTGCAAACCAAGTATGTGTAAGGTACTTCCAAACAGCCAGGAGCTTCCCCATCTCTCATTCCCGAGGCATCTCATGCCTGATGGGATCATAGTCCTGTGGAATAAGCACCTAGAAGGGAGGACAACTAACACTTGTTGAAGATTTTCTGTGAGCCATGCAACAGGCTAAGGATTTTTACATGCATCTCATCTGATGCTCATCCCGTTCTCCGGAAGCAGAATTTGAACTCAAATCTTTTCGATAATAGTATATCATTTTGCCCAGATTCTAGGTCCAACATTGCCAACTGCTAACTAGGTGGTAATAAGTAAGTCACACAGCCTTCTGAGCTTCTTTGTAACCTCAGCTACAAAACAGGAATAAAAATCCACACCATGCTGACTTCAAAAGGCTGTTTGGAGACTACAAAAGATAATCTTACGAAAATATCTTGTAAATGCAAACGCTCTAACCACACATATAGAATTTTATTTTTAATAACACTTTGCTAATGTTTCATTTTCTTAATTCATAAATGCCTAAAATACAAGTTAATCACCCCTGGGGTTGCAGGGTTCTCAGTCATAATGTTTTGGTGCATTTCATGTCAATATTTTCTATGCAGACATATTTCATGCAAAGGAGTCCCTATCGTATAGTATATGCCTGGCCTTCTTTTCTTCTCATTTTAAGTTCTGGCTATAAAACAATTTCCCATGTGATAGTCAAGCATAGTCTTTACAGGCATATCATACCCTATTATGAGATTTTTAATTATTTTACTTAGCCATTAAGTTGGTAAATATTATGAAATGTCTTTCCTGAAAGATCATTTCAATTTACCCTCTATGGGAATTCAAACCCTCTATCGGAATGTCCACCTCATAGAACTTTCACCAAAACTGGCTATTACTTTATTAATCATATTTTTTAAAGGGATTTCACTGTTTTTTTTAATTTGTACCACATTTATTAGTGAATGTGAATATGCTTTTGAATACTTATAGCACGTCCTTCCTCTTGCATTATCTGTTCACATTGTTTATCTATTTAACTTGATCTTCTGTTAATATTGACAAGAAAGGGAAACTACGAGTTTTACCAAGCAATGTCGTTCACACAGAACATATCCAATAGACACCGGGAGAGCAAGATGAGGATGAAATATTGAACACTTCCTCTTTACACAGGCACCAACTTGAACACTTCAATCTTTCACTCAACAAATTCATTCAAGAAATATGTGTTGAGTGCCTGCCATGGACCAGACGCAATTATGGGCTCTGGCATGCATCGGCAGACAACCAAGGCCCTGTTCTCATGAAACTTGCATACCAGTGGGAGGAGATCAGTAATAAATAGATAATAGATATCTGCTTTGAAAAAATAATCATTAAAGTACAGTAAGGACAGTCGAGGAAAGTTTTTCTGAATAAAGATGAGAATGAATGAATGACATTTAATCCTTAAAATAACATCGCAAGATGAGCATTATAATCCCCATTTTAATAGCTCCAACTTTGTGATCTCTGCCCCTTTGGGCCAGTTACTTACCCTCTCTGAGCCTTTATTGTCTTAGCTACAAAATCTCATGGCTCTTATGATAATACATACAGAGCAACGTGCCTGGCGCAAAGCAATCAGTCAATCGATGACATCTCCTGGAGAACAGGGACCATTTTAGCCCCAGCACAGAGCACAGTGCCTTTATGGAAGAGGTTCTAAGCAGATGTTAGTTAAATAGATGAAAATGACCAAACAAACTCCCAGTCATTTGAGCCGAATCTTGAAATATGAATAGCTGTTTAATAGGAAAAGAGGCCCAGTCTTTCCCCAGTTCAACTTCTGTTCACATGGAACTCTTACAGTCTATCCTTCAAAGTTCTCATGTGAGTATTTGCTACTGTCACCAAGATCCATGACTGGGGCCACCCCACAGGGTCTGTTTGACAGAGGAGAGAACATTTGAGGACTCTCATCACTGTGGCATAGAGCCTATGCAGGGAACAGTAGGAACTTTAGCATGACTGGGCCAGTGGCTGAAGACACAAGTTCTGGTCTGGTTATAAAGGAGCGGAGAATGCTGTCCTGAAAAGTGAGGCTTTCCTTTCCTAGAAATCTCTGACAATCCCTCTTTACATGGAAGTCAGCCTTCATGAGAAGAATTATTTTAAGAAAGATAATTCTCATTTGCTTTTGTAAAACAACTCCGACAGAATTTAAGCTTCCATTCTTGTTCCTTCATATTCTCTTCATATTATTTTTGTAGCTCTCTGTTACAAGCAAATTCCTTCCTTTACCTAGACCACTTTGCAAGTAGGACTATAGTCTCAACATATGAAGTGGAGTGATATGACAGGAGAATAAGGATGTAGGAGGCAGGACACAATTTTGGCCAGGAGGGAAGTTGTCTGAAGAGTTAAATAAGGACTTGGCCTCAATTCAGATTCAGAGGAAGTTTTGCTTTTATAATCAATGTTTGAATAACCAAGTTTTTACAGTAAATAGATTACATTTTTCATTATGACCTCATTCTCAGGAATTAATTCTTATTAGTTATTATTTATGCTGAGATTAAACTATCTGTGAAATGGAGCTTCAATAATCCTTACAGAGGCCAGTTCTTATCTGGACTCTTTAAGTTGGTTACAGCTATCTTAAACCACTAAACCACCACCCGTCTTTCCACTTATTGAGCACTTACTGTATATCAAGCACTGTGCTCAACAACGGGGATAAAAACAAGCCAGTGCCCACAGTGTAACAGAGGAGGCAGTGGCCCAAAAGGCAGTTGGATGTAACAGGAAGTGCTGGGACAGAGGTGAGCCCAGGGTGCACAGAGCATTGGGCTGCATCACTTGGCCCAGCCGGAGGCTTCCAAGAAGCCTTCTGGAGGAAGCCATGTGAAGCAGTCTGACACCTGTAACACATTGTGCTGCAATCAGTGGTTCTCTAGGGGACATTTGGCAATGTCTGGAGACATTTTTGGTTGTCAGGACTGGAGGACTGCTGCTGACATCTAGTGGGAGGAGGACAGGGATGCTGCCAAGCATCCTGCCACATACAGGGCAGCCCCTCACAGCAAGGAATTATCTGGCCCTAGCTCTCAATGGCGCTGAGGTTGAGAAACCTGTGTTATAATTAAGCCTGTGTCATAGTGTGTTATAATATGTTGTAAACTCAGACCCGCATGCATGTCCAAGTCATCCTTTAGAATCCAAGCTCTTACTCCTCTTTGTTCATAAACTAGCATTGATACAGGAATATAATAGATGCTAATAAATATTTGATAGAAAATGGGAGTAGCTCCAGGACAGGGGCAGGAAATATTCCTGGGCCCAGGATTCTGTGCTAATACTATCAGAGGGCACCTATGCTGGGGGAGATGCAATGCAAAGAAATGCTCTCCTGCAAAAGAGCCAACTGAATCCAAATGGATCCAATGTAACTTGGCCACCAAAGGGAAAAAGAACAGGAATACTGAGGAAGCCCCTTCCCTAAGACCCTAAGCATGCAGGCCCACTTAAGACAGAGACAACAGAGAACCTCTCCTGCCCCCATGACCAGGCTAGCAATGGGAGGTGGGCAAGAGCATTAGGAGACACTCCCTCTGTGGGGAAGACACACAGGGAAGGCTGAAAGCTGAGGGTGCACCAAGAGCTTTGAAAACCTTCCAGCACCGCAGCCTCCCCAGGGTAACTCTGGAGGAATTGGAAGCTGATGGTGCAATGAAGGAAGCCATGGCAACAACAAATCCAAACCACACTCAATCCTTAACTAGATTGACCAGCAGAAGAGCCATGCCCTTTCCAGACATAAATACCATAGTTCAATGTTCTGAGGAGGAAAAGAAGTGGACATTGAACATCAGAAAGTAAGAGGTGACAGGAGGCTCAACGACCCTCGCCCACATCCACCTTGGCCACCTCAACTTGGTGCCAATAACGAGTAACACTAAGGCCCTGTATTAGTCAGGGTTCTCTAGAAACATCGGAGATGGTGGATAGATAGAGACATACAGACATAGACACACAAATAAAATAGTGATTTTGGAGGCTCAGTCCCATGATCTGCCATCTGGAAGCTGGAGAGCCAGGAAAGCCAGTGGTGTAAGTTCCAGTCTGAGTCCAAAGGCATGAGAACCAAGAAAGCCAATGATGAAAATCTCGGCTGAGGGCAGAAGACCAACGTCCCAGCTCAGTCAGGCAGAGAGACCGAATTCTTCTTTCCTCTGCCTTTTTATTCTCTTCAGGGCCCCAGGGGATTGGATGATGCCCACCCACATTGGGGAGGGCCATCTGCCTTACTCAGTCTACTGATTCAAATGCTAATCTCATCCAGAAACACCTTCACAGACACACCCAGAAATAATATTTAACCAAACATCTGGGCACCCTGCGACCCTGTCAAGTTGAAACATAAAATTACCCATCACAGACTACACTCCGTGTTGATCTAGGCTTAAAGGCTTTCAAAGGCGAGGGGCATCTTTATGATGTCTCCACTATCTTCTTCACCCTCATGTCTAGCATTGTATAGCCCTACATAGTTCGCAGATGCCCTTAATAATATTAATAATGACAGCTAATAATTATTCAAATTGATTGGTGCCACTCCCTGTTCTAGGCACGTTGCATGGTGTGACTCATGTAATCCTCCCACCTTCATGAGGTACCTTTTCTTACTCCCATTTCACAGATGAGGAAACTGAGGCTCAGAAGGTTAAGTGACTTGCCATGTTCTCTTACAGCATGGGATGGAGGTGAAATCCCAAAGCAGGCATCCACACGAGGCCACACTCTGATCTGCCTGCTTGATAGCTTTCATGTACTTGATCATGTATATTGATTGTCATAATAACTCAATGACATGAATTGACTAAGTATTTTTCCTATTAAAATGATGAAAAATCTAAGACGTAATATGGCAAATCTCTTTCCAAAATTTCACAGCAATAAGCGGTAGGATTGGATCTCAAACCCAAGTATTTTATGCCAAATACCACCTGAGGCCACTACACTTGTCACTGGCACAGCACGACATGTATTTACACATATTTACACATATTGACTAACTGCCAACCATGCACATATGGTGACCTCTGAGAATGATGAGTCCAGGGACTTATGCCTTTATCCTTAGGAATCTAACCATACCAAGTGGCAGGACATTATATGGTATCATAGTGACAATTGAAGAGATAACGGTGCCACATTGTCTTCTACAGGTGGACAGACCCATTTCCAAGGACACCAGAAACCAACACGTTAAAGGTAAAGTCAAGTCAAAAGTTTGAAACATAAGTATATTTCTTTGCTTCGAAGATCCTCTTGCATTTTTCCTTGTGGTCATGGATTTTCTTAAAAAGGTGATCTGTTGAATTATCCTTCACGAAATAACGAATTTTGGAAATACTCTCACGCATCTTATGCCTTTTTATCACCTTACCTTATTGATGAAGGAATTGATTGTGAAAACTCATATTGCATGCTGTGCAATTTCAGAAAAGAATTGTTTTGAAACATATGTATTGCATTAAATCTATTATTAAGTTATTTCTCTAAGCACACCCCCAGTAAAAATCACGAGATAGAAATCTAATTTTAAAACATTGATTAATTAATATGAAAACATATTCTAACGCTTTAGGCAAAGCAACTCAATTTGGAGGTGAAAATACAGGTAGGAAGCTGAAAGGAAATAATCAATTTCAGTAGTGCTGGAAGCACAAATGGCAGACAGCCAAAGAAATTTAATTGGATCGTATACGTTATAGCTTCTCTCATCATTTCCCCCTGCGCCCCGATCTTCTCTTACAATGTCCAATTGGAAAAGATGACAATCCCATGATTTACATTCCCCAATAACTGAAACATATCAAATTCATCTTTTATGAGTCTAATGTCTATAACATAATACCAATATCACATTTTCTTTAATGAGAAAATGTAATAGTTAGGGTCTTAACAGGAACAGATGGAACACCCAAATTAGGAAAATTTAAGGAAGTTTATTTACAAAGGAACTATTCACTAGGTGTGTGGGGTGTAGTGGAAGAACAAGTGATGGTGCGGGAACTGGGACGAACAGCAGTGGCACTGTCACCACCCCTAGGCCCGAGTGGATGAAGGGATAGTTACAGAAAATTAGAAGGAGCACATCACCTTGAGAGAAGAAACGACCACTGGTCAAGCGTCACCACCACCCCAAGTGGATCTCACAGCAGGGGAGCCACGGGAATACATGCTCAGCCTCCCTCTCATCTCCTGCTAGGACTTCCCAATGGCTGAACCCAACCAGAAACAAGAGGGCAGGGCAGCCCATATTGGTCACTGCTGCTTGGTCCCCCAGGATGGAGAGTAGAGTGAAGCAGGGTGGAGAAGGTGGAGGATGGACCTGGAGGGGCAAAGAGAAGATACTCATAACAGGCAGCATGGTGGAAGGAGCAATGAGAGTAGCAAAAACCCTGGCTCTTCCACTCCCTGGCTGTGTGACCTTAGGTAAGACACCAAACTTTTCTGAGTCTTACTTTCCTCCTCTTTAAAATGCAGAATGGGCGGGGCTTTTATGACTATTCAATTCAGTTGCATTAGCAGAGTCAGGAAACAGCAGCCATTTCCTAGTCCACCTGTCCTCTCCATCCTGCACAGCCTGACAGATCCCTCTCTATCTTCCTTCTATACCGCTCCTAAACCACCCCAAAATAGGGGAGATTTCATATAGTGCCTCTTCAGTCCTTAAAAATGGCAATACCTTTGATGTACACAGCACTTGATTCAAAGCTCTCCTCCGTTAACTGACGTATTCAGTCCTTAGAAACACCAGGTGAATTATGTAGAGGAAGTATTTTCATGCGTCTTGACAGAGGGATCCCAGATCGTACCGTAATCATTTGATACACAGTCGCATGCTACATAACAACATTTTGGTCTACAATGGACTGCATACATGACAGTGGTCCCATAAGGCTAGTACCCTGTAGCCTAGGGGTATAGTTGGCTATGCTATCCAGGTTTCTGTAAGTACACTCTATGATGTTCACACAATGACAAAATTGCCTAAAGACCCATTTCTCAGAATGCATCCCCATCATTAAGTGACACATGACTGTATAAATCTTCTAGGTCATAATAGAAATTTCATAGGCATTCATTGAAAAATGAGTCCTGGGGAGAAAGCAATTTTTCCTTGATAGTTCAGTGCAGACTCCACCTTCACTTCTTTGATTGACTATTATTCTGTACATCATTATGCCTTTTTGCCTATAAAGATGGTTCTAATCCCAATTCCCACACTGCCAAGCATTTCTCAGACACCAGTTGGGTGTCCTACAATTCAACCCAATTCTGACACTATCTACCTAGAGATAGCACCAGATTCCACAAGTTAAGGGCTCTCAGTCCTACAAGACTGCCTCCCACCACCACTTCAGAGGCCAGTCACAAGCCCAGGTTGTCACCTGTGCTTCTGACCAACCGGCCATAGAAGAGGTTCCAACGACCTTTTCCCTAGGTACAGTTAATTTGCTAGAGCAGCTTACAGAACTCAAGAACATTTTATTTATTAGATTACCAGTTTATTATAAAAGGATACAACCCAGGAACAGCCAGATGGAAGAGAAGCATGGCGCAAGGTGTGGGGAAAGGGCACAGAGCTTCGGTGCTTCCTTAATCTTCCGGTGTTCACCAGCCCGGAAGCTCTCTGACCCCTGTCCCTCTAGATCTCTGTGGAGGCTTCATTACACAGGCGTGGTTGATTAAACCATTAGCCAAGGGGGACTGAACTCACTCTCAATACTCTCACCTCTCCCTGGGTGGGGCATGGGGGGACGGGGAGGGGAGGGAAGGATGGAGGACTGAAATTTCCCACCCTCTCATCACAGGGTTGGCTCCACCAGAACCAGCCCCATCCTCAGGAGTGGACCAAAAGTCACCTGCTTAACATAACAAAAGATACTTTTATAGCTCTCATCACTTAGGAAATTCCAAGGGATTTAGGAGCTCTGGGTCAGAAATAGGGACAAAGACCAAATATATATTTCTTATTATAAATCACAATGTCACAAGTATCTACCCACATATTTATCTATACTTGGCCACAGCTCACAAAGATATTGGAGTAGTTAACAAAGTTTTGCATAATAAAATAGAAGAAAATAAAATCATTGGGAAAATCTAGATAGACATATGACTAAAATAAAGATAAAATTCAGGAATCTTAGGCACACATCACTACATTCTATTAAAATTAAACAACTGGTTTGCCTCTGAGCTTCCTGGTAGTCTAAGCAAAGAGGAGATCCTGCTTCTTTATGTGATATTAATTGCCCATAACAAAAAAAGCAAACCAGTTCCTCAAGGAGCACAACAAGGACATATCTTTCAGAGTTAAGTTAGTGCTGTCAATTTTATAGGGGAAACATCCCCTATATATGGGTACCTGAGAGATGGTGTACCACAGCTGCAAAAATATGACTTTTTAAAAGTAGACCCCAGTGTAGACCGAGGCCATATACGAAGAGGACCTCAGGGAAAGCAAGGCTTGCAGAAGTTGGAGCTTGTAGGGAATGAGGAAGGTTGTGGGGAAAACTTCTTCAATAAGAGCTATTTTCTTTACATCTTCTCTTCCCACACTTCCATAATTGATGGTTCTCCATTGCCACCCAGAGCTCTGAGTTACTGTGCAGAGAAGGGAGCTGAAAGGGGGGAAATTAGTATGACTACCCCCATTTTTAGGATCAGGCATCTTTCTGGAAAACACTTGAATGATTTATGTGTTTATTACAAAATTCTGTATTTTTGATGCAAACGCATTTTCAGATAATTTATTCATTCTCACAAAATGTCATAGAAAAAACATATCGGTTGGTTCAGTAACGGCAGAATTTTATGGTGATATTTTTCATCAAGTTGAGCAGTTATAGATTTATGTTAATGTATATTTCATGTCATTTTTCTTGTGATCATATTCTGACATTATCTGGAAACTGTCGAATTTCAAGAACCTGTCTTCCCTGAAGCTTGACTTTTTTTTTATTCCTAAAAATGAATAAAAGTTTTATTTGGGGGCAAAGTATATATATAGAATAAATTGTTTGCAATGAATCATTAGCATCAACCACAGATCCAGAGGAAATTATCTTCTTTTCAGATGAGCATACCCATAATATTCAAATACGGTGTGGCTTAGCTTCTTAATGCTGAGAATAAAGGAGGCTAAAATGAATTTCTCTTTGCCTTAGATATGAACCAAGCACAAACTCTAAACCAATTACCTGTGAGGTGACAAGCATACCATATACAAGAATGAATTTATAACGAAATATAATAAACTATCCAAGAAAAGAAAGAGGGAATTATGCATAGGTGACTGAATGTGTATATCCAGAAACACGAGCTTGGTTGAAAAGAAACAAAATAGAATTCCACATAATGCCATCCAAAGACCTTTCTGCTAGTTTGCTTGTAGATGAATTGAGATGCCAAAGAAATTGGAATCAGAGGTGATTTTAGAGTTAATCTGGTTGAACTCCCTCTTTATATGCAAGGAGGCTTAGCAAGAGAAGTGGTGTGCTCAAGGTCACAGAGCCAGCAGACAGCCTAGACCAGCGCCCAGCGTTCTGTCAACTATGGCAATGTTTCCAGGGTTTTACTCTGTTTGCCAGTATCAAAGATTCATCCTGCAAACTCCCTCTTCTGTTCCTTGATAGCCACTCACCAGAACTGTGCAAAGTTTAGCGCCAAAGAAATGAAATGATGGATGACACTGTCCCCTAGTGGCGGAACACAGCAACACAAAACATTGCAAAAATGATGGAATTTGGCATCCTATAGATCATATCCTTAACAAAAATAACATGCTTTATTTAGGCCACAGAGGTGATCAGAAATAAATTTGATTGTTCTCTTACCATTTTAGATGTAAATTTGTTTCAGACACAACCAGTGGCTCAAAGGCAACAGAGGCATTGATGTAATACTCAGTTTGAAGTTAATGTTATGAGTTTTGTAAAATGACTCATTCACGGGATTACAAGATGGTATTTTGTCTCACCACCACTCAGAGAAAGTAATAAGGCTCAGAGAAAAGGAAAGCTGTCTGAGAACTGCTGGATGTAGCAAATGTGTTTTCTGATAGAGAAATATAAAGTAGCCCCAAACAGAGCAGTTAAAAACAGGGGAGTTACAAGGTCATATGACAACTGCTGGGGTAGAAGCTTACTTTGTTTGAAATTAATTTGTGCCAGGGCACTGAGTCACATAAGACATTAGACCACGAGGACCCCTCAGTCTGGCCAGGTCTGTAATAAAGTTGTGGGAACTCAAAAAAGTGCATTCTTAATTCTACCCCGGGAGAGAACTGTGTCTCCCAGGAAGGTTTCCCAGAGAAAGGGGCATTGGACTGAGGTGTGAGACGATGGCCTCAGGGGAACTTAAACACTATTTTTGGTACTCAGAAGCAGCTGAAATATGGTTGTATGAATGTTGGACTGGCGGGCAAGGAGCCGTGTGTTCAAGTGCCGGCATTACTGCTTTCCGACTATGAAATCTGCAATGAGGAACTTAACCTCTCCAACTTCAAGTTTCCATATCTATAAAGTGGAGGAAATAGCACCTACATCATGAGATATTTGTCTGTTTTAAAGGTGATAACGTACACAAAACCTATAGCACAGTTACTGACACATGGTGGACCACGCACAAAGGGATTGAACTGCACAAATGATCCCCAAAATTCTTTCCTCCCTCTTTACCCTCTGTCTCTCTCCCAGCACTGGAATGTCTTCCTGACTTTCTCTGTAGGCTAAAACCATCTCATGCTCTATCTACTTCAGTGTTTAGTGTACAAAATAAATGTTATAGATGGATATAAAAATAACCTAGACTCCTCAATCACAAAGACCAGAGTTTTTGAAACATTGTTTTCCCAAAGCAAACACATAGCACCGTGCTGGGCACGTAGTGAGTGCATAGAAAATATTTATTAAATTAACTCTGAAATTTAGCTTATTTGAATAGTGTCTTAGGTAAGCATTGCTGGGCGTCATAGGTCCACCTAGAGACAAGCCTGTGACCCTCGATCATGCATGCCCATTATGTGGGGGCCTGTGGAGGGACAAGTCAAGAAGCCTAGGTTGCTTCTGGCCCCATCTTTGTCTCTGCTTCTAAATTTAGGCAAATGATATTCCCACGCTGGGCGTTAGTATCCCATCTGTAGAAACATAATAGAACACAGTGGGCTCTAGCATTTTGCGAATCCATGGATATGGTTCATTCATATAAGTCCACCCACCGCTCTGCCCGTGTCATCCCCCCCGAAGTCTTGGTCTTTCACTTCACCCTGCCTGCCCGCCTTTCCTCCATTCCCTAAGACACCCAGGTCAGCAGAAAAGATGTCTCCCCAGGCTTGTTTTGGAAAGATGCTTCTATCCCACACCCATTACTAACCTCAACATGCAGCTGTTCAAGCACATGTTCAAGTAGACGTTGAAGTACATGTCCTAAGAAATCATATTTTCTGACCTCATTTGAGGAGCTGTTAAAGCAGGTAGGTCCTTCCCACATCGCTGGCTTTGCCTAACTTAATCCCACCTCGCTCAACCCAAAGAATGGTTTCAGCAATTTATTGCTGGAATTAATTTCTGAAAGTTTGAACAGACTTGGAGAGGTTTCTTAAACAGGGCTTGTCAAATATACATTAACCACTTGGATCATAATTTGCTTCTTTGGACTCTTCCATAATTAATCATTAGTATATGAAATCCTAATGGTTCACTGTCATACATCATAAAACTCTGAGACATAATAGATACTATGATTGAGGCCAAGTATTATCCAAGTTTTTACAAAGCCTATTTCTCTAACTACGGAACGTTACACTGATGGTCTATTTCTGACAGTATTGATTTCATAGATAAAGGATATTGTATATATTGAACACAAATTGAATGGTAGCTAAGTAAGAAACAAGTGTTATTTTATTTAATCCTAACCGTCCAAAGAACTACATTTCATTATCTACATTTTACAGTCATGGAAACTGAAGCCCAGAACATTTAACTAACTTGCCCAACGTTACACAGTAAGTGATAGAGATGGGATTAGAACCCAACTTGAATGACTTCGAAGGTCCCATTTGTGTTCACGCTCTTATGTCATTGTGCCTTCTACCAAGAAACAAATTCTTGGATCCTACGTATCTTCTTTTTCAACAACGTAAATCACAGATGAAGATAGCAAAGCTCAGAGAAGCCAAACAATTTGTATTAAGTCACTCAGCTTATTAGTAGAAATGCCAAAACCGGATCACTGGTAAAGAGGTAAATGTTTAACAACCAGATCTCTGAAAAAAATATGGAAGAACAAAGTTGGGAGAGTGATGCTACTCGACTTCAAGGCTTACTATAAAGCTACAGTAATCAAGACAGTGTGGTATTGGTAAAAGAACAGACAATAGATCAATGGAACAGAACAGAGAGCCCACATACAGTCAACTGATCTCTGACAAAGAAGCAAAGGTAATACAATGGGGCAAAGATAGTCTTTTCAACAAAGAGTGCTGGAACAACTGGACATCCACATGCAAAAACATAAATCTAGACACAGACCTTACACTCTTTACAAAAATTAACTCAAAATGGATCATAGACCTAAGTGAAAAATCAAAACTATAAAACTCCTAGAAGATAACATAGAAGAGAACCTAGATGACCGTGGGTATGGCGATACCTCTTTTAGATACAACACCAAAGACATGATCCATGAAAGAAATCATTGATAAGCTGGACTCCATTAGAATTAAAAACTCCTGCTCTGTGAAAGACAGTATCAAGAGAATGAGAAGACAACTCACAGACTGGGAGAAAATATTTGCAAAAGACACATCTGATACAGGACTGTTATCCAAAGACCTCAACAAACACCTCACCAAAGAAGGTATATGGTTGGCAAATAAGCATACGAAAAGATGTTCCACATCATATGTCATCAGGAAAATGAGAATTAAAACAGTAATGAGATACCACTACACACCTATTAGAATGCCCAAAATCCAGATACTGACAACAGCAAATGCTGACAAGGATGTGGCACAGTGGGAATGCTCATGCACTGCTGGTGGGAATGCAAAATGGTACAGCCACTTTGGAAGACCGTTTGGCAGTTTCTTACAAAACTAAACATCCTCCTACCATCTGATCCAGCAGTCATACCCCTTGGTATTTACCCAAAAGAGCTGAAAACTTCTATCTACACCAAAACCTGCACACGGATATTTATAGCAGTTTTATTCATAATTGCCAAAACTTGGAAGCAACCAAGATGTCCCTCAATAGGTGAATGAATAAGTAAACCATGATACATTCAGATGGTGGAGCATTATTCAGTGCTAAAAAGAAATGAGCTAGCAAACCATGAAAATACGTGGTTATTAAATGCACATTACTAAGGGAAAGAAGTCAGTCTGAAAAGGCTACACACTGTATGATTCCAACTATATGACACTCTAGAAAAGGCAAAACTATGGGGGCAGTAAAAAGATGAGTGGCTGGGGACCGAGACACATAGGCAGAGCACAGAGGATTTTCAGTGAAAATACTCTGTATAATGTTATAATAGTGGATATATGTCATTATACACATGTCCAAACCCACAGAATGTACACCGCCAAGAGTGAACCCTTACAGAAACTATGGACTTTGGGTCATTAGGATGTGTGAATGTAGGCTCATCCTTGGTAAAAAAGTACCACTCTGGTGAGTGATGTTGTAATAGGGAAGCGATGCTTGTAGGTGGGGGAGGGAGCACGGTTTATAGGAAACCTCTGTACCTTCCTCTCAATTTTGTTGTAAGCCTAAATAGTCTTTATTTTAAAAAAGTAATCACGGCATAGTGGTTAAGTGGCATAGTGGTTAAGTTCAGTATGCTCTGCTTTGGTGGCGTGGGTTTACAGGTTTGGATCTTGGGCATAGACCTACACCCCTTGTCAGCCATGCTGTGGCAGTAACCCACATATAACGTGGAAGAAGACTAGCACAGATGTTAGCTCAGGGCTAATCTTCCTCAGCAAAAATAGAAGAAAGAAAGAAAGTAATTATGCTCACCATAGACATATTAAAGAAAAATGTTGCATCTTAAGAAAAAATGTGTGCATACACATGTATATATGACCATAAATTTTACTGATAAAAGGATGTATAGCATACAATTTAAAAATAATAGTAAAACACACAACCCTCTATCATAAACTCCACATAGACAATTGATTTTCACAGAGTGCTTCGCTGATTTTTTTCTGAAGTTTTTTATCTGTAGCCAAACTATGGCTGCAATTGATATAATGACATGAACAACTTCTTAGCTGAGTCTGTAATAGTTTTCGAATATGAAATTATATTTCCTCAATTTTCCTCTTTTTAAAAAATTTATTTATTATTTTTTTGGTGAGGAAGATTGTCACTGAGCTAACATCCATGCCAATCTTTCTCTATTTTGCATGTGGGATGCCGCCACAGCATGGCTTGACGAATGATGTGTAGGTCTGCACCCAGGATCCAAACCTGCAAACCTCGGGCCGCCGAAGCCAACCACAGAGCTTAACCACTATGCCACTGGGCTGGGCCCCCTAATTTTCCTCTTTTCACAGTGTAATGGCACAATGTACAGACACAACACATTTTTAAA
The DNA here is from genome assembly GCF_041296235.1 of Equus asinus. Lineage (NCBI taxonomy): Eukaryota > Metazoa > Chordata > Mammalia > Perissodactyla > Equidae > Equus > Equus asinus. The sequence goes on from NC_091792.1 coordinate 154,342,901, forward strand.
TTTAATTTGCTTTATTAACATTTTCTCCATCACTTTCTTAACTTCAGACAAGCAGCAAAACAATAAATCAAAAGATCTGTGCCATTTGCCAGTTTCTATGGTGTAAATACTCTCACTATGGCAGATTTCAAGGTACCAATATGATCAGCAAACACAGAGTTAGGAAGAGATCTCATTTCGTAGTATTTCCATCATTGACGCTATAGAGCTAAATAACTTCAACAGCAAAGATAATAGTAAGATATAGTGGAATAATTAGGAAGTCAGGAGTTTCGAGGATGTATTACCTTTGTTTTTGATATAACTTGTGTACGTTTACACAATTTATTTTTTAATACTGGCTGTGTTTAAAAACTGCACCACAAAATCCCTAAAATATGTAACAACCGGCTCCTGTAAGCTGGTACAAGCTGCTCCCACACGCCACAAACAGATCTTGAGATACTTTCTTCTCCAGGAGGTCTTGCTTTAACGCCACAGAACCCTATGAGGTTGGCAACTTCTTCGTACTTTCACCCTAATAAGTTATGGAGGTAAGAGTCAAACTGGGTCCCACAGATTCCACAGCCATGCTGTGCCCGCCTCACTACATTACCTGCCAAGAGGCAATAATTTTGCAGCGGAAGAGAAATCTATCATGTGGCAGACTGAAGAGCAGATAAGGACGCTCCCTGGGCAGATGGTGCTCATTACACAGATGGCCACCAGATGGCGAGCATGCCAGCCTCCTCCCCGTGAAACTGCTTTCTTGAATTTCAAGATGCGGAAGACCTCAGAGAACTGTTTGGGTCTTCCTGTGTGACAGATAGGGAACTTTTCACAGCATTTGAGAATATTTGTGTACTTCATCAGGAAGGTAAATTGCCACTTTCCCTCTAGTTTTCCATTACACCATAATACTAGTAACAGTGGGTACACATTCAAAGGCCATGTACTTGAAGTGCATTGACTCATTTATTCCAAACAGGAATTCCCAAGAAGTATGAATAACCATTTCTCACTTTTCCGGACGAGAAAACTCATATGTTTCTCAACCAATATGTTTATTTCATAAATATTTATTGAGCATCTGCTATGATCCTGCCTGTAGTAAGTAGCAGAGTCAAGATTGAAACTCAAGAAACTCAGCTCCAAATCTCATCCTCTTCCATTATCTCAAATACCTGAGTTGTTATGACTTTATTAAACAAGGCCCCTTCTGCCCTCCAAAAAAGCTGGCTGGATTTTATCTGAATTATCATCACAGCTGTATGACAGTATGACACCTTACTTTGCCTGTTTGATCCAGTTTTCCCACTTCTGAAGTCCCTAAGTTCCCTCGTGCCTCTTCGTTTGTAGCATTTCAGTTATCTAAGCAATGAATAAGAGAAGCTTCATGGCATAAATTATTGCTAGGAGGTACATTTGATGTAGCTGAAACCCTCAGAGATTTTTGCTGCTGTTGTGTATAACATCATACACAAAATTTTTAGACTGAGGGGGGAGTATTAAATGATGCCAGACAAAATCTCACATTATAATGAAGACACAGGACACATGGACAGTATATCAAAAAAAAATGCATGGTGGGACTGGCCCCATGGCCGGTTGGTTAAGTGCTCGTGTTCCACTTTGGAAGCCCAGGGTTCGCCCATTTGGATCCTGGGCATGGACCTACACACCGCTCATCAAGCCATGCTGTGGTGGCATCCCACATACCAGAGCTAGAATGACCTACAACTAGGATATACAACTATGTACTAGGGCTTTGGGAAGAAGAAAAAAGATGTGTGGTGGTGAAGGCAAAGTTCTTACCACAGCCTATGAGACCCCGTGTGGTCTGGGCACTCCCCACCTCCACCTCTCCAGCTGTACTCCCCATTATGCTCATCCCATCTCAGGGCCTTTGCACTTACTGCTTCCTCTGTCAGGAATTCTGTCGCCCAGGTGATGCGGGGTCGGTGAGCCGAGGAGTCGAAAGAAAGATTTCTTGGACTCTCAAGATCTGGCAGTAGTGCTCTTTTATTTAGAGAATAGAATAGCATGGGGACAGGACCCATGGGCAGGCAGAGCTGGTGTGTGGGGACAGGACCCACGGGCAGTCAGAGCTCCTGCTGCTGCTGCTTCTGCTGCCCCCGCTGACATGGGGACAGGGCCCATGGGCAGGCAGGGCCACTGCTGCTGCCCCCGCTGGCATGGGGACAAGACCCACGGGCAGTCAGAGCTCCTGCTGCTGCCCCGAGTTGAGGGTTAGGGCTAAATTTAAGGCATAGGTATGTGAGTCATCTCTTTACGAAGACAAAGGAAAGAACATGAAAAAAAATTAAAATGGTATCAGTGCAGGTGGGGTCTGGTCGTTGGGTGATCCCATGACTTTTAGACAAGAATCAAATCAGATTAAGTAAAGGTCAGAAGCCACCACCCTAAATCAGTTACATGAGATTGCCAGACAGCAACCAACTTAAGTTCTTGCCTTCCCCATTAAGAGTTTCTAGGGATAAGGTCATCTCTCTTCTTCTTCCTGGTACAGAGAGGGAGGCACCTTTTACAGATAGAGATTTACCTTACAAATGTAAATGTGTCCCAACAAGGGCAAGTTCCATTCCCCAGAGCCTCCTTCCCTGTCCCAGTTTATGGAGAGCAATCAGCCCAAAACAATCCCGATGCCAAAGAGACATATCCTGGGGTGGCCAATTTCAGGTCCCTACAAGGTCATCCCCCTTCCTTCACAAATGCAAATGTCTCTCAAAAGGGCAAGCAAAATTCCAGTCCTCGGAGCCTGCTTCTTACGTGCAGTTTTAAAAGTAACCAGCCTAAAATCCTCATCACAGGTATTCACCTGGTGTGCTCTCTCACTCTCTTCAGGCCTCTGTTCTCATCACCTATCCAGAAAGACCTTCTGGAATCTGCCTTAAAACTCGTAGCCCTGTCTTCCATCTCTCACTCTCCACACCCCTGCTACCTCCCTCATTCCACTTCATTTTTCTCTGTAGCACTTGTCATCACCTGTCATCATATACTTTTGTTCACTTGTTTTCTATCTCTTGCCACTGGACTGTAACTTGCATAGGAATCACAACTTTTTTTTGGTATTATACTCCCCAATACCTACATCAAGAAATATATTAGGGGCTGGCCCAGTGGTGCAGCAGTTAAGTTCGCACGTTCTGCTTCAACGGCCCAGGGTTCGCCGGTTGGATCCTGGGTGTGGACATGGCACTGTTTGGCCAGCCATGCTGTGGTAGGCATCCCACATATAAAGTAGAGGAAGATGGGCACGGATGTTAGCTGAGGGCCAGTCTTCCTCAGCAAAAAGAGGAGGATTGGTGGCAGATGTTAGCTCAAGGCTAATCTTCCTATAAAGAAAAAGAAACATATTAAAAATGAATCCATGCCTGACCCATACTATGTGCTCAGTAGTAAGTCAATGAATATGAGGAAGATAGAGTCCTTTTCTAAACTCACATCACTGAAGCAAACGGGATAGGTCTCTCTGAAACAATCAATGGAATGTTCCTATTGAATCCCAGATACTCAGTCTCTTTATTGGATTTTTTTCCCAGTGATTTGAATTGATCCCCAATAGATGTAGTGGTAGCTAGGGAAAAAAACCTCTTGGAAAGCCAACATTTAGCTTCACAGGGCAAGTCATCAACATGAGCATCAGGGAGCTCCGAAGGGAAAGCCGACAGACAATAAAATGAGGGGAAGTTAATCTTACGTTTTTAAATTTGGTGCCTTAAGAAAGCATCATGTGGCGTAAGCTTTTTGGTAATATCACTGAAACAGCCAAAGATCTAACATTAACTCTATTGTTGCTGTTGTTGAAATACATTCTGGGTCACATTTTGTGTCATTACAATGCCAAGAACATCTACGATTCCTGCTTGCCGTCAGTGTTTGAATTCATGCACGGAAGTCTATCCTGTCTATTTAAAAAGTGTTCTCCAAAAACAAAAACCAAACGCAGAGAATGGTAATTTTGTTCAATGAAGTAGTTATTTTAAACCTGGATGAAACAGTAAAATCATCCAGACCCGTGTGTTGTGTTGTGTTGTTTTGGGCCAGCTGGACCTTTCATCAAAAGAAATCTTAGAGGAGACCCAGTGGGAAGCAGATCAAAGTGGAGGAGCCCAGGGGAGCTCGTCAGAGCATGGTTAAAGCCCATTGATCTAGTCCAACCTCATTGTCTCACAAATGAGGAAGCGACCCACCCAGCCAGCTCTCCCTTGAGGGCTAAATCTCCCATCAGAGGAGATCGAGTGTCATGGCTCCTCCCACAGCCGGACAGAACAGCATTTTTACATTGCACCCATTTTTACAGATAAGTAAACACTGCTTTCTCAAGGGGGCTTTTTCTGACATCCCAGATTAACTTAAGTCTCCTACACGTTCCTTTAATACCTTGCCCTTCTCTCCTTGAAATTCTCATCACCTTTTTAATGTTTTCAATGCGTGACTACCCTCTTCGGTATAAACCATATGGCGACAGGGGCAGTGTCTCTCACCTTCCCCATTGCATCCCCCAGAACCTAGAACGTGGCCTGTAAACAGAACCGTGACCACCTTCAGGGGAAGGATCATGTCATATTTGTCTTTTTATCCCCAGTGCCTGGTACTCTTATGCTTAGCTCAGAGTAGCAGCTCAATCATTGTCTTTGAGTTGAATTGCATTGTGGAAATAAAACTACATAGAAAGTCAGGAAAATCTTTTCCTGGCTTCATTCAGGCTTTTCTAGGGTTGGGTGGTCTCGAGCAATTGTCCTACCTAGTTTGTCTTCCATTTTGTCAACCATAAAACAAAGGAATTGGATTTGGGGGTCTTCAAAAGCCCTTCAATCTAGAAAGTTCTCTGATGCTATTTTCCTCTGCTTGGAAATGTCCAATGAAGGTGTTAGGCAGGAATTTGAATTAATGAGATGACTATTAAAGGATGCTAATTCTAATTAGGAAACAGTGGTTAAGAGGGGACCACAGGCGTCACACTGTTGCAATGCAATCTTCGTTCAATCACTTACTATCTGGGCGACAGGAGGTGAGATGCTTACCTCCCCCCATGCCTCAGTTTCTTCATTACCGAACAAAGGCGAGGTTGAAGGAGATCGCAGAACTAAAGTATTTAGCATGGTGCTGGCTAGCTAATAAGATCTCAACAAATGTTCATCGACATCATCATCTAGATTATGAAAATGGGAATGATTTACATTTAAATATATGTAAAAATAGCTTGATGACACTTTCCATAAACTCACTGCGATACCTCTTATGTTTTAGGAAACAAACCCACAAAGGGAAACAAGGTAAGAAAAGTCATGAAAATGCATTTGTTCCCCACTCTCTGTTTTAGAAGCATAGGACTGTTGACAATGTGAAGATATCACTTGAAAAATATATATCACTTGAAAAATATATCCTAGAAGTTTGGTTGGGATTTGTAATTTCTACTTGTAAACCAAAATATTGTTACCCATTAGCTCTGCTGAAGGAAGAATAAACTGAATTTCTAATTCTCTTTCCTTTTGCAGACTCCGTTACCACCTCCTCGGTAAGACCCTGAAAATAGAATCTTGTTTTGCTATATACTTAAATGATTAGTTTCAGAGTTTGAAAATTTCCAGAATTTGAAAAAGAGAAAAGTGAACATTTGACACTGAAAAACTAAAATGAGCCAGCCAGTGAACAAGATTAAACGAGCATTTAATCATTCATTCACAGTCGTCTATTCAATATACCTTCCCTCATCATCTCTTGACGAAAGCACTGCTTCCCATCCCTTCCTCTTTCTCTCCCTCCTATTAGTACAGAAATCTGCCAGACAGTACTGGCACTGGGAAATGTCTTCAGGAACTTGCCATGTATAAGTATATATTTATATAAGTACACGTATTTCTATATGTAGCACATACGTAAATACAAATATTGTTATATATATACGGACATGGAGGTGAGAGCCACAGACTGATTTCTTAGGCTCTGAGTGAGTCGACCACTCTGCTGTTCTCCGTGGGCCCCTTGAGCGCCTCCATCACAGTACTTATTACCCTTGCTGCTAATCTTCTCATCACTCCTCTCTCTGCCCTCCTAGAGGGGAGCAACTCCAGCCAAGGACTGTGTGTTTTTCCTCTCTGCACTCCAGCATCTACCAAAAGTGCCTAATACACTTTACAGATGAGTGGGTGAGTGAGTGAATAAATGGGCGAGTGAGGCATTCATTGACTTTCAAACATTTTCCTATTTTGGGGGCGATTTAAAAAAACTCAGGTCTTCCGGTCTGGGGTAAATGAAGGCTATCCCCGTATATTTTTTTTCAGGCCTCCTAAAACTCGAACAGGTGGCATTTGAGAAAACTAGGTCACCCTGTAAAAAATTACATCACACTCTTTAGAAAACAGAACCAAACCAAAGAACACGTTGCAGGGAGGTAGGCCTAGGCTGGTTAGGACGGTGACTATTCTGGCATTCGAAGCTGCCTGAAATGGATCGGGCTGCCCTGTGAAGCAGTGAGCATAGGGAAACTAACATTTCCAACCCAGAGCTGGGGCGCTGAGGGCAGGGCTGTGTGAAGGCTGAGTCTGAGGAGCCAACTGCACAGCACACCTTCTCAGGCCCCAGTGTGACTCTTCACACAGGCCGCCCATCACCCTTCCCAAGAAGTACCAGCCCCTGCCCCCCGAGCCGGAGAGCAGCAGGTCAGCCTTCCCTCAGAGGCACACCTTCCCTGAAGCCAAGAGACAGCCCAGGTGAGAGACTCGTTGTCGCTGCTGGTGCAATGACCAGGGAGAGTGCTGGGCAGGGAGGGTGGCAAGGACAACCAAACTGCTCACCTCTCTGAAAGGCTCCCTAGCAGCGTGGGGAGGAGCCAGTTATACATCCAGGGAAATCAGTCTTAGAAACCTGGAGTTTGATTCTTTACAGCAAACACAGCTTCTTTGTAGTAAAATGAGCTATTGAAAGAATGGTTCACTTGAGGTCTGAATTACTTGTTAAAGAAAATGTTAAACGTCTGAACAGATCAGGACTTTTTATGGAAAAACTGAAAGAGGGGTTCAGACTATTCCAGGACTGATAGTGGCCCCCAGCTTCCCATCACTCAGGCTGCAGGAGTATAACGGTGCGTGAAAACCCATTTGTCAAATACACGATTGCCTTTTTGACAAATAAATATTAAAAACCAACCTTCTGGTATTAAGTGCTGATGACAGAGCCCCACCCCCAAAGGGGTGGGGCATTTGACAGCCAGTTCCAATCACAAAACGTGACAAACGCGAATGGGCATATTTTTTCTCCAAGAGAGTTTGAATTTCCCAAATTACCTTATTTTAGAAGTCAGAACAGAGATTAGGGTTTTCCTCTTGTTCCTGCTCAGAATGAATGATGCTTTCTTACTGCAAGCTTGATTCAGCAGGTTGGGGCACCAGGCATGATTTCATTAGTAAGCATTGCTCACCAATACAGAAATTCAAAATATCATGTACATTTTGAGCTTTTATGGAAACCCGTTCATCACTGGTTCTGATGGGGGATGTTAAAAAGCCTGAAATGCCATTTCCCCCTCTTAAGTTTTTGGTGAAAGTCTCTTCGTCTTTTGGCCCTTCACAGCCCCACACAAACATACATCCTCCATGCAGCAGCCCCCTTGTCTCCTCCCTTATGCGATTGCCTCCCTCCTGGGCCCTTCTCAACTGGCGTAGCAGTGTGGGAAGCGGCGGGAGTTCTCAAGTCTCCATGCAAACTGCCCGGTTTGAAATTTAGGTTCTCCTTCTTGTGAACTGGCAGATTTGGGGCAGGGGTTCTCAACTGGGGGTGACTTTCCAGACACTGCTGACTCCCCTGAGGGCACACATTTTTGGTTGTGACAACTTGGGTGGGGGGTATTCTTCTGGCATCTAGTGGGCTGAGGCCAGGGATGCTGCTAAAATCCTGTGGTGCACAGGACAGCCCCCAGCACAAAGAACAATGAGGCTTAAGAGGTCAATCGTGCAAAGGTTGAAAAATTCTCCCTTAAGGCCAATTGCTAACCTTCTCTGAGCCCAAGCTTCTCTCAGCAGTAAAGTGAGGATAATAGTAACACCTACCACCCAAGTCATGGGCTAACATGAGAATTAAATAAGATGACTCCTGTTGAGCGCTTAACAGTGCCAGCCTCGCACATATTTACAACCAACACCTATTGTACTCATTACCTTGAGCTCTTTTCTCCTGGCACCTTTGCCACCCCAAATAATATATATGGATACAAGTCTGTCTTTTCCACCCCAGAAGGAGGGACTCAGTCATTTTGGTATGCATGCCTCCTGGCATGGTGCCTGCCACATGGTAGATGTTTGATAAATATTTTATTTCCCCCTGCAGCTTCCAAAGGGTTCTAGCCAGACTAGGAGTCACCAAATGTGTTCTATCCTGATTTCTTTTTCAAAGAGTGAGAGACTGGGAAGCAACACCAGTAACGGGCCATCAAATCCACAAAGTGGCATCATCAGAACCGGAAATCTAAGACGAAACATCCCTAAAACTCCTGATCAAATAGTCTGTTATGTTCAGAACTGGTCAAAACTCAGAGAAGTAGGAGACAGAAAATAGGACGAAAAAAATATCAAAGGTGATGAGGTTGTTTAGTATGGAGAAAAGAGGATTTCATCTTCTTTCTCTTTCTTCCTGCTGGAAAGAGCAGCATTCTGGGACCCGGGGGAGGTGGGTTTGCCTACCAGCTGAGCCTCTTCTGGCTGTATAATTTCAGAAAGCTCTTCAACAGCTCTGAGTCCTGCTTTCCTTATTTGTAAAAAGAAAATAACCATCCCCATGTGGTAGAATTCTAGCGAGGAGGTATGCAGTTTTTCTCAAGTGCCTGGGATAATATCTGTCACAGTACAGGAAAGAAGAGAGAAAAACACTTAAACAGCATCTCCCATCTGTCCCCAGCAGAATTAGGTACCCATAACCCTATTTTTTCTTGAAATCGAGGCTATATATTGTAGTGCAATGTTTCTCATCCTGGCTTTACATTAAAAGAATTAGGAAACCTTTTTAGAAAGTACTATTCCCGAGTGTCTGTTTTAATTGCTCTGAGACATGGAACCAGGCCTCACTATTTTTTAAAGCTCCTCCAGGTGAATCTACCAGGGCTAAGAACCCAGAGACATCCAGGTTCTAGGAATAGATCTGCCACTAAAGCCTGGAAGATTCTTAGGACTTACCTGTCTGTGCCCAGACTTCTCATGGCTAGAATAATGCCACCGTGACCTCCAGCTGCGTCCCTCTGCAGTCTGCATCTCATGAGTCTCCTGTGCAGCGACCTTACCGGCGTTGGAATCTTAAGAAGTTTGCACTTCCTATCTCTGGGGTCTCTGTAGTTATAGTTTACATTTGTTTAATCATTTTTAGATGTGATGAGAACTGTGCTGGTCTTTTCACTCCAAACACCTCCAGAGGGTAATTACATCTCATCTCATTGAATCTTTCCAGCAGCCCTATAAAGTATGGTTTTTCTAAGGCTTGGAAGGCTAAAGTGCCCAGCCCAGTGGATGGCATATGGTAGGTGCCTGGTAAAACCACTTCCCTACCCATTGGGCCCAGATGGTCACTAAGATTCAGAGAAGTTAGGTGACATGGTCAAAGTTATAGGGTTTGTATGTGACTATTAAAGTGGCAAAAATATGCAAAGCCTGTGCAAGACCCTGGGAATGCCATGAGTTTTGCTTTAGGAAGAGAGCTTTCAAATTCATTTTCAGTTGGTCCCCACATAGGTACTCAGATGGCCAGTACTGATGACACAAGTCACATGTAAACAACCACACGAGGCTAGATTCACTTTCTCTGAAAACAGAAGGAACACTGGAGATCTGAGCCAACGTTCGAAGCACAGCTCCTGCTCCTTTCCTAATAGCTGCTCCGTGGGCCTGGGGAGATGAATTGCCCTCCCTAAGGGGAGGCGGTGATTTACATCTGGCAATCAACTGCATCAATTGAAGGCGCCCGACAGCTGCAGCCCTTGACAATTGGCTGTGCTCACCCGGAATGGTGGCTGTGGTTCCTGCTATTGTGTTTCAGCCCCCGTTTGTCTCCGCCAGCTCTGCCATTCTCTATTTTAGAGCTGAGTCTTGGCTTTACAAAACAATTGCTGAATCAAAGCACTTCAGTTAGGGAAAATGCCACTTAGATCATTCCTTGACAACTCAAAACTAGAAGAAAACTTTGATATTTGGGGGATGTCGTTTGGACATTCTCGACCATTTGTGTAACATTATTATGATTTTTACAATATCCATGTAATATTTTTTGCTCAGCTCATTTTTTTTACTTAAGTAAATTTATTTAAAAGGGAAACATATTATTACCATAAGTAACTGCAACACGACAGTTTCAGACCCAGCTTTGAGCCTGGGGAATTTTCTCTGTTAAAAAGGGAAGAGAAGTAAATGTTTCCTTGTGTTAAGGACGCCCTAACCTCCACCCTGCAACTCTCCTTGACATAATGAGAAAGAGATTAAAAAGGAAGAACTTTCCAACCATTTATCTATTGTTATTTTAATACCATGTGACATGCACCAAATAAAATCATCCGGAGTAATCATAAGAGTGATTGACATTTGCTGACCTCTAGCAACTCACTGGGCCCGTTTTGGAGTCTTTTGGGCACATTAACTCATTTCAACCCACAACAGCTCCGTGAGGAAAGCAGGATTACAATCCCCAATTTACTGATGAGGACACAGAAATGCAGAGAGGCTCTTGAGACACCACATTCCTTTATGCTTCAGCAAACTCAGAGGCCCAAGGCGCTGTGTTCAGCCAAAATATAATTTAAATAAAGGGCCTGATATTTAACTAACAAAATACCTATTTACCTTGTATGGTTTTCCCTTTTCAAGAGGGATGCTGGCACCACATCAGTTCAAGAAGTCTCAGTGGCAAAAATGTATATTGTGATGATTTGGAAAGTGAAAAAAAAAATCTTTATAGATATCGAGAAACCATGATCCTTTAAAAGAAAGTATGGATCACAAACATATACAAATTTGCATTTATGAATGGAAATTATTGATTTTAAAGTGTGAACTTTATCATTATTATTATAGTTTTGCAAGATGTTGCCATTGGGGGAAACCGGGTGAAGGGCACTCGGAATCTCTCTGTAATATTTCTTACAGCTGCATGAGAGCTACAATTATCTCAGAACAGAGAGCTTAATTTAACAAAACTATTAGAAGTGTTCTGCAGGTAGAAGGTGTTCTTTTATTCCAAATAGCTTTCACATATATTATATCATGAGAACCTTAATCAACCCTCTTCATTACTGTCGGGATTTACCCATTTTACAGGTGGGAAAACTAGAGAAAGAATTTCACTTATCGAGAGTGACAGAGCTCATAGATGGCAGAGCAAGGATTCAAATGCAATTCATTTAAAACTAAGCCAAAAACTAAGGGAGGCTGACGAAGGGTTACTTTTATAGTAAAAGGTATTATCCTCAAATGCACACTGAGTACCTATTATGCGCGGAAAGGGATGTGGGAAAACTTGTTCTCTGCAGTCAATCACCATGCTTTACTGGCCTTCTCCAGCAACAGAACCTGGGAAAACTTATGAGTTGAAAGATGCTCTCAGAGAGGCAATGTGGTGCTGTGGGGAGGAGGCCAGAGTCCCCGCCCTTTTCTGCCATTGTGTGACTTTATGCAGGTCTCTCTGTCTTCAGAAATCTCATTTAAGAGATGCCCTTCCCCCCTCCCCCTAAGCCCGAAGCCTTTGTTTCACAGGTGAGGGGAGCAACTGACTTATGGAGTCTTGTCAACATGGGCATTTCAGTGCCAAAAGATGCCTGTTGTGCCCAGAAAGGATTTCCTACAATTACTTTAAAAACCCAATTTTTTAAAGTTACCAATTGCAATGCCTAGCTTCACTGGAACCTCCAATTTCCATCTGTAAAGTTATTGCTGTACTAATAAATCAAGTGATTTTATCTAAACAGAAAGACAGTCACTCTGCTCGTCACATTAGACAGGTTAAGGAATCTCAGACAATAAGCCTTATTGAAAAACTCAGTTAAATCTCCTCAAACATTTGAAATATCTTGATACAGTTCACTTGCTTGATTTTTAAGTATTTCTAATACTAGCAGGCAAGGTCTAAAGTCTTATCAGGCAAAACTTTAACAATTCTTGTAAATCTAATAAGGTAAATGTATAAATATGGAAAAATTTAAGTTCTCAAACAATTCGAACTCTTTACAAACAAGAGTCGAACATAGCTTGGCTCTAGTAACTTAAAGTCACAAGTCTAACATCAATTATACATTTTAAATTGAAGCCACACGGCCAATCTTTCAGTATTCCTAAGATGCCAGAGTCTCTCAAACTTTGAGAACATTGAGATTAGCCTCAATTTAACCCCCAAATAATTAATACTATGGATGTCTGTTCTATTTTATTACTTCTAATCAGATCTCTTTATCTTCTCACTTGCCCCATTAAAAGGGGGAGGCAGGACACAGATGTACTGCCTCAGATGAACTGATGACACAAGTTAAAAAATGTGGCACTTCAGCACACTTGCCTATTGCTTGGAGGTCGGAGACCAGAATACGTCATCAAGCACTATGTGCTCTGGGATCATCTTACCTGATATGGACAGACCTTGATAATCTAGGTCAACAGCTTTCAACTGAGATGGGTGTCGCAGCCTTAATCTTCCGGCATTTCTTCAGTTCTCGTCTTCTCACCAATGCGCCTGTCACCTCCACTCCCTCTGTAGTCTCCTCCTCTGACTTTGACCACATTCTAACCATGGTGTCCACTAGATGCCCAACATTTTAATTTTTATCTCTAGCAATTCTCACAATAACCCTCTAAGATGAATACCCTTGAGGCCATTTTGCAGATGAGAAAAATGAGGTTTAGAGAGGTTAATTTCACTGTCAATATATGCGAAAGGCTTAGAGCTTATTCTGGGACCTGTCCAATGTCCACGTTATCAAATTCCATGCTGAATTCTTTCCCTCTCATTCACTTTCATGTTTTTTTGGTCTCACATCTCCTTTCATGATCAGCATCCTTTCTCTCACACGTGCCTTTCTGGGATCCCACTGTAGCTGACAACTTCATATTTAAAACTCTTTACACTTCCTCAAAGCAAAAAACTAAGGGCTTTAAAATCAAGGCACTAAGAGCAGCTCTGACTGTGCTAACCAAACTTGACACGGAAAACCAAATGTGGGGAGAAATGATGTTATTTAAATTCTCCTAAGATGAGAAGCAAGTTTATTCATGTCCTTTCTGTCACCACCTTTTACATTGGCTCATAACTTCTTCTTTTGCTTAGAAAATTATGAGAAAAATCACCTGGCTTTAGCTTTATAGAACAGTAATAAATATCACCCTGGACTATGGGCTGTTAATCTGGCAATGAAAATGTAATCAAAGGTTTTTAAGGGCTCAGAATGGTTTTATCTTGATCATTATGAATTGTACTTTATGTAACACCATATTTCTTTGCCTTGCAGGCAGATAAGCTTAAAGAACTTAAGCGAGGTAAGCAGCGATTTTGTCCTAGGAAACAAAGAAGGAAATTTTTATGCATTGATGTCTGCAATGACAAGATACTATTTGCTTCACATACTTATCACACTGAATTATCATAATAGCTATGCTCAAAATGTATTATCCCTGTCTCAAAGGTGAGAAAAGTCAAGTAAAACAAGTTAGGGTGGAGATTTTAAACCAATGTCCTATTTTGCCAGCATATTCAGTGTTTACTGGTACAGTGAAGAGAAGAGCATGCCCAGATCCCATGAAAGATATAGTCTCCACTGATGGCTTCCAGGCCCCAGCATTACAGAAATAAAATGGGGGAAATTGTATTATACCTTGCTATTTGTCCTTCACAAGAAAGACAGGACTGCACAGTAGAAGAAACATGAGATACAGAGTCACACAGACTGGGTTTGAATCCTGCTCTGCCACCTACTACTTTCTTGAACTTTGGCAAGTCCCAGTACCCCAAGCCCACCCCCAGTTCTGTTTTCCCAACCATAAAATAGAGATGAGTACACTCAGCTCTGCAAAGTTGTTGTGATAAAGTCAAAGTCAGTTAAAGTAAGCACATAAATGACCAGGTGAGAAGGAGAGGTTCCATAAATGGCCTGGAAGCCAGGTAAGATGCTATCTTAGAGACCCCGTTGGTATTTAGTTCCGTAAGCCCCCAAAGAAGAAATTCCTTAAGAAGATGGTGAGTCCACTAGGACTGATGGAAAGTTTCTGTCCAACAACACGGGTGGCCTCACCTCACTCTCACTGGCCTCCTAGGGATTTGGTTCTTGTCTTAGTAGCTACCTGTGCTCTTCTTTCTAGACTATATGGTTGACTTCTTTTCTTTCTTTTTTCTTTTTTGGCCTTATGAGAATGCTAAAATCAAAAATCACATTTCTAGCTTGTCACTCAAACAAGACATTTATTACCTCTAATCCATAAGACAATGACATCAAGGAGGATAACACACGACTGCTGAATGAGAGGGCCAGCCCTGGTTTCATTCAGGACTTCATCCTGCTCACCCTCTTCTGAGAGTTGTTGGACTGTCCGGGTGCCACCAGGAAGGAGGAAGTTGGGGATGGTATTCTGCTGCTGGGGGAACCCACACGTCTAAAGGGATTCCACCCCTTTCTTCCCATGGGTCGGAGTTATGCATCCCAAGTAGAAGGTGCCTGCCACTCAAGATGACGTACAGTCCATCACTCATTTGTCAGTCTGAAGGAACAATAGGACCCCAATCACAAACAAGCAAGAAGGAAAAGGGGAGGTCAGTCTTAGACAGCAGGGATCATGCAAGACTGTTTATTTTCCTTGCAACTTTGGTTGGCATTCTGCTAGAAGTCAATACCATCTAAAGAACAACAAGGCCCAGTGGAAAAACACATTCTTCCTCCTTATCTTTTGCCAAGACACTTCCTCATTGTTTGTCTGGGCTGAGAGTCAAGGCCATTTCTCCACCAGAGAAGCCCATCTCCTAAGGCAAATGCCATGCTCGTGTGTGTTAACTGCTTGCTCGATTTTATCTTGTGGACCAGAATCCATTCCAGCAGAAATGATGTGCTACCTGCCCCAACTCAAATTCACAGAGTGCTTTACAGTTTTCAAGGAGAGTAGAAACTCATTATCTCATTTAATTCTCCAAAAACCTGAAGAGAAAAAGAGGTGGCAAGACTTGCAGAGTTCCCACAGCTGGCAGAAGATAGGACCAGCCCCAGAAAGCCCAAAGTTAGGGTCTACTCCCCACGTCTATGACTCTCTGACTTAGAAAATTCAGAGACAACTTTAGGCTAAGATAGTGAAAAAAAGAAGAAGGAAGAAAGGAAAGGTGGAAAGGAGAATGGGAGGGTGGAAAATAATAAAGAAGACATTACTATTTAACTTGAATATGTTTATTCTCTAATAACGTTAAGAAACTAGAGAGATTTCACTCCACTTTTCTAATTACATTTGATTTTAAATTCCAAGGCCTCAAGCTAAAAGTTGGCTGGGTCTCAATTAAATAAAACAACTGCTCTGCCAGACGGACGGCTTCTGTGCCGTATTTACAGCCCTGCTCCCCTTCCCTCGGACAAGCCTGAGAACCACAGCCGCATCTGATTGAGCACTTTGAACTGCCAGTTCAAAGTCCTGAGGAAGACTCAGTGGGAAGACTTTCAAACCACTTGTTAGAATGGATGCGTTACCCTTTTTACTTAGCCTAGAGATTTGCCTTGATTTGCTGTCCGCGATAAACTGTATGTCTTCTTTGCAGAACCCTAGGGAATGCCAAGGTCTTTGAAACAAAACGGCTTGTCTGTTGGCTAGGTTCAGACAAGATGTACAATGCATCTCTAAGCTATGTATTGCTAAAGCTTTCTTATCTATGAAGCCAACGTGAGGCACGAGACCTCGGCTCCGGGGCCAGTTCAGCCACAAGATAACTGTTGCAATCTGGGGAAATGTACCACTCTTTAGACCTCGTCTGCAGACCACTGGCTTTAACTTTTCATGGAACTCAGACCCCTTCGAAAATTTGCTGAAAGGTGTAATAAAGCAGAAAAAAATGCACATATTTACAGAGGAAAAAATTCATTTTTAATTTCAGAAGTTTCAAGGACCCCGCTAGGCCATCCAAGGACCTCTTCTGTCTCCCACGTTATGAAGCTGTGGTCTAAATGATACCCAAGGTCCTCCCCGGCTGATGCAATGCATGAAATGGACTTTGGAAAATTACTTGAAGTGAAGTAATCTTACCTTCAACAAATACTTTACCTCTTGTAAGGTATTTTGCTTCTTTAAGAGTAGAGTAGGGCCCAAGGATATGCATCCGATAAGCACATAGATTTTCATGATGAAGGATGATCAGGAATTCTACCACTGCTAAGGAAAGGAAGAGAAAGGAAATGTCTGGGGAGATAAATGGCTGTATTTAAAAAGAATAACGTGAATATTTTCATGCTCATTTTTTAAAATAAAAATTTCAGATCAGGTATAAAGAAAGAAAATTAACCATAGCCTCATCACTTAAACACAATCTCTATTAAGATTTTATCATATTTCTTCAAATCCTTTTTTCTACACACACACACCCACACACACACCTGCACGTAAATATATCATGAACCCAGTTTTATCCTGAACTTTTAATGGAACATTGAGACATACTTATAGAATGGTCTTATTCCATACTCTACATCAGCATTTACAATGCATTTGTAATATTCCAGTAAGTGAGTATAGCACCAATAATTATTTAATGGCTCTCACTATGGGCATGTGGATTGTTTGCAGTGTTTTGACAATATAAGTAATTTTATACTAGACATCTTTGTACATGGAACTTGTCCAGATGTCAGGTTGCTTTCTTAGAAGAAGAGCCTCATCGATGGAATTGCTGGGAGAAGAATAAGAGTGTTTCGAAGGCTCTTGACAGCTGGGGTTAGATTGCTTTCCAACAGAGTCAGCGCAGTTGGTAGTCCCACCAGCAGACCGTATACTCGCCAGTTACATCACACAGAGTATAAAATTTTGATTTTTGCTCAGTCTTTTGGAGAATTATTTGTAGATTTTTTAAAATTCTAAACTAACAAAAATTTTGCCCAAACTCTACTAGCCAACTGCTCTAAAACATACATGTAAATCATATTTTATGTTAAACATAAAATGTAAAATCCTCTATCACCAAGAGTTATTCATTGTTATTATTATTTTTTTTTAATACAGGTCCTTGGAACAGAGAAAGGTAACTGTTTACATTTGTTTTCTTCTCCTAATGTCATTAGGTTAAGTTCTGTTAACAGATTTATAGTGTTGGTCATTTTTTAAAAGGATTGATAGTTTCAGAGCATGAGCTATACGGTCACGTGTGTGTGTGCATGACAAGATCCAGATGGATCCAGGACGTCATAGTCTATTCAAGAGTCCTCCAGTCTAACCTGGTGATTTAAATTAGAGGTAGGCCAGAGGGCTTTCTTCACCCACAGGCTACTGACAAGAGGGAGGCACACCGTTACCCCCTGACACTTTGAAAAGATGTTGCTGACCCACTGCTCCAGAGAAGCTCCTGGTCTCTCCATCTTTGATGTCACCCATACACATGCACATGTGCCCTCATGCATGCATGGATACACACACACACATGCACACTGTTGGTGCCATTGTTGTAGAAGCCTGAAACCCAACACTCACTCACCAGCTGGCAGGATGCTAAGCAGGTAATACCTCCATGCTCATCCTTGAAATACTGTTCACTTTTCACTTAGAATGACAAATTATGTCCAGAGCTGAAGGGCCTGAGCTATGGCCCAAAGAGTTGACACAGGCAGCATAGTTCAACAAAACACCATCGGCTTAGGATTTCAGAGGCCTGCTACCAACTCACTGTGTGATTTTGGCCAAGTTGCATTGCCTTTGTGAATCCCAAGTCTGCTCTTCTTTATGTTGAGGAAGTTAGACTTGAGGGGGGTCTAACTAGGTTTATGGATTCCCAGGGGTCCCCGATGGAGGAGTAGGGGTCTGTTGGAAATTCTAAATAAACTTAAAATCTAAAGGAAGCTGCCCTTTTCCACACTAAAGCTCAACATCCTAACTGAAATGTTCAGATGTTGTTGCATCGAGCGTCAATGATTATCAACACAACAAAGTGACATTGTTCGGCTCATGAGGGGCAGATGCTCTGGGTGACTGTTGATGACATAAAACAATTTGATGGGATGTGTGACTAGGGGACCAGTCACTGACTCCAATCACATTTCAAGTAATCACAGTCCCTCGGTCAAAGCTATCCAGTTTGTGATCAACCTTGGACAGAGCACAAAATAACAACAAAAATTAAGATGTGTCAGTGTCTATATGCTTCCTTAACTTTACTACTCATAACACAACCGGGAGAGTGTTTTATGGGACTTCATATCATAGTATTATTATGTGCCCTTAGTAATTCTGGATGGCTGGTTAAAATCTATCCATGATGAAAAGGAAATAAAAAGTGGTAACGCCAATGGCATATGTAATTACCAAATAACTCCAGGTCATACGTTTGGCAGAACTTTTCAAAACTTGAAGATCAAAGGGGAAAAATTGAGAAAATGCATTCCTGGTGGTAACCAGGTGGGAACTGATGGTCTCCATCAGAATCCTTGGCACTTGCCTGCCTGTCACAGAAGAGATAAGAGAATTCAGGTGTGTGGGGGCCAGGATTGGGCATCCCCATGCCCAACATTGCTCAGAATAGATCTTAGGTTTAACCATTTTATGTTTCTATATAAATTTTCATTTGAACGCAGAATTTAACTTCAGCCCACTTCCACTTCAAGCCCTTCCAACACCAAATACTTTCCAATGTAATATTCTATATTTTGGGAATTTCAATGATGAGTTCCAGATTCAATATTCTTGATAATATTATTGAACATTCAATATTCAGAGCAATTTTTATAGCCTCAGGAAGAAGCCACTCTCAGGAGCCAGGGTTGTCGCATAATACGTGCATTACAGTACAGCTTCTGCCGACGACTAACAGAAACTCCTAATAATAAGAGATTTCTTGGATAAAATTACAGTAGTTCCAGTAGGCTGCTAGTGGTCCCCGATCATTTTCCTTTTTCTGACCAAATTATATGACTTCTTTATGCAGTTCCTCATCACCAGGTGAAGTCCGAATCATTTCACCTGTCTCAAAATCAAAGTACTCAAGAGATTCCTCTTGCCATTGCCAGGTAAGGAACCAGGAATCCCTTGTTGGTCCCAGCCTGGGGTCAGGCCACGTGTTGTCTCAGATAATGACTCACCAAGGCTTCCTGAGAAATGGAAAATCTTTGGCCTTTGATAAAGAAGCCCATGATGAGGCCCAAGGGAAACCTGTGAATCACATTTGTTATTGAAGCTAATAACATTGTTCTTCCCGCACTTTATAAGTGATTGAGTGTTAGAGAAGTCTGGGAGATTTGAAGACTTGAATATTAACTAGATAAGGCTACCTGGAATGAATGCTAATCAGTCTGGGAAGAAAATTTGGCCATCTCTAACTCGTCTCAGTTGATGACCATACAGAAGCTTACAGTTACTTTTGAATAGCACTGTATAGATGGCCAGGGGTTGAAAATGCCATTATCTGACTAAATACTTGCCTGACCAAATTATTGTGACAACTGACATCCCAACTGAAAAGTCGAGGAAGCTAAGGATCATGCTGGTGACTCATTGACCAAGGTCACTGTAAATTAGTGGTAGCTTCCTTAAAACAAAATCCAGGGCCTCCAAAATTAGTTCTTCTAAGGCTCTCATTACTGCAGTCTGGCCAGGAGCTCCAGCCTTGGTTCATAACACTCCACCTGCTTTCCTACTGTCCAATGTCAGTTAACACAGGACATTTGCACCTGCTGTTCCTCTGCCTATGCTGCTTCCTCATATTTCCCTCTCTCTACCCTCTCCCTACTTGAAACTCCTCTTCATCCCTCAGACTCCAGTTTAAAGCCACACTGAATCCAGAATATAGTTCTGACCCATTCCCCAGAGGGAATAAATGAGGCCCAGAGATGCTGAGTCCTTTACCATTGAAGTCAAGTCCAACTGCAAAGCCCAAGCACTTTTCAGTAGCTGCCCATAAAGACTTGATTCTAAAATCGCAGCCCATGGATCCTGACTTTCCCTGGTGGCTACCCAAGGTTGAGATGTTATCTCTTATTTATTCAATAAATATCTACAGGGAGTATACCCTGTTTGTGGCAGAATAGAGCAGTGCATAGGAAGGATCCACTGGAATGAGACTGCCTGGGTTCATCAGTAGCAAACCATGTGATCCTGGGTAATTATATCACTCATCTTTCACAGGGAACTGAGAGCAGAGCCAAGCCTGTTGCAAGTGCCCAGTAAATGCCCGCTCTCATTGCCATTGCCAGGCCTTGTATGTCAAGGGCATGTTCTCCATCCCCCACGCCCTTCCCCTCCCTCACTTGCATATTGTTTTTTGATTGTCTTTTATGATATTTTTTATACTCTCTTTTTCCTTATGAATTTCCTTATAATAATCCACAGTTTTCTCACCTAGCTCACATTTCAAGAAGGAATAAAATAATTTCTATACTCTCCTTCCTTGCCATGGCTGACTCTCCTTCAATCAGTATACAATTTCTATAGAACAGAGCCCCAACCAGCCACATACCATTTTCTATAATGACTGTAGTTACAAGACAAACGTAAATTTGTGGCTTTCAAAAGTAAAGAACTATGGTATGAGCTCATTGAAATGATATGGAAAGAACTTATATAGGTCAGTCAATTTGTTCTATATATAATACCTGTGTATCTTGAGAAAGGGGAGAGAGAACCAGCCTCCTATTGCCTTACAAAACAGATATTCTTCTAGCATATCCAGTAAAATATCAAGAGCTTTGTAAATGTGACTTGGGCCACTATCATTGACCTTACCTCTGAGTGGAATTTTACCCACCATGAGAAATACTAACATTCTTTCAATTCAATTCTAACATTTCCTTTAGCTCTTCATTCATGGTGAGCAACTACAGTATGCAAAACAGAGGTAAGAACACTATACTATGTAAGAGTTATAAAACACACAGGTAAGTCATCACACTGCAATATTCCTGCACTGTGGCTTAGCTTTGTGGACCTCAGAGTCACTGAGCTGATGTGTATAATGTCATTAGCTTGTTTTCATTGATAAATAGCATTCCAGTGTGTTAATATAACAATTTTCATCCATCATTAAATATGATCACTTAGGTGGTTTCCAGTTTTTTCTTCTTACAGACATTATGTTTTGAACCATACTATAGATGTCTTCCCATGTACATAATAATATGATAATTTCTCTTTCTAAGAGGGAAATTGTTGGATTTTAGGATGTGACTTCTTCAATTGTACTAGATGTATTTTCCAAAGGAGACATAGCGTTCAGTTTCACCAAGAGTTTATGAGTCCCCCTTGCTCTCCATCCTCTCCAACAGTTGTTTTTGACAAACTTTTAGTTTTTGCCAATCCATTGGGTGTAAAATAGATTTGTCCTAAGAAAAGTCTATGAAATGGCAAAAATAAAACTGACCTCTCTTACTAATTGATTGTAAGATAAATATCAAAAGGATACCATGTCTGTGAAGATGTCTGAAGCAGCATGTAAATATTACTGTTGGTGATGGATTTTGATATTGTTAGTATCACGACATAGATCTGTCATGTTCTTTTGTCTTTCTTTCTTTATTCCACATGCCTTGGAGATTCTGTGTTCAGTTCTAATCCTGCACTCTCTCTCTGTTGAGTAATTAGAGAGGGTTTAGGGCTGGAGGAAGCAGACACCACGGACAGAGTAGAAAGGCAGAGGGCTCTACTGACCTTTGTCCTAATTCTGCCTCTCTCCCTACAATAGGATCAGCTTGAGCAAGTTAATTTCTGGAGCTTCACCCTCCCCGCATCCATAAAATTCAAATAGTAATGTTAACTCACAGGGTTAATACACACAAACACACACACACACAACACTCTGCTTGACACATAGCAGGCAGCTGACACATTTTGATATCTTTCCTTCTTTTCTGCGTTCCCTTTCCTTCTGCAGGGATTCCCTACCCAAGTGATCCCGTTAGACCAAGAGTTGCCTCTCTTATTTCCATCATGTCTTTATTTCTCATCTGTTCTGTATCTTCTGGGTGTTAGATTGGAAAACCAATCTGGAAAACTCATTTCCGCTGAGGTACACATGGCTAATAAAAGTTTCCTTTATTTAAAGGAAGGGGGCCTGAGGAGGCTGTGATTCGTTAATCCCGTTGGATGAGCTCAATCCCTGGGAATCAGAAAACAAGAACAGTGGTGCTGGAGGCCAGACCTCAGCGTACGAGGATGAAAAGATTTGAGGTGTCCAGGTAGAAGGTGCAGGGACCGACCAGCCTGGAGGGGCATTACTTACGGGGGTTTTGAGAATATATTGGAGGGAGGGGAAGCAGAATCTTAGTTTAAAGAGGAAGCCAGAGTCTTACCTTGAAAGAGAAATAAAAATGAAGAGCAATTAAAGAATGGAGCAGCATTGTCAATGGAACAGATGGCCTTCACAGACATGCGTCTAGTCACGCAACCCAGGGCTGCGAGTAGATCATTTGTAGTGGATCTTGTAGCTTGTTCTCTACTCGTCTCAGAGGAAACCAGCTTGCTTAAAGGAACATGCTGGGATGGACAGGGAACACATTTTGGCCTCCAGCACCTTCAAACACCATTAATTCCTCTTTCTGTCAACAAATATCCACCAAGCACATGGTTTGTACCCAAAATTGGACTGGGTCTAAGAATAGATAATAGGGACAACCTCATCCTTCAACTAGCCAGTGCTTAAGCACCTGCAAAGCTCCTCCATTGACTTACTGAGCAATGTTCACTCTATTGGGTAAAAATTTATTTCTGCATCCCCTCTGCTTGGTGGAAATTAGGTACATAATCCAGGCACTCACAGAGCTCTCAGTCTAGAGCGCTCTCCAAAGCTGATTGGATTAAATTTGAAGGCCTCAGGTGTGTGGGCAGTACTTTTCATGGTGAACAGTGAAATCAACCTCTCTGTCAATGTAGATATTAGCATCTTGATTGCTGATTAACACCTGTTGCCAATATTCCTCTTTTTGCTTGAGGAAGATTGGCCCTGAGCTAACTTCCATGCCAATCTTCCCGTATTTTGTGTGTGGGTCTCTGCCACAGCATGGCTTGATGAGTGGTGTAGGCCCATGCCTGGGATCCAAACCTGCTGACCTGGGCCACCAAAGCAGAGCAAACCAAACTTAACCACTATGCCACTGGGCTGGCCCCAACAAAATTATTTTGATATATTGGAAGAGGATCCAGAAAGTTTGGTTATACTCTAAAATAGTAGTAACATTGCTAAGTTTGGAATTGTGGGTGATTTCTTTTCTTCTTTGTTTTTAGTTTTTGCTCACTATTTTCTTTATCTGCATTTTATAAATATTCTTTAAAATATATAGCTCTTTTTTTAAAAAAAATTATTTTTTAAATTGTATGTGAGGGTAAATTAAAATTTGCTAATAAATATTTATGGATACCTGCTTAAAATAAAATGCTTTTATTATAAGTCACGAAAGAAAGCTCTAGAGCTGTGTTTCTCTAATAATACTAACAACATTGGCAGTAACATTTATTGAGTGGCAAGTATGGGTCAGGCACTGTGCTAAGAGTTTTATATACATAAGAATTTAGAAATGTTAGTAATTATTGATATCAGTATGATTTTACAACTGTTACCTTTTTTATCAGGGGGCCCTGCCTCAAATTTTATTGGCCACCTACACAGTGTCCTCCTCAGTGTTCCTCCACTTACTGGGTCCACCTCTTCATTAATGTGACCCTCCATTCTCCAAGTGGGAAAGTCCTATTTCATGGGGTTATAAAACCCAAATGCAACATGCCATGTAAAGAAAACTTTCAAAAGATCAGCTGCCATTATTTTAGAATGAAATCAATTAAATACTGCAGTGGATTACATGCTCAGAGTTTCATTCATTCATTAAACAAAGATCCAATCGGGACTTCAGGGGAAAATTGTGTGGCCAAGTTGGTTTTTTGTCTGTTTCGTTTTATTTAACTCATTCTCTGAATAGGCTAAATGCTCTTTTTCAAGTAGGACTTTTTAAATATTCAGCAAGGCACTCAGAGTTGAAATGTAATAAATCAGTTGCCACAATATGATGAAAAATTCATAATCGCTGAACACTATTATGTACGCCACACAAACTAAGTGATAGGAAATGCTGATAATGGTTATTTTCTTCTCTCAAGCATGTTCTTATTGTTTCAATCCATGTTGAAAAGATAGTATGGCTATTTCAATAATAAGTCTTACGTGTTGCTTCACTATAATTTAAAATAAAGTTTTTAAAACCATTCTTCCTATATTATGATAGCTCCTTAAGCTTTCTCTTGGTTAGGATTAGCCTTGTATACCATGTTCCATCCTCTCACTGGTGATCTCTCGGTGTCATTACCTTTTAGATGTGTAATTAGCACATAAACCAGTCTGCATCTGATTTTTAAATGCCAGGTTTACACCTTTGATATTTATTGTGATTACTAATATTTTTTGATCCACTTTTATATTATTTTGTGCCTCCTATTGCCCTGCTGTTTTACTGACTTTTTTTTTTCTTTTCTGCCATATATTGGATTCATCTCTCCATGACTCCCCTTTCTCTCTCTCCTTTGGAAGTCATCATTCCAGTTCCATTCTTCTATTGGTTACCTTGAGCATTTTAAATAAAAGCATGCTTGAATTTTAAGACTCTACAGTTCATATCCTTTTCCCAAGCAATACAAAAAACTTAGAATGCTTTTAGTTTGATGGCATGAATTCTGCACTGTGTTTGAATATTAAGCTCTTCTACTCATAAAATAAAATTTTAAAAGGAGAGATATCTTCAGCATCTTTTGCCTATTTTTAAGGTCATAAATTGGTGGGTGAAATTAACTTACTATGATGAATGTAATTTAAACTTTAAGTGATCTGACAGTTTTCTACAACAAACATTTTGACACACATAATTCCCAGTAACAAACATTCTTAGGCTCAATGTTAAAAGCCACAATCCTTGGAACCATCAAAACAGAACTTTCAATATTTCAGGAGTACCCTTTGTTCTTTTTACTAAACCTAGAGAGAAATTCGGCTTTTTGATGATGAGAAGCAGAATAAATATACATATAATCTAAATGTTATGATAAATGGCACGTAAATATTTGCTAATGTTCTATTTCACATTTTGCCTCAAAAATGTACTGTGTCAAAGGTATCCCATTTTTTCAAAGTTCTTGTTAAGCTACTAACCAGGACTATAACTTTGGTTATACATTTTACAGTGAATTAGGACTATATAGCTTATAATTCTTCACACTAACCACCTTTCTTCCATTTTATATGTTATTATTGTCCAGTACTTTATTTTCATATTGTTTTTATGCCCTCAAGGCTTTATGATTTTTTTTACAATTAATTCTTTCCTTAAATTATTACCATATTTATAAATATTTTTGTTTAGTATTCCTCCTAACACCTCACTCCTTCCTTGTGGTTTTAATTTCCTGAAATTCATATTTTATTAGCATTTACTGGAATGATATGCATTAGATACTTAGTTTCATTGAAGAATGTAGAGAAAATACCAGATCAAAACTTGACAAGTGGTAGTATCTTAAAGCTTAGGAACCATGTGAAATCAAAACCCTTTCAATGAATTCTTTTGCATTTGGTCACTTTAAAATTTATTGGTCTATCTCACTCTTTTAAAGAATCTTTTACCCAGGCATGATTTTGTAGCATCATGCATTGGTCACTTGAAAAATAATGATTCATGGAGCTGAGCAGGTCTTTCCAATGTTAACATATTTCAGGATGTAACATTTTTTAAAATCACATTTGTAAGTAACACCCCCAATCTCATCAGAAAATTCTCACTGTGGAGATGCTGTTATGTCAGAGTGGCAGATTCAAGTTTTTCCAAATTCCAATTCATACTTGAAAAGTTTAATTTTATTATTGGCAACAAATACTGTGCCATTTTCCATGAGGTGACAGGCTCACTTTGTTTATTTATAATACAACATCTGCCAAATGCCCAAGTTTGAATAACCATAGTTTGTCTGTCAGTCATTCTTTCAGGTTAAAAAAGTGGTGTTCCATTAAAACAAATGTTGTTCTTTCAAGTTAACAATTTAAAAAAAACATGCCGTTTCCTGAGTTGGGAACGAGCTTGGCTTGTTTAAGAAGCTGAACAAAGTTCACTATGGCCAGACTAGAGTGGACAATGGGGGATGGAGGGAGCGATGGAGGGATGAGTGGATGGGTAGATGGGTGGATGGGTAGATGGATGGATGGATGAATGGAGGGATGGAGAAAGAAGAAGAGAAAGATTATTCAGGGCACTATTGACAGACGTTAAACGTTAGGATTTTCTTCCAGAGGTAAAGGAAATCATGGAAGGATTTTTACCGCGGTGGGTTGGCAAAGTCAGAATTACATTTTTAAAAGACTACTTGGATGCCCTAGAGACAGAGGAAAGGGCAAAAGCTGAAGAAGAGAACAATCCAGAGGAGATTTGTGTCCCGAGGGAGATGGTGTGGTGTAGACCAAAAGGTTGCCACAGACACAAGAAGGAGTAATGGGTTCCAGCTCCTTGTTGGAGGGAGGTGGCCTGAGACAGTAAGGAGATCATATTCAAATGTGCATTTACTTTTCCCAGATCATAAAGAAAGCATGCAGTCCCATTCTCCTCAGAGACGTCAGTCTCCAGGCAGCTCCAGCTCTCAGGAAAATTTGCTATACTATAAAAACACAAGCTGGAGAAAAAAATTCCCCGCAAGGTCTGATGAAAAGGTAAACCAAACACATCTCTGCAACTTCTTTCTAGATGAACTTGACATCTAAATAGAGCTTTATTGAACAACGGCTAAAAGATCATCACAATTGGCTTTAATTTTTTTCCCCTTCTGGTTACATACTATTATATATTACATATTTAATATTTTAAAAAGCATTTTGCTATATA
Organism: Equus asinus; assembly: GCF_041296235.1. Lineage (NCBI taxonomy): Eukaryota > Metazoa > Chordata > Mammalia > Perissodactyla > Equidae > Equus > Equus asinus. The sequence goes on from NC_091792.1 coordinate 154,369,929, forward strand.
ACATTTTATATTGCTCTTTCACCAGAGTTTTAACTCGCATATTTCCAGATTCTCAGTGTGTTTTTTTTAATTAATCCAAAAAATGGTGTTTTATATTTTAGGCTGTTCAATAATCTTTAGAATTAACAGGCATTTGCATACTGCAATTCTTTTTCCGACAGAAGATCCACATATCATATACTCACTTCATTTGAACAGTCCAACACCTTTTACTGAGTACTTATCACATGCCAGACAACATGCTGAGGTTAGGGTCCCGCCCTAGAGGAGACGTACAGAGGGAGGGATGCAAATGGATAATAGATGTATTCTTGTTAATCCTTCATCTATTTCCTGGGCTCAGGAAAAAAACAAGACAGACAAAGTTTCAAATCTCAGTTCCACCGCAAGTGACGTCAGGCATGTGGCATAAAGATGCTCACAATCTCTACCTGTGTTTCGCTCCCCTGCTATTTTTATGATGAGTAGGGCCACATAGCCTTCACAAACAATATACATCCCACCTCAATAAGCTTCACAGCGCAGATGCCGAAAGCATTGATAGATAGAAAGCGTATTATCCATTCCGAGTTTGGCGCCAGGGGGCCTTTCTCAATCGATGGGGAGAAATTTCTGATTACTTTCAATGACAGGCAAACTCTGTCATGCCAATTTCATAATTCCTAAGCTGCAGTTACTTTTTCTGTGTCTATCTCCAGATCCAGGGATAAAATTTTTGTACTGCATATCTACAATAAATCAATTTGTGACTTGGCACTGGTGGAACAAATGTAAATTTTAATTAATTAATTAATAATTAGTACTTCCCTTTGACACTAAGATATTCATCATTTAACCTTTACTGCAGGATGTCCAGCACAACGAATGGTACATTGGAGAGTACAGTCGCCAGGCAGTAGAAGAGGCATTAATGAAGGAGTACCAGGTAATGCCTTCTGTAGAGCCCATCTCATTGCTTCTGTAGCCATCCTATGGTTTCCTGACCATAGGCACGGGACGCAACAAGCAGTGTGCTTTGATGCAATAGTTCCTGCATCGCCCTGTATTTCTCAATGCTGGGAGGTTGTAATTGGAAGGGGGATTTCAAACAGAGTTTTAGATTTGAGACTTGGTTGGGTCGTCTATCTGCTGTGTAACTTTCTCAAGTCCCTGTATATCTTTAAGTGTGGTTTTCTTTATTTGTTAATTGAAAATAATAAAATCAACCCTAAGGAGCTGGTATTTTGGAAATCAAATATAAAAGCTGGGTTATAAATGGAGGTCACGTGGAAGGTGCCCTCCTTCTGCTTTCTTCAAGTTTCATCTCCTTACTAATGGTCTGCCCAAGGTGGAGTTGGGTCTCTATGCCTCACTTCTTCAGGAAAGGAGCAGAGACCATAAATGCTGTAACAGTTAGGATATGATAGGTTATACTATAGTAACAAACAACCCCAAGATCTCAGTTGCTTAGCATAACAAAACTTTATTTCTTGCTTGCACTTCATGTCCAAGGTAGGCTTGGGTAGGGAGACCCAGACTGCTGGAGGCTCCATGTCAATGTGTGTTGACACCAGTCACACACTGGCTCTTAACACTTCACTTCTGCTCACATTTCATTGGCCAGACCTAACTTCAAAGGGGGTGAGGAAGTACAAACGTACCATGTGACCAAAAGGAGAGAAGACCTGGAGTATTTGCGATCGGATCAAATGACTGCTATAACTATGATCACAAATAGGGAATAGATATTAAGCAACTACTCTATGTGCAGAGAACTATCCTAGATTGTTTAGAAGTGACAGAAGGTTTCTCGAGGTCAATGCAACATCAAAACCTATCCTCAACTAAACACTAAATGGTCATGGTTGAATGAGGAAATACAAAACGAGTAAGTTAGTTAATTAGTGGATGGATGAGTAATGACAGGTATCTAATAAAATTTTAATAAAATCTAGCTCTCAGAATTGATGTTATAAAATTAAATGAGATAAATTATATGTAAGTTGCTATAGTAAACAGAACAATGACCCCACACACATGGTGTCCACATCCTAATCTCCAGAGCCTGTGACCGTGTCACCTTACCTGGAAAAAGGAACTTTGCAGGTGTAATTAAGTTAAGAATCTTGAGATGGGGAGATTATCCCGGATTATCTGGGTGGGTTGAATATAGTCACAAGGGTCCTTATAAGAGGGAGGCAGGAATGTCAGAGTCAGAGATGGGGGGCCATGAGTCAGAAGCTGGAAAAGGCAAGGAAACGGATTTTCCTCTAGAACCTCCAGAAGGAACCCAGCCCTGCCGACACCGTGATTTTAGTCCAGTAAGACCCATATCAGAATTCGACCTCCAGAACTGTAAGAGAATCCATTTGTGGGGTTTTTTTGGGTTTTCTTGTTTTTGTTTTTTTAAAGTTTCAGTGCATGGTTGTGTATCCCAGTTGTTAGTTGTGTTCTCTATGAGAGCTGCTGCCACAGTGTCACAACTGACAAACGGGTGGTATGGCTCTACAACCAAGAAACGACCCTGGGCTGTGGCAGTGAGAGCACCAAAACTTAACCACTAGACCACCAGGGCTGGCTCAACACATTTGTGTTTTAATCCACTGAATTCATGGTAATTTGTTATAGCAGCAGTAGGAAATTAACACAGTTGCAAACCAAGTGTCTTGAACGTATAGGTAGAAATAGAAGGATCTCATTTTCCAGATGAGGAAACTGAGGCTAAGTCAGGTTCTGGGTCACAAGGTGGAGAAAGTGGCAGAACCTGTATTCCAGATCAGTGCTCTTTTCACAAAATCACGGCTGCCTTTAGTAGCCATGAAAGCTCTTTACATTCTAGATGGGGACCCACGTGTGGTTAGGTGGTGCCCTGCCTCCAGGACCCTTCTTCCCCTCTCCCTGGGGAATCCCACATGCTAATCTCTGCTGGGTAGAATGGTGGAGCAGTGTGCTGGACTTGTGGAGGCTCAGCTCCAACCTGCGTTCCTCTTCTTGGCTAATAGTACCAAATGGGCCATCATACCCTCTGAGCCTATTTCTCAACCTAAAAACTGCTCTTAGAAGGCCTGCTTCTAGATGCCGATGTGTGCATGGTGCTAGAAGAGCAATGTATAGGTCACGTAATGTCCTTCCAGCAACGTTTGGGCGCTCAGTCAATGCTCCCTCCCCCGACCCCTTCTGTGTGCCTGTTTCTGCCTCCTCCAGAAAAAAACATTGAGAAAACAGAGTCTCAGTTGAATGACTTCATATTTTCCTATTCTGTTTGTCTCAGTTAGCTTCACCAAAATGTGTTTCCCATTTATGAAGGATAATTTAATTTAAATCACAGGATTGCCCAGATTCATTGTGACAAACTCATCGCAGAGTTTAAGATGATAAATCCCAAAATTGGTCACGTATCTTGGCCTCATCTCCCTCTCTATCTTTGGCAATGTTCTGTGCTTGAGTCTTAAGGCTTCAATTGCAGCTGAATATTTTAGGCAGAACAAATTCCAGAAAATCTCTCTATCCCATTTTATGTATTTGGGGGCTGGCATATTTAAAGAGCAAGAATTTGGGCTTGACTTTTAGGTATTCCATTGAGTAGCTGTGACGCTTCGGGGGATTCACTTAAGCTCTTAGATCCTAATTCCCTTACCTGCAAAATGGGGATAAAACACCTCCTCAAATTTTATGTAAATATCAAACGAAATAATGTGTGTAAAGTGCTTGGCATCCTGAGGGCAATTCTCAATAAGCCTCAATCATCATAACGTCTCCATAGTTTTATAGTATTATTTATAGCTTTAATGTATTTATAACATTATTATATAGTATTATAACCATTATTATCTATAATATCTATGTTAGTTATAACATGTATTATATAATAATATAGAATATAATTATATATTAAAATATAGGTATTAAATATAGTCTCTATATAACTGTTATAAATATGAATTATTATATATATCCATCTTTATAATGAATAGATAGGAAGTGCTGCACACTTCTACTTAGGTCTATTCTTTACAGGTCTTACTATCTATTCTTTGGGGATCATTTATAACCATCTATACAATAATCCATGCAAGCACAGTGACAGATTTTTCAGTATTTTTCATCATAAATGAGATGATGTCAGCACAAAACTAACGCTTGTAGGTGTGTTTATGTTCAGGAGGACTGCTCCATTTCTTAGCCTTTTACGACCAGACCTTCATCCTGAGCTATTCCCCAGGGTGTGCCTGATTATTTCTTTTTTAAAATTTTTTATGTATTTTTTATTGAGGAAACATTGTGTAAATTTCAGGTGTACACCAGTATATTTCACCTTCTGTATAGACTACGTCATGTTCACCACCAAAAGTCTAGTTGCCATCCATCACAGTACCCGTGCTCCTTTACCCCTTTGGCCCTCCCCCACTTCCCCGGGGAACCACCTGTCTGTTCTCTGTATCTATGTGTGTGTTTGGTTGCTGTTCCCTGTTGTTTCTGCTTCCATGCAGTTTGCCTATTCAGACCACTTCACATTGTTGAGCTTCTTTTGGACAGCCTCCCTCTCCTCCCTTGGCGTCTGTCACACTGAAGCTTCTGGGTTTCCTTCTGTCTCTCAGACGTCTGCTTAAATTCCTTTTCTGTCTCCTCTTCCTTGCCCTGCACTTGCCTCTACCTCAACCCAGGCCAAATTTTCTCCTCCCTCAGAGTCGCTCCACTCATTTTAATATCAATGACTGTGAAGCCCCGCATCTTTTTTGGGGACCGTAGTCCTATATTGACATCTCCCCACACAAAGACCCAATTTATATGCTAAAAGCCTCTCCTGCTCAAAGCCTGTGATGGCTCTCACTTTTCCTGGAATAATACCTGAGCATCAGGCAGAACAGGATATATGTCAACATTGGCAGATGAAGGGAAGCACACCCAGCAAGGGGGAGGGAGTTACTCCAGGCAGAGGGGGTGGCGTGTGTGAAAGCTGGGAGCCCAAAAACAAGATGGCACCTTTGGGAAATGGTGGCTTGACTGGAGGCAGGATGCAGAGGCCAGAGACTGCAGGAGCGATGAGAGAGAAAACCACAAGACAGGTTGCTGCATTTACCCATGAACGTCATGCAAATGTTGTAGGCATGATGCTGAGTAGAGGATGTTGAAAGACTTGGAAGATGGGGTGTCATGATCTGATTGGTAGACTTCTCAGAACATAACAAGAATCCTCATACATACTGACACTCCTTAAATACTTACTGAATTAAATTGAATAAAGAACTGGTTTGCCAAAAATTAGAGCCATTTGGGAATCTCACACAGGCACGCATCGCTGTTGCCAACATTGTGAGGGTGGGACGCTGGCATTCCTGAGAAGATAATCCTCCTTCCTTTTGCTTCAGGATGGTACTTTCTTGGTCCGAGACTGTTCCACGAAATCCAGGGCAGAGCCCTACGTCTTGGCGGTGTTTTATGGGAACAAAGTCTACAATGTGAAAATCCGCTTCCTGGAGAGGAATCGGCAGTTTGCGCTGGGGACAGGACTCAGAGGAGAGGAGGTGGGCATAACTTCACGGTTTCCCTTTTCCAGGCCAAAGACAACAAGTGAGGGGAAAGTTTGGGGGATGCTAGCCCAGTCATCTCCACATCCCCGTAACTGCAGGACAGGAGAAAAGAGCGCCGCCCTGGAGGTGGAGAATGTCATCTAGTCCTGCCAGGCCTGTCCACAAGCATCCCCGCACACATCTCACACTTCAGCTCGCCGGGCCAGCGGTCTATCCTGACCATTCCATGCACCCTCTGTCCTGCTTTGCCCACTAGAGAAAACTCATTCTGCAAGACGCATCTAAATTCAGCCTCCCAGGAGGCCTCCACCGAACCCCACTTTAATGCCGCATTCCTTCCCTGCCCCAGCGCTTAACTCGCACTGCAGGCATTTCTGACAGCCTCTGTGAGCGTGAGGAATCGGTAGGTTGGTGTCCCCAAGTTGAATGTGAGCTCAATCACAGCATTCAGTGCTATGCTGAGCATGCCCGCCTTCAGTACAGATCTGCTGATAGGCAGCTGGGTAAAGGAATGCATCAGTTAAAGCATTCATTAATAACTGTATGAATAAAGCAGAGAAAAAGGAGATTGATTTTCACTGCATGTGTTGTGCTAGGCCTGGTCTGTCTGCACTATCTCATTTTAATCCTCAACAACTCTTTGACATAGCGATTGTTCTTATCTTAGATATAGGGAAACTGAGGCTCAGAAAATGAAGTAAATGGCTAGAGACACACAGGGAGTGAGAGGGCAGGGAGAGGCTGCTCTTTCAACTCTTCTAGGAAGGAAAGAAGAGAGGAAGGAAGGAAGGGAGGGAGGGAGAGTGGAAGAGAGGGATGGAGAAAGGAAGAAAGGAAGGAAGGAAGGAAAGAGAAGGGAAGAGAAGGGAAGGGAAGAGTAAGGTTCAAGTTCCGACTCACCATTTATTTACCAAGGATGTGAGCTCAGGCCAGTCACTTAACTTCTCTGGGCTTTAGTTTCTTCAAATGTAAATGTAAATGTTCTTTTCAAGTCTAGACTTCTATAACTCAATGATTCTCATTTAGCGTCTCCAGACCTCAATTTTATCTGTTGGTATACATTATGGGCCGAATTGTATCCCCCACCAAATTCGTATGTTGAAGCCCTAACCCCGAGGACCTCAGAATGGGACTGTTTTTGGAGAGAGGGTCTTTAAGAGTCAATTAAGCTAAAATGAGGTCAGTAAGTGGCCCCTAAGGACTGGTGTCCTTATAAAAAGAGATTAGGACACAGACACACACAGACGTGAAGTCACAGCAAAAAGACAGCCATCTACCAGCCAAGAGGAGAGGGCTCTTCTAGAAGAAACCAACCCTGCCGACACCATGATCTCGTACTTCCTGCCTCAAGAACTGTGAGAGAATAAATTTCTGTTGTTTAAGCTCCCTTCACCCCTTCTGTGGTACTTTGCTACAGAGGCCCAAGAAAACTAATATGGTATGAAACTAGAATCTTCACACAAATATCTATTGTTCTTCAATAGATATCAAAATAAGGCATATTGCCAGGGCTGCCAAAATGCTCCAGGAAGGCACGTATGTGAAAATCCTATCAGCAGCTGTGTGAAGATTCCAGCTTAAACCCAGGGCCTGATCCAGAGCCCTTTTCTCAGAATCACACGTGGCTGGAGAGGTGTGCTCTGCACTGGCTGGGTTCCCGAGGGGTCAGTCCACCGGCCTTTGCTACAGCCTGAAAAAGTTTGGGCATAAAGGAGAGCATGAGTGGATATCTAGATTAATATCTAAATCTGCTAAATAGAGCCACATTAAGAAAGTGTTACGGCCAAACTCAAGAGAGAGCAGCCCATTTTTGCTTGTGTAATGAGGATTAGTGAGTTAATGAATGGAAAACAGTGAGAACCCTGCCTGGGAGAATCGAGTCCACAGTAAATGTTAGTTATTCTATTTTCATTATTATGACTGAATCATAATAACTAGGATATAGTTCCCCTCAACCAGATACCTCTTGTTAATGGACTTTCCAGCTCAATTTCCCTTTATCGTACTATATCTGCTTCCGACTTATAGAATTTCTCATTTAAAAAAAAAAGGTTTATACAACTTTCAAGTTCTTGGGATTAAGGATTCCTTTTCCTTAGAGACTACAGAAAATGGAAATCATGTGGCCTAACATGTGCGGGGCCTTCTGTGAGATGCTGTTTAATTTGCTCTCACATTTGTCCTCGCAAAAACTCAGGGAAGGACGCCTTATTAAACTCCTTTTACCAGTGAGGAAACTGAGACCTAAAGAGGTTACAGCTTTTTTTCCCCAACCATGCCATACTCTGGTCTGCTAAGAAAAGAGGAAGCAGTGTCTCTGTGATAACATCCTAATAGCATTTAATCAGATCATCACAGGTTCACTGACTGCCTCGGCAGGTAAATGGTCATCTATGACAGACAGCCCAGAGATTAGACTCTCAGCTTCCAGGTGAGTGGCTCTAATTATCATCGCTGAGGACCCCTTAGGGATTCCAGTGCCTACTTTAAGAAGACCGTAGAGTACCAGCCCTGGCCAGCCAGAGGCACCTGCCACAAATTTCCTCAGCGCTCCACCTGCAGCACGCCTCAACGCTGCACCCGAGGTTTAGACATCACGTTTGTCAACATCTCTGTGACAGCTCGTAGAGGGGAGCAATTTCAACCATCAGACCTTCCCTGGTCCTACAAATGTTTGTGATAAGCTGCTGAAAATTATGATGGATGTTTACTTGAAAAATTAAACTTTAAGGAGTAGGAGACAGAGACAATGAACCCATGGGTTTATTTCTCACTTCTGTCTGCTTCTCTCTCCTCCCTCTGTCTTTTTCTCTCTTTTCTTCTTTCACCCCTATGAGCATACCCAAACAGAGTTATTTACCTTTCTGGCAGTGAAACATTGCCCACAATTGGTATATAGGGCTAACAAAAAGGTTTAAACAAATTTTAAAATCTAACATTAGGATGACATTTTCTGTCCTCCTGAAAAAAAATCGTTTAATACAAAAATAAGAGCTTAATTATAATCTTTTTTACAAGGCTCTTTAGGGTAATATATGGGTTGTGAGCCTATTGCTAGAAGTCAATAATAAGAAATGACAGTATGATTTATTGTTCCTGTTTCGCTTGCTTCCTATGACTTGCTAAAATTACAATTTTATACAAAATGTCACCCTTGTAGATTACCAAAACAATTAACATTGAATTCATTATTTTGGGACCATCCTGAAGAAAACAGGAATAAGAATGTGAAGCAAGCATTTTTCCTCTGAAGATTAACACCAGGAAAGATGATTTCCTTTGGGTAATGTGGGTTAACCAATTTTGTGGAAGAGTTCTGCATGAAAAGTTTTTTCCATAAATCACTTTTTGTTGTGTCAAGTAGGAAGAAAGAGCAAGAAAACTCTGTCCTTAGTTTATAACTGAAAATGACGTATAAAAATTTCCTTTCTTCCTAAAAGCTTACAATGATAGTCTATAAACTTCTCTGGTGACCTCATTGCTCTTTCATCATATTCTTGGCAAACCTAGAAGGAAAAAGGTCCTAATAATGACTGACATTTATTGAGCACTCACTGTGTACTGAACTCTCTTCTAAATGCTGTATATGCATCAACTCAACTAATCCTCACAATGGCCCTCAGAGGTGGGTCCTAATATTACCATCGCTGAGACAGAGAGTGTAAAAAACTTGCCGAAGGTCGCACAGTTAGTGCTTGGAACTCAGGCACTTGATCTCCACAGGCCCTTAACTTATGACTTCAGTAGCAGAAATATTACTTTCCCAGTGACAACAGGGAAGCCACCTTACCATAGCATCAGGTAGCAACCAATAGTCATTGTATACCTGTTAGGGGCGGACAGATCGCTTATCTCATTGAAAACTCTGCCACAGACCCAGTCAAAGGCTCAGGGGGCAAGTGGCCTACAGATTTACTGAGGACGCTTTCAGTGAGAAAAGCAAAAGCCAACTCAAATGAGTTCAGGTGGGAAGGGGGGAGGTTTGTTGACTCAGTCACCAGGAAAGACAGGAAGGGAGCAGACCCAAGACTGGTCCGTGTCAGGAGACCCATGACTCCATGTCTCTTTCTCCAAGATTTTTCCCCCATGTGATGCTTACTTGCTTCACAGGTGGCAGGAAGGAGGCCAGGCCATGGCAGGTGCAGTTTTCTAGCGTTTCAACTGAGCGCTCCCCTGAGGAAAAATTAGTTCCCTCCGAGAAGCCATAGGCAGCCTCCAAGGGAAGCCCCCGGGTGGCCTGGTGAGGTTCTCGAGCCCAAAGGTGATTACCTTCACAGCACATTATCCCTACACGAAATTATGTATTTGTATAAGAAATTATTTTCTGCCTGCCCCCACCAGAAGGTAATCTCCGTGAGGACAGGGACCTTGACAGTCTCCTTCCCTGCTGGGTGTCCCTAAGGCCTGTGAATCCTTCTGTGCTAAGCCGCACTGGGCAGAGGCGGGAGCATTCAACACAAAAGCAGAATCAGAGTCCCCCCTCCCCCCACCGGGACTCCCTTCCTCCAGGCTGTGTCATCTCTACCCTGGTCTGTTGGAGCACCGGGGTCAAAAGCCGTAGGCAAAGTTGCATATAGGAAAAAACAGACTCGAATCCAGAAAAACCAGCCTCCATTCCTGGTCCTGGTCCTCCAGCCACGTGACCTCTGAGCAAGTCAGCCCAGTCCGTGTCTCTGAGCTACGGTTTCCTTAGCCCTTCAGGGAAGGTCATCCTACCCGCCCCGCTCACTTCCCAGGGTTCCTGAGGAGGATCAACATTCTCTCAAGGCGTAGAAGTCAGGTTGTGCAAGCTCTTCCTATTTATCTCCCTATATCCACTTTCAAGAACTCATCCAAGCTCAGCCAATCAGAATGACCGTCTATGCCCACGTGTTCTCAACAGCTGTCTTTGTGCACCTTCTTCCTCTGCTTTCAATATCATTAAGCCCTCCTTGTCCACTTACCTAGAATCACCCAGAATGTATAGCCCATTTCAGGGCTATTATCTTTGACAAAGCATTTGCTGATTCTCCTAAACTTGAAATAATCTCACTTTCCATTAAATCGCCAGAGCACTTTATCCGTACATCTCTAGAAACATAAAAGTGTAATGGTCTGCTGTCACCTCCTTATTTCACAAGAAGCCCAGGGAAGGAAGCTTAAATTGGCTAAGAATGACCCGCAGCCCTGTGGTCGTCACCGTTCTTTCTGCTTATGCCGGAATTCGTTACAACAAGAGGGGTTTACAGGAGGGAGAGTTCACTGCAGGCCTTTCCCACCAATTTACTGAGTGAGGGTCAGGCCTTGACGTCCACATTTTGGGTTGTCACAGTTGGTGTCAAGGTAAGGGAGGGCCACAGATGCTCCAGGTTGACTGCTATGTAATTAACTCAGCTGAACTGCTTACCATAGGAACATGTGGTCCAACAGAGTGCACCTGGACCAGCCTGACCCGGTTCTGGTGAACATTCCACCGGTGGGAAGCTTAGAGAGCTGCCAGAGGGTTCACTTTTGGTCTCCCCAAGTCCCTATGTTCTCCCATGTTACCTTAGAGGTTTTTTTTTTTTTTTTTGAGGAAGATTAGCCCTGAGCTAACATCTGCTGCCAGTCCTCCTCTTTTTGCTGAGGAAGAGTGGCCCTGAGCTAACATCCATGCCCATCTTCCTCTACTTTATATGTGGGATGCCTACCACAGCATGGCTTGCCAAACGGTGCCATGTCTGCACCCAGGATCTGAACTGGTGAACCCCAGGCTGCCGAAGCAGAACTGTGCACTTAACCGCTGTGCCACTGGCCAGCCCCTATCTTATCATTCTTATCACTCATCCTTCTAGAGTTTGTTTGCCACATCCATTTTTTTTAAAAAATCACTTTCTGACACATCTTTATAATCCAAAAAATTTTATTTTATTCTATTTGTTTTTAAAGATTGGCACCTGAGCTAACATCTGTTGCAATCTTTTTTCTTTTTTCTTCTCCCCAAAGCCCCCCAGTACATAGTTGTATATTCTGGTTGTAGGTCCTTCTAGTTCTGCTGTGTGGGATGCCACCTCAGCATGGCTTGATGAGTTGTGCTAGGTCCACACCCAGGATTTGAACTGGCAAAACCCTGGGCCACCAAAGTGGAGCGTGGGAACTTAACCAGTCAGCCACCGGGCGGGCCTCCAAAGAATTTAAATAAGTTAACTTCTTCTCTAAGTAAAACAAAGCATCTTAGGCTACACTTTTTAACCTACAGACACAAAAGATAGATATCTAAATTTTCATTAACTTTCTTTTCTGTGTTTCAGAAGTTTGATTCGGTGGAAGACATCATTGAACACTACAAGCATTTTCCTATTATATTAATTGATGGGAAAGATAAAACTGGGGTCCACAGGGAACAGTGCTACCTGACTCGGCCACTGCCTCTCAACAGACTCTTCTCACCTTGGTAGCCTGGCCTGTGTTTATCTTCAGTTCAGTGCATCCAACGCCTCTATCGTTTTTCATTTATTTCAAAAGATTATTTTCTGTGGCTTTAAGGGATTTCTTCTTTGGCTTCACAGAAAAGAAAAACATTCTATAATGGAAATTAGAAAATCAATCACGAGTTTAAAAGCTCAAACCACAGAAGAGATATTTATAAGACGCAAAAATTAAAACTAACTTTTAAAAAGTATCTTCTAAAGAAAAAACTATAAACATGGTCATTACGTTCATGTTACTGACCAGCAAGAGAGGTTACAAGAAGCTATTGCTTAAATGTCTGCAGTTAGCACACAAGAAGTCTAGGTGAGATTCCCAAATCTACGCTCTTTAAAGAACCCAGCGCTGCCTTTTCTTTATTTCAGGACTGTTTGGACTTGTGAATTTCCATCGTCTACGTGATTCCTTATGCTAAGGATGTTGGTGAATGTTAGCTCTATTTGTCATCCTGGAAACTTAATTATAGGAAAGGGATATGCTGTGGAAAACAAGAACACTTGTAAATATCACTTTAAAGACAGAAATCAGAAATGCTTTGACTATGGTGTGAAACGGCCAATGGACCAGTCTCTAGCAGACTGTTTAGAGCTGCTTTAAAAAAAAGTGGAATTAGCAGATTCATAGTAGGGAGTAAGCTTAAGTCTGAGCGAAAGTACAATGTTTTTTTTTAAATTCTACCTGTGGACTTCCATTCAAAGGAAGAGAAGAATGTTCCTCTAATTAGTGTTAATATCTTGCAGGAACATTCCACATGTCACAATATTGTCCCCTCTCAAGGCTACGAGGATCTCATTTTATTCCTATTTTACAATACAGATGAGGAAACTGAGGCTCAAAGAGGTTACTGATCTTAATCTAAGAAGAGAGCCCAGATTTTTTCTGTTTTGCCTGGCTCCATTCAAGCACATCTTCCCAAGTACATTCCCTATGGGATTTTACAATCAAACTGAAAAGCTAAATTAAAAAGAAAGAGAGAAAGAAACAATTTGAAAATACAGATTTACCCACATTGAAATAGATAAATAAATAAACTCTTATAGTGGGGTAAACTTAAAAAAAAAGAATTCTGTTCGAAATTAATGTATATAATGACTTCAAATGTTACCAAAGCCTAGGTGTGAAATTTACGGAGTATTTATGTAATTGTAGATTTAATGCAGCAGTAAAACCAACAGAATAGGAAGGTAAGAGATATCAATGAAAACAATACCAACGATGCCCAGTGTTTCTCTAAAAAAGCAGACAATGAGCACTCTGATTGGAGCTGTTGGCGTCTACCCACCAGCTCACCAACTGCCCAGGTTCTCTCCTTTCACAAGGGCAATGTGAAGTAATACCTCTAAGTTAGACCAAGAGATTTGATGCAGAAGCTGCTTGTAAAGCTGGAACTCTTGATCGCCAGCTGAGCCTGTCTTAGAGTGCAGCTGCACAGAATAACATACAAACCACACACAAGAGTGTTTGGATTGGAGCTTGGCTACCGAGGAGCAGACTGCTCAGAGCTGAAGGTACTGTGGTTGCTGGTCACTCTCAACCGGACTTCAGCAAAACCAGGCCAGTGTGGAAACAGACTCTGCAGAGAGGTCACAGGTGCGTGTGCAGGAAGAATCTGACCTTCATCCTCAAAAGCTATTGGGAGATTACAGATCATTCCGATTTGCTTATTCCCTGGGGCTGTGCTACTCAATGCTATGTTCTCAAGAAATGTTCCTGAGTCTCCTCAAGCATTGCTGTTGTTAAAGTAAATGAGCATTAGGTGTTAGCATCTGATGAGGTCTATGTTTCCAAAAATATGTTATCACCTCTTGTTCACAAATGCACGATATGATGCTAAGAGGAAAAAGAAGTAGAAATCGACCATCTTATAATAAAACACCCACAACATTTATACATATGAAAATCTCTGGAAAGAAATAAAAAATTCAAAATATTGACAGGGATTGCTTTAGATGATTGGGATTTGAGAGACCATGTTAGTTATGTCTTCTGGAACTCAGATGCCAAGACAGGAGTTAGAAGTGCAAACATTTATTGGAGGCAACGCCTGAGAAAGATAAAGGGGAGAAGGAACAGCAGTAGACAGGGAGAGCCTTCAGGCTGGGATGTAGGGCTGACGCCTATAAGAGGAAAGAGGGAAGAAGGGAGGAATGAGTAGGAAAAGCACAGTCTGAGAGGCAGTTCTGCGAGAGTCTTGGCCAGCCCATTGGTAATATCCAGAGCAAAGATTGCCCATAGAGGAGAGAGTACCATAGTGGGCAGAAGTGGCCAGGTCTTAGTACATCACCATGCTAAGCCATTACCGGAGACTGCCCAGGGAAAACACAGCCTTCAAATGCCATGGGAGATCTAGAAGGCGCTGCAGCTGAGGCTGTCAGATGATTTATTGATCAGCAGGTTCTTCTTTCAAGGGAGATGCAAATGGCCCACCTCCATGCCTGCCATAGTGACGTTCTGGTTTTCAGTGTTGATTATAATAAGGACATTTTGCTTGTAATAGACTACTAAAGAATAAGGATGTATAAATTTTAATTGTACTTGATTCTTACAACAGTTCTGTAAAGAAGGCATGGAAGGTATTCTTAAATCATTTTATAATTGAGGAAACTATGTTTTCTTGGCAAAAATCTTACAGTGACATAGTCGTGGCTGAAAACAAGCTCTTCACACACAACTCTCCTATCCAGGGTCTAGCTGCTTATTGGCTCTGAAATTGAAAGCTCAATGATTTGGCCTTGGCATGCCCAAATTCCAGAGGGTTTTAATCCCTCTTCAACTATTATTTCATTTTTAGTTCGAAAGTGTCACTTGATACCCAGCCTCAGTAAAGCAGTGGAATTTTAGCTTTATCTGATTATAGCATCTATACATTCAAGATATTTCTTTTTGACTAAGTAATTCCCATTCTGGATCAGTTTATGTCTTCTTCCTCTCTAGTAATACCTGATGCACTTATTTGTGCACTGCATATGAATTCGCTGCTAGGCGCTCTTGTAAATGTTGGAATTATAGTGAATTTAGTGGGAGAAACAGACAACAGGTATATAATAAGATAATCTAAGTTGGTTTCCCATTACTTTGTTGTGTTTCCATTTTAATACTTATCACTGAGTGCTTGTGAGTGAGGCCAACATTAGATATTTTGATGAAGCTTATCTGAGATGGCTTTAAAAAGTTTTGAACCAAAAAATTTTAAATTTTTCCAAATTTACTCAATGGAAAATTCTCCCTCTTGGGTATATGGCGGGGGTGGGGGTGTTGTGTTTGAGTAGCCACATCATAGCTGAAATTGAATATTCTGTTCTAATTACTATAGAAGAATCCAAATTTTCCCCATTGTCAAATTTAGCCCATTGCCGTGTGTGTACACATACACACATTTTTTATAGGATGATCCATATTGTATATGATTAGCATTATATTTGTTATCTATTTTTTTATCCTGAGTAACATTTGTTCTAGCTAAGCATATTTACATTTTTTTGAACATTCATGATTTACAGCTGTGCTAACTTAAATGAAAGCAAATATGTAATTAAATGCCATAATATCTCTGTAATTGAGTATTAAATAAAGAAACTTAAAATATAGTTAAATTTTGTTTGTTTCATGCCCTACTATCCCTAAAGCCCTTTTGAAATCATATTCAGGGTAAATTTATGATAAAATTTCTAGATCAATTTTTGACATATGAGCACTAGCCTATGCTAGGTTTGAGGGATAAAGATGAAAAAGACACAATTCCTGTGACTGAAGGCTAAAAGCCTGGCAGGCAAAGTACACATGTAATTAAAATCACGCAATTCAGAAACATAGATTCGGTAATTCTCTCCCTTGTCCCACCGTTGCGTTGGCAGACAGAAATGGATGCACTGGGGAGGGGACAGTCAGGGAAGGCTGCCCAGGGGAGATGTTCAAGCAGAATTGAGGAAGCCTCTAGAATGCAAGCTTTAGAATTACAGACACTTCGTCCGTCTATTTTTGAGCATTCTTATCTTTAGGGCACTATTCTAGACCATTCTAGTCACTAGGGAAGCAGCAATTTACCTACCGCGTGGGTAAGTGAACACAATAGAGGTGGCATCCACGGGGAAAGGACAATGCTTTAGTAAGTGTCCTGGGGAGATTGGCTCACCATATGGGAGAAAAATGCAATTATGTCTCTACTTCAAGTCATATTTAAAAACAAATTCTCCATGGTGCAAATAGCTAAAAGTGAAAAGCAAACTTTAAATTGAGTCTTGCATTTTCTTCTAATAATTCTTTTGTCTGTGGGATAGGGAAACAGTTCTTAAACAAAATGAAAACATAAATCATAAAGGGAAAGATTGATAGGTTCATTACACTAAAACTTAAAATGTTTGCAAAAGTTAGACAAAGTCAAAAGGGCTTTAAACAGCCTAATATAAGAATGAGCTAAGGATATAAATAAGCAAAAAATGAAAAAAACAAAAGCCAACTCTTTGCCTTGTGAGTTAAGATGTCCAGGCTTGCTATCATAACTGGACAGTGGTGGAATTGACACAAGGATGCCAACAGACACTGTCATGGAATGGACCTGTCTTTAAGGACAAATGACATGAAGCCTAATGGAGCAGACCAGGAGATGGAAGTATGGCTTCTCTGGTCCCCAACCCCACAGTGCTGGACAACAGACCCACATCGAGGGAGATTTGAGCCAGAATGCTTAAAGAGAGGCCAGGAGAGTGGGCAACCTCCATGGGAATGGCAAGTGAGCTCCCTGTCTGCCCACTAGATGAAAGGAAAAGGGACAAATGGATCCTAAACCCTTCCTCTGTGCTTACTGAGAGACTTGCTGAAACAAAGAGCAATCACCCAGGAGCCTCCCCAGCATGCTCAGGCTTCATGCTTATCTGACGTCTACAAAGCTACGTCTACAACCATAGCCAAGAAATGCCAATTAAATAACAATTGTATAGCACTTTTCACCCATCAGCGTGGTCAAAATTAAAGATTCAGATAGTATCAAAAGCTGACGAGGACGCAAAGAAATAAAAATTCTCAATTGCTAGTTGAAGCATTGCAGGGTAGGTACCTGACAATTAGCATTTTCGTTGTAATGTAAGTGCCTGACTTTGAGCTTTTGATTGCAGAGGCATCCATTTCAAAGACATCCTCTTGAGTAAACACGTTGCCAGCTACACAACTAGACGAAGAGCCAGGCCGCCCCACCCAGGAAGTTCGGCTCTGGTGACCTAGTTAACTGACCTCCTGAGTGACCCCGGTTTTCCCTTCCTGTGCTTTAATTCCCATTCTTGTTGTAAATTCACCAAGAGCAAACCAGCAAATTCCTAGGCACCCCACCCTTGACCTCAGTAAAGGCAGATCCCCAGGCCCCCACACTCACTCTCTCTCTTTTCTTTCAACCTTCCTGTGTGGCCTTGGACTTGTGAATAATAAGCCTTGTTTCTTTCAAAGTTCCCTGATGGTTGTTGCTGAGGTGTGTCTTACTACCATAATAAGAGCCACAAGGGCCAGTCCAGCCTCAACACTGGCTCCAGTCATGGAAATGTATGTGGGAGCTCGCACAAGTGCGGGCCCAGGTGAGTCCCCACAACCATTCCTAGTCAATACCATCACTATCAACAGGCTGAGACTGACAAAAGCAAACATGATTCAGAACAGCACTTTGGAAAGCAATTTCACAGTATTTAGTAAAATTCTGAATGTACACTCTCACTACAGTAAGACTTCCAATGAAAATATGGCTAAATATGAACTTATCTTTGATCCCGTTGGAAACTCCACTACATTGACAATAAAGGAATTGAAAAGGCAAGAACATAAGATAAAGGGAATGGAAAAAAATATGGCAGAAGAAGAGAGGTGCCCACAAAATTTTGGATGAGGGAAATTAAATGGACAAAGAGTAACTGAGTAAATAGAGAAAGCTAAATGTAAGCCTGCTAGGAGGAAATTCAACAGGAAACAAGCGGTTCCCATTACAAAAATCTGGAAAGGCTCAGAAATTGGAGTCACAAGTTACCCTTAAGGACTGGGTGAAAAGAAGACTCATGGATGGTCACTATAAGAATCAGTTATAACCAGCATCCCTCCCGTAGGAATCACAGGCTACTATCCCTTCCTTACCCAGGTGGTCATCAGAGAACACATCTCCAGAAAATATTTAGAATTAAGCATATAAGGTACTGCTGAAAATGAGAAATATGTGCTATGCCAAAAATTAGGGTTTAACTGAAAATTTCATTCCAAATTTATAGAACTCCAATGCCTCTTAAACACTTGGTTCCCAGGAGGAGCAGACAGAATCATCACCCGAAACTGACAGAAGAGAGTAATTCTGCTACAAATACTGACATGTGCTGGTTCCCAACAAAAGAGCAGATCCCCACTCTATCACTCTACAGTGAAGACCCACCCATGCACACACAGGTTCCAGCTAGTATTTTTGTGCCTCATTCTTAAATATGAACAGTCAAGATCTTAGAGAAGAGCTTCTAAAATGAAAGGCGTTAAACGAAACCTATAAACCAGAAAAAGAAAAAACACAAGAGAGAGATACGATGTGGAATGGAGAAGAAAATTACAAAGAGAAATATAGTTAATCTGATAAGAGAGGTAAGACATTGAATCCATGAAATATGAATAGAATGGTAATTAGATAAATAAGTATTCAGAAGTAAAATTGAAAGCACTAAAAGGAAAACAGACAAAACCACAATGATAGTTGGAAATTTTAATACACATCTCTCAGAAATTGATAGAGTAAACAAGCAAAAATGAATAAAGCTATAGAAAATTTTAACACCACCATCGACCAACTAGACCTAATTGTCATTTATAGACTACTTCACAAAACAAATATAGAATATACATCTTTTTCTATTCCACACAGAACATTCACTAAGAAGGACCATCTTCTGCGACCTAAAACAAGTTTCAATAAATTTTAAAGGACTGCAAAAATATAAGTTGTATTCTCTTAGCCAAAAAAAGGAGAATTAAAATAGAAATGAATAACAATAAGATACCTAGAAAAATCTCCAACTATATAGAAATTAAGCAACACATTGCTAAACTACTCATGATCAAAGAAGGAAACACAAGAAAAATCAAAAATTTTTCAAAATCAATGACAATGAAACACAAAATACCAAAATTGGAGGATATAGCTATCTTTCAAATATAATGATTTAATATAAGCATTTATACCTTAAAAGCCTTAAATGCTTATATTAGAAAAGAAAGATCCATAATCAAGTACCTGTTTCCACTTTAAGCTATAAAGAAAGCATAAATTAAGCCCAAAGTAAGTAGAAAGAAATAATAAAAAGCAGAAATCAAGGAAACAAACAAACAAACAAAAAAAAAAACAAAGAAAAGCAACAAAGACAAAAATTGGTTTTTTTTAAAGATTAAGAAAATTAATAAACAGCTAAAGTAATCAAAAACATAAGCAAAAGAAAACACAAATTACTAATAAGGAATAAAAGAAGGGACAACACAACAGATCCCACAGACATTGAAAGGACATTAAAGGGATATCAGAAGCACCTTTATTCCAGTGAAGTTGAAAAATTCAACTCCACAGATACAAGACTAACACAAGAAGAAAGAGAAAATCTGAATAACACTTCACATTAAAAGAAATTAGAAACTTTCCCACAAAGAAAGCTCTCAACTATGATGGATCCTCTCAAACATTTTAAGAAGTAATAATAGTAAACGTATAAACTTTTTCAGAAAATAGAAAAGAGGGAACACTTTCCAACTCTTGTCATAAGACTGGTATAAACCCAATCATAAGTAAATAAAGAAACAAGTAAACCTAACACAGACAATACAAAGAAAGAAAATTATAGATTAATATGCTTCGCAAGCATAGGTACACAAATCCTTAACAAAACATTAGCAAATCAGTTGGGAAAAAAGATGCTGACCTAAGTAACTTGAGAGCTGAGTGCAGACTGCAAGACTAAAGACAAAAGGAACTGCAGATTGGCACCATACTCCAGCTGGTAAAGTTATTTCTCATGCACGTAACTGTATACATGCATCCTGCATACATGCAAATTGGAATAGAACAAATAAGTAAATGAATGGCAGGTGGTGGGAGCTAGGCTTCTCCCTGTTAGAGTGGGAGATTGATAAAGTCAGAATGAGCCATGTAACACCGCCTTAGAGCTGGAGACATCAGTAGGAATTCATGTTTTGCTTAATATAGATACATATGGATAAATATAGAAAAAATTACAGATATATGTGTGTATACATGTTACTATACACACACACAGTTGCAAGCTCTGCTCACTGAGAGGGCCTAGAGGCAATGACACCCCAGTAGCAACTAGCACACCCAGTGCCCAGATCTTGATTTCTAATATTCTCCAATAAAGAGAACCAGAGCTCCCAGGAGAAATGGCTGATTGTCAGGCTGGGACAGGGAACATATATGATGAGCCTGTAGCATTTTGTAGTGCCAGAAAGGAAGGACGTGCTCAAAAACAACTGCACAATGATGGGGGTATGTCAAAGGGACACAGGAGCCAAGTGAAAGAATTCCCAATGTGACAGTTTGAGCAACAAAACAAATAACATAGCATTAGATTACAGTCAAATCTATAAAATAAATATCCATGAGTCCACATTGATATAAATAGATGATGAACAATAGACAAATGTCACACACAGAAGCATTCCAAGTAATTTATGTAGATACTCCACCCTCAGGGAGGTGGACGATAACTCTCCACCTTTTAAGAGTAGGCTATGCATAGTGACTTCCTTCCAAAGAGGAGAGCATGGAAAGAGCGGGAAAGTGTGTGACTTTACATTGGAAGAAGCTGACAAACTGCCTCGGCCAGATGATTAAGCTTAACAACTGTCAGTGATAAATCCTGTTGACAGTATGTGCCCTTGATATGACGTGATGAGAATGGCACTTTACCTCTGTGGTCTTCCTCCCAAAATCCCATAATCACAGTCTAATGATGAAGAAAATATCAGACAAACCTGAGAACATTCTACAAAATACCTAACACTCCTCAAAACTGTCAAGGTCATCAAAAGCAAAGGAAGTCTGAAAAACTGTCATAATCTAGAGGAGTCTAAGACTCATGACAAATAAATGCAATAAGGAATCCTGGATGGAACGCAGGGACAGAAAAATTACAACAGGTGAAAACTAAAGAAATCCAAATGGAGTATAGAGTTTAGTTAATCATAATGAAGCAATATTGGTTCATTAATTGTAACAAATATATTTGCAAGATGTAAATAATGGAAGTTCTTGGCAATAAGAGAAATTGGGAGTGGAGTATAGGGGAATTCTCTGTACTATTTTTGCAACTTTTCTGTAAATCTGAAGCTAGTCTAAAACAAAAAAAAATTAATTTAAAAAAAGTAACTAGTGGGGCTGGCCCCGTGGCCGAGTGGTTAAGTTTGCACGCTCCACTTTGGCAGCCCAGAGTTTCACCTGTTCGGACCCTGGTCGCAGACATGGCACTGCTCATCAGACCACGTTGAGGTGGCGTCCCACATGCCACAACTAGGAGGACCCACAACTGAAAATACACAACTATGTGCTGGGGGGATTTGGGGAGAAAAAAAGCAGAAAAAAAAAAGACAATTGGCAATAGTTGTTAGCTCAGGTGCCAATCTTTAGAAAAATAAAAAGAATCTTCACAAAAAAAAATAACTAGTGACACAGATTGACTGAATGGATAAAAAATAGATCCACTTATATGCAGTCTAGAAGAGACTCATTTTAGATCTAAGAACACACATAGGTAAAAAGCAAAAAGTTAGAAAAAGATATTTCATGCAATCAGGAATCCAAAGGGATTGGAGTGGTCAGACTTACATCAGACAAAGCAGATTTTAAGATAAAAACTGTCACAAGAGACAGAGAAGGAATTAAATAATGATAAAAGTGTCAATTCACCATGAAGATATAACAATTATAAATATGTATGCATCTAACATTAGAGCTCCCTAATATATGAAGCAAACATTGACAGAACTGAAGGGAGAAATAGACAGCAGCACAGAAATCGTAGGACACTTTAATACTCCATTTTCAGTTATGGATAGAACAACCAGACAGATCAGTAAGGAAACAGAGAACTTGAAGAGCACTGTAGACCAACTGGACCCAAAAGACATATACAGAACACTCCACCCAACCACAACAGAATACCCATTCTTCTCCAGCAAACATGCAACATTCTCCAAGATAGACCACATGTTAGGCCACAAAACAAGTTTAACAAAGTTAAGAAGATTGAGATCATACAAAATATCTTCTCCAACCACAATGGAATGAAACTAAAAATCAATAGCGGAGAGGAAACAGAAAAATCCACAAGAAGGTGGAAATTAAACAACTTATTCTTAAACAAACAGTAAGTCAAAGAAAAGTCACAAAGAAATTTAGAAAATATCTGGAGACAAATGAAAACAAAACACAACATACCAAAATATATGGGATGCAGCAGAAGCAGTACTAAAAGGGAAGTTTATAGCAATAGCAATTACATTAAAAAAGAAGAAAGATCTCAATCAGTAATCTAACTTTATACCTTAAGGTACTAGAAAGAGAAAAAACTAAACTAAAAGTTAGCAGAGGAAGATAATATCAAGAGAACCAGAAGACAAGCCACAGACTGGGAGAAACTCTGCAAAACACACATCTGGAAAGGACTATTATCCAAAATATAAAAAGAACTCTTAAAACTCAACAATAAGAAAACAAACAATCCAATTAAAAAATGGGCCAAAGACCTTAACAGATACCTCACCAAAGAAAATATACAGATGACAACTAAGCATATGAAAAGATGCTCCACATCATATATCATCAGGGGCAAGCACATTTAAACAATAATGAGATACCTCGACACACCTATTAGAATGGCCAAAATCCAGAATAATGATAACACGAAATGCAGACAAGCATGTGGAGCAACAGGAATTCTGATACATTGTTGATGGGAATGCAAAATGGTACAGTCACTTTGGAAGACAGTGTGCCAGTTTCTTAAAAAACTAAATATACTCTTGCCATATGATCCAGCAATCACATTCCTTGGTATTCAGCCAAAGGAGTTAAAAACATATGTCCACACAAAAATCTGCACATGGATGTTTATAGCAGTTTTATTCATAACTGCCAAAACTTGGCAGCAACCAAGATGTCCATCAGTATGTAAATGGATAAATAAACTGTGGTGCATCTAGACAATGGAATCCTATTCGGTGCTAAAAAGAAATGAGCTATCAAGTCATGAAAATACATGGAGGAAACTTAAACGCATATGACCAAGTGAAAGAAGCCAATCTGAAAAGGCTACAGACTGTATGATTCCAACTGTATGGTATTCTGAAAAAGGCAAAACATGGAGACAAAAAAAAGATGAGTGGTTGGGGGGAGGAGGAGGAAGAGGGAGATGAGGCAGTGAAAATATTTTGTATCCACCACCCAGAGGATTTTTAGGGCAGTGAAAATATTTTGTATAATATTATAATCATGAATAAATGTCATTATACACTTGTCCAAACCCATAGAATGTACAACACAAAGAGTGAACCCTAAGGTAAACCATGGACTTTGGGTGATTATGACGTGTAAGTGTGGGTTCATCCTTGGTAGAAAATGTACCACCGTAGTGAGAGATGCTCATAATAGGGAAGGCTATGCATGTATCGGGGAGGGGGTATACGGGAAATCTCTGTATTTTCCTCTCAATTTTAAAGTCTTAAACAAAAACATCAAAAAATTTAGCAGAAGAAAGGAAACAAAAAAGATTAGAGGAAAGAGAAACAAAATAGAGAATAGAAAAACAAAAGAAAAAAAAATCAACGAAGAAATTGACAAACTCTTAGCAAAATTAACTAAGAAAAAGACAGAGAAGTTTCAAATAACTAAAATTAGAAATGAAAGAGGGAATATTACAACTGATGCCACAGAAATAAAAGGAATTCTAAGAGACTACCATGAATAATTATACAACAACAAATTGGATAACCTAGAATAAGAGGATAAATTCCTAGAAACATACGACACACCAAGATTGAATCATGAAGAAATTTTTAAAAATCTGAACAGACCTCTAAATAGTAAGGAAATTGAAGCGGTAATCAAAAACATCTCAACAAAGAAAAGCCCGGGATCGCATGTCTTCACTGGAGAGTTCCTAATATTTAAAGAATAATTAACACCATTATTCCTAAACTTTTCCAAAGAATCAAAGAGGTGGGCACACTTCCAAATTCATCTAGGAGGTCAGCATTGCTCTGATATCAAAACCAGATAAAGACACAACAAAGAAAGAAAACTATGGACCAGTATCCATGATGAATATTGATGTAAAAATCCTAAACAAAATACTAGCTAACTGAATTCAACAGCACATTAAGAGGATCATACACCATGAGCAAGTGGGATTCATACTTGGAATGTGAGGATTGTTCAACATATGAAAATCAGTAAATGTAATATACCACATTAACAGAATGAAAGGTAAAACCCACTTGATCATTTCAAATGATGCGTAAAAAGCTTTTGATAAAATTCAATACTTTTTCATGATAAAAACACTCAACAAACCAGAAATAGATGGAAACTGACTCAACATGTTAAAAGCCATCTATGAAAAGCCCACAGTTAACATTGTACCCAACTGTGAAAGACTGAAACTTTTCCTCTAAGATCAGGAACAAAGCAAGGATGCCCACTCTTGCCACTATTATTCAACATAGTACTGGAACTCCTAGATGGAGCATCATCCAAACTGGAAGGGAAGAAGTACATTACCTCTGTGTTCAGATGACATGATCTTATATGTAGAAAACACTAAAGAACCCACTAAAAAAATGTTAAAACTAATAAACAATTTCAGCAAACTTGCAGGATACAAAATCAACATGTAAAAATCAGTTGTGTTTCTATACACTAACAATGAAAACTTCAAAAAGGAAATTAAGAAAACAATCCTATTTACAATAGTGTCAAAAAGAATAAAATATGTAGGAAAAAACCTAACCAAGGAGGTGAAATACTTGTATGCTGAAAACTACAAAATATTGCTGAAAGAAGTCAAAGATGATACAAATAAATGGAAAGGCATCCTGTGTTCATGGATTAGAAGACTTAATATTGTTAAAAGGTCCATACTACCGAAAGTGATCTACAGATTCAATGCCACCCCTATCAAAATCCTAATGGCATTTTTTGCAGAAACAGAAAAAAATTCTAAAATTCATATGGAATCTCAAGGAATTCCAAATAGTCCAAATCATCTTGAAAAAGAAGAACAAAGTTGGAGGTCCCACACTTCCTGGTTTCAAAACATCTTATAAAGCAACAGTAATTAAGACAGTAGGGGACTGACTTAAAAACAGACCAATGGAACAGAATAGAGGGCCCAGAAATAAAGCCTTGCATATGTGATCAAATGATCTTTGACAAGGGTGCCAAGACGAAACACACTGGAGGAAAGACAATCTCTTCTACATACAGTGTTTAGAAAACTGGATATCTTTATGCAAAAGAATGAATTTGGACCCTTAACTTAGACCACATACAAAAATTAACTCAAAATGGATTATAGAGCTAAACATAAGATCTAAAACTATAAAACTCCTGAAAGAAAACATAGGAAAAGCTTCAAGACATTGGATTTGTAACAATTTCTTGGATATGACACCAAAAGCACAGGCAACAAAAGCAAAAATAGACAAATGGGACTACATCAAACTTAAATACTTCTGTGCGGCAAAGGAGAGAATCAACAGGGTGAAAAGGCAACCTATAGACAGGAAAAAACCAAATAACCCGATTTAAGAGATTGGACAAAGGACTGGAATAGATACTTCTCCAAAGAAGATAGACAAATGGCCCACAAGCATATGAAAAGATGCTCAACATCAGGGAGATGCAAATAGAAACCTCACACCATTAGTATGCTCGCTATCCAAAAAAAAAAAAAGAAAAGAACAAGTGCTGGAGAGGATGTGGAGACGCTGGAACCCTGCGCACTGTTGATGGGAATGTAAAACGGTTCAACTGCGATGGAAAACAGAATGGAGTTTCCTCAAAAAACTAAAAATAGAACTACCATATGATCCAGCAATCCCACTTCTTGGTATATATCCAAAAGAACTGAAAACAAGATCTTGAAAAGATATTTGCACATCCATGTTCATTATAGCATTATTCACAATAGCCAAGAAATGAAAGCAACCTAAATGTCCATTGGCAAATGAATGGATAAAGAAACTGTGATCTATCAATACAAAGGAATATTATTCAGCTTTAAAAAGGAAGGAAATTCTGTCATACTACACAACATGGATGACCCTCGAGAACATTACGCTAAGTGAAATAAACCAGACGTAAAACACAAACACAGTATGATTCCACTTGTAGGAAGTATCTAAAGTAGTCAAATAAAGAAACAGAAAGTAGAATATGATTACCAAGGGCCAAGGGGGAGGAGGAAACAGGGAGTTGTCCGATGGGTATAGAGTTTCAGTTTTTCAAGATGGAAAAGGTCTCAAGATCTGTTGCACAAATATGTACAAATAGTTAACACCACTGTCCTGTACACTTAAAAATGGTTACGATGATAAATTTTATGCTTTGTGCTTTTTACCACAGTAAAAAAAATGAAAATAAGCAATTGACAAAATGTACATATGTGTGTAGGGGTGTGTGTGTGTATCCAGCATATACATATAAGGTGAGTATCTCACAAACAAGTAGGATTTATCCCAGGAATGCTATGTTTGTTTAACATTTGAAAGTCAATGTAATTCGGCACATTAACAAACTAAATGAGAAAATTTATTTGGTCATCTCAATAAATGCAGAAAAAGCATTTGAAAATAATTTACCACTAATTCATAACAAAACTACTACAAAGTAGGAATCAAAGGAAATTTACTAGGATAATCTGATCTTTGTGTTATCTCAAATATGTTCACCTTAAAATCAGGACGAGGCCAAGATGTTTGCTCTCACCGCTTCTACTCACCATTGTTCTAGAGGTCCTAGGTAGTGCAGTAAAGCAACAAAAAAATAACAAATAGGAGGCATAAAGATAGGACAGGAGGAAGTAAAACTGTCTTCATTCAAAGATGACATGACTGTGTATGTAAAAAAATCCTAAGAACTCTGTAAAACTATTAAAATAATAAAATTTAGCAAAGTCAATATAAAAATACTGTATTTCTATGCCTCAGAAACTATCAATTGGAAAATAATTTTTAATTCTATTTTGAATATCATTAATACATTTAGGAATAAATGAAATGGAAAAAAATGTACAATATCTCTACACTAAAAAGTAGAATCATTGCGAAGAGAAATTAAAGAAGATCTAAATAAACGGAGAGAGGGGTCACGTTCATGACTGGAAGACTCTGTATTATTAACATGTCACTTCTCTCCATATTTATCTAAAAATCCTAGCAGAGTTCTCTAGAAACCGAAAAGGTGATTTTAAAATTTATATGAAATTGCAAAGGATGTAAGTCTAGCCAAAATAATCTAGAAAACAAAGAAAAAAGTTGAAGGACTTATAGTACTTGATTTCAAGACTTATTACAGCAAAGCTACAGTAACTAGAGCAGTGGTATTAACATGAAGATGAATAAATAAGTCAGTTGAATGGAGTCCACAATCCACAAATAGTTTCACACATTATAGTCAATTGATTTTTGGCAAAAGCACCAAAGTTATTCAATCAAAAAAAAAAAAGAGCTCTTCCCATAAATGGAGGTGGAAAAACTAGATATCCACATGGACAAAAAAAAATTAGGTCAATTTCGCACCATATAAAACAAAGCAAAAACACAGAAGTGGATCATAGATAAAAATGCAAAAGCTAAAACTACAGAACTTCTAGAAGAAAACAGGAGTGCACCTTTCAACCTTGGGTAGGCAATGATTTCTTTGTTATGACACCAAAAGTAAATAATTGTAAAGGAAAAACTTGATAAATTGGATTTCATCAAAAGTAAAACTTTCTGCTCTTCAAAAGAGACTATTAAGAAAATAATAGGCAAGCCCCAGATTGAGAGAAAATATTGTATACATATTTGATATATATTTCCTATCTAGAAAATATAGAGAACTCCTGCAAATCAATTATAAACAGACTTGAATAAACACTTCACAAAATAAGATTACAAATGGCCAGAAAACATACGAAAAGATGCTCCACATTATTAGTCATGAGAGAAATGAAAACAGTTGAATAGAGAAAGGAGATGATGAAGAAGGAAGATGACTTGTTTTCCATCATAAACTTTTTAGTACTATTTGACTTTACAAAATGAGGTGTGTATGTGTGTGTAACTTTTTACAGCAAACATTAAATTTTACAAAGGAGCATGTCCTGTGAAGCCACTCTGTCAGTCTAGTCCTTGTAGGAAACAGAATTTATCCCAAATGTTCAAATAAAGTGCCCTTTATGAAGAGACTTTGGAGAGCAATAGGCAGGGTGAAAGAAACAATGGGTGGTGAGAGACACCGAAACCAGCAATAGTGGGAACCTGTTCCCTTGCTTAGGGCTGAGGGACGAGGAGAGGAAAGAGAGGTGCTGGAGCCCAGTCAGAGCTGGAGCAGGGGAGGGGGCCTGCCCAGAGGGAGCTGCAGTCATGGAGGGACAGACCTACTGCCAGACATATGGCATTGAAACAAAGAGGAAGCTAGGGAAAACTACCCAGACCCCTCCTTTCTGCCCTCTAATCTACTGCCAGAGCCTCCCATTGGCCAAACCCAACGGGAAGGCAATAAGAGTGTAGTTTACAGGGATCAGCATCCCAGGACAGAGCAGTCAAATAAACAGTGGACAACAGATTAGAGAGAGCAAATGCAGAATAACCAGCAAACCCACCCATTCTACTTGTGTTTTTAGAATCCCCCTTGAGAATCCCTTGCACACTTGCAATGAAATGTGCACAAAGATGTTCTCTTTAGCACTGTCTATATCAGCAAAACATTATGTTCCCTTGGCAGAAAACTATATAGTCATCAAGAGGAAAGAGCTAGATTATATATTTCAACATCAATGGGTATCAACAACAAATGTATAATACTACCTCAGTAAATTTTGAGAGGACATAAAATAATACCATATACTGTTCATGGGTACATGTGAAAAGTACATAAAAAGTATGAATCACGGATTGTGTGTGTATGACATGGAATTAAGGGAATGAGACCGGGAAGAGCAAACAACAATTATAAACTACATTTCAAGAACCCTAATATGTGCCAAGTACCATTTTAAGCACTTCAGATATACTGTTTTCTTAAATCTTTTCAACAAGACTGTCGGTTAGTGGCCATTATAATCCCTAATTTTTAGAAGATGAAAATGAAGCACAGAAAACACAATAACTTTTTAAGTTCCCTCATTCAACCTCTCCTCTATTCCAAAAATATTGAGTTCCATTCTGTGCCAGGCACTGTCCTAGGCACTAAGATAACAGCAGGGACAAAACCACGTCCTCCTCCAGCTCACAGTGTAGGGGTGGGAGAAAGATAACAGATGTAAATTATAAAGTCTAGAAATTACAAATTATCAAGTCTGTTGGAGGAAATTAAGTGCCATGGAGAAGTGAATAAGGGAAGGAAGATAGTGAGTGCTGGACTGTTGGCAATTTTCAATAGGGTAGCCAGGGAAGGCTCGGCTGAAGGCGTTTTGGAATAGAAACATGAAGGTGAAGACATGGATTTCGGAGGCAAGGGCGGCCCCGGCAGAGGGAAGGCCTGTGACAGGCATGCAGCTAGCAAGTTCACGGAATAGACAAGAGACCAGTCTTTCCCTCCTTCTCTCTCTGTCACAGACACACACTTGCACACATACACAGTCCGGAGGCCCCCTTTCTCTTCTCTCCTTTTTCTTTCTCTATAGCACTTACGCATTTTCCACAGTGACCAACCCATCCCAGTTCACCCTGGACTTGCACTGAAAGTTCTGTGTCTTGAGAAACATCTTGTCGTCCACCAAAGTGTCCCAAGTGTCTCTATCAGTTCCTGGCACATAGTAGGCACTCAACAGATATTTGATGGAAGAAGGAACGAATAGCCGAGAGGGAGAGTAACAGGAGTGAAGTCAGAATGGTGACAAGATCTGGATCATGTAGAACCTTGTTGCCATTGAAAAGACTGGCTTTGGGTGGAAGAAGGATCACTCTGGCTGCTGAGCTGAGAATAAACTGGAGAGGGATGAGGGCAGAAGTAAGGAAAGCAGTTAGAAGGCCATTGAAATAACCCAAGAAGTGACAAGTGACATTGCTGCCTCAGGCCAGGATGCAGCAATGGAGGGGAGAAGTGGTCACCCATTTTGAAGGTGAGGAGATCTGGTAAGAGAGGAGCTTAGAAAGGTTTTCTGAAAGATGGAGCCAGGATTCAATGCAGGGAGTCTGAGGGCAGCGCCAGCGCAGGTGCTTAAGCCCAGCAGTGTGCTGAGGGATAAAGGTGCTGGGGTGCACCCAGGAAGCCGTGTAGCTTAAACTGAAGCTGAGCGCTGTTCTCTGGCAGTTCTGGCCACTGTGACTGACAGAGAGCTCTGTTGAATTAGGAGGCACCCTTCAGAGAGCATCCCTTGCTGATGTGCACCTCTTGGAGAACAGAATCTGGATGGATTCACTCCCCATGGCGTCCCTCCTGCTCCAGCAGTCCCCTTTGCCTGACAGTCACTTCCTAAGAATGCTAGGAAGTGCAAGCCACCATGATGATGGTGGGGCCCTTGCCAAGTCATTTAGGGGATGCTCCATCAAATCAGCCCAATTCTATACCCCTTAGAACCAGCACAGAAGGAAAAAAATTACATTTCCTATGGGGAATAAATGTCAAAAAATATCTAAGACAACTCTGGTGGAAAAAAATAGTGGGGAGCAGGTGAGGAGGCAATCTTGCCTCACCAGATTTTTTAAAAAATAAAGCCACTGTAATAAAACATACTAGAAATTCACAAATAGGAAACTCAAGATGTGATAAAGGTGGTATTACAAGTCAGTGGGAAAAAGGTGGTTTACTGAAATAAAGATTGCCAGAACAACAAGTGCCTCCCTGTCAAACGGGAGGGAAAGGTAGATCCCTCCTCTGACCTACATGAGAATTTACATTCTCCGTGAGAATTAAATATTTAAAGATAAAAATATATAACAATGACTATTTTGAAAAAATTTATGAAAATATTTGTAGGCCTTTGGTATTTGTGGCAGTGGTGTGTGTGTTTGGGGGGATTTCTTAAGCAAGACAGGACACTCAAAAAGAAAAAAACAAAAGGAAATGAAGAAACATTTGACTATGAAAATATTTAAAATATGACAAAAAAGACAATCAGCAAAGTCAAAAAGCAAAGAATAGCCAAAAAATCTTTGAAGCACAAACGTCAGACATAAGATTCCTATATATACTACTACAATAACTCCCCTAAATTGATAAGGACAAATAGTCCAATTGAAAAATAGTCAAAGGATAAAAATAGCCATTTTATAAAAGGGGAAATCCTGATACTCACAGACACATGAAAAGGAGCTCAACTTTACTTATCAGGGAAATGCCAATTAAAGGAACAATGAGCTACACGTTACACCCAGTCCTAGTTGGGGGGTGAGGCGACGGAAAGCAGGAGGTTCCATAAATTGTTCACAACAATGGGCACTACAACTATTTGGAAATTAATCTGGCAAGCTCTGTTAAAATTAAAAATACATGTATCTTTCTGTTCACCAATTCCAGTTCTGGAAATGTATCCTATAGAATTAAAAGCAAAATAATTCACTATGTTTTAAAAAATCAGATATCATGTTTGGGTTTGAGAATAAAATTTGTATAAAATATAGATCAAAATGCAAAGTATATTGTTCAGCACTGGAAATACAGTTTTCATGACTGGATATTCAGAATTCTTGGATTTTTTTACTTAAAATTAACTGGCTTCTTATCTATAATGTTCACTCTTTTATTTATAAATGATAAGAGGATAAGATTTTCAGACTGGTATTTGCAAGCACTTCTCTGCAAATAACACATTCCCAGTATAGGTAGTCTTTAGTTCCAACAAACGTAAAGCCAAATTGGATAAAATCATAATTTGTTAGTGCTGTCAAGCAGCTTCTGACTCCTAGTGACCCTGTGGACAGCAGAGTGGAACCTTGCCAGGTCTTTTTGCGCCATCCTCTCACCTTCGGGTGCTGTATCAGATAATGCTCCTCTGCTATTCATAGACTTTTCATGGCCAATTTTTTCGGCAGTGGGTGGCCAGGTCCTTCTTCCTAGTCTGTCGTAGTCTGGAAGCTCCACTGAAACCTGTCCATCACCAGTGACCCTGCTAGTATTTGAAATACCAATGGCCTAGCTTTCAGCATGACAGCAACATGGAGCCACCATGTATGACAACTGACAAGACGGTTGGCGTGGTTCCCTGACCGGAAACAAACCCCAGACTGCAGCCGTGAGAGCCCCAAATCCTAACCACTAGACCACCAGGGCTGGCTAAAATTATAATATCGGATATAATTTTCTCTTCTTTGTTTTTAATTACTTGAGGAATCTTGATATACCTATGAATGTGGATCATATACCTGCAACTCTGGTCTCTGGGAAAGCTCATCTTGAGGCTTGAAAATGCTGAAAAATTATAATTTTTTGGCTCCCACTTTGTTGCATTTCAACATCAGCATTCTCTTTGCCTTCTCATTTTGTCTATTAGTCATTAGGGTATTCATTGAATAATATACAATTATGAAGAAATAGTTCAAAACTTCCCGGTGATCATCATCCTTCCGGGGACCAATGTTCAGCTGAGTGAACGCCAGCTGAATGCCTGACTCTGAACATGCTCGTCTGACCGTCACAATCCATGACACGCATGCAGAGCTCTCAAAGCTATTTCAAAGGAGCGAGAAGAGAAGGTACATCACCCTTTACTCTGAGATACCAAAACAAAAATGCTGAGAGCGTCTCCCTTGTAGAAGGAGAGGCAACGGGCCTCGCTTTATATCTGGGGATTTTATAAGGGTTTGAGGTGGGAAGAGAAAGATTACTTCTATTTCTTCCATAGACTTCTCACTCTGAGTTGTTGTTTCTGCTGAATTATTTGAATTTGTAGATCATCCAACACATACTGTTCATTTCTCATATCATGTTAGCCCATCCCCATCCTTTACTTTCTCAAACGACACTGGTATTAGGTTTTGCTGTGACGGGAAATCCAAAATAGCAGTTCATTTCCCTCCTAAGTAAATTAAGTCAGGGGTAAACAGTGGATGGTAAACAGGGGTAGAGTAGCCTATGATTATCAGGGACCCAAATTCCTTCTACCTTGTTATTCCACCATCCTCAGCAAGTTATATTCACTTCACGCTCCATAATGGCTGTTCTAGCTCCAGCCGTTGCCTCTTCCTCGCTTTATTCAAGCCAGCAGAATGAGGAAAGGGGCAAACAACTGTACACGCCTTCCCCGAAGGACACTTTTGGACATTGTGAATACTCCAGTTCTACTTACTTCCCATTACTAGAACTTAGTGACATGATCACACCTAGCTACAAGCAAGACTTGAAAGTTCAGTCTTTCTTTCTGAGCAGCAAGAAATTGGAGGAGGGTTATTACCACGTGAAAAGGGGGAAAGAGATTTGGGTGAACAACTAGAATACTCTGCTACCACTGTAAACTGATCGTAAGTGCTGGTGGGCTATCAACGTTTCAGAGTGCTCCTAAGAAAAGGAGCCTGAAAAAGGCCGCATGCCCAGCTAAAGGGAGGCTTCTTTTTTTTTTTTTTTTTTTTAAAGATTTTATTTTTTCCTTTTTCTCCCCAAAGCCCCCCGGTACATAGTTGTGCATTCTTCGTTGTGGGTTCCTCCAGTTGTGGCATGTGGGACGCTGCCTCAGCGTGGTCTGACGAGCAGTGCCATGTCCGCGCCCAGGATTCGAACCGACGAAACACTGGGCCGCCTGCAGCGGAGCGCGCGAACTTAACCACTCGGCCACGGGGCCAGCCCCTAAAAGGAGGCTTCTTTTAAGGAAGAAGGGGAGAGCAGACATTGGGAGAGACCTGGCAGCTTCCGACATCACCATGAACACTAAGTTGTGTCTATCAGACTTCTCCTAAAGAGTCAGGGTGCAGCGAGTGTTGACATGCAACAGAGAGAGACGTTTATTGTAGAGCCCGTTCTTAAACATCTGTGACCACCCACCTCCTGGGCCTTGGTCACAGGACAGCTTCACCTCAGCCTGAATTCTGCAGCCATCACCTCTTCTAGCTTCTCTGACCTTTTCTCTCAAGTCCTCAGAACCTCCAATTCCTGGAAGCTACACTGTTCTGCATGAGGAGTCCTCTCTCCTTTAGATATGGAAAGTGAGGTCCCAAGGCAAGGTCTGGAATTTTGTTTTCCTTAACAAAACCAGTTTCTCCTCAGGAAGATTTTTCGTGCCAACATGTCCATCCCACTTAACTTGTTTGCTAAATAAATGAATGGTCCAAATTTTTCTTTACACAGTTCCTGGATGAATTGGAAAGATAAATTCTGGGGGCTATAATTCCTATACCAGCAACATAAGATATACTTGCCAAATAGTCACTGATTCAATCAATTGTGCCAGCCATCATGGGAGGGAGGGGCTCAGTATACAAAGGTGAGCACAATAAAAATAATCTTTGTTCTCGTGGATCTTACCATCTAGTAGTATGCAGCACCATCCAGAGTTAGTGAAGAGAGAATGGATGGACCTCAAAAGACCTGTCACCAATACATTTCCTAGACATATAGCAAGAATGTTGGGCTACACCCAAGAACAGGAAAAGAACTCCACGCTGAATATTTAGGTAAGCTCAGCCTTCCCAGAGTTTTGTCATTCATGATGCATGTGGACTAGAAGAGAGACTGCAAGAAGGAATAATAACAACCATGATAAACGCTGTAATTGTCTGGGAAATATGTCCAGTTCTCCACGGCACTTGGTAGGATAGCACTCCTCTGTCTCTTGCAGTTAGGTGTGGTCACGCGACTTCGTGGCCAATTAAACGTGAGCAGAAGTCATTTGCCACTTCTGGCTGGGAGTTTCAGCGTCAGTGCTCAGGGAAGCCACGCTCTCCTTCTCCCTGCCTTGGCAACTGGCAGCACATCAGCTGGTGGCTGCTTTGTCAGCCTGGCTTCTGGACTAAAGACGTCAAGCAGCCGACTCCTCAGCCAATCCGTGATGGACAGATAGTGCAAGAGAAAAATAAACCTCGGTGTTTCTTAAGCCACTGAGATTTGGGGGTTGTTTATGACTACAGTGTAACCAGCCCCTCCTCACTGATGCAATAGCTAAACTGTCTATGGCTCTCAGTATGAGCGGCGTGTTAGGTCTTCCACAAAAGTCAACTCATCTCATTCTCATATCAAGCAGATACTGTTATTATCCCCATAATTTTCCCAGATGAGACAATTTAGAGATGAAAGAGTAGATGAATAGTTAAGTGTCAATATTCAGACCTAGGGATTCCAAGTCTGCTTTCACGCCCTCCTCACCCAAACCACAGTTTTTTTCCTGAATTAATAAATGATAACTCAACTAATATGGAGCCTACTAAGTGCCAGGCCCTCTGCCTCAGGCCCCGGGAATATAAGCGTGAACAAGACAGACGATAACTTATTTCCTAGTGGAGGAGCATGAAAAGACCCAAGTAAACAAATAACAATTTCAGTTCATTTGAAAGAACATAAAACACAGGGATGTGATAGAGTGAGGGGAGTGACACCATGTGAGAGGAAACTGTGAAGGCCTCTGAGAAGGTGGTTTTTGAGTTGAAACGAGAAAGATGAGAGACGTCCCAGGCAGAGGGAACACGTGCAACGGTCTTCTGACAGGAGACGCCAGGAGCATCAGCGGCGCAGAGGGAGCCAGTGCGGCAGAGAGCGCAGGAGTGCGGAGGAGCAGGTAAGACAGGCAGTGTAGGGCTGCAGGGTCCTGCAAGGACTCTTCAGCTGGGGAGTGACTCGATCTCATTTGCTTTGTGGAAGGAGCACTCTGGATGCTGCAGAATGGATGAGTGACACAAACGAGTGGAAACAGGGAGGTGAGACAGGAGGCTACTAAAGCAGCCTACAGCCATCTACAGAGAAGGACCAGGTCTTCTCCCACCCCTATCGCTTTGAACCTGCACGCGTCTGCTGCATGTGGCTAGAACGCAGCCGGAGCCGCAAGCGACCACCCTCTGAGTTTGACTACGCCCCACCCGGGACTCCGCTACCCTATTCCTCGAATCGGGCCGCTGGGATGCCCTGTCCAAGTGCTATGAATGTTTCTAAACGCTCCTCTCTCTTTCCGTACCCATTCCCGCCCTCGGGAACCGACGTGGGGGACCGACCCCTGTCCCCACCAAGCTTGTCTAGCCCTCGTCTAGGCAAAAGACGCTGGTGGTTCAGACCAGCTTGGCCCTGGAAGCCGGGGCTGTTCTGTGCCTGGCACTGTGCTCTATCCTGGCGCGTCAACCACGAACAAAACAGCCAGGACACGTGTCCCGGTGGGACTTACAGCCTAGAGGCGGTGGCACACATTTATTTGCAAGTCTAACGAAATGTGAAGGATGAGAGGGCTGCAAATCATCAGGAATGACTTTGACCCCAACCTTCGCGATCCTTCAGGGCAACATTTGCATTTGGTTAAATGCAACCTTTGCAAATGTTGGTCGGTCGGGAGAGCGCAGAAGGCCAGCGCCCAGCCCTCTCTAGCGCTGCGAGTGCAGCCGCCGCCGCCGCTCCTGCTCCTGCGGTATAAGAGAAATGAAAGCAAAGCAGCACATCGCGATTCTCGCAGGAGCGGGGTCGGCGGGAGGGCGGGCCGTGGGCCGGGGCGCCCAGGCTGCAGCAGGGACGGCCAGGATGGAGCGGGACGGCCCGGCTGCGCTCCCTCCCGCCGGCACGCCGGGTAGAGCTCTACACGCGGGGAGCCGGGAGAGCCGGCCGCGCAGCGACGCCACAGGCCGCCGGTGGTACTGCAGCGCGCTGCGTCCCCGGGCGGGGCCGGGACCCGCGTCCAGGCGGCCTCCCCTGGCTCTACCGGCCGCGCATGCCCAGTGCGCTGATCGCGGCTCCCAGCCGGCCGCGCCGCGCCGTCCCGCAGCTCCCGGCGGCCGAGTAGGGCGTGCGCAGCCTGGAATGCGGGGCAAGGAGGCAGCGGCGCCGGGAGGCACGGGGCTGCTGGGACCCGAGCCTAGCCTCAGGCGCGCTCCTCCCTTCCACAACCTCCAGAAAAGATTGCCCCAGTTACTCCCTTTTAACAGTTGAGAAAAGCTTTCAGAGACCAGCAGTAACTTGCCCAAGGTCACACAGCTGGAAGAGACGAGTAATGGGATCAGAATTCGACTCTACAGCCTCGGCTCCCCGCCCCCCAGGACTGGGAGGAGACCTGAATTTGAGTATTAGGGCTGTCATATATAACCTAGGGGACCCTGGGCAAAGAGCCCTTTATCCCTCTTTCACAGGTGAGCAAACTAAGGCTCAAAGAAGTTACTAGAAATTTTTGAAATGTTTTAAACAACAAAAAAAGCCATTTCCTTGGGTCTCTTCATGCACAATCTTTAAGTGCCTGAGATTTACATGTCTTTGCGTCCCGACCCCCACCCCAGCTGCCCTAGTGGTCAAGATTCCAGTCTCTCTGCAGTGGCCAGGCTCTGTCAGGTCACGAAACCACACCTCCCATCTGTCGGTTGTCCTACTGTGGCGGCTGCATATTGCTGTGATGCTGAAAGCTATGCCACCGGGATTTCAAATATCAGCAGGGTTCCCCACGGTGGACAGGTTTCAGCTGAGCTTCCAGAGTAAGACAGACTAGCAAGAAGGACCTGGCCACCCATTTCCAGAAAAATTGTTCACGAAAACCCTATGAACAGCAGCAGAGCATCATCTGCTCCAGCGTGGGAAGGTGAGAGGATGGCATGAAAATACTGGGCAGGGCTGGCTCTGCTGTACTCAGGGTTGCTAGGAGTCCCCCCCCCCGCGCCCCACCCCCCAACCTCGAAGGTCCTGACCTGGCTGTTAAAGACCTGGCTGGCTCATCTTCAAAGTCCCCTTCACTGAGCTTTTCAGATCATCTTTTCTCTTGCTTTGCACTCCCTTCCACACCACACAACCCAGTCTTATTTTCTCCCTGGTCTCCAGAAAACCCGAATATTAATTCTGTATTCCTTTAATTGTTTGAGGTCTACAAACCCCAACTAAATGAATGCTCCCTGAGAGCAGAGCCTTATCTGGTTCCTCACTCTATCCTCAGAACCCAGCCTGTGCCCGCACTAAATAGGCACTTAATAAATGTTTGTTGAGTGAACAAGTGATTGAATGAAAGTCAGCTCCAGCCCTTACTTAGACTCAATGACCAGTTTTGTTCACATGTCTTCCCTCCTCTCTATGTTAGGCAGCCATATCTAGGAGCTTGTATTAGTCTCTTAGGGCTGTTGTAACAAGCAAATTTATTGTCTCACAGTTCTGGAGGCTAGACGTCTGAAATGAAGGTGTCAGCAGGGCCGTGCTCCTCGGAAACCTATGGGGGAGGATTCGTTCTTGCTTTTTCCAGCTTCTGATGGCCCCAGGTGTTCGCTCATCCCGTGGCTGGTGGCACCCTTTGTCTTCACGTGGCCCTTTTCTCCCTGTGTCTCTGTCTTCACACGGCATTCTCCTCTCCGAATCTCTTCTGCTCTTCTTTTAAGGACACCGATCAGACTGGACTAGGGCCCCCAATGACCTCATCTTAACTACATCTGCAAAGACCCTATTTTAAAATAAGGTCTCATTCGCAGGTGTGAACTCGCATTCACATTCACTGGGGATCAGGGCTTTAACGTACCTTTGAGGGGACAGAATTCAACCTATAACAGAGGTGATCCACGGAACAGAAACAGGTTTTAGGCAACCTAGGCTGGAGATGGGGCAGGACACGTGAAGGCAGCTGTAAGTGCAGGAGACGCGCACTGGCTGCTCATCCACAAACGACGTTTCAGGGTGAGCTCTCCCGGCACCAAAAGGCTTGTAGGGGACAACACTTCAACTTCAAGAGTTTCTACAGCAGTCGTTTCTATCCCCACTTGGCCTTTTTCCAGGCTGTAAACACCCCATTTCCAGGCCCTCCGAGAAGCACCTTATCTCACTGCATTTGGGCTCCTGAGAAGTATAAAACTTCAGGGGCTATTGTGAGCCTTGCCCTGCTTTCCCTTGTTTGACATCTGGCTTGTGAGGTAGGTCCTATTATTCACGGAATTTTACGTGAGAAACTAAGCTTCAGACAGGCTAGAGAGCAAGCTCGCAGCTTCTTCATTCCAGATGCGAGATTTATAACCAGCTCCAACTCTAGAGACATTTCCAGGAAACCCAGAGGTACAGTTTCATCAGCTCTATATGACTCAAGAGGGCAGAACTGTGATGCATGAGTGGAAGTTACAAGGAGAGACAACAATTTGGGCTAAATTTCAGGGAAAACAATCTCTAATACTTAGACTTCTGATTCTCCAATACTTAGAATTAATGTTCTTTTCTGACTCGGCTCCTTTTGCCACTAGAGGTTTGCAGGCAGTGGCCGGTCTAGATTCTCCATGCCCTTCGCAAGCTCACTCTACTCTTAAGGGGGACTTTGAACTCTCTGCTCTATTCTCATATGAACTCTTCACACGCAAATGTGTTTTTCTGAGAAGAGGGGCACTAACTTCTCTGAGCCTGGGAGATGGAAGACCAGGCGGCTCCCTTATCAGCAAGGAGGTGGAGTATGGCAGCACACAGCAGGGGGAAGAACCCGCTGATGGTGGCACATCTCTGGGTTAGCATTCTCTCTGCCCAGCTCTTGCTGTTCAGCGGTGGAGATTTCTGCCCCGCTGCTGGTCCTGTGGCTGACACTGTCTTCCCGAACGCCACTTCTCCGTGTTGAAGAATTGCACCAGCCCTGCGTCTCCCCCCTGCATCTGGCCAATATCCATGCACCGTGACCTCTGGCCTCCAACAGGAAGGTGTTGGAAACCAGCCTTATTCCTTCCGGAGCTTTGAAATAAACTTTCGGCTGTTATTCCTGGAGCAACTGCGCTTCCCGGGGACGCTCCACCCTGCCACGATCTGCCCGAACTAGGGAGCAATTTTATTTTGTAGGGAGCAGCGACTGAGTCACCGATTATGCCGACTCTAGCAGTCCGCTGCCCTTCTTTCCTCAGTCTATTCTAGATTCATCTTCTTTCTGGAAGGTCAGAAGTGCGCATGTGGGTGGGGGGGTGGCGAGAGGTTCCCAGAAAGTGCCATTGGAGTCCAAGCAGCAGGAAAAAACGCTGGCAATTACACGAGCTCACATCGTCTCCAGACTCTCCCACAGTCATCGTCTCGTTCGACCCTCACAACCACCTAAGTGACGGATGAGTTTCTGGGCTTCAGGTCTCATCTTCCCCACCTTTAGGAATGAAAGCACTGAGACTCAGAGAGGTCAGGGGACTTCCTCGCCCAAGGTCCCGTCGCTAGGATGGACAGGCGTGAGGAGAGGCGGGACCAGAACCCGGGACTTCAAGGCCATCTCTCACGCACTGCGGCTCTCAAAAGAGGAAAAATTTGGAGGCTGCAGCCCTGAGCTCTTTTTCTCGGGCCTTCACGCACTCACCCGCTACTGCAACGTCAAGCTCCACGAGGGCAGAGGGCAAATGCGCCCTCCGCTCGGCCCGGGCAGGGCACCTAGCGGGCGCCCCCGAACGCTCCGCTGGGCCGGCCCTGGAAGCCGACTGGGCTCTCCTGGCGCAGGGAGGCGCCCGGGGCTGGCGGGCAGCGAGGCTGAGCGCGGAGGTCGGGCGCCGCGGACGGGAACCGGCACCGCGGCGCGGCGGGGGAGGGCGCCGCCTTAGGGACCCGGGCGCCGGCCGCGCTCCAGCCGCGTCGCCCTGCGCAGGCGCGGCGCCGGCTCCGCCCCCGAGTAGGGACCTACCGCGGGCGCGGCGGCGGCGGCGGCCTGCGGCGGGCGGTGCGGCGCCGCTTCCCGGGACCGGACCGCCGGGCCGGTGAGTGGCTGAGCAGGAGGGCGCGGGGCAGGCGGGGCCGGGCGCGGGGTGCCGCGCCGGGCGGGCGGGTCGGGTGTACGGCCCGCGGCCCCGCGTGCCCGAGCCGCCGGCCGGCGTCGTGACGAGCAGGCCCCGGGCGAGCCGGCCGCGGACTGGGCGCGGGAGAGGGGTGACGGGCGGGGGGGGGGGGGGGGGGGGGTGGCCTGCGGGGCGGGGGCGGCGGGCCGCGGGGCGGGGGAGCCCAGACCCCGGGGGCGGCGGGGCAGGTCCGGGCGCCCGCCAGCCCGCCTTTGTGCCGCCGCGACCCCGCAGCCTCGCCCCGAACGCGCCGGCGGGACCCTCGGCGGGGCCTCGGGGCTGCGGAGCCGCCGGCCCGGCCTCCTCTGCCCGCCCCCGGCGTTTTAAATGATGCATCTCCTGGGAGGATTTCTACCGGTCGGCTCCGAGCAGGAAGTGTCGTCAGGAGGCCATTTTTAAAGCCTCCTGCGGGCCTCGGAGGTAAGCGTTGACGTGGTCTGATTGTCAGTAGTTAGAAGAAACCCCCGCGGTCCCTCGAGGGACCAGGTCGCCATCCCATTGTGCCCGCGTCTTCCCTTCCCAGCACCCACGCTGTTAGATGTGGACTCGCCTCGGATGATGTGTACCATCGGTGTGAGTGTGCCAACAATAAACTTGAAAACCAGACTGGCATTGTCTTTCCTTGGGGGTCTGGGAGCGTGTGTCCAGCGATGGGCTTGTCCGTCGAGGACCTGTGCATCTTTTCCTGGGGAGGGGAGATGTTGAAGGTTTGCCTTGTTCCAAATGCTGATGTCACTTTTTGTGGGACTTCCCTATCTCAGCCTGCCCTTTTATCTTGTCGCCTTGGGGTTGTTGGGCAGTTTAAGGCTTGGGAAACAACGCAGGTTGCAAAAGAATGACTATTTCTGAACCAGAAAGGGAAAGCTGAAGGAGAGAATGAAAGAAAACATTTAAGTCCCTCTGTGTACGTTGGGTATTTAATGTATCCCATTAAGATACCCCTGACTTTAAAAACTGGGGTAATGAACAATTTATCAACCTAACATTGAAGAATAAAAAGTAAAATACTGAGCACTTGTCCTTCTTAAAAATAAAAATCTACACAGCTGAACTGTAATGTTGTGTTAGAACCCTTAAACATTATCCTATAAATTTAGAACTGAAGTCACCAAGAGTAAGACAAACCGCTGTCTCCAGGAGCTTGCAGTACTTTCCCATAGAAGAGCAGAGAGAGAAAAAAGGAATGTATCTCTTTATCTCTGTCTGAGTCTTGTATGCAAAGTTCAACCCAGCCTGTGATGTGTGTACACAAATGGTTGTTTAGAAACCAATGTCATATAGTCTTTGAGTAGAATGTTTCTGCTTTTAAAATTGTACATCAATGTTATCTTAACCTACAATG
Source organism: Equus asinus (assembly GCF_041296235.1). Classification (NCBI taxonomy): domain Eukaryota; kingdom Metazoa; phylum Chordata; class Mammalia; order Perissodactyla; family Equidae; genus Equus; species Equus asinus. The sequence goes on from NC_091792.1 coordinate 154,412,304, forward strand.
CATTTATTAGAGTTATTTTTTATCTTGGATCCAATATATTCTTGAAAAATAACACTTGTATGTATCCAGTTTTGTCATGCTGATAACATTCATTCCAAGTGCATTTTGAAAACAGACAAAGGAGGACGTTATTTATATTGGGCCTCCTTCCTGATGTATTATACCAAACTAATGTAGATTTTTAAATATGCAATAGCAATTTTTGAAAAACTACATTTCTCATACTCTATTTGCTTTTTACGTAAGGGGATCTGGGCCAGTTTTTGTGCAAGAGGAAGAACAAAGAACATTTTTATTATTGTCTCCATGAAGGCTGGCATTTCTTTCATTCATTGACTCATTCATTCAACTAATATGTATTGAGTGCCTTCTGTGGCCAAGCCCTCTGCTGTTGACTGTGATAAACAAGGTCCTCACCACTGAGATTTTCCCAGTCTTGATTGTTCTCCAGCTGCCTTGCACAGACTGCATTTTCTTTGTTCACGTATGCAAACTCAGCCAACTGCCATTTCCAAGATCCATCCTTGGAGTGAAAGTGTCTGGAGACCATTTACTCCAGACATTCTCATCATGGGGTGGGGGGTGAGGAGGCGTCAGAATCACCTGGGAAGGATTTTAAACCACGTGCCTGAACCCACCCCAGGAAAAGGGCATTCTGAGTCATTAGGTCACCTGAGTCCTGGGAAACCTTTTTTTCCTTTTTAAGCTCCCTATGTGCTTTTGCCACACACTCCTGCTTGAGAAGCACTTTTGGGGCTTATTCCTCTTATTTTCTAGAAGAAAAGGGCCTGGAGAAACCAAGGAGGGTTACACAGGCCCAGGACTTAAACCCAAGTCTGGCTTCTGTTGCAGGGCGCTGTGTGTGGTGCCTTGCCGCCTCCCCAGGTTCTGATTGTAGAAGCCTACACCAGGGCCTGACGTTGAGACCGGATGGGACTTGGGGCCTGAGAAAAGAAGGCCTGGAAGAGAAGGAAGAGCCCATGGGACTTGCCATGTTTTTGACTCCCATCTGCAGCTCGACGGCTCCAGACAGGAAGTAAGAACAGTGCCCAAGTGGCAGCAGATGCTGACTGTGACTTCAGTTCACAGCCTCGCACAGTGGGCTGGCAGAAAATAGAATTTAGATGAGACACCAGCTGACCAGCCCTGTGACCTTGGAAAAGCCACATAACTTCTCCAGATCTGTTATCTTACCAGAAGCAGATAACGAAGATGTCCTTTGAGGAGTCTCGAGGTAATGTATGAATCTGCTTCTGCAGGCCCCCCTTCCACCTGACTTGGGCCACAGTGCTCCAGAATTGAGCTAGCTCACTGGCTAGCCACCAAGAATGTCCTGAGCAGACATTTACTGCCTTGCTGAAACCACCCATTTACTTCTCTGCATCTCCTATTCCCCTCCTTAAAGACGGCAGCCCACAGCAGGTGTGGGGTGAAACAGCCCTGGCTCTGCTCCTCGTTCTCACACCGCGCCGGGCCAGGCACTCCTCCAGGAACGTTAAGTTTCCCAGAATCTGCGAAGTTACACACTTTACACTTACACAGAGAGCATCAGTGATGATATTTCCAAGGTCAAATGGCTAAGCAAAGGCAGGACTCAGAGTCCCCTTGCCTAATCACCCCATTACAGTCCAAGGCAGTGGCCTTGCCCCACCTCCCAGCACCCGAGGGTGAGTTAGGTATTTTAAAGGATTGCACAAGAATGTTGGTACTGTTCTTGAGTTTCTGCACGCTGTGCACCTGTAACGTCAGGTGGTACTCAACATTGGCTGCGTGTTAGAATCACCTAGGACGCTTTCAAAACTCCTGACTCTCCCTCTCTCTCCCTCTCTCTCCCTCTCTCTCCCTCTCTCTCCCTCTCTCTCCCTCTCTCTCCCTCTCTCTCTCTCTCTCTCTCTCTCTCTCTCTCTCTCTCACACACACACACACACTGGGGCCCAGACATCATTACTTCTAAAGCTGCCCAGGTAATTTTGGTGTGCAGTAGGGTGACCAACCATCCCAGGAACCTTTTTAAAAAATAAGTTAAAAGTCCTGGGCATATGACAAGTTGATCACCCTAATGCAGGCAAAGTTAAGAATCACCAGTTTAGTGTGACATAATTTCTTCTGTGTTTGATTATACTTTCTATTAAACTCAATCTATTTCTTCTACAAAATGTTAGTTTTTCTTTAATGCAAAAAAAGAGAAATACAAAAATTTATGTGTCCTTCATTTGTATCACCTTTAAAGACCTGAAGTCACTAGCTGTGCTTAATAACAGAATTTTGTAATACTGCTTGTAATACTACCTACTTTTTACCTTGTATGTTTTTTAACACTAACAAGAGCATATTTGCCAATTAACATTTTTTTCCCCACATGCAGAACTATAAGTTTTAGACTGGAAGAACTCTAGCACTGGTCATAGTCTTTTCTCTTGAAAGGTTTTCTCTCAAGCTGTTAAAAAACATCCTGTATAAGAACTTCCTTGTTTTCTGCCGTAGTCTCAATTGACGTGCTCAACAGCCTCAAGTATCCCAAAATAACTCCTTTGCAGCCAGGGGGTGAGGAAGAACAGCCTTGCCTCCAGCCCTGGAACTTGTGCTGCCTTGGACCTTTATCTCATCCGGCTCTTTGTTAAGCTAAGAGTTTCTGCTTCTCTGGAGATTACGGGACTCTTCCACATATGAAAGAGTCTTACAAAAATACTTCGACTCATTTCTTGACGAAACATGTACTGTTTGCCAAGCACAAGGTCACTGCTATCTGCATATACCTTTTCCTCACATCAGCCATGTAAATTAGGCATTATTCTCATTTTACAAATGAGAAAACTCAGGCTCAGAGAGGTGAACAAGTCCAGAATCACACAGCTATTAAGTCAAAACCCTGGGTTTTGAACCTTGTTCACGATGTCCCAAAGTCGTTGCTCTTTTGACTCTGTTACACTTTTCACCTGGAAAGCAGAGGAATCAAAACAGGGCTCTCTTGTCCAGCCTTCTTGCCCCATCCTCTGCCCCACGTGATCCACTTGGACTCAGAAGGAAATGTAGGATCCCAGAGGTCGGACATCTTTCAACAACATGTGGAAGTATTTTTTTTTGTCATTAAGATGGCCATCAGTTTGCAATTTGGTCCTTTCTAAGTGCAAAGTAGTTTGGCAAAAAGAAAATAATACTTAATTGATGTTTTTCCTTGTTTAGATCTATTTACCATTCAGTTCAATTCTGATTCTTTGTAATAAATGGTCTGAAAACGTTCTTGCCAAGTGAGGCAACAGTTTCTTGCTAAATACCATCCTGCTGGGGAAATATTAGCAGTTTACGTACCTAATGTTGGACTTTTTTTCTGATCAGGTATTACGTGTTTACATGCTGCTAGGCACTTTGGGGTAGAATGTTTTAAAATTTGGGTTACTGGTAAACATTTGTTAGACTAGCCTTTGCCAGGGCTAAATAGACAAAAAGAACAGAGACAGTTTTTGAGTGCCTGTGCCACCGGGCAAACTGCTCTGCGTACATTTTCTAGGTTGCTTCTCCTGATTACCCTCTAAGTTTGATGATATTAAAGCCTGATTCCTCTCCTGTCAGTGAATAGAGAGAAATCACTTGCCTAAGGACCCAAGAAATAAGGGACAGAATGGGAGTTTGGACTGCACACCTTCCAGCTCCATTCCCATTGCTCTTCATGGCTACAGCAGCTCCAGCCCTGTTCTTGCAGTGGATGTGGTAGAAGCCACAATGAAAGGGCTTCTGGAAAGAGCTTCCTAAATGTGCTTCTCTGTCCAACAAGGATGCAGTCAGTCAGCTAACACTGACTGAGTTTGGGGGCCTCTCTCCTGAGCAGGACAGCGTGTGATCCATGCAGCAGGCATGTGATGAGTTAGCCAGCCTTTTCTTACTTTTCACACTCACGTCTGGCCTGGAAACACCTTCATCTGCTACCTGCTACAGGGATATTTCACAGTTGAGCTGGGCTTGCAGAAGAAAAGGTAGTTCAGGAACCAGCCTGTACATAAACCTAAGGTGTACGAGGACTCTTGTAGATGAAGCATCTTTTCCATGGTGATTATAAGCACCTGTCCGCCACTTGGCCAGTTAGTCTAAGTGGATGGTGTTGCCCCAGAGGTAAATTATCTTTTAGGCTGTACAACCAAGCAAGTATAACTAAAATTTTAACAATGAGATTCAGTGTGTATTCTGGGAGCAATTGCCAGGCAGCTAAGAAGGCTTCGTTTTAGCCTCTGACTATTTATGTGATTGGCATCATTTCTTCTGTTTTCTTCTTTAAAAAATGGAAAATATTTTAACACCTTGATGTGTGAATAACTTATCTAAGCACTTCTAGTCACATTTTCACATTTAATCCTCATGACTACCCTGTGTGGTAGGTGCTATTACTGTCTCTATTTTACAGTTGAAGGATGGGACAGTTGCCCCAGGTCACATACCTGGAAAGTGACAGGACTGGGAATTAAAACCTGTAATCTTATTCCAGAACCCATAGTTTTAAACGCTATTTTACCACTGATTTCTTTTCTAATTCTGTTGAACATTTGACATTTCCAGTATTTGGAAGTCAAATGCTTCCTCTTTATAAGGACTTAGGCAATCCTTCATGGTTTTTCTAGCCCTCAATGTCACTGAACTGGTTTTTAACAAACTCAGTATTTTTTCCCCTATTTCTCCATAATAAATCTTTAAGAAACTAGGGCAGGTAAGCTCAAAGACAAAAGAAAAGCTGCCAGCAGCAAATGCTGTGCTTCCCCAGGGAAAGGTGTGACAGCCTAGGGGAGCACATTTGAACATACTGTGCCGCTTCTCTTCCGCGTGTCGGCCGTCGTCTTTGGCTGCTGCTATAGGTGATTCTGCATTAGGAAGCTCACTATATGCTGTTGAAAAGCAGGCAACTTAATATTAAATGGCCATCTTATTTATTGTATGAAAAGTTAATAATACTAAATATTTTCTGTGTTTTTGAGAACGCTCCTAAGTCATCTAAAACTGTGTTTCTAGTCCTAGGAGGTTGAATGCAGAGGTTTTGTAACAGGTCTTGCAAGTGTGGAAGGCAGGTGAACACCGACGCCGATGTTAGTGACTCACTGAGTGCCTCTCAGCGTCAGGCACATGCACAGCCCTCATCTTCAGTGTTTTTATATAATCGTTGGTCATCAGTCCACTGGGGAGTAATTTGCCAAGAGGGCCCAGCTTCTTCGGTGGTTGTACCTGAATGTGAGCCAGATAGAGGAAGGCACCTAGAAGGAACAGGGGCTCAGGAGCCTGTTGCTCAGGTGTGCCTCCTGCGGCCTCAGGCGTTGTCCCCCTGTGAATACCAGTGTCATGTTACCGTGTCCATTTATCTCTTTTTTGGGGTGTTACATCTGAAATCTTTTCCCCCAGCACTAGCCACACAAGTTGCAGAGGCCAAAGAGAACTTTGCTTGTTTTAAAGAAGCCTGACATCTTTTCACCTGGACTGAGGGAAGTGCCAATGTAAAAACATTTCATTATTTTGAGGAGGGTTTAGAAGCCAAGATCCTTTCCAACAGGCAGCGTAATTCAGTCATGGCCTAGATGTCTTGCCCCCCCGTTAAATTGTATTTTCTAATCACAGGCTCACGTTTATACGGGCAGTTGCTCCTCTGGATTCTTAATTCAGATAACTGCTGGGATGGTTCTGAGGAGCACCTCCCGGAGGCCCCTGCGTTCCTCAGGCCCTGTGGCTGGCTTGGTTAATTCTTTAGGGACTTTCCTCCATCAGCATACTCTCCACTTCTTGCTAGTGTACATGATCTTATTGTCCAGTCTCTTAGATTTCAAGTCTTTAGTTTTAGGAGAAATGACACCACCAAGTTTTAAAAGGACTTAGAGAGAAAATGGCAAAACTGCCTCCTGTGATCTTTTGAAGAATCCTGGAGGCTGGGAAAGGTGCCTGAAAACTGAAAATGCACAAATGGAGTCCTGGTTTGGTTGATTCTTCAAATAGAGAACTCTTGTCACATGATTCATTTGAGAATTTCTTAGGATTAATGTGTAAGGTCTTATGTTGAAAGAGTTGGTAAGCAAGTTGTGCCAGGCAAGTAAGTTACTTTCTTCTTTTCTTTCCTCTCCTCTCTTTCTGTCTTCTTTCTTTCTCTCTTTCTTTCTCCCTCTCTACCTCCCTCCCTTCCTTCCTTCCCTTTCTTTTCTTTTTTTTTTTTCTTTTTTTCCCCTCCTCTTTTTCTTCTTCTCCCCTGCCCCTTTCTCTCCCTCTAACTAGTAGGAGTATGAGGTTGTTAGATGAGACCAGAGATGTATAGATTGACTGGTTTAGAAATCTTTTGAATAGAATGAGAACTAAGAACTAGATGAGAGAAGAGGTTTGCAGATGAATGACTGCTGTATCAAGAGAAGTTGTTTGTAGCTCCAGAGTCAGGATATAAGAAAGAAAATTACGAGGAGGCTAGTTTCAGTTGCGTGTAAGGGTAAATTCTTGACAGTGAGGACTATGTGAAAATAAAATGAGCTGCCTAGAGAGAGAGGCAATGTTCTGTTTATGGCATTATTACAGCACCAATTGTATGATCAACTGGTGAAGATGTTTTAAAGGATGTAAATGTTTCTGGAAGTTTCAGCCAAGGATTTCTCATACTGGCTTTTCATCAGAATTACATGGAGTGCCTTTACAAACCGCAAATGTCTCTTTCCCGTCCCTCTTCCCACCGAGATCTGGCTTCACTCGCTTTGGGATGAAACTCCGGAATGTCTGTGTTAGCTGTGATTCTGATGCTTCTCTGGATTTGGGAACCACTGAACCAGATCCCTTTGCAGCCCCTTCTCAGCCTCTGCGTTCTTTGGGCCAGTGGTTTGCTTGGGTTCCGGTTGCAGCCACTGCTTCCTCTCTCTTAACGGGATGAGAATGTTGATGAGAGTAGCATTCTTAGATGATAAAAAGTCTGATTTCAGGGATCGGCTCTGTCAGACTGGGCCTAGAAATCATCTAGATGAGCAAGCAGACGCAAACGGCTGGCTTGCTTGAGGTCATTTGATTAGTAGCAGAAGTTCTGAGCGTCACTTCTGTCTCCCTTCACTGAAGCCAGTTTACGAGTCTGGAAAATAAAGTGTGCATCAACTTCTACTGGCGACTCCTCTGAAAGTCCTACCTGTTGTACATACCAGGAGTGCAGTGGAAAATACAAGTCCTTGTCTTTGCCCTTGCCTGTTTGCCAGTACGAGGCATTCACATGTCCTGTCCTGTTTGCAGTTTCCTTGCAGAGGTACGTCTTTGAACATTGAGGGCATAGCGCCTTGCAACTCCCCAGGCCTTTGCCAGCTTGATGTCTAAGTGTCACATATATGCTTAAGGTAGGGCAAGTCTGATTGAGTCTCTTGCTGCCGCCAGGGCTTGATCGCATGCTGGGAACTGCTTTTGAAAGGAAGCAGCAAAATAGGGAAAGACAACACTGCAAAAGAAAATAAAGCTGGGTATCAAATATGGTATGTTCTTACGGTGCTTTCCGAAAATGCTTTTAACAGACGGGTTTTATGCTAGATCTGAATATGCAGTAATTGTTTCTCTCGACCCTGCAGAGACCTTCTGCTCCCCCCGATCAGCCTTTCAGACTGACTTTGCGCGGCTCCTGGCCTGTTGCAGTGTGCAGGAGGCAGCTGCGGATTCTCCTCACTGCTGCCCACCGTTGGGCACACACTTGCCCCGTGCGCCTGTGTGCCTCTTGACACTTAGAGAAGCACTTGAAAACTTCAAAAGTGTTCTCTTACGCTCCTTAATGTTTCAGCCACGGTCGTCGCACTGTGGGAGAGGTTGGAGAAGTGTCCTTGATTCTGACTGCCAGATGGAAAAATGGCGGCTCAAAAGGGTTAAGTGGTTTTTTAAGGTCATAAAAGAAAGGCTTTTAGCAGATCCCAAACTAGAATCATTTTTGTTTGGCCTCTAGTTCTGTGTATTCTGAAAATAGAACATGATTTAAAGATAATTATCGATTTTTGTATAAAAATTAGTCACTGTGTTTATTCATATCATGGTATTGCTCTGGAAAACATTTGCACCTGTGCTGCCACCATCTCGCTGGGTCTCCTGCCGCCATCACTTCACCCTCACAGGTGCCGTCCTCGCAGCAGCTGGAGGCTGGTGTTGCCGCGAGCCCCTTGCTGTTCCTCTTGTGCTGAGGCCAGCTTCCCACAGACCTTCGCCCCCTCCCTGCTCAAGCACCCTCTCCCAGAAGCCTCAGTGCCTGTTCCCTGGCTGCGCCAGGGCTCTGCTCAAATGTCAGCTGATGGGGAGGCCTTTCTTGACGATCCACACCTCCGTGCCCCGACCTTCCAGCCTCATCACAGATATACACCCTAGTGCCCCTCTTTATACCCCATGAGGGGGTAGAGCAAACCAGAGACTGATTTGCTTCTGGTCCCTGCCCTGCAGGACTTAGACCAGTGCCGGCACATGGTAGATGCTTAATAAGATGTTGAAGGAGTAAGGATTTGTCTGCCTAGTGTCGTCAGTAAATTATTGGCTGCTTACCACTTGTGAAAGCAGGTGGAGCGTTTGCGGTGAGTTCGATCCAGGCAGATAATCAGCTGCAATGTAGAAGCATTGGACACCTGAGCCGAAGCCCTGGCTCCACCACTTGATAACTTGCATTTAGAAGCGGATAGCAACCTCCTCTACACGGCTTTAGAGAGGTCAATGTGAAGTTATACCTGGGAAACTGCTAGGATGCTCCCAGTGACACTTGAAAATAACTTTTCACTGACGGAAAGCTGCTCTGAATGACTGCCGTGATCTCCTCGCCTGTGTTTATGTTTGATCCAAAGCAATGAGTTTCAGGAGACTGAGTCTGAAGATTAGGCTTGTTATGTATTACTATCAAGTTGTGTCTAAGATAAGTCGAGATTTAGCATAAAATTCCCAAGGTCATTGAAATGTAGAGTACGTTTGGAGACAGCTTAGCTAAACCTTAAGTTCACCTATTAATCATGCTCTATGATTTCTTTTTTCCCCTTTAGTGTTGCCTGGAATATCAGAGAATTGGAAACAACTATATTTTGGGATTATGTACCTACTCTGGTGGCATATAAGAAAAGATAATTGTCTGCTCCCAGGAAGTAGCTGCTTCTCTCCTAATCACAAAGTATATTGAAGGATGCCTCCTAAGGATCGTATCATATGAAATCTTTCTGCATTTCAATGGACTCTTCTTAGAAATGCAAATAAAGAAGATGAAGGATATTGGACAGCAATTATATACTCCACAAGTGAATGATGGACCTAATTCCTTGACCATGTCACCCAAACAACCTAATGCTAACAGAGCAACTCGACCAGATAGACAGGAAGCTCAGACTCTTTTGTATCAAGGCTCAGAGGCAGAGGCTGCCATGATGACCATTGCTACATGTGTAAAATGCAAAAGTGTTCACAAAATCCCTCTTCAGGATTTGAAAAAGGGTACTGGGCAAAGCCAGAAGGAAGACAGATACGTTTGCTTCAAATGCAACCTGGGCGTGGCTCCTCCCCAATTTCATTTTGTGAACAGTAATCCCAGTGCTGCCCATGTAGGAAATAAAACTGAAACCATCGCCAGTTCCGTCAGTAACAAATTTAAGGTAAGGAACTTTAAGCCAGGCAAATACTATTGTGATAAATGTCGATTTTCCACCAAGGACCCTCTGCAGTACAAAAAGCACACGCTTCAACATGAGGAGATTAAGTTCATCTGTTCTCACTGCAGCTACATTTCCTACACAAAAGGAGAGTTTCAGAGGCACTTGGTGAAACATACAGGCATATTCCCCTATCAGTGTGAGTACTGTGACTACGGTGCTATTAGAAATGATTATATTGTCAAACACAGGAAGAGAGTACACGAGAGGGCTGGCGGAAAACGGCCACCCAGAACTGTGGCCAAGCTGGAGCCCAAGAGAATCAGCACATCCAAACAAAACCCAGAGCTCGGAAAAGCTTCCCACCCAAGGACTACCTTCCAAAATAAGTTGTCAGATCAACTCTCAAGGTTCTCCCTCCACGCAAACAGAGACAAAATGCACAACATCATGTTGTTACCTGAATCAAGGGAATACCAAAAAGATGTGGTGTGTGTTCCAAATAAAGCGCCCCTGTCGGAGCCAAACGAAGTCAGTCTGTTTGAGAACAGGAGTGTGGAGGTGGAAGTGTTGTCCCCCTCGCAGGAGCCCGTACAGCCAGGAATGCCACTGACAGTTGTGGCCCCAGCGGAGCTTGTCGTCCCTGCAAACTGTTTAGCCCAGCTGATAGATGTGAAAGTTGTCAATGGAACACAGCAGCTCGTCCTGAAGCTCTTTCCTCTGGAAGAAAATAATTGCCTTGAACCTGGTGGGCCCGATGGAGGTAACTCTGAGCATATGACTAAAAAGGGTCCAAATGAACGGGAGAAAATGGTTTCTGTGGAACAAACAAAGTCACTAATGATTGAGGGGAGTGTCGGAAAACTTGCAGGCATTGATAATCTTCAATCATCGGCTCAGAAGCAACTTAAAAATGTGAAATGGGTAAGCTCTTATGACTTCTTCATGTCAAATTCTGGTGTGCACAACTATGGAGAGTCCCTTCTCAGCTCTAAGACTGTGGAGAATTTGCAGAAAAAAAGTAACATGTATCCACATAGAACTCCGCTTCCTTCTCTTGCCTTAAAAGGTCATTCTCCATCATCTGTAGCAAAAAACAGTGTTTTATGTGGTCTTGGAACTGCACCAAACCCGTTTCCATACAAAGCTGCAGTTTCTTTTACCGAAGATGGAAGAAATGTGCACAGTGACTCACAGCATCTATTTCCTCCTGCTGCATCGCCTGCAGCCATTTCTTTCTCTGGAGAAAAGAATTTATTGCCCATGAGTAAAACTGACTTGGAATCTAGAAGCGAGATCAGTATTCCTGTAAAAATGGTTCCGTCTAATAGGAGGTTGAAAGACAGCCAGACAGAGGAACAGAAGGCAGTTTCAAACATAGGCCAGCTGTCCTCTCCACATAAAAGTGAGTATTTACACATAAACATAACAGGAGAAGACAGAACCAGGTCTCAACAGCCTGGGGATAAACCTTTGGAACTAAAGAATTCTGAAAGGACTAATGACTCTTTTGAAGGCCCAATCATCTCTTCAGTATTTTCTCTGAGCTCTGGATCTGAAAATGTCCCTGAGGGCGTTAAGTGGAATAGTTCAACATCCAAAATAAAGTCAATTGAACTCTTGCGCAGAAAGATAGCTCAGTTAATTGAATCCTGTGGCAAGCCTTCATCTTTGGCTGCAAATAGTATGCATCGTCGTTCTGCAGGGCAGACATCAAAGGTAACTTCGAAAGCTAACCCTGAAGATATTCAAGACATTAATGTGTCATTTAGTGGCACTGACTATTCCACAGACACTCTCCAAAAACCTCAGAATGACTGTGGCCTTAATGGACAACTTGCTCATCAGCAAATATATCCACAGTTTGTAGAAGGCAGCAATGGGGAAACTGAAAGCAGAGTAGCCAGGAAGGCTCACGTTGCTACTCCAGTCCTGATCCCCAAAGGGGCTGTCTTGAGGGTTCTTAATTCCTCAGAGGATGCCCACATCATCGAGGCTACCTGTGAAGGACCTGTCAGCATCCCCTGCAGTAAGACACAGTTAACAAAACCTCTTCCGTTCTGCCCAGTGAAACAGACACACTCAGACTTACAGCCTTTGACAAGTGAAAGTGGGCCAATTGACATGTCCCAAAATCTTGACACATCTGTTCGGCCTAAACCAAGAAAAGAGAGTGCTACTTGCAGCACCACCCCTAGAAAACTCGGCCCCCTGCACAGACCACCAGGAAGCAGTGAATTGAGCAAGCACGGGAAACTGCTTTCCAGAAGTCTTCCTATAAGTAAAAATAAAACCAAACAAGTAAACTCATCCAAGAAGAGAAGCAAAATTCAGGCTGATCCCAGCCGCTGTCTCAAGGATCCTTCCATTTTTCAGGTGGCAAGACAACTTCGACTGATAGCAGCCAAACCAGACCAGTTGATTAAATGCCCCCGGCGGAACCAGCCTGTCATTGTGTTAAACCACCCTGACGTTGACTCGCCGGAAGTGACCAATGTGATGAAGGTAATAAACAAGTACAAAGGCAACGTCCTCAAAGTTGTCTTGTCTGAGAGGACTAGGTGTCAGTTAGGCATCAGACGGCATCATGTTCGGCTGACCTACCAGAACGCGGAGGAAGCCAGTCAAATAAAAAGGCAAATGATGTTGAAAATGAAACTTAAAAAAGTTCATAGAAACAACTACCAGGTGGTGGATTCGTTGCCCGACGACTCGGCACAGTGTATATTTAAGTGCTGGTTCTGCGGACGGCTGTATGAAGACCAGGAAGAGTGGATGAGCCACGGCCAGCGGCATTTGATAGAAGCCACTAGAGACTGGGATGTTCTTTCCTCCAAGGGCAAATAAGTTAAAAATTGGTCTTCGAAGCAAATTGTTTTTCTTACTTTTAGTTAATTCTGGTTTGGATTTTTTTTTTCCTCCCTGACTTAATAGGAGAAACACAGGTTGTAGGAACAGGAGGATCGCTAATCCCTCAGACCCCTTGAAGGAGTGTTGAGAGCCGGGAGTCTTGACCTGAGAGACATCACTGGACTTGGAAGGTCTTCGAAGCTCCTGACATAGTGCGCACAAATTGATGTACATGCATTTTCCTGGAGGGAAGAGGTGAAACTTTCAACAGATTTCTAGTAGGATCTGAGACTTTTCTTCGTTTAGCACCCTTTTTGTGAGTAGATACAAGTCTTTTCTGTTCCATGCAGAGGGCCAAGTTTAGAGAGTTTGACACATGCTCTTCGTATAGGAAAATACTACTGAAGGAGTGAACCCATGTCTTGGTGTGCACATCCACTTTTTTTGTTTGTTTTGCATTAACATGTCACCTGAATGTTTGGTACCTAATGGAAATTATATTTTCTACCTTATTAGTTAACTTAAATTTGGGGATGGAGAAGTGGCCATTCTCTTGGATCCCTCGCTCACTCTGAGACTCCCACGCGTCATCTAGAGTTGTGCGGTGGTCGGCCGTCATAGAGAATGATTCCAAGGCTTTGCCTGAACGCACTGCCTCAGGTACAGCAGGTGTTAAGGGAAGAAAGAAAACATTTTCGAGCTTTTGCTTTCTTTTTAAACATCTTGATTTATGACAACTGGGGAGGGAATGTGCCTTTTTGCAAAAAAGAGGCGGTCACAGAGGCAAAATAGATAAAATTGAGTCTCCTGTTTGCCCTTAGCACCCTCGCAAATATGAAGTAAGTAACCAGTTTCCAGTGTGAACAAACAGGCTTCTCACAACAGACAGAAACCTTAGGAAGGCAGTTCAAGGGGAGACTGCGAAGGAAGTGGGGCATCGGCGTGCCAGCCGTCCTCACTGGGAGCCGCCCTCGCCCCTCTGGGCCCGGACGCTGCTCCCAGGCCTGCTGAGCAGGCCCTCCTGCTCCGTGCCCTGCCTCTGCTCCCGCCCTGACCCTTTGTGCCCTTGAGGCCCCTTAGGTGTTCCCTCATGAAAATACTAAAACCAGAGACAGAATCAACAAAGTGGGGACATCCTCCATCTCTGTTTAGGGTACAGGAACCCTGTCCCAGGGCTTCCTTGACGGTAGCCCTCAGCCCCTAAGTCCTCGGCCCGCCGAGCTCCCCGGTTGCCCGCCTTCCCTAGGCTGCCCCTCGGGGGATGCTCCCGCTCCCCTGCGCCAGCGGCCGTCGGGGCTGCTGCTGCTCCGCGGCGCCTTCGGGCGCGGGAGGGCGAGCGGTCCCCGCGCCGGGCGCTGGGGGAGAGGCCCGGCCTCGGCTCCCGCGCAGCCCGGCGCCCCGCCTGCAGGCCGCGATGGCGCAGCCACGGGCGCCCGGCTTCCTCTCTGGAAGGCTGCGCCTCCCTTGGGGAGGTGATTAGTGCGCGAAGGAAGCTGGGGGCTGTCACGCTGGAAACAGACGGCAGCGCGATTTCTATTGTGTAGGGGAGTCCGTTGGAGACTTCCTGATTTTCTTGCCCACCGTGGCAAAGTCTTAGGTTATCCTCTGATAGGTGGGATCCTAATTCTTCTTCGTAGTTGGTTCTCATTACAGATAATCAACATTTGTTATATGTAATTCCATACATGATCGTTAAGTTGATTAATTGGTTAATTTTTATTGAAATTTAAAACTTGGATTTTTTTATGTGTATATATGTGTATGTACACATAAATATTTTTTACCATATGAAAACTGCAGTAGTCAATTTTCTGATTTCCTATTTTATACGTGGGCTGGAAAAATATAAAACTTTTTATATTCTAGAAAGAAATTATTTTGAAAGTACATTTTTATAATGGTCTGGTCTCATTTTTAGCAAATGAAAGCACAGTAAGTGATGGGTCTCATTTATATGAACAAATGGAGTAGAAACCCTGTGGATCGTTTCATTACGTATTCAGTCCCAGTGCGTTTCTGGTTGGTGCTTTTGGGAAATGGACCTTGGGTACCACTTCACTACGTAAAGGAGAGCCTTCTCAAGTTGTATCCCTGTGTAGATTTTACCCCTCCAGCATGAAGGAAGGCTCCTAAGATGTTGAGAAGAGGAGAAGAAAAGGCTGTGATTTTTATTTTTTTCTCCTCCTATACCTCACTGCTTAGTAGCTTCTTTCCTGAAAGGGTAGACCATGACCTTTCAGGGAAGATGACCACGAATCAGGCCAGAGTGTTAAGTGTCAATGTGAAATATTTACACTTTGCAGCCTCAACTATTTTTCAAGTATTACCTAAAACTCAGCTTGTGTACTTGGATGGAGCTAAATTTTGTGAGTAGAAAATGTAGCTCAGCTTTTGGAGATTTTCAGAACTACAGTACTTTTTAAGGAATTAAGAGGGCTCCTGAAAGTTGTAAAAAAATGAAAAAGCAAAAAGTGACTGTCTCCCCTATATAAAGGACTTTAAAAATGGCCTGTTAACATGTAGATGAATGTCGTAAAGTGAGCATGTCATTTCTAACAAGACTGGAGAAGGTGGGGCAGAGCCGTGTTGAGTATTGGTGAACTCCTTACTTTGTGAAGGACCTCTACTCACAAGAATTTACTAATAGGACTTCTAAAATCATTTTAAACTTATTCTTTAAAGTAGATTTTCTTTCGGGGATCAGAAATGAGATGATCTTGATATGACAGAGTGAAAATTTTTTTTAAATCACTCAAAGTATACTCTACTCTAATAGATTATATTTTACTCAAATTTTTATCCCCAGCCCCAAACCTTTTGTGAGCCCCTGTAATGGGCCAAGTGCTGTTTGTTGAAGTAAGCTGAACACAGTGTTAACCCTCACAGGCTCCGTCCGTCTTGCTTTAGGACGTACCTTGTAAGCCATCCCAGACAAGGAAGACGTGATGCTGCTCGGCCTTTGGAAGAACTTTTGAATCTGTAAATCAGTATGAGCAGAAAACAAAACATTGCGTAACGTGTTTTAAGCATTATTCTAAGTCCTGCGTTAACAGTTTGTGAGTCTGCTGCTCTGGTTTTGAAACACGTTTGTACATAGATATAGAAGTTGGCGTACATTTTGTTAAATAAAGCAACTGTAAAATGTTCTCTGCCCTTTGATTTCAAATGTTAAGCAAGGCGGCTGTGTATTACCCAGCCTATCTTGCGTAATGCGTTTCTGAGCCACATGAAGGCTTCCTTCTGCACAACACGGGGGCTTTGAATTCCACAGTGTGTGCGGAGTCAGGTGCACTGCTGGTCAAGCACGTGCACCCTGAAACGAGGCCAAGTTACCTTGTTTTGCTTTGGCGTCAATTCACAGGAGGTGCTAGTCTGGGCATCAGTGGCAGTTCACACCATGGTCAGTGGCCTCATCAGAGAATGTATGTGGGCACTCAACCTGCCACCCGTGCCTGGCCTCTCCTCCAGGAGAGGGGCTTGGGGGAAGACCCCACACAATTGTTGAGCCTCCACATGAGTGTAGTTGCACTGTCGATGTCCTCTGGGCAAATATAATAGATCCTTTGCATCTGATTCCACGCATATTCGAGAGGAAGTACGAGGGTATTTGAAGAGGGGGCTTAATTCCCTCATCTCATTCCCAGTGTCCAAGGAGTCAAAAAGGGAAAAGAATTGGGCTTGAGACGAATATTGGCAGACCCTGAGAAAAACAAAGAATGGGATGTGAATTGCTTAAATTCAGCAATTTGGCTGATCATTATCTGAGTTGGAATGAGTCATTATCCTCTAATCCTATAGGTCGCGTCTAACACATTGTCACCTTTGGTTATTTCGTGGAAGCCTGAAGGGGGGTTTGTCTGAGGCAGGGACTGCCAGGGGGGCTTCAGAGAGGGGACTTGGGCAGAAACTGACTTCAAGGCCATTAAGTTAGGAAGTGGCCATCACTAATCCACATTTAGTAAGAAAACTGAAGCTCAGAAAGATGCGTGACACCTCATTCGCCAGGTCCACATGAAGACGAGGGGAGTAATGTGTCGGACAGTGTTTTGGCCGGAAGCACCGCCCTCTGCCCTCGTGTCTGTAAAGCTCTTTGCTTTGCAGTATGGGAGCCTTCTCCTGCCACAGGTTACACGCAGCATGAACTGCCTCCTTGAGGTCACAGCGCGTATCAGACGTGTCACTTGAGATGAGGTATCCCGCTGGGGAGTTTGGACTTAGTCTAGAGCAGTCCTGTTCAATAGAGAGTCTGAACCATGGAAGTAAGCGTAACTTCCTAATAGCCACATTTAAAAGAGTCGAAGGAACAGGTGAAACTAAATATGTTTTATTTGACCCAACTCATCTAAAATATTTAACATTTTCAATCAAATTAAAATTTGAGGTTTTGTGTATATAAACACACACATACGTATATACTTGTTTAAAAATAAAGTCTTCAGAAATCTGATATATATTTTAAAGTTACAGCGTGTTTCAATTTGGATGCTAAATTTTCAGTTATAGTGAGATGCCATCCTGCCAAAACACCTAAGTTGTGTTTAACAGATTTTACACTGCTTTGGTTTTTTAATTTAAATAAAATTAAAAATTTGGTTCTCCAGTCACCATAGCCACATTTCAAGTACCCATTACTCATATGTGACTGGTGTTTACCGTATTGAACAGCACAGGGCAAGGGAAAAATATCATATTGTGAATAACAGCTGACTTGTCTCAGCAACTTGATGGGAAGAACCGGATTTTATTTGTCTCCGTGTCTCTAAGCTGGGCTAGGCGAGGTCTCACTAACACATTAGGGAATGCCAATTCTGTGCCAGATTCTGCATCAGTGCCCAGCAGTTCTGTTCCCAGGTCTATACCTTAGAGAAATTGCTGCACATGTGGCTTTTTTAGGTTATTTATCTTTCATTTTGCAACCCTAGTTGGTCAACCAAATGTTTGTTTCTCCTTCACACTTCCTGTCCGCAGTCTGTCAGGGACCTAGTCTGATGGAGGGACCCATCTTGTAGCTGCACCATCGGAACCCCTTGGGCTTCTCCATCACTGGGACAGGAACAGAGGCAGAGGAGAGGAGCTTGCACAGGTGGCAAATAACACACAGCACTGCCACTCACCAACCATTGTCCAGAGGTGGTCACGCAACCTCCCAGAGGGGCTCTGTAGCCCCACTGTGTGCGGAAGGAAAGAAAGCCTGTTGACCACTAATGATGTCTAAACACACTGGATCGCAGGGTGAGCACCCGAGGGCTACAAATGGCCATCGCCAAGGAAAGCAACTTGCCAATCTGATGGTTGTGACATGGTAACAGTCTGCTGAGAGTTGGTGAAGATAGGGAGAAACAGGAAGTGCAACATACCATTTGGCCATACCTGGACTTGAAGCAATGTATTGCATTCGTTTGCATTCCCTGATTCCTGGTGAGTCAGTGGACTTCTGCAAGTGTGTGTTGGACATTTTAATTTTCTGTGTATGGCCTGCTGGTACTCTGTCCATTTTACTATAGAAATATTTATTTTAAACTTTCTAAAGAAAATATAAACACTTACTTAAATATCCATAAAGAAAAAAAATTTCTTTTAGGTTTGGTGCTTCCTGTGCTTTATTGTAGAAGTCTTTCCCTACCTTGAGATCAAAAAGATAGTCTTTTCTATTAAATTTAATATTAAAAATAAACTTCCATACAACAGTGAACAGCGTAATAAAATACAAGCTGTCTGTTCAAAAGGATCTGGGTCCAAACTTTTTTTAATGAAAAATCAGATTCACATGCTCACAAAAGTTTGGTTTGAGGTGAATTACTCAGTTGTGCTAACACTCATTACTGGGGCGTCCATGCTTTTCTCCCTGTGTGTAACACGACCTCCGTGGATCCAGCCTCCATGTTTATATGGATCTTGGCTGGGTCTCTGGGTGCTGCATTTCACTGTTTATTGTGATTCTGCTTCAGAATTCCTTCTAACAGGACAGTTGACCATTGAGAGAGGCATATATACAAAGTGGGGAGACTTTCCCTAGCAGATATTATAAAACTGTAGTAACGGTCTTGGCTATTCTTGGCTCTTAGCTCTTCCACATGCATTTTACAATCAGCTTGTCAACCCCTGCTGAGAGTTTGATTGGAAGAGCATTGAACTTATAGATGCATTTGAATAAAACTGGCATCAATGGGGACACATTATTACCTTTTAGTCTGGTAATTGGTTTGAAAATGTAATAGAAATAAAGTTGTGCCGGACCAGTAATGTTTTATTATTCATTCCTTTTATTTTGGGGAAACAATCTCATTCATGGTAACAATAAAAATAATAGGTTGCATAATCAATTAAAACCATGAAGAAGGAAGAAAGAGAATTTTAGGTCATATCATTTGCAAATAAGACAGTTCACCAAAATTGCCAGTACACATTCAATATTTCATCTTATTTTATTTTATCTATTTTTATTCAAGTAACATTAGATTATAACATTATGTAACTTTCAGATGTACAGCGTAATATATTTCGAATTCTGTGTAGATTACATCATGTTCACCACCCAAAGACTGATTACAATCCATCACCACACACGTGAGCCTAATCACCCCTTTTGCCCTCCCCCCTCCTCCCTTCTCCTCTGGTAACCACCAATCCAATCTCTGTTGCTATGTGTTTGTTTGTCATGTTTTTATCCTCTACTTTTGAGTGAGATCATATGGTATTTGACTTTCTCCTTCTGACTTATTTCACTCAGCATGATACCCTCAAAGTCCACACATGTTGTCACAAATGGCCAGATTTCATCATTTCTCATGGTTGAGTAGGATTCCATTGTGTATATATACCACATCTTCTTATCCATTCGTCCTTTGATGGGCACCTAGCTTGCTTCCACGTCTTGGCTATTGTGAATAATGCTGCAATGAACATAGGGGTGCATGTATCTTTATGCATTTGTGTTTTCAAGTTCTTTGGATAAATACCCAGCAGTAGAATAGCTGGATCATATGTAGGTCTATTCTTAATTTTCTGAGGAAACTCCAAACTGCTTTCCATAGTGGCTGCACCAGTTTGCACTCCCACCAGCAGTGTATGAGGGTTCCCTTCTCTCCACACCCTCTCCAACACTTGTTGTTTCCTGTCTTGTTAATTATAGCCATTCTGACTGGAGTGAGGTGATATCTCATTGTAGTTTTGATTTGCATTTCCCTGATAGTTAGTGATCTTAAACATCTTTTCACATGCCTGTTGGCCATCTGTATATCTTCTTTGGAGAAATCTCTGTTCAGCTCTTTTGCCCATTTTTTAATTGGGTTGTTGGTTTTTTTGTTGTTGAGACGTATGAATTGTTTGTATATTTTGGATATTAACTGCTTACCTGATGTATGGTTTGCAAATATGTTCTCCCAACTGTTAGGTTGTCTTTTCGTCTTGTTGATGGTTTCATTTGCTGTGCAGAAGCTTTTTAGTTTGATGTAGTCCCATTTGTTTATTTTTTCTTTTGTTTCCCTTTCCTGGTCAGACATCATGTTGAAAATATGCTGCTGAGACCCGTGTCAAACAGCGTATGCCTATATTTTCTTCTAGAAGTTTCATGGTTTCAGGTCTTACATTCAAGTCTTTAATCCATTCTGAGTTGATTTTTGTGCATGGTGTAAGATAATGGTCTACTTTCATTCTTTTGTAATGTGGCTGTCCAGTTTTCCCAACACCATTTATTGAAGAGACTCTCCTTTCTCCATCGTATGCTCTTGGCTGCCTTGTTGAATATTAGTTGTCTATATATGTGTGGGTTTATTTCTGGGCTCTCAATTCTGTTCCATTGATCTGTGTGTCTGTTTTTGTGCCAGTTCCATGCTGTTTTGGTTACTATGGCTTTGTAGTATAATTTGAAATCGGGGAGTGTGATGCCTCCAGCTTTGTTCTTTTTCCTCAGGATTCCTTTGGCTATTTGGGGTCTTATGTTGTTCCACATAAATTTTAGGATTCTTTGTTCTATTTCTGTGAAAAATGTTGATGGAGCTTTGATAGGGATTGCGTTGAATCTGTAGATTGCTTTGGGACGTATGGACATTTTAACGATGTTAATTCTTCCAATCCAAGAGCATGGAATATCTTTCCATTTCTTTGTGTCTTCTTCAGTTTCTTTCAACAATGTTTTATAGTTTCTGTGTACAGATCTTTCACCTGTTTGGTTAAGTTTATTCCTAGGTATTTTATTCTTATTGTTGCAATTGTAAACGGGATTGTATTCTTAATTTCTCTTTCTGCTACTTCATTGTTAGTGTATAGAAACACAACTGATTTTTGTATGTTGATTTTGTATTCTGCAGCTTGATTGTATTCATTTATTGTTTCTAAAAGTTTTTTAGTGGATTTTTTAGGGTTTTCTATATATAAAATCGTGTCATCTGCAAGTAGTGACAGTTTCGCTTCCTTTTCCACAAATTCAATATTTTAAAAAGCAATTGAATTCCTATACATCAACAATGGAAATAATAGCTCTACTAAGAATGCTCCTATCATCTCTTCTATTTAGCAGTTTAAGAAAAGTCCCAACCAATGTAATATTAAAAACAAAAATGGTGGGGCTGGCCCAGTGGTGCAGCAGTTAAGTTTGCATGTTCCACTTCAGCGGCCCAAGGTTCTCTGGTTCAGATCCTGGGTGAGGACCTATGCACTGCTTATCAAGCCATGCTGTGGCAGGCATCCCACATATAACGTAGAGGAAGATGGGCACAGTTGTTAGCTCAGGGTCAGTCTTCCTCAGCAAAAAGAGGAGGATTGGCAGCAGATGTTAGCTCAGGGCTAATCTTCCTCAAAAAAAAAAAAGAAAGAAAGGAAGACAAACAAAAAAATGGGCATCCTTGTATTTTCTATGTAAGCAAAAGATTAGAGCTGAAAAGAAATTAATATTGGAAAAAACAAAATGTTCCTTAGTGTTTCACCATTTCATTTAAGCATAATTTTTTGCCATAGGTTTTTGGAAGATTCATTTTATCAGCTTAAGGCAATTCCCTAATATCCATAGTTGCTTAGAGTTTTCCATAACTACATTTATTAAATTTATAACATATTTGAGTTATTTTTTCTTTTAAAGTCTTAATGTAGTGTATTACTTGAATAAATTTTTCTCATATTAAATCTTCCTTACATTCCTAGGATAAACCTTACTTTGTCATGACCTGGTTATATGTATATGCTGCTGAGGTTACAGATCTAATATTAGAATCTTTATGTGAGTGATATTGGTCCGTAATTGCCTCTTTCAGTACCGTCCTTATACCTTTTTATTACAAGATATACTACTCTCATAGAATGGTTTGCACCACTTCCCTTATTTCTCCATTTGATGCAAATTGTTTCAGAGAGTAGACATCAGCTGGTCCTTCAAGTTAAGCCACCTCACCAGTTGAAACATCTTGGATGGGCATCTTTAGCAGAGGAAGAGAAGCATGGATGGTGGGAGTGGGAGGCTGGAACGTCTCAAATACTGATTTGATTTCCATAATGATCATATTTTTCCAGGTTTTCTATTTCTTATTAAGTCAATTGTGCTACTCTATTCTGTTCAATTCCATGTGCCTACAAACATAAACAATAGTCATGTCCTTTTGATGTTTACATGCAAGTAGGATGTTGCATCTTATATTATTTTGTGGGACACACAGTCCACATGCCATTGTGTGCAAAAACAACATCCCCAGCCATTGACTGAGTGGACAGAGGACATAGAGGCAATCAACCGCCCACGTGTGCGTTCATAATGTCCTAAACATCAGATTTCACTCAGTTCATGAGCGCAGCCCATAAAACCTCTAAAAGCGTGGCGTTCCTCCTCCCCGCCATGCTTGAAGACAGGCCTCGGTATGGAGAAAGGACAGACCTAGAAAGCGAATGGTGCTTGTCAGAGAATGAACCTTGACCGAGTAGCAGAGGACGGTCACTGAGTCGCCATTGTTAAGCTTCCATGTCTTTAGGTATTTCTCAGGGCCCCAGGCATTCATTTTCCATAGCCCTGGTGCCTACCTTATCTGGGCTCAACCCATTGGCCGTGCTGTGGCATGCCTAGTCTAGGATAGGCTCACTTTTAGGGCGCCTAGGCTCCCAGAAAAGCCCAGTATACACAGAGTTGTCTGATTGCAACACCGAGTCCATGCTAGTAATAATGATCTGATCACAAAACTCAAGTCGTAGTGGTTTGAATTCAGCAATGACTTATGTATCCTTGTGTGAAGGACACTGCAGGTTGGGCAGCATTCCCGTTACCCTTACCTTGGGGGCCATCTGTTTCAAATGCAAGAGTACAAAATAGAGAAGAGAGGGATGGAGGGGAAGAGAGGGCTGGCTCTTAATCGGCTCAGCTAGGAGGTGACATATGCCATGTCCCCAGCGGTCCATTGGCTGGAATTAGTTCAACAGCTTCAACTAACTGCAAAAAAGATTAGGAAATGTGGGGGAGCACATGGAATATTTGGTAAGCAGCAACTTGCCACAAAACTGTGTGACTTTGAGCGAGTAACTCACCCTCTCTGTGCCTCAATGCATATAGCATTCGCTCTGGTTTTGCAGCCAAAACTAACATATTTTATATCTTGCAGGATTATTATGAGAATTCAAGCACCCAGCGTGGTGTCTCAGATACTAAGTGTTTAATTCAATAAGTATTTATTTACTAATCTATTAAACATCTTTTCTGGGGCAGACATACTCGATCTTGATATAGCAGTGAATGTAATAGCAAGATCCTTGCCCTCACATTGCCTGGAACTTTCTACTCAAGTGTAGTCCTTGGATCAGCAGCATTGATATCACCTGATGTCTTGTAAGAACTGTAGCATCTCTGGTCCCACCTCTGGTCTCCTGAATCAGAATCTGCAAGTCGCTGAGTGACGTGCATACATATGACAGTTTGAGAAGCAATGGCCTAAACACTGCTCCTTCGTTTCTCCCTTCATCTGGCTAATTCTTTGTTTTCTTTCTCAAGAACACCTGCTCTGGTTTGCCATCGACCCCACCCCCATTCGAGGTTAGGGATCAGATGTTGCCATGGCATTGCCATTGCTCTTAGAAAATGAAGGGGAAAAATGTGCTCATGGGCCGGTGGGGGGAGGGCAGACTTTCCGTTATCAGAGAAAGCAGCGTGTGCAGAGCCATAGGCCACAATTAATGGTAATATGAACCCGGGTGCAGGGTAGGGAGGGGCAGGCAGAAAGGAAGACAATGAGGAATCGAGAAGAGTGTCCTCAGGCTGGACAAGAGGGGCCTGAGTCACAGAAAGAAATCCAGGCTTGAAAAGAAGTGAGCCAAGATGCTGTGTGGTCCAATCGCTTAAGAGCTTGCTCGGGACTCGCCTCCTGAAAGCTGAACGCCTGCTTGTGGTGGCTGTCATTTCATGGTCAGTTTACAAGATAAACTGCCCTGGGCCTGAGGGCGGGACTCCTCAGGGCCTCGTGCGTAGTCAGCTTGTGATTTAAACTCTAAAGTTTGAGAAACACTGGTTTGCTGTGCATCCAAATCACAAAGGAGCTCATGGAAATACAGATTCCGATTCCGTAGGTCTGAGGATGCCGATGCTGCCGTTCCAGGGACCACGCTTTGAAATCTTCAAGTTCTCTTTTATGGAAACAGAGCTAGGAACAGCTGTCGGATAAAGCCCTTTAGAGCCTTGCGATTGAAACATTCCTACTTATTTCCATGAACTGACTCAAAAAGCAATTGTATGCTTCACTTTTCAGTTGACCCTTTTGTGCACAATACATCCAACCATGAATTCCTTGATCTTGTCTCGAAGACTAAAGGACAAATAGTACGTCAGATTGTGGAGTAGCCGGCTCTCTGGCATGTCAGCCACTCAGACAAGGCTGATCCTGAGATATGTGACCTCACTCCTCCAAATCCTCCCCTCCAAGGTCATCCCTGAGGGTTTGGGTCCTGGACGCTCCTAATAGGGTATTTTGAACCAAGGACGTGCATCACCTAGGGGTTTTGAATAGCAATTTATAATGAGCTCCTAGAACCAGATGTCGTGTGGTGGACCTCTGGAGATCCCTAAGCTGGTCTCATGGTTTTAAAAATCACTAGGGAATCCGGGCAGGTGCTTCAGGACCAAGCAGGTGGCACTCGAGTCCTTACCCCACTTCCCACACTCTAGCCAGAGCCCGTCCTCCTTGTTGTCATTGTTGCTGTTCTTAATTCATCTCCACACTTTCTCCAGAAACGAAAGCAATCCAACCCTTTGGAAAACTAAATGAATCTTTCCCCTTTGTTTAGACATCATAAACCTGGCAAGTCACTTCATTTCTTCTAGCCTGAATGTTATACAAATCCCTGTCTTTTAAAAGGGTTGTATATCGTATGTAGAGGGAAAAGAGAGTTCTTCTTTCCAGGCTTTATTCATTTTGGTAGAAATTTCACTAAGAAATCCATAAAAGGAAATTGTGATTTAGAGCTCAGAGGTTTCGCAAATAAAATGAAAGATCATTGTTGGCAGTTATATTTGCCAGTAATTCACACAAGTGTTCTCTAACCCTGGAAGTTCTCTGTGTGTTCAAATATAGTTAGAACTGAGATTGGAAGGAAAGCTAAAAATAATAAAAAGCTTAGCCATAATAAATATTTTAATAGAACATTTATTTTAAGAGCAAAGTACATTTTTAACCTGTAGAATGTGGGGGTTGAGGGGCCAGCCTGCGGCATAGTGGTGGGCTTCCCACTCTGCTTGGTGGCCTGGGGTTTGCCGGTTCGGGTCCTGGGCGTTGACCTGCACGCCACTCCTCAGGCCATGCTGTGGCGGCATCCCACAGAGCAGAACTAGAAGGACTTAAAACCAGGATATATAAGTACGTTCTGGGGCTTTGGGGAGAAAAATAAAGTGTGTGGTTGGACTAGATCATAATAACAGTGCTATTTCTTATTATTACCATCATCAGGTAGAGCTAGAAGGGACCTTCTTTCAGCACATCTCAACCACATTCTCAAAGGAGCTTCCCTCTGTGTCACCCAGATTAGGCAGACACGCTCCGGTTTGTTTTCACTGCACAGCTGGACAGCTGCTGGCTTCACAGCCAGGAGCGCACAGGACACACCCCTCTGCAGGGAGGCAGGTACCAATGACCAGAGAACTCAAGAGGCGCTGACCCCTCTCCCAGGTGCTTTATTCCTTCTCCCAAACTCACTAATTGCACAAGTCATTCCTTTCCCGGGGGCAGGCGGGCATGGGGTGGGCACAGGGAAGAGCATGCCCCAGCGCTGTTCTAGTGGGAGACACTCCATGGCAATGTGAGGGTCCCACTGTGCTGGACACGTTTTGTTTGCCCCTTCCCCACCCTGCTTTGTGCCCAGAGAGGCAGAACTCTATGGCCTGAAGTAACTGGGCTCCCTTCCCCTCTGGCTTCCTTGGGGTTGCAGGACGAAGGGGTTGGGGCATATATTCCTGCTGCTCGCCATTGCCAAGGCCCCTTTAGAAATGCCTGTTTCTCCACCGGAGGCCACAGCCAGGGCAGAACTAGTTGTGTGGGGTAGAAGTTTATACAGAGTTTGGACTCTCCTTAAGAAATACAAAATTAGGTATAAAATGAATCTCTGTTTAGAATGAAAAGAGAGATCACAACTTTCAAAATTAAAAATATCTTACAAATCACACAAATTTCACAAAATCAATACACACCTAAATAAAACCTTTTCTGTATATTTTATCTACCTTCTCTTTATTATCATGAAAAGTTTCATCAACTTTGCAATATTTTCAATAGATAAAACAGAAGAATAATTCAGCTTTTTTTTAGCTGCTTGAACACTGTCATCACTGCTTTATTAACATGCCAAACTTTTTTTTATGGGAATATAGCAAAATATAATTTTTTTCTGATCAGAGAATATTTCTGTTTTGACGAGGGGGTCAATGCTAACTAAACTCTCTGCTTACGACTTTACACATCTGTTGGCTGGAAGAATTTTGCCCAGACTAGCTTCTGGCTTTGTACATTTCAAATTCCTTCTTTCTCCTTCACTACCCACATAATTCTGGTGGCTGGGTCACACGACACATTTGTATGGCAATATGGTCATCTTGCGACTTCGATTCACAATATTTGGGCAAGTCGTCACAGATGGTGCCCGGACTTCTCCTGGAGGCCATTCCCACATGGCAATGCTGACAGTAACTGTCCATGGAAGTGACTGGGTTTGGGGAGATACACTTATGCAATTCACAAATGAAACCTATCCCCAACGCAACAGCTCCTTAGCTGCATTCAAAATACTCCAAAACCACCCAACAGGAGGGAAACGGGGTGAAGGCAAAGTCCGAGGAGGAAGAGACAGATCTTATCCAATTGTGGGTCAAAAATCTCACTTTTTGAGAAGTTTACAAAAACATGTGACCACGTGAACACATTGCTAGATACACTCTCAAGGGCCTCGGAAGGGCCTCAGGGAAGTGAGTGCTCCTAACGCGTCCGTTGGTTAGAGGCCCTCCTACGGCTGCACTTCTCTGAGCTCTGGGGTCACCTCCTGCGCTTGTCCTCTAGTCAAGTCTCCTTGCGCGCACTTAAACATGCCGTCCACTTCCGGCCGGGATCCACTCTGAGGCACACCCCAGACCCGCCCAACAATGATAGTGACAGAGGAACATGGATCAGGTCTCTAATGTTCCAGTCACTGCCCTGAGAACTTGACCAGTGTTGACTCATTGATCCTCATACCAACCCAAGAAAGTACTGCAAATCCTGTCACGACTTGAGCCTCGCCAGCCACTTAGTAGTTTTGTGACTTTGAGGCATAGGCTGTTCAGACATGACTGGCTCCCTTGCAGGTAAAATCAGGATGACTCTTATCTAACTGCGAGTGTGGAGAGCACGATTAACTCGGGTGAGTGTGCAAAGCACGGATCATAGTGACTCAAGGTAGGTAAGGAAATAGACCCAGAAAGGAACTGAGGAACAGCAACCAAAGTGTGGGAGGGAAACCAGGAGAGAGATGATGTCATGGACAAAGGGAGAAGAATGAGTGTGGGCGCTGTGAGAAATAGCTCCAAGGGAGCAAGTGTCTCTAAATCCAATGAACAGATTTCAATATTCACTCACTCGCTAATCAATTCAAGCCTACTTATTCAGTGCCTGCAGTGTCCCAAGGTCCCAAGCGTTGCTGAACACCGTGAAGGAGAGAGGAAAAGTCCATGCCCTCAGGGAGCTTGCATCCTGCTGGTGGAGATAGGCAATAAATGCTTTTATTAGCTTATTAATTTGTCTTTCCCATAGCAGATCTCCGCCTGAAGTTAGAACAAACAACGTTTGCAGAGTGACCAGGGAGGAGACGGGGAATGATTTTAAGTATGTTGTTCAGGGAGGGCCTCTTGGAAGAGGTGACATTTAAGCAGAGATCTGTAGAAAAAAGCAAGTGAATGAGGTACACAAATACCCAGAGGGATGCCATTCCCAATATGGGAAGCAGAAAGGACGGGACTCTGAGGTTGGTTCTCCCCACGATGAACAAATTTCCCGGGCACGTGGCAAAACTCTAGAAGTCGCTGTTTCACTAGCTATAAAAGGGGGATAGTAGATGTATCACAAAGATTATGGCTTGTGAACTGAGTGACCTGAGCAAGTGGCTCAGCTGGGCTGTGAAGGATGACCCCTTGTCTCCTTTCTGGTACACCAGCCCCTCTCCCCAAGAGTCCCAGGTCTTCGTCCTCCCCCACCTCCTCTGGTTCCAGGGAGGATCCAGAAACGTGCCTTCTGGGGTTTCCTTTTTGACAAAAAGAAAAATTTCACCACGAGGACAAACCCTGCTGCGGACACTAGTGCTGTAACGCCGTACTCCGTGGAGTTCTCTTTAATTAACGTGGTTCAGGGGAGCTAACGACGGATCCAGGTCCTGCAGCTAAGCATTCCCCCTTACACAGCTTCATCTGCAACCTCTGTGCTGCGTTAATTGAGTGAGTCACTATCATTACATGGGTTGTTAGTGAGGCTGCTTTTGTGCCCACAGGGAACCAAGTTGGAGGCAATTATGTTCTCCTTTTAGTTTACCCATCGCTATGGGTTTCCTCCCCCTTCTCACATCAGTTATGTGACTTTCACAAGTCCTTCCTCACGCTCCCTCTCCAGTATCCCATCTGTAGTGGGGAGGGGCTGGATCAATTGGTCTCCAAGATCCTTGATACAGTTTAATTTCTCTTTTACTTGATGTTTACACTTCATAATTTCATTAGCTTTTATTTTCCAAATGTGCTTCCATTATGTGATTTGGGGACCACTTCTCAAT
Organism: Equus asinus; assembly: GCF_041296235.1. NCBI lineage: Eukaryota > Metazoa > Chordata > Mammalia > Perissodactyla > Equidae > Equus > Equus asinus. The sequence goes on from NC_091792.1 coordinate 154,440,974, forward strand.
TCTCTTGGTATCATGTTTTTGTTCATGTTTAAATTTACAGTGAAAAGGGAATTTGGAAGCACCCAAGTCGTTTGTAATTATTATTCTCAAAGCATTAAGGGCGATGGTAAATAAAACCACTCTGCATTTATCCCTCTCACAGCTCATTAGGCATTTCCAACTCATTAAATTAAAATGTGTTGCTACTCTTTCCCTTTTCCTCATTATCCAGGCCTAGACCCATCCTGTGAATCTACGGCCACACAAGGACTGATACTGAGCCCTGGTCTGGTCCCGTAGCACCTGGTCCAGGCACACTGGTGAGTGGCAGAGGCTCTGCAAAAGGGACAGTGACAGCTGCAAATCTGTGACAGAAGGGAGTTGGTGATTCACTTATTCTTTCAACAGACAGTATTTATCCATTCTTTCCCCAAAGGGGACTCCTTTGCCTTCGTTTATTTTTTATGGATGGTTAGAGTCCTTAGGAGCAGACACTGATGTGCACACCTGTGCAAGGTCCAGAGAAAGCCATCTGAGAGAGGATCGCCCACGTGTAGGTCAGATACTGGAGAGGGGGCCCCCACAGGGCGCCGAGAGAGAGACCCACGCTCTCCTCCCCTCCGGCTGAGTGGAGGGATGCAGAAACAGTTTTCACCAGGAATGAGAAGGAAGTGCTGAGAGGATGTGAGGACTGAAATGAATTCTAACAAAGGGCAGAATTTGGGGAGAATATTCTAGATAGAAGGAACAGTATGAAAAATGCCCAGTGGTAGAAAAGTGATTAAATGTTTGGAAAACAGACAGTATTCTACTTGGCTGTTATGGGGTGGGTTTATTCTTTCAGCAAAGATTTCCTGTGGATCAACATTATTTTAAAGTGTATGCATTTATTTCCAGATCTTAATGTCAGATCATTTGAGACAAGAATCCCTGATGCAATGAGGACGTTGATAGTCAAGTATGTTTCAGACTAACTGCTTTCTCAACTGCCAGGAAGGAATTAAAACCATCCCTAGGGGCAGCCGGCTCTCAACGTAGCTTTCATTACAACGTGGTTGGAGATACGCTAACATTAGATATATCAGCCTCCTTCCTTCATCTCTAGCCCGCAAAATACTTTTCCTCACTCGTTCTTCTCCATGAATACAGGACCCGTGGATTAAGGGAGAATTAGCTCAAAAACAAAACCAAATAGTTAAGCTCTTGGAGAAAGTTGTTCAGTCGTGGGATTCAGTTAGGGTGGTCCAAGCATCACTCCTCGGGTGCCCCTATGAGCCGCGAACTCCAGAACACATATGAGCATGAGGAGAAAGAGTTCCAGGAAGTGGGCTGGGTACACGAATGCCGTTCGTTTAACTTCATTCTCCTCTGGGTAAGAGCTCACAAGCCAACCTGGGAACTGGGTTTCCGGCGTCTCCTGTGCTGGCTTTGTTCTTCACAGTTTGCCTTCAGCAAACGATGGAGGGATCAAGAATCCTCCTCCACAAGAATCCGAATATCCTGTGAGTCTCTCTGAAAGCCGTCTTTGCATTTACCCCAGTCCCTTTCTTCTCATGAATCTCAGGGAAGTCCCTCTGTATGCTGGACAGGGGGATGACTGGGGATACAGATGGCTCCACATAAAAAGGGCTACGGCGAGACCAGGGGGCTTGAATTGCTGTGTGTGGAGAGTGGAAGAGAGGAGGGCTTGAGGAGAAGACGGCTGACATTGAGAGAGAATTTGAGAGGAAAGCATAGAAAGACTTAAAGGGAGTCTGTGTGAAGTTTGTCACATCACTTAGGTTGTAAACCTCTTCCCTCCTAACCACAAACATGTCCAGCAAATTATCAGTTCTTACGCATGCAGTCTGGAGTTGAGGCAGCCCCTGTGAGGCGCTGAAGTACTGAGTCTTGCTTTAAAGAAATAGTAGGGCCCCAAGAGACTGCTCATAAGGACAAAGAATTATTTTTTAGTCTCTCAGCATGGACTAAATTACTAGCTGCTCTCGGTTGGGGTAAAGCGTCATCCTGGATCCTGAACCAAAGAGGGCTCAAACCCAGGTACAAGAAGCGTTGGTTAGGTTGCTTGTGGTTCTGGAAAGGCATGAATTCAGATCAAACGACCTTATTCACGACTGGCGCCTGGAGTGAACAACACCGAAGACTTCTGTCTCCAACCTCTTCCTCACTCTCCCAGGTCAGGACCTTGGGTCTCTCATCTGGGCGACCGCAAGCAGCAACCACCCACCTGGTTCCTCTCCTGCAGGCCTGTATATTCTCCCAAACCCACCAGTACTACCTTCAGAACGCAACAAGAGCGCCCCTTCCCTCAGTCCTGCCCCTTGAGAGCCTCAAATATCATAAACACACAATTCATTTAAATGAATTTCTCTCAAGAACACCTGGGAACCTCAGCTGGGATCAGAGCTGGCAGAGCGCAGCCCGTAACTAAACAACCATCCTCACGACCAACACCAGCCAGGCCCAGGAAAGCACTTCTCGTCTCCTGCTTGGTGTTCTAAGAACAAAACATGACTGTGGGCTGTCTGCTTCAGAGGCTCCTTAAGAGGGTGTGGACAATTTGAGCTGTGGACGTGCTTAGATACGAGAAAATACCTTGTCAAATCCTTCTGCTCAGAAAGCACGGATGCAATAAATTCTCTCATGACAAACAACCAGTTCCTAGTATTGTAGAACATCCATTTTATTGCTTTTCATTATGCTTGTGGTCCCAGAGGTAGTCACAAATTACCGTGGTATTTATAGTTACACATGGTGTCTGAGAAACGCTTCTCAACATGATACAATTCATTTTGCTCCTATATTTTTGTATATGTGGGTCTAGATGTAATGTGTATGAAGCATGGTACCAATTCTGTGCTTTGGAGACTGAATGGATGTTGGCTGTTAGATTTTCAGTTAGTTTTAGTTTTTATACAAAAAGTTAATGTCATTCAATTATATTTTTAAATTAAATATATATCTGCATTTAAATAACTTAGTTAAAAGTTTATATTCATATTTTTATTTGCCATTTAATTTTTATATAAAATATTAATATTTTTTAACTTTGAAAAATGTGTGAAAAATTATTTTTTAGGTTTTTAAAAATATGTTTAGGTCATTTCTGTCAATAGAATACAAACTATGTAAAAGCCATAATTATAAAAATGTAACTAGTGATTTAGCTGCATTGAAGGCAAAATAGATAGTATGGCATGTTACTTAATCATTTATAAGTCATGTATATGTTTATTTTATTACACATCTGAACATTGCCAGCCCGTCAGCAGACACAGAGACATGCATAATTAAATGTGGTTATCTTTGATATTTTGCTGGCATTCAGTCATATAAAGTGATAACTTTTCACATGTTTTTTATTCTCTTGTCATGAGAATCTACTTGTCAAAGTTCAGGGGTAGAACACATGAATCAAGCTAGCAAATTATTAAGTAAAAGATTTTTTATATTCTTGCACACATGTATCTGAGCCTCCAATTGCCTTTTTTTTTGCTGAGGAAGACTGGCCCTGAGCTAACATCTGTGCCCATCTTCCTCTGTTTTTTAATATGTGGGATGCCTGCCACAGCATGGCTTGATAAGCAGTCTGTATGTGCACGTCCAGGGTCCAGACCAGCAAACCCCAGGCTGCCACAGCAGAGCACACGAACTTAATTGCTACGTTACGGGTCCGGCCCCTCCAGTTGGCTTCTGTACAGGGACTTGAAAGAAGCTGGGGCAGGTCTGTCACCCTCCATGTGACCTGGAGCCTCCTTGGCCTGCGGTGGACACGTAACCTACATCTAGTTCACTCAGTGGTCAAGTTCTTCGCCTAAAGATAAGTTTGCTTGAACCGTAATCCCCTTTGAGTGCTTTTGCTTCTATTTGACTTACTGCTCTTTCATAGTTGGCAGCACAAAATGAAAATAATCAGGCATTTAAAAAATTAAACGTAAATGCATTTCAGATATTTCATACGACGATTACGTGTGTGGTGTGTTTGTGCATGTGTCAGTTTCTTAGGGCTGCTGTAACAAAGTACCGCAAACGGAGCATCCTAGAACAGCAGAAATACATTCTCTCACGGTGCTGGGAACTAACAATCCCAAATCAGGAAGTTGGCAGGGCCCCACTCTGCAAAGGCCCTAGGGAAGAATCCCACCTGCCTTTCTACTTCTCGTGGTTGCCAGCAATCTTCAGTGTCACCTGGCTTGTAGCTTCACGACTTCCATCTCTGTCTCAGTCTTCACATGGCCTTCTGCCCTGTGTCTTTGTGTCCAAATTTCCCTCTTCTCTTAGGGACACCAGTGATACCGGATTTAGGGCCCACCCTAATCCAGCATGGCCTCGTCTTAACTTAATTATATCTACAGAGACCCTATTAATGATAAAGTCTGGTTCATAGGTTCCCGGGCTTAGGACTTGAACAAAGCTTTTGGGGAACACAATTCAACCCGCAACACACATGTTGCGCACAGGGTGTAGTTTCTCTGGTATCTATTTTTGAAACTTTTAGTTATAATCTGGCCTTTAAAACAAACAGTTTTCGATGAGCTGAGAAAAATGAAAGGTAAATCATTGGAGGTCATTTATCCTTCAATAGGAAGTCTCAGTATTATTAAGGTTTCTTCATATAGGTCCTGTACATTTCTTAGGCTTATTCCTATGTGTTTAATGTTTTATCCTGGTACTCGAAATGTGATCTTTTCTTCCACTATATTTTAACTATTTCTTATTTGCATATCTTTTTTTTGAACTCTACTAATTTCTGTAAAGTCGCAACTAGTCACATTTCTAAGGTCAGTATTGGTAGATGACGTGGCTGATCCCAAGAAAATCCATGGACAATTAGTATAAAGATTTAGAAATAATTATGGCAAATAATTTTACCAAGTTCTTTCTTGTTTGTATTCTTATTTTCTTCTCCCTGTTTAATCCTTTTCCTGGTACATTCAGAACAATATTAAACAGTACTAGCGACAGTATCAGTTTACTTTCAATGTTTCACTCTCAACCAGGCTGGTGGCTTTGGCCTGAGAAATACCCTGAATAGGAACAAACTGATGGTTACTGTATGCTGTAATCTCCTATACTTCCTTATGACTATGGGTCTACAGGTGAGTATACTGTGCTATACCATTGATACGGGTTTTTCCTCCTGTATTGCACTCTCAATTATTGAACCTTTATAATGAACTTTAATCTACTAGCTAATAATTACTTTCCAGGAATGGTTGCTGAATAATTTTCAAATGGCTTTTCCACATTAGGAGGATCAGATGCTTTTTTTGCCTTGGGACTATTAACGAAGTGAATCATTGAATCTTGCATCCCGTTTAATCAATCCATTATCGATCCCACTATTACACCTAACAAAATACAGTCTATATGTGTGGTCACAGTGGGCCTTCTAATATTTCACATTGTTTTAAAGACCTGCCACCCAAAGCATTTTTCCTTAAAATTAATAGCAAACATGTCATTTCATCCCTACAGAGTTCAGTAGGCATCTCTTTAAAAACTGGACATTTTCTTACATAAATAAGAATATTATTATTACCTAACAAAATTATAAATAACTCCTTGGTATTTATATAAATAACTAGTCTACATTCAAATATCCTCAAATAGTCTCAAAACATATTGTTCAAATTAAGATCTAAACAAAGTCCTTACATGACATTTAGTTGTTATTTCCTTGGCTACCTGACTGGTCCCCACCTTTGGCTCTGAATACGATTCTGAACAGCATGAGCAGGAACGAACTCGGGGCAGCTGGTCCAGGGCTAACTTCACATGACTTACACGGAGCCTGCAGGAATGCTGTCGGCCCCACATGAATTATAGTTGTCTTTTAAGATTAAAGAAAAGGCCTGCAGATTTGGCTAAGAAACAGTAAAACAGGGAAATCCATCAATGTCTAGTTGGCCACATGGGAAAGATTTGCCGATTTGGAAGGGAGCCTTAACCAGAGCTCCCCTCCTCTCCCATAATCTGCCTCAGCCGCACTTTGCCAAGGCAATGGCTGCACGTGCCTGGGACACGTTAACGTCAGCCATAGAGCATCACAGAGTTCCTGCTTACTAAGTCCTAATCAAATAAAGACTGATCAAATAAAAACAGCTGTTCGCTTGGGAGCACTAGAGAAATAAACTCTCCATCCCACCAACTGCTATTGTAGTAAAACTCTGAGTTCTCACGCCCTAGCTAAACCAAAGCCTTGACCTTGCTCCTTAACTTTATTCCCAGCCACCAGAATTTGCATCTCAAAGTCCCTGGCCATTGGATCAAGATATTAGTATTAATTGGCCTTTCTAAAACCCTTTTATCCACTCCAAAATTTGGAGTCAACCGAGAGACGACACATAAATCAGACAGCGTTAAATATGTTAACTTCATTGCTGACACAACTAGAATGGAGAATGTAGTTCATGTGTGTGGTCATGATGGGCCTCCTGATGTTTAACACTGGCATAGAGACCTGATGCCCAGTCACTGACCCTATTGGATGAAGACAGTCTTCTCTTGCAGGACCAGTCTGCCCCTGTAAGTGCCCCACAAGAGGAAGCAGGAGAGAGCTGCATCCTGTGGGCAAGGTGAATCCAGACGAGAATGAGCATCAGGGTGGTCAGCCAAGCCTAAACACGACAGGACTGCCTCTCTCCCTCCTCCAGGCAAGAGTGAAGGCCGTGGGAAGAGAGCTGGAGGTGTTGCTCCTCTGCTTCTTGGGGTAGAGCGGAAAGTCCCTTCCACATGTGAAAATGTGAGGAATGAAAGTAAGGATGACCGGACATCCTTTGTAGGGGAAACACTTAAAATCCGAAAGGGGAACTATCAGGAACATTGTAGGACCAGTCCTTCCAGTTACTAGGTGTGCAAAAAGCATGAGGTGCTCCTGGGTGCCAGCGCTCTGCTAGGCGTTATGTATACTGTCTATAACTTTCTCCGCCCTGCAGCCCTTATGGGAAATAGATACTAACACTGACTAGCTGGGTGACCCTGGGAAGGTTATTTAACCTGCCTGAGTCCTGGTTTCTTCATCTATAAAAGAGATAGACAGACATTCAAACTGATTTCCAAACCCACTGCTTTTGTCATTACAAAACCAAGCTCCTTTCAGAACTCCAATTCATGAAAGAAACTACACTCACAAGCCTCTTTCCCTGGGCATTCTAGTGCCAGCTCAGTAACTCCTAGACGTTGTAGTAATTACCATCCATTACACTGTGTGGACCATCCATTCATGGAGGGTTGGGGGGTGGGGGGCAGAGAGGTTGGCAGGAACCAGTCGTTAACATTCCCCTAGACTTGCTTTTCTGCAGAAAGCTTTAGAATTTTTGGCTGGGCCTGGTAAACGTGCTGTAATAAAAGGAGATGTTGATTCAATTTTCACAATCCATCATTCCAAGGCCATTGAACAACAAGAAAAAAGCTGCTTTTGTTGGAAGGAAAAGAGAATGTCAAGTTATTTCTATTCATTCGTATTCACAAGCCCTGTCTCTCCCAATATGTCACCCGTCGAGCCTAACAGGATAGAAGCAGACAAGCATAATAGCTCTAAATTATGTGTATTGGGAAAACAAACGGAAAAAGCAAGTGAAAGGATCCAAGGAAATTAATACGGTTGTTGCTCAGTTTTCATGCTGTCTGTCAGAGGCTGAGCTGGAAGATAAGTAACATTTCTATTCAACTCAGTCCAAAAATTGTTAGGAACTGGAGAGGCCAAGATGAAGACACCATGTCAGGCCTCAAGGAGCTCAGATGAGAAGGTGAGTCTGATGATATAGCACAGTAAGAGCAACGATAGACATGGTCCCAGGTAACTCAGAAGCAGCCTTGCCCGGACCCCCCAGCCCAGGGGTCTTGGAGAGCCTTCTGAAAGAGATGTTATCTGAGCTGAACCAAAGATTGAGCAGGAGTGAGCCAAGCAAAGGGAGTAATGGGACAAACTCAGCACTGAGAAAATTCTAGACAGAGGAAATAATGTCTAACACCTGCCAAATCTTATTGCCTTCCAGTGCCATCTACCTGCTTTTCACAAAATCTCTTTGAACTCTGTGATCTTGTGATTTATAATAAATATGTATTTGGTCTTCATCCTGTCTCCCGCACAGAGCTCCTAAAATACTTGGAATGTCCTAAGGGATGAGAGCAATCAAGGTTTTTGTTGTTTTGTTATGTTCTTAAGGTGACTTTGGACCTCACCTAAAGATGAGGGCTAGTTGCCAGTGGAATTAATCATGTGATTAGATGGTTAGAACTTTCAGTCCCACCCTTGACCTCTGGGGAAGGGAGAGCAGTTGGAGATTGAGTTCAACTGCCAATCAATCATGCCTAGGTAATGAAATCTCCATAAAAACCCAAAAGGATGGGGTTCAGAAAGCTTCCGAGTTGGTAAACACACGGAGATTTGGGGAGAGTGGTTCACCTGGAGAAAGCATGAAAGCTCCACGTCCTTTCCTCAAGTCTTGCCCTAAACATCTCCTCCATCTGCCTATTCCTGAGTTATATCTTTTTATAATAAACCAATAGTCTAGTAAGTAAAATGTTTCTCTGAGTTCTGTGAGCCACTCTAGCAAATTAATTGAACCCGAAGAAGGAGTCATTGGAACCTCAAATCTATAGCTGGTCAGTCAGAAGCATGATTGACAACCTGGGCTTGCAACTGGTATCTGAGGTGGGACTTGTCTTGTAGGACTGAGCCCGTAACCTGTGGAATCTGATGCTTTCTCCAGGTAGATCGTGTCAGAATCGAGACACCCAGCTGGAGTCCGGAGACATTGTTGGTGTGGAAACAACCCCCCTCCCACCACACACACATGTTGGAATTGGGTCCAGAACCTTTAAATTCTTATGGCAACGTGCTCATGAAACAGCTAATATTAGCATCCTTATTTTTCAAATGAGACAACTGAGGTTAGAGAATATAAGTATCTTGCCCAAGTAGTAGTCAATACACACGATACAAGGATTCAAACTCAGGTCAGTATCATTCCAGAGCCTAATTTTTAATGGAGACAAACTATACTGCCTTTGCAACATGATGAGCAAAGGCAAAGAGGTGGGTTACAGCATACTGTCCACGGGTAACTACAAAGAGTACTGTTTCTGGATGGTAACATGGGACACAGAGAACAGTTAAACATTACATGGACAATTTTATGTACCATGAGAAGTGGATGTTATCCTGGGGTAAATGATCTCAAAGGGTTTTAAGCAGAGAAATGCCGCAGTAAGATGTGATTTACATAAATACATTCTATTTGGTCCCACCACAGTAATGTGAAAAAAACAGAGAAAAAGACTAGTTAGGAAACTCTAATGGTAATCCAGAGAGAACGTGGTGGGTCTCTAAAGTAGGTGGTGGAGTGGAGATGGAGAAAAGTGGGATGACTGGAGAAATAGTGGAGAGGTAAGCACAACAGGACTAGTTGATCTAATGGCCATAATGATGATGAAGCAGGAGTAGTCAAGATGATTCCAGGTCTCGGGTTGGAATGACTGGGTGGATGTTGGTGTCTCCAACTGAAACAAGAACACAGGGAGAAGAACTGTTTGGGAGGAGGAGCCAACATGTTGGGTCTCTATGGCTTGAGACTATGAGTCTAGTCTAATGCAATGGAATCCTAATTACATAAGCTATTTCCCATTTTTACGTAAGCTAGTTTGAATTGGTTTTGAAATGTCTCATGGTTATACCTGCTACAGCTGGATTCAGGGATTCAACCAAAGTTACAAGTAATCTTTCTTTTGGTCTCTCAGATCAAATTTCCTCTGTCAGCTCACTCTTGGGCTCATTCTTTATGGTGGTGATAATGTTGACAACTCCAGGCTGTAATGTCCACTTATCATCATAGCTGAAGGTGCCCCTTGTTTTTTAACAACCATGTCAGCTCCTGGAAAGGAACTCTAAACAGCTCTCACTGGGGTCACATGTCTGCTCCTGGAAAATCACTGAGTGGAGGGGAGGAGAAACTTTGAACAGTGATTGGTGCATTACATGTCCTTTCCTCTGGTGGGAGGAAGTAGGGTCAGGGAAATCTCTCAAAGGAAAAGGAGTCCCATTACGAAAAGAGGAGCTTTGTCTCATGGACAGGCCGAAGCAACAGAAATCCATGCCATGGGAAAATATCCATGCCGGGGTTGGTTATGGGACTGTGGAATACGGAGGGAGAGGTCAAGGTTGGGGTAGACGTGGAGGTCATCAGCAACACATGTAGTTAAAACCCAAGGAAAGCATAGGTATTAAGACAACTATTAGGTAAAGGATGAAAGAAGCCAGGGCACATCACCCCTTAGGATAGGAAGGGGAGGAGGAGCGCAAACTAGAGAGAACACAGAGGAGGGGGATTACGTGCTGAGGAATGGATGAGCATCGTCTCACTGAGTTTAATTCTCACTACAGTGCTATGAGGAAGGTAGAAGGATTTTTTCCACTTTAGGAGAGGAAGAATTTAAATCTTATCTATTTGTCTTGCCCATGGCCCAACACAAGCCTGACAAGTTGTGGAGCTGGAACTGGAAGCTTCAGTTATGAGGCTCCAAACTCTGTTCTACTAGAAGGCGTCCTGAGAGTCCCCACTGAGGACCAGACATGTACACTGTTCCAGATGTTTTCTCCTCCCATCTGGGAGGATTAAACTTTTAAACACATGCTTTCTTCTTGGCGGTAAATAATGCCTTTGCTCCACAAACAAAAAAACAAATTAAAAACAGTTTTGACCACTCTTGCTTCAGAAGTCATACTTACACAAACATTCACAATCTGTCCTTGATTAAGTGGGTCTGTTACAGACTCCAGGAAACCTAGAAATGTAGAATATGTGAGCTAAGAAGATCATTAGAGGGGCTCGCCCAGTGGCCATGTGGTTGTCGGCGTCTCCACTTTAGTGGCCCAGGGTGTCGCCGGTTCAGATCTTGGGCGTGGACACGGCACCGCTCATCAAGCCCAGTGAGGCAGCATCCCACACAGCACAACCAGAGGCACTCACAACTAGAATATACAGCTATGTACTGGGGGGCTTTGGGGAGAAGACGAAGAAGAAAAAAAAGAAAAGATTGGCAACAGATGTTAGCTCAGGTGCCAATCTGGAAAAAAAATTTTTTTAAAAAAAGATCATTAGAAATTACCCTGCAAGGGAACCAGTGATGGATTCCAGTGGGATCTAGAAACACTTGGAATTGAATACAGAATTATGTTTGTACATAATGGGCTTCTCTTCTGGGAAGAGGATCGCTAACTTCCTTTGGATTTTCAAATAAGTATAAGAACCCAAATATCCTAAATTTGCAGACGTGGAAATTGGTCAAGACCCCATGGGTCTCAATGTCACACCATGAGGCTTCAGTAGAATCAGGCCTCTTGATTTCCAAAGCATGACACCTTCATGAAACCTCTGCCTGTAAGAATACTGTCAGTGTCTGAAAGAAAGGCCCTGGCCCTGACATCACCTATAGATTTTGTGGCCATCAAGGGTTTCTCTTGCAAAGTCATTCTTTGAAAAAAGAAATTTTTACTAAACTGTCATGTATAAGCACAGGGAGAGTTAGGTGTGGGCTTGACTATTTCAAGGATGGGGACTGCACGGAAAGGCCGGCACTGTTGCCTTTCCAGCTCCTACCCCTTGAGCATGAGGAGGAGGGGGTGGGGGAGGCCTTCACATGGGAAGCCATGTCAGCTGAGGCACGAAGAGGAGAACGAGTGCAGGAAGAGCCTTGGTTCATGCTATGGTCTGAATATCTGTGTCCCCTCTGAATTCCTATGTTGAAATTCTAATCCCCAAGGTGATGGTATTAAGAGGTGGGGCCTTTGGCAGGTGCTTAGGTCATGAGGGTGGAGCCCCACGATGGGATCAGTGCCCTGAGTGAAGGACCCCACAGAGCTACCTCACCTCTTCCACTACATGAGGACACAGCAAGAAGTCTGCTCCCCAGAAGAGAGCCCTCACCCGACCATGCTGCCATCCTGACCTCAGACTTCCTGCCTCCAGGGCTCTGAGACATTTATGCTGTACCAGGTACCTTTGTTTTCTTTTCCTCTTTTTCCCCCATTTAGAAATGGCCCCTGAATACAGAGTTCAGAAGGAAGATTATTTTGTATTTCTCTCAGTTAACGTTTGATCCAGGACAGAAACAATTCACTGTGGCAGCATGGATATTTGGGGACTCCATTTTGACATTTATGTAGTTAAACTTGAGCTTCTGTGCTATAGTTGAGAAGCTGAGCAATAATCATTACTTTCACAGAATGAAACCAATACCCAGTGTCATGAAATATATTACTAATAGTTCTGCTAATTTAACAGCAAACGTTTATCATGCACTTACCACGTTCCAGGAACAGATCTAAGGCAGATGTACTCACTGGCTCTTGCTATCGAAAATCTAAGGCAGATGTACTCACTGGCTCTTGCTATCGAAACTCTAAAGTAGGGACCAATAATACACCCACTGCACAGGTGAGGACACCGAAGCAGAGAGCAGATGAATATCTTGTACGAGAGCACATAAATAGTAAGAGATGGTGCCGGTCCTCCAATCTAGCCAGGCTGTCTCTGGAGCCTGTGCACGCTCTTAACTTCTGCACTGTATGCTTGAGTATTACAGACTGGGAGTTAGAGACCGTGACACGTGCTCCAAGACCAGCTGTGCGTTTACTGTATGACTTTGAGTAGGCAAGTCTTGAGCAAATTGAAAATGTAAGTTTTCATCATTCTCTTTTGAGGATGAGAACGTTCTAGTATCTGGGCACAGGCCTGTCTTTCCTGTATGAAGATGAGGCTACTGGAACACCATCGCAACAAGCCTGAATTGTTTTTTCTGTCACGTTCACTAAACCTTCCTGAAAAAGCACTCATAATGCATTCAAATCACCTCTTATATGTTTTCAGGACAATGACATCCAAACCACTTTATGTACGTCTCTTGGGGAAAATGGTCTCCTTTTTCATGTTTGACATCATTTGTTCCTTCAGATTCTTCTGATGGCAAGGGAAGGCACCTTTGGAAGTGGAATGCTTGTGACTTTCAGCCAAATTTACTAGGTTGTAAAACATATCTTGACTAGTCTAGTGAAGTTGCTGCAGTTTCCATATAGACCTAGGTCAAGTTCAATCGAGCTTAGATTTGGGAAAGCTCTGGATAAGCATTTAACAGTTTCTGGAATAACAGCGTTAAGGGGTCCTTACGCATTCATCTGACTTGTATTCCCTTAAAGTCACTACCATAAACCTTTTACCTTAGAAGTTTGCTTACCACCCAGCACTGAATAAGCCACATCTTTACTCTCTTGACGTTGGCAAATAGACGAATATGGATTAGTCAAGGAGCACTGGGTGTGCTTTTCCTCACCTCAGCCTTTCAGGAATAGGACGACACTATTAGGGGTCATGCTGAGAAGTGCTGACGCTTGCTCAGGTTAGGGTCTATCACTTGGTCCCTGGGCTGTCTCAGAAGCCTGCTGTTGATACCGTTATTGTTTCAAACTGTTCCTGCCTCCAGTCTTCCTCCTCCTTCTCTGTACTGTGGTCAAAATCATCTCTCTAAAGTGCCCCTCCCACAGTCCACTGCTGGGTCCCACTGGGTCAAGTCCTGGCTCCTGAGTGTGACCCACCAGATCCTTGTGTCATGGCCTTGCATCCTCACAAAATCTCACCTTTTAGCAATTTTTTAGAGCTCTTTATTTTGATATAACTTCAAAATTGCAGAAACATTGCAGTAGTATAAAGGATTCCATATAGCTTTTACCCAGATTTACAAATTGTTTACATTTTTACTGTTTTCTCTGTAAGTATATATATTTATGTACACACATACATATATAAACACATGGGGGTACACACATACACATTTTTCCTAAACTATTGGAGAATAAGTTGGAGACATCAAAGTCCTTTAGCCCTAAGCATGCCCATATGTATTTCCTAAGAACAGCAACATTCTCTTACATAACAGTACAGTGATCAAATTCAGAAAATTTAATACTGCCATTATCTAATTCATAGCCCACACTCAAAGTTCCATCAGTTTTCTTCATATCTATTATAGCTCCACCCCCCATCCCAGCGCAGGATCCAATACAGGCCACATGTTGCATGTTGTCATATCTTTAATCTGGAATAGCTCCTCATCGTTCCTTTGATGTTTTTGAAGAATAACAGTCTCTTTTTCTTGGTAGAATATCTGTCAAAGTAAAAAAAAAAAAAGTTAAGTCTGTCTGAGGTTTTTTCATGGTTCAGGTTACGCACAGCAGGAATGCCCAAAAGTGTTGTCGTGTCCTCCTCAGTGCCTCTCACCAGAAGCACGTGATACTGGGAATGTTAACTCTGAGCAATTGGTTAGAAGGGGCCTGTCAGATTTTAAAGTTACTATTTTTCCTTTTGGAAGCAATAGGCAATTTGTGGGGAGGCACTTTGAGACTCTGTAAATGTCTCATCAGACTTCCATCCACTCGTGCTAGTAGCCATTGCTGATTTAACGCCATTGTTTCTTCTATATTACTTGTTATTCTATCATAAACAAGAGCTTTCCCTATTTATATATTTACTCAATATTTGTATATGTATAGATTCATGGAATCCTTTTTTAATGTTTATAATTCATTCCTGTTATCATTTATCTTGCCATTCACATTTTCCCAGAGTTGGCTAGACAGAACTTCTTCTTTAAGCTGGCCTATGTATCCTTTTGATATGTCCCTATCATTCTTTGCGCACTTTGTTACTTTCTGGCACAAGATGTTCCAGGTTCGTCAGACAACTTTTAGTTGAGAATGATATATATAGGCACTAGGTGTACTCAGTGCTACGCGTGGGTCATTAATTGTAGGCCCTCGGAGCAGATAGAGCAAATACACACACACACACATATAGACACATACACAAAGAGAACCACTGTCCTAGGACAGAGGGAGCAAACTTCTTAACGGGCCAGCTTGGTGGCCATAAGTTCTCCGCCATTGTGGCACAAAGCAACGATGGACAATACATAAACAATCATAACTAAGTTCAAATAAAACTTTAGAAAAACAGGCCACAGGTCATAATTTGCTGACCCTTGCTCTAGAACCATAATATATCCCAGCCATGTGGCCTGTGTGGCCACTGTGGCAGCAGCTTAATCTGCTGCAGATTGCTTTCTTGTTCTTGGCCCCACTCAAAACTGGTAGCCTGGAGTCAACCCAGTAGTGGGTTGGAGCAATATTCCCAAGCATGGTGTATGGTCTTTTCAAATCCAGAAGACCTACCTAGTACTGGCCCTTTTGATTCATGGAAGAAAGTGTGTACAAGATGCAATAACCCCTATGACTCTAAAAACTTCACCAATATAGTGGGGATTTCTCCCACTCACTGGTGCAAATATGCCTTAGCAGGGCTTCCATGGGGCTGGCCGTTTTCTCCTTTCCAGGTCAGATTACCACAATGTCATCAATATAGTGGATTGGCATGCTTTATTATTCCCTTCCTTCTACTAACATTGGGCTTAGTCTGTTCTTTTTCAGTTCCCTGAGGTGTAAACCGGTTTGAGATCTTTCACTTTCCTTAATGTAGACATTTATCATGTAAACTTCCCTCTTAGAACTGCTTTTGCTGCATCCCATAAGTTTTGGTATGTTGTTTCTATTTTCACTTGTCACTAGATACTTTTTAAAAATTTGGCTCATTGGTTATTCAGGAGTGTGTTGTTTAATTTCCACATGTTTGTGAATTTTCCAATTTTCCTTCTGTTATTGATTTCTAGTTTCATACCATGTGGTTAGAAAAGATACTTGGTATAGTTCAATTTTCTTAAATTTGATAAGACTTGTTTCATAGCCCAACATATGATTTATCCTGGGGAATGTTCCATGTGTGCTTAAGTATCTCTATTCCGCTGTTGGATGGAATACTCTGTTTATGTCTGTTATGTGGATTTGATCTAGAGTGTTATTTAAGTCTGCTGTTTCCTTATTGATTTTTTGTCTGGATGACCTATCCATTGTTGAAAGTGGGCTATTGAAATCCCCTGGTATTGTATTTTATTGTCTATTTCTCCTTCAGTTCTGTTAATATTGGCTTAATATATTTAGGTACTCCACTATGGGGTGCATACATATTCACAATTATTAAATCCTCTTGAATTGACCCCTTTACCTTTATATAATGACCTTCTTTATCTCTTGTCTAAGTACAGCCATCCCTGCTCTCTTTTGGTTACCATTTGCATGGAAAATCTTTTTCTATCCCCTCACTTTCAGCTTGTATGTGTCCTTAAGGTGAATCTTTTATAGACAGCATATTGTTGGATCCTGTTTAATCCGTTTTTTAAGCCACTCATTGTGTTGGAGAATTTAATCCATTTACATTGATAGTAATTATTGATAGGTAAGGACTTAGTATTGCCATTTTGTTGTTTTCTTACTGTTCTGTAATTCCTTTCTTCCTCTGTGATTTCTTGAATTTTTTCGCCATGATGTGCTTTGACCCCTTTTTCTTAATCTTTTGTATATTTATTAGA
Organism: Equus asinus; assembly: GCF_041296235.1. Classification (NCBI taxonomy): domain Eukaryota; kingdom Metazoa; phylum Chordata; class Mammalia; order Perissodactyla; family Equidae; genus Equus; species Equus asinus. The sequence continues at coordinate 154,457,429 of NC_091792.1, forward strand.
TGTTTCCATTTAATCTTTATATCAACTCCATAAGGTGGGAACTATTAGTATTCCCGTGTTATATATGAGGAAATAGGCATAGAAGCTAAGTATGTTCAAGTTTACAAGGCTAACGAATGACAGAACTAGAATATAAATCCGTGGGATCTTGCCCCAGGTTTTAAGTGCTACATGAACTACTGGAAACTAAACCTACCTGGTGGGGAGAGGTAGCTATTACTATAATTACTGAGTCCTCTCCATGTTAAATTCTATGCAAATGTGGAGGAATCTAGCAACACAGTCGCTTGTTATCTTTGGCTTCTTTGCCTCAAAACTGTGTCTTCATGGAATATGCACCTTAGGATTCCTAGATTTAGCAAATAAAAATTAAAATGCCCAGTTAAACTTGAATTTCAGGTAAACAATGACTACTTTTTTGGTATAAATATATCCCATACCCTGTTTCGAACATATGCTACAAAAAAGTAGTTGTTCATCTGAAATTCAAATTTAACCGGACATCCTGTATTTTATCTGGCAACCCTACCTTAGCTCTACCCAGTAGGTATACCACAAAAGGTTACTTGATGGTTTTCCTACTGAACATAACCATATATCTGATAAGGAGTGAATACTCAAAATATATAAGGAACTCATACAATTCAACATCAAAAAAAAACACCCAAACAATCTAATTAAAAATGGACAGAGAAACTAAATAGAAATTTTTCCAAGGAAGACATCACTAGTCATCAGGGAAACGCAAATCAAAGCCACAATGAGTTATCACTCATACCTGTTGGAATGGCTATCATCAAAAAGACAAGAAATGTCGGCAAGGATGTGGAGAAAAGGAAACTCCTGTGCACTGTCGGGGGGAATGTAAATTGGTACAGCCACTATGGAAAACAGTAGGGAGGTTCCTCAAAAAATTAAAAATACAACTATCATATCATCCAGCAATCCTACATTTGGGAATAAATACAAGGGAAATAAAATCAGTAACTTGAAGGGGCTGGCCCCGTGGCCGAGTGGTTAAGTTCGCGCGCTCCGCTGCAGGCGGCCCAGTGTTTCGTTAGTTCGAATCCTGGGTGTGGACATGGCACTGCTCATCAGACCACGCTGAGGCAGCGTCCCACATGCCACAACTAGAAGAACCCACAACGAAGAACACACAACTATGTACCGGGGGGCTTTGGGGAGAAAAAGGAAAAAATAAAATCTTAAAAAAAAAAATCAGTAACTTGAAGAGATATCTGCATCCCCATGTTCATCGCAGCGCCATTTACAATAGTCAAGATAAAGAAACAACCTAAGTATATATCGAGATGAATGGATAAATAAAATGTAGTGCATATATGTAAATTTGAATATTACTTAGCCATAAAAAGGAAGTCCTGCTGTTTGCAACAACATGGATGAACCTGGAGAACATTATGTTACGTGAAATAAGGCTGAGTAGCGTACACCATATAATACTATATTCTTGAAACTTGCTAACAAAGTATATCTTAAGAGTTCTCATCACAAACAGAAAAGGTAACTGTGAGGTAATGTGTTAATTCACTTGATCACAGTAATCATTTCACAATATACAGGTCTATTACATCATGTCATTTACCTTAAAAAACCCATTACATTGTACAACCTAAATATATAGAATTTTTATTTGTCAATCATACCTCAATAAAGCCGGGGAATTTTTTAAATATGGAATAAGTTAATACATGTGACACATGTGGATCGATGCCTGGTGCATAGTAAAGTCTCAAAAAATGGTAGCTCTTACTATTATTACTGTGGTTCTCACTGTGTTTACACTCTTTCACTTGACTTATTTCACTTCCTTGCCTCAAGTCTCTCTGGGAGAATGGGACTAATGTGGAGTTCATTCTAAAGGTGCTGGTGAGTTTTTAATTAACTTCTTTTATTTCTCCCCAGTCTGAACTGTAAAAGTACAACAGCTAATATTTGCTAAATGCTTACTGTGACAGGTGCTGTGCTAAAAACAGTCCATGAGTTGTTGGATTAGTGAAATAACCTAAAAGGTTACTACCTTTATTATCCCAACCTTATACGTGAGGGACCCCAGACTCAGCACACGGCTGGGGAGTGGCCAAGCTCAGGAGCAACCCCAGCCCAGTCTTTCCCCCAAGGTTGAGCCGCCAACTACTGTCCTGCCTTCCCAGGGCTTCTCATTGCTTCTCCTCGCGTCATCCCTCCCTTTCACCTTAAAGTCTATTCAAATCCTACCTGCCCTCTACCGTTTACTTCTACCCTTTCAAATAAGTCTTAGCAGCCTATGCAAGGCTATTTTGACCTGTTCTTTGATATCCTGAGAAATGAGGTTAGAGAGACAAGAAATGAAGAAAACTGTTTTGTTATTTTAAAGGACTTTCCTTCCTGGAATTCAATCCCTGCTATTTCCTGCACTTACACACCAGATGGCAGTGTTCAATTAGTAAAAGAAAAATCCTTGGCTACAGACCTGTCGTAAGGGATAAAGGCATTAAACTAATTCTCATTTGCTCTTGGAGCCCTCAGAGCTTGCTGGAGGGACTTTGTAAACTATCAACATTTGTAAGTCGTGCTGCTGCTATATGGTGATAGCAATTCCGAGAGCTAGTGGAAATGTGGACCAATGCTCCATTAGTGACAAGGAAACACATCCAGGGCAAGTACAGATGGAAAGTCATGGAGTCTACAAGTGGCTGGCCCAGGTCTTCTGCCTCACTCTTCACCATTCATAGCATTGTATTTTTGTGAACTGAAAGAATATTAAAGAATTTTTTCTTTCCAATCTTCCTCTCAGACAAGAAACCTTTCTTGCCCATTGACCCACATTCCTGGCTCAGCCTCCCCCACTCCCACTATCTGTTGTGTTGTTATAGTGTCTCAAAATAACTGTTCTGAAGGCTGTCTGATGACCATAGGTAGACTCAAGGAGAAGGGACAAACCAAGCAAAACTAGACAGAAGTCAAGTTCTATGATACTAGTTTTTTTTCCAGAGTTATTTTTGAGAGTCTGATGGCTTCCTTTATGCAATGGGTTCTATTTTATCTATTGGCCTGTTAGCTGTTTTTTTGCAGTTTTAAATTGTTGCTCCAGGAGTTACAATATTCACCCTTGATTTTTCACACTCTACTTAGATTTGATATTGTGCCACTTCACAAAATGTGTAAAAATCTTGTAAACGTGTATGTCCGTTTATCCAGCATCATCCTTTTTGCTACATTTGTATGTACTACCATCAACATATATCTAAGACGAAGGTGTAATTTTTGCCTTAAACAGTCCTATGTAATTTAAGGCAATTAAGAAGAACAATAGTCTTGAATGTTTACCCAAGTATTTACCATTTCCGGTGATACTCATCATTCCTTCCTGAAGATTCCAGTTTTCCTCTGGCTTTATTTGTCTTCAACTTGAAGAATTTACTTTAGCATTCTTGTACTGTGTGAATACTGACAAATTCTCTTAATTTTCTTTTACCCAACAATGTCTTTATTTCATTTTCATCCTTGAAGGACAATTTTGCTTGATACGGCATTTTAGGGGGATAGTTGTTTCTTTCAAGTATCTAACAAGTCGGTTGATAGCTAGACTTTTGGAGAGCAGTGAAAGCTTTCCCCTGTCTCTTGGTCTCTATAGTTTCTGATGAGAAGTTGGTGATAATTTGAATCATTGTTCCTATATGTATTGAACATTTTTCTCTGTATGCTTGTAAAGTTCTTTTTATCTTTGGGGTTCAGTAGTCTGAGAAGTGCATCATGGTTTTCACGTGTTTATCCTACTGAGGGTTTGATCTTCTTAGAGCTGTACTTTTATGTCTTTCCTCAAATTTGAAGATTTTTTTAAAGATTGACACCTGAGCTAACAACTGTTACCAATATTGGGTTTTTTTTCTGCTTTTTCTCCCCGAACCCCCCCAGTACATAGTTGTATATTTTAGTTGTGGGTCCTTCTAGTTGTAGCATGCAGGATGCTGCCTCAGAATGGCCTGACGAGCAGTGCCATGTCCACGCCCAGGATCCAAACCAGCAAAACCCTGGACCACCGAAGCAGAGTGCGCAAACTTAACCACTCAGCCATGGGGCCGGCCCCTAAATTTGAAGTTTTTGACCATTATTTCTTCAAATATTTTTCTGCCCAATTCTCTCTTCTTTGCTTCTAGGATTACAATTACCTGTATGTTGTCTCTTTTGATATTGTCCCACAAGTTCCTAAGGCTCTTCATTTTCTCCAATATTTTTTTCCCTGTTTTTCAAACTGCGTAACTTCTATTGCTCTTTCTTAGAACCTAAGTTATCAACTCTTGTTGTTTATACTGAGTTGTCTTTTCTCTGGAAGCTTTACAATGGATTTGGTCCAAAGTTAAAAACCGTGACCCCCTGACCCTAGGCCATTATTCTGCTGACGATAGCCGTTTCCACAGACCTCAGTGACTAATCTCAGAAGAAAACTGAAACAAACAATAAAAAAAACCCAAACAAAATCAATACATGCCAGCAGCTATTCACAAACTTACAGATGCATTCTCAAGGAGACCACAATCTACAGCAGATTCCAAATTACTGATTCTCTCAAGTGTTCCCTTCTCCACTGAGCAGTGAAGGGGGAAATTTGGATTCAATAAAATCTAGTATACTAACCCTCAATTTCAGTTGTCTCTTTCCCTAACTCACTTTCTGCTTTCATAACGCAGGTGAAAACTCTCTCTTTTAAAGTTTGTCCTCTTCCTGCATGTCTACAAAAGAGAATTAGAAGTATAGACTAAGTTCCATGAAGACCCGGTGATGGAGGTGAGAGAGACAAGATCTTTATACTCCGCGGTATCTTTGGTTTCTCTGTTAACATCAGAGTGGTGGGTCTGGACTGCTCCCTGGACTGATGACCTCAGAGGAGCGACTGGTTATATTAGTCAGGGTTCTCCAGAGAACAGAACCAATAGGATAAATGTAGATACATATGAGAGGAGACTTTTATTATAGGAATTGGCTCACATGGTTATAGAGGCCAAGAGGTGCCACTATCTGCTGTCTGTAAGCTGGAGAATCAGGAAAGTGGGTGGTGTAATTCAGTCCGAGTCTGAAAGCCTGAGAACTAGGAGAGCTGAGAGTGTAAGTCCCAGGCTGAGTCAAAGGCCCCCAAACCAAGGGTGCTGGTGTCCAAGGACAGGAGAAGATGGATGTCCCAGCTCACACAAAAAGCAAATTAGCTGTTCCTCCACCTTGTGCTCTATTCAGGCCTTCCATGGGATTGGGTGATACCCACCCATGTTAGCGAGGGTGCTCTTCTTTACTCAGTCTGCTAATTCAAATGCGAATCTCTTTCAAAGACACCTTCACAGACAAACCCAGGAATAATGTTTGACTAGCTATCTGGGCATCCCTCAGCCCGGTCAAGATGACACATAAAATTAACCATCACACTGGTCCTTTCTGGATTTTTGGAAGACTTGTTTCTAGAATGTATGGTTCCAGAAATCTTCCTTTTGTTTGAAAGCCCCTCTTACTAGGGATGCTCTACTTCTTATCAAGCCTCAATCAGTCTGCTTTCCCTTCCAGAATGTCTGTGCCCCATCATAGCAGCTCACAGTCATGGAAAGAGAGCATTTTCTAAGGTCATCAATTTGCTGCCTCTATCTAGCCATCATTCAAAATTATATTCGAATTGGCTGCATGAGGTGTTTCTTCCAGGGTTTATAGCCTTTTCTAGATCTCTCATGAAAGTGAGTCACTTCCAATAATGCTACTTCTACGTCCCTGATCAACCCAGAGCAGTGACCCTCCCCTGCCTGTGAGTCCACGCATAGCTTTACTTCAGGCCACTTCTCTCTTTCAAGTCATTGACCAGGTGCACAACCTAAATCTCTGCCCACTGTCCTGCAGGGGCCACCTCTGAGCGAGGCTGCAGTGCAGCAACGGTCCATTTTCCATTTGCACCCACATACCATACCAACCTTTCCAAACCTGAGCTTTTCTTCCTCCATTAGCTAGTCATAGGGAACTCCCCTAAATCAGGCAATAGGTCTAAACTGAGGGAGCTTACTTGTACCCTCTGGACCTGTTTGAGACCAATTCCATGTGTGTCATTTTATTTGCTGTTGGATAGGCCTGCCCAACCTTTTGACTTAGTGAGTCTGACGGTGCCCATTATGGTCAATTTGGACCATGTGGTTGGGACTAACAAGACTCTTGCCCTTTCTGCATGAGAATTTGGTTAAATCTCTAGCTTGATAAGGTTAATACTCTGATAAAGTGATGTATCAATGATGTTACTAGGCAACATTACTTATGGTAAAAATGACCCCTGATTGGTAAATCAAATCTGGACTTTGAGATACTATAAATTCCTGATGGAGACACCATATTTTGGGTTTCCCTGCCTATAGGGGCTCTTGTAACTGCATGTCCTTTGTGGGAACTCTGGAAACTCTACCAGTGGTGTTATTACAAAAGATCTGGGCTCCTGTGTAGAATAAGGCTTTTAAGCCAAAGTAGTTCCCATGCTTATTCAATATGGATCCGGCTCCTTGAACCTGATTTGTTCCGGGAGGCTACATGGGCAGCTCTGCGAACTATTAGAAGGAATTATACTGGAAATGGAACTCCTGATGCTGCCCTACTGGCAAGCTGTGATCTCTGTCCCATAGCCTTCTGAGTCAATGCGAGTCTTATGAGTCTGAACATTTGGTCAAATCAGACCCCCTGGTGGATGTGGCAGGTTATATGGTCACTTCACCCTCTGATCTATATAATTGGAAGAATAACACTGTCTTACCAAGATGATCCTAAAAAGATGGAAAATCTTTTCACCTCTGTTTTTGCTACTCATCATCCTAACTGGGCTAACATACAGGCCCTTATGAATACCTTCCTCACTGTGGAGGAACATAGGCTGGTATTAGAGAAGGCCCGCCAAGAAGCCAAAAGTCTCCATGAATTATAACCAAACAATCCAATCGGGACCCTAGCAGCACAGGCCATCCTTGGAACAGAACCAGGATGGGTTCCCAATGACCCAAGAGACCTGCAAAGTTAAACCATTACAAAGAATGTTTAATAATGGGACTTCACAAAGGGATCCCAAAGCTGAAAAGTTTAAACAAGATCCAGGGAGTATAGCAAGGACCAAAAGAAATCCATCTACTTTCCCTGAAAGGATTTTTGAGGCCTTCAGACAATATCCTGATATTGATCTGGAACACCCAGATAACACGAGATTGGTCAATATGACCTTTATTACTCAGAGTGCCCCAGATATAAGAAAAAAAAGCTACAAAGATTGGAAGGGGGACTGGGGATTCCAATGTCTCACTTGGTCAGGATTGCCTTTAAAGTGTTCAACAGCCCAGATTAAATTCAGGAAAAGCAGAAGCAACAGGTCATGAGATAATAAGCTTCTCTGCTCACCACAGGCTCAGCTATGACCAGTCAAGACCCAACAAGATGTCTGCAGGAAAAAACAAACGACCGTGGGTAAGACCCCCAGGATGCCCACAACCCAGCCGAAAAGGCCATCCATCTGTTGGGCCACAACAATGTGCCTTTTATAGACGGGAAGGACACTAGAAATGGGAGTGCCCTAACCTTCCTAGCAAGGAAGAAAAGGGACTTACCTCAAAGCCTCCGCCAGATGCCGCAACTCACTGCTAGCGACCATTAGCTCCATTGACATTTCCCGCAAGGAACCCTGGGTAATAGTAACACTGGGGAAAAATGTAGACTTCCTAACTTACTCTGTACACCAGGCAGGATCCCCTCTCCCCAAGACCACATTCATTACTGGCGTATCTGGGGAAGGCTCTCATAAACATTTTCTACACCCGCTTGAACGTCACAGAAGAAAAACAAGTTTAAAGCACCACTTTCTGTATATGGCTAAGGGCCCTATTCCCTTGTTGGGGTGAGATCTACTAACAAAGTTAAATGCCTGAGAGACTTTCTCAGCAGAAAAAAGGAGACATTGAAGTCCTCCCAGATCAAACCTGTGCCCTCCAAGCTGTGCTATTACAACTGGGAGACAAACCTCAACCAGAAGTCCCTAAAGAAGTTCTACGAAAGGTAAGAGCGGATCTTGGGGCTGACCAGAGGCCAGGAAGAGCCAAGGCGGCTGACCAGTAACAGTAAAACTTCGTCCAGATGCCAAACTCCCAATTTAAGGCAATATCCTTTAAAGAGACGTATAAAGGTAGGAATAAAGCCTCTGATAACCACTTTTCTTAAACACGAATTAATCTGACCTTGTCAGTCTCCACATAACACTCCCATCCTGCAGGTACAAAAACCCAGGACTGGAGAGTATCATTTTGTACAAGACTGGAGAGTCATCGACCAAATTGTAAAGGATATACATTCGGTGGTGCCAAATCCTTACACTTTGCTTACAACTCTATCTGGAGACTTCTGCTGGTTTACAGTTCTGGGCTTAAAAGATGACTTTTACTACATACTCCTAAGTCCAGAGTCTCGAAACTGTTTGCCTTCGAATGGCACATTCCAGAGACTAACATAAGACAACAATATTGCTGAATGATACTTCCACGAGGATTGAAGAATGCCGCCACCTTCAGGGAAGCCTTAGCCAAGGACTTAAGGGACCTCCAATTAAATAAGGGAGTTTCCCTCCAACATGTGGATGGCATACTAATTACTAATAAAAGTAAGGAACCTTCAGACCAAAATACCAGCCTCACTTTAAACTTTCTGGCAGACCGGGAATATAAAGTCTCCAAGAAAAAGGCACAAATTTCCCACCCAGCCGCAAAATATCTAGAATTTGAGTTATCAAAAGGACAAGGAAACTTATTGCCAGATGGAAGGAAAACATTAGCTAGGGTGGCTGTACCCATTCACCTGAAGACAATCGCCAAAATATACCACAAAACCAACTTAACTTGGGATAAGGTCTTGCCAGCTGCCCTTCTTAGGGTGAGAGTAGCCCCTAGAAGCAGGCTCCAATTGAGCCCTTATGAAACATTACACGGGAGACCCTTCCTTAAGACTAAGTATTATTACAGTCTTAATAATGATCATACTGTAAAAAGAAATTTGACACTATAAAATGCGCGCAGTCTCTAGGTGTTACTCTGTCTACTGTACATAAATACGCTCTAGTCAGTTAATGTTTCCCACAGATGTTCCCCTCACTGCATAAGCCCAGGAGGCTGGGTCCTCCCCAAAACTAAGAAAAATAACACCTGAGGATCAACTGCACCTAAGAGGAATAGACGCTCTCAAGTCCTTCTGGTTACTCATTCTTCAGTTAATCTAAGGGAGGTAAACCTTGGAGACACCACTCACGAGTAAAGATAGTACCCATTTCTAGCCAGGACTCCCCTTGTCCCCTTTATTATCCCCAAACAGCTCACGCCCTTCACAGACAAGAAACAGAGGGATCAAATTGTCCAAACACTGGGTGGCTATGGAGGACCATGGCTGACTTCTCCACCCAAACACATTCTTGTGAACCTCTGATTGATCTTAAGTTACTTTTCAGAAAAAGCAAAAAACTGAAAAGGCTCCGGGTTCTCCAGATGAATGAAAAACTGTTCCTGTCTCTAAGACCAGCCTCTGCTGATCAGACTGGGAGGCCAGAAGCAGAGGACAACCAAAGGAGACAGCTTATCTGAGATAGCGGACCAGGCCTGTATTGACGCCACCTAATCTTTGCCTTGTTCCCAGACACGCTATTCTGCATTACTTAATTAACCATGCCTGCCTCCTTGATTCAATCCCAGAAGAGATTATTCAGGAACTTTGGCTCCTTTCTTGGGTATGATTCCTTAATGACTCGTTCCCTCACTGGGGGGACCCCTCTCACTGACACGTCGATGCCTGACTCCTTTTGGGACATTGTCTCCCATCTTCTCCTCCCTGCAATTGCTCTAACTTCTTATTCCTACAAGTCAGTTGCCTCCTCCCAAAAGGACAGAGCCTGTTAGTTCGAGTCCAGACTACAAGATGTTCCCTGTTTTTCTTTGCTGTGTTCTTTTGTTTGCCCTACGTTGCAGAGATAATTCCTTAATAAGAATTTCAAAGGATCTTTCAAAACAAGGAAACTTAACTGACCATTGGATTTGCCACCCCATGCCCTACTAGGCACATGATCTAGTGACCCGTTAGCACGTCCAGTGACAATTTTCTCAGACGTTCCTTTCTGCTCATATAATAGAACCAAAAAACAAGAAATAGGATACTGGGTCCAGCTAACACACACTGATGCTAAAGTTCCTTGTTTTAACTTAACCTATAAGGTCAAGTTTAACAGGACTATATCAGAAGTACTTCACAAGGTCACAGAGGAAAGGAGATTCTAGCTTCCTTCAGAAGCTCAAAGGAGAAAAAAGGACCCCACTTGGACTTAAGTGATGACAGTTTATCTGACCCCTGGCTAAATGACAGCAGACAACTAATTGTCAGCAATACTTATAACAACACGTGTGCCTGTGCTGGCTTTGGTTTGCTTGTGGAGGAGATCCATGGGCATATGGTTGTTCACACAGATGGCTTATGGATAGACAATGTTTGCTAGCTTACCTAGTCACCCCTTTCTCGATCCAAAAGTCCACTGACACTCAACACTGGACTAGTTTCTCAAAGCTTTTCTCCAGGACTACAAAGTCCATATTAGATAGTGATTCAATCTGGAGAGTTCTAGACAAGTATTTGCCCAGCAGACTACCAGACTCCACCAGGTATTTCTGTGGATGAACCTTTATACCTTGGTGTGGAGTTGTTGCCCGTGAACGCACGATTAGAAGTCTCTTACCTTAAGAATGAGAGTGAGGCAGGTCAAGCCGTAGCTGCCCATCAGATAGCACTAGATTCTTTAGCCAAAGTAAGTAGTGTTAGACAACAGAATTGCTCTAGACTACATTCTAGCTGAAGAAAGAGGTGTTTGTAGCTAACATATCACGTGGTGTCTACATTAACACTTCCTTAGAAGTAGAGACTCATCTAGATAGAATTAGACAACAGGCAACTTGGCTTTAACAAGTGTCACCACAAGAATTTGGGTTCAATCTCTTAATATTTTCTCATGGATCCCATTGGGAATAAGGTTCATATCTGAGGGACTAGTTAAACTAGGTATCATTTTGTGCTTATGATTTATATTCCTTTTTGTCAAACTCTGTTTTTGCTGTATGTCTCGTATTCTTAAACCCACACCCCCAACGAATATGATGACCATTCAACATAAAGGCCCAGACCCCGGGACCCTGAATATTTGCAATTAAATGCAGAACAATTTCATTCCGCAAACCCAGATCTGCACCCCTAATCAGCAGGAAGCAGTTAGAGCAGTTGTCACCATATTCCCCTCAAGACTGAGGGATATACAACACAAATGGGGGGGATTTGTAACTGCAGGAGACCAGTTTAACCTGGCCCTACTTGGGCATAACAGGATGTCTAGCTGTTTTGCAGATACAGCAGAACCACAGTTACAGGTCATGTCACCTGGGCCTGCATAGAGAAAGAAAACCTTAACTTAACCTCAAGTAGTCAGGACCAACGTTCCCTCCCCATGGAACCAGGAAGACCGGAACGTGACCAGAACCTGAACGGCAGAGGCTTTTCAGAAGTGAGGGGTCCATCGTCCAGGAAGATCCAGCGCTGAACTCCATCTTTCCATATCTTACCGTAAATGGCCAAGTTTAAAGCCCTCCAATCAAAACCTGCTCCACCAGCATTTCTGCATACCAGCCTGTACCCCCTGACCCTGGAAATTTCATGTCAAATCTTGGATCAGGGAGACAGATTTGAGCCTTGCTGCCTGTCTCCCTGCTGGTTGACCTCACAATAGCGCTTTTTCTTTTCTCAAAAGCCGGTACTATGGTATTGGCTTCTATGCAACAGGGCCATATTTGCAATTCTGTTCTGTTATTTTAAAAAAGAGAGGGAGGCATGGTTTGGGAAACAGAGGTGCTATAGTACCTGAGGGGCTGTTAACCATTTCCTTTTCCAGCGATGAAGAGAGTCTTCCAGAGGCTTAGGGGTCCGTCCACCTGTGGGAAAAGCACAGTGCTTAGACACGAGTGGAAATTCTCATTAAAATTTTTTAAGACTGTTTCAAAATACAGAAATATAGAGGAAGTTAATATAACAGACTACCATGCACTCATCACTCATTTAATAATTGGATATTTTGCTATCTTTAAATTTTTGTAAGATATAAGATATATTTGTAAGGTATTCCCTTCCCTCATCTGTGTGCCCCACCCCAGTCAGGGTTAAACACTATTGTGAAGTTATGTTAAGAATAAAATTTACGCGACCGCTGTTCCATTTCATAATACTACTTTAAATTTCAAGCTTCTCACATCCCTTTTTGCCCTCTTGGTGTGAGTTAATGGAATTATTTAGAAATTCCCTAAACCCCTTCTCTTTCTGAAGTTTCTGTGTGAGAAAAAGGAAGATCTAATCTAGGCTTACCCTCCTTAGCTCCCCTGCTGAGCTACCAAATAAAGAACAAAGATATGCAAATGTCATTAGACCCAGTGTTAGTGATCCTGAAAGACTTGTAAGGAACTCTTCTACTCATGATTTAGAGACTTTTAAGATTTAGAGGCAAAAGGAATCAAAATAACATTTTAATTCAAGTTCACATAACATAGAACCCATTAAAACCATTTGATCATTGAAATTGTTCTGCAAATTTGGGGTTTGACAGCTTTCTCCTGATTCTATCACAGTGTGAAATGAAAAACATTGTGTTTGAATTTCGATTTTATTCCACATAAAACTTTGAGTTTTTTTAAACAAAAGACTACTACACTAAGTGGAATGCTTATAAATCTTAATACTTGCTTCATAAGTCGGGTAATTATTACTTCTATTAACATTTTAAATTATAGAGATGTTCAATTTAGTGTAATTAACAAAACTAGTATAAACATACTATAGAACATATAGCAAGGAAAATTCATACTATATTGCAAACTGATGCGGGCTCGGTGAGCCGAGGAGTTACTCCAAGTCTGGCAGTAGTGCTCCTTTATTCAGAGAATAGCATACAGTAGCATGGTGACAGGACCCCTGGGCAGTGAAGAGCTGCAAACGTGGGCTGAGGCTAGGGCTAAATTTAAGGTATAGGTATGAGTTCTCTCTTTACAAGACAAAGGAAAGATTTTGTAAAAAAAAGTCATTAAAATGGTATCAGTGCGCGTGGGGTCTGGTTATTGGGTGGTCCTATAACTTTGGATAGGAATCAGATCGAATCAGGTCAGGACGTCCTGTGCTTCCTGGAGGATATCAGTATGTAGGGCAGGACACCTTGGGCTTCTCTCCCTGGGGCAGCCTTGATCCGCATAACAAACTATATTCCATGTATCTCAAAACTTTGATAGGATAGTGTTATACTTCCCTGACAAATTCTTGACATGAACGGAGATATTAACATTTACTAAAATGCCTAATTGACTTTGGTAATGCAGACTACTACAATACTCGAGTTATTAAATTTGTTTTCTGGAGTTTTCTAAAGACATAATTCAGAGAAAGAGGAAATAATGTTCATAGCCACTATACTATTTTCATGTGTTTTTGCGTATCTTATCCACATATCTGTTCATGACACAAGATGATTAAAATCAGTGTATTATAAACACTGACTTACGACCACATGCACGCATGTGTGTGTTCACATTACATCAAGGTACGTTAAAGTTAACAGTTAAGGAAAATGGTCCTCTCCAATGGAGAGCACAGGGCTGGTAAATCAGAGAAGAGCAATTAGGCTTGGTAAATATCCTCCCCTGGAACAGTGGAGGCTTTGGCATTCTCTCTCACACATACCGATTTTTTCTTTTGGAGGCTAAATCACGAACTAAGAAACCAACGGGGTACCAAGAGGAAAGGCAGCACTCAGATTCAGCAAGCAGTGCCTGATTTACCTGCATCGGAGAAGGAAAGGAATTCAGTTGAGCTGGTAGCAAACCCATCCCTGAGAGGAGCGGAGGGGTGGGAGTGAGCCTTCAGCCACATGTACCACCACTATAGGGAAGATGTGGTGGAAACAGATGCTGCCCAAAGCCTGGAACCGTCAGAGGCAGAATTAACACACACGACTGTGTGACAAAAATATCGCAGGATCTGGTAGAACTCGGGGGAGGGAGACTTATGGGCCATAGAAGCCCAGAGAAAATGAGGGGGTAGGATCCTGCTTGCCCGATCTACTCCTGTTAAAGGAGCATGTAGCAAACACCCAAAGTATAAGAACCCAAGCAAAACCTACTCTAGGATAATGCGGAAGAAAGCTTTAAAAAAATTTTATCCAACGGGGCCTGGGATGGAAGCAGCGTCACGGCGGAGCTGGCTGTGGCTGCTCGCGATCTGGGTGTGTACATCTCTTTGTACTCAGCATTCAGCGATATCACGTGGGTAGCTTTAAATCAGCCAGAGGGGGAGAACTCACACCATGGAAACTGGCAAATGCTACAAATCAGAACTTTTCTTCCCTGGACAACTGCATTTATCAGCACACCAGTGGGTGAAAAGTCTTGGGATTTTTATAAATTTCTGATATAAGCCAGAATTTTTCTTAGGAAGCAAAGTGCTCTATCAATTTGATAACTTGACAATTTAAAAAAAAGAATATTTTCATGAAAGTAGGATTACATAAATTATTTAATTTGGGGGGGGGGGTGGGTTCCAAAACCTGGGAATAAATGATTTTTAAAGAGATCCAATAAAAGAGAATCAGATAATACAGATATTTGGCAGTGTAACATCATGAATATTGAGTACAGGATTATGACTTTCTATGGGCCCAATGTTGGGACTGGAATCTCTCAATTAGTATCTTTAAGTCAATGACACTAAGATGACTTCTGTCAAAGACCCATTTACTAGAATGCTGTCACTGTGTTCTAACAAATTGCCCCTAGCCATGACCCACTGAAGCGGACTTTTCATGAACAATTGTTTAAACCTGCACATCTGCTGTCTACAGCAACCTATGGGATTGTATATATGCAAGAGCCAAGCCTCTCCATTTCCTTCTGCTTTAGATGACCCAGTGCAGAGTGACTGACAGCATCTTGGAAAAGACGTGACTTCCTTAGTGGTCAGTGTTGAGAAGGCAATGCCCCTGGACTTGTTTGCCTTGCTGTTTTCTCACTAATTGTCATGCATCACTTAACAGGGCTACATTCTGATCAGGTGCTTTTGTCATTGTGCAAACATCTTAAAAAGTGTACCTTCACAAACCTAGATGGTATAGCCTATTGCCGCCAGCCTACAAACCTGTACAGCATACTGTACTGAATACTGCAGGCAACTGTGACAATGCTATTTGCGTGTCTAAGCATATCTAAACACAGAAAAGCTACAGTAGAAACATGGGCTACGTCGACAAAAATAATCCATATCCAATCTATAAATGAAAATTTGGGTGAGTTTATTCTGAGCTTAAATCTGAGGATTATAACCCCGGAGAGTCTTTCCACAAAGGAACAGAGCACTCCAAAGAGGTGGGGGGGTGGGGTATACAGGGTCGTTATATACCCTCAAAGAGGATGTTTCACATATGATTGGAATGTCCCTTTTACAATAGTCGCGAGACTACTCTGTCGGCACAGTGATTGATGGAAATAGCAGGTAGGTCTTCTGTCTCGGTGAACACAGCAGGGTGGCAGTCTGTTGTCTCCAGCTGAGTGGTCACAGGTGAGCTGGGAGGTGAGTGCAGCAATCAGTTCCTAGCCTAAGGAAAAATGCTAATGTCGGGGGGAAGTTGCATCTTTATCTCAAGGGCCTTTGTTCTGGCCACAGGAAATGTCTAAGCAGATATACAATGCGTGCTCAATAGCCAGTCAGGCCCTTTTGGAGGAAAAAAAAGAAGTCAGGCCGAATTAGGTTTATACCAAATGGCTTCCTCATATACTCCAATATATCCTATTGCTTGCCATTTTTATTTGTCAGGCTAAGAGGTAAAAAGTGGAACACCTGTATAGGGCACCTACCCTGAATGGAGCTCGCAGAACTGGAAGTTGCCCTGGGTAGGGAGTGAGTGAGTGGTGACTGAAGGCCTGGGACATTATTGTACAATACTGTGGGCTTTATACTACCTTAGGCTTTAGAACACTGGACAATTAGGCTACACTAAATTGATCAAAAATATTTAATAAATCAACAGCTTACCATAACTTTATAAATTTAACTTTTGGACTCTTGTAATAACACAGCTTAAAACACAGACACGTTGTACAGTTGTACAAATACACTTGATATCCTTATTTCATAAGCTTTCTGGTTTTAAGATTCTTCTTAGTTTTTAACAAAAAAAGTTTAAAAAGTAAGACACGAACATACACATTAGCCTACACATGGCCAGGATCATCAGTATCACTGTCTTCTACCTCCATATTTGTCCCACTGGAAGGTCTTCAGGGGCAATCACATGCATGGAGCTGTCACATCCTGTGACAACGCCTTCTTCTAGAATACCTCCTGAGGGACTTCCCCGAGGCTCTTCTTGAGGAGGTGTCACTCTTTTCAGAAATATGTCCGTGGTGGTTTTCTTGGTTTCTTTTTTTCACCATAGATTTATCAGCAGATAAAGGAGATTTTAAAGTCTACAAAAGCTACTGCTAGACCCTTCACTGTGAATTTTCTTAGGCCTTCTTTTTCCTTTTCCTGCAGCTTCCTTTTCTCTTGCCTCTTCAGCTATGCGTTCTTGTTCCAGTTCCAATAACTCTTCATTAGTCAGATCCTCAGGAACCACCTGTAGGGGCTCCTCAGTGTTATCCTCATCCACACCCGGGTTAAAGCTGTTTGCCATCTCAACCACAGCCTTTTTTGCACCCTCCTCATCCTTGGCAAATCCTTTGAGAATCTCTTGAGTGTCTTATTCCAGATGCATTCAGGCACTCCTTGGTGACATCACCTCAAGCCCAAGCAAGGTTCTTGATGCAGTCATAGCTGTGGTAATCCTTCCAGAACTGCATCAGTGTCTTCTCAGTGTTTTCCTCAGTTTCAGCAATAGACTGGGCAAAGGTCCTCCTGAGGTCATAGGCCTTAAAAGCCGCTATAACTCCTTGATCCAGGCATTGGGTCAAAAGGTGGTATTTGGAGGGAGAAACATCACTTTGATATTGGGATGAAGATCACCAATAAAAGGATGTCTTGGAGCTTTATCAGCAATAAGCAAAATCTTGAAACGTATGTTACTCTCCAAACAGTACTTTTCCATTCCCCTGGCATAGCAATTCAGAAGGTCATCTTGTAAGAAGAGCTGAGTCATCCATGACTTCTTAACTGCTCCTATAGTCCACTGGCAGTGTATGCTTGCTGATATGCTTGAAGGCCTTGGGGTTCTCACTGTGCCAAATTACAAAGGGTTCCAAATTGTAGCCTGCAACATTGCCCTCAAGCAAAACCATTATCCTGTCCTTAAAAGGCTTGAAACATGGCGTTGACTTGGCCTCCTTATGGATGAAAGTCCTTTGAGTCATCCGTTTCCAGAACAGGGAGGTTTTATTCATACTGAATATTTGCTCTGGCAAGTAATTTTCCTCCATAATCAGCTTTTGTAGAGTTTCCAAAAATTCTTCGGCTGCCTTCACATCAGCACTCGCAGACTCACCACTCACTTTCACATTAGGTAATGAATAACGATTTTTGAATTATTTAAATGATGACAGCCAGCAGTAAATTCAACATCACAGTTGGGTCCAGCCTTTTCTTTCAACAGCACAAACTTTGTGCTTTGCCATGACTGTCATGGTGCTGAGGGACATTTTTCTGTGTCTGGTCTTCAATCCAGATCATTAGAATTTTCTCCATGTCTGATATAGGCCCTTCTTGAATTTATTAGTCTCGTTGCCTTCAATGAAGCAGATCCCTTGACAGCTTCTGTCACTTTGTTCCTGTTCTTCAAGATTGTAGCTATGGTGGAATGGGACATGCCTGACAGGCAAACAACAACCATCACTGATTTTCCACCTTCATAGTCCTTAATCACTTTTAATTTCATTTCCTGGTCAGTCACTGGATGTGGCCTCTTACTTGCAATGTTGGCAGTGAATTTTGTATGCTTAGGGGCTATGAAGAACTAAACAAGATTAACTCAAGCACAGGGGAAAATGATACCAGTAAGAGATGCAGTAAACATGAGCCGTATGAGGCTGCTGCCGGCGTTAGCACAGCATATTGTTTAAAACACTCTAAAACAATAATAAATACTATAGTACATCAAACACATAAGTCAGTAAAAGTCCTTTATTATCATTATCAAGTGTTATGTACTCTACATAATTGTATGTGATGTACTTTAATACAACTGGAAGTGCAGTAGGCTTTTTCACACCAGCAGCACCAGAAACATGTGAGTAATGCATTGTGCTACGACGTTGCTATGGCTATGATGTCATTAGGTAATAGAAATTGTTCAGCTCCATAATAATCTGATGGGACCACCACCATATATGTGGTTTGTTGTTGACCAAAGCATTGTTACGTGGCACGGGATTGTACCTAAGTCAGGCCAAACTAGGATAATCTCCCTATTGGTTTAAACTCACCTGATATGGGAACTTAAATACATTTGAAAAATCCATCACCTTTGCTAAACAAGGTAATCTAATTATGATCATGACATCAGAGAGCAGAGATCCTGGGGCCGTCTTAGAATTTTGCATACAACACCAACTGTTCCCTGACAATATCATCTTTACTTAGCCATGACAGTGGTGAATATCACACCTCGTGCTACCTAGGGGAAAAAGAACTGGGGCAATATATGGGGTATAAGAAGATGGTAAATAAGAAGGCCACCTGAGACAGTACATTGAGGCAGACAGAGACTTGGAAATGACCCGACTGATTGAACCACCACACTCCCAAAGAAATCCTGTCAGCAGAGCCAAAGTGTGCCATCTGCACTGCACATCTTTAGGTCCTGGAATTTTTGATGCTTATGACCCCAATGTGCCCAAGTCTTCTGGTATCTGGAGGGGCTGATGCCTCTATTTGGAATTCATCGATTCTCCACCTCACGATGGCCAGCAAACTGGGGATCTCTGGACCTTGCTGGGTTCTCCATTTTCTGAGACATAGATAGGTTCGTGCAACCCTACACCTTCCCCAGGAAAGATAATCCCAGCATCCTAGGGAGGATCTCTTCCCCAGTGCACACCTGAGAGGAGCAAGCACTAATCTTCAGTATGGCTTCTGATCCAGCTCTGCAAATCCCGACAATGTCTGTGATTAACAGAATGACATACCCAAACAACTTTAATGGGTAGATTTTAATGTAAACAGACTAGAGCCCAGGGATTTATCTTTTCTTATTAGAAAAAAAGTTTTCCCTTCTTTATTCAATGCCCGCATTTTGCCTTCTCTTAGAATGCCTCTACACACTAATTTCTCTATCAGACAACCATCAGGTGATTTGGGATCAACTGCAGAAACCAGACATTTTTCCCTGGCTCCCACCTTGCCTTCAGGCTGAGCTTAGGTCAATAAAAGCACCAGAACCAAAGTCAATACAACTTAAGATTTCCTGTTTCCCATGTTTCTCTTTCAATACTCATGCAGATTATCTACTGTGACATTTCTGTGGGTTCCTAGCCTCTAGATGGCCCTAAGTATCATGAGAACGTCATCAAGCAGAGAATTTTCCTGCTTCACACTCCCTTATTTCTCCTTTACCCACTTACCTGAACAAGCAGAGTCAGGGCTGGTTCCATTCAAGGGGACACACCTGTATCAATATCTTGAGATAATCATATTAGTAGCTTAACATAAGACCCTCAGGGCAGGGGGGAGAATGCGTTCTTTGTCAAAGGTAGGATCTACCAGTGGGTCAGTCCATATCACTTGGACATCCTGGGTCCTGAATCTTAGCTCTTTACCATCCCAAAGAGATCCCATGGCAGAGAAGGCTTAACACCTGTGACCCAGTAGCCATGGGTGTGCATGTCTTGGGAAGAAGATCTATTTGACCCAGACCCACAAAAATACTGCCCACGTAATCAACATTCACTGAGAATTGTCTACGTTGGAGCATGCATCTCTTCCAGGGCAGCTGTGTAAGTAAGACAACTCTCCTGGACCATCCCAAACATGCAGAGAAGGATGGACTCCACTTTTGAAATGTATGAACAAGAATATTAGGTAGACAAAAGATCAAAATTTTATCCAGCAAGTGCTCAGGTGGTGAGCATCTATCCCTACTTCCCACCCCCCACCACCACCCACACACACACACAGACCTGTGGACAGAAGTCAAAGCTTTAGAAGGACACCTCTTTGAACATCAGCGCAGGGTTAGTCAGGCCATGCCCCTAGGTCAGGCTCTGCCAAGATTTGCAAATAAGTAGTGGAAAAACATCTCAGTCTCCCTTCTGAGGCAAACATGGGACTTTCAAAAGGGAAAACAAGATGATGTCATTTCATATAATGGGAGCTGAAGGCGAAGGTGGAATGTCAGAGAACAGATTATGATATTTTGAAAAGATTGTAAATTGTTCAAAGACAATGTTTTCCAGCAAGCAAATAGGCAATGCAACCTCCATTCCCTGTATGGGCAAGACAAAAGTCTCTCCCAGATACAGCTGTTTCTTTCCTAACCCTGAGCTGCCTTCAATTCCAGCTTACAACTGGTGTCTGAAAGCCACACAATTGGAATACGTGATCATGAGTAGGTGTTTTGGAAGGACCAACATGGACATAATACGGTACATGTTTTTCCACTCTGTAGGTTACAAACACCCTACTCCACACCTCCAGGACCATTTTCTCCCATCAAATGTAGCTCAGGGCTGTGAATAGGAAGCACCTCTTTGCTACAATGGCCCAGCCCAGTGGACACCTCTTAGAAGATGCACCAGCAAGAACCCTCAAGGACAATCTTCCGCTTTTGCTCTGCCCATTCCTACAGGGGTTGAGTCTCATCTTCAGTGAGTAATAGGGATAATGGGGCAGGATGGGAGGCCTCTTCCTTTAAAAGGGCATGATCCCAGTTGACTCATGAAGAACTCAGGTGCTCCAGTAAGATAAGTTACAGGAATACAAGCTCCTCTGTGGTCCCTCCATCAGAGCAGCTATGATACTTCCATGAAAGTAAGTTGGTGGGAGGGGAGGTGTCAAAAATCTATAGACAAGGGAGAACTCTAGGGACAAACAACTTTCAGCAAGCAAGGACAATCTAAAGTCTTAGAATTCCCCAGGTCCTATTCAGTGGAAATTCCTAACCAGAGAGGAGAAACATTGCAAAGGACCTTGCATAACAAAGAACAGGAAGGATGCAAAAATAAAGAGCAGGAGAGGTGAGGAAGGGCAGCTACATCAAAACAACAAGGATAAATTCGGGGAGCGCTAGTGCCAACTGCTCCTTGTATGAGCAGTTCAGGGTGAGATGGGTCTTCCTGCAACTGTCCAATGAGGGAAAGAGGAAACTCTCACTGCCTGAAAGATGGTGCTTTGAATTGTTGGTAAGTAGAAAACACAAGGACATCCTATGTCACACTCCACACAAGAAGAAAACCTCTATCTGATGGCACATCCCATGTAGTCTAAGGGGATAAAATCCTGAGGGCCAACGGATGGGCCCAGGGGTTTCTCCAGCACAAGTGATATCATCTCACTGCTCCAACAGACACACTCCCCCTGGGCACATGGTCCCCAGATGCTCAGTTCTGGAGAAACAGTCAACACCAGCCCTGTCTTCTCAATAGCTAACAGGAAGGGGCTCCCCAACACTGAACTCCCCCCCGGATCGTGATGATCAGGACTGTGTGCTGTGCAGAGATGACTCAAAACTGCTCTTATCTATGTTAAGTTTTATCATCTTTAAATGATGCAGCCATTTCTTCTATTTCTTCTGGGTGGTTCCCACGGTCATTCACAGACTTCTTTGTGTCAGGTCATAGAGCCTCAGTTGCCCAGCAGAAGCATTTCAGGAGACCATCCCTAGGGATGTGGCTTCATGATGACTCGAGGGTCTGGAAGTGAGCCCCTGCTCTTACCTTCCTGCTGTCACCTGCAGCCTCCATGCCAGCTTTGCACAGAGGAGTAGGACTCCTGTCTTCCACTGCCAGAGATTTCAGAGACACAAAGGTGATTATGCATTGTATTAATTTTGACTCCACCACCTCCTTCAGCCTATGCAAAGGAAGAATCAACTTCCGTTCTGACAGTGCACTGGTCTAAACATCACAGTGACCAGTCACCAGCAACAGAATCCAGGAACTAGGGATTAGTCATGAGGAAGAGGAACTAGCCTGAGTAAACCTAGACTTGACAAGCATCCATCCTTGGACATTGAAGTTTGAGATGCAAGGAAAGGTCAGCAAATAAATGACAAAAACATCACCTGGAACCAGTTGATGGCAATGATAGGAGCATACCCAGATGAGACATTATCATAAAAGCCCCTAAGAAAAAAGACAATCTCTTTATTAAATTCTATACTCTCAGGAAGGAAGAGAAATTCAGAACAGATATGAGGAGCCAATTTTAAATCCAGATATTTTCATGGTGCAAATCAAATACCCCCAGAGGAGCCCTGTCCAGGACAAAAAAAAAAAAAAAACCCTCTTCAGGTGTGGTCTGGACACAGAGTTCCCCAGGCTCACATAAGTCTCATCCCTGAGGACCAAGTGGGCTTTTAAATACACTGGGGGCTCCTCAAACTTTACTGCCAGAGATGTGATGGGAGTGATTCTGCTCAGAGACAGCCAGTGAAAGCGTGCTTTACACTAGCTTGTGGGTCAGCAGAGCGGCCCAGAGAAATGGAACCCTTGTCACCATGCACCATCAAAGCAAGTCTGCCTGACAGTCTGAAAATTATCTATTTCCTCCCATGGCACCCATCCTCCAGGAACTCAGAAGCATATCACCAAGCACAACCAGGCGGGAAGGCACAAGCATAGCACAAATGCCAACCCTACGCAAAGGAAGAATCAATTTCCATTCTGACAGTGCACTGGTATAATATGACACTCACTTTTACTTCACAGAGGGTGGCACCATGGTGACTGGAACAGTTATAGAATTCTGCTCCGTGTTTCCAGACTGAGCCCTGGCTGCCTAGAGCAGAAAGTGCTGCTGCTGACCAAGATCAGCACTGCCTTCACAATGCCTGAGTCAATCACGTTGCTGATGGTGCCAAAGGCATCAAGAAAAACTTAGGGGTGTCTGGCTGCAGCCTTCCTGCATTCGACCTGCACTTCCTGTGTGTACTGTCCAGCAGGCACACACGACACATTGCAGACAGCATTCCATCCACTTAGCATGTTGATTTACATTCTATTAATAGATTAATTAAAGGAACAATTAATAGAATAGATCTCCATTCTATGGGTGGACCACACTTCAACAGGGTGGAGATCTGATACATGTTTGGGGATAATCTTGTCCCCCCAAAATATATTTTTGGATAGAATAACCAAAACCAATGGAAACAAGCCCACAGATGAGAGAAGGCTGTCACCCTGAAGGTACCACCACATTAAGATACTGAAACCATGGCCCACGAAGGCATTGGGGGATGATCTCCTGGGCAGTGTGAAGGGCCAGAGATCTGAGAGTTCAAGGTGTGCAAACCTTGGGGGAAGACCTGAGTGACCCAAGCTGCAGTAAGGAAAATCTGGCATATGAGGTACATCTAATTTATGTCCTGAAATGATCCATTCTCATCTGGGTTTTTTTGGCATAAAATAACGATTTTCAGAGAGGCAAATCATCCTTTAAATACAACGAAGTTAATGATTGTTATCTTTGCCACCCAAAACGTATACAGGCAGGCTTTGCAGAAGGCAGAGGTAGGGATAAGTCTGGATGGGATCTAGGGGCTGCGTAAAGACACGCTTTCCAGGAGAGGGAAAAAGTCTCCATCACAGGAAGATGCATGCGGCTGCACTACTTCAGCAGGAAGTGAACCTGTCCCTCTTCTGCTAAAAGGGGAATCCAGGAGGTTCGCCTTCCTTCTGGAAAGACAGGCTGCTTTACGCCACACCCTCACCTTCCTGGCCCCCTTGTTCCACAGGGGTTCCTTTGAGGACAGAGGTAACTATAAACAACGTGGCAGACAGTGGATAAATGACCAGACTCTTGTCACTCAGCAGAGTGAATTCTGAGATACATTCCACATGGATCCTCAGAGGGTCCCCAGGGGGACTGAGCCCCATCACCTCTATAGGTGACCAGCTCAACAATACCCAATTCAGTGGGGCTGTTCCCAACACCTCATCTCTGGTTCACCACTCCCTTCCCTAAGCTCCCTGGGATCACTGCCAAATCAAGTACCAAAAAAATAGACAGTTAAAGGGACCACGGAAGAAGTTCATGTCCAAATCCTCAGACTCTTGAACATGTCTTGTTAAATGGCAAGAGGGAATTAAGGTGGATGGAATTAAGGTTGCTAATCAGCTGACCTTAAATTAAGGAGATTATCTACGTAGGCACCATGTAGTAACAAGGGTGATTAAAGTGACAAAGTAGAAGAGGGATTCAGAAGTGGAGGTGAGAGTCAAAGAGATTTCAGGATGCAAGGTCACCGTTGAAAGGATAAAGAATTCCTGACTCTGAAGACCAAGAAAAAGCCCAAGACAGGGAATGCAGGAGGCCTCCAGAAGGTGGATAGGGCAGGAAAGCTGTCTTCTAGAAAACCAGAAGGAACAACTCTGTAAACACCTGATTTTATCCAAGTGACACCCATTTCAAACTCTGCCCCCCAAAACTGAAAGCTAAAATAAATTCTGATTTAAGCAGAAACTATATTTCAAAACATAAGATTCATAAGTATTCTTTCCCTGGCAGCAATGATCAAGAACATAGTGACAAAAAGAATATGTCTTCTTAGTATCTCAACCTGTCATATTGAAAGAATATTATAACCAGTGTTCATTTAATTTAAACTTCAAAGGTAGAGCCGTAAATGACTCCGAACACTTATATTACTAAAACTACCCCAGAAACAATAGAAGTTATCTAGATTTCCTATGAAAGGAACTAAATATATATTTGTAATCTTCCCACAAAGTATTCTCTGGGCTCAAGACTTCCTTCGTGGATTCTACCATGGGTTC
This sequence comes from Equus asinus, assembly GCF_041296235.1. Taxonomy (NCBI): domain Eukaryota; kingdom Metazoa; phylum Chordata; class Mammalia; order Perissodactyla; family Equidae; genus Equus; species Equus asinus. The sequence continues at coordinate 154,482,448 of NC_091792.1, forward strand.
AGAGAAATGTACTAACCATACACAAACTGTTCCCTTGAAATGAAAATGCCTGAAAATTTTCCAAAAGGGTGCTCTCCCTTGATGACCAAGGGGAGTGACTAAGATGCTGGTCACGTTCTCAACTTCTCCAGCAAGTCTTCTGAGAACCAGCTCTGCACCTTGTCTGTCATCCCCCAGGGCAGCCATTCTAAAGGCTCCCTGGATCACTGCCCCCAAAACATCAGCAAATACAAACCCGAAGGGACTAAGCCCAGGAAAGCAAGGCCAGCAGTTGTTTGCACATCGCAGAAGGTAGCGCTGCCTCACACTTTGTCCCATAAGCCTGGCAGGCCCAGGATTTCGACTCCCAGGTGATGAGATTGACTTAGAATCCCACTCCTTGGGTGGAGGAAATTGAGCCCTTCCTGCCCAGAGGAGAAGTGGTGGTGTTGATCACGGTCAGCACTGGTGTTGATACAATTGACACTGATGACACATCAGCTCCCAGGAACCAGAGAGGATGCCTTCTCCTCTCTGGAGTCTACAAGGTAGAAAGAGAAAACATTTCTTAGGTTCTCAAACTTGGATCCTGCACATAAGGGTTGGAGTCTCATACCAGCCCCTCTAAACCTGACAAGGCAGCTGTTCTCTGTCTAACCATAAGAGAAGGGTTTGGTTTTAGGTCTCTCTACATATAGGTTCCCCAGTCCTGAGGGAAGTGAATGTCAGAGGCGGGTTGGGGAATGGCATCACAGTGCCTGTCAGGAGTGGCCTTCAGTTCACCATGGACTCACGTCTGCCACTGGGCTGCTGAGAAGTTTGTGGCTCCAGGCTGTGGAATTCTCCCGCATGCTGGGGCAACTAGAATGAATGATAATGTTAATGTGAAACTTGAAGCGCCTCTCAGGACAGAGCTGCTCTGTGGAAGCTGAGCGGTGACCAGCTCAAGATCCCACAGGATGCTCCATCAGCCACGTGGCTGCAAGGAGTTACCTGGCTCTTATGAGATTCAACCTGTGTTACCAGTTACAAAAGAAACAGGGTATTTTAGTCCATATTACTGAAGTATCTTTTATATCTACAATGATGTATCTGATTCTGTTGGGAATTCCTCAATATATCGGATCATATTTACTGGCCTGTTTTCAGGACCTGGACAATAGGCCCTCAGCCCAACTGGACAGTCACAAACCAAAGACATCACACAGTGGGCTACTGTCCAGGCAGACTCACTGCTTATGCAGATGTACAGCCACAGCAACCAGAATCACAGCTGAAAGTGCCCATCCCTCTGGGGACATAACTTTATGCCCTGAATGCAGTACATATGGGAGAAACTCGGATCTGGCTACATATATCCTCTGGAGTGAGGGAGACCCCAGTGGGCTTGGCTCCATGACAGTCTTGACTCAGCCAATCTAGGAGGAACCCTGAGTCTGAAATGAGGCCCCCAGCCCTTGAACATCAGAGGAAAAGAATGCCTATATTCCGCGTTATTAAGAACAGTTTTAATAATCTCTTATGTTTCCACACTCTGTGTAATTACAGGGGAAAAAATAGAGGGTAGTAAGGAAAAGGAACAGAATATTTTCAATTCAGTCCCTCAGACACCCCTTTCTCAGTGTCCCCACCCCACCCCGCCAGAGCAGAGAGGAGGAGATAGACTTTGAGGTCCAGGTTTCCTCCATGGTTCTTGACTAGTGTTCAAACACCTATGGACCCACATTCTCAGAGTACCACCCCCAGTGGAAAAAGGATCCCACGTGTCAAAGAGGCCATCACTTGAAGCTTCCACCCCTTTAAGATACTGAACTTAGAAGCATGAAAGTGAACACTGGAGGCGGGATTGCATGGCAGTGCAATGAAGCCCAGAGATCTGAGACCCCAGTGTGCCAGCCTTGGGGGCAAGCCCAGAGTGGCCCATCCCCCAGTACACACTGCCTATGTAATCAACACCCTGTGTCTGGGGATAATTGAGAGCTAAAATCTTGTTCACAGTGTTCAGAAGTTGAGAAACCTCACACGAATCATGTCAAATGACATGGAGGGAAGGACCCCAGTCCTGACACACAAGAAAAAAGTATCAGGCACACAATTAAAGGACATCTTAGGCTGTGACACGGGGGGATTGGCAGGAGAAGTTCACACAAAACCTTCGTAGACACCAGTGGGAAAGTCCAAGCCAAGTAAGCTTGGGAGGGTTTGACTTGGTCCATCAGCACAGCCTCAAAACCACTGTGACCAGGGGTTCAACATCGAAATGCTTGTCGTTCTGACTTCACTGCATATACACTTCACTCTTGCTTCTGATTCAGTCCTGGAGTTTCAGAGGAGAAGGCAGCATTTCCCAGGCCCTCAGGCCAGGCTTCATTAGAAATCATGGGACTAAATAAAGATAAATGGCAGAGGATGAAATTTAAATTCTTCCCTCCACAGAAAAAGCATAAATTGATCATATTCAAGAGAGAAGGAGATAGTCCTTAGAATCTTAAGAACTGAAAAGGATCACTTACCAAACTAAAAGGTAATAAGAGAGTATTTGTCAGATCACGTTCTTCCCTAAGTGACAGGAATATAATGAATCGTGTACCATTCAAATGCAGTAACTGACGTTAAATTATTCATAAAGGAATGGAGATCTAAAGCCTCAGTGTCTGTTCCGTTGCAACGTAGGAAAGGAACATTGCAGATTTCTCCCACAGAATCTTTCTTCAAAACTCATTACATTCATGTCAGATTGAATTTTAGATAACACAACACAGTGTTATATTCTTGATAGAAAGAATTATATTTGGAAAGACAAAGTAAAACCACTCAGATTCCAAGGAAAGCAAATTCATCTCCAGTAATCAGAATTCTAAGGAATGATTCCGGCAGACATTACTGAGAGGCAGTGATGGGACAAGGCACTAAATGGGATTAGGGGCCTATAAATTTTTCTTGAGAGGAAAAAGACACCATCACAAGAAGATGAATGTCAGAGACACAAACTATGGAATAGTTACAACCCTGCTGCAGTGGGACTGGTCTGACCCTTTCCTGCTGAATGGTACCCAGGCAGTTTGGCATTTTTCTGGAATGAGTGGCAAGTGTGGTAGAGGCTGGTGTGCTCCATGACACATCCTCTGGCTTCTTGTTTCAGCACAAAACAGCAGTGAGGGTATTTTAGTTGAAAGGAGACAGTAAAACTTAATCACAGGAAAGAAACAAGACAAATCTCTCTTGCCTTTCTTGGCAAGCATGGAGTCCTCACTCCTGGATGTGTCAGGCAAACTCTGAGCCACTTCCCATTCCACCTGCATGGGTAGTGTCATTCTAGGTGATAGCAGAATGGGTGCTCTGTAGGGACAGACACATTCAATGATAAGTGCCCGAGCTGCATGTTAAAGACAATCTTCTACCTCTGAGACCATCTGCTCCCTTCAAATGCAGCTCAGGGCCATGAATGGGAGAGCAGATGTTTGCTGGGATGTCTCAGTCAAGTGGACACCTCATAGAAATGCACCAGCAAGAGCACTCGGGACCCACTCCTCTGCGTTTGTGCTGCCATTCATAGAAGGGGTCACTGTCGTCAGTAAGGAGGACACTGGAAGAGGGAGGAGAGACCACCTCTTTTTAAAGGGAACAGTCTTGAAGATCAGGTACCACTTTGCTCAGCTCCATGATCAGTCCTTATTTACCTGACCTCAGCTAACTGAGGACAGCAGGGACTTCATACACATTGTCTCGTGAGGAACCCACGTGACCCTGTAAGTTATAGGACTCATCGTCCTTACCATGTGGCTCTCCATAAGTCAGCTAGATGTACACTCATTCGCTCCATCAGGCAGCAGAGGGAAGCTTAGAAAAAGGAAGCTCAAGCAGAAATCCACTACACCCCTCTCATCCCTCCTTGCAGAGGTTTGTTGTTGTTTTTAAATAAAGATTTCACTCTAAACCAGTCCGCTAGGACTTCAGGGTAAGGAATACATCCCTCGTGTCCAGTTTGGTAGGGATTGCTGGATACATATGTGAGAGGAAACAGGCCTCTTCACCAGTACTGTCTTCTGCAGAGATACAATTTACTCTGTCCTATCTACGTTTTTTTCCTTCTGAGTGGGTGGTGATCATAAGCTCTCTCTTATGAGGAAGAATTCTAGAAACAGCTCTTCATGGTCCACAACCTAGACAAACAAAATTCTCCATATCCTACTTGAGGGAACCTCACAAGACAGCAGTAACAATGCCAAGGTGATATCAATAATAGAGAACAGCCACATCAAAATGGAAAGGAAAATAAATGTTTGTCATTAGTGCCAACCTCTTATCGTATGAGTCATTGAGGTCAGCGTGATGTACATCTTAAAGAGAAAAAAATACTCAAGACCAATTAGAGAGTAATGCTCTGAAAATGGTGGTAGCAGAAACTAACCCATCATGAGTAATTTTTTAAACTATGAGCGTCACTTGTAATTGAGGAAACGTAGCAGAAGATGGACAAGATTAAAATCCCGAGATCTCATATGTGGGCCCAGAGGATTATCCAGGACCAGGAGACGTCATCTTGCTTACCTAAGCCAAGGGAGGATTAGCTTTCCATCTTGTGTTTCAAAATATAAAGTTGCTCAGTCTTCTGTCTCAACTGGTAGAGTCAAGGAGCAAGGTCATGAAGGTCACATCACTTACCGTTATGCCTCAGAACCCCAGAGTAGGAAGAATGTAGTTATGGACCTAGCTAAGGGGGAAAGCAGGGAAATCAACTTCATGCAGTTGACTCTGAGGACTCACAGGCCCGTGTTAGGGAAGTCATGGGCATACGGGCCCGTCTGCAGGGCCCTTCTCAAGTCAGCTACCCCACAGCCTTCTCCTGGACCAGGCAGCACAGGGCAGATAACTTAACTACAGGAGGCCAAAGCAGAAGTCCACGGGGAACAAAAGACCACGTACTTGTCAGATGCCGGGGCAAGGCATAGAACCTGAATTTCTTGTTCACTGTGTGACATTATGCTTACGTAGAGCAGGAAATGGGCCTCCTCACAGACGTCTTTTTGAAGGGTCTTTTTTGACTTCTCATCTACCTTATATTCATCAGGGTGGGGGAAGTGGAGGCAGAATGGTCATCATATCCTCTTCTCTCCAACAAAGGAGAGATCCAAGAATTAATCACCAACCAGGAACTAAAAGCGTATATTTCTCCATTTCCTATTTTGAGGAGACAACAGTGATGTCACCAAGGTACTTTCAAGAATGAAGAGCAGATAAATGGAAAGACGACAAGGAAGAGCAGGTCTATGAACTTGACAAGGAAAAACTATGTAGCGGTTGAGGCCCAGTCAAGGGCACCCGGTGCAGTTCTGCTCAGACACGGGAGGGCAGCTCCACCCAGCTGACTCGGCACGGCGTCAACAGCTCAGGAAACCCTGGAGGAGGTGAGGCTGAGAAAGGCTTTAGCGAAGGTGTTTTGTCTGTAGCTGTATAACAGGATTGCCACCAATGTAGTGGCTAAAACCAATGCCCCTTTACTATACCAAAGTTTCTGTAGCTCAGATATCTGGGCACAGCTTAACCGGGATCTCCTCTGGGTCTCACAAGAGGCAAACGAAGGTGATACCTGAGCTACATTCCATCTAGAGGATGAACTAGCCAAGATATCACTTCCAAGTTTGCTCAGTTGGTAGAACTCATTTCCTTGTGACAGTCACCTCAGTCTAAGCCAGAAAAGGAGAGCGAGTCTCAGTAGATATTGGAGTCTCTTCGGTCAGGAGGACCTAAAATCTCTTTAAAGGACTTCTAAATTAAACCAGGACCACCCAGGATAATCTCCCTTTTGAATACAAACTCACCTGATTTAAGATCTCAATTACATCTGGAAAACCCCTCACCCTTGCCATACAAGGTAATTTAATTGTGGTCCTAACAGCCCAGAATGGAAACCCTGGTGTCATCTTAGAATTCTGCATGCAATACCAAGATTGCCCTGTTAATACTATCTTTACTTTGCCATGATAATGGTGAAAACCACACTTTCTGCTATCTAAGGGAGACCAGCTGAGGCAAGATGTGGGGTATAGAAAGGTGGTGACTTCAAAGGACATCTGACAAAGTAAATTGAGGCAGAAAAACTTAGAGGTGACCCAGGTGATTGAACTATTGCATTCTCAAAAAAAGTGTTTGTCAGCAGGCCAAAGTGTGCCCATCTGGGCTGCACAGGCTTACAGCTGTAGAGCACTGAAAGATGTATTCAGCCAGCCCATAGACCCAGGTCGGGCTGCCTGGAGAAACTGGCATTAACTCTCAACCTTGACAGGCCGGTAATTCAAGCATTACTGCATCAAATGGAGAAAGCAGTGGCAAAAAATTGAGCAACGGCCATAGTCAAAAGGACCAACCAGATCAATTCAGTGGTGGAGGAGGAAGTTCCCTTATATAGAACTGCTTCCAACATTCACCACTGAGTCCTGGAATTTCCAATGCCTATGATCCTGCTATGCCCACATCATCTGGTATCTGCCCAGGCTGATGCCTCTAATTTGGAAATCATCATGGGATTCTCCACCTCAGGATGACCAGCAGATGTTTCTGGGGTTCTCTGGATCTTGTAGGGTCTTCATTTTCTGAGACAGATCACTTTGTGAAACCTTACTTTCCCCAGGGAAGATGGCCCAAGCATCCCAGGTAGGATCTCTTCCCCAGTATCCCACCTGATAGGAGCAGGCACCAATCTTCAGTATGTATTCTGATACAGCTCTTCAAATCTTGATGAAGCACTGTCATCAAAAGAATGACAATTCTGAACATCTTCAATGTGTACTTCTTAAGTCTAAACAGAACAGAGCTCAGGGAATTACGTTTTACTATAAGAAAAACTTTTCCCACCTCACCGCCTACTCCACACACAGACTTCTGGACAGAAGTCAAAACAATGCCATTTTGGAAAGACTCCCCTTAGAGCATCAGCACAGGGGCCAGTCAGACCAAACCACTAGGTTAGGCTCTGCCAAGATTCGTGTATAGAGAAAGTGTCAGTCTCTCCCCTGACTTGACCATGGAGTTTCAAATGAAAGAACAGGATGGCCTCATTAGAAACAATGGGAGCCGAAAAAAAAGGTAGCATGTCAGAGGACAAACTACAACCTTTCCTTTCAAAATAACACAGATTATTCAAATACGAATTAGTTTCAGCAAGACAACAAGGCAATGCAACCTCCATTCCCTGTATGGGCAAGCTGAAACCCTCTCTCCCTGATCAGGCTGTCTTTCCTCCTAACACTAAGCTGCCTTCAATATCGTCTTGTATGCTTTTCAGATACCAATTCCCATCTCAAGACACATGAAAATGAGTGTTTGGAGGGACCAAGATGGACAACTACTGTATGTTTCCCTGATCTGGAGGTTACAAGCACCCTTCTCCACCTCCAGGAACATCTCCCATCAAATGTAGCTGAGGGCCATGAATAGGAAGCCTCTTTGCTGGGGTGTCCTAGCCCAGTGGACGTCTCTTAGAAAATGCACCTGAAACAATGCTCAAGGAACATTTCTCTGTTTTTGCTCTGCCATTCCTAGGGGGTTGGCGCTTAGCCTCACAGACAGCTACAAGGATAATGGAAAGAAGAGAGGAAGCCACCTCTTTTAAAAGCTCATAATCGCAAAGGTCAGATGTCATTTCTTCTCTCACCAAATGGTCAGTAGTATGTAGTTATGTGACAGGAGTTAATTGAAGTAAACCAGGTAAATCGTCTTACTCAAGTTGCCTCATGAGACAAGTTACAGGAACACAAGCTCCTTCTCTGTGGACCCTCCTCAGGGCAGCTACCTGTAAGAACTTCTCCTGAATCAGGCAGCACACAGATTAGCAAAAAAGGCTTTCAAAGCAGAAATCAAAATGAGAAAAAGCCACATACCACCATCTCATCTTCCAGACATGCCTAACATTTGTCCTTTCAAAGATAGTCTCCTAAGATTTAGGAGAAGGGGTGTAAGGCCCAAGCCCCCATCAGTGGAGGAGAGTAGAGCTTGAGGGAAGGAGAAAGCAAGTCTCTCTACCAGCACTACCTCCCCAAAAGGCACTTTCCTCCTCCCTGCCATGAAAGTTAGTGGGTGTGAGGGGAGGTGTCAAAATATCCACAGACAAGGGAGAATTCTAGGAACAAACAACAACTTTCAAGTAAATAAGGAATATCCAAAGGCTTAAAATTCCCCAGGTCCTATTCAGTGGAAGTTCCTAACCAGAGAGGAGAAAGATATGCTAAGGACCTTGCATAACAAAGAGGAGGAAGGATGCAAAATCCATCACAACAACAAGGATAAATACGGTGAGCACTAGTGCCAACTGCTCCTTGTATGAGCAGTTTGGGGTGAGATGGGTCTTCCTGCAACTGTCCAATGAGGGAAAGAGGAAACTCTCACTGCCTGAAAGATGGTGCTTTGAATTGTTGGTAAGTAGAAAACACAAGGACATCCTATGTCACACTCCACACAAGAAGAAAACCTCTATCTGATGGCACATCCCACGTAGTCTAAGGGGATAAAATCCTGAGGGCCAACGGATGGGCCCAGGGGTTTCTCCAGCACAAGTGATATCATCTCACTGCTCCAACAGACACACTCCCCCTGGGCACATGGTCCCCAGATGCTCAGTTCTGGAGAAACAGTCAACACCAGCCCTGTCTTCTCAACAGCTAACAGGAAGGGGTGCCCCAACACTGAACTCCCCCCCCCCCCCAGTCGTGATGATCAGGACTGTTTGCTGTGCAGAGACGCCTCAGAACTGCTCTTATCTATTAAAGCTTTTTCATCTTTGAATGATGTAGCCATTTCTTCTATTTCTTCTGGGTGGTTCCCACGGTCATTCACAGACTTCTTTGTGTCAGGTCATAGAGCCTCAGTTGCCCAGCAGAAGCATTTCAGGAGACCATCCCTAGGGATGTGAGTTCATGATGACTCGAGGGTCTGGAAGTGAGCCCCTGCTCTTACCTTCCTGCTGTCACCTGCAGCCTCCATGCCAGCTTTGCACAGAGGAGTAGGACTCCTGTCTTCCACTGCCAGAGATTTCAGAGACACAAAGGTGATTAGGCACTGCATTAATTTTGACTCTACCACTTCCTTCAGCCTATACGAAGGAAGAATCAATTTCCGTTCTGACAGTGCACTGGTCTAAATATCATGGTGACCAGTCACCAGCAATAGAAATCAAAACAAGGGACCAGTAATGATGAAGATGAAATAGCCTAAATAAGCCTAGGCTTCAGAGCTTTCAAACTTGGACATTTGATTTTGAGATACAAGGACAGATCGCTAAATAAGTGACAAAAAAGTCACTTTGACCCAGCTAACGGCACTGATAAGAGCTACAACCAGATGAGACGTTATCATAAAAGCCCCTGATGAAAACAACTGGAACCACCATTAAGTTCTACACTCAGGTAGGGTGACAAATTCAGAGTAGACATGAGAGGCATCCAGGTCCCACCTTCTAGCATTTAGGTCTCTGCTTCCTCTGGGGAAAAATCGAAGGAACAGCAACTAAGACATCACATGTGAGGACATCCAGGTACTGTACACTTTGATATTCAATGCAGGTGGACATCACCTCAGACAACCAGAATATTTCTCAATCAAGCCTCTCCATCAATATATACATTCAGGTAGGAGAGTCACCAACGAGAATTCACAGGACAAAGAAAGTCACCGAAAGGTACTGCCTTTAAGAAAACTAAACCTATACTCGATAAAGGGAATTACTAAACTAAGATCAAGAAAATAATATAGGTATGGTTTATATCCTCAAAGACATAGGAGCTGATATTAGCCAAAGTGAGAATACAGTCATAAAACAAAAACATTCAGTATAAAACATAGTACAGTAAAAACATAGGATAAATAATGCAATCAATATGTCTGAAGCTCAGATGGAAGAACTCTTATAGAAGCTTCAGGAAATTACAAAGTCTAAATGTGGAGGACAAAGGGCCATAACTTATTCATTTCAGTCACCCAAACATCCCCCACCTTAGGGGCCTCTCCCATTGCGCTATAGAGGGATGTACCAGATTCCAGGCACTTGGCTTCAGGGTCCCCTCCATGGCCCTAAACGTGTGGTTCAAATACCTATGGACTCTGCTATGCTTGGATAGATTATCCCAATGACTGGGTTAATGAAAATGTTCTCAGGAATAGCAGTAGGTAACAGAACAATTTTTTTCTATATCATATATACAGAAAATATATTGAAGGAAATAGATTATCTGTATTAATTAGATGGCAGATTTTTATCCAGATTCAATTGAGAACTCAACATATCAAAATAATTGGCATTCAGTAGGACTGGAAAAAGAGACCTGGAATGTCCACTGTTGAATTCCTGATCCATTCATTCCTGAAGTATGCTGGATCACTCACAGGATCAGCAATCCCTAAAATCGAGCTTATTTTCTCTTCCTGGCAAAACTTTGATCCAGGACTGTGAGATTAAGACTTTCAGATGGGGCCATTTCAACATGGAACCCATCTACTTTTACAGGAGGCAGCACAATGGAAAACTGTCCAGTCAGGAAAGATAATGAGAAGGACACCTGCCATAAGCACCTACCATGTAATTTGTCAGGAGGCCAGGAGACTAGAGACTCTGATAATGGTTCCCAGGAGAGGACCAAGCAACGAATTTTCCTAGTCAGACAAATCACTCAATCACCTTCAGCCAACTCATCCCAGCAAGGAAATTCAGGGCTGGTTCCATAAAGAAAGCACACCTATGTCAAGACCTCCAGCCTACCATATCTGAAGATCTTATGTTCTCAACATAAGACCAGGGAAGAGGGGAAAGTGCTCTACCAATGGCTCAGCCTTGCACATAGCAGACATCCTGGCCGTGAAATACAGCCTTCACCATCCCAAAGGGAGCTCAAGGCACTGAAGGTTGAACACATGTGTCTGAGAACTACAGACATAGAAGTATGGAGAAGACAAGAGTGACCCAGCCCACAATAAATATAACCAACATCCCGTGGAATTTCCATGGGGGTATAATGTAATGAATCTCTCCCAGAGAAGCTAGGACCTCACCAGGACTATCCCGAATACTCTGGCTTGGGAAGGACCCCCATATGGATAAATAAGGAGAAAGAACAACAGCAGGGAAACAAGGGTCAGAGGATGACAAGGCTATATGGAACATGAGCTAGGATGATGGGGATCAACATCTGGCACAGTTGTGGACAATGTCAAAGCCAAACACACCTGGCAGAAGATTCCATTAGAGGTCAGCACAGCATCTGCTCGATCCTGGGTTAGGCCTTCCAGCAATTGCAAGCAGAAAGGTTTCAGACACAAATCCCCTTTACTCTTCATTCTATCAGTTTTAAATGGATGGGCAGGTGAACTGGCTTGGCTTCTTAGAATTCGTGGAAGCTAAAGAAAGGGGAATATCAGAGGAGAGAATTCTCCTTACCAAAACAAAACAAAACAAGACAAGTATCAATTGTTCAAATTCAAGCGACATGTAGGCAGTTCTAGGAGCTCAAAGAATGGAGAAAAAGATAGAACAACTAAAAGTTAAGATTTTAGACCATACTTGCCCCTAAGCTATATAGAGAGGTATGTAGTAATTAAATGCAAAAAGTGAAATATAACACAATATCCACGCAGTGTGGAAAACTAAACCCCTAACCTCCATTAGATTTTAATGAGGAATGAGAGCTATAGATTTCTTCTTAAATATTTATCTACAACTCATGAAAAGGGAGATCTGATATACGAGGTAGATCTAAATGTAGATCCTTGAATATCTCATTCTCATCTATTTTTTTGAAGTAGAAAGCATGAGATTAAAAAAAACAAATCATCCTTTGAATATAGAGAGGTATTTATTCTCTAGTTTTTACATTTCGGGGATTTAGTTTAGGCAGGCGTTGTGGGAGGCTGAGATGGCAACAAGGCTGCATGGGATCTGGGGGTATATAAAGAATCTCTTCTCAGGAGAGGGAAGAAGTTCTCATCCCAGGAAGACGGAATAGGGAGTGCCTTGCTGCATTAGGCACTGAGCCCATTCCTCTTCTGCTGAAAAGGAAGCCCAGGAGGTTGGCATTTTCCTAGAATGATTGGGTAGCCATGTCACATCCTCACCCTCTTAGTCTACTTATTTCCATGCAGAGCCACATCTCAGCCACTCGGGGGAATTTATGACTCATAGGAGGTGTACGAACAGATAGAGTTGATGGACAAATGAGCAGACTCTTGACCCAATGGAACGATATCCTGCAATACAGTCTACCTATTCCTCAGAGGGTCCCAGTGGGACTAGCCACATACAGCCTAGAGGTGAACAGCTCAATGCTGTGCCTGTCACTGGAAATTCATCCTGTCCTGTCTCATATGCACCATTCTCTCCTCTGTTCCAAATACAGTCCAGGCCCTAAGTCCAAGTCTCAGATTCTGGTTTCAGGGATTCATAGTAGGGTCCTCAGGTTTCACTTCCATTTTGGCATTGGCAAGACTGAGCAAAAAATTAAAAATGCAAAATTAGTTATGTCAGGATATAAAACTGGGATCTATCTTTTTAAGGTCTGTATGTTAGGAAGATAAGGGAATATTAAGGAGCTTTGTTAAGTTTAAATTTCAAAGTTATTTTCATAAATGCCTGAGAGACACAACTTCCAAATCTTACACAAGTTGGTATAGGATATACAACTTGTCTATGAAAAAAAAAATCCATAATTTCAAATCTCCCACCAAAACCCCTCTAGGTTCAATGTCTCCTCACTACCTTCTTTATACTGAAGAACTTCAACCCAGGAACACATACTAATTCTATACAAATTCTTCTGGACAATAAAAAAGATAGAATCATTGAGTGATGTCAGCATCATGGTGGAGCGAGCTCTCCTGGTAATCTTTCTGTGCCATAATACAATGAAAAAGACATTCGTACTCCAACAGAGGACACCCACACAACACAAAAGACATCTGAGAGACCCATGCAGTCATACGTTGGAGGGTGGAGAGGCTGGAGCCCCTGTCAGAGGAGGTGGAACAGAGTAAGAGAAAACTTCTCTCGCACCCCAAAAGACTGTGATCTGGGGACTGCACGTGGCCCCCAAGAGGAAGAGAAGGGGGAAGTGGTGCCCCTTCACGGGAAGGTCAAAGATCCCTGAGGTCCCTCTCAGCCTAGGGGAAAGCCCCCTACTGAGGTGAAAGCTAGCGTGAGGGTGACTTCATCAAGCCAACACCCTAGGGGAGCAGGTAGCAAGAGCAGAGCAAGTAAGGCCATGAGAGCACAGAAATGAAAGCACTCCTCCCCCCAACTGCCCAGCACCTGGGATCCCAGTGGAATGCAGAGGGCTCAGAATATGCAGCTCTTGACCTCTACCCAGTGGCGATAGGTAGTAACGGTGATCAATAATACCAGGATGTGGAAAAATAGAGCAATACCCTCTAGTGGTATCAAAAATTATATTAAATCTCCAGACCACAGAGAAAATGACGAGTACTCAGAAGTCAGTCCTGAAGACACAGAAATATGTAATCTGAATGATAGAAAATTCAAAATACCTATCAAAAAACTCAACGAGTTAAAAGAGAAGGTAGAGAAACAATTCAACAAGTTCAGGAGCTACTTCACAAAAAAGATTGAAACTATAAAGAACCACCAATCAAAGTACTGGAGATGAAAGACACAGTGGATGAGATAAAACAAAATATGGATGCCCTGAATGCTCGAGCAGACATCACAGAGGAGCATATCAGCATAATCAAGGAGAGACATATTGAAATGCTCCAGATAGAGGAGAGAGAACTAAGACTTAAAAGAAATGAAGAAAGTCTCTGAGAAATATCTGACTGAATTAGGAAATGCAACATAAGAATTATAGGTATTAAAGAGGTAGAAGAAAAGGAGAATGGAGCAGAAAGCTTGTTCAAAGAAATAATAGTAGAGAACTTCCCAAACCTATGGAAGAAGATGGAAATCCATGTGAAAGAGGCTACCAGATCGCCTAAATATATCAGTGTAAAAAGACCTACTGCAAAGTATATAGAAGTGAAACTGGCAAAAGTAGGTGACAAAGAAAAAATACTAAGGGCAGCAAGGCAGATGAATGCAACCTACAAAGGATCCCCTATCAGCCTTTCAGCAGATTTCTCAGCATAAATCTTACAGGCTAGGAGAGAATGGAATGATATCAAATCTTTGAAGGGCAAAAACTTTCAGCCAAAAATACTCTATCCAGTGAAAACATCCTTCAGATATGATGGAGAAATAAAAACTTTCCCAAATAAACAAAAGCTAAGGGAGTTCATAGCCACAAGACCCCCTCCCCCATAAAAAATCCTCAAGAAGGCCCTCATACCTGGAAAAAAAAAAAAAAAAACAGGGCAAAAGGGGTTACAAAGTCTGGAGTAAGGAGGTAGGTAGACAACATCAGAAAATTGTAGCTATACATCAGAACAGGTTAGCAAATACTCAAGTATAACATTAAAGATAAAGAGAAGGAAAAGACCAAAACCAAAGATAATCTTGTCATTTTAACCTCAAATTCACAAGATGGAATAAGATGTGACAAAAACAACATAGGAAGGGAAGAGGAACATGACTGAATCACTTCAGTCTAAGGAAATAAGACAGTCCATTTTCTAATGGCCTCTTATTACGAAATTTTGCATACAAACCTCATGGTAACCACTAAACAAAAGAGAACAGAGAGACAAATATTAAATAAGGAGAAAACTAAGAAATCCAACATAAAAAACTACATAACTCAATTGGTAGACCGAAATACATGGAACAAGAAACAAAGGAAATGCAGGAGAACCAGAAAACGATTGATAAAATGGCAGCATTAAACCCAAATATTGGTAATCATCCTAAATGTAAATGGATTGAATTCTCCAATAAAAAGACACAGAGTGCTGAGATGGATTAAAGAACTAGACCCAACAATATGCTGCCCCCAGGAAACACATCTCAGCTCTAACAAGAACCACAGGCTCAGAATGAAGGGATGGAAGGTAATCCTCCAAGCTAACGGCAAGCAAAAGAAAGCAGGTGTCACAATACTTATATCAGACAAAGTAGACTTCAAGGTAAGACAGGTAAAGGAGAGACAAAGAGGGGCAATATATATTAACCAAAGGGACACTCCACCAAGAAGACATAACTCTTATAAATATCTATGCACCCAACACAGGAGCAAAGTATGCAAAGCAACTATTAGCAAACCTAAAAGGAGATATTAACAACACAATAATAGTAGGGGACTGCAACACTCCACTCACATCAATGGATAGATTATCCAGACAGAAAATCAAGGAAACAGTGGAATTAAATGAAAAGCTAGATGAGTTGGATTTAATAGATATATATAGAACACTCTATCCAAAAACAGCAGAACACACATTCTTCTCAAGTGTGCATGGAACAGACCATATGTTGGGAAATGAGGCAAGCCTCAATAAATTTAAGATTAAATAATAAGCATTTTTCTGATCACAATGCTATGAAGCTATAAATTTGAGAAAAAAGCTGAAAAAAGGACAAATATGTGGAGACTAAACAACATGCTATTGAACAACCAATGGATCATTGAAGAAATTAAAGGAGAAATCAAAAAATAGCTGGAGACGAGGGGACCAGCCTGGTGGCGCAGCGGTTAAGTTCGCACGTTCCGCTTCTCAGTGGCCCGGGGTTCGCTGGTTCGGATCCCAGGTGCGGACATGGCACTGCTTGGCAGCCATGCTGTGGTAGGCGTCCCACGTATAAACTAGAGGAAGATGGGCACGGATGTTAGCTCAGAGCCAGGCTTCCTCAGCAAAAAGAGCACTGGCAGCAGATGTTAGCTCAGGGCTAATCTTCCTAAAAAGCAAATAAATAAATAACTGGAGACGAATGAAAATGAAAACATACCATACCAACTCATATGGGATACAGCAACAGTGGTACTAAGAGGGAAAATTCATCACAATACAAGCTCACCTTAACAAACAAGAAAAATCCCAAATAAGCAATCTCAAACTACACCTAACTGAATTAGAAAAAGAAAAACAAAGCCCAAAGTCAGCAGGAGAGGAATAATAAAAGAGCAGAAATAAATGCAATTGAAACAAAAAAGGCAGTAGAAAGGATCAATGAGACAAAGACCTGGTTCTTTAAGATAAACAAAATTGACAAACAGAAAAAGAGAAAGCTCAGATAAATAAAATTAGAAATGAAAGAGGAGAAATAACAGATACCACAGAAATACAAAGGACTATAATACTAAAAACAAAAAAAGCTATATGCTAGCAAAATGAACAATCTAGAAGAAATGGATAAATTCTTAGACTCTTACCAACTTCCCAAAACTAAATCAAGAAGAAACAGAGTCTGAATAGACCAATCATAAATAAAGAGATTGAAACAGTAATCAAAAGCATCCCAAAGAATAAAAGCCCAGGACCAGACGGCTTCCCAGGAGAATTCTACTAAACTTTCAGAGAGGATTTAATACCTATCCTTTTCAAGCTACTCCAAAAACTTAGAGAAGATGGAACACTTCCTAACACATTCTATGAGGCCAACATCACTGATAGCCTGACAAGGATAACACAAAACAGGAAAACTACAGGCCAATATCACTAATGAACACAGATGACAAAATTCTCAACAAAATATCAGCAACCGAAATACAGCAACACGCAAAAAAGATCATACACCACTATCAAGTGAGGTTTATACCAGGGACACAGGGATGGTTCAAAATCCACAAAATCAATGTGATACACCACATTAACGAAATGAGGAATAAACACCACATGATTATCTCAATAGATTCAGAGAAAACATTTGACAAGATCCAACAGCCATTTATGATAAAAACTTTTAACAAAATGTGGATAGAAGGAAATTACCTCAACATAATAAAGGCCATATATGACAAACCTACAGCCAACATGATCCTCAATGGGGAAAACTGAACACCATCCCTCTGCGAACAGGAATAAGACAAGGATGCCCACTATCACCACTCTTATTCAACATTGTACTGGAGATTTTGGCCAGAGCAACTAGGCAAGAGAAAAGAATAAGAGGAATCCAAATAGGGAGTGAAGAAGTGAAACTCTTGCTGTTTGCAGATGACATGATCTTATATGCAGAAAAACCTAAAGAATCCATCAGAAAACTATTAGAACTAACTAATTAACAACTACAGTAAAGTTGTAGGGTACAAAAATCAACTTACAAATAACTGTTGCATTTCTATCCTCTAATAATGAACTCCCAGAAAGAGAATTCAAGGACACAATTTCATTTACAATCACAAGAATAAAATATCTAGGAATAAATTTAACCAAGGAGGAAGAGGACTTACACAATGAAAACTATAAGATGTTATTGAAAGAAATAGATGATGACACAAAAAAAATGGAAAGAGATTCCATGCACATAGATCAGAAGAATAAACATAGTTAAAATGTCCATACTACCCAAAGCAATCTACAGATTCAGGGCAATCCCAATAAGAATCCCAATGACATTCTTCACAGAAATAGAACAAAGAATCCTAAAATTCATATGGGGCAACCAAAGACCCCAAATTGCTAAGCAATCCTAAGAAAAAAGAACAAAGCTGGAGGCAAAATCCCTGACTTCAAAATGTACAAAGCCATAGTAATCAAAACAGCATGGTACTGGTACAAAATCAGGCACACAGATCAATGGAACAGAACTGAAAGCCCAGAAATAAAACCACACATCTACGGACAGCTAATCTTTGACAAAGGTGCCAAGAACATACAATGGAGAAAAGGTAGTCTCTTCAATCAATGGTGCTGGGAAATGTGGACAACAACTTATACAAGAATGAAAGTAGACCATTATCTCACACCGTACACAAAAATAAACTCGAAGTGGATCAAAGACTTGAACATACGTCCTGAAACCATAATACTCCTGAAAGATAATACAGGTAGTACACTCTTTGACATTGAACTTAAAAGGATGTTTTTGAATACCATGTCTTCTCAGAAAAGGGAAACAAAAGGAAAAAATAAACAAGTGGGACTTCAGACTAAAGAGCTTCTGCAAGGCAAAAGAAACTAGGATCAAAACAAAGACAACCCACCAACTGGGAGGAAATATTTGCACATCATATATCCGACAAGGGATTAATCCCCATAATGTATAAGGAACTCACACAACTGAACAAAAAAACAGCCCGATCAAAAAATGGGAAGAGGATATGAACATTTTCCCAAAGAAGATATACAGATGGCCAATAAACACATGAAAAGATGTTCAACATCACTAATCATCAGGGAAACGCAAATCAAAACTACACTAAGATATCAACTTACACCTGTTAAAATGGCTATAATAGCTAAGAGTAAAAATAACAAACATTGTAGAGGGTGTGGAGAAAAGGGAATCCTCATACACTGCTGGTAGGAAAGCAAACTAGTGCAGCCACTATGGAAAACAGTACTGAGATTCCTCAAAAAACCCAAAATAGAAATACCATATGACCCAGCTATCCCACCGCTGGGTATCTACCAAAACAATTTGAAATCAACAATCCAAAGCAACACATGTACCCCTATGTTCATTGCAGCACTATTCACAATAACCAAGACATGGAAGCGATCCAAGTGCCCACTGACTGATGAGTGGATAAAGAAGATGTGATACACACACACACACACACACACACTGGAATACTACTCAGCCATAAAAAAAGACAAAATCATCCCATTTGCAACATGGATGGACCTGGAGGATATTATGTTAAGGAAATAAGCCAGACTGAGAAAGACAAACACCAGATGATTTCACTTATATGTGGAATATAAACAAACACATGGACAAGGAAAATAGTTCAATGATTACCAGGGGAAGGGGGCTGGGGGATGGGTACGGGGGTAAAAGGGAGCATTTGTGGTGACAGGCAAGACATAATGTACAACTGAAATTTCATGATGAAGTAAACTATTATGAACTCAACAAAAAATAATTTTAAAAAAAATGGAGCCTTGTCCATTGGAACATTCTCAGGTTTGAAGCATAGCTCAGGACAATATGCAAAAGCAGCTTCACCCTCAGGCCCTTTTGAAGTTCCCACTTACCCCAACTTGAAGCTCAGCACATTAAAGAACAGCGAGATGACATACCTAATCTACATTGGCCATGCCCACCATCCACACTCTACCTCTCTAGGGGAGGCAACTCTTACACATGTGCTCATGCTTTCAAAGAGATGAAAGTTTTCTTGGTCAAGCTATTCCAGGTCTCACACCTGGGCAGTGAAGAACATACATATAACAAAACCTAGATCTTCCCACTCATCCCATCCTTTCCTAGATAAATGTGGTGATTGTGATCTCAGTAGATCTCTAGACATGGTGTGTGGGGGTTGTCATACAGGTAAAACCACCTCAGAGAGAAGACACAAACCTGAAAGAGACTCTGCAGGTAAAAGCAAGACTTCCACTGAAGGCCAGAGGCCTCCAAGGCAATGCCCAGGTAACAGTCCTCAGGTCACTGTCCCTTACCAGAGGTTGAAATTGTGAACATCAATCAAGAATTGCTCTTTCCTTGGAGACAACTTGCCCTGCTTTCTAGAGATTATGTTCAAGGTCAAGAGCCTCATGATCTTGGAGTACATCATATATTCAGACTTGGAAAGTTTTGAAGATAATTTTTTAATAATCAATGCTCACTCTCAGAATACAAGGAACAATGACACCAATAATGACAAAAATAGCAGAGGTGACTCTAAATAGAATATGCCTCCACCTTTTAATATTAGATTTTGAGGTCCAGTAAGGTCATAAAACAGAAAAAAATCACATTTACCCAGCTGATTGCACTGACAGGAGCTATAATCACCTGGAATACTGTCATTACAGTCCACATGGAAGACTCAGTCTTACACCTCTGATCTCTGAGGGAGAGAGACATGGAAGAGAAACAAGGAGACATTCCTATTCAGAAATCGACTCCCATGCATCTAGTAACAATTCAAATTTTCCCAAAGGAAAAATTCCAGGAGGAAAGGATAGCACACCTCCTCCAGGCATCGTCTGGACAAAAAGTGCCCTGGGCTCAACCTTGAGGGCAAAGCAGACTCATACCACCAGGCATCCATACTGGTTTTACCACAATTAGGCAAAGAGAAAAAGCAGACTTGATGGGAATGCTCCTGCTCAAAGCTGGCCAGTGAGGTCACTGCTTCACGCCAGTGTGATGGTCAGCAGAGCTGTCTGGAGAGCTGGAACCCCTTGTCACTGCGGACCAGAAACATCAGGTTCTGTCTGAAGCAGAGACTGTGTATTATCTTTTTTCATCTTCTGACATTGATCCTCCAAGACCCCTGAAACATGCTTTTCAGAAAACTATCATAAAATATGACCCAGAAAGGAGTTAAAGCTTGGAAAACATGACCAACAGTAGCCTCCTCCACACAGAATCCCCTGGCTCATGCTCATTGTATCGAGTCAGTTAAGCCCAGCAGGGTGACACCGTGGTGACTGGAACGGATTCAGAATTCCATTCCATGGCTACAAGTAGAGTTGCACCTGCCCAGAGCAGAAAGTGCTGCTGGTGACCACGATGAGCACTGTCCTCAGCCTGTCTGAGACAATCATGCTGCTGGTGGTGCCAAAAGCATCATGAAGTTACTTGGTATCTGGCTGGAACCTTCCTACATTCAACCTGCACTTTCTATGTGCACTTTACAGCAGGCATATCTGACACAGTGTAAGAGGATCAATCAACTTAGCAAATAGATTTACATCCAACCCAGGTGGATCATCCTTCAACAGGACAGAGATCTGATATATTTTCTAGGTTGATCACTTCCCCAAAAATACATTTTCAGAGAAACCAAAACAAATGGAATCCACAGATCAAAGACGACTGACACCTGAAGGTACCACCACATTAAGATACTGACCCCAATAACCATGGAGACAATGGAAGATGATCCCTTGATGGTACGTTCAAGATCCAGAGATCTGAGAGCCCAGATGTACAATCCTTGGAGAGAAGACCCGAGTGGTCCCACCTTACAGTAAACACTGTCCGTATAATCAACATCTCATGGACACTTCCCAGGATAAATTTGAGCTAAAATCTCTTCCAAGCTATCAGAAAAGTGACAAACCTCACTGGACCACCTGAAATCCTCTTCAAGAATGGCCCACAACGTCATTTGACACATAAGCAACAAGAGAATCACTCAGATGAGGTAAATAAAGTCCTGGACTGTGGCCATCAGGGGCTGGCAGGATGAGGATCATACATCCCACAGACTCCTGTGGGAAGTCAAAGCAAAATAGCCTGGAAGTCTTTCCCTTGGTCAGTCAGTGCAGTGTCTAGTCCAAACCTGTACTTCAGGTTAGACTTCACAGGGCATGGAGCTAGCTTCCCTCCGATTCACTCCTGGGAAGTTCTAACAGGAAGGCAGCCTCCCCAGGACAGATTTTACCAGAATTTATGCAGCTGAAGGAGGTGATGGAATGTCTGAGAACAGACTTAAACATTTTCTTCCACAAAAAGAACTTGAATTGCAAACACTCAAGTGAGAATTCAACAGATCTAAAGCTCAAAAAACAAAAGTATAGCTTACAAAAACCAAGTAAGATAATGTAAAGTTATCTCTCTCTAAATATAGTGAAATGTGCATTATTTAAAATATCCACAGGAATGGAAACCTAATAACTCAACATTCATCCCACTCTAATGTACAAAAGATATCATGAATTTATTCTGATATTTTTCTGGAGGTGACATCAGCATCATGGCAAGTGAGTTGTCTCAGTCTCCCCTCAAAATTACAACTAAATGGACATTCATTAACCAATAGAGGATTCCCCACAAAGCACATTTGGATGTCAGAGATCCACGCAGCCATATCTGAAGGTGGGGGTACTAGATCCCCAGGAAGCATTGGAAGGAGGTGAGCTTATCCCTCCTCCTCCCCAGAAGCAGCGATTTCGGTCGCAAGTCCTCACAAAGAAGCCAGCATCCAACTGTAAGAGGAACCAGGCGGGTACGGAGGCCTATGCCTGAATACTTCCAAGTTGCAGCCTGGCTCGTAGGAGTGCCCACCACGTGGCAGCAGCCCTGCCCATGGTAACACACCACACCAAGTGGCGAGGCTCAGGCCTCATGAAGGAGCCTCTCACCAAGCACAGCAGCTCAGCCAAACTGCCTGTGAAGACAGAGCATGCCACATGCATGGAAAAAAGCAGTGGAAAGTGCCATTCCCCACCCCAACCCCCAGTGCACCAGTTTGGCCAGTCCCCTGCCAAGGCAGCAGTCCCACACCAAAGCATCTGCATGTGTGACCCACCAAGCAGCTGTGGCCAGCGGGCAAATGCAGCCGAGCCCTGCTGGCACAGCTTCCACAGACGCAGCAGGTTCAGAAAAGACCTCCTGCTTCCCCGCAGAGGGGGCAGGTGGAATCTGTGACCTGATACTACTATACAAAACCCTTGGCAAAGGATCAGTTCATCGAACACCATGAAAAACTATGGTCACACTTCAGAGAAGGGAAACAACAAGTCTCCAGAAACCAATCCTGAATCACAGAAATTTACAATCTAAATGGCAGAATTCAAAATAGTTGTCATAAACTCAAGGAGTTACAAGAAAACTCAGCAAGACAGTTCAATGAGCTCAGGAATAAAATTAATGAGCAGAAAGAATACTCCAAAGAGACTGAAACTATATTCTGATATTTTTCCTTGATATTTCCTATCATTTTCATGCAAACTTAAATATAGAAATTCAGGCATCCTTTATTTTATTGCACTTCACTTTATTGTGCTTTGCAGACATTGCATGTACAAACTGAAGGTTTGTGGCAATCCTGCATTGAGTGAGTGCATAGGCACCATTTTTCCAATAGCATTTGCTCACTTCATGTCTCTCACATTTTGGTAATTCTCACAATATTTCAAGCCTCATTATTATATTTATTACAGTGATCTGTGATCAGTGATCTTTGATGTTACTATTATAATTGTTTTGGGGCACAACAAACTACACCCATAAGATGGTAAACTTAATCTAAAAATGTTGTCTGTGTTCTGATGGCTATAACAACTGGCTGTTCCCCCTAACCCCTCCTGGGCCTCCCTATTCCCTGAGGCACAATATTGAAATTAAGCCAACTAATAACACTACAATGGCCTCTAAGTATTCAATTGAAAGGAAGAGTTGCATGTCTCCTGCTTTAAATCAAAACCTAGAAATGATTAAGCTTTGTAAGGAAGACATGTCAAAAGCCAAGATTGGCACAAGAGGCCTAGCTCTCAGCCTAACAATTAGCCAAGTAGTGAATGCAAAAGGAAAAGTTTCTGAAGGAAATTAAAAGTGCTACCCCAGTGAACACATGAATGATAAGGAAGTAAAACTGCCTTATTACAGATATGGAGAAAGTTTTAGTGGTCTGGATAGAAGATCAAGCCAGCCACGACATTCCCTTAAGCCAAAGCTTAATCAACAGCAAGGCCCTAACTCTCTTCGTTTCTATGAAAGCTGAGGTGAGGAAGGTACAGAAGAAAAGCTTGAAGCCAGCAGAGTTTGGTTCATGAGTTTGAAGGAAAGAAGCCATCTCCATAACATAAAACTGTAAGGTGAAGCAGCAAGTGCTGATGTAGAAGCTGCAGCAAGTTATCCAGATCTAGCTAAGATAATTAATGGAAGTGGCTAAACTGAGCAGATTTTCAATGTAGACAAAACAGTCTTATATTGGAAGAAGATGTCATCTAGAATTTTCGTAGCTAGAGAGAAGTCAATCCCTGGCTTCAAAGCTTCAAAGCTTGTTAGGGGCTAACACAGCTGGTGACTAAGTTAAAGCCAATGCTCATTTACCAATCTGAAAATCTCAGGGCCCTGAAGAATGATGCTAAATCTACTCTGCATGTGCTCTATAAATGGAACAACAAAGCCTGGATGACAGCACATATATTTAAAGCATGGTTTACTGAATATTTTTGGCCCACTGGTGAGACCTACTGCTCAGGAAAAAAGATTCCTTTCAAAATCTGACTGCTTGTTGACAATGCTCTTTGTCACCCAAGAGCTCTAATGGAGACATATAATTAGATTAAGGTTTCCATGCCTGCTAACACAACATTCATTCTGCAGCCCACGGATCAAGGAGTAATTTCTGCTTTCAAGTCTTATTTAAGAAATACATTTCAGAGAGAGGGGTCAAGATGGTGGCATAGGTGGATGCTGAACTCACCTCCTCCCACAGACACAACAAAGTTACAACTACTCTGGTAAGGATTACCCCTGAAAGAGAACTGAAAACTGGATAAAAAATAACCCCCACAATAAGGGACAGTCCTAACTGAGGTGGAAGAGGCAGAAATCCCTTTCTGGAGAGAAAAAAAAAATCCACCTACACAAGCCGTGATGCTTTGTGGCTGGCTGGGAGCAATCCTAAAGTACGCAGCATTCACTGGAGGAGTAGGGGACCTGAGTGGGGGATAATTACCACTATGAGCATCCTCTGGACTCAGCACAACTGAGACAAGTCTCATAATATCTGGCTACTAACAATAGGGAATAGCCCCAGGAAAGCTATCAGACATAAGGGGGAAATAAGCCAGCTCTTAAAGGGCCCACACACAAATTCATCCATTTCAGAAAGCAACCTAAAATCACCAGAAAGAAAGGTGCAGAGTCCTTTGGCGAAAAGAGGCTCACCTGATGTGCTCTGAGGGACTGAGACATTGGCAGCAACCATTATTGTGACCTAGTACAGGTGTGCTGACATAGATTCTGGCAGAAGCCATTGGAGTTCTTCCCCTGGCCTGTTAGCCTAGGGCCTGCCCTACCCACTAGAGCATCAATTTAATCCAGTTCAGCCAGGGCAGACAGGCTGCCCTAGGGACTGGCCCCACCCAACAGTAAGGCCTTGGGTAACTTGTGTGCCTGCATAGGCTGGGTTCCTGGATCCTCTGCTGCTGGGCAAGTGAGTCTGCCTCTGTGGGGCAGGGTGTGTGCAAGGAGTGGGTGGAGTGTGTGGGGTCTCTGAAGTGGGGCAACTGGGTCTGCCTCAGGGGATCTGGACACATGCACAGAGAAGGACTATGTTGACAGTGTGTGTGGCCCTGTGGGTGGTAGGACTTGTCAACTGCAGAAGACTTGTGCTTCTCAAACAGCCACATAGGGGATTGCCCCCACCTTCCAAGGCCTGAAACAATTGGCTGCTTCCATGCGTGGGACCAGCCCCACACAGTAGCAGTCCTGAGAAAGCTGACTACAACCTTGCA
Source organism: Equus asinus (assembly GCF_041296235.1). Lineage (NCBI taxonomy): Eukaryota > Metazoa > Chordata > Mammalia > Perissodactyla > Equidae > Equus > Equus asinus. The sequence goes on from NC_091792.1 coordinate 154,507,663, forward strand.
GGCTGGAGGCCTACAGCAATTGTAAGCCCCTCAGCCTAGCAACAAGCCATGCTGGGGGCCTACTCGCTTAACAGAAAAACTGCAACAGGAATGTGCTATTAAACCTTGCAGCCAACTGTGCCCAATAAAGTGACCAAAGGGTCCATAGCAGTCACATGCAGCTGAGAATTACAAGTAGCCTGCCAGGGGGACAGCATAGCCTCCCTGGGCACTTGCAGCAAGAGCAACCCTGCCACAACAGAAGGACACACAAAGCCCACACAGGGGTCACTCTTGGAACATTCAGAACTGGTGATGAGAAAGCAGCACACTGCTGGGCTTCATAAGGCATCTCTTACATAAGGCCACCTCTCCAAGATCAGAAGATGTAGCACCACCACCTAATACATAGACACAAGTACAGAGAAAGAAGCAAAGTGAGGAGGCAAAGGAATACTTTCCAAGTAAGGGAACAGGACAGAACCACAGAAAAAGAACTAAATGAAACAAATAATCTACCTGACAAAGAGTTCAAACAAAGTCATAAGGATGCTCACTGATCTTGGGAGAAGAATGGATGAAGTCAGTGAGAGTGTCAACAAAGAATTGGAAAATATAAAAAAGAACCAATCAGAACTGAAGAATGTTGGAAATGAAAAATTCACTAAAGGGACTCAATAGCAAAGTAGAAGATACAAAGAACAGATCATAGAGCTGGATGAAAGACTAGAGGAAATCCTTCAAGCTGAGCAGATAAAAAACAACTAAAAAGAATGAGAACAGTCTAAGGGACCTCTGGGACAACATCAAGTACACTAACACTTATTATAAGTGTTCCAGAAGGAAAAGAGAGAGACAAAGAGGCAGAGAACCTACCTGAAGAAATAATAGCTGAAAACTTTCCTAACCTAAAGAAGGAAAAAGTCACCCAGGTACAGGAAGCACAGGGAGCACCAAACAAGGTAAACCCAAAGGGCCCCACACCAAGACACATTATAATTAAAATGTCAAAAATTAAAGAGAGAACCCTAAAAGCTGCAAGAGAAAGGCAACAAGTTACACATAAAGGAAACCCCATAAGGCTATCATCTGACTCTTCAGCAGAAATCTTACAGGCTAGAAGGAAGCAAGATGATACATTCAAAGTGCTGAAAGGAAAAAAACCTACAACCAAGAATACTCTATATGGCAAGGTTATCATTCAGAATGGAAAGAGTGAGAAAGAGTTTCCCAGACAAGCAAAAATTAAAGGAGTTTATCATCAAGAAACCAGTTGTACAAGAAATGTTAAAAAGACTTATTTAAGTAGGAAAAAGATGACCACAAATAGGAATAAGAAAATTATCAAAAAGAAAAAAGGCAATGATATCACTGGTAAAGGCAAAAATACACTAAATGTAGCAGATCAACCACCTATGAAAATAATATGAAGGTCAAAAGACAAAAGTACTAAAATTACCTATTTCAATGATAAGAGGGTAACAGATACACACAAAAAGGTTAGATAGGATATCAAAAACATAAAACATGGGAGGAGAGTAGTAAAAGAGTAGAGCTTTTAGAAAGAGGTCAAAGTAAAGAGACCACCAACTTAACATAGATTGCTATATACATAGGTTGTTATATAAGAACCTCATGGTAATCACAAACCAGAAACCTATAATAAATACACCAAATATTAAGAGAAAGGAACCAAAACATAATATCAAAACCATCAAACCACAAGGGAAGAGATTTATGGGATACAGGAAAAGCACTTCTAAGAGGGAAGTTTATAGCAATACAGGCCTACCTCAGCAAACCAGAAAAATCTCAAACGAACAACTTAACGGTCTACCTTAAGGAACTAGAAAAATAACCAACAAAGCCCCAAATCAGTAGAAGGAAGGAAATAATAAAAACCAGAACAGAAAGATGAAATAGAGACTAAGAAAAACAAATGAAAAAAATGACTATAAAAAAAATCAATGAAACCAAGACTGGTTCTTTGAAAAGATAAACAAAATTGATTAATGTTGAGTTACACTCACCAAGAAAAAAAGAGAGAAGGTTCAAATAAAATGAAAGAGGGGAAATTACAACAGAGACCTCAGAAATACAAAAGATTACAAGAGAATACTATAAAAAGCTATACACCAACAAATTGAATAATCTAGAAGAAATGGATAAATTCTTACACTCATAAAACCTTCCAAAACTGGATCAAGAAGAAACGGAATTTAAGTAGACCAATCACCAGTAAGAAGATTGAAACAGTAATCAAAAACCTCCCACAAAATAGAAGTCCGGGAACAGACAGCTCCCCTGGGGAATTCTTCCAAACATTCAAAGATGACTTAATACGCATCCTTCTCAAACTCTTCCAAAAAAATTGAAGAGGAGGGGAAGCTTCCTAACTCATTCTATGAAGCCAACATTATCCTGATACCAAAAGCAGGCAAGGACAACACAAAAAAAGAAAATTACAAGCCAATACCACTGATGAACATTGATGCAAAAATCCTCAACAAAATACTAGCAAATCGAATACAATGATACATTCAAAAGATCATACACCATGATCAAGAGGGATTTACTCCAGGGATGCAGAGATGGTTCAACATCTGCAAATCAAAGTGATGCACCACATAAACAAAATGAATAAAAAAATTCACGTGATCATCTCAATACATGCAGAGAAAACATTTGAGAAGATACAGCATCCATTTATGATAAAAACTCTGAATAAAATGAGTATAGAAGAAAAGTACCTCAACATAATAAAGGCCATATATGACAAACCCACACTTAATATCATTCTCAATGGAGAAAAACTGAAAGTTGTCCCTCCAAGAACAGGAACCAGACAAAGATGCCCACTGTCACCACTCTTATTTAACATAATATTAGAGGTCCCAGCCAAAGCAATCCGGGAAGAAAAAGAAAAGGGATCCAAATTGGAAAGGAAGAAGTGAAATTGTCACTATTTGCAGATGCCATGATTTTATATATAGAAAACCCTAGGGAATCCACCAAAATCTTTTAGAAATAAATTAAGACAGTAAAGTGGCAGATACAAAATCAACATACAAAAATCACTTGTGTTTCTATAGACTAACAACAAAGTATCAGAAAGAGAAATTAAGACTACAATCCAATTTACAATTGCAACAAAAAGAATAAAATACATAGGAAGAAACTTAACCAAAGAGGTGAAAGATCTTTACACTGAAAACTATGAAACATTGTTGAAAGAAATTGAAGACACAAAGAAATGGAAGGATATTCTGTGCTCTTTGATTGGAAGAATTAACATAGTTAAAATGTTGATACTTCCTAAAGCAATCTACCAATTCAATGCAATTTCTATCAAAGTTCCAACAACACTTCACAGAAATAGAACAAAGAATCCTAAAATTTATAGGGAACAACAAAAGACCCCAAATAGCTAAAGGAACCCTGAGAAAAAAGAACAAAGCTGGAGGTATCACACTTCCTGATTTCAAAATATACTACAAAGCTATAGTAACCAAAACACCACAGTACTGGCACAAAAACAGATGCACAGATCAATGGAACAGAATCAAGAGCCCAGAAGTAAGCCCACACATATATGGGCAGCTAATTTTTGACAAGGGAGCCAAGAACATACAATGGAGAAAGGAAAGCGTCTTCAATAAATGGTGTTATGGAAACCTGGACAGCCACATGCAAAAGAATGAAAGTAAACCATTTTCTTACACCACACACAAAAATTAAAATGGATTAAAGATTTGAATCTAAGACCTGAAACCATGAAACTTCTACAAGAAAACAAAGGCCGTACACTCTTCAACATCGGTCTTAGCAGCATATTTTCAAGTACCATGTCTGACTGGGCAAGGGAAACTAGAAAAAGTAAACAAACAGGACTACCTCAAACTAGGAAGCTTCTGCACAGCAAAGGACATCATCAACAAAACTAAAAGACAACCTACAATTGGGAGAAGATATTTGCAAACCATATATCTGATAAGGGGTTAATATCCAAAATATACAAAGATCTCACACATCAAGAAAAAAACTAACAACCCAATTAAAAACTGGGCAAAAGATCTGAACAGACATTTCTCCAAAGACGACATACATATGGGCAACAAGCATGTGAAAAGATGTTCAACACCACTAACTATCAGGGAAATACAAATCAAAATTATGAGATATTACCTCACTCCTGTCAGAATGGCCATAATTAACAAGACAGGAAGTAAGTGCTGGAGAGGATGCAGAGAGAAGGCAACTCTCATACACTGCTGGTGGGAGTGCAAACTGTGGAAAACATTATGGAGATTCCTCAAAAAATTAATAATACCACTGTATGATCCAGCTATTCCACTGCTGGGTATTTATCCAAAGAACATGAAAACATGAATGTGTAAAGATACATGCAGCTCTATGTTCATCACAGCATTACTGACAATAGCCAGAACTTGGGAGCAACCTAGGTGCCAATCAAGTGATGAATGGATAAAAATGATGTGGTATATATACACAGTGGAGTACTACTCAGCCATAAGAAATGACGACATCCGGCCATTTGTGACAACATGGATGGAACTTGAGGGTATTATTCTAAGCCAAATAAGTCAGAGGGAGAAAGTCAAATACCATACGATCTCACTCATACGTAGAAGATAAAAACAACATCAATCAATCACAGAGATTGGATTAGTGGTTACCAGAGGGAAAGAGGAGTGAGACGAGGGAGAAATGGGTGATTAGGCACATGTGTATGGTAATGGATTGGAATTAGTTTTTGGGTGGTGAACATGGTGTAATCTACACAGGAATAGAAATATAATGATGTGCACCTGAAATTTGTTATAAACCAATGTTACTTCAATAAAAAAAATAATCATCTGCAAAAAGAAAAAAGTAATATATTTCACAACTATTCTGTTATCATTCTGATGGATCTGGGCAAAGTAATTTGAAAACCTTCTGGAAAGGATTCATCATTCTAGATGCCATTAAGAACATCTGTGATTCATGGGAAGAGGTCAAAGTATCAACATTAACAAGAGTTTGGAAAAAGTTGACTCCAACCCTCATGGATGACTTTGAGGAATTCAATACTTCAGTGGAGGAATTAACTGCAGATGTGGTAGAAATCGCAAGAGAACTAGAATTAGATGTGGAGACTCAAGATGTAATTGAATTACTGTAATCTCATGTTAAAACTTTAACAGATGTGGAGTTGCTTCTTATGGATGAGCAAAGAAAGTGGTTTCTTGAGATGGAACCTACTCCTGGTGAAGATTGTTGAAATGACAACACGGGATTTAGAATATTACATCAACTTAGTCAATAAAGCAGTGGCAGGGTTTGAGAGGATTGATTCCAATTTTGAAAGAAATTCTACTGTGGGTGAAACACTATCAAAGAGCATCGCATGACAGAGAAATCATTTGTGAAAGGAAAAGTCAATCAATGCAGCAAACTTCCTTGTTGTTTTATATTAAGAAAGTTGGGTGCCACAGTCACCCAAACCTTCAGCAACCACTACCCTGATCAGTCAGCAGCCATCAATGTTGAGGCAAGACCCTCCACCAGTAAAAAGATTACAACTCCCTGAAGGCTCAGATGGTTTAGCAATAAAGTATTTCTTAATTAAGGTATGTACATTTTAGACATATGTTATTGTACACTTAGACTACCGTATAATGCAAACATAACTTTTATATTCACTGGGAAACCAAAAAATTCATGTAACTCATTTTATTACGATATTCACTTTATTGCTGTGGTCTGGAACCAAACCCACAATATCTCTGAGGTATGCCTGTAAATGTTCCTGAAAGTATTATCTTAGGTGAAAGGACCTTGTTCTCTTGTTTTCTTTCCTGTGATTCTCAAGTTTTAGTCACAAACATCCCCTTTGTAGGCAAGCCACGAGCCCTCTCTCCAGGATGGGGCTATTCTCAGGCAACCTCTGAGACACCTGCCATTCTACGTTTGGCTGATATCTGAAGACCATACAAGCGGGGTGCATGAAAACGGGTGCTCTGGAGGGACCAAAATGGACATACCCACTGACTAGTCCCTGATCTAGGGGTTATAGAGACCCTTTCCACTTTCAGGTCAATCTTCTTTCCTCAATTGTGGGTCACGGTCATGAATGGGGTAACTACTCTTTGCTGGAAGGTCCTAGATCACTGAACACCTCTTAGAAGATGCACTAGCTAGGAAGCTCAAGAAACACCCCTCTCCTTTGACCTGCCATTCCTAGAGGGTGTCATTCTTGGCCTCAGTCAATGAGGACAATGGAAGAGGGAGGGGAGCCCACCTCCTTTTAAAGAGCATGATCCTGAAAGTTCAGACACCATTTCTGCTTCTACTCTATTGCTCAGAATGAACTGACATGACCAAAGCTAAGTGAAATAGAGCAGACAAACATCTTGATTCAAGTTGACCGATGAGAAACTAAGGAGAACATGTTAAGTAGATGAATACCATCTCTTTATCTGCAGCTCCCCGCCCCTCCACCCCTTAAATCCAGCTACATGTATAGTGATGTTCTAGATCATGCAGCACAGGGCAGATTAGCAAAGAGGCAGACCAAGCAAAAACCCACTGGAGAACAAGACACCACACCCCCTTCACCCTTTCTTACAGACTTCCCAATATTTGGATGCCTTATTCAAAGCTAGTCTGCAACAGTTTGGGGATAAGGAATGTAGTGCTCATTTCTGCTTCAGTAGGGGATTGATGTGCTTATGTAAAAGACTGTTCTCTTCACAAAACCTCCTTCTTCAAAAATACAATTACTTTATCCTAATCCACTTTAAAACTATTTAAGTTAGAGAAGGGGCATCATCAGAAGCCATCTCTAACCAAGAATTCTGGAAACATACAGTTCCTATGGCCACCAACCTAGATCTAAACACAAAATTCTCCCCCGTCTATCTAGTGGAGGTTCCTCATGAGATAGAGGTAAAGATGCCAACATCCCTTCAAAATTGAAGAGAAGGTCAAGTGCGATCTTGGGTGGGAGAAGGCGGATACAAGAAAATGACAAGGGAAAAACACGGTTATCACAAATTCAAATTTGTCATCACGTGAGTGATAGAGATAGGGATGGGGCTCTCCTTGAACAATAGAAGATGATAGAAATTCCTAATCCTGTGAGAGAAAATGCTGTGAAAACTGTTGCAGTGGAAATTTACCACATCATGTATAATTCCCAAACTTGAGGATGACCTCCACCTGATAACACATTCCATGAAATGTACAAGGTTTACATTCTGAGATGCCACATGTGGGTCCACAGGATTAACCAGCCCCAGTTGATATCTTACTGTTCCACATAGAACCAAGTCTCCTGGGCACCTGTGTCTGAGGTGCTCAGTGACCGGAAAAAGTCAAGTCTAGTCCTGTTCTCTCAGCAGTTGACAGGGGAAGCTCCCACACTCAAGACTTCTCTGATGATGGCTATGTGTGTTGGGGATTATTACTCAGACAGGGTCCCGTCTGTCACTTACACGCAGAAAATGTGAGACATACAGCCTTTGAGTGTCTTCTAAACCTGGATTTTCCCCACAATAACTAATAAACCTCCATATGGTCAGGTACTGAACATCAGTTGTGATAGCAGAAGCATTTCAGGGATCCTCCCAGGGATGTGGGTTAGTGATGACCCATAGGGACTGGGAATGAGCTTCCTGCTCCATCCTCTTCCTTCTGAAGGACCCACAGCCTTTCACAGCCATCTCAGCCTTGGGCAGAGACACAGGAGCTCTTATCTTCCACTGACACAGAAATTTCAGACAGCAAGTATGGGTGGTTACAGCCTTCCAGTTAATTTTGACTCGAAGGTTTTCTTCACCTTAAACAGGGAGGACTAACTTTCCATCCTGAATGTGACACATTAAGGACAACAGTCACCAGCAGTAGGATCAAGGAATGAGACAAGTGATGACAAAGATGAACAGTTGGAGTGGAAGAAGTCTGAACAGGCTCCATTCTTGGATGAATAATGTTTAGCTGCCAGCAAAGATCAGTACACAAAAGAAAACTGAAGCACCTTCCTAGAACCAAGGTGGAGTCCATTGAATGGAGCTATAGCATGCCAAGACTTCATCACAACAGCCCACCACTGAAGACGACAAACAGATTTATAGCTCTGCTAAGCTGTGAGGAAGAATTCCAAATATACACCAGGAGGCAATTACAAGCTCAGAAATCTGTTCCTAAGGGATTGATAAGCAACTTGAACTTCCCTTTGGCAAAACTGTCGAGACTGAATTGATCTGGCCCCTTCTGTAGGGGGAGTCAATGCATAGGGCCCTCCAGACCTAGTTATCTCATCCTTGAGGGCCAAGTAGACTATCTCAGTCTGCTGGCTGAATTCTTACCAGCTTTACTGCCAAAGGAACTAAAATGCATGAGTGCTCAGACTCACAGGTTTCTGGTGAGGTCCCTGCTTCACACATGCTTGTTTGGTCAGCAGGGCTGCCAAAAGAAACAAAAAAGTTCCTTAGGGAAAACGGCCCTTTATCAAATACAGCCCTAGTATTATTTATTTTCCTCTCACTACATCATCCCCCAGGACCTCAGCCATTCTCCATAGGAAAGCGTCACCAAGAATAAACTAGAAATGAGCTAGTGTCCAGAAGGCATGACCAACAGCTGCCTCTCCCACCCAGAAAGTGTCTCTGGCTCAGTGTGACACTTTGGGACTGTAATGGTCCCAGGGTTCTCATCCAATGTCTCCCACTCGGGCCCCATCCTCCAACAGAGCAGAGATAATGATGCCACGATGAGCCCTGCCCCACTCCTGTCAGTACATTCCTTTTACTATTGGTGCCAAAGGTATTCAGAGAATAACAGAGGGCATCCAGCCCCAACCTTATAGCATTTAGTTCTTTGCTTCCTCTAGAAAAATTCAATGCACAGAACCTGAGACATCACATTTTCAGAGGACATCCAGGTATCACATTCAACACCCAGGTACAACATTCTTCACATTCAACCCAGAGGGACATCACTTTAGTCAGATACCAGACGAAGTAGTTCCTAATAGATCCTCTCTGCTGAGATGTATGCTCAAGCAGAGGAGTCAGGATAAGTGCTCACAGGACAAAGTAGCAGTTACCTAAAGGGCACCGATCGATCTAAGCAAGCTGAACCTATACTCTTCCATGAAGAAATTAAGATCAAGAAATTGAGATAGAGTCATCATCCTCAAAGACAAATCAGCAGATATTAGCTAAAGAATATGAAGTCATAAAACAGATGGAAATATTCAGCACCAAATAAAGTACTCTGTAAAAATATATAGGGTCAATGATAGAATGAATGTGGCTGCAGATCAGTTGAAGGAACTCTCCCAGAGGCATCAGAAAAAGGAAAGGCTGGAGTGTGGAAGGCAGACAGAATGTTTTCATTTCAATCACTCAAACACCTCCTCTCACAGCAGGTCCCAGAGTGCAAGGGAGAGGAGGGACATTCAGGCATTTGGGTTCAAAGTCGCAACCATGGTAGACAACAGGTTAATTCACCCCTGCTCTCAGACAACTCATCTAAGTTATAGAAAACATTAGGAGTAAGAGAACATAGTGGACAGTTTTTCTCTATATCATATGTTTAGAAAGTCATCTGTTTCCAGCAGTATAAAATATCATTCTTATTAATGGGAATGCAGATTTTGATCTTGATTCCATTTAGAAGTCAGGACTGAGTCTAGGACTTTAGCACATTCAAAATAGCTTTTGCGGGAACTAAAAAAGTAACCTGGAATATCCACGTTGAATTCCTGATCTAGTCAATCCTGATTCATGCCGGCCCACTCAAAATCAGGAAAACATGAAAACTAGATTTTCTCTTCTGAAACACACCAATAATCTAGAAGGACCACAGGACTGGGCTTACAGATGGAACAATTTCTGATGGAAACCATCCACACTTAGAGAAGGCAGTACAAGGGAAAACTGCCCAATCACAAGAAATGAGCAGTGTTCTGCAGGCCCTGCAGTAGGCAGGCACCTGCACATGACTTGTCTGGAGGCCACGAGGCTATAGACTTTGTTCCTGCATCACAGCAAAGCATCAGACAAGGAGTTTTCCTAATTGGACAGATCCTTCAACTCATCTTCAACCAACTCACCTCAAAGAAAGCCAGGATTGGTTCCATTAAGAGGACACATCTCTGTCAAGACCTCCAGGAAACCCTGTTGGGAACTCAACCTAAGGTCATCAGGGCAGAGGGAGAGACGCTGTCTCGTCAGAGATAAGATCCGCCAGCAACTCAGCACTGCACAGAGCATGGACACCACCAGGCCCTAAACCTCAGTCCTTTACCACCCCAAAGGGAGCCCAAGGCACAGGCGATTCAAAACTGAGATTTGGATCCATAGGTGTGGTAGATGGGGAGAGATCACCTGAATGACCCAGGCCCAGAAAAAAATCCTGCCCACGTCATCAACATCCGTGGGGGTAAAATGAAATGACTCTCCCCAAGAGCGGATAAGGTAGTAAGAAACCCCACCTGGCCCATCCCAAATATGCTGGCTTGGAAATGACTCCTGTATGGGCACTAAAGAATAGGCGCTTCAGGCAGACACAAGTCAGAGGAGGACCTAGGCTTTGTCCCGCAGGGGCTGAGATGATGGGCATCAAACACCACACACAGCAGTCAGCAAAGCCAGAGCCAAATACACTTGGCAGCAGCTTCCCCTAGAAGCCAGCACAGAGTCTGGTGAATCCAGGCACACAGCCTGGGCCTGCCAGGGACTGCAAGCAGGAAAAGGGGTCCAACACATCTTTTTCCTTCTCAATCTTAGGAGTTGTATCTGGGGGCTGGGAGGCAGCATTACCAGAGTAGGTTCACTAGAAATAATGGGAGCTGAGGAAGGTAGAATGTCAGAGAATTCTCACTAAAAAACAGCATCAACTATTCAAATTCAGATGAGATGTAGACATTTCTTAGAAACGCAAAGAATGGAGAAAAGGATACCTTAAGAAAACTAAAAGTTAATGAAGCGAAGATTTAAAGATTTTAGATATTTTTCCCTAAAGAATATACATAACAATGAAATGCAGTAGTTGAAGTCTATTACAGTATTTACAGTATTCACATGAGTGGAAATCTAAACCTGCTGATCTCCATTATATGCCAATGAAGAAGTCAGAGCTGTAGAATTCTTTTGCAATATTTATCTTAGAATAACTCATGACTTGTAAGGGAGATCCGAGATGAGGTCGATTTAGTTTTGCGTCCTTAAGCAGTACATTCTCATCTATGTTTTGTGTTAGAGAGTGAGTCACAAAAAGACAAATCACCCTTTGAATACAATGAAAGTTAATTTTGATAATTTTGGGTACCCTAAGATATTTAATACAGGCAGGAATTGCAGGAGGCCACCATGCGGACAAGGCTGAATGGGATCTAGGGGTGTGTAAAGGAGGAGCGTCTCCATCACAGGAAGATACAATAGGGCACACTTTGCTGCGGTAGACACTAAACCTGTCTTTCTGCTAAAAGGGGAATCCAGGAGGTTGGCATTCTCCTGGAAGGATTAGGTTACCCCGTGCCACACCCTCACCCTCTTGGTCTGCTTGTTTCCTTGCAGAGCCACATCTCAGCAGTGCAGGAGAACTGATGGCTCGGGGGAGGGGGTAACTGCAAAGAACATAGCAGAGAGCTGGCAGATGACCAGACTCTTGACTCCAGGAGGGACAATTATGAGATGCATTCTACACAGCACCTTGTGGGGTCCAAAGTGGGATTGAGCTCCAGTCACCTGTATAGGTGACCAGCTTATTACCACCCACTTCAGTGGCTACTCCCTTCAACTCGTCTCAGGTTCATTACTCCTCCTGTAGGCTTCCTGGGATCACTTCCAAAGAAACAACCATAAAGACAACAGATAACCACACTCCTCGAAGGTATTGACATCCTAATCTTTGGAACCTGTAAATGTGTGATGTTACATGACAAGCAGGAAGACAGAAGAGGAAATTAAGCTTGCTAATCAGCTGACCTTAACAATCAAGGAAATTATCCTGGATCAGGCACATGGGCCCAATGCATCACAAGAGTAAACTGGTGAGGTGAAAGTCAGAGACATATTGAGATGCACTGCCAACTCTGAAGCTGAAACATCCGGAAGATGAAAGAGGCAGCCACAAACCAAAGACTTCTGAGGGCTTCTAGAAGGTGGATGCAGCAAGGAAAAGAATTGCCCTCTAGCACCACCAAAAACAATGCAACTCTGCCAACACCTTGATTTTATGCAAGAGAGACCCACTTCAAACTTCTAATCCCCAGAACTCTAAAAATAAGTTTGTCTTCACTTAAGCCCCTAACTTGGTAGCCATTTGTTACACCAGCAATCGGAAGTTAATATAGTACCTGTCCAAAATTCTTATCTCAAGTTCTACATCCAAGGGAATCTATACTAACTCACTGAAGTTTATATTTCAAATAGACCTCATAACTATTCTTTCCCTGACAGCACCTATCACGAAAATAATGGCAAGAAAAATAGCAACATATTCTCCCAGCATCCCAACGTAGAGATGATGATGAAGACAGTATTTATTTAAATTTAGTCTTCAAATGTATAGATATAAATGCCTTGAAAGATTCTATTAAGACTTATACACAGTAAATATCAAACATCCAGGATTTCTGTGAAAGGAACTAAATATATAAATCAAAAACCTTTCCCAAAAGAATTCTCTGGGCTAAGTTCCTTATAGGATTCTACCACCAGTTCAGCTATAAATGCACCAATCTTGTGCAAATTATTGCAAAGAACAGAAGACGACCAATTTCTCTGAAGGGTGCTCTATCCCTGGTGACCAAGCGGATTGTCTAAGACCACTGGTCCCATTCTCAGCTTCTCTACCCCAGAAATGCTAAGACACTATAAGACGCCTCGCATCTCATAGCAAACTACGAGGTCCCTGCTTCACAAGAGCTGTGGATCAGAACAGCTTCCAGAAGAGGCAGCACATTTCTCACTATGCTTCTGACACACAGCTCTGAGCCTTCTCTACCCTCTCCTGTGGCAGCCATCGTAAAGGCCCTCTGAACCACCTCCCCAAAGAAACCTTGTCAAGCACAAACCTGAAGGGGCTAAGATCTGGAAAGCAAGACCAGCAGCTGTTTGCACAGAAGGCAGCTCTGGCTCACACTTTGCCCCATAGGCCTGACAGGCCCAGGATTCCAATATCAAGGTGATGGGAATGAGTCCAGAATTGTGCTCCTTGGATGGAGGACACTGAGCCCTTCCTGCCAAAGGGGTAATGTTCACCAAGATCAGCAATGCCTTTAGACTTTCTAGGACATGTTTCAGTTGGTACCAAAGGCATTGAAAGAGGAAAGCACAAGCTGCCACTCGGCACCCCTGCGCTCAGGCCATCGCCCGCTCCGGTTCAATTTCTAGACGCAGCACCTGCCAGTCACCTGAGAAACTGCCAGCAGAGATTTAAATCTGTCACCTGGAGGAATGACCTGCTCTTCACCAGGTGAGCTGGGAGTCAGGGGGAAGGAGCCAGTTTGAGAGACGGATCCCCAGGCAAGGTCGTGTAATTGACACGGAGACACATCAGCTCCCAGGCACCAGGGAGAATGCCCCTTCATCTCTGGGGTCTACAAAGTAGAAAAGAAAACATTTCTTAGTGCTCCCTTAGACTTGGACGGCCCAGGTAAGCAGGGTCGCATAAGGATTGGGGTCATGTACCAGCTCCACTAAAACTGACCAGGCAGCTGTTCCTTGCATAACCATAAGGAGTTTGGTTTCAGGTTTCTCCATGTACAGCCACTTCCAACTCCTGATTTAATGGAGAGTCAGAGGGTGGGTTAGGGGACAGGGTGACAATGCAGGCATCCTGCAAGGATTAGACTTCAGTCGCTGGAACTGGGCTGAGTAATTTGCCAGGTCCAGGCTAAGGAATTATCCTGCAAATGCACAGCAACTTGAACAAAAATATTAAAGTGAAACTTGAGGAAGTGCTTCTCAGGACAGACCTGCTCTTTGGAAGCTGGGCAGTGACTATGTCAGGATCCCATAGGATGCTCCATCAGTCATGTGGCTCCAAGGAGTTACCTGGTCCTTGTGAGATCCCAGCATGTGTTGCCACAAGTTAGTGAATGAGGGAATATTTAAGATCCACATGGCTGGCGTGACTTTTACATGTAGCACAGTTTTGGAGTCATATCTCAACTTTGCTGAAGGGAACAATGCTTGCTCATTTTAAGAGAATAGTGACCATTGGAGCCTCCGTAGAACAGTCTAGAAAAGATTCACGTCACAACTAGGAAAAGTCTTAGAGAAGAACATTCTCAGATAATGGGGCTGATTTAAGCCTCTCACCTTGAGTTGCTGCCTGCTGCTTTATGAGGTGAACCAAGACTCAGGAACCTTCTTTGACAGCATCTGGTCATCATGCAATTCTTCCCTGGGTGGTAGCTCATGCTCTGGAGTTGGATTCTCTCAGAGCTATTCTTGAGGGATCTGAGGTGCTCTCAGTGGCACTGACCACCCAGCTGCTTACTTATCAGTTCCCCGCATAGACTCCACACTGCAGAACCTTCTGCAGGTAGTACCTTGAATACACAACTCAGCATCCTCCTGGCAAGCCCCGTGGAAACCCAAAATATTTCTCTACTCATTGTACTCAGGAGGATGTCATTGATCAGAATTAAGGTAAAATGCACAGTGAAAGATGCTCAAGGCCCCGTAACTTGGCAAAGCCCAGTTCTGTATTAATTCCTTATACATTGGATGAGATTGGCAATTCTGATGGTCATGAAAGAAGCCTGAACCCACCAAGGGAGATAGCAACACTGGACATAGAGCCAGGAATATCATCAGGTCAGACTCAGTGCTCAGCCTAGGAATCAGAGTCCCATTTGCCACACCGCTGAGATCATCATCCCCAGTGCACCAAGGTGTGTGATTCTCCAGGAGCCACACATAGGGGTTGCACTCACACTTGGGGATGGGAGAGTCCAGTGGACCGAGCTCAATGAACTCACATTACAGTGTATAGACAAGGGCTGGGAGGCAATCATCCCAGAGGACCCCTAAAGTCAGACCTGAAAGTCCCAAACATTTCTGAGCATCAAGAGAGGGAAGACTTGAGTCTGGACCTTTGGGGAGCACCACTTTAATCCTTTGGGTTGTCACTGCCCTGAATGATTATAAGAAAAGCAGAGACAAGTTAGTGTGACAGTTTTCATTTTTAACCCTCAACTCCCCCTCCTCAGAGACCCCCCCAGTTAAGATAAAAGGTGGCTCAGGACCTTCTAGCATTTGGGTTATAGGGTCCTCTCCAAGGCATTGAGTAGGTGGTAAACTACTATAGGCCCTGCTGTGCCTGGGCAGCTCACCTGACTCTGCATGATAGAGAACTTCGTGAGACAGTAGCAAGTGGTAACTGACCATTTCCTGTTTTATATATTCAGAAAATTATACCCGTATCACCATAAAACATCATCCTTCTTAATCGGTTTACAGATTTTGATCCAAATTCCATTGTAAGTCAGGACTGATTTATCCTCAGTCTTGATTAGGAGTACACTTCAGGATCATTGGTTTTTGTGAGCACAAAAAAGGGAAAGAACTAGAATATCTAATGTTGAGCTTATGATCTAGTCACTCTTGAGCATCCCTGA
Source organism: Equus asinus (assembly GCF_041296235.1). Classification (NCBI taxonomy): domain Eukaryota; kingdom Metazoa; phylum Chordata; class Mammalia; order Perissodactyla; family Equidae; genus Equus; species Equus asinus. The sequence continues at coordinate 154,523,285 of NC_091792.1, forward strand.
GATCAGAAAACTCTAAAAGAAAATCTCTTTTCAGAAATAATGCAAGCCACTACTTCTCAAGAAAGGCATGGTTGAGACTTTCAGATGGAGCAGCTTCAAGAAGGAGCCCATCTACTCATCCAGAAAGAAGCATGAGGGGAAACTGCCTACTCACTAAGAGTTTGCCTCTAGCACCTAGCACCACCACGTGGCACAGTACTCTTCTGGTGGCCAGTAGGCTATAAAACTTGTTTCTGCACAAGAAGATGAAAATCAAGCAAAGAGGTTTCCTAGCTTGACATTCATTCAGTATTCCCTCAACCCACTCACCACACTATGTAATGTCAGAGCCATGGTTCCCAAAGAGGGACACACCTGTGTCAAGTCCTCAAGGGAACCTTGGTTATAAGCTCCACCTAAGATCAGCAGAGAGGGAAAAGATTTTCCTGAGTCTGGATGCCAGCCCGACTCATTGGTCAACACCAACTCAGACTCAAATCACTGAGTTCTTGACTTTAGGTCTTCACCATACCAAAGGGGAGAAAACTAAACACCTAAGTCAGAGCCACAGGTGTAGGAGTTGACCCCGATGACCAAAGCCCACAAGAAGTATTGTCCATGTAATCAACATTCACTGGGTCTTGCCTGGGGTGAGTTGATTCAAAACACTCTTCCCAGGCAGAAGGGGATCATCTAGGTGAGGTTTGTCACAAGTATTCTGGGATGAAAAGGAACTTTGAGACAAAAGGAACAGGATTGTCATGAAGATAAGGATGAAAGGAAGACCTAGGCTTGTCCAGCGGGGCCTTGAATGATGGGAGTCGCAACTTCCCCTCCTCCCTCAACCACATATACACACCGCTGTGAGGAAATCCAAGCAAAATGGCTTCAGAAGCATTAGCCTTCGAGTGTCAGGACAGCATCTAATCCAACCATACACCCAGGTTAGGCTCTGCCAAGGACTACAAGCAAGAGAAGACGTTTAAGAACATGTCACTCTCCCCTCTCTATTCAACCATGGAGGTTTCAATGGGAAGGGAGCATACCCCACGCCAGGTCTCACTACAAGGTGTGGGAGCCTAAGGAGGTGAAATGTCAATAGAAAGAATTCAACTCTTCCCACCACAAAGAGCATAAAATGCTCAAATATGAAAAATAGCCCATTCTAGACACTTAAAGAACAAAGGATGGTGTTCAAATACTAAATGGAAACAAAATAAGACTTGGATTGTATTTCTCCCTAAGTACTAAGAAAGTGAGGTGTGTACCATCAGAAATGCAGTAACTGACACATTAAATAGTCATGGAGATTAGAAACCTAAAACTTGAGCAGCCATTTCATCCCAATGTAAAAATGGGTTGTAGATTTCTTACACGACTTGAGAAATCTCATATCTAAGATAGATCTAGTTATAGATCCTTAATGCACAATCATCTTATAGCAGATTTTAAAAACAGAAGTAAAAGAATCAGTAGACTCCAATGAAAGTAAAATATTCTCTCATCAGAGTTCAGAGACATTTGCTTCTGGCAAACATTACTGGGAAACAGAGACAAGGCTGAACAGGACATTTAGTCCAAAGAACCTCTTTCAGGAGACAGGAAAAGCCACTATCACAAGAGGATGGACGTTTGGCATTCAGCTATGGAATCATGATAGCCTTGCTCCAGTAGGTATTGAGCCCATCCCTCTTCTGAAACGGGGACTCAAGAGATTTGGCAATGTTCTGGAATGATTGGGAAAGTGTGGCAGAGGCTAGGCATGTTTCACACCACATTCTCTGTGCCCACTTGTTTCTGGCACGGCTGTGAAGGACAGCAACATGCCTGTTGCCTACATCCCACCACAAGCTCCTTCTTCAAACTGTTTTTCAGTCCTTGGGTTTCTACCAAAATCTCAGGCTGCTCAGCCTTAGGCACAAAGCACATCCCTTTGAACCAGCCTTGGTCAGAGCTCCTTTGATAGGAGCTGCAAACAAGTCATCATTGAGCCAGCTCACTATTGAGTAAGACCGAGTTGGTAATTCTGGTCTCCGAGGAAGAAAAATTCAGAATCAACATGAAGAACCAATTTAAACCTCAGAAAGCTCATCCCATGGTGCTAAATAGTAACCTCAAACTCCTTGAGATGACAACTGTCCAGGCTGAATAGGGGTAGTGAGGACACAGAGCATCCCAGTCATGCAATGACCTTATCCCTGAGGACCAAAAGGATTACCACATGTCCACTGGTTTCCTTCTCAATGAATACATCTCTGGCTCATAATTTTGCCTCACTAAAGTTAATTAAGCCCAGCAGTGTAACATCATGGTGACAGGAATGGTTTCAGAACTTTGTCTACTCCACATCTCTTGGATTGGGACCCTGCCTTCCCAGAGAAGGTGCTGATGGTGACCATGTTGGGCACTGCCCCTAACCTGTCTGGGACAACCCTATTTCTATCAAAAGCATCCATTAAAAAATTGCAAGGGACACCTAGTTCCAAACTTTCTGCATTCAGTCCTTTGCTTCCTCTGTGTGAATTTAAGATGCTGCCCTTGAGACATCACAGCCTCCTCATATCTGACAGCCAAATGTCTGGGAACCCTGGGGAGAAGACATGAGTGCCCCAGGGCAATAGGAATTACTCCCCATGTAACCAATATCCAGTGACATTTGGCCTGGGGGTAAATTGGAGTGCTAATGTTCCAGGGAAGCTGTATGATGAGAAACATCACCTTGACCTTTCCAAGTATTCTGGGATGGAAAAGAAACCCTTATTGAGACAAAGGAATAGGTAGACAAGGGTAACATGGCAACCTAAACTGTACCCTTCAGGGTCTCACAATGTGCATCACACACACCCTATATACACAGACTTGTGATCAGAAGTCAAAGCAAATAGCTTTGGAAGAACTCCCCCCTGTAATGTGAGTACAGCGGAAGAAGCACTTCCAGAATGGCAAGGTAAGGACCTCCAAAAGTCTGTTCCTACATAAAAGCAGTGAGCACAATGACAAAATTGTCAAAGTTAACTTTTCCAGATGCAACAATCCAAAGAGTGTTTATTCAAGAAAAATATGGCTAATACTTAGTAAGAACATTGAGTTTTGTGACGTTTTAACTTGACTTATTCCAATCTTTTTCTCTCCAGCTCTGCAGTAGACTTGAAAAACCAACAGCCTCACAACCATGGTAGCTATGAAAAACAGCAGCCTATCAGCCATTGTAGGGGGCAAATTCATTCTGGACCTTCATAAAAATCCTTGGTCCCAGAAACTAGTAACTATTTGACCTATCTGGCTCTTCCTGGTAAAATGCCTATTCTTGGAGATTGTCTTTAGCTGACGTTACTTAGAGCTGCCTTATTGGGAACAGCCCTATCCCCTCTGTGCTTATCAAAAAGAAAAGTCAATAGCAATTGTTTAACATAGATCTCTGAGGCAGCCTTACTATATGAGACAAACAAGAGGTTTATTACAAACTTGAAAGACTGAAATGAGATGCTCACAGGGGACTCTGAAGAGCTCCAACATGCTTCTAGGAGTTTTGAAGGCCATGCCTATGTGCATGGCTGTGCACACCCCCAGGAAAGACCCGAGAAAGTCTCACTATCTTACTTCTATTAGAAAGTAAAGGCTAAGGTGGAGTTATAACTGCCAGATAATTAAAGGTGTGACCCAACACACACAAAGCTCTGCATCCACAACTGGAAGACCTAATGGTCCAAAGCATTTAATGAAATATCTTAATCATCATCTAAAGATTAGACAGCTAACTGAGCTGAGTTTAGTGGCTGAACATGACAAAGAATAAAAATTTTGCAGGATCAGTTAGAAAAGTCACTAAAACAGCAACAACAAACCCTGGGGGGGTAGCAGGATTAATCCCCAGGGCTGCCAATTATTTCAAATATCCAGTTTAACAAAAAACTGAATACCAAGAAACAGGCCCACATATAGGGAAAAATGTCAGTAGACACTGTCCTTAAGCAAGCCCAGATGTGTACTTACTTTACAAAAAACTCAAATCACCTATTTTAAATATCTTCAAAGAACTAAAAGAAATCAGATGTAAAGAACTAAAGAAAAGTATGAGAACAATGTCTCATCAAGTAGAAAATATCAATAAATAGAAATAACTTTTTTTAAAGAACCACATGGAAATTCTGGAGTTGAAAAGTACAATAGCAAATTCACTTGAGGGGTTCAGTAATACACATGAGCTGGTGGAAGAGTGAATCAGCAAAGAGGGGTTGATTGAGATTATAGTCTGAGGAATGGAAAGAAAAAGAAATGAATAGAGTCTCAGACACTTGTGAGACAGCATCAAGTACACCAGCATGTACATAATGGTAGTCTAAGGAAGAGGATAGAAAGGAACAGAAAGAATATTTGAAGAAACTGTAAACTTCCCAAATTTAAGTGTAAGTATTTATCGGCACAACCAAGAAGCTTAATGAACTTTAAGTAGGATAAACTCAAAGAGATCCACAGCTAGACACACCATAGTCTAACTGTTTAAAGACAGAGAATCTTGAAAGCAACAAGAGAAAAGCAACTTATCACATACAAGGGAGCCTCAAAATTAACAGCTGATTTCTCATCAGAAACTATGGAAACCAGAGGGTGGTAAAACCATATATTCAAAAGTATTGAAATAAAAAACTTTCAAGCAAGAATTCTTTATCCAATGAAACTCTCCTTCAAAAATGGAAAAATTAAGACACTTCTAGATAAACAAAAACTGAAATAACTGAGGTGACAATCCCCTCTCTTGTCCCACTTCCCCATCCTTGACTAGACCAGTTGTGGTACAAAACAGGACAGAGTTCAAGAGCCCACATCTTACCTATAACGTCTTCTTGGTCAGATACAGAGCATGAGATAACTTGGCTCTTGAATTGATGGTCCCCCTCAATCAATGTCTAATTTATTCCTTCACAGAAAGAAATGCCAGAGAGAGTGGGAGGAATGAACATGAACTTAAACTAGACCTGCTTTGCTGACCACTCCTGCAGGAAAGGAGGCATAGTTATTCTCCTTTCAGGGAACAAGCAAGTTGTGGTAGATGGAGTAGTGTGAAAAAAGAGTGTTTCCTTTGAACATCCCTTATGATCCCTCCAGTTAGAGGGAGCCACTTAATGTACACACTTACATTAGTAGCACTTGCTTTAAGTAGTGAGGCATCTATTCCTGGGTTAATATACAAGGAAACTGAATATCAGTTCACTCCCAGTAGAGTACCTGCAACTGATTATGATGTAATTGAAGTGAAAAGAGGATTTTTCCCAGCCAGGAAAATTGCAAAAACAGCACTGCAGGGAGAAGGAGTAAGGGTCATTTCTAGAAAAGATTCATAACTACAACATTCTTTTGGATGTACTTCCTCTCTCATGATATAGGCCCATCAAATTCTTCCTTGCTCAAAGTCTGTCTGCTTCATGTAATTGGACTGTTCACTCTCACAGAACAACCTGAAGAAATAACATGGCAAACCCAACAACACACTTCCCTGTTTGGAAATCCTCAGTGGAAGTTGGCCATATACGTATTTGGATCTCAGAGGAGCACACATCAACAGAGCTGCCCCCAACCAACTCACAGGCCCCCAAGGATGAGAATGAACAGTTCTTGCTGTAGACCACTGAGGCATTTTTGCTAACTGACTCAGAAGCTGTCTATGAGAGCATTTCATCACTTGCTACTGCTGCATTGAGTTGTGGTTCAAGCGCTGGTTTCTCCCAGGCAGGACAGACTGGTTTAAAGGAAGCTGGGTGGTCACCCAATACAAACGTGCCCCTGGACAACATAGCTTGGCACGCAAGCCCTCTGGACTCTACTGCCAAACACCACATACTCCTTGGAAACCATGTGGGAGTCCACAGCATTCTTTCACCCATGCACCAAGGATGAAGTTGGCAGCTAAACAGACAAGTTTTATACAGAAATAGATTCTTCTGATAAACATGGCCATTTCAGCTTCTCGTTTTGTATGTCATCATAAAGCATTGACTCTGGGAATAAACACAAGAGTTATTTACCGCATGATATTGAGTATGAAGTTTTGCTTTTCATGTAAATATGTTCTTTGTTGTTTTTAGTTACCTATAGTAATAGAGGATTGGTGGATTTCCCAAGATGATGTCTAGGCTGGTAAGGTTTCTCTCTGTAAAACAGGAGCCCTGAACTTGAAAATGCTGCTCTGAAGTTCTATTGGATAAGCGACAGGTTCCATCAGGCATCTTAGCTGGTTTTCTTCCCATGAAAGAAAAGAATTAAGAGACCTGCTGATAAATGCATCACTTTGGAAAAAGAAAAGATTATACATGAATACAAATGAACAACGTAACTTGCCCCTCCTCAGGGCCTCTACAGCTAGGGTCAAGGTCATCAGTGTACCGTAGTCCTGGAATACAAAGGCAGATGAGACAACCACCTCTCCCCCCTCACATGAACTGGAGCAGTGGTAGGCTGAAAAGTGCCTAAAAATATACCCTCAAATTTTGACATTCAACCAAAGGATTATCAGCAGCCAGAAGGAGAATAGCAAAACTCCCAGCATAAGGTAATAAAAGTTCTACAGTAAACAATGCAGTACAGCCTATTTTGTGTTATCAACACCATACAACTTAACATTTGGTTGTGAACTTAATTTTTACCCATGGGCAAGACAAATGCAAGACTTTCTGGAGTAGAACAAAGGCAACCCTGGGATGCAGTAACCCTTCAATTGTCAGCCAAGATTTAGAAAGAGTTGACCTTATTGACTTCAAGAGAAAATTCTCCTTCTGGTAATTGTGTTTCCCTACTGTCCTAGGGGATTCCTACACCCTATCATGGTTCACCCCTGGCCTTGAAGTGCCCCACCCTGGGATCAAGGTTCTCTTAGCGTATGACTGACAAGATCCATGGTCATCTGTATCCTGCAACTCAAGGCAAATGTTAGGCAACTAGCAGGGGAATTTCATGAGAAACTCCCTTCTTGACATCATCTATCAGTTAGTACCTTCCATCTACTGACTAATTCTGATTATTGAGGAAGAATTTTACCCAACCTGCATTATTTGGCCAGTGGGAAGTGTTTGGGCCAAAGAAATCCAAGCATCATTTTCCCATGCAGAATTCTGAGAACACATCACATTGCATCAGCCCTAACTACTAGACTGTATTTTAACAAGGTAATGTTCTGGCTGAGGCACATGGCAACCAAGATTATGACCCAATTCTGATCTTGTGTACTGGTAAATCAAAAGTAACTCCTAAAATGACTGCTCTTGAGGGTAAAACTGGAAATTTCATCCAAGGAAAATTGGTCTCCCTCTGAATTTTCCTGATCGTTTACTTTAAAATACATTTCTAGACAAGAACTTAGTCCTTAGGTAGGTTTGTTATTATTTAATAATATAGTCAGCTTAGGGGAGGAGGTTCTCCAAGCAGATCATGTGAAACACTAAGAAGCATACCTCCTCAAGTGGCCCCTGGGTCACTTACTCTGTACCCAGGTAAATATTGGTTTGATTTTGTTCATCCTTGCATGACCAACTCATCCTCAAGTACAAAGAAATTATCCAGATTAAAAAGACATAGAATATTCTCTCTGGGCAGAGATTGGGTCCAGCACTCTGAGCACAGAGGGACCTAGGGTCCAAGCAGTACCATCTAGCTGGGCTGTAAAGTAGTCAAGGAGACTTTTAATGAAACTTTGTTGACTCAGCCAGACCAAGTGATAAGAATGAGATTACCCATTCTGACCACTCCTCTCGCATAGGGGCCAGCAGTAACAGCAGTAGCCATTCTCCAGCGTCCAGGATCTAAAAGCACCCAAATTCCTCTTGGTACCAAGCACACACCCCTGTAAGCCCATCTGCCAGGAGGCCTGTGAGACACAGACTATCACAGGCTCCCAAGCTGGAGCAGAGCACTCACTCCAGGCAAGCTGAGATGCTAAGGAGTCCAAGTCTCTGCTAGGGCTCCCAGCTAAGGAGGAAAAAGTCAGTGACTCATGGGCTCGCTGCCCATTTTTCTCATGTCAACACTGGGTTAAGGGGATGTTTCATGCCCAGTCCACAGCTTTCACCCTTTTGGGCTCAGCTCTGAGCCATTGTCTGCTTGCTTTGTTTCAGTGCTGACAGCTTCTCTCAAGTCTATGCTGGGCAGATTCTTTCTGCCCAAGGCCTCCTAGACATTGCAATGTAGGATGCTGACAGAAGCCTGCTTTTCAGGCAGACATGCATAGCCTACAAGTGTCCAGGGAATGTTAACATTCCTTTTCAGCCAATGAAGAAAAGGAGGCCATGGATATACGCTTCTCCCTGTTGATCTTCAGATGGAAAACAATCATTCTACATGCTTCTGGAATGTTCCAAGAAATAAAGTCCCACTCCTTTATCAACCACCTCGGTATACACCCTTGTGTTGGCTTCTCTCTTCCCCTGTTTCACTTTCTCCACAATCTCCACTCACCAGGAACCACCTACAAGTTCTTTGGGGGTCAAGGCTCAGCTTTTAGGGAGGGATCAGGCTATGACTGTTATAGCAAAGTTTATAACCTTCATCTTTTAAAAGTCACTCTAGGGACCGGCCTGGTGTCATAGTGGTTAAGTTCACGTGCTCTGCTTCAGTGGCCCAGGGTTCGCAGGTTTGGATCCTGGGCATGGAAATACACACTGCTATCAAGCCATGCTGAGGTAGCATGCCATATACAAAATAGAGGAAGATTGGCACAGATGTTAGCTCGATCTTCCTCAGCACAAATAAAAAGTCACTCTAGTATGAGAATGTGCAAAACCTCAGGAGGCCCCACTTTGTAAAGAGTTCTGCTTCATAACCCAGGTAGGTGGATGAATATGGTCTATTTGAAAGGCAGAAGACCTACAAGGAGCTAAGGAGTCATCTCTGCTCCCCGTCATCCTTGCTGCTAGGAGTCCCCCCCAAGACCATGAAATCTCATGCCTAGGTTGGTGGTAAAGCAACAGTCATGAATACTTTCACATCGACCTTCCCCCTCTAGCCAGGGTCATGGTCTAGAATTCGAGTTCTCCCAACACGTACTGAGTTTTCCACATAATGTCCTTTCCACATAGTCTGTCAATGGCTTGTGCTATTGAGATCTGCCCTGACTTAGAGATGAACTGAGGCTGAAGATCCAGGTGGCCAGTGTTTAAGGGGATTGCAGCACTAGGTAGCTTTTCTGGTTCAAAGGGAAACAGTTCCAAAGTGGACTTTGAACTCTGGGATCATCTTGAATATCAAGACCGTAGCTACATTCATGAACTTCTGTGTGGTTAATTTAGAGCTCAAGGGAGACCAGTTGGCACTTGGAAGACAGCACAGGCAATGTCACACCATGACCTATGGAAGCAGCAATTTCCATAGGACCTACATACTCCCAGGGGGCTATTTTGACAGATGGAGCAGCCTCCAGGTCCCAGAGTAAAAGCACTGACCAGGCAGAGGAAGAAGAGTCAGAGGACAAGGAGTCATTCATTTTTCTGGGACCTCAGAAGATAGGCTGACACACATGGAAGCAACCTTTCTCCCATATAAAATTTAAAGTTGATTCAAGGAGAAAAATTTAATGACATACTCTCATGAGAGTTGCCTCATTTTTCTTTGCTTCCTAACTTGAAGCCTGTGCCCCCAAGCTCTGCAAGCTCTTCCATATCCTCTTCACTGAAAGCATCACCAGCGTATTAAGGATAGAAGGCTCTAGTAAAAAAGCTCTGTCCCATCGACATCATCATTTACTGAATCTCTTAATGTCTGAGATCTCCACTGAGAGCTTCAAGTCCCTCTGACTCAGATCTAGAGGCTGGACTATCTGAGTTAACTCATTGTGGCAAAACCAAGGGATTTACCTGCAGGAATGCACATTAGAGCTCCAGGACAGGATGCTGACAAGCTGTGGCCCCATGACATCTGGCAGCTGCTGATGTGATAAAGAAAACCTCAGATTTGGACTAGGACAGTGTTTCAGAACGTGTAGATAGAATAAATCTTAATGGAGGGTCATTTCCAGAGCAGCTGAAGTTTTCATTGTAAAAATTGACATAATACCCAGACCCATTCAAATTATCTCCATATGTCAAATAAATACCGTAAACATGTTAAAAGTTTGCAGAGATGCCTCCACTGCCATCGAATCATTTTGATGCTAAAGCACATACAAAAAAGGACCAGGAAGCACAGACCTTACTTCTCTACTGACTTCTAGGAAAAGACATTCTACCATTTTGAGCTGCAGAAAAATCGTTTCTTAGAGGTTCTGTAGTGTGTGTCAAGAACCTCTGGAAGTCAGCAATTTGAGATCAGCATTCTGACTCTCAGCGGGACACCATTCAGATGCTTACACACATGTACAACTTCACTGCAGAAAGTCTCTGAGCCCCAGGCAGCTATTATGTCCTCAAAAGCAGGGGTGACAGGAGCCCCCACTCCAAAGATGGCTGCTCCTTCTCCTGAGATAACAAGGGAATTTGGCAGTGAACTCGGTGGTCTGTAGCAGACAACGGAAGTGCTCCTCCCAGATCCCCTCATCCCATTTTACCATGCGGTGCCAGGAAACCACTGGAGAAGTCAGGTGTGAAGTTTGTTACACAGGGTGAGTAAGCTCTAGAGACCTGCTGCGTCACGTTCTGCCTATGGTTAATACTGTGTTGTACACTTCAGTTTGTTAAGGCAGATCTCATGTTAAGTTTTCTTACCATAATAAAAAAAAACAAGTCAGCAGAGGAAACCTACAGATGTTGGCCTAAGGCTGGTTAGAACTTCATACAATTGGCCCAATACTTTTATAGCAAAACATTATACTTGTCCTTGCTAACCTAGGAGATAACCCTTGTTAAGGAAACATTCATATGGCCATACTTTAGGAAACAGAGTGGGCAAGAAATGTCAGGGAGGAACAGCAAGAAGTTACTCTTGATGCTTTGAGCAACGAAATGCAGTAAAGCCTTAACCTCATTCACCCTGGAATGTAATCCAGATGTAAGAAATAAGACAAAAGTCAGTGGACTAGCAAAAGCTAGTTTCAGTAACATGCACTCCAGTTGCAATTTGCCTTCACTTGGCATGGACAACAGCACACCTTCACTGTAAGGTCATGGTTATGCCAACTGTCCTGCTCCATTGCAATGGAGCCCTCTAGGGTCTTGTTTGTCTTGATACCCCACAGGCCACCACACTGCTCCATAAGATTGACGTCATTATTTGATTAGACCTGATAAACAGCACGAAGCAAGCACCCTAGATGACTTAGCAACACATGTAAGTACCAGAGGTTGGAGACAACCACCTCCTGAAAGTTTCTGCCTGCCACGTCAGTGGCCTGGGCACACCAGAGCACTCACTTCAAAGTGAGGGACAAGTTGCTATAACTTGCACTTGCCTACTGAAGCACGTGGCCCAATTCTTGTGCGCCTTTTTAGATTTTGGAGGCAATACGGACCATATATAAGTACTGCCTAGACTCATTTACCAGGTAATCCATAAGCTGCCAAGTTGAAGTGGAACCCAGAGCAAGAGTGGGCTCTGTAGCGGGTACAAGCTGCCCTGCCACCTAGGCCTTATGACACGGCTGACTCAAAGACATGGGAATTGCCTATGGTCAACAGATGCTATATGGAGACTCATTTGGTCCCAGTAAGAAAGTCACAATGCAGACACCTAGGGTGCTGAAGCAAGGCCATGCCCTCATCTCCTGAGTAACTGCTTTTGGATTGTTGCTGGGCTCCAAGAAACCTGACCATAGGACACCACATGACCATAGGACACCACATGACCATAAGATTTGATGGATCAGATAAACCCAGTTCATGACGGACATCTCAAATCAAGACTAGCCAAGCACCACAATGTTGCATTATAAAACAGAAATGACAATAAAGACCAACTCCGAATAACTCCAGAAGGTACAAATGTATTGCATGAACAGGTGGTTCAGAACCCTATGGTATCCTCTATTGATTCGTCAGCTCCCTCTCAACCCACCTAAAGCCGCTTGAGGAATTTACAATTAATTGAAGAGGAAACATGCAAACGTTTGTTACAGATGAGTCTGCAGAGTGTGGCAGCAACCCTGCAAAGTAGACAGTCACGGAATTGCAGCCCCATTCAATGGAGGGTTTGAAAGGGAGTGGGAAGTCCTCCCAGTGGGCAGACTTTCAGGCAGTTTTGCCCACTTTGCATGAAAGGAGAAGCAGGTTGACATATCCATCTATACATCTTCATGGGCAGTAACTAGCAAGTTGGCTGGTGGGCAGAGACAAGACTGAGGACATCAGCCAGTCTCTCTCTCAAGCCACCCCAAGCTTGCTCACCAGGGGAACACGGAGACAGGAATGAAGGCTGTCACAGGGTGGGTTCCCTAGGAAGCAGGCAGGCTTACTCCTGAAAGAAGCTTATTAGGAAGTGCTCTTTGGATCGCCACCTGTGGAAGGGAAGCAAGCAGGATAAAGCAGAGGGAGAAATCGAGCTGCAGTGCAGTCTCATGAAGGCTCAGCCAATCCCACAGGCCACTCTAAAGCTATAGGAGAGCCTTCAGGGCTGTCCCAAGTTAGGATGAGAGGGCTGGGCTGTCGTACTTCCATACTGATTGGGGACTGCATGTAAGTTGGGCACAGTGCCCAGAAGGAGAGGAGAGGATGGCACTCAAGGTAAGCATATTGGAAGGTTAATATCTGATGCTTATCTGCCAAAAGCCTTTCCAAAAGTGGAGGGAAAGGTCCTCCATTGTTGAGGTGAGATCTGGGCAGTGCATCATAGTGCCTACCACAAAGGCTATGCATGGGCCGCAGCAGCGTGAGTTCCTTCTCTGTGCTCAAATCTAAGGACTAAATGGTTTTATGATGTTGTCTGGGGTCCAGAGTAGCCTCGGTGAGAAGGCAAAAGGGTCTTCTGGCTCTGTTGCCCTCACCTTGTCCCTGAAGTGTGGCAAATGCCATGGCAGAGAGTTCCAGAGCTGCTTATGTACGCACCCAGGGCTTCATGTTGTTTACAAAGGAAGGACAAACACAGAAGCTTTGTGTTCTACTCAGGTCTCCACCCAAAGTCTAGCAACTGCAGGTCTCCCACGGGAAATGTTCCTGAGCCTGCAGCATGTGGCCCTACTATGCAACTTGATCAAAAAAGGAAGGTTCTTCAAATAATATTACTAGAATAAAGAGTCACACTAATATCTGTGTGGCCTTTGCATGCTTTCTAAAGCATATGCTTAAACATCTGAGAGAAATTGAGTTTATCCATGCAGATCACTCCTCTCACTGCTCACCTGTGTGAGCAAGTTGATGGGGTAGGACCCCAGGGGCTCTTATCGCAACTGTACTCCTACTAAGTGAACGACTTGACAGAGAGCCTGTAGCACTGCCCAGCTAAGTATAGGGGTAGCCTTCCCACTTCCAGGGAGAAAGGCTCTGGAACATTGAGATGACTTCCCATGTTACTCTAGGAGAGCAGCATTCTCAGGCAGGGTCACCGGCTGACCCCCCAGCAGGACTGGTGACCAGCACAGTATTGTGGCCCCACCTTTGGAAGTCCAAGGCTTTCCCAGAAGCCATAGCAGCTGCCACCTGAACTTGACAGTTCCAATTACCGAAGTCTGGGTGCTGTAGTCATAATTCAAAGGTTTGCCAAGGTCATAGTACCCACTTGTCTCTTCCCTTCACACAAAGAGGACCTAATCTCACACCCAAAGACCTAGATTTGGGGTATGCATCAATTATCCCCCCCAAATCTGAAAGGATCCCAGGGTCTCCTCCATACTTATGTACCACAGATCCAAGACCTTGAAGCTTACACACCACATAGGTCTATTCTAACATCTAGTCTGTGTTAACATAGAAGATAGGCCTGTCTGGGAAATGAATTTCCAGGTCTGTTGTCTCATAGTATCGTTTTCTTGGGAACTATGGACTTAGCATTCCATATCTTAAGTCTGTTTAGTATGAAAAGCCTGGTCTGTGGACCAGGTCTGTACTGAGAGAACAATGAGTCAGCATGCAAGGCTTGGGTAGGTGACTAGAATTATATAAATGATTAGCGAGAATGGAGGCCTTGTTCAAGGTGGGTCACACATATCTTTGCTCTTAACCAAAGAAGCCGTATATACCCCATGTGGATGAAGAAGCAAAATAAGTGCCCCGGGGTAGCTTCTAGCCTCCCCAATGAAGTTAAAATAGTATGTATGCTTTATTTCTTCCATTACGTCCTTCTAAAATGCTTAGTAAACGTTAGATTAAACCCATTATATCTCATGAGTTTGTCAATTCAAACCTACGTTCACAGTTGGTGGCAGTATAGGGGAAACACCCTAGTGGGATGACAGTAACACGCTGGGAGAAGCATGTACCAATTGGCCCAGAAGATGCAAATGCTAAGATGCATTAGTTGTTTCTCTCTCCGTCAGAGCCTAAATAACACGTGGAGCCAATGACTCCAAGGAAGGGCTCATAATGATGCCATCCTTGATTCCCACCTGTGCTGTCGTTCGTCCATTCCTCCTTAAACATCCCTTCTCAACCCTACATCCTCCTCTAGCTGTGCCTGTCTCTGCTCCCCTTTACAACAACACTCCACAAAAGTCATCTAGTTCACCGTGCCTAGTTTTCGTTCCATGTTCTCTGAAACCTATTACATCTCTTTCCTCTCAAACTCCACAAATCAAGTGTTTCTTCCTATAACCCTAAACTGTGCAGTGTTGATAAAACCAACCATTTCTATTCCTTCTTATTTCACCTATCAGCAACACTACAAGGTTGGCCATTTCTTCCTCCAGGAACCACTTTCTGGAGTTGAATCCTAGAACACCTCCTTGGTTTTCCTCCTGTCACACTGACCACTGCTTCTCAGTACCATTTGGTGTTTCCTCCTCTTATCCCAGAGATCTTGAAGGCCATAAGCAAAATTCACAGTGTCTCACTGACTAAACAGCAAAGAAGTTCACATATGACTTGAGTCCCAGATGAATGGGGAGACAACCCCCATCAGCAGGGATATTTGGATCTGATATTGGAGAGACTCATGCTTATAAAGTTTCACATTAGTAATCATGAGTGAACAAAATCTGATAAAGTTATGGCTTCTGTTTACTGCATCTTTACCACTGAGATGTCCCATTACACTGGTGCTTATTACATCTAAAAATCCCCACCAACCACAGACCCTTTGAAGTGCTCTACATACTTAAGCAGCCCGGCAGATGAGAGCACAGTCTATAGTATACATAAATTGAAAGGTCATTCTTTAAAAGGCTAGCTTCTGGAGAAGATGGCAAAAAGAAGAGAGGGGGTGACAACTGAGTTATAGGGAGAAAAAAGTCAAAAACATGCAGTGAAGAAAGGAGCCTCTGAATCTCCTGTAGTCAGGGGGGAATCCTCTGGCAGCTACAGAGTTTTGTTTTCTGAGCTATTTGTTGCCTCCTGCTCTGCTGAGGATAGACTAAACCCTACTGTTTTTGGAGATACTGTCCCAGGGTGCATGGACTCCATCCTTCATTAATAGGTTTCCTGTGATCCAACAATTCATCACATTCTGACACCACAATGCATATTCCTTTGTATAGGACATCAAGAAAAATACAACAGATTTAGAAATGGTGGACTGTTCAGCCCAAAGGAAAAGTCTCTAGAAAGCAATCCTTACCCTAACGCTCCAGAAAACTCCTCAAATTAGATGTCTTCCCTCCAGAACATTTTGGCCAGGAGAGAGTTGGTGAACATTCACAGCCAAGCACCTGTCCCTGGCTTCATCACTGCTGGCGTGAGTTGTGTTGGTAGATTTGGTTACAAAAGCCAGTTGTAGGAAGAGAAATAGGACTGGTATGAGATCAGTAGGAGACGTGTTCCCACAAAGGATATAAGGTGCAGAGTCTAGGACTATAGCAAATCCTGATGGATGGTAGCACTCAGAGGCATCCTCCTTTCAAAGAAGGACGTGAGACCCCGAGATGCTGGGAGTGCTAGCTGCAGACAGCTGTCAGCTCTCTCAGGTAGTATCCTTGCTGCAGAGAACCATCTTGCCCGTGATCACTCCCTCAGGAGATGTCCCACATCCAGTGACCTATAAATGGGTATATAAAAGCCAGGATATTTCTACCCAACATGGAACATTTACTCAGGCAATTTCAGCTCCAGAGCTCTTACAGGATCATCTGAAGCTTGGGCCACACAACCCAGCAATCTCTATGGTACTTGGGTTATAATAAGCGGTGGAGAAAAAATGATGCCACGTAGACGCTGTGAAGTGCTCCAATGTGAAAAGAACACAGGTTCCTGGGATTCTGGAACATGGCTAGGCCACCTGCAGCAGAGAATTTTCTTTTTTAAAAGAACTCCTAGCATATGACTGGGCCCAGGTAAAGAGGGAATGCCTCACCACGGAGTATCATGTGCCATGCAGCCATAACTGCCCATCATTAGCTGGGTTCTGTCAGACTCACAAAGACATAAGGTTTGACAGGCTCAATGACAAGCTGTCACGCTTTGGAAGTAGCACATATGGGACTGGGCACGAGAGGACCAGAGGACACAAGTAATCTTATACCTGCTTACATCTGAGGTTTGGCAGACCCCCACGGATCTACTGCTGTACCAGCACCCCTCCCTTACTTCACTCCTGTGCCCAAATGTGGGATTCATTACAAATAGATGAAGGAGGATGAGAGAGAAGTTGGATTTATAATTGGGTCATCTCAGTATGTGGGTACAAGCTGAAAAGGGGGCCTGCTATTCCAGAGCCTCACTCAAGGGTGGCCTTGAAGGACAATGACAAGGAAAATCATCCCAGTAGACAGCACTTCCAGCAATGTACTTGGTCATCTACTTTGTGTGGGAAGAGGTGTGGCCCAAGGTTAGAAGATATATGACTTACAGGCAGTGGCAAATGGCATGGCCAGCTGAACAAGGATTTGAAGAGATAAATATTGCAAGACGGAGGGCAAGGAGGTCTGGGGTAGAGGGTAGGTAGATGGACATGTGGGAGTGGGCACAAAGTGGGAAGATCTTTACATCACAAGATAAGGCCTTCCAGAGAACACCAACCACAGAAAAGACACTAAACCACCAAGTAGACAAACTAATTTTGCCAGCTGATGTCATACAGCCCTTGTTCATGTGTCCATCATGCAAACAGCACTGGAGTGGCCAAGGGAACAATGGCCATGGCTGCAGAGATAGTTGCTGTTCATGAGCACAACAGCAAGGGACTCTACTCGGAGAGGTTGATCTAGCTACTACTGCCTCTGAATATCTAACTTGCCAGCAACAGTGATCAGTGCTGAGCCCTCAATATAGCACTATTCCTCATGATGGCAAGTCAACTGGCCACTTGGTAGCAGCTGACCGCAGAGGGCTTCTGTTATCTTGTAAATGCCAGTGTTTGGTTCTAACAGGAAAAATAGACATATTCCTGGTATGAGTTTCTTGCCCACAAGTGCTTAGTCAGCCCCACTATCAGAGAGCTTAGAGCATTCAATCCACCAATATGGGATTCCACATAACATCACGTTAGACTAAGGAATCCACTTCACAGTGAAGAAAGTGCAGGCATGAGCATGACCATGGAATCCACTGACGGCATCTCTATGCTATACCTATCAGCTGCTGTCTCAGAATTTCAATGATGCTTCAACTGTGCTTTCAGAAGGCCACCTCAGAGGCGACGCTCTAAGGATGAAATGCCATTTTCCAGGATGCAGCATACACTTTTGGTTCAAGTGCTTTTATATGGCACTGCATCATTAATCAGAAGAATATCTGGAACCAGGGGGCAAAAGCAGGATGAGCCCCACTCGCCTTTACTTCCAATGACCCAGGTGAAGGATGTGTGCTTTTCATCTCTGCAACTTTGGGGACCAAGAGCTCTAGCCCTGCAGAGCCCAAGAGGAGACTACTTCTTCCAGGAGACATTTTGGGCTCCTTGTGTCCTGAGACGAGCAGGCAAGAAAGAGAGTCACCATCTTGTCATAGGTATTTGATAGCAAGAGAATGTAGGGCTACTAAGCCACAAAAGTGGGTGTAGGAGGAAAATGTCTGGAGCACAGGTTATCCACTTGAGCACTTCTTGGTACTTCTCAATTGTGATGATAAATGGACATGCGCAGCAAGCAACCTCAGCCTGGGAAGGACAGGGTAACCACCAGGGGCTCAGACCTTTCAGGGATGAGAGTCTAAATTATGCCACCAGATAAGACAATCAGGCCAACAGAAGTGCTAGCTGAGGAGAATGGGAATCAAGATAGGATGGTGGAGGGAGGTAAAGGATGAAGGAGTTACCATTACGAGACAGTGAATATTGATGACAACCCTGAGACCAGCTTCAGCAACAGACTCTAGTTTATCCAACTAACCCTGCTCCTCCTAAGTTTCTTCTCAGGAAGACAGGCCATATAAACCTTGGAGAAACTGTTTCTTAAACGTACCTAAAGAGATCTGATTTGGCACAAAGAAGAGATTGCGTTAGACAAAGATGCACCACCAGATCCCCTTTCAAAGAACAACCTGTCCTGGCTTCTGAGTGTGCTGTCAGCCAACAGGGACAGTCTCAGCTGCAGAGAGCCATCTCACCAGCCTAGGTCATGCCCTTCTAGGAACAGCCAATACCCAAAGACTAATCAATGTGGGAGTATAAGGGCCTGGTTTGGGCCCAACATGTGAAAAGTCTGACGGGCCATATCAACTCCAGAGCTCCCCTATAGGATCAGCCAAGGCTGTCAGACCAACTTAAACTTGAAGCTCAAGTTCTTTCTTTACTACCCAGTCCCGCCCCTACCATGTCCCTTATGCTGGTGTGGATCTCAAGGACACTCCCTAATAAACACCCTGCACTGTTTCCCAGAGAACCTCAACAACAAGGAGCTGAGAACCATCTCGCATCCTTTGAAGATCTGGTAAACAAGCAGCTCCAGACAACATGCCCACTGCACAGAATGACGCTCCTAGAGAACTTTACCCTTTGCCAACTGATTGAAACTCTTTCCCTACTTTGTAAGGACAACCCAGGAGATACTTAATGACACGAGGGTACATCAATCTAACTAGAACAATGATGATACTTGGATAAACCCAAAACTATCCCAGAAATACACCTGTTTGCCTCAATTTACATGTACTTGATGCCTCATTGTGTTTTGCAGTCATTCTGGTAGACTATAGTTGAGAATGTATCTAGAATATCCATGCAGAGGAGAATACAGGACATCCCTCACTGACCACAAAATTTGCATAGATATTCCATGTTTAGTTTAATAATCGTGATCCCAATATCCCTTAAAAACTTACCTAGGGGGTTAGAAAAGCGAGTGTCACCTGATTTTTTCTTTGAGAAAGAACCATGCTACTCAGCATCATCTCCCCTAAACCACAGAAACACAGTCTTCCTTAAGCAGTGAAAATCTGTTCATCATCCATCTCCATTGAGACCATCTTGGCCAGATCCATCCCCACAGTAGAAGGCACATTTCTGGTGCCAGGCATGACCTGCCCAGCCCACTGGAGTAATCTCTCATTGGCCCAGTTGCACTGAGTCTCTGCCAGTTGTACCTAGAACTCCTCTTGATCATCTCAACACCAGGTGTTAGAGTTGCCCCGGGCTTTATCTGACCAGGACTGGAGCTGGAGCACTGCTCAGCCTTCTGGAGCTCCTTGGATCAGGCACCAGCATTGGCCCTGAATGGAACAGAAAGTCTCAGCTGTTCCCAGCTGAGCACGATTCAAACCTGTTCCAAGTGCTGGAGAAGGCATTCACAAGGTAGCACATCCTGGTGGTGAGAAAGTCTCCCTGATGGAGGACTTGACATCCTGGGGAAGATTATGTGAGATCTTGCCAGCTATGACCCTACACAGGCCCCATGCTCCATTTTGGGGTGTCCCTCGTGGGACACAGGAAGAAACTTCCTCATTCTTATTCCTGCTGTGTCACCAGCATATCAGTGGCCCCCAATTTTGTTGACTTAAAAAGGGAAGTTGGGAGTTACACAGGGATATGGTTAACTTGCAGCTAGTCTGCAAGAGTTTTTTTAAGGCGTATCTGGAACCATGACACTGACCTTGGCCAAGATCAGGATGCAGCTAGTGGATGTGAGGGCAATCTGGCTGTGACATCTGTCACCCCTTTGATTGCCAGGGTTGATTCGGCTGATCTGGCTGGCTAGGCAGGTGTCATCTTCCTTCCCCTCTGCTCCGTGTGCACCCCTCCCTCATTTTTCATGCTCCGTGAAGACGACAACTTTCCCTGATAGCAGAGGACGGTTCTTCAGTTAAAGGTAGACGAGTATCTGTGCTTCCCACTAAGATCTCCAGACAAGCTCTCAAGGATGCAGCTAGTGATTTATAGTATTTAAATTCTGAACCCTGCCCCCGACCCCAGAGACACTGTATACCAGTTTGTCTACACTTTTTGCAGAGAACTCATAGATCAATGGTCTGCACCTGTTTTACCTGTTATGGCCACATAACTAGTAGGGTATAAAAGACTCCTCAGTAAGCTTGTGCCTCAGCTTCCCTCAGACCAAGATCTCTCACGTAGATTCTAGAGGTTTGTTATCTAGAAACAAAGTACATCCTATGCAGAGAGGACCTAGGAGGCTACACCTGGATGTCACTTTTTTATCCCTAAAGTTAGTATTCATGAAGTCACTGGAGCCTCTCCCATATGACACAGGACAAGAGGTTCTGCTCATACATAAAAGCTCAGTCATTCCTTCCATCTAGGATCTAGATTTCAGCAGGGGCCAGAGAGACGAGTTGAGAGGAGAATGAACCAAGCCCTTTCTACGCTGATCTTTTCACATGTTACATTTCCTCACCGGGCCTCCAGCATCTTGGAGGGACTGAAAGTTCTTCTGGACATAAACCTGGTGGGGTACTGTGGATACAGGTGGTAGACAGTCTGGGGTACTCATGCAGATGTCCACGGTAAGGACATCTTCTCTGATGAGCCAAGTGAAATCAAGCTGCTGGAGACCAGCTGTTTGTACTGCTAAAGTGATAATCACACAAAAACAAATGATTCCTGCCAAAGCTGTGAGGTGGAGGCGCCCATCACAGGGAGTACTGAGGGTCCCCGGACCCATTCCTGGCTGATTCATCACTTGGGACTTTTAAAGCCCTGTTGGGGCTGTCTGCGGTACTTCACCGTTGTCGACTTTTTCAGCTTACCCATCAGCTGGCTCTAGCCAGGCCCACATGGCCCAAGAAACTGCCCAGTGTCATGCATTTGGCTTTCCAGACAATTTGCAGTCTGACAACGAGGTGCCCTCATGGCAGAAGCTACTCCACAATGAGCTGACAGGGTAAGTCCGCTTCCCTCACCTCTTCCTAGGCCACACAGCACAGTAAGGCAGTTAGATCATTAGATGCAGTTGCCCCCAAAGGGGTTACCTCTTCTTGGCAGCTTACTGGGCAACAATCAGGAGGGAAGAAGTGGGGTATCATATGGACCTATGGGGCTACATGAGCCTGCTTTGAGAAACATAGGTTTCTGCCCAGACCACCATAGGAATGACGCATGCTCTTTCACCTGCTTGGCACACCCTCCAGCTGGCAGCCCAGCCAAAAGCAGCCCTAGGGGATTCAGACTTAATACTGGTTCAGTTTTATGAAAATGCTTTTGTTCCTCTTGCACCTGGCCCTCTGGACAAAAGGTGTGGGTAGAGTGGAAGGATGACAGAAAGAATGGAGTTGTAGCTGCTAGAATGGGATCCACTGATTCTGTGACAGTGGAAGGAGAGCAGAAACCCAGGCACACCTTGGAAGGAATCACCTCAGACGCTGGGAGGTGCAGGATAGGGGTAGCCATGATATTCATCTTTCAGGACAGCTTCTAGAAACTTCCTTCATCAGGAATACACCCAGTGCGGCTCTGCCAAACTGCTGTGAGCATTATGAATTTAACTGATCACTGAGTCTGCCATCCACCACCAGAAAGTTCTGCCCAAGGCAGCAGGGGATGGTCCCAGCTACCAAAACTTCCACGAAAGAGACACCTTCAGATGCCACCCCTACCTCGTCAGTTATTTGTCGAGTAGATGAAAACAAGGACTGGAGTCAATTGCCCAGACTAGAACCCTGGAGCTGACCAGCTGGTGGGAGGCCTGGTGGGGGACCACAAGGGGGCATGATCTCATATTGTGCTTTTGGACTAATGTATTTCCCATTTGGGGTAGGGAGTACACAACCGCCAGCAATGATTGTTTCCAGGGGCACTAAGCACGTGCTCATGATTCTATTTCTTGTGCCAAAGGCAGGCATTATCTTGCCTCCCTCATGAAAACACTGATTTACCCTAAAGAAAAAGACACAGGCCCTTTCCAGAGTCCCATGTCTCAATATTCTGAGGAAGAAAAAGCATAGGGCTGTGTTCCAACAGTCACCTGTTCTTAGCTTCCTGTGCAACAGCCAACTCCGAAGCTGCACATTCTGTGTTCTTCCTCAGTCAGCACCTGCTGAGTTTCACCTAAGAGCACAGGAACGGGAATTCCTGAGGAAGATCAGGACTGGTGGTTAGAAGCAACCGACTAGAGAAAATGTAGTGTTTGGGGGGACATTTCAAAGAAGATGTTCAGCCAACGGGACCATCCCTGGGAATGATGCATGTTCTTTCACCTGGTATAAGTGGTACGTCTACAAAGTGGGTAGAGAATGCGCTTTATTCCTTTTTCCTTCTTGGCTGGATCCTCTGCAGTCATTTTGGATTATGAAGTGATGTTGGGATAAGGATCCACCCACAATGAAACACAGAGGAGTTGAGGTCTCCTTTACTATAGAACGCTGTACCAGCCTTAGATCCAGATTTCTTGAATATGAAAAAATAAATTCTATCTTGCTTAAAAAGTTTCTCAGTTCTAATGGAGACTTGTACAGTGAAAGGCTTTCCCATCCACCTTGAAGATAGTAAGAACTGGGGAAGATTTCTAGCAATCAGTGGGGTGAGGAGGGTTTCATACCTCTAAAGGCAGAACAGACCACCACTTGGATGCATACAACCTGATGCATGGTATGGGTAGGAGATATGCCTTTTGCCTCTGCAAATATGACCCCTCTAGAGTCCTGACTGGGGATACAGTCTTCAGGGAAATCTCATTTGTGGCCTAATACTAGAAATAGCCAATCTCGAAGTCACCAAAATTTAGGGATTGGTGCCTTGAGCCATAGTGCATGCTACAAAGTGCCAACTCTGAGATCCATGCCAACATGGGTACAGAACTTAACATCTGCCATCTTCCCCACATCCTCCAGGATACATGTCAATGTTTACAAGAAAGACAGGTTTTGATTTACAAAGAGAAAGCTTATTTCAAGGACATATGTAAGTTTAGCTGACAGTGAGATGTGTCTTTGGCTATAAAATAGTCCCAACTCTAAGTCAAACACCTGGCAGAAG
Source organism: Equus asinus (assembly GCF_041296235.1). Lineage (NCBI taxonomy): Eukaryota > Metazoa > Chordata > Mammalia > Perissodactyla > Equidae > Equus > Equus asinus. The sequence goes on from NC_091792.1 coordinate 154,546,619, forward strand.
AGTTCTTCCTGGACTTCCAGCATAGACATGGGACCTCATGTTGGCTACACATTCTGAAGGGTGTGTTTAGTAACCACTTGTTCTTCAGGAAGCTGCTGAAACATGCTTTTAGCCTTGAAGTATCATGGCCTACAAATGTCTGCTCATCTGTAGAGGCAGTTCAGTCCCTGGAAATTTCTTAGAGCCCATGGTCCGTACGGGGATCGGCAGAGACAAGGACACACAGGCTTTAAGGTTCATTCATCATCCTCTGGGGTCCAGGTTCAGTTTGACCATGATGAGAGACAATCCCAGAGTCCCCTGCCTGGCACCCTGGACTTCAGTCCATATGCCCCGTAAAAACCAGATGGAAATACAACAGCTTCCCTCTAAAACCTATAGCTCAACTACGCAGATTCTCCTGAGAACTTGGCCACACGCCAGCAGCTGATGATCCAGAATTCCATCCTGGGGGGAAGAGAAGGAGCAAAGGAAGTCATTGTGCACTAAGCACTCATTTTGCTTACTCCTTAGAAAGGCTTTGGACTGATAGCTACCTACTCTGTTGATGCTAGTCGTAAATAGAGTGCTTAGAAATCTATCAAATGGAGTTTCTCACACAAGTGGTTCCTGCCAGGGCCCCTTGTAGGGGAGAATTGGCAGTGCAGAGCAGGAGGAGCCACAGGCTGGAGCCATGCACTGCCCCTCTAGAGCCTCCAGGGAGAACTCCGATTCTTCCCTTGGGTATTTTCACCTCCTCAGAGGAAGGCATCAAATCAGCCTCGAGTTGGCCAGATATCTGTCACGTTTGGGACAAAAAAAAAAATACTGCTTCAGAGAGAAACAAGGGATCTGATCGTGGAAGGGAGATCTTCTCACCCTCCCCAAACACAAGTCAGTGACCAGGACTCAGCTTCCTCTGGTTACTAGAGCTTGGAAACTGGAGAGAACTTAGTCTTCTAAGAAGGATAGTGATAAGTCTTTTGACCCTTGTTCCTCCTCAATTCTCTCCAACAGATAGAAAATCTCCAAAGAGGCAGATTTAAAGAGTCATAATTGAAAGTAACAATTACTAACTATTTGGGAAAACTAGCTCATGCATGTGTTACAGCCTGGCTAACACTTGAGTGTATGATGTATGAACAAATAAAAGGCACCTGGAGAAGTTGAACTATTTAAGAAAAAGTCTTCCAGAAATCTTAAATAGTCAAAGGTTAGATTTTTAAGATGCAAAATGTAAAATTATCCTTTTAAGATATCAAAATAAAAAGCCAGGTGGATACCGTAGTTTCCTATCTGGCCAATACTTGTTCGTACTTAAGACTCAAGCTGTACTGCTCCCCGCAAAATGCTCTTGTGCCCTCGTGCGTACTATTTGCACAGCTGCCTTGCGACCTGTGTTACCTTCCTAACATCCTAGAAGGGCTGTGTCAGATGGACAGCTTGGCCGTGTGCATTCCTTGCAGTAGAGGAGCTAACATCTCCCTCCCGCAGGCTCAGCCTTTAGCAAAGGCAGCCAGACCCTAAGGGTTCAGCTCACAAAACTCTTAGTCCTCAAAGAATTAGCAGGCATGTGTGAAATTAAAGGATCAAAAGGTGGAGGGCCAAGATTGCCTCAGGAAAACTTGGGAGGGACACCAGAGAAACACAAAGACTATTTAAAGGTGCTGGGGGAAGCAATGACTGAGTTTGAAGCTTAATGACAGATCCTCCTAAAGAAGGCAAAGCCATCCTTCTCTTCCTCCCTTTTTGTATAGAACTTGGAGATCTGGATGTGGCTTAAAACCTGAGACACACCTGGCCAAGTGTGACCCTTTCTGATCTCCCACGTCTCTCGACTCTACGTTTCCCAAATCAGAGAGCAAAGGAAGAATGTACAGGTTGGAGGAAAGGGGTTCTCTTCTGGCCCCAGGTTCTTTGGGGAAGAAGGAAATGGATTGTCAGGTTCACTTTCTAGGTATCTCCATCAATGAATCTTTTGGGAAAAGGTCCTATCAAGTCTCTGGTGCCTAGAATTACCAAGAGACAACCTGGACCTGGTATCAGCCAGGGCTGGACATTTCACACCATTAAATCCCGTGGTGACCGAGGGTATATGATCGCAGCTGAGAGGAAAATATCTAAGAGAAGATACACAATGAAGTCTGGTGATGCAGGAGAACCCAAAAATGCAGGCTCCAATTCGGAGTCCACTAGGGTACAAGTGCACAATTTTCCACAGTGTCCACATAGTCCAGGCAACAGCAACAATGCCAGTCTTGTAAACATCAGAATTTCAGTGTGGTAACAAAAGTATAGTTATTATAGGACGTATCTACCCTCATGATATGGCAATCTGACTCAAGCACCAAAGAAGTGACCCACAGGAAGCCAGACATAAGTTTTCAGACTTGTGACATTAAAGCGACAGATGCACCCACAGGAGACAGTGCAGTGCAGCCAGTATGGTGGCATGACAACAATGTGATGACCACAGCTTAAGCTACTCCAATAAAGCCCATGTCATCAGAAAGCCATAGTGGTTATCTGACAAGATAAGGCCATAAGACAGATATAATGAATGTGAACAAAGGCTGTACAACATTACATTAGTAAGACCACCCCACTCACTAATGACCCTGGGTGTGTATTTAGTCCTCAGTCTTCTGCTTCTCTGGAACATTGATTACCATTCTCGGGTCTCACTTATCCTCCAATTAGTGGTCACATTCTTCCTCTAGCCTCAGTTGTGGCCTCACTCACTGCCTGCCTTCAAAACAGTGTCCTTCCTCAGGCCTGTGGTCTCCTGCAAATTCTCAGATGTTCTTGAGCTACAAGTCTGTAGCGGGTAATTCACCTACAGTTGTCCTTGAGGTTTGGGCAACTCGGTCTCCCACAAGTCTGGCCTTGGAGTTTAACATATGAATCCTGGGAGAGAACCCTATCCAGAGAGTGACTAGCAGTCAGCCAATAGCACTGGCCTGGACAGTGAACAGGACCTGATGTAGAAAGTGGCCGGGAGAAACTAGGCATTTATCAAAATGAAGCATAGCAAGGACTAGCATTTTGGGCTAATTCAACCTGGAGTGTCCTCAGACTTCTAGATGGGGCAAACAAAATCAACGAAAGGCCAATGAGAGCAAGATGACCCAGTCCAACTGCAGATTCAATCCAGGAGATTTAGAAAAAGGAAGTGTTATTCCCTGATGCTTTCAGACTAACATCATGAGATCATTTCGGCACAAGTGCAGAAATCTTGGACAAGAAAAAAAAAAAGTCACTAGGTTTAGAACTCATCATTTAGTGATGATTAGTGACTAAGTTCACAGGCTGTCCTCAATAACTCTTGCCCTATCCTCTCCCTTGATTTAGGAGGCTGTCCACGTAAGATGCATAAAAGATTGAGAAATTCCTTGACAACCCAATTATTTAACTTCTGGCTTTTTGGAACTGAGATTGATTTGCTAGAGAAAAGCTGAAAAACATTTATCCTTCACTCTTGGTTGTGCACACCACCTGCGTTACTACAAGGATTTGTCAGTATAGCAAGTATGCCAAGGGAATTTGCACCAATTTCCAATCCTATAAAGATGGACTAAAGCTTTGGAGAAATTCATATATGACCAGAAATTAAATATTGCAAAAAGAGGGTAACAGTAACTCAGCCCGAAGTCGAGAGAAGCAGGCTTTGAAAAATTCGTGTTAAAGACCACACCCATCACAATGGAGCTTCCCCGAACGTTGTTATTTATAGGTTTCTATGTGAAGCCCTGTCAACGGCTTCATTCTGCAGCAATCTCCAACTCGGAAGCTGTGTTTGGAAAGATCCTAAGGGCCCTTCTCACCTGTCAGACACCACTGGCAAAGCCTCTTCAGAGAGGGAGACCCCCTGTAGGCCTAGCAGCCCTAGCTCTCGTTCAGAATCTATTTTGAAACCCTTGCAAGGTAACATTTATTTTTCACCTTTGAAGCAATACTTTTCTTCTTCTCCCCAAAGCCCCCCAGTACATAGTTGTATATTCCAGCTGTGGGTGCCTCTGGTTGTGCTCTATGGGACATTGCCTCAGCATGTCTTGATGAGCGGTGCCATGTCGGTGGCCAGGATCTGAACCGTGGCCATAACCACTCGGCCATGGGGTCAGCCCCAAAGCAACATTTCTTGAATCACCTGAAGTGACTTGAGATCTTTCTCTTGTACCAAGGACCAGTAAAAGAAAAAAATCAAAAGGATGTTAATTCCCTGCCAGTGCTACACATGCGGGGAAGATCCCACACACTTGGTATGGCTCTGATCTGTTACAAAATAATCACAAGAGAACAGGCTTCATTCTCCATCATCTCTCACAGGTGTATCAACTAAATATTTCCCAAATTACCTGCAAAGAGCAGGAATACAGCTAGGGGAGGCATACAAAACAAAACCAAAACACCAGAAAGCGTGAGAACATAGGTGCCTCGTTCAGGGAGGGGAACTAACATATTAGGTATTCCTTAGGTTTAAAGCCAAAATACTTAAGAGGCAACAATCTCAGAGAATTGAAGCTTGAAGACACTTAGAGAAATGAGAATAAATTGTGCCAATTTCTTTGGAAACCTTCTGAACTCCTCCCGTCCCGCCTCACCCCGCAAAAGTCTCACTGGGCTTTGCTTAATGCCAAAAGAGAACTTCACTGGAACACTTATGAAGTTGCCAACATTCATTTTGGTCATGGACATCAATCCAACAATTCACCTGTTACTCACAGCCTGGTCCAGCACATCAAACAAGAGAATGGGCCAAGGGCTGTGCTCTCTCCCCTCTCTGCTTCTGCAAAAAGCCAGTGAAGCTCCAACTCTGCCCAGTTCCCATCACCCAAGATTTGCCAGCACCCCTTACCCAGCCACGCCTACCTCACACCAGCCCCCATGCTTGGTGTGGGGTCCCTGCAGGACACTCGATCAGCCCACACCTAACAGCATGTCTTTGAGGTCTCCCATAGCCAGCTATCCAACATGCTAAATTCTCTTTCCCTATCCAGTCCTTCTACCACGGGCAAGGATTTCAGGGATGGACAGGAATCAGGCATTATGGATTTCTAATTATGCCATAAGAAAACATCTCTTGGAGGTTTAAGGAGAATGGCTACAGAAACACCGGTCAGTGTTGGAAATCAGAAAAGTGTTTTTGTACAACTAACTTTACTTTTCTAAGACACCAACCAGGGATTGAGAATTTAAGTCTCCAGAGATTTCCTGAAGGTGGTCAGAAATCATCCAAGGGTGATTATCAGCAACAAGGTGGTTACGGTCAGGGGCAGTCACTCATGCCACCTCCAGGTATACACCTCACAGTGGCTCAGGACAGATTTGTTTCTTTCAGCCTCAGTCCAGACAAGCTAAATGTAACTGAACGGCATCCCACACAAGGACACAAATGTCAGATTCAGAATCTTAAGTAGAGAGAAGCCCATACTGGCATATACAACATGAGGACATGACTTTGAGCTTCAATTTGCAGGACAACTCAAGAGGCAAAAAGGGATTTCCCAAAGAGAGAGGGGATAGAGTAAGACAATTATCAGAAGCCTTAAGAGCTAAGTTTAGAGCAATTCCCAAGGAGGTAGAGGGCCTGTTCTCTTGGGGAACTCCCCCAGCTTCTGACCAAGGCCATCCAAACTCCCCCCACTTTCTGGAATCAATGGAAACTTCAAATCAGCAGCATCCAATACTCCACCCACTGTCTGATTAGTGGAAGAGGTCTTGCAGGATACCCTCTAGTGTTCCCAGGAAAGATTGAGCTTAGCGATATTGCCCCCAACTACACTATTTTTTTTTCCAATTACACCACTTTCATGCAATGATACCAAAGACATAAAAGACATTCAAATTCTCTGTACAATACATCCATTTACAGAATAGGCCAGTACTGTGTACAACATATATATGATAAGACATTAGAGGTATGTAGAGCATATTTACAGAAGCCGAGAAGTTCACTTTATACATCCAAGGATAAACAGTCAAACAGTGTAAAAATAAACACTGCTTTGAAATGTAAAATTACTTTCATATACACAGGTGCATGGAGATGACCACTCCCAGAGTCCAAAGTGATAGGGAGGGTGTCAAAGAGGAATTCACCTGCCCAACATCTGGACATCTGACTTACGAGATGGCATTTTAAGAGGAAAGACAATCCCATGTCCAACCCCATTTTCAAGCCAGTCTCTTCAAGGTTCCAAAAACTCCAGTGGGCCAGTGAATTGTACCGAGACAGGTAAGTTCCAAATTTGCTTCAGCAACAGAAACAAAGGTCAAACTGGCTCCATCAACCGGCAAATGACTGAACTGCAACCCTGAGGTCAGCAAGTGCTTGAGCCCCGTGGTGGGCACTGCTGGGAGTTGTTTTAACCCTGTTCAGGCTTCTTCCCATCAACTACCCAGACAGTAGCAGAAAGAAAGATGGCAGGGAGGAGCCAGCAAAAGAGTGATATTTCTACTCAGTTCCAGTAGGTTAGTTCCCTTCGTAGAGAACACAAGCTTTTCCCTTCAGTTTCAGGTCCCCTTGAGTGTCAGGCAGGCTCCCCACACCACAGTAGGCTCTGACCATGTGAGAGCTTTGGCTGGCCCTTTGGGCTTGGGCAGCCCAGCAAGTTGCCTTGCAGGAAACCCCTTCAGCAAGACCAGAAGGGTCCGTGAGTGACCGAGGGGCTGTAGTGCTATAAACTTTCGTGAGAGGCAAGAGCACTCTTGCCTAGAGAGACAGTCTATTATATTCATGATTCTGCAACATAGGAAGATGTTTTTTAGTCCTCATAACTTGTGGAAGGGTGCTACTAGCTTCAAGAAGAGGCCAAGGGTGCTAAAAATGCTACCATGCACAGCAAGCCCCCAACAAAGAATCAACCATCCAGCCTAAAATGTCAACAGTACTGAGGTTGAAAAACACAGAATAAGCTTGTAAAAGAAAATCTGAGCAATTTGCAGCCTTTGGTATCTGGTTCAGGAGCACAGGTAAAACCTTTAGGATTTTGAAATATTCATGACCCGAAGAAGCACAAAGATGAACAAGCCCAATCCAAATTGTTGGTGCTCATTGCCCAGAGCAAAGAGATAAGACGTCTTCCAACGATCTCTTAGAAGACCTCCCCAAAGACCCTTCTCTGCCACGCACTGCTGCCTTCAAAAGTGTGCACATAGACAGTGAACGTAAGTTGACTTTTCCCCGTTTCTTTCTGGGGACATTTTCAATACAGAGGCCATTTGGTGACACAGAAAGCTGTGACTGGGAAACCAACCTGCCCACTCTTTCCACTGGAGACCAAGTCTGATGTACAGGACTCAGACCCCAAGACAGCAAGCTCTGTGGTCCTGCCCAGGTTCCTTTTCCGTGCTAAGCTTTGTGTTCACTCTCTGCATTCCTTCCACAAAGCAGCAGCAGACCAGCATGGACAAGGACCTCACAAGTGTAAATTCAGACTCTAAAGCTTCAGGAGACCAGATTACCCACGAAATTAATGTCTTAGTCTCAATGGCTACTGGCAAACTAATTATTTTCCTTCATGCAGGGTAACTTCAAGAAGAGTACGAGGTCCTGACACTTTGGCAGTGGGAGACACCTCTGCAGCCTCCACATTGCTGTTGCCCTGAAAATTCTGTCATTTGTCTGTAATGGAGCCTCACTAGTCAATACAGATCAAGATTACAAGACCGTTGTTTGAATCAAATGAACGCAACCTCAGCTTACAGAGTTCCTCCTGTACCTGATAAGGTTCAAAGATACTTTAGACCCCAATGAGCTAACTGTGCCAACTCCAGGAGCTGTATTTGTCTTATTCCTGCCCATCCAGCTGATCGTACGCCTGTTCATCTGCTGGCTGCCACTGATGGAAGCCACGAAGCTGTGTTGCAACAGATACTAGAAACCACCCCCTGTACACCTACCAGGAGATGTCTTCAGTAGCAACCTCGAGTTTTGTCAAGTCTTTGACCTTCTTGATGGAGAACCTCAGGGCCCTGGAGCACCTAGAATTAAAGGTAAGCCTGTTCATAGTGTCTAACATCTCTGATGCCCTCCATCCATCAGTTGCTGCCCACTCCCACCACCATTTTCTCAGCCATCCTTTCAATCCCATTGTAGTGTCAGTTCTTACAAGCTCCTGCTGCCCTTTGTAGCAACACTGATGGAGCTGAAGCGGTGGGAGTACCCAGCCTACTAAGAGGAGCTTGTCATGTTGGCAAGATGCAGCCAAGGTGACAATAACCAGACACAAGTACACTAGATCTGGTGGCACAGAGCAGGTGGCCTGATACTGCATACAACCATGAAAATATTCCGTGTTCCAAATGAGGTCCAGAGAGCTGGAGTGAGAAAGAGCCTGTCACTGTCCCTGTGTCCTCCTCAACAGCTGCATCCTAAGAGGAAAATTAGGACACTAACTGAAGTGTCTTGGTCTGCTATTACCCACCTCGGGACCAGACTAGGCACGCTGCCTGGTATTAAGGGGCTCCTGAAAAAGCTTACTCATGGACATGCAAGAAACAGACCTGCAGGAGAGTTAGACTATGCGCAGCTCGGGGCCAGTGGAAAGCAGGAGACTGCATTCACAAAGCAACACAATCTAATGGGGAAGAAGAGAGTTCAACCAACGCAGGGGGGCCTCAGAACACAGCATAAGACCACATTGATAGCAAACCCGAATAGACTACCTGGTCTGCCTCCAGGATCCCCCCTCACGGGACAAGAAACTTTCATTCTTCTCCCTGTGCTCCACAACCACCTAAAAAGGGGCTAGCACATGAAGATGCTCAAATACTTGACTAGGATTAGGGAAGACAATGGAAGGTGAACCACAGCCTTATCAAAAGAAAGCCTCACTCCTCCTGAACAGGTCCCTCTTACATATACAGGACATCTCCAGGCATCACCATGGAGAAGATGCACCCTGATCAAATAGGTCAGGTTTCAGCAGATCCATGACCAACCCTCCAAGCTGGCATCTACACAAGCAGCTCATTCAACTTGTCTAGTTCTCCCATCAGCTGCAGCCGCCCACGCCTTCTGGCCAGAGCACAGGATGGATGTATACATCCTGCAAGCAAGCTCAAGGAGGATTGAGGGCAACATTCCTTGTCACCAAATACAGAAAGACCAGACAGCACGGAAAACAAGGATTAATCCTCTGAGGTCGTCCATCCAGAAGATGGACTGCTTGATTAGACATGAGCCTGTGTGGTTCATTCTGATAACTTGAGGCCCAAGTGAAGGCCACTGCACATGCCCTAGGATAATACAGGTTGCTTTCTCTATCCAGATAGCACTACATATTGAGGGCAAGAATCACCAGTGACCATCTGTCCCAATATCACCAACCCTTCACCAGCAAGTTGAGATTGCCCAGGGCCAATATTTCAAGGCCAAATATGAGGCAAGCCCTAAATGTATAGGTATTCCCTACATAAATAGAAACATCCTTTCCATAGGAAACATCTTCTCTTCCCTCGCTTACTCTGAATTACCCATGGTTGTGACCTAGACCCCACACCAAGAGTTGGACTTTGTTGTCAGGTGATAATAAAGACATCCAGTAAGATATAATTTGAGACCAAATGTCTCCTCCTCAAACTTTCCAGATCCACGGAAGCCTATAGAACTGACAAGACTACAGCAGCACATGAAATAATCCAGAGAAGAATTCATGAATCCATGCAGACCTGAAGCCTGTCCCTGTACCTTGTATTGGCATATGCTATACGAGTAGCCATCCTGGGTTCTGCTACATGAGGTCAGACTGGATACCTGTGGGAATTTCTGCTTTGGGAAAAAAACATCTTGGTGATGAAACTACCTGGTGATTTCAAAGAACTAGTATAGAAAAAAGTCAGATTGCACAACAGGATTTTCTATTTCCAGCATTGGACTCAGTTTCCCCAGAAGTAAGGTATTTAGACCTTGTGATGGTCAGTTTGTCAACTTATCTAGGCTACAGTTCCCAGTTATTCCACCAAACACTAATCTAGGTGTTTCAGTGAGGGCATTTTGTAGAGGTGATACAGCTTTAGTAAAGCACCCTTACTCTGGCCAAGCCCTCCTGTCAATCCCAGGATACTTCCAAGCTTTATCACAGAGAAGATGCATCCTGGTCAAATAGCCTGAATGTCAGCAGTTCCATAACCTACTTTTCCAAGTAACATCTACCAATGGGCACCACATCTACCTCTTGCACCAGCCACACTGTACATCCTGTACTCTTTCTAGCCAGAGTACAAGGTGGATGAAACACTCCAGGGTCACAAGCGCAGAAAGCCCTGCACTCGGCAAGGACAATGAAAACCAATTTATGGTCATCTATCTATACAGAGACTGCTTGATTAGAGATGGGTCATTCTGATATCCTGATTCACAAGCAAAGGCCCCTGAGCTCTGCTCAGGGCATAGATAGATTTTCAGCGTTGATGATTTCTGGGTGAGGGCTTGCTCTGACTTTCCAGTTATGTTAGCAGTCTCCCAAATTACCCAGACTTTCCTGACACTAAGTAAAGATAGGCAGGTATTCAAGAAACTATGCTTCAAGATATTTATGGAAGACCCAGGACTTCTGGGTAATTTTTCTTCCAGAAGAGGTGAGGTAGGCAGAGTAAACCTTTCAAAGATTGACCACTAGCTCATATGAGATAGTCCCCAGGGAGGAAGCGACGTTCATGGTGAGCAGTGAGGCATTCCTGAGACGTGATTAACCCACTCAGTTCATTTGATGTCATCACTTAGTGTGTGGCAACAGGTGAGGAGCCTCACATAGCTACAGCGACTCCCCAAATGAAAAACAAGACCCTAGCAAAAAAAGATTGGGATGTCCCGCTAGAAATGGTACAGAGGGCTCCCAAACCACTCCAAGGCCCTTGACATCACCTTTTCAGTACAACCACCTCCATTGCCTCTGGCTGCTTCCTGTGTCAATATCCAAAGCATGAACCAAACTAGGGCTTCATCCAGGAGCTTTGCTTCCAACTCTACAGCTCATCACCTGAGCTTTTCTTGAGGTGTCAGCAGCTCTGGAATTGAGGAACTCACAGTCCTGCAGAGATGTAAAGGAAAGCTCACCAGATGAGGATAACAACGGAAGCCCAGGACAAAAAGAACTCTGCCAAGATCTGCTTGTTCCCAGATGGACACATAATACACATCTTTCCTGAGGTGTGCGCTGTGCTATGTCACCGATAACCCCTGGACTGGAAGCGCCAAAGATATTCATCTCTCTCTAGGAATGGCCCTGGCCCCAGTGGGAGCTGCCTAACCCAAGGTTATGCCCCTTCCCTAGGGGAAACCATATTCAGCAGCTAGTCTGAGGTATCCAGGGGCCCAGCCACATAGCTCAATTCAGGGTGGCTCTGGAGGGCCAGCCCAGCTCCAGAGCTCCTCGTGGGGTTAGCTGAAGCTGCTGCTACAGAAACATAATTCAGCTTCTCCCTCTGCCCTATCTTGCTTTCTTCACTTCCTTTCTGGTGTTGTCCCAAGTGCACTCCTTGTAAACCTAACGCATCTAAGTTTCCATCTCCAAGCCTGCTTCTAGAGAACCCAAACTCAGACACTTGGCTTTTCACATACCCTGTATCATCCTCAAATTTCAGGTGACATAGAAAATGAAACTTTTGTTCCTTGAGTCAAACTATCATCAGCTCCCTGGGTTTACTATTGCACAGTAATGGTAGTTAATTGCAACTAAAGACACTGCTCACCTCGTACTACAAAAACGAAATTGAGAAAGTTCTGAGGGCCACCCACAGCCTGCCCTAGCAGACACCCAATCTCACGTGTGCCTTTCTTTTCATATTACAGATTGGTGTTCTTTAACCTGTCTGGCAAGTCTAAAGCACATTACAAAACTTGACAGTTCTTTGATCTTTATTGTCAACCTAAGTTGATAAATACTTTTCCTTAAGGACAGAGCAAAGTTTGCTGTGGACATGGCATCCTTTTTCTCCAACCCTGGCAGATGGAAAAGAAATAAAGGAAAGTGGGAAGAACAGCCATCACTCAACTCACTGGATAATACTGGTGATTGGAAAGAACAGTCCCGAACTTTCTTTGATCATTTGAGGAAGGCAGTAAGGTAGGTTGCATTGTTTCAACTGCCACTAAGCCTACAGGATGAGTTACTCATCTCCTGTTCTTTGGAAAGATTATAATGACAAAAGCCTCACCTTCATCCCAGATCATGTTCATCATCCAACTGCGAATGGATCTCAAGATCCTTTAAGTCATAGACTTGGTGTGGTCCTTCACCAAGTTACTTCCTGGAGAGCTTAAAGGAGAGAGGACCAAGGAGTCATGAAGCACCTCTTAGCTCAGAAATTCCCAGGGGGAAGTTCAACATCCTGTGACCCAAGATCTCATGGGTATCTCCTCACACCATTCCCACAAGGCATTACAGCATGGGCTATTTCATTCTATTTTGTCTATGGGAGGAAACCCGGGTCTGTATGCAGAGGAATGAACTGCTGTTTAAGCCATGGACCTTAAGGAAAATGCCAATATTTGTTGGAAGTCTACTAAATGCACTAGGAATTTCTTGTTCTTCTGAAAGAAGCAGTTCTAGTTTCTACAGATGACTAATCTGGATAAAGTATAAATATTCTGAGTAACTGTAGTCAAACTGCAGCTGTCAGGGTATTTTATACCTGAGTAGAAGCCAAAATAGATCTTAATAGCTATAGATCCCACGTTCTCTCTCATGTTAACAGAAAGCAAACCCATTCGGTTTGAAAAAAAAATTTTGTTTTTCACATGCCTCAAGTCAGTATCTGTGGGAAGCATCCATGGTTCCCACAAGATCATATTCCCAAGAATTACTGGACAATGGTAAAATGATAAATAAAACAAGGGACTGAAGGAAATAGGGAACATCCACCATGATAATTTCATTGGTATCTCCCACTGATCCATATCTTCAAGATGCCTGAAAAGATTGGAATGCGATATGCTTTAAAGGGGCTAAACTTACTGAACATCTGCTCTGACCTGAATTTGACATGGATGTACTGCAAGCCCAGCTGCATTTTTTCTTCCATCATACAAAGCCCTTCGGGCAACGCCCACTCTGCTCTGGTCTAACACGGGAGTAGCAATTCCTGGTAAGATGGTTGGGTGCTTTAGAGCTTATTAGATAGAGAAAATATACTTAGTGATCAATAGAAAAACCATTTCTGCATAAACAGGCATCCTTCCCATAACCCAGAGGGGTCCTCTCAGGTTCTTTAAACATGGGCAGGACACAGGAGGGTTTTTGGAAATATGACTGAAGTGAGGAACATTTCACTTTCAAAGGTCAGTCCAGATACTTGCTGAGAAATTTCTCTCAGTCATGAATAGGGGAGGATGCCTTCCTCCACTCGCCTGCCCTGCATACAAGCCAATTATGAACCACATAACATCTGAATAAGGACCCAGAACTCCTCCGGCAGTATGAGTCCACCCAAAAGGAAAGAAATGGTCGTCTCTGAGTTATACATTCCATAAAACAAAGGGTTAACCATCAAAGCTCTCTCGATGTGGGTGCAGAGACTGGGGCCAGCCATCTCCCTCACGTTCACCAGGACACGTGTCAGCTTTCACAATGCAGATCTCAGTGACTCAACTGCTGTGCTTTATGTAAAGGATGTATATGAGATGTACCTCTGGCTCCAAAATGGTCCCAGGTCTCCAAGTTCCAAGCATTCAGACATAAGGGCTCCATCCTGCAATATTTACACTTATGCATGTCATTATCCCCTAAACACATGTTGGTGGCCTCATACTAAAGATTGTCTTTAAGCCTCCTGATAGCTAGGAGCCTCGTGAATTATGATTTGAAAAGCTTCTTGAAGCAAAGAGAGGAGTAGAATTTAGTTGACAGATAACAAACTGGACTATTCAAGGTCATGGTGGTCCAGGAAGAAGTTGTGAAAGACATTAATGTAGAATGAAGTCATCTTTAGGCCTCACAGGAACAAAGGAAGACGTAAAGGGCAGCTCAAGTATTTGTCCTAGTTGTTCCAACGCTTGCCCCAGCAAGAAAACTCTGGAAGTCCAGAGGCTCCATTCGGAGACACTTCTGCAGTCAGATTTTCGTACCCAGCCACCTGGTGATGAGGTGTCATCTCCAGGTGCACTGCTACCATCAATTGCTCTGCAGCTCAGAGGGGCTGGATTCTAGATGCAGCTCAGTCACTGAGCAGAAATCAAATATGAGAATCTTAGTCTCTGAAGGACCTCAAATGTGATGAGATGTTATGGCACCAATTCTTTATTTTTATGGAGGAATTTGTGTAACATCTTCCTGTATCAAAGGACAGGTCACGAAGAAATAAGGAAAACCAAAGAAGCCTGAAGAGTACTAATTCTCTGCAAGTACCACACAGACTCAGAAGTATCCCCTGGTCCTCAGTAACACAGTACCTGGCTGTAGCAATGACAGGCCTCATGCTTCATTAGCACAAGCAAGGTTTACAGAGCCATGTAGTTCCCAATCTAGACACTTAATAGACTCATTCCTTGGGGTAAGTAGTTACCTGGATGCCATCCAATCAACAGGTGGCCTAGGCCACCTCTCTGAAAAAAAGGCACCAAACACAAGGATTCTCTAAGGTTTAAGCCATAGCCAGAGACACTCGAGGTGACAACGTCTCATCTTTAATTCTCTACAAATAAAAGGATTTAGAGAACAGAAAATGGTTGTGACGCCTTTTAAACCATTCTATGACCCAAAAAATCCTCTCACTGGGATGTGCTTAATTTTCAAGCTTCATTGAAGCAATTTTGTCCTGAAGTTGCCAACATTCATTTGTCATGGGACCTTTATCCAATGATACATCTGTTTACTCATAGCCTGGCCCATGGCCTACAAACGAGAGGCCAGCCAAGGTGCCTCCTCTCTCCGGTTCTGCAAAGAGCCTGTGAAGCTTCAACTGCCATGAATGGACTTTTCAGCCCAGTTCTGCCAGCACTCAGAATTTCAACTCCTTACTCAGCCACACCATCTCACAGTGACCCCTGGGTCTGGTCTAGGAAATTCTAGGACATTTGATCAACTCACAAGTAACAGCATGTCTCGAAGTACGGGAATCTCCGATGACCAGCTGTCCCAAACACCACAAGCCTCTTTCACCATCTAGGACCAATACTCCATGGTTAAATACAAAACAGGCAGAAAAGTTCTATATCTTTCCCTAAGTAGAGAACAGACTTTCCATTAAAAAAAAAATCTTGCTTTCCTCCTTTTCTCTAAGTCTTTCAACTAGCATCATAGTTCCCTTCCTCCAAATATCAGGGAACAATAAAGCTCAAGTAAACTGAAAAGACATTCAGTAGCCTCTGAAGACAGCATTACCACATCTGACTCATGAACCACACAGACACCAGCCACATTTTCATGTTTTCACATAGATGGGAGAAACAGTCATAAAGCATTGCAACACAAGAACCTAACCAGAAGGAAGTTCAGAAAAGCATTCCATAGCCTGGAGCCACTCATGCCATCCAGGGATCAACTCTGAGCACCTCCTTGTGGCAAGCTGCTCATCACTCTTCAAATAACCTCATTAGCATGTCATGTCTCTGTAAAAAGTAAAGGCTGGTGTCTTCGTCAAAAGAACAAGCTTCCTGCATCACGAACCTCCCAAGCACAGGTTTTTCCTCTAGGTAGATCTTTGTGAACCTCATCCCTGTTCTATCTGCTGCTGACAGTCCAAGGGATAAATGTGTGAATAGAGCCATAGACAATGGTTTCATTGCAAGCACTTCATTCATGGTCAACAAGAAAAATTCAAGCAAGCAGTAAAGACATGGAGTCAGGAACAAGCTTCTTGGCTTGGAAAGCTGGTAATTATACCTTGATACACACACAGTAAGAGACTTATTGAACCTAGGCCCTAGGACCTTTTTCTATTCTCCCCCGCCCCACTGCCTTGACAGTTCGTAAGTCACTCTAGGTGCAAAAATGTGCAGACTGGCAGAAGAATCCACTTCAGTGAAGGTAATTTTTTCTTATGACTTGAGAATCTGGGTGGATATTGCGTCTTTAGAAGGAAGCCAACCCCACAGGAGTTGAGCAGCCATTGCTGACCCTCCTTGTGGTTGCTGCCTGAACATCCCCCTTTTCCATCATCTCCGTGTCTTGGGCTGGAACCCCAGTTCTCCTAAGGAAACCTGGATTTCTAGATAAAGAATGTGTCTCTAACAATAAAAATGTCCTGCCTCAAAAAGAGAATTGGAACTGATGCTTCAAGGGCTCACGTTTTGAAGAAAATTGGAATGGTTCTAGAATGTCCCCCAAAGCGCAATTCTGTTCTGCTTTAGCAAATGGACCAGGAAGTCTTCTCAGCACAGAAAAACTCACCTTGACCACCGGCTCAAGTTGACTAACCAATATCAGAGGCCTTCTTTTATGTGTTTGTTCTTTACTTGGCCATTAAGTATGGAATGGAAGTGACTCTGCATTTGATCAGAGATCTTTGTATTTCTTTGTTTCAGTTAAACGTTCGGAGTCCCATGACAGATGACAACGAACTACAATATATTTAACCTATCATAGGTGTCATGCAGGATACGGAATCTTTACCAATAAGACCACCACTTCTGGCATTTAGCATGCAGCTGCCAATCTAGAGAATACCTTCTTCAATCCCCAGTGAGAAAGAATACTAGTTTGTTTTTTCACGGAAAGGTCAGCAGTATGCATTCAGAGCCTTGTTTTAGGGTTAACTTTCCTAATCTCTGCCATAATATAATCTGCAGCAACCTTGATTATACTGACATTCCACAGAAGATCTTGCTGGTTCACTTTATTATTGGCACTATACCATTAGACTTGGAAATCAGGAAGTAGCAAGTACTCTAGAAAGCACCCACATGCCAGAGTGTGGGAGGTAAACCTCCCAGATTCGGGAGCCTCCCACATCAGTGATGCTTTTAAGAGTCTAGGGCATGCAGGGACATCACTTCTAACTTACAAATTCAAGGACAATTTGTTGCATCTTTTATTTCCTACCATGAAGAAAGTAACTTCAAAATTGGCAGGTCTCTTTGGATTGTAGACACAGCATCCATCACACTCGGGAATACTACTCCACCTTTTTTTAGTGGGCTCCAAAGGCTGCCAAGTTTTGAGTAGGACTTGGAGCAAAATAGGACTCTCCAACTGGCCTAGGTTGTAGTACCTGTGGCCTTGCCACTGAAAATGTAACCTGGTAGGTCTCAGTTTGAGAC
The DNA here is from genome assembly GCF_041296235.1 of Equus asinus. Taxonomy (NCBI): domain Eukaryota; kingdom Metazoa; phylum Chordata; class Mammalia; order Perissodactyla; family Equidae; genus Equus; species Equus asinus. The sequence goes on from NC_091792.1 coordinate 154,563,798, forward strand.
ATACCCATGGTAGGAATGGTTGTGAGGTCTCTGCAGGCCTCAACAGGAAAGCTGCACAGCAGACCCTTAAGATTTCAGAGTAAGTCCAAGAATTTGCAGTAGAAAGCAACTTAGTCCTTGGAAATCAGCTCCAAGCATGTTAGTAGAGACTGAGCTCCTGGCCATGAAACATCAAGTAACTATGTGTTTAGAATTTCCCATTATGAGTTGGATGTTGTAAGATTCAAAGGCATAAGGTCAAGTGGGTACAATATAAATTTTATACAGGAAATAGTATATTTTTGGCAAGTCCAAGCAAATCTAAGGTCACACTTAAGAATGAGTGGCCCAAACCTCCCCCTCCATCGCCCACCTCTGTTGCACCTACACTTCTCAGCTCACGCCTGTGGCCATGTGGGGAGATCCCCGATGAGAAAGGGGAAAATTTAAAGCTCTGGTTCATACATGGATTGGTTTGAAATATAACAAATTGTAAATGGACTGCTGCAATACTAGGACTCCTTAGAGGGTACCCTAAATCACTGTTTTCATGGAAAATCCTCCCAATGGGCAGAAGTTCAGTTGGCACACTTAGTCATCTCTTTTATATGAAAGGAGAAGGGGTCCAAGATGCATACTCAGAATCACATGCATTAACAAATGGTTGGCTGGCTTGTCAGGGTCCTGGAAGAAGCAAAATTAGAAGATTAGAGACAAGGAGTTGTGGGGAAGAGGCATGTAGAAGGACATACCGGAATAGGCACAAAGCCTAAGGATTTTTATATCACAAGACAGTGCCTACCAGAGTATTCATCGCAGATGATATACTCAATCAAGTGGACAGGATGACTTGCCCAGAAGACAGCCTTCAGTGCACAGCCACCCAAGTGCTTATAAAAAGGGCCTGCCCACTCCATGGGTCCAACACTGTGGGCTCCCCCTCATAAGACTGATCTTGCCATTGCCACTCTAAGGATGACCTGTCAGCAGCAGAAACAGACGTTAAGCCCTCCACATGGCACCTCCAGCCTCTTGATAGCAAGGTGATTACATCAGACCTCATTGCCTTGGAAAAGGAAGGAAGCATCCATCCTGTGATTGGTAACGATTCTAGACGTGGATTTACCTTCCATGCCCAGGCACAGTGCCTGTGCTAGCACCATTATGGGCTTTCAGAATACCTAATCACCTGAAACAAGTGACCCATTTTACAGTGAAAGAGGGTAAACAATGGGCACATGATCACAGGAACCATTGACTTTACCATACATTATCTAAAAGCTGTCAGCCTGACTTGATATTGGAATGACTTCAAATGCTCAGTGAAAGCACCAGGCTGAGGGTAAACTACAGGCATGGGGTGTTCTGATAGGCACATAAACACGCCATCTAGATCCCCCTTCAAGGAAGGATATGCTGCTTGGTAGGGTGCAGTCAGCAAAAAGCCTCTGGCTAGCTGTCAGTCACTCCAGGGACAGCCCACATCCAGGGACTGAATGAGGTAGGAGTAGGAATCCCAGCCATATCAGTCTGTTGTGAGAAGACTAATGGCAGATACTGCTTTGGAGTGCCCCACCTGGTTAAAGCAAAGCTTGGCCAATCTTCCATCCCAGTCTAACTTATCCCATCTGACAAACATTTTATGCCCCAAACTTTCTTTTGCATTCCTAGTCACCTTAGACCATGAATCCCAGTGAACTCAACTGTACAACCACTATGAAATGTCAGTAGCAGTAGACTCAACATGGTCCAAGGAGTGGAAGGAATCATTTGATGCCCTCTTTCATAGTCCACTTAAGTTCACCAGCAGTTTCAGGACAGTTCAAAACAGGAACTGCAATTTGAATGTGCTTGTCACAGGTTAGGGTTCTTTGCTAGCAAACTAATGACCATTATATGTGATGCTGTGTTCCCAGTAGCTATAATAGAGGTCTAGGAACCAAGGTGTGGAATTAAGCTTCTCCCTTGTAACTCCCAGTGACCCAACTGGGAAAATGTGGGGTTCAAAAGCACAAATTAAGTTCAGCAAATCTACAAGTCCCAGATCTACATGCTTCCACCAGGGGACTCAAACGGTGCTGCCAGGTCATTTTGGGCTCCTTTTGCCAGTAGACCAGCAAGATTTTTCTGCTACATGAAAGAGGAAAGGGAAGAATATGGGACACAGGTGATTCATTGGGGACACTTCTTGGTGCTTCCATGCCCAGTGTTAAAAGTAAGCAAGTACAGCAAACATGGCCTATTAAGGAGAAGGACACCAGTGGTTCAGACTTCCTAGGAATGAAGGTCTTGGTCACCAACCAAAACAACTTAAACCAATGGAAGTGCTGACCGAGGGAGGACGACTCTAGGACTGAGAGTAGAAGGAGATAGAGAATATTATATCTTACGATTATGTTGCTTACGGACCAGCTGCAGCAGCAGTTGAGGAGTTGGAGGATCGTAGCTGCACATTACTGGTAGACAGAGACGTGCCACACAGCTCCCCACCCTTCACAAAAGAACTTGCTGTCCAGCTGTGAGGAGCGTGGTTACCCAACAGCCTCTAGCTGTTAGCTCAAGCTCTTCCTGGAGTGGCTCCAAGCCGAAGACTGAGCAAGCTTAGCCATTTCCATCCAATGTGAGACTCCTCCAACTGGTTTGTGCCCCAGAACTCCCTGTTGGGCTGCAGAAAGTCTGACAGCTCCCTCTGCATAATCCTTCCTCTTCCCTTTTCTGTTCAGACATTACTCCCCAGTAAATCTTTTGCTCTTCTTCAGCTTTACTCTGATGTTTGATATGAACAGCTTGTGGTCAGTACCACAATCAGCTCCTTGTCTTGTTTTGGCAGAGAGAATACAGCTTCTCCATCTCCTGCTTCCAATTACACTATTTGCTTTCTATCTTGGCCATCTGGTGATGTCCGTGTATACAGGCTGTTCAGTTGCTTGAAGCATGTGTTCGCGATGGACAGACTATTGGCTTTACAGAAATCCACAAGCCAGTCTCCTGCCCCTAGTCCAAATTTTCTGATGACATTTTATTCTGCTTTATTACCTACCTTTGTAGGTCTAGTCACCTACAATTGTCTTGTTTTGGTGTATGATCGATTTCTTCTTTAAGACTTGTGTAAAAACTCAATTTTGTCTTGTTCAGCATCTGTAGGTGGAGCATAGATTTGGATGAAGGTCATTTTAATAGGTTTACCCAGAAGTCTGATTGATATTGTTGGGTCAGACTTCACATTATAGCCCCTAACTGCCTGTGCTACTACACCCTGCCTCAGGATTAGAGCCTCTACATTTCTTCTGAGTTTGTCATTTGCGAGGTAGAGTACTCTGCAGTCATCTGACTCAAAGTGTCCCATTCCAGTCCACTTTAGTTTGCTACTGCCAAGCATTGTGACACTTAAACGTTCCATTCCTTGCTTTACAGTTCTGTTTACCTTGGCTCATGCTTCTCACATTCCATGTTCCAGCTGTGTGTGTGGTACAGCATCAGACTTCCCTTTCCCCTCTGTGCACTTCAGCCACTAGACATCCTTCTGGCTTTGGTTGTGTCATCAGCAACAGCATTACTCATACTTCTTTGCTTTACCCCTGTAACTCAGTGCCTTCCGATCTGGGGGGAGGGGGTCTCTTCTTCCAGCACTCTCATTTCATTTTGGACCATCTCATCACAGGGCTTTCTAGGCAAAGTTAAAAAAAAAAAAATGAACAGCAGTGGTTTACCATTGCATTCTGCTGTACTGTGCGGGTCCAAACCAACGTGCTCAGGTCCATGGTGTTGCCAAACACCTATGGTGCCCATGAACTGTTAACAGCAAATATCAGAGTAAAGCTGAAGGGCACTAAGAAATTGTAGTGCCAAAATATAATGTAGACATTCCTGACAAATTTGAAGTCCACATAAAGAGATTTGCATTGCTAAACTTTATTGACCAAGAACCAGAACTGTGGACTGAAACCAGAAACATTAAGAATGTGAAAAGACGCCTACAGAAAAAAAATCAAGACAGATGACAGGACAGGCAAGAAGCAAAAGTAAAAGGTGACAAAAGCAGGGTTAGAATCCTACATGCTTTTCAGTGACTGTCACAGAGAGAGAGAGAGAACTACTCTAACGGCCAATGCAGAGAGATAGGAGAAAACAAAAGAGGAGGAACAAAAGGTCTCCTCCAGAAGACTGAAGAAGTCAAAGGGAAATTTAAACTAAGAACGCTGAATGACCAGCAGGGAAGCACACTGTCTGATCAGAAGATAGAGAAGGTGGAAACAGTACACTGAAGATCTATACAGAAGAGACAAAAGGAGGACAGATGCCTTTGAGAAAGTGTCCTAAGAACCTGTAATTCTAGAAAGTGAAGTCAAAGTGCCCCAAAAGTACTGGGAAGAAATAAGTCACCAGGGGTAGACGGGCTATCAATAGAATTATTTTAAGCCACAGAGACTGAATCTGTCGAAATCCTAAGAATATGATAACAAATATTAAAAAAACCCAATAGTCTACAGACTGGAAACACTTAATATACATCCCAATCCCCAAGAAGGGAGGTGCCAAGGAGCGCAGTAACTACAGGACCATTGCTCTCATTTCCCATGCTAGTAAAGTGATGCTCAAGCTGCTGCCACAAAGGCTTTTGCCTTAGATGGAGCAAGAAATGCCTGCTGTCCAAGGTAGATCGCAAAAAAGGAGAGGCACAGGACATCTAGTTGCGATTATTCATTGGCTACCTGGAGTGCTCCAAAGAATTTTAGAAGAAAATCTAGTCTATATTTTATAGACTACAGTAAGCCTTTGACTGCATGGATCATGACAAGCTGTGGGCTGCCCCGAAAGAAAGAGGCATGTCTCAGCACTTGACTGTCTTGATGAGGGCATAACCTGCATTGTGGACAAGAAGCCACCATGGGGACAGAATACAGCGAGACAATGGTTTCCTATAGGCAAAGGTGTCAGACGGGTGCACTTTATCTCCCTGTTTAACCTGTACACAGAACATGTATGAAAAACTGGGCTAGACTCAAAAGCGGAGTGAAAATTGGAGATCAATAGTCTAAGATGTGCAGATGACAGTCCCTTACTGGCAAGAAAGCAGCAATGACTTAAGACTTCTGACAAAAATAAAAGTACCACCAAAAGAGGACCACATTATCAAGATGACAAAAGTCATAACAGACAATGAAGACTTTGAAAGTTATAGATTTTGTTTACCTTGTTTCAGTCAATTAAAATGGAAACTGCAGTCAAGAAAAGACAAACCCAGAAGGGCAGCAATAAAAGAATTAGGAGGGATTATCAAGCGTAAGGAAGACTGTCCACATCTTCGTCTTCCCAATTACTACATACAAGTGCAAAAGCTGGGCAGTGAAGAAGGCCGACAGGAAAAGAATCGATTCATTTTAAATAGGGTGTTAGAGGAGAGCTCTACAAGTACCCTGGACGTCCAGGAAGACTAACAAGTGGGTCCTAGAGCAAATTAAGCCTGAACTATCACTGGGGGCAAAAATGATAAAATTGAGGCTTTGAGCACATCATAAGAAGGCAGGATTCTTTGGAAAAGACAGTGCTGGGAAAAGTAGAGGCAGCAGGAAAAGAGGAAGACCAAATATGACATGGGTTGACTCCATAAAGGAGGCCATAGGCAAGAGTCTACAGGAGCCACGAAGGCTGTTAAGGACAGGATTTTGAAGACAGTACTCATTCATAGGGTTGCCAGGAGTCAACCAACCTGATGGCACATAGGAATGCAAGAGATCTGTATGTGTGCTAATTCTCTCAGCACAAACTTCCCAGAAAACTCAATGGCACAACCCACATGAAGCATCAGTGGCAGTAGGCCTAACATGGCCCAAGGGGTAGAAGGACTCAGATTTGTGGCAACGCCCTCTTTACTCACCCACCTGAGTTCACCAGCAGTTTCAGGAGACATCTCCAGCACACCTACGGCTTCCCCACCTCATGTGCCCACGTCTCTCCTGTTTGCCTGAATGCTTTCTTTGGTACCAGGGGAGTTTGCTCAAACAATTGCAAACTACAAACTGCAAGGGAGTTAACACCCCTGGAGGTACTTGCACCCTAACCAATGAGGGAGGGATCGTCACGGAATGACTGCCTCAGCCACCGCATGGAGGGGGAGGGTCTCAGGTATGCTCTACACAGTACATACGTCAGAGGTTCCCAGCACAATCAACTGCAGCTGCCCATGGTGGTAAACCCACTTAACACAACCTTTGACCTTCTTTCCAGGCCTGCTTTCCTCACATTTCACTCATGCTTCCCGAGATCGCCTACCAAATGAACTACCTGCACCCATATCCTTGTCTCAGGGTCTGCTCTCTGGGAAAGCCAAACTAAGAAGGCTCAAGGAAGTTTGAGAGATCACAGTGGGTAGATCGAGTCCCAAATCCAGTGACACTTTGTTAGGGACTGAATGTGTGTGTCCCCACAAGGTTATGTTTTAAACCTTAATAGCCAATGATGTTATTTGGAAGTGGAGCCTTGGGAGGTAATTAGGTTTAGATGAGGCCATGGGTGAGGCCCCCATGATGGGATTAGCATCCAAAGAGGAAGGGAGACCAGCTTGCTTGTTCTCCACCATGAGGATACAGCAAGATGATTGCCATCTGCAAGCCAAGAAGAGAGCTCTCACTGGGAACCAGATCTGCTGGCACCTTGATCTTGGACTTCCCAGCCTTTTCATTCCTTTGGACCCAGCAGGTCTCTAGATGTTTAGGCTTTCCTTCCCTCTGCCCATTCCAAAAGGCTGCAGTGCCTCAGCTTCACTCTTCCCTGTGGAGCCTCCAGATTCACATCCTCGCGGGAAGAAGGTTGGATCTCCCAGGGAGAAGCTTCCTGGTACTGAGCACAGGTATGTGTGTGCCTGTCCCCAAGGCCCTTCCTGTTCCTCTCCAAGTTTTAGTAGGTAGGCTCCCCTCTCAAAGTTTGAATCTCAGACCGTGTCAGAGGTCTCCCTAGGAGTACACGAAAGAACAAGAGAAAACGCTTGAGAAAAAACTGTCTCCAGAGATCAGAGAAGCAGCTAAGTAGTTTGAAAAGGCAAGAAAGTTATTCTTAGAGCTACATAGGATGACGTTAACCACAGAGGAACAGTTTGACATTCTGTAACGACACTGTGATTCCTTTTTCTGCTTGTTCTCATGTCCTTTGAGTCGGTCAAGAACACTTATTCCGTCCTTACATCTGACAGATTTAGGGTGCCCTCCAGCTGTTCATGAAACAGACATCAGCTTACAGTTGTTTGCTAAATTCTTAACGCTCTATGCCCCTCATATTTCTAGTGAGGCCTGGCCTACGGGGTCTTAACCTGGATTTCTGATGCTAGGCTCTTACTCTCAGTTCTCGTGTCGACAGAAATCCTCTTCCAAGCAAAAGCAGTTGACTGTAAGTTGGACCATATGATGCTTAAGAAATTTAGCTCATCAACAGTAGAGAAACTCTGGAGAGAAAGACAAAGATCCTCCTGTGAACCTAGCAATTGAAATGCAGTTCTGGGCCATTGGGCATGTTACCAATGTTTTAGGTAAAATACATTTTAATAAAAGCTTCATACTGTTAGGATCACTATAGGTAATTGCTTGTTAATATCAGTCAAAGTCAGAATTTTATAATTCACTCTTACGCCTTGAATACTCAAAAAATCAAAGATTTAGAGGCAAATTAAAATATCACTGCAACCTCATGGATTACTGTAATTTGTCATGTTAGGCTTTTTGAATTTATAAAGATGACTAATTGCATGGCATCAGATCCTTTATCATATAACAATTTTACTTTTGCCTTTGCAGAGGTAGATTTTAAAGTTGTGGTTCCTAAGTGTGTTTTTATGTTAATAGTTTACCCTGAGGCCACATGAGTCACATCACAAAACGTTCACAATCAACAGGATTGTGTGAAGAAATGAATTTATCCAAAGTGCATGACCCCTGGCTTGGGAGGCCTCTGAGGGAGGCGCCCAACCCATTCCAGCCGATCCGGGCTCTCCCGCTCATCATGAGGTACACCCAGGTATGGAGCCACCTACATCTAAAGAGGCAGGCGAGCTTGGTATGGGGGGGATGGGGCAAGATGGTTCACACAGGATCAAGATTCCTCTGAAGGAAAACAGGGCAAGAGCAAAGAGGTCAGGTAGAGGGAAGATTCCCCACTGAGAGTCTCCAGAAAGCCAAGGACTTGTTTCCATCCTGGCAGCTGGCTGAGGGGAGTCCGTTAGCACCACCTGGTGGCCTTGGCATGTCACAACAGCAGATGCGGAGTTCAGAAGCCTGTGGAAGCTCAACAGTCTGGACTCAACCCCACCCTGGGAGATCCCACACCCCCTATGGCCATGAGAACTTAATCTTTACAAGTAAACCGATCTTCTAAGAGAGAGAGACACAGACATCACCCCATTAGAGGGAAAAAATGTAGCTGAACTTGAGTTGAGAGAACAAGACAACGTGGTCACATAGAAGTGGTATGAGGAGGCAGGCTCTGGCCTGTGGCTTCTCATGATGTAAGCGGGGACAGCAGCCAGCCCCCCGGGTTCCAGGCAGACAGAAGCCGAGCCTCCAAGAGACAGGGACTCCTCAGTCTAGGGTCATTGTCAAAGGGTCAGCTAGAGAAAGGCAGCATATGGCCTCCCCAAATGGCTCTGGGTTCACTGTGTAGACGTCTACTTTCCTATGACTGAGAAAAATTGTTATATTTGTGTTGGGGAAGGAATACGGATGAAGGAGAAAAGGGGTTAGTTGACAGGACAGGCATTAGAGGATATATCGAAGGATTTCTACCAAAAATCGTTTCGTAGGATGGCTCCCCTCACCCCATCCAAGGTAACACGTTCCCATCGTGTCCCTTATCCTTCTATTACCTATCCCAGAGCCCACATCCAGGCACCAGGAAGCCACACTACCTCATTCATCAAGCTCGTCCTCCACCCCCCGAGAAGAAAGAGACAATATTGAGAGAAATCCACTGATGTCTACCATTTTCTTGAGTAATCACCTGCGCATAAGCTAGACTTTTGTTCTCTTCAGGCCTCATTGAAGAATTCACCTATTTGAACCAGACTTCTATATAACTGCTCTGTTCAACAAGATGACTCCTACGGAAAAAGCTTTGCTACTGCTTTGGAGAGCAGATCCTTCTGAAGTCCTCAGGGCCCTTCCCCCTGGGGATAATCACAGAGCAAACAGCCTCTGGACTCGACTCGTTCAGGTCAATGACCACAGCATGCTGGGGGCCTCCTGGGCTTCATGGTAGAAGTCAGGGCAATCGCCGATTTTGAACAAGAGGATGCAAAGTTGAATGTGGAATTTTCACCTGAAATGGTATATTCCTGCTGCGAAGGCAATCTGTCCTACTGTTCCCCAGATCACTCCTTGAGCCCTGGATCCTGCAACTATAGTATTCCAGTTGGTTGCCCTAGTCCCATTTGGGTTGATTTGTGCATCTCCCTTCCTATGATCTGATGACCACTCTGAAAACTGAACCCCCCTAGAACCTTCCCTCCACATCAGACACTCCATGAAGTCAGGCTGGGCCTGGACTAGCAACCATTTCCTCCCCAAGCCCAGTATTGGAACACCCTTACATCCACTCAGCATCTCAGGGGTATGCCTGGGCATGTCTTTCCTCCAGCTGCGCCCTCTCTGCTGGCCCTGCAACAGCCTCAGGGCTAGGCTGGTCTTGGTTGGCTGGCACAGGCCAAGAGCCTGCTTACCACATGATCTTCTAGCCAGAGAGCACCAGAACAGAGACCCCCAAGGAGCTCCCAACCACATCCATCTCAGAACAGCTGGACGAGCTGGAGATGCTATTCACAGGCAGCAAGACACACCGAGATGAGACACTCCCCAGGAGATGTTCCCGTCTCTGGACGTTAGCATGGCTCTGTCTGGGGAGGTGGGGGATGCATTCTCCTTAACGTGTAAGCACCCAGTCATCAAGCTAAGCAGTACTCGGAAGAAGTCATCTCCTAGATCCAACATTTAGGTGGAGTGGCACTGTTGACCCCAGCCTGACAGACGTCCCTGCTTAGATGATTTTATGCTCACTGGTTGCTAGACTGATAAGTGACATAGGCCATTATCTGCTTAGCACAGGCAGCATCCCATGATCACCTTCAGGTGGGTCTTTGGAAGGCACTTGATGAAGAATAGTTTGCAGAGTCCAGAAGATCATGCTGTGTACATAGTATAACCACGGACCCCCTCTTAGAGTAATTAATAGTGGCTTTTCAGGAACTGAGACCCCTTGTCCAGTTCAGGCCAGTTGAGACCACCAACCCAACAACTAAGCCTGTACAAATGCCCGATAAGTAACCTTTTTGATGTCAAAGGGCTGACAACTCTACCCTCAGATCATATTAACACCATTTTGTGAACATGTGTCCCATGAAGAGGCATGAAGCTTGACTATACTTGCACAGATCATCGATTACCCCACTACTCTTTACCTCCAATCATCTGCCTCCACATTAAGACCACCCTACCCTTCATTCTCATAAATTTTGCCCCAAGCTATGGACTGGGGAGACAGATTTAAGAGCTGATGCCTCTGTCTCCTTGCAGATCAGTGTCACAATAAAGCTGATTTCTTTTCCCAAAAGCTGATGCCATAATCATCAGCTTTTTCTATGCACATCAGGTGGAACCTCATTTTTGTGTGGTGACATTACACTATGCTCGCTACATATGTTCCTAATGAGATCTTAAAACTCACTGTCGTGCAACAGCAGGATAAAGTAGTTTCTACAGTTCATTCCCTTCCTTAGCAGTAGGAGACTGAGATTAAGGGGTCAGAAGTGTGGGGAGATGAGCAGCATTTATACTATTCCATTCCAGGTCATAGACAAAGGACAGGCTAGTTTGAAAGCCCATAACCCCGCCAAAGTTGACAGTTAACAGATGTTTTCCAAGAATTGCTTCAGTGTTTGTATCTTCACACTATAAAATATATCCACAATAACATGAACAACAAAACTGAATAGGCTAACAAGTCAGTCAAGGCGGCGATTGTTAAATCCACTGCCGCTTGGCGTAAGTGATAAATTTCAAAGTCTATGATAAGACGAAAGTCATGAAGCTTAATACAATTAAGTCAGGATTTCATGTAAATTTTTACTCGTCAGTTATCAAAGAGTAAGATTCACACTATTGGAAGTTCAGAAAAGCAGGTCAGACTTACCACCGATGACCCTGATGGAAAACCTGGTTGACCTGCAGGTTGCTCTTACAGCGCCCTACCCGCCACCCACCTAGCCCCCACTCCCCAAACAGAATCACAGCCCAGCCTCCAGCAGCGCCAGCACTTGACTGCAGAATGGAGACCAGCAGGGGGCGCTCAAGACAAGTGCCTGTCCTGCAGTCCTGACAGCCTCCTTCCCCCTAGAAGCACAAGAGGCTCAACTCTCTCTTCGGTCTCAGCCAACAACTACATCTTTCCAGAGCACCTACCTCAACGCAAAGACTGGATCCTCTTCTCTGCGGTCCCAAAGACCACTCTTTATAGGCAGGAATTGTTCTAGAAGCGTGAACTCAGATCCAAAGGGATGGTAACTCCTTGGAGATTCTCCGGGCTCTGTTAAGGGCACGTGCCCCGGGGTGATAAGGATGCGCCGTATTTAGTCCTATGAGACAGGGGCAAGGCATCAGGCAGCACAAACCTTCCCTATTCTGCGTGGCCAATCCGCTTAGGCACACTATGCCTTCAGATGAGTGTATCCACATGGCTTACATTTGAGGGTAACCTTCAAAGGAAGGGCGAGCCATGAGAAGCATCTCATGGGCGTTGATGTCTTGGGACATCCCACCTCTTTACTGGTAGGCGCTCAAGATTGTTGTACCAAATTATCTTGATCAAAGATGCCTCAGGGGCTCATGTAGCCCTTTCTGGGTACATTTCTCACCAGGGACAAAGGGGTCCAGATATTCAAAGAATTCATATTTGATCTGGGAAGAGAGGACCAATTAAGCTTTCAGTTGTGTGTTGACTTGACAGCCACTGATCTAAAAATGTCCTGGAGGTAAGAAAGGATCTGGACCATCCAAGTGGGAGGTTGGGCTTCCTGATATAGGCCTTTATGAAGCAGATATGACCTACCTGGGTGGTCAGTTTCAAGTATGAAATTACAAGGAGCTGGTTTTGTCATCTAACAGGGGTTTTATTCCAAAAGGGCCTCAGGAAGAAGCCTTCCCCATAGAACCACCTCCACAGAAGTAGTTTATGCTTTAGATCCAAATGCTAAACATAATTACCATCTGACCCAGTAATTCCTCTGTTAGGTATATATCTGAAAGAATTGAAGACAGACTCAAGCAGATACCTGTACACCGAGGTTCAATGCAGCATTATTCACAAGAGCCAAGACGTGGAAACAATCCCAGTATCCAACAGATGAGTAGATAAAACTTGATATGCAGACATTATTCAGCTAGAAAAATGAATGGAGGCATTAACATATTGTTACAACATAAACCTTGAGAAAGTTATTCCAAGTGAAATAAGCCAGCCACAAAAGGACAAATGCTATGATAAAATTTTATGAAATATTGAGAATAGGCAAGTTAATAGACACAAAGTAGATTACAGGTTGCCATGAGCTGGGAATAGGAGTTATTGCTTAATGGTTGCCGAGTTCCTTTGCAGAGTGATGAACAAGTTTTTAAATTAGATAGTGATGACAGTTGTACAACATTGCAAGTGTGATTAATGCCACTGACAGTACACTTAAAGATGGTTCAAATAGCAAATTTTGTGTTATATGTATTTTACCACAAAAAACGGTGGGGGGGGGTGGGAAGAGCAGATCTATTTGGTGATGTGAGAGCTAAAGAGAAAGTCCACATGTTATAATCTGAAGGATTCTATCCTCCCAAAGTTTATACTGAAGTCCTAACCCCCAACGATGGCATTTGGAGGTGAGGCCTTTGGGAGGTAATTAGGTTTAGATGAGGTCATGAACGTGGAGCCCCCATGATGGGATTACGGAGACCAGAGCTCTCTCTCCATCACATGAGGGCACAGGAAAAGGGCCCTCACTAAACGCTGAATCTGCCAGCACCTTGATTTTGGACTTCCCAGCCACCAGGACTGTGAGAAATGTGTTGTTTAACTCACGCAGTCTATGGTATTTTGTTACAGAAGCCAGTAGGAAACAAGAAAAAACACTGAAATGGGAAAAACTCCTTGATCCAAAGATGAGGTCACAGGCTAAACTGTTGCCCTGACAAACTGAGAACCAGACAAGAGGATCCAGTCTCAGATTACAGGGAACAGAAGCCTGAGCTGAGCCAGTACCTGTAAGAACATTTTAAACTAACTGACAAGTTCAGCTTGGCTCAGTGTGGGCTAGTTGAGTTAGAACTCCCACGGGACGACCAGTCTTGGGGAGGGGGGCAACAATTTTATTGTCTTACACCTCTAGGAGCCCCACCAGGTCTCACTCAGGATCAGAGAAATATCTTTGTGCTTCCAGCAGGGAGAGGGCAGAATAGCCATTTTGAAATATGCTCAGAGCTCTGTTCTCAATAAGGCCTGCAAACTATTTTACCAAAGCCTAAGGGACCTGAGAGATGAGCAATATGCAACTTCAGCCCCTTTAACATTCCTGTCTCATGTATAGAGAGAAAATACTTGAATAGTTTCCAAAGTTAATGACACACACCAAGCCAAAGATCCAGGAAGCTCAGAGAAATCCAAGCAGGATAGATACCAAGAAATCTACACTGGCTATATCATATTCGAGACTCAAAGCCAAGACAAAGCAAATCTTGACATTTCTAAGGCAAGAGACAGCCTAGACAGAAGAGCAGAGGGGCCATGAGCCTAGCCTGCTCTCCCCCAGGAGCCCAGCAAGGCAATTCTCCAGCTGTGCAGCTCGTATGCCCTGAAGCTGCACATCCCACCATGGGGACAGAGCCAAGAGTCCATGCAGAGGAGCAAGGGCCCAGACACCCAGCTGGTGACAGCTCCATGAGATAATTACAAAAGGCGTCTCCCCATGCATTAAGGCCTGAATACACTTCAGAAAACACTTCCCATTATTCTCAGTGACTCGGACATCATTCTTCCTTCTACCTCAATTTAATAAGGTGGTAACATTGCCCACAAAATCATCCAAACATGTGAGCACTGAGGGAACAGGATCCTTGAAGAGAAACACGTCCCTTGCAGACAAGAGGTAGGCATATCTGGCACAGAGGGTTGCAAGACAACCCGAGAGGATCCAGCCAGGGCCCAAAAACAAGACAGCATCCTCCCCAACCTCATTATGCAGTTAGTGCAGGCTCAGTCTCACCTGAACACCTCAGATTAGGCTCCACCAGTGTTTGGCAGAAAAAAGTTTGAAGAAAACTTTACCTTTTTCCCTTGAGTCAACCATGGTGAGCTCACAAGTGAGACTGCAACAAAAAAAAAAAGAAAAGGTTCTCTGTTGCCATCAGGATTAGCCTATCGAACAACTGAACCTATAATAATCTCATTGATACAAAAATCCCCCTCTGGCAAGTGCATCTCCTTCCACTCTTCTGGGATACCACTCAGTATAGGAGTGTCCCATCCCATAGCTCAGGAACATCTTGTGGGCCATGACTCACGGCCACCAATGGCCTGAGGTCTGGCATGTAAATGAGGAAACGACTTCAGAGATATCACTGCTTTCCCCTATACTGATTAAGTCTGTAGTCAGAACTAGACAAGGGTTAGCTATCATTTCCATGGATAAGGGTTATCTGTCACATCCAATTTAAAAATGAGTACAGGTCAGAGGAAAGCAAACATGGAATTAAAACAAAGCCTCAAAGACTAGTCATTGGAGCTGACAGAAGAGTGTCCTCAAAAATCTACACAGGAAGAGTCAGTGAAAGCCACTCAAGCAATAAAGCTATTTAATAAAATTCAGATGCCACAGAGGATTCTCTTGGCAAGTCCAAAACAGCCTGTGGATCAAGGTCATTAAATACTCAACTATCAGAATTCAGAAGTTGGGCCATTTGTCCCCCTTCTGAGGACAAGATCTATGACCGCTTTCTCCCTCACCCTCATCCCCCTTTCCTGGCATCTCCATGAAGGAAGACAAGGTATATAGCAAGGAGAACAGGAGAAGCAGGGGTCAGCGAGGGTCAAGAGTCCAGCAATTTCCCAGCCTGACACCAGTCAGTCATCCAGAAACTAGCAGCCTCATCCCATTCATAGGGGATCAAACTCAATTATCAAGTGCCCTTAAGTTGAGCATGCTCTATCCACCCTAAAGGGTGAAATCTCAATTTGATCAGAGGAACATAGCTTCCCCTTCAAAACGGCCTTGATCGTTTACCTTAATACCTTAGTGTAGAGAAACCAGAGATCCAACACGTGATTTGGCTGTTCTGTGTAGGTAACATCCACACACGCAACACCTCTGGGAATTGAACGTTCCTCTTACATCCCATTCCTAAGCGCCAGTAACAAAGCCATCATCAATACACTTTCCCTGCCCTCGCTGAGCTTCCAGTCTGGCAGAGACTACAGTGGAGAAGGTGCAACTTTGACGTCAATCAGGTGAGAAGAGAACTGGCAGGTCCTGCAAGTTCACCGACATGACATAGGCATTGTGGGGAGAATTCCATGTCCACCGGGGTGAACACCAAGCCAAGCATGCTGCCCCTAAAAGCACCTGCCATAACCCACCCCAGCACCCCCACACCCCCATAAGAAGTTGTAATATCCGTCATGGACTGTGACACTCCAAGACATCAGACACTACCGAAAAAAAACCCCATGAACTTCTTATTCCCAATATCCCTTTTCTAGGCAGTCTTGGAAACCACTCTGACTGCAGCCATCCTGAGGCCCAGGTCAGAGCCCCCAGCACTTTGCAGGAAGCAAGTGAGGACTCCCTGCTTGGCACATTAGGAGGCTCTGACCTGTGTGTCATTGGAGGCACTGAGTGCCCAGCAGAGGACACCGCTTGTTGTCTTGCCAGGGGTCTTGGACTTTGGGGACCTTATTCCGGACAGGATGTCCAAACATATGTAAACAAAAGGAAGGAAGGACTGAAGAGGCCATTCCTAAGTCTTCTCCCACACTTTCAACCAATTACCATGAGATCTACAGGGTTCTAGAATATCAGCACTGACACCATCCCACTCACTCAGTAAGAGAAACACGGCAATCTCCATTACAGCCAGAACTGAGCAACTCGGTACCAGTTTACTAAACATCCAACTACACACACCTCCCAAACCCCATCATGGGCTCACAACTCCAGCTTCTTGCCTTTTCCCTGTGGACGCTGCCCCAAGGGCCCCTGTGCCCACCTGCCTCATCAGGGCATCTCCTCAACCATGTCAGGCATGCAGGTTTTGAAAACCAGATTGTTTCTTGGCAGTTCCAGGACATGTTTGCTGTGTGGGATATGAAGACACAGCTTGTTTAGTTCAGACTTGTAGAACTGCGATTCTGGCAAGTAGGACTTGATTCCAAAGCGACTGACTGGGAGAAGCTGCTGGTGCCCTTCTGCCCATCTTGCCCAGCTCTCCCAGGATGGGATCCCTGGTCCCTTCCCATCCCACCACTGCCCAGATTCCAGCGCCCCCTAGTGGCAGGTGTTGGCGAGCCCACTCCAGCTGTGCTCCTGTGCAGAGCTGGCCACTTCCCAGCCTGCCCTTCTGCCTGTGTCTCCTTTCAGCCACCCGACCACACCTGGGGCTCCTCTTTCACGGACTAGGGCCTCTGGCCAGTGAAGATACAGATTAAGGAGCAGCTGCGTCGAACTAGAAGCCCTACATAAAGGAATGTTATTTGGGGAAAAGTTAGGCAGGGAAAGTGCCATGATGTTGGGCCAAAGAGGTAAAGCTGACCTTCTCTGCAGCCCTCACAATGGAGGGGTTTTGTTTTTAAAAGGAGGCATTTGGTCTTGTTATAGCTTTTTTGAATTTGACTTTCTCCTACATTTTCATTTAGTTCTGTTGAGTACTTCACCAGAGCCCATTAAAACCTAGTAGGATCCAGATTCCCATAGCCAGTCTATTCACATTGTTTATAGCTGTTTCTCTCCCCCTCCCTCACATTTATTGCACCTGCAATAAATAGGCTACAACATCAAGTCATATTTGGAAGGTGAATATCAATAGACAAGAAAACAAAACATCTCATGAGTAAAAAGTTGGAACAGCGTCTGCCCCCTTCCAGGCCAACCTTGCATCTGTCTCCATAGCTCTCCCAAGATATCTCCATCCAGGAAGGGTTTTTAATCAGATACTAGAGCATTACCATGACAGATGCCTACAGAGAACTAGCCAAGGCTGCAGAGCTAGAACTTCAGAGGAAAGACCAGGGCAAGGTAGCCCCATCTAGATGCCACTAACATAAGTGTTGTCCGCACAGCAGTCAGAGACATGACCACCAAGTCCTCAAACTGATGCACACAGGTCTCATCTTTGTTTTCCATCTTAAACTCAATGTCTTTTGCATACTCTGCCGAGGAGTGGATGCTGTGACCTAAATACTGGGATTCACAGCCCATCTAAAGGCGCCGTGCCCGGAGCTGTGGAGGACAGACGACTGCTCTCCTATGAGGCACGCTTTCAGACAATCTAACAGGATCTTCATCGTCGTCTTACAAAAGCACATCAACATGGACTCTGAAGAACTTGTTTACAGCAAAGGAGAGAAATACGTTAAATCCCAGAAAGATTTACTCAACAAAATCCAGACTAACTGAAATGCTGAGGGCATCCCCACACTGCTTGTGTTGCCTTCCAGTGAAGGAAAGGAGGAGGTTTGCTCACATGTTTACCACATCTAATTCAGGGATAGGGTTTCTCTCTAGTGTGGGGTGATTTTTCCCAAAGGATGTAGAAAAATGGGAGGCTGACACAGAAGGATTCTTCTCCATGGAGGATAATGGATAAGGACTGTTCAAGGTGCTCCCAGTTACATTTGGAGTTTCTCCCCATGGGAGCCCTCCCACATCTCCTACGTTCCTGGTGTTTCTCTCCAGTATGAGGGCTCTGGGGAGCATCATGGCGGAGTGAGCTTTCCCAATAATCTCTCCCCCTCCACCATACAACAAGGACATTCATACTCCAACAGAGACATCCAAACAACACAAAAGACATTTAAGAGACTCACACAGCCATATGATGGAGGGCAGAGAGGCTAGAGACCCCTTGGAGGAGGTGGAACAGGGTAAGAGAAAACTTCACTCCCTCCCCACAAGACTGGGATCTGGGACCACAGGAGGCCTCCGAGAGGGAAGGGACGGGAGGGGACACATTTGTTCACCGGAACATCAAAGATCCCCCAGGGTCCTCAAAGCCCCTACTGAGGTGAAAGCTAACATGGGGGTGACCTCATCAAGTCAACACCCCAGGAGAGCAGATAAGGAGGGAAGAGCAAGAAAATCCAAGAGCACACAGAAGAAAGCGCCCCTCCCCCCACCTGCCCAGCACTCCAGCACCTGGGATCTCGGCAGAAGGCTCAGAATATGCAGCAACTGCAACCAAATACCATGATGTGCAAAAACAGAGCCACGCCCTCTAGCAGTATGAAAAATATTAAGCCTCCAGACCAGAGAGAAAGTGACAAGTACCCAGAAATCAGTCCTGAAGACAGAAATATGTAATCTAAGTGGCAGAATTCAAAATAGCTATCAAATAATTCAAGTTAAGAGAATGTAGAGGACCTGTGTTCAGGAGCTACTTCACAGGAGATTGAAACTATAAAGAAGAATCAATCAGAAATACTGGAGATGAAAGACTATGGGAGAAAATACAGATTCCCTGAACACTCAAGTAGACATCACAGAGGAGTGAATCCACATAATCAAGGACAGACATGTTGAAACACTCCAGATAGGAGAGAGAACACTAAAGAGTCCCTGAGAAATATCTGACTCAATTAGGAAAGGCAACCTAAGAATTGTAGGTATTCAAGAGGGAGAAGAGAAGGAGAATGGAGCAGGAAGTTTGTTCAAAGAAATAGAGAGCTTCCAAAACCTAGGGAAGGAGATGGAAATCCATGTGGAAGGGGCTATCAGATCTCCTAAATATGTCAATGTAAAAAGACCTCCTGCAAGGCATATAGTAGTGAAACTGGCAAAAATAAAAGACAATGAAAAAATACTAAAAGCAGCAAGGCAGAAGAAAATAATCTACAAAGGAACCCCTATCAGGCTTTCAGCAGATTTGTCTGCAGAAACCTTATAGGCTAGGCGAGACTAGAATGACACGTTCAAATCTTTGAAGGACAAAAACTTTCAGTTAAGAATATTCTATCCAGCAAAAATATCCTTCACATATGGTGGAGAAATAAACTTTCCCAGATAAACAAAAGCTAAGGGAGTTCGGAGCCACAAGATGCACGCCACCGACCCCTCCCTCCCCCCCCCCGCAAGAAATCAAGGCAGCCCTCACACCTGAAAAAAAAAAAAAAGAGGGGGTGAGCAAGAGGTTACAAAGCATGAAGTAAGGAGATAAACAGGTAGATAAAGCCAGTATGAGGGCTCTAGGGTATCTGGTGGGATGAGTACTCACTGAAAGCTATTCAGCGACAGTTACTCCATCATCTTGGTGCAAACAGGATCAAAATTGGCCTGCCTCGTTGATTTCTCACCAAGACCCCATTCCCTGCAGCTCAAGCATCATTTGCGTATGGTGAGAAAATCCCAGCAAAGCCCTATTTTAGCACAGCCCTACTTTCTTTGGTGAATTCCACAGCCACACCCCCATAGCCTATTGATTATCAGCTCAGCAGCCTGTGCGTGACAGGCAGGGTCTAGAGAAGCCTTGCACACATGGGGGACAGACAACTGCAACTCGGACTGATACTAAGTTTGCTTGAATAACAGTGTCCTGGGGCAACCCCAAGTCAGCTCCCCATCCACTCAGGACAGGGGCAGCACACTCAGCAAGCCTAGCTGAGGCAGGCCAAGACTCGAGGGTAGAGCCTCCATGCTCCTGGTCTGCTCACCTGCTCTGGTTCACAAAGTAGGCTCCAAAAGTTAGTCAGCATTATATTGCTGAGTAGGTTTCTCTGGATACATTCCACACTCAGAGGTCACTAAGTCTATTTCACTAGGGTCAACCTCTACAAGGGCTCTATAGATAACACCATGCAGCCAAACAGCACTCCTGCTCCCATCCCATGCCTTCTATCTTAAGAAGTCTGACTTTTCTCACAGAGCATGGCCCCAATGAAAGTGGACTATCAGAAGGCATCACTGAAACTTAGATGAGTAGGCAATAGTCAGCATGGCTCCTCTCAGGGCCACATGCTCTGGTGCTGAGTCCTGGTTTCCCTGCCTGCTCTCCTCAAGGCTCTTCATACCCCAGCAAAGAAACTGCTCAAATCCTGAGGTCTATTCAGACTGAGCGTGCAGAGGACTCCAGCTAAAGCCATGTTTGATGCTCCAGCTGTTACAAGAACCCATACGGCTGTGCAGCTTAAAGCCAGTGATAGCCGTAATAGAGTAACTTCAGCCAACATAGGTTCAGAGCACAGCTTCCTGCTTATGCAGCCCACGCCTACCAAGAACAAGCAGAGAACACCAACAGTTCTTTGTAGCCACACGAGCAAGTTCTCTCTTCCAACACATTGGTCTCCGGCTTCAATTAGACAATTAAAACAATGCACTTAGTGAGAGGTTAGAAGTTCCATATCAGATTGGAACCTGAGCCAACTTATCTTTGCTGAGCTTTACCGATACAAAAATGGATTCACCCATCTCCATTTGTTTTGAGTTCCTTGAGTACACTGCCCTCTAGAGATTGCAAGGGAACGAAGCTTGGATTTGGACACCAACACAAGCATGAGAAGCTCCTGTTAAGTGAGCTTACATGAGGAGGAAGTGTACTGCAGGACACTAAGGGCAGCCATATAGACCCAAAACTAAGAAAGCTAGAGCCAGAAGCCAGGGCTTGGGAAGACTGTGATTTTACTGCCCAAAGGAACCTGTTTCCTCGTGGCAAGAACAATAGAGATTAGGAGGGAGAAAGTCAAAAGGACAACTCAGTCCTCTCCAGTAGGGTCAGGGGTGGGGGCGGTGTTCCCCTTCCCCTCCCCCATGGAGAGGAGAGGTAGGCAGTTGGAGTCCCCCACTATAGAAACCGGGAAACCTTCTAGAGCTTAATACCCACCACCCACAACCCTAGCACCAAATTTCCAGAGACACCTCAAGAAACAGCTCATCCTAATGGTCAACTAGAATCAGCAATTAGAACTCAACCAATTCTCAAAGCTCGCAACGTCATGCTGTCACAACCAGCATTTAGAACAATGCCAGAAACAGCTGGGCTTTCTAGAAATGGACAGTGCTTTCCAAAACTGGCAAAACATTGATCTCCTGGTCTTGAACTGCACAAAGCAAAAAACAATTCTTGGTTCTATAGAAGAACTGAGAAATCGAGCAGCAAAATTTCCTGAAAATGAGGGTTCAAGCTCAGAATTTTGAACAACCTTGATTTGTATTTCTAAAAGTAATCGTCTTTCCATGTATGATCAGAAATTACAGAAGCAAAGTACTTAGTGACAGAATCAAGTCTTGTATCCAGACTGGTCTAAGTCTGCCTAGTTCCCTCACTCTGAAACTGGGCACCACAGTGGATGAGGGGATCAGATGCAAACTACGCAGCACAGGCATGGCATAATCTAAGTACTTACATTAAGGTGACCAACCTGAAAATGTTACTGTAATTTCAACTTTCAAGTCTTAAATTCATTTCATAAAGCTATAGCCGCCATAGATAGCGATTCCCCTGATGGATCTGGGCAAAGTAGTTTGAAAACCTTCTGAAAAGGCTTCAACCATTCTAGAAGCCACTAAGAACATTCATGATTCACGGGAAGAGGTCAAAATTATCAACACTAACAGCAGTTCGGAAGATGACTAAGGGATTCAAGACTTCAGTGGAGGAAGTAAGAGTAGATGTGGTGGAAATAGCAAGAGGACTAGAATTAGAAGGGGAGCCTGAAGACGTGACTGAATTGCTGCAATCTCATGATAAAACTGACAGATAAGGAGTTGCTTCTCATAGATGAGCAAACAAAGTGGTATCTTGAGATGGAATCTACTCCTGGTGAAGATGCTATGAAGACTGTTGAAATGACACAGGATTTAGAATCTGACAAACTTGGTTGATAAAGCAGTGGCAGGGTTTGAGAAGGTTGATTCCAATTTTCAAAGAAGTTCTACTGTGGGTAAAATGCTGTCAAACAGCATCACATGCTACAGAGACATTGTGAGAGGAAGAGTCAATTCGATGTGGCAAACTTCACTGTTGTCTTTCAAGAATGTTGGGGCCGGCCCCGTGGCCGAGTGGTTAAGTTCGTGCTCCGCTTCAGCGGCCCAGGGTTTCGCCAGTTCGGATCCTGAGTGGGCCCATGGCACTGCTCATTAGGATGCGCTGAGGTGGTGTCCCATATGCCACAACTAGAAGGACCCACAACTAAAATATACAGCTACGTACCGGGAGGATTTGGGGGAGAAAAAGCAGAAAAGATTGGCACCTGATCTAACCTAAAAAAAAGTTGGGTGCCATATTCTTACAAACCTTCAGCAACCGCCAACCTGGTCAGCACCCACCAACATGGAGGCAAGTCCCTCCACCAGCAAAGATATAGCTTGCTGAAGGTTCAGATGATGGTTAGTATTTGAGCAATAAAGTACATATATTGTTTTAGACATATGCTATTCTACACTTAAGAGGCTACAATATAGTATAAACGTAACTTTTAGATGCACTTGGAAGCCAAAAAATTCATGTCACTCACTCTATTGCAATATTCACTCTATTACAGTGGTCTTGAACCGACCGAACCCACAATATTTCCGAGGTATGCCTGTAAGTGTTCCTCGAAGTATTATCTTAGGTGAAATGGAGTTTTGTCTTATTCTCTTTCCTGTGATTCTCAAGTTTTAGTCAAACATTCCCTGTGTGGACAAGACATGAGCCCTTTCTCTCGGATGGAGCTTTTCTGAGGCACCTCTGAGCCACCTTCTATTCTGTGTGTGTGGCTGATGTCTGAAGACTATACAAGTTGGGGTACGTGAAAATGGGTGCTCTGGAGGGACCAGAATGGACATATCCACTGATTGGTCCCTAATCTAGGGGTTATAGAGACCCTTTCCACCCTCAGGACAATCATCTTTCCTCGATTATAGGTCAGGGCCACGAATGTGGGAACAGCTCTTTGCTGGAAGGTCCTAGACTACTGAAAATCTCTAAGATGCACAAGCCAGGAAGCTCAATAAACACGACCCTTTGATAAAGTTATTTTTTAAGGTATGTACATCATTTTAGAAATGCTATTGCATTTAATCAACTACAGTATAAGCATAACTTTTATAAGGCACTAGGAAGCCAAAAAGTTTGTGTGACTCATTTTATTGCAGTGGTCTGGAACTGAACCCACCAAGTCTCCAAGGTATGCCTGTATTAAAGGACTGGCGCCTACTCCGAGAAGGCCCTGACCCATCCACTTGAGCTTGGCTGTCACCACAGCAGAACCAGACAGTCCCATATCTCAGAGAACAGACTGCAAAGGGTGTTCCTGAAGATGCCTTTAACAGCCATCCCTGTTCCTGCTCTTCCTCATCTGCACAGTCCACCCAGCACAGCTGTGAAGAGTGTCCCTAGATCAGGGACTCACTGGGCTCTCTGCCAGTCCCTGAGGATGTGGGGACAACAGACACAAGCCAGGCCCTCAAGCAGTAGTCTGGAGAGCTTTCCCTGCCAAGAAGGCTCCAAAGGCTTGCCCACCCTCCTCCTCAGGAAAACTCACCCAGGCCAGCCCCATCCCCAGCCCTCTCTGAATAATACCCTATGATAACCCTTGGCTCTATAACTCACCAGCCTCACAACACACCCTACCACTTGCCACCAGACTTTGTTCTGATTGCCTTTTATAGACTCCTCCCCTGGCTGGGAGGCTCTCCTTACTTTTGCACACCCTCACTCCTAGTGAGATGGATCCCCAAGGCCATGTCCACCAAAAAGTCTTTCCAGATCACAAGAGGTAGGGAGCACCCCTCCTCCATGTGAACTCACCCAGACTCCTCCTGGGTAAATGCTATCATCCTTTCACCTCCCCCATGAGTAATCCAAGCTCCTTTGCTTGATAAACGCCTTGCCAGCGCAGTCTCCAAAACAAGGCCCTAGCAGTCCTTATGTACCCTAAGAGTTATGAGCAAGGACTTGGGCATGGGACAGCCCTGGGCCGTAGTCCCTCAGTCTTTTAGCCGAGATGTCTTGGGCACTCAGCAGCTGTCTGGAACATAATATGCCTCTTAAGTTTTAACTATGTTGATTTCTCACATACTCGGAGAGCAATGACAGTTTACAAAGTACCTTTACCATCCTCTCTAAGCCCCAAGAAACTATTCCACCACTTATAAGTTAGGTATTCACCACTGTCAAGCAGATTGAGAAGCTAGAAATAGCCTGTGCCACATCGCGTCCATGAGGCCAACGCTCATTTGTATGTTCTATCCAATGTCAGATGCAACTTGAACAGTCAAGATTCCCGTCTGCAGGGCCCAACTTAAGCTGGGAGACATCGCTCACTTTCAGATTAGCCAAAAAGCATTCAAACAATACAGATAACCAGTGACAAGACCAAGTCTATCTAGACTTTATAAGTTGTGTGTGCACAAATGACAAAGTAGCAACTAATTACTATTTAAGTGTCTAGCTTGCTATCATATAATTTGCCATGTTAGTGATTGTAATTTGCCACAGGAATGAGAATGTCTTTTTACAGCCAAGATATCCCCTTACATATGAAGCTACTTTATCGACACTAAAGTTTCTCATGCACTATTAGCTCAGCCAATTCCCTTCACACTAAGCAGAACTTATCATTAATGAGTCAGCCAGAGGAAACTAGTTGATTTGCTAACTAATCAGATGAGGCTTTATAGGAAGTAACTTTGGGATTCTAAATCCTCTTCAACTATATTTGCACACAAATTCTGTCCAGATTGAGATGGTTAGCAAGTCAGCTGTGTATTCTAAATCCAGATGTTTGTATCAAGCAGAGACAACGCAAGACAGTAGGTACTTAATATTTACTCTCAGAATCGTGTCCAAGGGCTCACCTTAGCTTCTTCTAGCTGCCTGGACTCATGCCGATAGTGGTCGTGACACCCCCAAAGAACAGACTGCAGCTGAGCGTACTGCACCCAACAATGCTATTACCTCGAAAAGTAATAAGCTATTAGTTACGACCGTGGATCTACACACCCCTGATAGACACCACTCCTCTGTAGACATGAACTTAAAATGAAGCCTATTTCTTACAGAGTGTCATAGATTTGGCTGCATGACGCTCTACTCCCTGAAAGTCACAGTCTAACTGCAATTCTTTAAGTGAAGGGTGTCACTACATGTCTAACATGTCAAGTGTTTTTTAGGAAAAAACCCCGCTAGTTATAATTTTAAGCCCAACCAAAACACACCAGGCTACCCTCAGCCATTTCCCTTCTCTACAATGATAGGGCTACCAGGAGCCTAAGTTTGCAAATGCTGAGTCAGGAAAATGACTAGCACTTACTAGTGGGTAGAAAGCAGTACTCAGATCCCTTGATGCTTGTGGCTTACCTTTAAGATCACCCACCACCCAGATGTCCAAAGCCAGAAGTCTGACATCCCCGGGCTCCTTTCCTCACCCTCAGCCCCAACACTAAGTACAGTTTTGTACACTCCACTGCCCCCACACCCCCTTTTCCCTCCTCCCCATTCCCCACTGCCCCTATTCCTGTTTAGGTCACCACCATCGTCTCACCCTGAGCACTCCAGTGGTCCCCAGCTGGTCCTCCTGCCTCCATCCAATCCACTCTCCACAAGGCCAGAAGAGTGGCTCCAACAATCTAGAACTAAGTCCTCTGAAACACTTCCTCAGTGCCACTGAGTCTGAACTTAAGAGAACTTTCAAGAGGACGGTATGAGACGACGTCTCAGCATTCTCTCACCCTCCTCTGCCAGCTCCCATTCCACAGAACGTTACTTTGAGCACATTCAGGTTTACTGCTGGATACATTGTACGCAGTCTCCCTGCACCATCACACCTCCCCACTTTTACTCATCCTTCAGGTTTCAACTCTGGAGTCACTTCTCCTGCAAGATGTTCCCTGACCTTCTTAGAAAAGTGAGCGACAACGTGCCCCACTTTCCATAGCTCCTCCAGCTCCCTGGCACATACAGGATGCTCAGGTTCTTCCAATACAACCTGTCTCAGCAAGATTATGCTTCTTTCCTGTGATACAATTTCACGAAGAGGGATAGAAAAGCTAACACGCACCAACCTCCAGAACGTTTTCCATTTGCTTCTAAACTTTGTGTCCACATTAATGCAATGAGTATGTACGTGATTTTTCGTGTAATCTACAAGCATGATTCCACAAATAGAGTCACATTTCGGGATATTTCAAGGTTATGTTGGCTTAACATTTTCTCCACCGTCAAGGGTAATACTCAAGTGTTTTTGGTACTAGATTGGGGTGTGGTTTGGGGGGACACCCAAGAGATGGTTCAAATAAGATCTTTTGTGAACCAATACTGACGTATTGTGTACACACAAAAGACAGACGTCCACCAGAACCACTGACTCAACATCTGCTCTGCCCAGGACTAAGCACTTGTAGTTCCCAAGTTTTAGATGTTACAAGAAACACCGCTATGAACATTTCTCACTTCCAACAGTCTTAGAATTTGAAAACTACTTCCCGTTGATTTCTAGTGGTGCAGGGATTGAGGATCATTTATTCAACATCCACAACATACCAGGCAGACACCAGGTGCCTGGCTGATGTGGAAACGTCACACTGCCTGGCTTTCATCATCTTTAACTTACAGAGCCGTGCCTCTTGAGGACCCATGCTCACTCTCTCCCACGAGTCTGTAGGTCTCCACTCTGGCCAACACTGCAGCTTCCCCCACTTTTTGGGATCAATAGGACAAATGTACCAACTTCCCGAGAACTATCAGCCCCAAATAGATGCAGGGTTTCAATGGGACAGACATGCCTGGATAAGACTGAGCCTTGTTTAAAATCAAAACCAGATGCCAAATGTCCCCAAAGTGTACAGAGTGGTGCTACTCGATCCATCGACTTTGACATCAGTCTGAGCTCATTCATCTACAGCTTCACGTCTGGAATCTCCCTTTGGATCTATTGACTTCAAACAACACACAACTGAAGTTGTCTGTGTACAGAGGCCCTTACTATCCGATCCCAATAATGCCATCAGTAGGGTTTGGACCCCACCCAGAGGGGGACAACGGTCCTGGAACCTTAAGCTCAGACTCAAGCTGGCATCCAGGCAGAGCAGCATTTTCTGGGTGTCTGAGGCCACCACTATCCTCCAGCTGCACTTGGACGCAATACCTCACAGTCATATCAGCCAGACTGAGGAACTGGGCCCACAGCCCCATGGGTACCACCAGGTGCCAAGTACTCCCTAGACACAACAAAAGTGTTCTGGTGGCTGTTTTAAAGGCTGCTACTTATTTTAAGCTGCTGCATTTGAGCATGTTAGAATGGAAGCCAGATTTAGGGGAGGGATGGGGAGTAGCTGTTTCATAGTCACTTCTTTGGGGACTCTTTGGCAGGACACTGGCCCATTGATCTCAGTTTGTACCCTGGTTGGGGGTTTTCCCCAAGGGTAAACACCCCAGAATGGATGGCAAAACTATGGTGGTAAATGCCACTGTCACTGACAAAGCAGGTATCTGCAAATCAACTGACTTGTATCCTTTCCCTCCAGGGGGGGACTGAAGCCAGAGTTAGGGTATTGAGGGGAGTATAAGAGGGGGTAAGACAGATAAGCCCCATCTTTCCTATTATGGGTTGGATTGTGTCCCTCCCCCCCATCATACGGTCAAGTCTGAATCCCCAATACCTCAGAATGGGACCTTATTTGGAAGCAGACCTATTGCAGATGTAACCAGTTAAGATGACGTCATCCTGGAGCAGGGTGGGCCCTAAATCTAATTTTGTCCCTATAAAAATGGGGGAAACCGGGACACACTCAGGGAGAACACTATGTGAACATGAAAGGCTGGGGTGATGCTTCCACAAGCCAAAGACTGCAAGCAAGCCTGCAGAAGCTGGAAGATTCTTCCTCACATCCTTCAGAAGGCACTGCCACTGCCTTGATCTCAAACTTCCAGCCTCCAGACTGAGACAACGTGTTTTAAGCCACTCAGCTTGTGGTACTTAACTGCAGAAGCCCAAGTAAACCAATACACCTTTCTAGCCACATGCAGACCTGGACAAGGTCGGCCCCGCTTTGGGGTGGGGATGTCTATGTGGAAACATGTGACCAGTTCAAGGAAGCAGAGCACCTGTCCTCAGCATGCAGGCAGAACCCAAAGGGCTCAGGATGCCTGTCCTGTTCCTAGGCCGACCTACCAGTCAGATCACTCCTCCCCCAGCTGAAAGGGTGGAGAAAATGAGCATGTCCAGCCAGTCAGCGCTACTCTCTGTGGAAGCAGAAGGGCAGGATAGCCCTCTCAGCCAAAAAAAAAAAAAGTGGACTAGAGAGAACACCAATAGTGTGAAGGTTTACAAGTGGCCAGCAGTGACCTCCAAGGAGTTGGGGTAGTGGTCTGGTGTGGGAAGTGTGGGCAGAAGCCAGGATGAGTTTCTGGAATGCTTTGGCGCTCTCCAAGATCCTCAGAGCAACTCAGATCTAGTTCTGCAGGATTGGGGCACCCCACAGCACTGCAGAACATCAAGCAATCATGTAGCCACGCCCTTGCTTCATGCAACCAGGACAGACGCCACCGCCTAGAGCCAAGCAGATCATGACTGACCACACAGCCAGAGGGCCTGATCATTTTCGGCATAAGTCAGGAGAAGGAAAAGGCAAAAGCATTGTAATTGCGGATATTCATCTGATAAGAACAAAGCTTTTCAACTGGAGAGTGTGACTGACCATCTTTGAACTTGCCTGAAGAGACACCGGACTCTACCATCTACTGGAACAAGACAGCTTAACCTATTCGAGATGACAACAGATCTGCAGATCTTGGTCTGTCCAATTCAGCCCTTTCTCAGGTGTTAAGGACAACAGCTTGGGCTCTGGAGGCAGATTCAACCTTGAATCCTGGTTGCACTCCTTGCTTTGGAAGTTGGGTAACTCATACCCTCTGATCCAAGGGAGAGCATGCTAGACCATGCTTGGCTCACAGAAAGCGCTCAGAAGTGCAACGGCAGAAAAGTCTGATGTTCTAGGAAGGGTCCTTCAGGGAAGCAGAGGTGAGGACGGACTGTCACCAGCCCTCAGGACACGACTTCACCCACCGTGCTGAGTCTCAGACAGCAGGGAGAGGCAAGAGGAGAAGTGGCTGTGGTCATACTACAACTCACGGAAGTTCTTTGTGCAAAAAGACAGAATGGCAGAGGAGTGGAGTGACTGGCCCAGAGCCCCTGCAGGGAGGTGTGAAGGAGTGCAGGCCACAGGTTTAGGTCCAAGCCTCCCAAGTCAGGTTGGTTGGCTCCAGTTTAGCCCTCACCTGGACCCTAGAAGGATCAGATAATGGAGGTGTAGTTGCCTATGAAGCGACAGTTTAAACAAGGATAGGTCAGTAACTTGATACAAGGGATATATTCCCTGAACTGCTACGTTAAAACCAGCGTAAAGCTATGCAGTGACGTTGAATTCTTAGGGGTACATCTAAGAATATATAATACAGCTAACTTCAAATGAGAAAGTGGCTTATGCACAAGGTTCCATACGCTGCAGCGACGTGAGCACTCTTGCAGCACTGGGTACACGTGTTAGGCATTCAACTGTTTGCAAAGCACAACTCTCCGTTGCAGCCCATCCATCAAATACCATTTGTTTTCAGTGGAGCAGCCCAAGGAGGGACCCAGTAATAAGCTTGTACTCAGGGTTGGGGTAAGAATTCACTCCTTGCTCTTGCCTTGAAAGAGTTTACACACTAAAGGTTAACACTATTTTACAGGTTTATGTGGGCAGGTCAGGGTTTGTTATTCCTTTTTGACGAAGGCATAGATGACAGACGCAGTAGAGCGCTTTTATGGGGGATGGCCCAGCCCTCAATAGATCTCCCTCTAGGACAGCCCAAGGCCTCGCCCCCAGATTTCCTGGATCACGAGGTAGGTACCTCGCAGCTAATTTTGCTCTGAGACTTTACCACCAGTCAGCCTTAGTCACAGCTATTTGGACTACTGACGGATCCTTGATCCAACCTGAGCTACGTTTTGAGAATTTGGAACGAGGGTCTGCTACTCATGGTGCAGATTGGAAATGATGGCAGTAAGGCTGGCTTAAGGCAGATAGAGGTTACCTATTCCAGGGACACTTTAGAGATGGTCCTTGAGTGTGGCTTACCTGAGCTTGTTTAGCAAGCTATAGGGAAGGACCCAGGGAAACAGTCCCAAAAGGGGCAGGGCCAGTGACAGATTTCCCCACGGCACACATCCTTTCTAGGAGGCAGACTAGTTCAACCATGAGTTCCTGGAGAGAGGAGCTCCCTGTTGCTCATTCCAGCACCTGGCACAGAGCCCTCTGCAGGGACCCAATACACTTGGACAGAAAGAAGATACCTTTCCTCTGAGGCCAGACATGAGGGTTGAAAGTGAGCAAGCAGGTTTACAGGCCTTGGAGAGACGTTCAGAATTCCTGTCCAATTGCTCTTTTCTGTTCCTCCCCAGAGCAGGAGCCTCACACACATCTCCTGCATATGCCCAGTTTATGGAAAAGGAAACAAGGGCTCGGAGGCTAGTCATGCTCAGGACGAGGTGGATTCTCACAGAGCCAAGTATCCCAAACCCTTTCACTGTGGCAAAGCTTTTAGCAGAACTGACTTGAAGTCCATTTCCGTCCTGCAAGGGGAAGCGGTAGGGCCACGTTCACACGCCTAAAGCTACTCTAAGGGTTTCATCCCAGTTACCCAAGTAACTAACCAGTTTACCCAAAGCCAGCCTAGGAGTTTTCCTCAAAGATTCACTTAAGGGGTTGCCCCAAGTAGCATGTTTCCAAGAGACACTGATTCACGCTTTGGAATTCAATGCAAGTTCAGGTGAGGCTCTTGGTGCTCATTCCCTCTAGAATGCAGATCAGCTTCACTCTTGCCTGCTGGGCCCTATGCTAAGCGTTGGAAAAACACGTGGTCTCTGTTCTCATGTTTACAGCAGGGGCAGGAGGCAATTCGCTTAATCCAGCAGGTGTAAGAATGAATGTAACAAGTACTGCCTAAGTATCATTTGAGAATTCACAGTTGAACAGACCGGCCTTGAACTGGGGTGTCAGGGAAGGCCCAGAAAGAGCAGGTGCAGAGTGGCAGAACTGAAAGATACAGGGAAGGCACTACTTGAGCCAGGAAGGGTCTGGTGTCCCAGGGGCCTTGTAGGCCTAGGGAGGTTGTTGGTCTCTCTCGAGATAGAGGCAAAGAGCTGGGGAAGCCAGCAAGGTTTTGAAGTTACTCTGGCTGCAATGAGAGGCTCTAGCGGACACAGGGAAACCAGTTAGGAGGTGATTAAAGTAGCCCAGGTGAGATGAACCTTGGAGCAAGGCAGTGTTTACGAGGGAATGATCAATTCTAGCGACGCAGGCAAACAGACTGCACTTGGCGAAGGACTGACTGGGGGTGAGGACAGGTGGGTGAGGTTTCTGGCCAGTGCTGCTGGAGACAGGGTCACTGCTCCACTGAAGCTGTGGTCTGTATGTTACAGATTCTTGTAAGTCTCTCTACCTGGTAGGTTGTGCAGTCATCTTAGAGGAGCAGTCTTTGTACAGGGGAGGGGAGGGGAAGATGAGCTGTTTGGTCTCATTTGGGCTTTGGTTCGGTCCAAGTAGGTGCCTTTAGGACGTTCCCACTGAGATGCCAAGGAGGCAGCTTGGTTACAGGTGAGGTAGTCAGAGAAGTGGCTGGGCTGACAAACAGAGAAGCGAGTTGCTGGGGTACAGACATTTCAGGGTTCCCACTGGAGACCAAGGGTATACTATTAGAGGGTGTGTTAAAGGTACGGGTGGGAAGTGGGAGAGCCCAGGGTAAAGAAACAGTTAGCCCCAGGTGACACCACTTAGGTGTTACTGAGCTGAGACACAAGCAAGCCAAGGTCACCCAAGGGAATAACGCCCCAGGGTCCCTCCTCTCCTTCCTTTCAATCCCAGCAACTGTCTGCCAACTCACGTTGTCTTTAGACATACCTGTGCTTTTTATGGCAAACAACATCCCCACTCCCATGCAAACTTCCTTCTCAAACCCCTAGACCTACACATAACTTCCTCTTATGCTAAAAATAAGCCACAGAGCCTAGCATCCTTCCAGGGGTTTGGGAATGTTTTATCCAAGTTTGCTTTATAGTCTCATTTTCAACAGCAGGAAGTCCAGCGAGGCTTTACGTGCCCACATAAAGGTCACCAGCCTGCAAGAGCTTGAGGTTGGCACCTCACCTCTACTTCCATATAACAGCCCTTCCATTACATAAGTGCCCTAGGGTGAACTTGTCACACCTGCTCTTCACCAGCCTCATTAATCCGATAATTAAATCCTGGGTTCTCAGCAGATAGTTATAGCCCCTACTTGTAAGGCCACTTGTGTTTTGTTCCTGCTTTAGGAATCTCACCACTTTGTACAAAGACTTAACATTTTTAGAGCCCTTCAGTTCACAAGACCACCTTTGCTTCCATCGTTTCCTGATAGAGGATTACATGGGGGGCGAGGGTCATCTATGTGAGCATATGCCATGTACAAGCGATATCCTCAAAAAAAAGCCATAGGGGAGGGGCTATCAGAAATGTGTTTGCAAGGGCTGGAAAGTTGCGATTTAAAATAAGGTGGTCAGGGTAGTTGACATTGTTAAAGTGACAAAAAGCAATGAAGAACTTTTTCAGGAGATAAGAATTCCAGGTAGTGAACAGATGTCACAGAGACCCTGGGGACAGAAGCACACCTGGAGCATCAAGGAGGCCAGCGTGGAGAAAGCAAGCGAGAGAGTACAGCTGAGAGCAACGGGTAATAGGATGGGGTCTCAAGTAACTCCGAGACCTATCACCTAGAGCCCCGGCAGCCATTTTCAGGACTTTAGCTTTTGAGACTCAACTCCTATAGGTTTTAAACTGAGGAACAGCTAGATCTGATTTACAGCTTGAAAAGAACACTCTGTCTGCAATCTCGAGAACAGACTGACATGAAGGTGGGGCAGGGTAAGAACAGAAACCTAGAGGCCAGATAAGAAACACCTGCAATAACCCAGGTGAGCCTTCAGGGCTCGGCTCTGCAGGAGTAATACCAAAGAGAAATGATTAACCTGGATACGTTTTGAAAATAGAGCTAATAGGATTTCCCAAAAGACTAGAAAGGAAAATAAAGTCAAGGATCACTGCAAGGATTCTCCAGCTTGGGTTTCAGAACGTTTCAGTACCCACAGATGCTTTACACAGCGTTCTTCTTAACCGCCCGGCCCCTAACTCCGAGGGAAGAATAGCATCCCCCCTACGGAACGATGGGGCTCACAGTCACACCCCCTAGAGCCCTTGCTTTTCCGCTTTCAGTGAGCCGCTGCCCGGATCTTACAAGTGGAAGTTCCCCTTTTTCTCTTGCTTTAATTAGGAAGTAAACCTTGGGTTTTCTTAGAACCTAGGTCCCCCTTCGCTTTTCTTGGCTTCTTAGCTTTCTAAAAGGAAGTTTTGAGCGAGAGCTCGGGCCCAGCAAACACATCCCTGAAGTTCCCGCTGCCAGCAGCTATTTTCGAGGAAGAGCAACTCCCATTTAGTCACGCTTCAAAAAAAAAAAAAAGAAAAAGCACCCCTCTGTTTGCAAAACCCCAGTGGGCGCCTCACAGCTTCTGCAAACAGCGGGCACCAGACTCGGCCGGAAGGCTGGCGGCTCGGGAACGCCCGCTACACAAACACAGGCACTGAAAGGGCCCCCCGGTCCCCCACCCAAGCTCGTCTGAGCCCTCTGCACCTCAAGGGCAAGCAAGCCCTGGCACCCGACTCTTTCTTCCCCCGGGAAACGTGCAGCGACCCTCACACAGCCACCCCCCAAACTATTCCGATTGCGAGCACGGCCCGAGCCGCCTTTTCACTGGGCCGCGTGCTGACGTCACTTCCGGGGCGGGGCCCGCGCTGGGGGAAGGGACGGCCGGGTCCGCGCAGGCTCGCCGGGGCTGCAGCCGCCGAGCTGAGCGCTTGACTATATATGGTCAAAGCTGGGGGCGAGCCGCGCGCGGGGCCGCGCTTCCGGGTTCGGCGCGTCCGCAGCGGCCGCGCGCAGGGCAGGGCGCGAGCCGGCCTCGGAGCCGCGGCCTCGCACCGCCCCCTCCGCGCCCGGCACGCCCGGCGCCGCCTTTCGGCCCCTCTCCCCCGCTCGGCCCCGGCCAGGTCTGATTCGCGGCGCGCGCGGCCCCGGAGGCTCTCGGCGAGCGCGGCGCGGTAACAAGTGGGCAAGGATGCCGTACGAGATCAGTAAGTGCCGCGCCCCGGGGCCCCCGGGGTGGGCGCCCGCGCTGCCGGGCTCCCTCGGCCATCGGCGGGGCGCGGGGCGCGGGCGGCCCGGCGGGATCCCCGGACCCGGGGGAGGGGTGCGGGCGCAGGCCGGCGAGCGCCCCGCCGCCCTGGAGGCGCCCGGCGACGATCCCGCCCAGGGGACCCCCCGAAGTTGGCGGTGCGGGTCGTACCCGGCGGTGCCTCCGCGTCCCCGAAGGGCCCGGCTGGGAGCGCAGACCAGGAAGTCGCGCCGTCCCCTGCGCTCCTTCAAAGTGGCGGCCACCCCTCCCGGTGGAGGCAACAGGTGACCGGCTGAGACCGGTCCAGGGCCCCTCTCCCACCCGCCCCTTCCCTCCCCTCTGTCCTCAGCTCGCTGGGGGCCGGGCGAGGGCTGCCCCTAATGTGCCCTGCGGCGTTTGTGTCTCCGCAGAGAAGGTGTTCGCCAGCCTCCCCCAGGTGGAGAGAGGCGTCTCCAAAATCATCGGCGGCGACCCCAAGGGCAACAATTTTCTTTACACCAATGGAAAGTGCGTCATCTTAAGGAACATCGACGTGAGTACCCCCTTCCCCCCACCAGGCGCGGGTTCCGCCAGGCGTGCAGCCCTCAGGTTCACTCTCCTTCCCCTTTCTCCCCCTCATCTCCCGCCCAGTGGCCTGGGGAGGGTGAGGACGCCACGCCCCCTCAGCCTGGGGACCACACCTGGCAAGCTGTGGAAGAAGGTTCGGAGTTCATCCAGGTCCAATTCTCTTTCTTGATGGGGAAACTGAGGCTCACATTAGCTCAGTCCATAAGAATAAGGGCACTGGATTTGAGGAATCAGACAGACCCCGGTCAGCTGCTGCTTGACCTTGGGGTGGTTGATGACGGGCCTCTCTGAGCCCCAGTTTCCTTGTCTGTAAAATGGAGATAGTGAGATGAGGCTCCCCCCACTTCCCCTGGCTGCCTGAGCTCACTGAAGGAGATGATGCGTCCTTCCAGCCCAGCATGCCTGGCACACGCCCAGCGCTTGGTAAATGGCACTTATGTTTAATCGTTATTAACGCCCAGGGTCTCCCAGTGTGACAGAGCCTGGACTCACACCCGAGCCTCAGCACTCCAGCCTGATATCCTCCCTAAACATCTGAGCCCCAGTGCAAAAATTAGTTTATTCCCATGAGTCATTCGCATAGGCATCCTGTACCCAGGCTGAGAATGCTTCCAGAGCCAATTCCTTGGGAAATCCTCTCAAATTTCTAGTACTCCTCTGTAATTATTGAAATGACCTAGTCTTTTACTTGTCAGTCTCCCCACTGCCGGGCTTGCACACTGAAATCTTTCTTCTCCCTTCTTCAGCCTGAGTGATGGAATGGGGTGTGGGATGGAGATACAGCACAGCCTTTGGAGGGGGCTGCTCCTGAGCTGTGCTTGGGGTGGACCTTGCTGACCGTATGTAGGTGGGTGATTTTGATCAGTGATGCTCTCGGGGGGCATCAACTTGCATTCATGTCTGTTGTGAGTGGTTACCCTGGGTGGGTTAGGATTACCACTGATCGGACACACTTCCCCTCAGGAACCTTGCAGCTGGCTGAGGGAATGAAAGGGCTCTGTGGCCCTCTGTTTCCGCGTGTGTAAAAGGATAGGCCTCTGCGTGGTCTGAGGTGCTGCGGGCTCTGCCCCCATCTCTGCTTAAGCCAGCCAGTTGCTCTTGTTCCTCTGCTGGAAGACGGAGCTTCCTTTGGCAGTTTCTGCTCTGCCCAGGATTGCTGGGCGCCTCGAATGAGGGGACGGGTGGGTGTGAATGTGCTTTGAAGGTGTTAACAGCTACTCTGCTAGTCACACGGATTCCTAGAAAGCGGATCTGGCCTCGCTCAGAACTGGGGGAAGCATCGCCAAGGACTTAGGTTATAATGATTCGAGGTCTCCTGTGTGAGGTCCTGAGATTTTGAGAAAATAAGAGTTGAGATGGCCTTGAGTAGAGACTCACTTGGTAGTTTGGCAAATAAAATGCACTAAAGCATTCTCAGGGCTGCAGGGCAGTGGGATACTTGGGTTTGACCTTAACAAGGCTTGTATGTCACGGCAGTGTACATTCACTCCAGATGGGAGACCTCATGTGAAGTACCTGCCCTCTGGCTGGGATTGTGAGATGTTCTTACACCACAGCAACTCCTTCATCCCCCACAGTGGGCCCATTGCTCTGCAGAGTCGCAGGCTCAGCGGGGTGCAGGAGCCAGTAACTGGAGCTGCTTCCAATGGAAAAGCTGTTTGCAGCCACAGACAAGCTTTGCCTTTGCAGGAAGCATTCCCTGACTTTGAAACCCATTCTGCTCATTCCTTCTAAGGTCTTTATTTTTACCAGTACCCCAGAGTTTTCCATTCTTTTTTGAGGGTGCATCTGTTTTCCCTTCCCGTCTATTTTTAAGTTTGTGCGGTGCCAGGACAGCATTGGGTGCTGCTAATGTATCCTTCCTGTTAGTTTGATTGGTGGACACTTGAGACTCAAGTAAAGGTGGGTGCCATCCTCATTAGGGCAGAATACTGGAAAAGTGAGACATGCATCCTCACGAACATTCAGGGTTTAGGAAGGAAGACGATCTGGTTAGGATGCAGGCTTGGAGAGTAGAGAAGTGGCAGGAAAGGGAGGCTGGGATCATATGGTGGAATGTCCAGCCGATGTCTGATTGGCATCCCATACTTCACATGCCCAGACCAAATTTGGGATCCCCCTCTGTCTTTCCCCTGTTCCACCATTCCTCCAGCTGTTCAAGCCCCAAACCTTGGACTTCTGCTTAACTCTCCCCTTCCGTGCTGTATTTCATTCTTCAGCAAATCCTGTTGATGCTACATTTAAAGTATCTTCAGAATCAGACAGATTTTCACCATTTCCTCTGTTTCTGTCCTCATCCAAGTCACCATCCTCTCCGTCTTGGATTGCAAGAAAACCTTGAACTGGTCTCTCTGCTTCCCCCCTGGCTCTCCTCCAGGCTGCTCTCAACGCTGCAGCTGGACTGGTTATGTTAAAATCTGAGATCGCGTTACTCCTTTGCTCGCTCCCCCTCACCGTGGCTGATGGGGCCTCGCCGACTGGCTAGCCTTGCACCTTGGCTCTGGCCTCGCAGCCCCCTTCCCTCACTCACCTCCGGGCACACTTCCTCCAGTGCTTTCTCTGCAACATGCCGCATATCTGTCTCAGGATGTGGGAGTTGCAGTGGCCTTTGCCTGAATTTTCTTCCCTCAGATAGTTGCACAGCTTGCTCCCCACCTTCCTTGGTGTTTTTGTTTAGGTGTCACCATATCAGAAGGGCGTCCGGTAAACCGCACTCGCATCCTGGCCTTTACCCCTCAGTGCTAACAATATGGAGCGAGCCAGCGGGCCACTGCAGCCTGCGAGTGCATGTGCGCCTCTGCCTGTCCTCCTGAATGAGACTAACTCTGTGACAGCAGGGCTTTGTTCTCTCAGTTCATGTCCTCGTCTAGAGGGGGTGCCTGCCCTGTAACAGGTGCTCGGTGAGTTATTTGTTGATCAGAAGGTCTTGAGGGCCTAGCTGTGTCGTGGAGGTCGTAGGCAGCCACTGAAGGTTTTACTGCATGGAAGTGAGAAAGGCTCGGCCTGCTTCAGGTTGCTGGACCTGTATCGTGTGGCGTCCACCTTCTTTCGGACCAAGTGGGTCTCAGTCCCTCTGCTGACCTTCCACTTGGAGCCACAGCTGTCATTCATTTTGTTGGCTTACAGGTTGTTTTGTGAACCCAGCATGCTGGCGCTTCTTAAGCTTATAGAAAAGAGAATTTCTGATCTATTTTCTTTCAACACTTGTGAATGCCACACCTTGAGAGGAAATGCTCCTCTGCAGAGTGAAGAGCATGTGGTGATGTGGCC
Source organism: Equus asinus (assembly GCF_041296235.1). Classification (NCBI taxonomy): domain Eukaryota; kingdom Metazoa; phylum Chordata; class Mammalia; order Perissodactyla; family Equidae; genus Equus; species Equus asinus. Next base: position 154,602,060 of record NC_091792.1, read on the forward strand.
ATCCAGAAACAAGTATTCCAGAAGGAGAGAACCTGATATACTATTACCTGATATGCTCTTACCTGGAGGCCCGCATCGCCCCTGCCCACCACGTAACCACTGGGAAGGGTTACTCCCAGTGGCTGTGAAGGAGCCTCTTTGTGATTCTAAACTGCCCAGGATGACTTCCCTGGAAAACAGCTTTGGCAGCGAGCTTCCCAGCAGAGGCCCCTTACAAGCTGCCAGCAGCAGCCAGCAGCTTTGCTACGAGGGCACGTTTGGGGCTGGCTTTGTAAACTATCCAATCCCTAGATTCCAGAACTAACATATATATATTTGAAAAAATTATGTATGTAAAATTAAATTCCATGCAGGGAGATGTTCATAGCAGTTTGACGTTGCTGTGCTTCCATGCGCAGTACCGGTGGCCTCATCTCCTTGAGCATGGTATAGGCCCAGTTGGAGGATGTTGAACTTGAGTGCTGAATTTCACGTGGAGTGATCTGCCAGTCATTTGCAGAAGGACCACCTGTGTCTCCCCTCCGGGTGGGGGGAGGGTGCATATGCGAAGGGGCAGATGGCCTGAGAAGGACGGACTTCGTCCCTTCTGTCCAATTGCACATGCCTACAATTCCCTGCTGTGTGTCCAGGATAGCCACCGGCCCTGTAGGGAACACAGATACAGAGGCCCTGCCTGCACGGAGCTCGCTGTCTTGGCAGCGGGAGCCCTTGAGTGCTGCCTGAGCGGATGGAAAAGTGCACAAGTCTTTACTGAGCGCCTGCTGTGTGGATGGCAGAGGTGTAACCCTGGCAGACACAGGGCTGCCCCCGTGGAATGTACACTCCAGTGCAGGAGACACACGGAAAATAAGGAGGCCACGAATTCATCTAGTGGCTGCGTGCTATAATAAGTATGAAGGGGGAAACAAGCTGCGGGCGACAGAAGGCAGTGGCGTGTTTGATTACCACCTGGGCAGAAAAGGAGCAGGCAGGCAGGCAGCACGCGTGGGGGCCAGAGCAGGGCGAGAACCTGGGGTCCTCTCTGACCTTTAAGAAGTGAGGAGACTGGGGCTCAGCAAAGGTCAGAGCTGCGTGGTACCCAAGTCAGTGGTCTTGGGGGGTACCTCCTTGGCTCTCAGGCCAGCAATCCTCGGGTGCTTTGGCTGTGACATCTTGGTGTCCCTCCCATTGCCAGTCACAGCAGGGGCTCCCTGAGTGTTAGCTGGCCCAGGGTAGGCGTTTCCATTTCTTTCCTCACTGCTCTTTTTCCCCTCCACCTCCTGTACTTTGAGCTCCAGTCCATCCTGTTACAAATACTTATCAAGCCCCTGCTTTGTGAGGAAGCCCATGCCAGGCCCTGGAGACACCCAGCCAAGGGCCTGTCCTCCTGGCGCTCCCAGTCCAGCGGGGCAGTCTGACACTGGGGGACGGAACTGACCTGAGGAAGTGGAGGTCCCGTGGGGCACTCACCACAGGAGGGTCTGAGCAGCTGCGGCCTGAGGAAGGGCCCTGCAGGATCATTGGTGCCAGTCAGGTGGAGCGGGGCAGCAAGAAGGTCCTGCAGAGGTGGTGGAGTTTCGGGGTGATGGTCATGGCTAGAGCACTGGGCTTGAGGGGAAGGGATGGAACAGGCAGGAGAGGAGTGTGGGGCTCTGGGTGGGTGGTCAGGCAGCCCTGTGACAGAGCTGGTCCTGTTCCGGTGGCCATCAGAACCTTTGCAGGGTTAGGCAGCTGAGTAAAATGAGCAACTCTGCAGTCGAGAGATTGTTCTGTGTCTGGGATGGGAGGCAGGGACACCAATTAGGGAGCTGCTCCAAGATGAATGCATCGCTCAGCAAGTGCTAATCAGCTGGGACAACCCATCCTTGGTTCTTGATGTTTCCCACACACATTCACTAAGCCCCCGTCCTGCTGAGCCTTGCCCATGGCTGCTGTGCCCAAGATTTAAGTCAGTGGTTCTCAGCAACAGGCAGTTTTGCTCCCATCCTACCCCCCTGTGGGATATTTGGCAATGTCTGAAGGCATTTTTTGTGCTCCTGGTATCTAGTGGGTAGAGGGCAGGGATGTTGCCAAACTTCCCACAATGCACAGGACTGTCCTACAACAAAGAATTATCTGGCCCAAAATGTCAGTAGCACCAGAGAACCCTGGAAGATAATGTAACACACCAGGTTAAGAGGAGAATGTCATGAGTGATTTTGGAACAAGAGGGAAGAACCATCTGTACCACAGAGCAGCAGGGAAGGCTTTTGGAGGAGGGGCACATTTGTGTTGGGTTTTGGAAGATGAGTAAGAGTTCTTCACAAAGAGGATTAAGACAGCAACGTAGCAGAGATGTGGAGAATCTAGACAGGGAAGCAGATGTGCGCAGAGGTTGGAAGAAGTTTGACTTGTGTCCTTTGAGCGCCGTTGTGGACTCTGCGGGTGGTTTTGGTACATTTCGTAGCCTGTTGATGGAGGTGTGGAGAGGGATGTCAAAGGCTTTTTTTAGGTAAAAGAAACGGTTACAGTGTCGTGCTGAGGCCAGCGGAGAGGTGGCCCTGTTTGTGGTTGGCTTATAGAAGTTGACCCTGCTTCGGAATGGTCGGAGATGCTCACCCAGATCCTGCCCAGTCCCAGCCCTTGTAACATGGTCCCCAGCACCCTGCAGGCCCTTATTACAGATGGTGTGGAGACCCTGGAGTGGACAGGGCCCTTTTTACTTCTCTTCCAAAGTCTCAGTGGTGGAGTCTCCCATCTTTGGTGGTGACACACCCTTTAGAAAGACCTGGATCCTAAGCTTTGGTCGGCTTGCTTATAGTTTCTACCCACAGGACTTACCTCTGCTCTCCAGGGTCTCACTCAGAAAAGGGCCATTCCTCTACCATAGACTCTATTTGAACATCGCAACATAGGCACTCCAGTCCTGCCCCATAGGCCCGCCCCTGATCTCCGGGAGTGCTGGCTTACTCCAGTCCAGCACATATCCCTGAGCGCCACCCCTGCCATCGGAGCTCGTCTTTGTTGAGCACATTTCGTGCCAGGCACTGCCCAGGCACTTGGTGTACTTGCCTCCTTCGGCTCAGTTCCCACGTCTGTAAGAATGGGGACAACGATGTTACGGTGTCAGTGTAACTGACTCAGTGTAACTGAGTTAATTCCCAAGCATGCCTAGAGGGTTGCCTGGGCCGTGACGGTGCACGTTCTGCCGCCTTCTTCACAACTCCCTGCTGGGTGGATGCAGTCTCTCTTTTTAGAGATGAGACTACCGAAGTGGTGCTAGGATTTGAACCCAGGCAGCCACCCTCAAAGTCTCCCCTTGTGACTTCTCAGAAGGCCGGAGGCAGGCAGAGGGAAAGGGGAAGACAGGAAAGGAAGTGGCAAGTCCTGTGTCCAGTGGGGCATGGCTTGCCCAGGGTCACGTGGGGAGTCCTCACGGGCCCTGGTTCTAAGGTTGGTTTGCTTCATGGGAAAGGGCTGAGCTGGGAGGCAGGAAGGAAAGTCATTCTGGGCATGGCGGGTCCCTCCCTGACTGCTCCAGCCCTGCGGCTCAGTGACCTGGCTCCACGTGGTGCTGAAACGTGTGACTGGCGGCCAGTGCCGACTCCTCTTCCCTGAGTTAAAGAACCGGGCTACCGGTGGTACCAACCATAAGTGAGTGAATAAAACTGAGGCAGAAAGGCTCTTACCTGAGTTCAGGTCCAGCCCCACCACTTACCAGTGGTGCCATTGGGCACGTCGCTCCGTGTCTCTGTGCCCAGATTTCTTCGGCTGTAAAAGTTGACCTTCCTTTAGTGGGTGTTGTGAGGTTTCAAAGAGAATCAACTGGAAGGTCCACCTGGAGGCTGTCTGAGAGTGAGTCATCAGGCTCCGATGATTGTTTCCTCTTCATCAGCTCCCAGGTTCCGGCACGCCCTGGTCTTTGGGGTATTTGGAGGCTGCTGTGGTGAATCAAACACCGACCCTGCCCTCTGTGGGATCCACTTAGTGAGAAGCCAAGTGGGTATAAGAAAGGCATGTGTAGTACAAGGTAGAAACTGATAAGGGCGGTGGTTTGGGGGGTAGGGATGTGGTGTGGGCCTTCAGGGCTGGGAGAGGTTATTTCCAGCTTGGAGCATCAGGGAAGGCTTCTTGAAGGAGGTGGCCTTTACCTGAGTGTTAGAAGATAATTAGGAGACTTCCTTGGGATCGGGAAGGAGGGAAGGCATTCCAGGCTGAGGCAGGTAAGGGGAAGAATGTCACCATAGTGATTTGAGGGAGGAGGGCGTAATGGGGAGTGGACTTTGGATCGAAGCTCAGAGCTAAGTGGGTGAGAGGGAGCCTTGACAGTTGAGCAGGTGGTGCTCACGGCTCCTGCTTCGTGGCTGGTCGCCCTCTGTGTGAAGCATCCGCTCACTGCCGGATCCCCAGGGCCAGCTCAGGGTGGATGGGGGAGCTCTCGGAAGGCACGAAGGGACCACACCTTGTGTATCCTTGCTGCCCGTGAGGCAGTTTGGAGGGGCCGAGCCTCGGGTGCAGACCTGCTGGGCTGGGGGCACAGAGGGTTGTGGAGCTGGCCTGCTCTGCAGTGATTTGAGTGTGGCCTCAGCCGCCAGTGAACAGAGGGCCCTGCAGGTCGTGGGGACCGCGCAGGTCCGTTCTAGTGGCTGCTTTCAGGAACGAGGAGCGTTTAGAAAGCCAGTGCTCTGAAACGTGGTGCTCGAAGGTCCCTCTCACTCTGCCTGGCTGGAGTTTGGAGGATGCCCAGGGTTGTCTGAGGCTCCAGGGGACCGTGCGCGGCCGCAGCGGAGTGCTGTGCCACACAGCTCCAGGGAGGCCCTCCCCGCCGCCACCCAACATGTCCCTCGGGTCCACCGTGGGCCAGGTGCTGAGGTAAGAGCTGCCACGCCCTGCCGCCTGGGCCATCCCTCAACCTGACCTGTAAATGGTGTGGTGACCTCTGACCCCTGCCTCAGCCCCTGGGCCCAGAGGACAGAAGGAACGTGAAAGAGCTTTGGGGAGCACAGGGTGGCTCAGTCGGACACTGCCCGGGACATGTTGGAGTGTGTCTGAGTGGCTCCCCCTGCTGTGTCGGGGCGAATCCCACAGGGCCAGCGCCCCGGGTTGGGAGGAAGGGGGGGTCAGAGGCCCTTTGGTGTGCTGGGCCTGGGGTGGGGTCTGAGCCCTGGCCTGCCTGCGACTTGTCGAGCACCCCACTTTACGTGCCTTCTGTGAGGCTCCCTGATGCCCCAGGTGTGGGGAGCATTCAGGCTTGTCCCGGGGCTCCTGGCCCTGCGCTCTGCCCTGCCCTCCCTGTCACCGGGGGCAGGGGCCTCCTGTTCCAGCCTCGTGGGCCTGGGGAGGGAAGGGGCCCTGGGGGGTCTGGGAAGAGCGGAAGCTGCAGGTCAGGCCCTGTAGCTCCTGAGGGAAGGATTTCAAGCAGGGGTGTGAGGTGATCAGTGTTGGGGCCTCAAGACTGGCAGATTGATAGAAGGTAGAGAGCACTTAAAAAGGTGTCACCATGATCCCAGGAAGGACTGGGTGGATCTGTGGCCCTGGGGGGAAAGAGGAGGTGAGTTTGGGAGCTCTTGAAGACTGGGCAGGCCTGGGACGGGCATGAGGGCGAGGGCAGTGCTGGGACAGGCCTGGGGTGGAGGGCGAGATGACAGGCTTTTAGCGGGCTCTGCCCACATCTGCTAGGCACCCGTGAGGCCTCCAGTGTCAGCGCTTCCTCCTGGCTCCTGCCTGAAGTCTCCTGTCCTCGGGCGGAGAGCTGATGGGGCCTGCGGCAGTGCAGGAAGGAAGGCCCGGAGGAGGAGCGCCCCCACTTCCACGCTCAGTTCTGAATGGTCGCCCGAGGCCCTCCAAGAGTGATGCTCCTTGGTGCTCCCGGAGCTGGCTTTCTTCCCTTCTGTGTCTCATTTTCCCCCTCCCCGAGCCCTTCCCCAGATAAACTACTCACCTCAAATCCTGTTCTCCTTCCCCGAGACAGGAAGAGAGGGGGGAAAAGCCGGGAGGACATCGGGTCCAAGTCCTGGTGCCGTCTGGACCCAGCTGATGTGGAATGAGCCTGACCTACAGTGGGACACGTTGGGGACAGGGGAGGTGTCATTTCCAGCTCTGGCAGCTGGCCCTCCTGTGTGCGGAGCAGTGGAGAGGAGGCTGCCACTGGCCCAGGTGTAGTCGTTGTGTCCACCCTGGAGAATCTCATCTCCTCGCTGGCCCTGTTGTGCACTGTATTTGGAATACAGAAGAGAGTGACGTCTCATCCAGCCCAGGATTCTGGTGCTAAGCCTGCTGGGGATGACCCTGGGGGTTTCACACACCCTGACCATTTAGGGGAAGGATGTTTTGGGAGCAGAACTTCCTCCCAGGCTGCTGCCTACTCATCTTCCGTCCCTTCCTCAGGGCCCCTTGGAGCCCACCCTTTTAAAGGTAGTGCCAGGCTGTATGTGCCAGTGTGGGTGGTTCATTGCCTGTGGGATGGCTTTCTCATCTGTAACATGGCCTCATAGTGTCCACTGTATAGGGCGTAAGACCCCTCAGTCTGCCTTGAAACAGACACAATGGCAGCCTGTCCACAGACAGCTTTTGCTGGCTGCTTTGTGCGGGAACTGTCCATGTAGCATGTGGAAGGCTAGTGTGGGCAGGGACGGGTTGCATTAGGCCAGCATTTGACAGATCCCAGGCGTTGTGCTTGTATTGAGGCACAATTTAGATACAATCAAAGTTATCTGTTTTAAGTGTACAATTTGAGTTTTGACAGATAGATGCAGTCCCATTCCACCACTACACTCGTGATGTAGAACCTTCTAGTCCTTCCAGAATGTCCTTCAGTCAGTTGGCTCCCTCGCCCCCCCCTCCCCCCCAGTTGCTCTGCTTTGTCACTTTCTTGCCTTTTCTAGAATTTCATAAAAAGGAATCATGCGGTCCAGTGTTGTCTTTTGTGTCTGGCTTTTCCATGTAGCGTAATGCTTCTGAGGTTCAGCGTGTCGTTGAGCGTGGTGTGGTTTGTTCCTCTTTCTTGCTGACTCGTATTCCACTGGACGAATACAGCACAGCTTGTTTCTCCAGGCACCCGTTGGCAGACACTGCATGGTTCCATTTTGGGCTGTTATGAATAAAGGCATCTCTGAACCTTTGCGCCGTGTCTTTGTGGACAGGTGGGTTTAGTGTGGTAACTATGTTTAACTTTATAAATAACCCTCCAGACTTTTCTGGCTGTATCATTTTGCATTCCCACCAGCACTATGTGAACATTCCAGTGCCCCCTCCATCCTTGCTAACATTTGGTGACATCAGTCTTTTATTCTAATATAGAATTAGGTAGTATAGCGATATCTCATTGTAGTTCTGATTTGTATTTCCCAAAAGGCTATGATATTGAGCACCTTCTCATGTGCTCATTTGCTGTTCGTAGTGTCTTCCTCAGATACCTGATATCTTTCTAATTTCATTAGCAAATGTTTATTCCAAGATGGACTAATTTATGAACCACATATCTTAAGTGCCTGCTATATTCACATAATGCTAAATGTTAAGTCCTAGGGATGAAAGAGAAAGACTCTGTAAACTTGGGTTTTTTCCCCCTAAAAACATTTATCGAGTACCTGTTATTTGCTAACTGCTGTGCTGGCAAAAGCGATGAAGGCGCATGAAACAAGTCAGAGAAGAGCTGGAAGAGAGGGCAAGAGGCAAGGGACTCTGTGTCCTAACTGCACAGGAGAGAGAACTGGCCACCGCAGGAGGCTCGCGCACACGGCTCCCTTGGGCCTGCTGCAGAAGTAGGCATTCGCAGGCAGGGAGAGGTGTTGCTGGCCGAGGGAACAGCGTTTACAGAGACATGGGGCTGACAAGAAGGGCAGAAGGGTAGTTGACGGGGCTAGGATTTAAGGTGTACTTCTCCCGTCTCAGTCTGCTGGAGGAGGGGGGTATCCTGTGGCTGGAAGGCAGAGAAGAGAACAGGCCTCTGATCCTGTTGGGGGGTGTGAGGAGATGAGGGAGCAGAGAGCACCGGGCGGCAGAACAGGTGGGGGCGCAGTTAGAAGTCAGGTTAAGTGGGCCTCCGGCAGCTGCTCCTGGAAAGCTGCATGGCCTCCTTGGGACCTGACGTGTCCTCAGTCCCGCATGTGGGAAGCTGCCTCTTTTCAAAGAGCACTTGGGTCACGGGAAGCTGACAGTGGGTATCGGGATTGGACAGCTGAGTCTTCATTCCCTCCTGAAAGCAAGCTTGGCTGTGGGGACAAACGGAGCATCCCAGGGTGTGTCTCAGTTTTGCTGAGGCCCATTGGTTGCGTGTGTTTGGGGAGGGACGGGGTGCTGTGATGTACTTTTGGTAAATTGTATGTTAAAACCTTATTGGAGTAGTGAAGATGCTTCTGGTCCCAAGTGCTGGCCCCTTACTTGCCACAGAGTCCAGCCAACCTTTGATCTGTGCTACGAAAGGTATGGGGAATCCACGTCTCCCGAAGGAAGGCTGCTGACGAGAGGCTCGCAGCCACTCTGTTCTTGGGCCTCAGAGACGAAGGCCCTGTTTCGGGTTGTACACTGCTTGGCAACCTGGGGTAGGCTTGGTTCGGCAGGGAGGCAGCTCTGAGAGTCAGGAACTGTGACTTGAAGAACTGGCAGCTTCCCACAAAGAGGAGAAAGTTAGCGTCATAGGTTTTTTTTTTTAATGAAAACTTTTATTTCATGTATATATTTCACAAATACATATTCGTACTACGGCAAATACAGAAAAGCAGACTGAAGAAAATCGCCTCAAATTCTGTAATTGTAGACTAGAGAGAAAGGGTTACCGTTACCTGGAGTTCTGGAATTCTGTCACCCAGAGATAGGAAGGTGGGCAGTGGTGTGTAGGCAGGTAGCATACTTCCGGGTTTTCTTTATGAAGCTTTTAATGTAAGTTTGTGTGTGTATGTCATCCCCCTCCCCCGAAACCCCCAAACGCATTATTTGGGAGAGCGGAAAGCAGTTTGGCTGCTCCTACGTTCCTTGTGCTCACTTGGGGTCTCCCGCCCACAGAACCCAGCCATCGCTGACATCTACACGGAGCATGCCCATCAAGTGGTGGTGGCCAAGTACGCGCCCAGCGGATTCTACATCGCCTCCGGAGGTACGTGTACCAGTGCATGGCTCCTGGACGCATGTGGTGTGGCCGAGGTGCTGCTGTCCCACCCCTGCCCAGTCCTGGGGCTAAGCTGGCCTCCTGGCTTGGGAGGAGGAGGGAAGAGGGTAAAGCGGGGTGGAGGGGACCAGGGGGCGGGTGGAAGCAGTGTAATGAGTTTCAGCTGGAGCTGACAGGGAAGGTATAAGCCCCTGAAAAGCCCCATTCCAGAACTTGGTAGTTTGCAGTGTTCCAGCTGGTTCCAACTCAGAGGTCAGCAGAAATGCTCTTGTGAGGTTGGCCAGAGGCCTTTGCAGGTGCTGTATCGTGGTATATTGGAGCTCAGTGTGTGTGTGTGTGCGCGTGCGCGTTTCTGAATCGTAGCTTTGTCTCGTGTCACCTTTATTCGCTGCTCCTTTCCCGCTGCCCCGCACAATGCCAGCCTCGAGGCAAGCGCTCCATTTGCTCCATTTCATTTGTGGTCAGGCCTTTGCTCTCTCCAGCCGGGCTTTTGTATGGCTCCGTGGGAGGCTGGGTGAGAGGAGGGGCGCAGAGAGCTTTAGGGTATGGGATGCTTTATTCACTTAACCCTGGAGGTAGACCTTTTACACACATTTACAGGCAAGAAAGGCACACAAGTTAAGAGTGGCTTACCTTGTGTCTCCCATTCATTCGTTCATTCATTCATTCATATGTTCAACAAATATTTCTTGTGCCGAGACCGGTCCAGGCTCCAGGGAGAGCCAGGTGAATGGGCCTTCTCAGCCTCCCCTGAGAGTGACAGGAATGAACAAATTGCTGAAAGAACTAAGCAGCCAATAGGGGAGGCCAGGATTGGTGCACACTGGTGAGCGTGCTGTCCACACTCCTTGCTCTCTGCGTGGCAGGCCATGCAGGGCCCTGTCCTAGAAGGATTCACCCCTTCCCAGCTGCACCATCTTCCTTAAATAACTCAGCTTCCTGGGCTTTCAGTTGCTCTTTAAGGGGAGGATCCAGTGTGGCAGTTCTTGTAAAATGCCTACGATGGCTCTTGCTCTAGTGGGCACCTGGCAGCGGGTGACCATAGGGTCTGTCACCAAAACCAGGACATGCCAGGGCAACAGGCGACAGCTCATGCCGGCCAGCCGGGGTTGTGTGTGCAGGGCTTGGCCAGGAGTCTGGCACGTCATAGGCATTTAATGATTTTTGTGTTTGGATCTACTCTGACTCCATCTGTAAAACTTGCTCTAATATAACCCTTGATTTATTTTAGCCCTCTGAATTTTTTTTTCCAGTCCTGCTTGCCAGCAAAATGTCTCTTCATTTAAAGCCCCAAGATTTGGCCCTGGTGCCTTTTAAAATCGTGTCTTCTCAGGAGAGAAATGTGGTTGGCATGGGCCCCCGCTGCCTGCTTGGCACAGCGTCCCCCACAGCCGAGGCCTGGCTGCCCTCTCCGGGTCCCCGGGTGGGCGTTCACCCCGACAGAAATCGATGCTCTTCAGATGCTAATGCAGAGTCGGTGAGGGAGGCTGTCGCAGAGACCTGCAGAGTTCAGTCCACACGAGTGAAGGGCACTTTGACATGCTCCTCTCTTAGAAGCGCCTGATTTGGCAGAGGAACGGAGGGAGCTTTGGGCTACACACAGGTCCAGGTATTCTTGGGCGAAGATCACATTTTACGTTTCCAGCACGCTGGGCCTTTGAATCCAGTGAAGACAATGAAACGTTTACTGCAGAGATTAGGGCCCTGGGCTAAAAATAGCGTGGGGTTTGGAGGGAGGAGGAGAGAGGCTGGGAAAGCGCCGTGCTCTCTGGCTGAACGAGTTACCTGGTACCTGGTGTGCCAGGGGACGGGGTCCCTGAGTTCCAGGTCCCCCGAGTTTAGAGGTCCCAGTACCTGGGGAAGCTCACTTCAGATGGGTTGCAGTCCGCTGCAGCAATCTTGAGATCCTTTAAGTCCGGCTGGTCTGTGTCCACACGGGGCAGGGGCTGGCTCTCAGTGCTGCCCTGTGCAGCCTCCTCCTCTGCCCTCCTCCTGCTCGGCCAGAACAGAGCCAAGGCTGTTTTCAGCAGAGCCGGCTGGAGAGTTTGTATTTAGCACTGAAGTGGGCCTGGGGGTCCTTCACAAGCTTGCCTGCTGGGAGGACACCCCCAGACCCACTCTGGGCTGAGGTTTTAAGACTGAAGAGTTAGGGAAAATGCTCCATTTTTCCTGCTATTTTGGGAATTGAGTGCTCACTTGGGAAGGGGTGTGTCAGGTTGGTGCTTGGATCCTGGTGACAGGATCGTGGCAGGGGAGGAGAGAAGCTGTCACTTTGTTACTAGCGTGCTGCAGATGCTGCCGGGAGAAGAGGCCTGCGTCACCTTCTGTCTGTAGTACGATTCCTTCCAACACCCACCACGTGTGTCTCACAAAAAGCTCTTACTCATGCCCCAACCGTACGAGCTGTGGATCAAGCCTCGAGGGCATGAGTGGGGGCTACTCGTTGCCTGAGGTGCGCGGGTGAGGAACTGCGGGGGGACCAGGTCTACAGACCAAGGTGGGGGCTGCCACGCAAGTCACAGCGGGCACCAGGCTACACAGCCACATGCCTTGTTTCCATCAGTTACTACAGCAACTGCACGGGAGCAGTGGGTGGCACTTTTACAAACGAAGTAAACTTTAGCTCCTGAGTGTTAAGGAATTTGCCCAAGGCCCATAAGCCTAGATCCCTCTACAGAGATAGAAATACAAAATGAAACAGAACCGCTTCCCGATGCGGTGGGTTTGCCACCGTGTGTCCCTGAGCTTTCTGATGCCTACACACACCTTGTAATCCAGGTGACTACTGGTGAAAGGCAGAGAGCCAGTAGTGGTCCTCATGGAGACAGCAGGCTCTGACTGAGGAGTGGCTGGGTGTTATTTACCTAAAACACAGCCCTCCTCCCAGCTACAGCCTCGGCCAACTCCAGCAAGCCTGTGAACCCTGGGTGGTGCTGCATGGGCATGCCTTGTGCCCACGTGGCCCTGGCCCAGTGGTCACCATGGCTCTCGCTGCCCCACTGTGTCTGCAGATGTATCTGGGAAGCTGCGGATCTGGGATACCACGCAGAGGGAGCACCTCTTGAAGTATGAGTACCAGCCTTTTGCGGGGAAGATCAAGGACATTGCTTGGACAGAAGACAGCAAGAGGATTGCTGTGGTCGGAGAAGGAAGGGAGAAGTGAGTCAGCCCCTCCTTGCTTTTGTCCCTTGCTTGGCTTCCTTTCCTGGGTGCCCCTGGTGGGAGGGCTACAGTGACATCAGTGCCAGCATGGACTAGTGTGTATTGAGACCCCATAGGTGCCAGAACTCTCCAGCCCCCTTCACAGGGGTGTGACTAGCCTGAGCCACTGGCTCTTTCAGGGTTGGCCTCAACGACATGTAACCATGGGTGAACCCCTCAGGGTTTGTCTCAGGGCCCAGGTACCTTCTCCGTCTGTCTCTGACATCCTTGGCCTTTCACTTTCTAGAACTCCAGCCATCATCCCCACATTCCAGGCAGCAGTAAAGGGAGAAAGTGAAAGGGATACAGCTCGTAAGAGCATTATTGGGGTCCCTCCCAACAGCTTCCACATGGCCACACCTAGCTATAAGGGAGCCTGGCCATATTTTTTCCCCCTAGCTGGGCCCATCCCCTGAGGTCACCTTACTAAGGAAGAAGGGGCAGGTAGATAACTGGGTAGGCGGCCTGAGTGGCTGCTTGGGGTCTAGCGACCAGCAGGGTCAGGTTTTCTTACTCTGTTGCGGTCAGGGTTCCCTCCACAGCTGGCTGCAGGCACTTGAACTTGTCAGGCACACATCTTTATTTCTCCTCCTCAGAGGTTCTTTTCAGTGCATGTTCTGGTAGGTATTAATTCTTACATAGTTTTTCAAGTCATTCCTGTTAGTCTTAACCGTTCCTTTTTCATTTGGTTACAAATAGTAACCAAAGCATTTTCATTGAATGCCAGCCAGCCTAGAGCAAGGCATCACCTTCTTTCTAGTAGGGGATGGTGACTGGTCTATTTCTTGGTTCCCCCCAAATAAAACTTATGAAACTGATGAAGCCATAAAGCTGTTCCCCTGGCAGGTGCTTTTAAAGCACCCTGAATGTGGAGGCTCGTGGGTGCTGGACCATACAGACAAAGACACCCGGTGCCTTCAGTGTCTGTTCTTGTCACAAGTGCGTGGGCTGGAGCTGTGCTACCAGCACCCACTCCCCTCCTGAGCACCGGCAGCTCCACTGCCCAGTTTCATCGACCTTCCCCAGGATTGATTGGTTTGTTTTCCTGTGACTCCTCTCCTTGGACAAAGGTTTGGTGCCGTCTTCCTGTGGGACAGCGGCTCTTCCGTGGGCGAGATCACGGGACACAATAAAATCATCAACAGCGTGGACATCAAGCAAAGCAGGCCATACCGGCTGGCGACGGGCAGCGATGATAACTGCGCCGCCTTCTTTGAGGGGCCACCGTTCAAGTTCAAGTTTACAATTGGCGTAAGTAGACTTCTCTCTGTAGAGTGATTTTAACGTTGTGGTTTGTCTGTGGAGCCAGCAGAGTCTAGACCTGTTAGATGCTGATGGCAGGAACGTCGCGGACATACACCATTAATATCGTGATGTGTAGCTGGAAAGTAGGGTTTACAGGGGCAACCTCACACCACACCAGTTCCCAGTCCTCCTAATCCTACATGTGGATGATTCCAGCAGGAAGGGGTCTGCAGAGGGGGAGCTTTGCCCTGGGGCGATATATATATATTTCTGGGGTGGTGTAGGATGCATCTCTGATGCTGTGTGACCAGTCCTGGCCTGGAGGTGCCTTGTTCGAAAGGGGAGTCCAGGCGTGGTGTCAGCCTGCTCTTTGGTTGTGCCAACTTGAGACGTGCTGAGTCACCAAAATGGCAGAGTTGGTGAGCTTCCAGGGACATCTGGATTTGTCTCCTCGGGAGAGATGGTAAGGGTGGGGACACACCTGTAAAGTGATAGGCAATGAGATGCTTTGTCTGTAGAAGATGCGTGTTCCACATGCCCTAGTGGAATGTCATGGGTGTTGCGTATAAATGGCTTTGGGGTCTGAGTCCCAGCTCTTCAGATGCTCCCTGACTGGCACAGGGGCCTGATCTCCTAAGCCTCACCTTTCCCATCAGCAAGCTGAGTGTGGAGGGCACGAGCATCAGAGCATTTTAACCATGAATTTCAGCTGTGCACAACGGCCCAAAGATGCAGAGCGGTTCAGCATCCTGCCTCATCGGGATTATATGAGATAATGCCCTTCAAGTGGCTGGCTGTGGGCTCCTGTTAACTTTGATGATTGAACACAGTGAATCATAAACAGCAGGCAGGGCGTAGCCGTTAAGGGCAATGACGCTTCCTCAGCAAGTCCCCAGAGGGCAGGACTCACGCAGTGGGCAGAATTTCCAGACACAGATCTTGGCTCGGGTACAGAAGGGCTCTGCGCAGGTTCCCTGTTTGTAGTAAAGCGGGCTTCATTTCCTCCTGGGGCCACTGAGCAGGGCCTGGCTGGCTGTGTGGGAAGCACAGCAAGGGGTTCTGTGCCCTGCGGGGTGTGCAGCTCCAAGGTCCCTTCCTGACACCCTGCAGTTCTCAGATGCTGTCTCCTGTGGCTGCTGCCTAATTGGAAGGTGGTGGGGGCTCTGTTGAAGGCTGTGGTTCATGGTCATTGTTCACCGTGGAACACCAGGTGAAAATGCTGAGTCAGATAACCAAACATCCTGCTCTGCACCCAGAAGAGGAAGGAGGGAGATCAGAGGCTTCTGTGGCAACAGGAGGCCATCCTAGCTTGTCTCAGGGAAGCTGTGCTGCTCTCAGGCCCCCGACACGTTCTGTTTGGTTTCACTTGGCTCTGATCTGGGCTTTGGGTGGGTGGGGTTCTTTTCCTGGCACAGAGAGGGATCGTTTCCTCTTTGCAGATGTAGATTAAACCCAGCAGGGAGCGGCCCAGTGGTGGGTGGTAGAGTCCACTGGAGCCTTTGCCCTCACCAACCTGCCAGCCTTCTCCGTGTGCTCACTCAGGGAGTTGGCTGGAATATTCTTTCTCTTTCCATTTTCCTTCTAACCTGAGATCAGAACCCTTACCCCGAGGCCCAGGCCCAGTAATGTCAGGTGGAAATGTTTGCCCAGCTGGCACCTGTCTCTGGGGTGAGCACACAACTTACCCTCAAGTCTTGGTGCAGCCCGTTGCCGGTGGGTCCTGTGTAAGGATCTAGGAGAGATCAGAAGGAGCTGTGGACCAGGAATGGGGGGACATTGGGTGGCAGCCCAGCGCTGCAGCTGGATGGCTTTGCGATTCCTGGGCTGGTCAGGCCTCTGGTCCCCCGGGAAATAGGATGATGATGACCGTCCTCCGCTGGCCCTACAGAGCTATAGAAAGGACGTGAGAAATGCTGTGAAAGTCTGAGTTTCCATGAGGAGTTCTTGGGCTTCTGTTGGAAAGGACTCTAACAGGCTCCGTTGGCCTGGCGTGGGAAGGACAGGAGGGCACTCAGGTCCCCCACACCCGCCCAGAATGCCTTATAAGGTGTTGATGACTTTTAGGATCAGTCTGCAGCTTTCTCATGTGTATCTGCCCTAGGCCTTCACAACCCCAGAATAAAGCTGTCGTGTGGAGGCTGCCTGTTCATCCATGTTCCAGTTCCTGCCACATTCCTCTTGACCATAGTGAATGCCATGGGTTAGGGCTGGGCATATGAGAAGCACAGGGGTTGAGTTCAAGTAGCTGTCTTGAAAAGGAGTAAGTTGTGAACTTCAGTACCCGCCGAAACAAAACTGATGCTATTTGCACCCGAGTGGGAGTGAAAGCAGTATTTCCAAGACAAAGCAGTGACTATACTTATCTCACATCAGGTCAGGCCACCCGTCCATCCTGCTGGCCTGAGTGCAGGGGGTCATGTTGCTTTCCTTTTTGCTCGTGAGTTTGTTGGTTTAAACCGGCTTCTCATGTTGTGCAGAATGAGAGTGTTGACTCCTGGTTCCACCAGAGCCAAGTCACGGCTCAGCTTTAGCCAGACTGCCAGCTCCCGCTCGGGCCAGCTTTAGTCCTCATTTGCCTAAACCCGAAATGGGCTTAAGAGGCTGCAGGAGCTCAGGGTGGAGGAACCTTTCACCTGGAATAGGCTCGGGCACCAGCTTGCCCACAGCCCACTCACATTTCTGATGCAGTGGGTGGCCGAGGAGGTGACTTCCCAGGATCATAGGAGACCAGCTGTGGGACGGAGGCCCTGGGCAGCAGGGTCTCCACCTCCAGCTCTGGCATTCTGTGGACAAAGGTTTAGCTTCCCCTTTGAGGACCGAAGGATGGCCTGAAAAGAAGGGCGCAGGTGGGACCTTGCCTCTGCCTGCCTCCGCCATAGGGATTTCTTCCCGCCGAGCACGTCCCTTTGATAGATGTGTCTCCATGTGTGATGACAGGCCCTAGTAAAGGTCTCTAGCTTGCCTGCCTTTTCTCTGCGCCTTGGGCAAGTTTCTACCTCTCTGGCCTCCTGCTTCCTCCGCTAGATGAGCAGGTCAGCTGCCTGGATGACCACAGCCGCCCCTTCCGGAGCGGGCACCCCTGAGAGCTGTGTCCGCACCCCAGGTGCTGCAGTTGATGGGACACTGTGTCTAATGAAATTATTGCTTAGAGCAACGAGTGTCAGGGGCTCATTTGTCCAGGCTGTGGCTGTGGGACCTGGAACTGGAAACCTCCTGCCACATCTACCCGTCTCTGAGAGCGGGTGGAGCACAGCTGTGGTGGAGGGGATGCCTGGTCTCCCAGCCAAGGTGAGCTGCACGGCTGGCCGACTGCGCCAGGACAGGTGTGTGATCCACACATCACAGCCGCCTCTAGACGGGGTGTCCCACTTCCTTCCAAACAGTTGGAGGCAAGTTGAGTTAGAAAACTCAGTCTTGGCTGTTAATAGAAGTGTTGCCTTCCTGGACAACTAGGGAAACTTCGAGCTCTATTATGCAAGATTTTCTGGTTGGTTTTTCCTGTTTCCTTACTCATGACAGGGCAGAAAGCAGCAGTTTTGGTTCAAGTGTGTATCGGGTGCCCACACTGTACGTGGCACTGGGCTGGGCACACAGAATGCCCCTGCCTCGTCCTTAGCCATCCCCCCTTGTGTCGGCTGGTCTTGCTTTCACAGAGCTGTGTGTGCATTAGTGATGCTCACAGAAGGAGCTCAGCAGGGCCTCCTCTTCCTCCCCCTCGTCTCCCTCCCGCTCCACTCCTGAGCAGACCACAGCTGATGGCGGGGTGAGTGACCTGGCCAAGCTCATGTGGGTGGTAAGGGGCCCAAGGAGGATTAGAATGAGCCTTTGTCCTGTTGTCTGGGTCTCTTTCTCCAGAGGAAGGAGGTAACTGGGCAGATCTGTGGGGGAGGCAGGTGGAGTGCGGGGTCTCCTTCCTGCTTCTCAACAAGCTGAGGCAGGCAGGGACATGCTGCTGCCATCAGGGCACTTTACAGTGAAGACTCCACAGAGGGTTTGGGAGGGGGCGGTGGGCTGAAGAAGGGCGAGGCAGCTTTTCAGGTCAGGGTGGAAACCCGTTTCCGAGCGCCAACCCTGGAGGCACGTGCTGCGCCCAGGGAGGGAGGAGGTGTGGTGGGCACAGGCACCTGAGCTTGTTTCTCCCTCCACTGGCTCATGACAAGGGAACAAGGCAGAGGGGCACAGGGCGTTGCAGTGTGAGGGTTAGTAGCCTGGGGCTACTACATCCAGGGGCAGCTGAGCCTGGAGGAGGCAGGGGGTGCTCCCAGAGGGGACACCTGAGCTGACCAGCTAGTCCACCTGTGCATGCTGGAGTCAGGCCATGGAGCCCAGTCCACTGTGTCTCTATCAGTGACGTGGAGTTGGGTGCATTACTTAATCATTACCTAATTGCTTCACGCCTCAGTTTTCTTAGTGCTGAGGGAGGCAACACTGTGTAGGGGAGGTAATGACAGTGGGGGGGTTAATGACAGGATGAGTGGGGGTGCGGGTAATGACAGTCAGGGGGTCCTTGGGAGGATCCACTGACACAGTCCCACCAGAGTCCAGTGAGTGTTGGCTGTGACTGAGGTGCAGGCAGGAGTGGCTCAGTACCAAGGCCCTTCCACACCAGAGGAGGCCCAGTGAGTGGGGGCTCGGCCCACAGGACGGTGCTGGGACCCCATGGCTGGGGAGGGACAGGGGCCGGCAGCCCCAGCTCAGTAGGTGGCAGCCAGGAACCCCGCATGTTGTCTCCCCACACTGTTCCTACTTTGTACTCTGGCCTCACCTCCCTGTCGAAGGGGCTCTTTTTAGTCCTCTTTTTTTTTTTGGTTAATGGGCTGTTCACTGCTCCCTCCCTTTAAATGGGCTATTTCAGGAGCAGACATCAGTCTCCTGCTCATTTGGACACTTGGCTAGAGTTGCAGGAAAAGCTGACAGGGAGGAGTTCCTAAAGCCACACAGCCCAGGCCTCGGGGGGCGTCTGCTCCGTCTGGCCTTCACTCCACGCCAGTCACGGTCCCCCAGGAGCCCGCATTGTGCCATGGCCTGGGGAAGGGGACGACAAACACGTCAACACATGCACAGTCCCCATGATGGTGGGGACTGCCGAGTGCTGTGACCAAGGAAACGGATCCAGGGAGAGGGACCGGGCAGTCAGGGAAGGCCTTTCTGGGGGAGGCTCGCTCCAGTCACTGTCTGGAGCTTGGCGGCCGCGGGCTTGGGTGTCTGTGCTGTCTTCCAGGAGGGCCTCCTGACCTTGTGAGCTGGGGTTTACAGGGGCTGTCCCTGTTCTCCTCGCAGGGGACCAGTGAGATTGGAGTTTGTTACGAGTTGGAATTGAACGGTGGCTGAATGTTCCTCTGATTCATAGCATATTCCTTATGCCCAGTAAAGAGAAGTCAGCGCCCCACTGTGGCACTCCCTTGAGCTGCGAGGTCTTTCGGCATCCCACTTCCTGGGGAGTCGTCCTTCACTGGGCCAGCCGAGGCTTGGTCGGTCACAGGGACCCAAGGGGGGAGCCAACCCCAGCCCCTCCTCCACCTTGTGGAGGAAACCGGGAGCAGCGGGGATGGGTGAGCAAGTAGAGCTCACGGATGAGCGGACTGACGTTTGTTCAGATGTCTAGAACTTGAGCCGTGGTTTTGTCACTTAAGAGATTTTCCTTTAACCTCATCCAGAAGAAGGAGCTGTGCCTGCCTGCCCCATCCTCCCCACAAGGCGGTTCTGAGAGGAATGAGCAAGAAGTCTGGGCAGCTTTCTCTCAGAAACCTTCCTATGACTGGCTTTGAACCACTGCTGGCCCTGCAGGCCCTGAGGGAGAGTAGCATGGGGCCCTGAGGGCTGACATTAACAGAGGGACATGGGCCTCCTGAGGACCGACAGCAACAGAGGGACGTGGGCACCCCAAGGGCTGGCAGGGACAGAGGGACGTGGGCACCCCAAGGGGTGGCAGGGACAGAGGGACATGGGCCTCTGTGCAGCTGGTTCCCTTACAGCCTTGGATGGGTGGCAGAATGGTGGCAGTCAGCCTGAGTTGTTAAGGATCTGACTCCAGGTGCCTCCCCGTCTTGTGCCAGGGGCACAGAGCTGGCATAGTTGAGTCGAGGCCTCTAGACAAGAAACTGGAGACCTGGGCTCTCCTGACCCAGCCTCTCTGGGCCTGGCTGTCTCCTGCACAGATGTGCCTGGAGGCTCTGCAAGGCCCCTCGTAGGGGGGAGTGGGGAGGGCGTGTGGCAGCCATGGAGGCAGAACAGTCAGGAGGGCCTGAGAGATCGCATTTGGGAAAGTTGATTGTTTCCACTTCCATTCAGTTTGGTGGGTTGCACCTACTAGGAAACCGTTGTCCTTCAGTTCCGCGTACCTAGGACCGCTGGAAAACAGAACACAAGCCTTAGAGCCAGGATGAGCGGGCAGGAGAAGCTAAAGAACAGAACACACAGCTCAGCCTGAACACAGGAAACGGCGCTTCAGGCACTACACCCAGACTGTGCTGTCCTTGCCTCCGGGCCTCTGGGTCGCCCTGACCTGCGGGGCACCAAGGCACCTTGCAGACCTCGCTGTGGGGCCTGGTTGAGCCTCAGCACTGGGAGGCACCTGCGCCCCGTCATGGGTGCTGGTGATGACCCCATAGAGGACAAGCTCTTCAGTCCCACGATGGTGCTGGCTGCAATGAGGCAAGACGAGATGGGGGCCTGTACAGGGTGGAAGCTGTGACTGTGTGATAAGCAGTCATCCCTCTGCGCTCCCTGTGGTCAGGGGCCTTGGCGTTCTCAAGTTTTCATCATCATCATCAGTGCGGTGGGAGGGTCATGACCCTTGAGAAGGGACCCCTGGAGCCAGATGCAATTTCGGCTAGCTCTGGCCTTGTCAGTTGAGGGTTTAATTGACAGTTGAATTGGTGAGTGGGAAGGGCAGGCTTGCTTTGCATCGGTGCTCTGGACTGGATCTTTTCTGGCCAGAGAGGTTTATCTGATAGGGCTGAGGGTGAGCGCCTGGCCTGGAGGTCTCAGCAGGCGGGCGGCCTGGAGCCACAATCTCAGTCGTGTGGTTCCCAGGAGGAGAGCTGCCTACCCAGGGAAACCACTACTCACGCACGCCCATTCCTCCTGCTGACCCTCCCCAGTGGACTTTGCAGGGCCATTGGTCCCTTTGATCCCTGGCCCTGGGGCTCCCCTGCAGGGGAACCGTGGCACCGATTTCTCCTTCCTGGCCTGGGTTTCTTCAGCACTGCAGTGAGCACAGTTTACTTGAAGGGTTATCACGTGAGCACCACAGACGTTTGTTACGTGTGTTAGTTTCTTGGGGCTGCCGTGCCAAAGTACTACGAACTGGGTGACTTAAATGACAGGAATTCATGCTGTCAGTTCTGGAGGCCGGAAGTCCGAGCTGAGGTGTCAGCGGCTGTGCTCCCTCTCATTCCTTCCTCGTCTCCTCCAGACTCTGGTAGCCCCAGGCATCCCTTGGCTGTGGGAGCACAGCCTCAGTCTCTGCCTCCATCTTCACATGGTCTTCCCTCTGTGTGCATGGTTGATGCTTAACGCGTGCTTGCAGGTGAGGTGCGAGAGGGGCAAGGCCTTGTGTTAAGGAGCTTAGTGTTTGCGGGGTTGAGAGGATCATTCCCTGGTGCAAACCCTTCTTGACTGAGCAAACAATGAGCTCATTTACCTTTCAAGGGAGGGAATCAGCCTGGAGGTGACCTCTCCTCACTTGCTGAGACTCTCATTCCGATGAAGGTCATAACCTCTTTAATTTCTTGAAAACCTCAGTTACTCGTCAGCAAGTACCCACTGAGCACCTGCTGTGTACTGGGCCTGGTCGGGCCCTGGAGACCCGGGGAAGAGGCCTTGTGATCCTGGCATCAGGAAGCTTAAGGGTTAGGGCTGTCCACGGAGGTCAGGGGACACGTCTCAGCGGAGGGAGGCCTAGCTGGAGCATGGCGTTCCCGGTGGGCTGAGTCAGACCTCCCAGCCAGTGAGCAGCTACTTCCGACTCATTCCCAAGTCTCCTGTGGCCTGGCAGTTCACGGTGGTCGCAGTAGCTGATGTTTGAAGCAGGCTGCGTATTTCACAGAGGGCTTTCCTGAACTTCCTGTTGTCAGATGTTAACTGTCCGCTTTCCCCCAGGACCACAGCCGCTTTGTCAATTGTGTGCGATTCTCTCCTGACGGGAACAGATTTGCGACGGCCAGTGCTGACGGCCAGGTAGGGGCTGGGGGCCGTGGGGTGGGACTTCATCTCATTGTCCTCTGCGACTGTTCAGAACAGACACACTTGTAAAGCCAGTCTTGATGTGCAGAACTCAGAAATCTCCCTTCTTCCCACTTCCCAGAACGTGGCTTGGTTAAGGGGCTGTGTCCTCAAAGCACAGCAGACACGTCTCCGTCTCTCTCCTTTTAAATGGAGCTCGAAACACAAGCTATTAGCACTTTTTTTAAACGAATTCTTTTTTTTAAGAGTCGCAGTTACAAACTCGCTTGATGATAAAGCAATGATAAATAAAGAAGAGCTCATTTGGGGTGCTAACTATTAAGTGCATTCACTCACACACACAGATGATCCACATATATTTTTATTTCTTGAAAGATATACATCTATGATGGGAAGACGGGAGAGAAAGTGTGTGCGCTGGGAGGAGGCAAGGCTCACGACGGAGGCATTTATGCTGTAAGTATGGGTTCACGCTTCAGGACTCTGTGGTTGTGGGTGGACTGTATTTGCGTTGCAGATAGAAGGTTAAAATGTGGGATTCAGAGTCAGGGAGGAGGTGTAGAGTTTCAGGGTCACAGAGCACAGGGTGACGTGGCCTAGGGAAGCAAGTGGCCAGAACAGAAGGCCCAGATACTCATCCCATCTTGCCCTGGTGTATCCCATCACCTCCCGGGCTTTCCTTCTCCCTGCTCAGAAATGAGGGCTGTGGACAGGTTGCTTTCTGGGGTCCCTTCCCTTTCTGGAATGCTCTGACATGTGACATGCCATTTTGTTTGAGTAGATTAGTTGGAGTCCTGATAGCACCCATTTGCTTTCTGCTTCTGGAGACAAAACTTCTAAAATTTGGGACGTCAATGTGAATTCTGTCGTCAGCACGTTTACAATGGGCTCCAATGTTCTGGACCAGCAGCTGGGCTGCTTATGGCAGAAGGACCACCTCCTCAGCATCTCTCTGTCTGGGTACATCAATTACCTGGACAAGAACAACCCCAGCAAACCTCTGCGGGTCATCAAGGTAAGGCTGCATTGGGCTCTGTCTGTAGGGGCTACAAGGAAGAGAGGTGTGCGCCCAGCTAGGAAAGGGCAGCAACAGGTGAGGGAGAGTTGGAGGCTCGCCCTTGGGGGCTTTGTTGGAATGGCAGGATGCTGGTTGCTTTTGGAATGTGAGTATAGCAGGGGTGGAAGGCCAGGCACTGAGTTCCCCTTGAGCTACTATAAGAGTTTAGGGCCTGGGGGCTCAGGCCAGGGGCCCTTGCCCCTGCTGTCAGGAGTCATCGTTATGTCCTGAGGGGATCAGCCTCACTCAGGAGCTCACAGGCTGTGTCTTCACTTGTGAGGCAGGACCAGAAATGCGCTGAGCCCCAAGCCGGGGTAAGTGGAGCATCACCATGCTGGGAGGGGCAGCAGGCCGTGGAGCTGGACCTTGGCGATGTGGGATTTGAACACGGGAATGAGGGTGGGGAGGCACTTGTTCTGTGTGGTTAGAGCAAAGAAGGCTTGAGGGAGTGGTGGGGAGTGGGAGAAGATGAAGTTGGAGGAGTGGGGGCCTTGAGGGGTAGGAGGACCCTGACCTGGTATCCATCCTCGGTACTTGGGAGGGCTTACTCAGGCACCTGATTCCAGCATCTGCCCTGGGTGCCCCATCCATCAGCCCTGGTGATTTTGACATCTCAGGAAACTTGCAGCCAGACTAGGACCAGGAGCTCCTGTGTCCTTGGGGCCCTGCTCTGGTGCTGCCCACTGCAAACCCTGCTTCTACAAGGGTGAGGGAATTGGTAGGGGCATTGTCAGAGGTGGGAGCTCCAGATCACCTGCTCTGGTGGCCCCGGGCGGGTGACCCCCTCTAAGGAGCCTGAGCCATGACTTCAAGGGAAGGGTCTCCACAGCTGGTCTCCATGCCACACCCCATCCTGGCAGCTGAGCCCCCGGGTCGTTTTAAGCCACTCCAGGTGGCAGACCCCAGTGCTTTCTCATGTGCTGCTTACCTGGCTGCTTCACTGCTGTGGAGATAGGTGCCTGGACCCGGTAGGGCTGGTGTGGGCCAGGCTGGGACTATTCCCCTGGGGACCCCAGTCCGTACCTCCGCGGTCAGTGAGTGTCAGCCTCGTGCCCGGACCTGCAGTGCTTTATGTATCTCATAGTCTCTGTGAGGTGGCAGCTCTCGTTGACCCCACTTTACAGACGACCTCGCCTACAAGGAAGGGGCTGAGCCAGGCCATCTGCCTCCTTAACCCCGTGTGACTGGCTCCTGAGGCTCGGGTCAGCTAGGTGCTCACTGCGTTCTGTTTGGTGGGGGCGTTGCTGACAGGAAGGGCTGATGCAGAACAACAGCCGCATCGGGCCTCGCTAGCCACTCTGTGCCGTCTGCTCTCGAAGGTGTGCTTGACCCCTGAGGATAGGGGCACTGGGGCCTCCTCCTCGGTGGGCTCCCACTCAGGGTGATGAGTATAATATGAAGTTGTGTACGGCCTGGCACAGAGTCTGGGGGAGCTGGGAGGGGTCCCTGGAAACAGTCACTTTTCTGGGCCTGCACGTGAAATGGAGGGAAATTGCTCAAGAGATTCAGGTATTCCTGTCAGCCCACTTTCTCTGCCCAGGAGCAGCTTCCCGTGGGCTGCTCCAGCAGTGGGCCCAGGTGGCCATCCCAGGCATCACTCCGTGACTGTTGGTGCCCCAGGACCACCCTGGGAACAAGGGAAGCCTGGATGTGACTGCTCCTGCTGATGTCACTGCCACCGACAGCACAGGCACTGTGGGCCCGGCTCCAGTCTCATGGGCAGAAAAGAAACTCACCTCCCTGCTCTCCTGCCACACATTGCCTGACTCCCGAGCGGGGGTTGGTGCTGATCTCAGGCTGTGTGTGATCTCGGGAGAAGGCTGGAGTTAGAATCGCTGTTCTCAGCTGCAGCACTCGTTCAAATCACCTGGGAGCTTCAGAAAAGGGCTCAGTGCTGGGCCGGCCCCAGAGGGAGTCAGTCAGAAGCTGAGGGGTGGCTCTTTGGTGCGGTACTTTGAAGACACATGCAGGTGCTTCTGCTTCTCAAGCTTGAAGGTGCCTCAGTCTCACCTGAGAGGGCCCCGATCAGAACACGCAGCCGGCTGCACCCCTGCTCACGGAGTGTGCACATGTGAGAGCAGGCTCGCATTTCTCACAGGCTCCCAGGCATGGCTGCTGCCCCGGGCGGTGGACGTGCACTAGTCCCTGGGCGTCTCATTCAATGCGCATTCTGAGTCCCCGGGCAGTGGGTGTGCACCAGTCCCTGGGCGTCTCATTGAGCCTGTGTTCTGAGTCCCCAGGCTGCACGGGGGAGACTCCCAGCGAGGCGACAGTCTGAGGACTGTGCTTGAGGTAGCAGCGCTAGCAGGACGCTGTCCTGGAAGGAGATGTGGGTGGAAGTGACTCAGTGTGTCTGTTCACTGGTTCTCCCATCTCCTGAGAACTGTGTGTACCTTTCTCTGAAGATACATGCCACATCATGGCAACAAATAGACTGCTTGGGCAGTTCCTGGGAGAAAGGCCTAGGCAGGAATTGTGCGACCTGGCCGTAGAGCGTTGCTGACAAAGAGCCAAGGGAGACTTGCCTGCCGCTGATGAGGGAAAGAGCTATGATTAGACCACACCTCAGCCGGTTATTTCCATCCCAAGGGCAGTTACGAGAGAGGCTAAGTGCCCCCTTGAAGCCAGTGTCTGGTTGTGGATGAGTGCTCTGTGCCCACCATGTCACCAGTCCAGGAGGTTGTAGGGGTCAGAGCCCTCCGGCAGCTTGGATGGGGAGGGGGAGTTGGCAGAGAAACCTCACAAGCCGGGGGCCGAAGCCAGAGTGGTGAGTTGTGCTTCTGGGTACGGAACACACTGTCCACAGCATCCGGGACTGTGTGGGTCCCGGGGGCCCGGAGGTCTCCCTGCCTGCTGTGTGAGGGTTGAGCCCTCCCATGACTGTTCCCGTTACTGTTGCTTCCCTTCTGTCGAGGCTCAACCTGGGTCAGGGCTCGTCCTCGTCCTGAGAGCAGCGTTTCGTCCCTTGGGGTGCTGCCGGGGTCAGTCTGCATGGACTTGGGTGCTGGGCTGCTGGGGATCTGATTAGACCCACATGCTCAGCCCTGGTCACAGCTAGGTGCCTCAGAGGGAGGGCCAGAACGACGAGGTTTGTCAGTCAGTCCACTGGGGAAGGCTGACCGTGGCTCATGGGAGATGTTTCAGGCACACCGGGCTGCGGCACATGGAGGGCATTCTGCCTCTCACACGGGGCTGTGGTCAGTAGAGAGCAGTCGCGAGTGAAAGAGGCAGGATGGCGTGTCCTCGGCTCACCCTGCCCCGTCTGTCTCCTCCACAGGGTCACAGCAAGTCAATCCAGTGTCTGACGGTGCATAAAAACGGCGGCAAGTCCTACATCTACTCTGGGAGCCACGACGGGCACATTAATATCCTTTGACTCAGAGCTGGCTCCGGGGACCCTGGCAGGAGAGATGGGAGTTTCCTGTTCCCACGGTACCAGTGCCAGAGGCGAGGCCAGCCAGGTGGCAGCAACAGGACTCCAAACCAGTCCTGGCCGCTGAGATATGCCAGTGTCCACGTGGAGGGCCTCCAGCTTCAGGCCACAGCCTTGACCTGATGGGTGACTTCTCGCTGTGCAAACTTGAGTGGTTGCTGAACTTCTCTGAACTTAAGCTGCTTCTCCCCTGTATGACACTAGCACCAGCCTTTTCTCTCTCACAGGCAGTAGAATAGTGAGTGTTAGAATCTAAAAGGACTTGGAACCTTTTAGTAGAGTTCCCCTGTTTTAAAAAAGGGAAAAGTGAAGCTGAGGTTGCTGAAGTGCTTCCCCAAAGTCGCACCCTTGTTGGCAGTGGAGCGAGGACTGAAACCGAGTCCCCCTCTCCTGGTGAGGTTCTTTGCTGTCCCTGGAGGCGTGGGTGGCAGCCTTTACAACCCCCCTTCTGGTGTTTGTGACCTGGGGCTAGTAACCCCCACCTCCCAGGGCTGTCCCATGTTGGAGCAGCTGTCTGTAGGGGTGGAGGGGGACCTGGCTCATAGCGGGGGTGTCATTGGGCTGATTTGTTGCCCCCGACCCCAGCAGTGGAGCCGTGTGCAAGGCCTGCCTCATGTAGACTTTCCTAGTGTATGTGTTGCCACTCCCCCTGGGAGGGGCTCCCCAGGCACCCTGTGCCTCTCACGCCTTGTCCCTGCAGGGCTTCTCAGTTTTCACAAGCAAGATCCAGGGAGGTCTCCACACAGCCCCGAGGGAAGGAGGTAGATAAGTCACCCTCTGCCCCATTAAATGTGAGGAGGGGAGGGTATCTTGCCCTAACCTGTGTCACATCGGGGCCGGGGGGGGGGGGGGGGGCCGTGCGCGGCGGGCAGAGAAGTTCCTAGCACAGCATGAAAATCTGTAGCTGTGTATCCGCAGCGGGCCCAGCATCACCCCCTTACTGGTGCCACCCTTCCTCTCCCTGCTCATCCCTGCATCAGTGCACCAGGACAGTAACCTCTGACCTCTAACACTTAACACATTTCCTTAGGGTCGATGGCTGGGGTCTGCGTCACGAGAAGGTGTTGATGGAATACACGCGTGGCTCCCCAAAGGGAACAATGGTCTTTATGTAAAATGAGATTCTCTTTGTTGACCTGAAAGAAGAATTTCATAACTTAAAACACATGTCCCACCTGAGCCCCTCGAGCTTACAGTCCACACACCAGCCCCGCCAAGGTGGATCCGCCGCGGGCCGTCACCCGGCGGCACCTGGGTGGCCATCGGCTCAGCAGCGGGGCACAGCCAGCTTCCTATTAATGGTCAGAGGCTTGACCGCAGGCTACAGAAAGAGCAGGATGAAGCGTTGGCTCAGCTACAGTCACAGTGAAAAGCAGCTTCCTTCTGAAGCCTCTGCCCCAAGAGTGCTGTCCCTTTAATGCAGGAGCCACCACTTCGGTTCTGATGCGTTCCCAGCACTAACTGCTATGGCAGCACGAGTCTGAGATCTGCCCTGGCAGCCTTGTGCGACACTGTCCTAGGAGGCTTAGACAGTCTGTCTCTAACTGGGCAAGTTGGGTTATAAATAGCCTGCTGGCCTGCACCCAGGCCGTCTTGCTGGTTTTCCAGAACGTCTGCTCTCTGAAATTCGAATTTGGACATGCGCCAGGAGTTCCCCTCAGGCGCAGCTCGCTCTCCTGCCCCCAACATGCTGCCCGGGATGAGGGATTGGCCACGGCCTCCCCAGAGGGCACGCACCACCTCCTGGAGTTAGGCTTTTCCTTAACCCCTGCCCCACATTACTGGGATTCGGAGACAGGGGAAAATGATTCCTTTGCTGGAAAGGGCCACACGAACCAGGTATCCAGGATGACCGTGGACGAGTCTGGGCAGCTGGTGAGCTGCAGCATGGACGATACGGTGCGGTACACCAACCTCACTCTGAGGGACTACAGGTGAGAGCCGCCCGAGGACTGGGGTGCATCAGGGTCTGGGGGTCCAGAATGCACCACAGAGCCCCACAGAGGCCCTCTGCTTCTAGTGGTTAGTGCTCATGACACGTTTTCTCTGCTTGTCTCACTTCTTCCCTGAGCACTTACTCTCCTGATGCCCCGCCCTGTGCCAGGGGGCCTGCACAGACCAGACCAGGCACACTCTGCCTGGGAATCCAGGCAGAGCAGGTCTCGCCGAGCTCCCCCTTCGTCAGTAAAGGAGGGTAACCGGTGACCGCAGAGCCTGCCTCGGCCATTGGAAAGGTCCAGCGAGACTGTCAGAGGCACCTGGCACATGGCAGGTCCTCCACAAGGACAGACGGCACACAGGTGACCTGAGTAGAAGGAGCATTGGGTTTGGTTTGGCTCCGGTGCTCCTGGTCAGCAGTCGTTGGAGCTGGGATGGCATCTGTTAACAGATGAGCTGCTGTCTCAGTGCAGGGTGAGCAGGAAGGAGGGACGTGTTCTGACTCGTGGATGGTCAGACTCCATGCCTCCAGCACCCCATAAGTTTTGTGGGTCTCACTTGCCTGGCATCAAACTAGACATTGTGAGTGAGTCAAGCCTGGTGAAAAGTGTGGAAGCTGCCCCAGAACCCAGGTGTCCAGGGCCGGTCATCTCTTCATGCTGCCCTGCAAGGACCCCTGGCATTAGCACGCCGCTTGTGAATATCTTCCCATGGCGGGCAGGGGGCTGTGCTGCTGCCCTGAGCCTCAGCTGATGAGAGAGCCCCAGCTGAGCCCCAGCTGGTCACCTTGCCACAGGTGCCCATCCAGTGAGCCTTGAGGACACCACACTTGGCCCAGTTCCATGGAATTTTCCCCAGTTTACCGTTTTCAAGAAGTCTGTGTGTGCGTGCAAATTTTTCTAGGCTGCGTTTTCATAGCATTAGCTAAAAGTAGAGATAACGTGGTTTTCACCCATGAAAAGTAACAGATTACTTTTGAAAATTACCCTGTTGGGAAGACTGGTTATGACCTCAGGAGTCAGGGGAGCACAGCTCGGTTCTGTTTGTGCCTAGGGAACACAGGGCCTGTGGTCGACAGATGGGACGGAAGCCATGACTGGGCACAGTGATAGGGTGGCGGGTCCTGTCACAGATAAGCAGGAGCAGAAATCACTCGCTTTGCTTCCTTTCGCCACCACCTTCCCCACACCCCCAGCCCCCAGCGTGATTTCTAATCTCTTCCAGAATCTGAGTCATTTTTGACTCCCGTGTTTTAGCAAACTGCTCCTTCAGTATAGATTGCTGTAGAATTCTTTTCTCTGAAACAGCCTGAGTTGCCGTGGGTTTGCAGGAAGTGTGTCTTTAATACCTACACTGAGCCCGTGGAGATGGAAATGACACATTTTCCCTTCTCTCTCTCAGCGGACAGGGAGTTGTGAAACTGGATGTTCAACCGAAGTGCGTCGCCGTCGGCCCTGGAGGATACGCCGTGGTCGTGTGCATTGGGCAGGTACAGTCCCACCACAGCCTTGGCTGGAAGAGAGTGGATGGCAGATCAGAGCTGGCAGCCGTTCAGTGTCTGTCTAAATCCTGCTCGTTTCCCGTTTGACAGTCGCTCTAACAGACGATTTTATTGAGTGCTGTTTGCACTCTGCTAGGGCTTCACATGCATTCGCTCCTTTAATCCTCAGCAGTCCCGTCAGTCAGGCACAGTGTGGTCCCCGTTGCACTGATGAGGAAACAGGCAGAGAGAGGGTGAGCTGCCCAAGGTCTGCGGCTGGCAGAAGAGCAGAGCTGGGATTTGAACCCGGGCAGCCTGGTCAGAGCCTGCACTTGGGAGTTAGACCACCCTGCACGTCCATCTGCCCGTGAGGCCTACAAGGGTGGTTCTGTCTTCGCTCGTGTTCAAACCCCAGCCCTGCAGCATCGGAGCTGTGTGACTTCAGGCATTTTCCTACCCTCGCTGAGCTTCAGTTTTCTCATCCCTGACAGCTCACAGGGAGGAATATGAGGACACCTATTGGTCGTCTTGTACCATCATAAATTCCTTTCATGAACAGGGAGGCTGAGGGTTAGTGTGATCTGGTGACTTCCCCAAGGCCATATGATGGCAGGGGGCCTCCCAAGTCCGAATGGGTTTGGTGTTCCAACTCTACAGCCTGGGTTCTCGTTCAAGAAAGCGAGGTCACCTACATGCTACTCTTCTGCACTTTCTGGAATGAAGCACCCTTGACTGACACCCAAGCCTAACCCACTTTGTGCAGGATTCTGCTCCGTGGACGTGGCATCCCAGCATGTGGCCTGGAGAAGGCAGGTGTGACTGAGCCCCGGTGGCGCAAGTGACAAACCCTGCTAAAGAAAGCTGCTGTTCAGGATCCACCGCCCTCCTCGTTCTGTGAACTTAATTGCTTCGGGGGAATGGATTTCTGTGTGTCCTAGATAACACAGACTTCCTGCCAAGCAATTATTGCAAACAGCCTGAGTGGCCAGTGGGGGCACAGAAGGAATAAATGGCTTGGAGCGCCTTGGCGGGGTGGGGGAGAGACTGAAAGGCGACGTTCTAGAAGGGCTGCTTCTCTGTGGCGTGGGCTCTTCCAGCCTCGGTGTCTGCACACCTGGCCTTTGCAGGTGAGAGGGTGAGAGCCTGGGCTCTGCAGTAGGCCCGCCTTCTCACAGCTGCAGGGCCTCAGGCAGAGCTCTGCATCTCCAGACCTTGGTTTCCTGTCTGTGGAGTGGCCGTCACGCCAGGCCCTCCTCTGGGGTGCACAGTGAGGGTGACATGAGCGCGTTCAGAGAGGGGCAGGCCTGCTGCTCCGCTCAGGAGGGGCCGGTGAGAATGCCGGGACAGGCCCAAGCAGGGCTCCTACCCTGGGCCCACAAGTTCTGATGAGTCCCGGCCCCTTGGGATCGGGTGTGCACGATTGTTCTGTGATGTGCTGTTACTCACCCGGTTCTCACAGGCATCTGTGGCCCCTGCTCTAGGGAGGAGGCTTCTGTGGAACGCCCCGTTGCAGATCACAGAGTCAGCAGGATGTGCTAGGAGGGGCTCTTGGTTTTCGGTCAGGAAACAGCCAGGTCCAGATCTTGCCTCTTAGGCAAATTTGGGCAAATGCTTATGCCCCCGGTCCTTATCCATCAGATAGGTAAGCCCACTTCTGAGTCGGGCAGATGACACAGGTGAATGTTTCTCTCGAGTGCATTTTCAGGAGTGGATTTTAGTGAGGCTGCTGCCTCCCATCCGCCCAGTACCTCCCCCGCCTCCCTCAGCCCACGATACACGTGGAAGCGGGAGGTTGGGGAGGGGGCCTGCCTGCCCTTAGTGGGACAGCTGGCAGGGGTACGACGAGATGAAGCCAGAGCTATCACAGATCTCGGCCACACTGTCCAGGAACAGTCCAGTAAGTTAAAACTAGGAGGGATAGCAAGGAGCAAGTAGGAGCAGGAGGCAGTAGACGGCCCCCGATGTGGGGTAACCTCTGCTTGTTGCCAGAGGGTAGAAGCTACAGGGTGGTGGCCAGGGCAGGGATTCCAGGATCCTGCGGCCCAGGCATGAGTCCTGGCTCAGCTCTAAGAGCTGTGAGGCCTTGGGCATGTGGTGGACTCTCTTTGCACCCCATTTTCTTCTCTATACCATGGGAAGGAGATCTTGCCATCTCCTAGGGATGTAAGGCATGCAACACTCTTAGCAATGTGTGTGGACATGAATTAGTGTTTTTCTTTGCTTTTATTAGATATTTAATGACCCTGAGCGCTGAATTTCCATCCTCCTGATGTCTGGGCATCGCTAGGTTCTTACCCCCCAGGAGGCTGAGGCTCAGGCGGGTCATGAGCTGTGCCCACAGGCAGTAGGATCAGGCCCTGGGCTGTCTGTCTCCAGAGCCCTTCCTTAGGGCCTGGGCACCTGGGCACTCACCCCCACCTAAGGACTCTGTCCTGTCCCTGTCAGAGTAGGAAGGCAGGTGCTGGTGGGGTGGAGCGCAGGATAGGTGCGCCGGGGTGCCTCCAGACCACCTTACTGTGAGCCATCTGCCCTGTCCTTGTCCTTGCATTCAGGCTAGTTATGCTGGTGGAGAGCAGAGAGCCTCCATGGGCCTGGGGGGGGTCCCAGCTCTGTTGTCTGCCTGGGGACCCCCAGTTTTCTCCCTCTAAGAGGGGGCATCAGGCTGTGGGAGACTAACAAGCGGACGCACATTGGATGTTTCATACACTCTGGGTCAGAGTTTGAAGGGTGATTCCTCGGACCTGGGAAGCCAGAACTGAGAATCCTCACGTGTCATGTTCATTTCCAGTGTTGATTTAGAGCCTCGTCATTTCCAAATGCTTTTGTCCTCTTGCGCCTTCTGAGAACTCTGTTGAGCAAAGCTCGTTTATCGTGCTCATTGTGGGGCTGGAGGAACTAAAGTCCCCACGCCACGTGGCTTCCTGGGAGGTCGGTGCCAGTAGTGGTAGCAGTAACGTAGTGACGATGGTGGTGGTGACAGCCAATGTTTATTGCAGTCCTGTGACTAGGAACTGTCACTGTGCCCACTGACTGATGAGGAAGGAAGCACATCTCAGCACAGGCCTGAGCCCAGTCAGTGTGGCTGGAGCCCGCCTGGCCCCGCACTGTCCTGCCCCCGGGAGGGTTGGGACGGACCATAGACTAGGACTGACCCGTCTGTCCCGGGCCTTTGCGGCTCTAACTGGCTGTCTGCATGCTTCCTAGATCGTCCTGCTGAAGGATCAGAAGAAGTGCTTCAGCATCGACAACCCCGGCTACGAGCCCGAAGTTGTGGCAGTGCACCCCAGCGGTGACATGGTGGCTGTCGGGGGCGCGGTAAGGACCCCGTTGCCTTCGCCTTCTGGGTATCTGGGTGGTTTGGGGCGACCTGAGCTGCGTGAGTGTGGTTCTGTCTCAGGGCACACGGGAGGGCAGTGGGACTGGGCCCCTGGGAACCAGCCTGGGACATCTCCTGCTGCCTGAGTGAGAGCCCCCTTGGGCTGCCCAGCCCCCAGGACACTCGTCCTGGCCTGTGCAGTGGTGTGGAGGAGACAGAGGGCCCCGCGGTGAGGAGGGGCTGTGCTGAAGCACACGGCAGGGAGCCCAGAGGAGGGGACATTGTGGCCTCGGTGAGGGTCCCGTGAGTGGCTGAGGAGTGCGAGAGTGTGGCGTGTTGGGACAGGAGTGGTGCTGACAAGCTGGGCTGGGAGCTTGCAGGGAGGAGAGTGACAAGCAGATCCTAACACCTGCGAAGTAAAGTACTAACCTGATGGTTTCACGGTTTTCCTGGAGTTCTGACTTGTGTCGTCCACACTGTAGTTCTCCGGCTCTCTAAGGAAGACTAGTGCTGCGTGGACTGCAGGGTTTGTCTGCCAGCCCAGGTCTGAGTGCGGGCCACACTGCCTCCGTCCTCACCTGGCCCTGCGAGGGCAGGGTCGCTGGTGAATGATTCTGCGGCTGGAACATCAGGCCTTTTGCTCTAGTGGGGGAAGCCAGTGCTTGGGCAGCGCCATCCCTGTGCCAGAGGCCGGGCAGGCGTTTCATGCCGGGCCCCGTCTCATCTGGAGGTGCCGGATGTGGAACTGAGCCAGCTCGAGAGCCAGCCTCTCCTCACGGGCCAGGCTGCTCCCCACCCACCCTCAGGCGTGTCCTGAGAAACAGCCTTTGCCTTTTTAGGGAGGGGTTCCCAGCCAGGGTCCTGGGGCAGGAGGTTCAGGTCAGAGGTGGGATTTGAACCTGCTGTTCCTCTGGCACAGCCACATCACCATGCCCTGCTTCTTAGACCTTCCCTTTTATCTCTTGAAAAAGAGATTGCTAGGTAGTCCATTCTCTCAGCTAGGACCTTGAGGCGTCGGCAGTTTTCATCTTTCCAACTTGTCTCCAGTCCTAGGCCTGTGCATTTTTGTACATCCCACAGGTGCACATCTGCGTTTCTATGGAGTTACCGCATTGTCCCATACATACGAGTGTCATTTATTTTAATGATGTTATAACATTCCAGCGGGTGAGTGTCACTCACCCTGACGGTGGACATCGGCAGTGTGTGGTTCCCATGATCTCCATGTGCCATCTGTGAATGCAGCCTTTCCCTTCCTTCCAGTTTCCCTTGGGGGCAGGTTCCTCTTCACAAGACTACAGAGCCCAGACTCCTGCTGCGTGAGGCATAGAGTGGGCTGGTCAGTGGCCTCAAGGACTGCTGTGCTCAGAGAGCCTCCTGGGGCTGAACTTGGTGTTCCTCCCGCAAGAGAGGCAAAGCAGGAGGGCGTCGTGGACATAGCAGACCTTGTGGTTGTTTGGAAGGCCGACAGCTCAGCTGCCCTGAGAGGACGAGCTGGTCCCTGATTGCCTTGCAGGGCAGCCTCGGGCATTCACAGGGTCCCCACCCACCCCAATACTTCCCTTTTCCTTCTCAGGCCCCCTTCTGCTCGCCTTGCCACCTTCACTGATTCATTCCAGCATGTGTTACGCTTCTCAGGGCCTGGCCCTGGACAGGGCTCTGGGAGCATAAAATTGAGGGGATCCCTGGCCTAGAGGGGAGGTGCCCAAAGTGCCTCCACCCTAGCTGAGCTCCCAAAGCACAGGTGGGACCGTCAGCATAGATGCCCAGGCAGCTCCTGGAGGCTACAGCTGGGGAGCAGAGCGGAACTGGGCTGTTGAACATTCTGTGGGCATCTCTGGCTCGAGGACCCCTGGAGTTCAGGGACAGCCAGTGGCTGAGTGGCGCATACCCTGTGGAAGAGCAGGTGTGCCTTCCCCGAGATGTGCCTGGACCGCGATGCCTAGGGAGTCTGTAGGAGATGGCGGGCTGGACAGAGGGAAGTTTCACCAGAGAGGGGAGCCTGGCGCCTGAAGGAATCGGCTGGGGGCTGGGAGCAGGCAGGGAGCACGAGGGGCCAGATGGTGTGGCTGGAGGGGACAAGGCCAGATGGTCGAGGGCCCTTGCCGGAGAGTTGACACAAGTACAGGCGTTTTCTCAGCCTGTGAATACCTGCATTGGAACCTTTTAAAGTATTCATGAAGAAAAGCAGATTCTTGAGCACCCAAATATGCAGAATCCGAATTGGGGGTGCCTAAGATTCTGCATTTTAACCATCTTCCGAGTAATTCTGCCGCTGTGCTGAGTAAGCCAGGAGAGCTCTGAGGGACTTGAGGAGGCATCCTCTGGTGCCCTGTGGAAGGAGCAGCTCGCCTGGCTGCGGGGGCAGTACGTGGGCTGGTGGCTGAGTTGGGGCAGCAGATAGAGGGAAAAGCACTTCTTACTGATACCCCAGCCTCTCCCTCCAGAAAGAAGGGCATCGACAGTGTGTGTGTGACCCACTGCCCCTCTGTCCTGCAGGACGGGAATGTCCGCCTGTACTCCATCCTGGGCACCACGCTCAAGGACGAGGGCAAGCTCCTGGAGGCCAAGGGCCCTGTGACCGACGTGGCGTATTCCCACGATGGTGCCTTCCTCGCCGTGTGTGATGCCAGCAAAGTGGTCACAGTCTTCAGCGTTGCTGACGGCTACTCGGTAAGTGGGCGGACTGCCCTCTGTCCCCATGCTGGGCAGTGCAGATGGCGGGCGGGGGCCAAAGTTTCTCTCCTGTCGTCACCAACCAGGTGGATACAAATGAGACCACATGGCTTCATCACTCTCAGAGCATGAGTGACCTGGGACAGGGAGACTTTCCCTAGTGTCTGGGAGCTTGTGGCGGGCACCTGTGGTCTGTCTTGTAATTGAGATAGAGCACAGCTGCCAAAGTTAGGGATCTAGGTGCAGCGAGGCTTGCTGTGAAGACCAGATAATTGGTTCATCTGGCCGGCCTTGCTAATAACATTCTGGCCTCTGGGACCTTATTTTTCTGCTCTGTCAAAGGGCTTAGACCGGACTTTCAGTTTCATTAAAACCCTGTCAGATGTGAGTGCGGATCGTCCTGACACTTCTCATTCTTGGGGAGCTGGGCAGTGGATTGGGAGGGGAGGGCCCAGTCGCAAAGGCACCTGGGAGCTCGTTCCCTCCGAGCAGAACAGGCGGGTCCTGTGTTGGGAGGACGGCTGAGGGAACTCCCCGTGAGGTTAGAGAGTGGTCCTCTTTCATCGCCAGTTGGGCTCTGCTCTGGGCAGGGGTGGTCCCGTTTCACAAATGCTAGACTGCGGTGAGGAGAGGAGAGGTTCGGTCACTGGGTGTGGAAGAGCTGCTGCGATAGGACGGGTGGGGCTCCTCGGTTCCCGAACTCTCCACCGCGACAGCCTACCCTGCCCCCACCACAGTGTGACGGTTTTGAAATCTACAACGTTGAGAGAATTTACTACCTCGATTCTGCTGTTATCACTTTACCATGTTCTGTTGTCTATCCATCCAGTAATCTGCTTTGTGGTGCATTTAAAGTAAATCACAGGCCTCGGTACATTTCCCCATAAATACTCCAGCTCACATACTAACTAGAGTTCAGCAGTGTCTTCGTTTTATCTTTTGCTGTAAAATTTACATATAGGGAAAGGCACAGGTGAGTGAAAGTATACACTGTGGTGAGCATGCACCCGTGACCTCAGGATGACACCCCTCCCCAGGGCCTCGCGCCACGTTCATTAGATTTTGCACTCATCACATTTTAAGCAATTTCATCTGCACATAACTTAAGTCCTGCTTAGGACATGCTGAGTAATTCACAAGAGCAGAATCAACAAAGGACAGAAGAGGCAAACTTGAAAGAGAGATGGTGGTGAAGTCACCTGTTCCTGGGGATTAGCAACAAGGTGGGCGCTTTGAAGGAAAGGTGCCCCAACGTGTCAGGAAAGTGTTACTGGTCATCCACGTCCATCCCTGTGATGAGACAGGGCTTCAAGGCTGGGACACACTTCGGAAATGGTGGCACACAAAGCCTGTGGCTGAGGATGCACCTGGCTGCAGGCTCCACAAGGGGTGGGTCTCTGGGGAGAGGCAGGCCAGCCTCCAGGCACTGCCGTCTCTTCATCATTCGGCAGACATTTCTGTCCCCTCACTAGCCTGAGAGCTCTGGAGGCGAGCAGGCACGTCCAGCACTGGTGTAGAGGCTGTGATTGAGGGTGGTCCTGGAGGACACCTTTCTGGGCCTTGTTTCCCCCTCTCTAAGAGTGGCAGTCACCTCGGGTTCTCACGAGGTGGTGGTGAGTTGGTAAGAGTTGCCTGTCACAGAGAATGCGCTTTGTAAATGCCAGCCCTCCTTATTGTCATGGTGAGGGTTAGAGGAGATGATGCTTGCTGACCCTGGCCTGAACTCTGACCCGCCTCCTCTGTTTTCACCCTCCATCTAGGAGAACAACCTTTTTTATGGTCACCATGCAAAGATCGTCTGCCTGGCCTGGTCACCAGACAACGAGCATTTTGCCTCTGGCGGCATGGACATGATGGTGTACGTCTGGACCCTCAGTGACCCCGAGACCAGGGTCAAGATCCAAGGTGACTCTCGCACCAATGTCGGCAGGGAATGCCCATGGGCCAGGGGTCCCCAGGCACTAGCCCTAGGGCTTACGTGTCTGTGCTGCTGAGGAGGAGACCCCATAGAGGCCTAGCTCTCATTCTCTTCAGCAAACCCTGGCCTCTGCCCACACCTGCCAGACACCCAGCGCACCTGAGGGCACTCGAATTCCCAGCGTGAGAGCAGGTGGTCTCCATGCGTGGGACAGGTGCTGAGGAAGCGGGTCACTCCTGACACTTTCTGTCGTAGTTCCATTTGGGCTGCTGTAACAAAACACACAGATTGGGTGGCTTGTAAACACAGAAATTTAGTGCTCACAGTTCTGAAGCCTAGAAGCCCGAGATCGGGGTGTCGCATGGTCGGGTGAGGGCCCTCTTCTGGGTCACAGACTTCTCCTTGTGTCCTCGTTTGGGAGAAGGGGAGAGGGAGTGCTGGGTGGCCTCTTTCTAAGGCACCCATCCTGTTCATGACCTGAGCTCCTCCCGAAGGCCCCCCTCCCAGCACTGTCACACTGGGCGTTCAGTCTTCACTTTAAGAATTTTGGGGGGACACATGTTCACACCACAGCACCTTCCCTTCTCCCATTGCACCCCCTTAAATCTGAACTCCAGACCAGGTTCTTACTCTCTGCTATAGCAATGTCCAACAGAAGTATAATGTGAGCCACGTGTATCTAGCAGCCACATTTTAAAGAGAACAAGGTGGAATTATTAATAGTAAATTTTATCCCAACATGTTATTTCCACATGTGGCAAGTAGGTCACTTCAAGGGCTCTGTAGTCACGTGGCCCGTGGCCCCAGGTGGCGCTGTGCCCGTCTAGGGTAGATCTTAACTTCTGTCCTCAAGTCCCACCCCGCCGCCTCTCCCTCATGAACCGCTCCTCCCTAGCCATCACGTGCAGCCTGGGCCCCTCTCCTCCACGCTCTACACGGCAGGCAGCCTTCTGTGTAAAACGTAGATGGAATCCTTTCCTGTTTAAAGCTAGTTCAGAGTCCGCCCCCAGAGCTCTTTCCCCCGCTGCAGGTGGAGGGAGGGCACCAGCAGACTGCAGCCCAGGCGGGTGGGCCGTCCAGGATGGAGGCAGGCAGGAACAGATTCAGATGGGTTGGCCTGGTCTACAGGGAAAGCGAGTTATGTTGTAAGACTCCAGCAAGTTCATGATACAGCAAGAGCTAGCAGGGTAGAGGATGGGGTTTCTGGGTCCTGTGTATGGGGTGGCTTCCTAGATCCTGAGAGGTTAGGCCAAGGCGTGCACATGGACGAGTTTCCATGTGGACAGAATCGGTGGTGATGTAGGCAGAGCTCTGACACAGAACACAACTGGAACTGCCCAGCACAGCACCCATGGGGCTACAGGCCTAGAGACTGGGGGCGAAGGCCCATGGGGCTCCCTCTCCTGCCCCTCAGAGCGGGGCAGGTGGCCAAGGAGACAGCCCCACACGGGCAGCTTCTTTCCGTCAGAAGGCGAGTGGTAGAGGCAAGGCTGATGGAATCTGCTTGCCCGCAGTGTGACTTACAGAGGGGCAAGTCACACGAGTCCTCAGCCCCACGTCTCAACCCTTGTTCGTCCTCACCCCCATTAAATGCAGCAGATGCCTGTGCAGCTGTGTGTGTGCCGTCTGTGGATTGTTGCTTTATAGCACAGAGAAATCGATTTTCTTCTGCCCTGGGGGGAGGGGACATTTTGGTTGTCACAACCGTGCCTGGGTCTGGAAGGTACAGCCAGGGATGCTGCTGGCACCCTGCAGTGCCCAGCGTCAGCAGTGCCAGGTTACAATGCCCGCTCCCACCTGCCGTCACTCTAGACTCTCGTCCTGCTGAGGAGAGGGAGGGGTGCGACGAGCGACACTCTTGTGTTCGGGTTCTCGGGGGCTGTGTCGATTTTAGCAGAGAATTTGGTTTTCCTTAAATTCGTGTCCTTTCCTCCCAGATGCACACCGCCTACACCACGTCAGCAGCCTGGCCTGGCTGGACGAGCACACGCTGGTCACGACCTCCCACGACGCCTCTGTCAAGGAGTGGACAATCGCCTACTGAGGCCCCGCCTGTGGACGGGCCGCATCAGGGACGAGATTCAGCTGCAGCAGAACGCGGCGTTTCTCTAAATCCTCTCTAGCGCGTCCCGCCCCCGCCCGCTTGGGAGGGAGGGGGCCTTAACCCGTGAATCCCCTCATCTCTCTACAGGGTGTTCAGATCTGTACACGTCCTTCTGAAAGCTTTAGACAGTGACAGTTTGCACATGAAAAATAAAGCGAGCACTTAAACAATGTGTGGAGCGTAACTCAGACCCGCCACCTGCGCAGCCCAAGTGCAGAACATTCCAGAGGCACAGCCTCGAAAGCACACAGACCCCGCCGCCCGTGTGTCCCACTTCCCCGCCTGCGGAACGTGGCCGTCGTGGCGAGAAGAGGGGGCGTCAGCGGGCCGGCATCCTGCGGAGGGCGATGTCACGGGGTGCTGGGGTAGGCCGTACCACCCGCCTGCCCCGGGACAGCTGCTCCAGAGCAGAGGGCACGCGGGAGCCTTGTGTCTCTCTGTCGGTTTTTGTGCTTGATTTTAAGAATGGAACTGTGGGTTTTGGTTTTTTTCTTTGTGTATCTTACCTGTTGCGTGTCGGTGTTCACAGCTAGTGTGTGGCGGGCGCCGTCTCTAGGTCTTCAGAGTCCTGCGGGCCGGGCTGAGGGTCTCGGTGCCGGGTCTCTGTCGGGCTTGTATGTTTTCCTGTCTCTCTCTCCCCTTCTGCCCCCAAGAGCAAAGGTTAATTTAAAGGCAAAGATGGAGTCGCTGTAACTCACCTGTCACCGTTTTCACCTTTTCGTTCTCAGTGCAGAAATTACAAGTAAGTATAAAGCACAGTGATTTGAATTTGTGCGTGTGTCGGAATCACTGGTAAATGTGGCTGACAGCACCCCTCCCCTTGCACTTGTGAAAACACTTTGAGCGCTTTATGAGCTAAGACCGCGAAATAATTAAATATCTTTTCTCTTCGTTGTGGATCGCTGACTTTGTGATGGGGCACGTGGTGGGGGGGGGTGTGGCGTGGCGAGCTGCGTGGGACCCTCGTGGCTTTGGGTATCCACCAGCTTGCAGCCTTGGTGACAGTTCAGGAGCAGAGTTAGATCCACTGTGTGGTAGGAGAGAAGCCCAGGGAAGGGGCCAGGATTCCTGAGTCCCGTTCCCGTCCCGACTGCCAAGTTGCTGTGTGACCTGAGCCACCTTACCTCCCTTCTCTGGGCCCAAGTTTATTTCTAAACTGAAAACATTGGACCAAATGATGTCTAGCTCCCAGCTGATTCTCAACTTGTGTGGCAGTCTGTGACCTTTCTGATACTGCTTTCAAAAGTAAGGAATAACATGTCTTTGGATGTTGGGAAAAACTAAATTCCCAAGCATCCCAATTAATAGAGATTATCTTGTTCTTGGCTAGAAAGACATTGTAAAGATGTCTATAAATTTGCAGTCCCAATAAAAAAATGTTTTTCCCCTTGTGGTCTCATCATATTGCTTCTATAGTTCATGTATAAAAAGCTGAAAAAAGGAAAAGAGAAGTGTTAGTCTGTAACATCTAAAGCTGGGGCCACCAGAGAACACAAGGAGAGAAATGGGCTTTGTTCCTGTGTGTGCTCTGAATGGGGACAAGGTAGTTTTCACATCAATGGGGAAATGGTGAATTATTCAATAAACAGTCGAGGTAAAACTGGGTAACAATAAAAAAATAAATAGAATTGCTTACTTTGTCCTTCCACCAGACTAACAGTAGGTCAAAGTTTTGAATTTTAAACAATGGAGCTTAAATAAGAGTTCTAGAAGAAAACTTGGGGACCTTATGTAGTCACACAACAAGAGTGTTTCTAAGAATGACACACACTGTAAAGGATAAAAGATTGATACATTTGACTGTATATATTTATTTAAATCTGCATTGAAGAGGAGAAAAAAAGCCCACCATAAAATAAAAAACACGGTAAACGGCACACTGAGCACGCGCCAGACCAAAGGTGTGTTAGTATGACACTTGGCAGAATTTTCCTTGAGCGCTCTGAAGTTTTTAAATGGGAATTGTGTCCACACATGAGAAAGTTTTCAAAATACATCATTAAAAACGGACAATGCATGCAGAGTGACCACATGAAAAAAGATTAAAACCCAGGCTTTCAGGTTTAGAGGGTCCCCAGGAAGGAGGGAGGTCGGAGGTGCTCTCCAGCCAGCCCTGGGCACCTCCCACAGTCCCTTCACTCATCACCAGGGGGCTTAAAGCAGAACTTGAGTATACCCAAGATCCCCAC
This sequence comes from Equus asinus, assembly GCF_041296235.1. Lineage (NCBI taxonomy): Eukaryota > Metazoa > Chordata > Mammalia > Perissodactyla > Equidae > Equus > Equus asinus. The sequence goes on from NC_091792.1 coordinate 154,643,868, forward strand.
TCATTTCAAGGAGCGAGACCTTTGTACTCACAAGTAAAATTTTTTTAAAAGAGTAAACTAAAAGTAAAAGCCACTTTATCTTTGGAGAGAGAAGAAGAATGTGGGTGGCCTTTGTGACCTAACGGTTTGCTGGTGATCTCTGGTCACAGCCTAAGCAGCAGGTCACATTCCTTCTGTTGGGAGGAGAAGCTGCGTTTGCAGGAGTGACCCAGACCGGACCTACTCTCGGTTCCACTTGTGCCCAGGGCAGTACTTTGACGCACACCAACCTCATTTCCTTCTGCAAACCAGCTCTGGTTATCTGGAACAGTTGTAAGGATTCCAGGACTTTGTTAGGCTCACTAGAACCCTGCCTTGATCTGAAATTCATCAGCAATGCCCGGCAAGGACCAGTACCTGGATGGGGGTAACATGTGCCTCCTATCCTGCTTATCCGCCAGCTCAAGGAGAGCACAGACCCGACCTAGAGAGGCAATGTGGTGGGAAGAAAGCTAGACTCAGGGATCTTGGGTTCTGTCCCAGGTCTGCCACTTTACAGTGTGACCTCAGAGCCAGTCACCCAGCCTCTCCAAGATTTTCTCTTTTTTGGTAAGATGAAGTTCGACTAGAAGAATGTTAGCCCCTATGGACCTCTTTTGGAGTATAGAACAAAGTCTGTTTCCATCAGAGCACAGCTCTTTTTAAAAGATCATGTAGATGACATGCATTTGAACAGTTTGATCAATTTTTGCAAAACACGTCTGTGTGCATGCATGTGCTAAATATAAGGATGTGCTGGAACTGGATCTGACGTAGAAGAAAACTTTCATGTTTACTGCTGATCACTGCTAACAATTGTATTCATCACCAGACCAACCAACTGTTGGGCATAAAACTACTTCTCTAAGTGATTTCTGTATTGAAAAAAGGGTCTCTTGGGTCTAACCTTATGTGAATGTGCCCAGTGTGTGTGTGACCCTAAGCCTGTTAAAATTTCATGCCTCCCACCTGGACCTCCGAGCACCAGGGCCCCCTTTCTGATATAAACCAGCACAACGACCTGTGGTGCTCTGGACACTTGAAAGTTATTGAAGATTCCGAAGAGCTTTTGATTATGCGGATTATATCTATCAATATGACTGTACTAGAAACTGAAAACCAAGAAAAAATTTTAAAAGTTATTAATGTATTCAAAAGTAACAATTATAAACCCATTGCATGTTACACACCATTAAGAAAAATATTTTCCAAAACCGAAAAAAAAGTGGCATTGTTTTATATTTTGGAAAATCTCTTTAATATCTGGCTTCTCCAATCTGTGAAATATGTCTTTTAGTTTAAGTATATGAAGGAAATCTGGCCTTGCACAGATACACGGTTGGAAAAGGTACAAGAATTTGAATAGTATTTTCACAGAATTGTGGGTATTCATCTTTCACACTATATCTAAACTCGACAAGCGGAAATTTCTTAAAGGTTAATTGCAATGTGGAATCTGAAACCATTACCAATGAACTTTTTGTGCTCTGTTATATTAAAATCCATTTTGAATGCATCTTTGATCCATGCATAATTTTGTGACATTCTTTGACTATTTGAAAAATACTGGTTCATTGAGTTGTACAGATCTTTCAAATGCTAACACATTTCATACAGTATCCAAAAAATCACATTTGTTCAGATCACCACCAACCTCACCAGAGATGTCATTATCTAATAGGAAGCTATCAGGCTCACAGAACCTGGCAGTTCCAAATGGATATTCCAGGTCCTTGGGTGTGTCTGTTCCTCGGGGTCTTGTTGGCCAGGTTGAGGTTGAGTTGCTTCTGCATTTTGGTCTTACATTCCAGGAGGTGGAAGAAAGCATAGAGGAGGCACACACGTGGTCTTTAGGGCCCATCATTTCCACTCCTATTTTTGGGGAGCCTCTTAGTCATTTGACCACACCTAACCTGCTAAGGGCAGCGAGATGGCTGGAGTAAGGGGCTGGGAGATGCAGCCAAGGTTAGGTGCCCAATGCCCAGCAATGACTTGTTGCTCTGGAAGAGGAAGAGGAGGAGCCAGCCAGCCCCACCACACACCAAATTCGAGTGCACCACCATGCATTCGCTTGCCTTGCTAAGCTTGATTTGGTTTGGGGCAGATCTGGGAATATAATGTTGCCTGATATCTCAGTTAACAGTATCCTTGGATTAAAAGATGAATTTTAAAAATCTTTCATCAGTTGCAAGTATTCTTCTGCATGAACCAAATTTCCTCAATATTCTGCAACTAAAACAAAATGAAGAAATGTTTGATTACTGAGACTGACATGAAATTGTTGGGATGGATGTGAAACTGCAGCCCCCGGTGATGTAAACCTGGTATGTAAAAAAGTTCAACTGCGTGGGATAGAAACATGATACAAAGCTGCCATCTGAATCTGTAGTTTAAACTTTGGTTTTTTTAAATTGTGTCATTGTTTACATTGATGATACGTTGGAGTTAAGAGCACACTATTTTTAACTAAGAAATATCCTGCTTAACCCTTTTATAAATTGGGATTCTGTGTAAGTTTTATTTATAAAAATAGCTTTACTGAAAAAAGTTTGACAACCACTGGATTAGATACTCTTTAAAAAGAAATTATTTCTTATTTTATTATAGAATAAAAAACTTCAAATTTCCTGATGATTATTTAGGTCCAGACAGAAGGTTTCTAATGTCTAACTTTTAATGATTTATCTTTTGTTCAAGAGGAAAAAAGTCCCCAGCAAGCACAGCACTGCCTTTTCAGCTCTCACCCCGGCCCTAAGGAAGCGGTTCGGGAGGACGAATATAACTATTCCTTCATTTTAAAGTAAGGACATTATTATTGTACTCGGTATAAAAGAAATTTAAAAAATAAAAATAAAGGCTGTTTCCAGGGAATTTAGGAATCTACTCAGGGCCACCCTAGGATCACCTCCCTCTTCTGGCAATTTCCTCCTCTCTGTTCCTCAAAGTGATCTGGAGAAAGGGATGCTGGGCCAGAAGTCAGGACGCCCAGATTCCAGGCTCTTCTCTGCCACTTACCAGCGGGGCAAATTTGACCTCAGACAAATCACCTCCCTGGTTCTCAGTTTCTCCATTTTTTCATCCATTTCTTTATTCAAAGACAGTGGCTGTTGTTTTCTGTTTTTTGTTTTTAAGATTTTATTTTCCCTTTTTCTCCCCAAAGTCCCCCTGTACATAGTTGTGTATTTTCAGTTGTAGGTCCCTCTAATTGTGGCATGTGGGATGCCACCTCAGCATGGCCTGATGAGCAGTGCCATGTCCACACCCAGGATTCCAACCAGCGAAACCCTGGGCCGCCAAAGCGGAACACGTGAACTTAACCACTCAGCCACGGGGCTGGCCCCTAGTTGCTGTTTTTTTGAGCATTCTGCCGGGTACTCTGTTAGGGACTAGGGAAAAGAGAATTAAAAATAGTAATATTAGCTTCACTGGAGGTAAAGTGCAATCAATGTGCTGTGCACGTCACAGATATTTAGGTTCACCAGATAAAATACAGGAGACCCAGTTACATCTGGATCTCAGGGAAGCAATGAATAATTTTTTAATACAAGTATATCCCAAATATTGCACAGACAAAAAAAATCAGTTGATCTGAAATTCAAATCTAACTGGGCATCCTGTACTTCTTCTCTAAACCTGGCAACCCTACCATATATCGTTATTTCATCTAATTCTCACAATAGTCCTATGCGGTGTGAGTGTTATCCCCAGGTCACAGCTGCTGAAACTGAGAATTATCAGGTGGGTAATTTTGGGCAAATGACTGAACTCCTGTAAAGAGTAGAATATAGCCCTGAAATTGGGTGTGGCTGATACTGCGTGTTCGCCGGAAGTTCTCTGTTAGGTCAGAGTGCACTCTCAAGACCTGTCAGGAGACAGGGAGGTGAGCTGCAGCTCTACAGTGGGGGGGGGGATGCCTTTGAAGCAGTGAGCAGCACACCCCTGTTTATGTGCAGGAAACAGATGGCAGCGCAAAGGGTTAACTGAAGATATTTGAACGAAGGACTATTGGGAGGGGTGTGGGTGGGATTAAGGAAATCATGAAGGGGTGATGAAGCACCCAGGAGGCAGCTCAGCAGGACGCTGGACCTAAGGCACACAGGGAGGTGTTAGAACCAGTACCCAACAGGAGCAGTGGTCAGGAACAGGAGTTGAGTACTCTTGGTGCTTCTCATTGGCCAAACCCAACAGGAGCTGGAGGGCCTCGTTCCTCTCCTCCCCAGCTCTGTGACTCTCTCCCTTGGCAACTGCCTTCAGGTGCTCAGACAGGATAGAGCAACCCGTGACTAACTGACGGGGCAGTCCTGCAGACACTGCCATGAAACCATCCTCATCCCAGCTCCCGTCCTTTGGCTCCACCATCTTTAAATTGTCTCTTTCGTTCTCGTGCTGTTGCCTTGTTATTCCATTTTGGCAGCTCTCCCTCCAATGTCACATCTGCCTGCTGGGAAGGAAGGTCGAGAAAGGCTGAGGGAAGAGGGAGAGGCGGTCCTTATATCAGGGAAGCGAAACTTTTCTTGGAATGACTGCAGACTTTCTATTGGGTCTCATTAACCAGAATTGAGCCACTGCTTGGTGCAGGGAACACTGGGGAATGTAGTGCTTAGCGGGACACACTGCCACCCCAAACAAAATTGGCTGAGCCAGTTTGTACTCCCCGAATATCGGATGGTCCTCATGTTTCCCATCCTCACCCTGTGACCACAAAGGCAAGTGTGGGGCACTTCCAGGCAGAGGCGGTTAAGGGCAGTGTGGATCCTCTGTCTGTCTGTTCCCCACTCCTGACCTTGGAGGCCACATGGTCCAGAAAGGCTACCCTGTGATGGGGGACGACCACCGGGCTCTCAGCAGACCATGGTATGAGCAGGAAACAAACCCTTTTTCCATCCATCCACTGAGAGTTCATTGTTTGTTACCACAGCAGAGCCCATCCTAGGCTGCCTTATACAGAAAGAAAAAAGAATGGGATGCATATTGGGGCCATGAGCAGTGTCTACCACAGTGCGCCTCAATTTCCACATCTGTAAAATGGGGATGATAATGGTACACATCTCTTAGGGTTGTGTAGGGATTATATGAGATACTCCAAGTAAAGCCCTAAGTCAGTGCTTGGCCAACAGAAAACACAATTATTATTCAACATTATTGTTGTTGTTGTTATAGATGTAAAAGGCAATTAGCAAACTATAAGTAATGTACAAATGGTAGGTACCACTGTGAATACAGGACACAAAGTTAATACCCAACCAATGATAATATACAACAAATAGCGACCGTGCCCCAGGAGGAGCCCAGGTGAGGTGACTCGTGCCCCAGAAGGAGCCCAGGGAGCATTCAGAGAAGGGAAATCAGGGCAGGCTTCCTGGAGCAGGTGCTCTCTCAGGCTGAGGAGGATGCTTTCAGGAAACCAGACAGGCCTCAGGATGTGCCATTCCTGCAGAATATCCACGGCCGGGTTTCATATCATCGAATATTCTTCTCACTTGGATTCATTAATTCGTTCCTTCTATGGAGATAATTCTAAACCTCTCATTCTTTAGCCAAAAATCTCTGTTTTTTCTATTCTTGTCTTAAGTCCTAGATTTCTGTGACTCTGCTCTTTTCTGACTAACCCCGGGCTGTCTTATCCCTGGCTATCAGAATCCTGTCTAAAATCCGGGACCATGGGCATCTAATTAGCAGCTAGCAGGAAGCAGAAACTGAGGGCAGATAAGGAGTCGTTTTCATAGGTTTATTATAGGACAAGATTCTGAGACGTGCCGAGGCTTAGAAAATCTCCTTAGGCCGTGATGATACGTGAGAGCATTGACAACAATATACGAGCTTTCACTTGTTGAGGTGGAAGTTTGGGCCACCCCGTTAGCACCTGCTCCTACCTGACAAGGCAGAGATCTTGTCACCACAGAAGTCTTCTTACTAGTTGACTTATAATTTATTATCAATTAATTAATTCTTAATTTAGCATCATATTAATAATTAAAATAAAAGCTTTTGTTAATTATTAATAAATATTACTGTTGTTAATATAATTAATTTTTAATTAATAATTAACCAATTAATTTTGAAAAGGAAAAAAGAACCTTGGGGGCAATTGGCTGAATACGTCCCGAGACTTTAGAAACCCCACGACAAGAAGGGATCGACCTGGAAAAGCGTGTTCTTGGTGGATGAGCCAGACTAGCAGAAGTGACCTTGAACTGGGCCTTTTAGTTTGGATTCTCTTGCAGCATTTTGTGATTGTATAGTATCTGATCTGGTACAATGACCACTCCACAAAAGAGGCAGGATAAAAAACCTCTTTGCCCACCGCACTAGTATCTTCCACGTAAATAGCCACCAGGGTTTGCGCAGCAGAGCTGTTCAGTGAGCTCCCCTTCCAAGGTTCCTGGTCCTCACCGGCCCCGGTGTGTGAGTCAGCATCATCTCTCCACTCTCAAGCATGGGGAGCGGCACTGGCGGCAGCTGGGTCTGGAGTGACTTACTGCACAGAGGGGTTGGGCAGCTGCGAGACAAGCCTCGGTTCCCAGCTGGGCGTCCCTTGGGCAAGTCTCATGATGGCTGTCACAGGACAGACTGACTTGAAGGGTCTTCAGTAAACAAAGGAAAGAGACCTCAGGACTTGTCCTGAGGGGTTGGGGGAGTAAAGGCAACCACCAATGGACAAATTAAGCTGGAAGCAAGTAGCTACAGGCTGAGTGGCCAGTATAAATATTACTGCATTTCCAGGTGCTGCCTTCAGCATCAGGTGCTGATCAGAAGAATGGCTTGTAGCCCTGGGTCTGCTTCTCACCTCCTGAGTGGTGTTCGACAAGCTAACTCTGCCCACTGAGCCTCCGTGTATGAAGTGGGATAATCCCCTCCTATATGTTCCACAGGGGAGGTGAGATGCTGGGAAGCCAGAATGGGAGTGACTTTTATTTCGTAGAGTGATTGAGGAACAAAAGCAGGGAACGACTTATTAAGAACTTCATCCGGAGCTTGCATTCTTGTATAATCAATTAAATTTCAACTAGTACAATCTTCACAGGAAATCATGGTGTGTATCCCCCCTACCCCTAAAAAATGATATTTTTTCAAGGATGTTGGCTGGAACCATCAATGTGGCTGCATGGAGAACAAGATAAGAGTTTACAGGTGAAGACAGACACTATCTCATCAGCAATTGAATTATCATCATCGGCTTGCTTTCTTCTCATCTAATCACGAATGAGTCTAAAGGCATTCCAAGGATAATGCTCTGAGACATGTTATTTTTAAGAGATTTGGGAGCGGGAAAGGTCACCTTCTGAGTGCTTTGGGGAGAAGCACACACAGTGCCTTTGTCTCCTGAATTCTTGCTTGCCTCCATGTCGTTTGTGGTACACGAAGTCAGGTCAAGCAAGGTACCCCAAATAACTTGGGTTTTTGACAATCGTGCCTTGAATTCCTTCCTTCCTTCCTTCCCTCCTTCTTTCTTTTCCATCATAGCATCCAGTCCATTGGATTTAGAAACAAAGTTGATAATATTTGAAAGTTGCAATGTCCCGTTCATCACAATGAAGACAACACTCAGGCAGCAATCCACAGCCTTTGACCGGGGAGGAAAGCTGCCTCTCTCACTGGCTCAGCCACGAGAGGCAAACACGTTTCTGGGTTTCGTTGACATGTCCTATAGAGAAGCCACCCATTTCTTCGCTTTCTGACACACAGCTGGAGCATTTCTTTGGCTTTTGCTGGTATAACCTGAAAATCTCCTCCAAATGGTCCTTGTCTATTGCCATTTTTCAATCTTGCTTTTAACTGGAGCAAATTTCTCAATAGCAGCTTTTGCTGCCACCGGTTTGTAGTGAGCCACGTCCACAGCAGCCCTCCAGCAGGGCGCTTCCTTCCCTCAGGCTCCCTCAACCTCAGGACTAGTAACAGCCTGGACGGGACAGTTCCTGTTGTGGAAGCTGTCTTGTACATGGCAGGAGGTGGGCAGGATCCCTGGTCTCTATCCGCTACATGCCAGCAGCATCCCCTGACGCAGTGGTGACAACCAAAAATACCTCCAGACGTTGCTAACTCAGACACGAAGCATTCCTTTTTATTTTGAAAGAGCTAGGATTTTTTGTTGTTGTTGTTAGGTAGAAGGCGTTTACAACTCCATGATCCTAACTGCTTAACTTTCTTAAACAGAACGTGAATGAGCTATTTGGCTTCTTCCCTCTATTCATTCATTCGAAGTCTACTCAATCGTTAATTCACTGAGATATTCAGCTAAATATTCACTGATCATCTATTCTGTACCTCACAACACGTTCAGCTTTGGGAACATGCTCAGCTTTGTGAGAAGACAGACGCGGCTTGTCTTGTTTCACTGGGTTCACAGAGTGGTGGGGAGACGTTCAACAAGTGAATCCAGCATAGTGGGGTTGTGGTAGAGGGCGTTCGGGGAGCCGTGGGAGCCCGGAGGACGGACGTGAGACCCAGCCTCGGGGGAGTGGGGCAGGTGCGGGTTATCAGCCCACCTTTCAGGCTTGGGGAGCTCCTGAAGGTACAGAGCCTGGCTGCTTTCACACCCACAGCCCTCTCCTCCTGCCTGCCTGCCTGTGGAAGCACTTCTTCCATGTCTGGAGACCTGCGCTTCCTCTGGTTTCTGAGGCCCCGGTTGTAGTGCTCAGCTAAAAACAGCAGAGAGCAGCTTGGGATCACGGCTGGGCGAGGCTGAACTGACCTGCGGGAGGCACTGGAGCCGGGACGGATAACCAGCTCCTGGCAGAGGGCCCAAGGACGCAGAGCCTGGCCAACACGCCAGGTGGCCCTCCTTCCCAGCCTCAGCCAGCAGGAAACCTGTTTCCTGGACTTCTGACCTCAGAGAAGCTGCTGAGCCAGTGCTGAAATGGCCAGAGTTTGCTGAAAAGGAAACCTGGAAAGATTTCCCATAACTGGCATTTGTTGGGCCCAGGAGGAGGAATGTCATCTTTTTTGTCTCCTGCAAGCCACTCCCTTGTTAAGAGCGTGGGCTGGCTGCTGTCAGAATGAAGGAAACCACTTTGCAAGTACCTTATATAAAAATACACAGAAGATACAGTCACTCCACACAGGGATAACCTAAAGTCCCAAACAGACACCCTCCCCCGCCCCCTTTTTTTTGGTGAGGAAGATTGGCCCTGCACAAACATCTGTGGTCAATCTTCCTCTGTCACTGAGCTACATCTGTGCCCATCTTCCTCCACTTTATGTGGGATACCGGCACAGTGTGGCTTGACGAGCAGTGCTAGGTCCACAACCTGGACCAAACCTCTGAACCCTGGGCCACCAAAGTGGAGCACATGAACCCAGCCACTACGCCACCAGGCTGTCCCCCAAAACAGACCCCTTTTTATGAGCAAATAAATGGGCTTTATTCTAACTGGCAAAGGGGAGTGGCCAGTGAGCTGTCTTACCTTCCTGGTCCTACCAAAGCTCCTGTTCTCAGCCTCTTTCTCCCAGGGGAAAGAGGTACACTGCAAAGATTTGTTCCTGAGAGGTGCTAACGGATGGTATGGATTTAAGTTCTCATTCTCTCCTCTTCCTCAAGTCCCCTAGCTGGTGTCTGGCTCGTCCGGGCGGGGGAGTGTGAGGAAGCTCTTCCACACAAGGACCCCAAGAAACAGCGCATCAAAGGGAAGATGTTTGCTTTTGTTCATATAATGGGGCTTTTGGCTACAGTGTTTCTCAAAGTGTGGCCCACGACCACTCGCATCAGAAACTCCTTACAAAAATATGGATTTCCACTGTGTGGCGGTGTCTAGCAGAATTAAAGATACACGTACCTGTCCTGCAGCCCATCAACCCCACTCCTAAGGACACACAGGAGAACAGGGTGTGCATGTCCAGCTAAAGCCTGGATAGGAGCGTTGAGCAGCGCTGTTCCAAAAAAGCCCCAAACTGGGGTCAACCCAGATGCCCTTCAACAGGAGAACGGAGGAGCGAATTGTGGTTTATCCACATTCAGCAATAAAAGTGAACAAACCACTGATACAGACCACAGTGTGGGATTCATCTCACAAACGGGACGCTGCGCAGGAGACCTAGACAGAAGACAGGGAAGCTGTGTGGTTTCCTTTATACGAAGTTCAAGAACAGACTGATCTGTGTTGACGGAAGTTAGAATAACGGTTCCCGGGAGTGGGTGCAGGGGTTATTGATTGGGAAGGGGCATTCGGGCTGTTGGAACTTTCTATGTCTTTATCTAAATGGTGGTTATACAGGTTTATATGTATGTGAAAAAATATGTATATAGATCTATACTCATACATAGTATACCATATGGTACACTGTGGTACGTGAACATACCAGATATGCATAGGTATATATCTATGCATTGGGCTCTATGCTTAAGATTTATAAACTTGACTTTTTGTTATACACACGCACATGCATTTCCAAGCCTCCTTCCAGACCTACCACATCAGACTCTCTCAGTATCGTGCATGGGAAGCTGCAGTTTGCATCCCTGCTGGTGTTGGTGCACATTGAAGTTTAACGACCAGTGTTGTGGGCTGTGTGGATTGTGAAAGAGATGCTTTTCTTGTCCCCCAACTCACACCAGACCCCATTTCCCATCTGGCTTGGAACATTACAAGATTTCCACTGTCTCTAGAGAAGAAGATTGGCATGAGATTTCTCACCTGTTAGGATCGGGCACTAGGACCCTGTGAATAAGATTGTCACAGCCTCTACCTGAGACAGAAGCCACGCTCTCAGGGAAACACAGATGGGCGACTCTTTTCCACTTGTCTTTAAAAATTGAAAACTAAAACCAATTGTTTTCACCTGTCCAACTCTTAGTGGATAAATACATATTTCAAACTTATAATCAGTCTGTACATGATTTTTGATTCTGTCCTCTTATGTCCATGTTTCATAATCCCCATGTTCAGCATTATTAACAAAAAGAGGCAGGTGACGTTTGTCAAGCGTCTAGAATATGCAGGGCTATTTTGTTGATGTGATTTCATTGGATCCTTGAAACAAACCGATGAGCAAAACTGAGTCTCAAAAGGATTCAGCAGCTTCACAAACGTACACGGCCAGCACGTGGCGCAGCTGAGATTTGACCCCGATCTGTCCAACCAAGTGCTGACCAAGTGCTGTGGCTTTGGTGGAAGAGTCTACTACAGGATTCCAGCCTTGTTTTTGTTTAACTTATGGCCATAAGAATGTATCTGTCATAAAAAGTGATACATAAACATCATCTTAAATATCTGCATCTTGTCCAACAAGGGGATGGATACACCACAATTCATTTAACCATTCCCCTAATATTTACTGTGTTTCCATTTTGGCCAGTGCAAATGTCTTAATGAACGTGCTTTAACATCAACCCAGCATTTAGGATGATTGCCTTGGGATAGATTAGTAAACATGGAATAACTAGAACAAAAACTATGCACACTTTTAAGACCTACGAACAATTTTGCAAAACTCTCTAAAACCATTCTGTTAATTTGCATTCCTCTCAACAGTGAGCGAGGGCCTGTCTCATTCCAGCCTTGCAAAGGTCGAGTCAACTACTGACTTCCCCTCTCATTCCCCTCTAGAATGGAGGTTGTTCACTGATAATGTTCTGCACCTGAATAAAAGAAATTGTGTCCATTAAAATAAATAAATAAAATGCTAATATATTTGTATTTAATATGTTTATTACTTTCTCTTTTCCCTATATGAATTTCTTAGTCTTTGGAGTGTCCCTGTGAGCTCTTGAGATAGATAAATAAAGAAGCTGATACTGTTTCATGTTTGTTGTGACTAAGTTTCATGGACTATTCTTTATCTTCTAACTTTGTTTAGGTTGACTTCTGATAAAATGAGTTAAGTTTCTCTGTAGTCAAATCTTATCCATAAATTTCTTCATGATTTTTCATTGCTTTTAAGCTTAGAAACCTTGAAAAACTCATTACTAAGGAATATTCACCTGTATTTTCTGTTCTGTTGTGGTTTCACTTTTCACCTGTACGTCAATTTATAAGGAGTGCGTGCAGACACAAGCACGCAAGCACAACATGAGGCAAGGATCCAACTCGATATTTTTCAATTGCTAATTTGCTGAAAATTCTATTTTTTGTAAACCACTGTTTGTTATGTCACCTCTAATTTATACAACTTTTTAAGCTCAGTAGGGTCATTTCTGGTATATTTATCCTGTCTCATCCTCAATCCACTCTGCAGTGGCACCGCATTGTTTGATTATTCTAGCTTTACAATAGCTTCTAATATCTAATAGGAGAATCCACCTCGTGACTTTTCTTTTTCCAGATATTTTGTCTTTATTTTCTGTGTATTCTTCAAGATCAATTTCAAATTTACTTTGTCAGGTTAAAAATTACCTCACTGACCTTTTTTTAAATTACTATTACAGAGTTAGGTGTGTATTTGCTACTCATATTTTCAAAACCAACCATATCCTGTTTAGTGGTACTTACATAGATGGTAAATCTACAAAAAAAAAAAAAAAAAAAGCATAGCAATGATCAAAACCAAGATGAGGATAGTGCTTCCTTGGGGGGAGGAGGGAAGGAGATGGAATTAGGAAAGGCACGAGGGGGATTCTAAGGTATTGGCAATATTCTGTGGTTTCACTTGGATGGTGGCACATTAGTTATTTATTGGTGAATAACAGCATTATCCAAAACTTGACTACTTTAAAAAATATGTTTATTATCTCACAGTTTCTGTGGGTCAGGAGTCCAGGCACAGCTCAGCTGTGTCCTCTGCAAGACTATAATCAAGGTGTTGGTTGGGGCTGTGGTCTCCTCTGAGACTCTACTGGAAAAGGAACTGCTCCCAAGCTCATGTGGCTGTTGGCAGCTTCAGTTTCCCGCAGCCTGCTGGACTGCGGGCCTCGGTTTCTGGGTAGCTGTGGACCGGAGGCTGCCCTCAGTTCCTGGCCACGTGGCCCTCTCCATAGGGAAGCTCCCAGCTGCATGTACCAGATGTTTCAGTCTCATGTCATGTAATCACACATGTGCAATCACATATATCCCCTCACTTTTGCCATATTCTATGTGTCTAGAAGCAGGTCACAGATTCTGCCACACTCAACAGGAGGAATCACGCAAGCACATGAAAGCTGATCATGGGGCCTTCTTAAGAGCCTGTCTGCCCCTGGTGGTTCCATGAGTGTTCATTAAATTATTCGTTAAATTGTATATATAAATTACATAGCTATACGTTAGTGTACATACATATTATGTATACATATAGGTATGCATAAATACATGTAAATATTTTACAGAGATTTCTGAACCTATGATATGTTTCACAATTTAAAAGTTCAAAAACTGTGATACAATTTTTTTGAATAAATTACTTCAGATCTGAGTGTGCCCATGTGCAGCCAGGCAAAGATCTCACTGCCTTAGGTGGCAAGCTCTGAAATGAAATCCAGAACCAACTCAAGTGCTCAGGACTGACTCTTTACTTCTGAGATAATGAAGTCGCCAGGAACTCAGAAGGCATCCTAGAGATTGCACCTTGACATTTTTGAATCATTTAGAAATTACTGCAACGCCTAATTTTTTTTTTTTTAGGAAGATTAGCCCTGAGCTAACTACTGCTGATCCTCCTCTTTTTGCTGAGGAAGACTGGCCCTGAGCTAACACATGCCTATCTTCCTCTACTTTATACATGGGACGCCTACCACAGCATGGCTTTTGCCAAGCAGTGCCATGTCCGTACCTGGGATCCGAACTGGCCAACCCCGCTGCTGAGAAGTGGAATGCGTCAACTTAACCACTGTACCACTAGGCCGGTCCAGCAATGCCTAATTTTGACTTGAAAAAAGAAACGAATTCTTCTGTTTTTTTTTTTTTTTAAAGATTGGCACCTGAGCTAACTGCTGTCAATCTTTTTTTTTTTTTGGCTTTTTCTCCCCAAATCCCCCCAGTACATAGTTGTATATTTTAGTTGTGGGTCCTTCTAGTTGTGGCATGTAGGATGCCATCCCAACACAGCCCGACAAACAGGGCCATGTCTACGCCCGGAATCCAAACTGGTGAAACCCTGGGCCGCCAAAGCAGAGCATGCAAACCTAACCAGTCGGCCACGGGGCCAGCCCAAGGAATTGTTTTAACCTATAGCTAATTTTCAAAAACTTGACGTTTTTACAATATCTCCCATGTGCACAGGCCATCTCTCCAAAGGTCGACCCTTGTTTAAGGCCCTTAATGAAGTGTGATACTTGAATTCATTTACACACCTCACTTTTCTCACCAGATTTACTTCTAGGTATTTCATGTTTTTGTTTCTATTGCAAATGAGCTCTTTATTTTTAAATATAATGTCCGCTGACTGTTGCTATTCACCAGCAACATTACTGACTTTTGGGCATGCACCAAGTCTTTGCTAAACTTTCATATTCATTCTAAGAATTTTTATTTCTATTTCCCTAGGTTTTCTAGGTACACAATGGTGCCATCTGGAAACTATGCCATTTTTGTTTCCTCCTTCCCCATGGGCCATAACCCTGATTTATGTCTCCTGGAGCAAGTTCCTTAAAAAGCTTGAAACTTCAGAGTCAGACAAATCTCAGACTGCCAGCATCTGCCTTGAGAAAGTTGCTTAACCTCTCTGGGCCTCAGTTTCCTCATTTGTAACCTGGGACCACCAAAGGATCTTCCTCATAGGATTACTGTGAGAATTAGGCAAGATAATATCTGCCTTTGGCACAGTGTCTGTCTCAAAGCTCAATACATGCTAGACAAAGCATAATTATTATTATATTTTAACAAGAACTTAAATAAAAACGACAGGACAGGGACCCCCAGGTTGTTAATACCAAGCTAGGTGGTGGGAGCAGGCATATACTGACATATACTGATGTATGCTGTGTCTCCTCCCTCCCAGGGCTGTGCTGGGTGCCTTCTAAGCATCTTTTTACTAAACTAACAGCCTCATGGAGGTAAATGGCTGTTCTGGCACCCCATAATCACTCGAAGGGAGGGGGACCCCAGTCCAGCCTGCCTCGCTGCAGAGCCTGTGCTCGTCTCTGCTGGTCCGTCCTGGAGGAGGATCAGACATCACTCAGCCCAGAGGTTCTCGACCCCGGCGGCACGTTAGGAACATCTGAGGATCTCGAACAGCATGTTGAGGCCAGAGCCCCACCGCAGACCAAACGGATTTGACTCTCTGAGGGTGGCTCTGACATCAGTATCTTTTCAAAGCTCCCCAGATGAATGTAATGGCCAGGGCTGAGACCCACCGGTGGCCCCATTATGGCATCTAGAACATTGACATTTTAGGCAGTAATCATGGCGGCCTGGCACCAAATTCCAGATGAGCTCAAGTTCATGCTCCCTCTCTTTCTCATAAATTAACTCATCCATTGCTGCCTATGATGGTTAATTTTATGTGCCAACTTGGCTGGGCCACAGTGCCCAGATATATGGTTAAACACTGTTCTGGATGTTTCTGTGAAGGTGTTTTTTGCATGAGATTAACACTTAAATCAGTAGACCTTGAGTAAAGTAGATTGCCCTCCGTAATGTGGGCGGGCCTCATCCAACCAGTTGAAAGCTTTTTTTGAAAATTTTTTTTTTGAGGAAGATTAGCCCTGAGCTAACTGCTGCCAATCTTCCTCTTTTTGCTGAGGAAGACTGGCCCTGAGCTAACATCCGTGCCCATCTTCCTCTACTTTATTTGTGAGACGCCTACCACAGCATGGCTTGCCAAGCAGTACCCTGTCCACACCCGGGATCTGAACTGCTGGCAAACCCCAGGCCGCCGAAGTGGAAGGTGAACATTTAACCGCTGCAGCACGAGGCTGGCCCCTGAAAGCTTTAAGAGAAAAAAGACTGTCCTCCCCCGAGCAGGAAGGAACTCTGTAGCAGACGACCTTTGGGCTCGGACTGCCAGTCTTCCCTGGGCCTCCAGCCTGCTGACCTGCCCAGCAGATTTTGGACTTGCCCCTCCACAAATCACATGAGCCAATTCCTTAAAATAGATCTCTCTCTCTCTCTCTGTTCTCTCTATCTCCACACACAAACACACACACACACACACACACCCCTACAAATCCTATTGGTTCTGTTTTTCTGGAGAATCGTAACACACAGCCATAATCAAAATTGGCCTCTTGTTCAAGAAAATCATACATAAAGCATCCATTCTTCTTTGGAAAACCATGACTAGACAATGAAGGATATAGAAGCACAGAATTTTCAGTCTAGGGGAGAATAATACAGATCACTTGGTCTAACTGAAATACGGGTGCAGAGATAGAAATAACCTTAGGGTGTGTTTATCTTCCACATATGAGTGAAATCATATGGTGTTTGTCTTTCTCTGTCTGGCTTATTTTGCTTAACATAATACCCTCAAGGTCCATCCAGGTTGTTGCAAACGGGACAATTTTGTCTCTGTTTTATGGCTAGGAGGTATTCCATTGGGTGTATATACCACATCTTTTTTATTCACTCATCTGTCAATGAGCACTTAGGTTGCTTCCACGTCTTGGCTATTGTGAATAATGCTGCACTGAACATAGGGGTGCACAGATCTCTCTGAATTGTTGATTTCATGTTCTTTGGATAAATATCCAGTAGTGGGATAGCTGGATCGTATGGTATTTCTATTTTTAATCTTTTAAGAAATCTCCATACTGTTTTCCACAGTGGCTGCACCAGTTTGCACTCCCACCAGCAGTGTATAAGGGTTCCCTTCTAACCACATCCTCTCCAACATTTGTTATTTTTCGTCTTGGTAATTTTAGCCATTCTGACAGGTATAAGGTGATATCTCATTGTAGTTTTGATTTGCATTTCCCTAATAATTAATGATATTGAAGATCTTTTCATGTGCCTGTTGGCCATCTGTGTACCTTCTTTGGAAAAATGTCTGTTCATATCCTCGCCCAGTTTTTGATTGGGTTGTTTTTTGTTGTTGTTGTTGAATTGTATGAGTTCCTTATATATTTTGGAAGTTAACCCCTTGTCAGACATATGATTTGCAAATATTTTCTCCCAGTTGGTGGGTTGTCTTTCCGTTTTGTTGCTGGTTTCCTTTGCCTTGCAGAAGCTTTTTAGTCTGATGTAGTCCCATTTGTTTATTTTTTCTTTTGTTTCCCTTGCCTGAGTAAACACGGCATTGGAAAAGACAAAGAGACGCTGCTGAGACCGATAAAGAGACCAGAGTAGCAGTTACCAGAGAGGAAGGGGGTGGGAGATAGGGGAAAGGAGTAAAAGGAGACATACGTATGGTGATGGATAAAACCAGACTAGTGGTGGTGGGCATGATGCAGTCCATACAGAAACGGATCTGTAATAATGCACACCTGAAATTACACAAGGTTATAAACCAATGCGACCTCAATCAAACAATTTAACAAAATAAAAGTACACGCACCTCACCTTCCCACCCCCTGCCCCCAAAGAGAAATAACCCTGGGGTGATTTTGTCCCGGATTTAGCAGTGTCTGGAGACATTTTTGGTCGTCATGATGGGGGGGGGGGAGTGAGGGAATGGGGAGGGGAAGCGAGGTTGGTACCGGCGTCGAGCGGGCAGAGGGGGCGGGGATGCTGCAAACAACGCAGAGTTACCCGGTTTAAATGCGGCAGTGCCAAGGTTGAAAAACCCCGGGTCAGGACGGGGAAACTCTTAGTCACCAAGGAAATTACCTCACACCCGGTGGAAGGGGGAGGACTGCATTCAAATTAGGAAGGAGCCCTGAAGAAGCAAGGCGAACCGAACAGGACGGGGAAAACAAGTCGGGGTCCGGGGTAACATTACTGAAAAGGCCAAGAAGCTTCAGGGAAGTTCCCGAGGGACCGGTGAGGCCTCGGAGGCAGGACCCGGAGTCCAGCCAATGGGAACTTCACGGGCAGGAGGCGGAGCTTGAGTACGTTCCTAAGCGGCCTTGAACTCTGAAGGTCTCGCAGAGGGAGTTCTGGCACCAAGTCTGAGCGCGGCGCCCGAGGTGGTGAGTAGCTGTTTAGTGTTTGTGGCTGCACGGATTGCGGTTGTTTTAAACCTCGGGAGCAATCCGATAAACTCCCCGGGGGCCCAGTGGGGAGGGATCGGACGCCAGAGTTCTGGTCTTCTCTCTGCCAAGAATGATCTTATTGTACTGATTTTAAGATGTGTGTGACTTCGCCTTTTAACTTCTGAGCAATTGGGCTGCATCCAGGGGTAGCAGTAATGTGTGTGATGTTCTCAACACAACACCAATTGCAGACAGCCCTCAGGAAGGGTCTATTAAAGAGTTTATGAATAACTGGCAAAAGTGAATTAGATAATAAACAAGTAAATGACACTTCAGTTCCTTTGTCTGTCAGTGGGGATGTTGAAACAATTCAGGCGGTTGTGTGAATCCAGTTGGATGATATAAAAACATGTTTGAACAAGTTAAATGTCTTTTAAAAACCCCAGAGGTTCTGCTCTCTTGTGTGTCTTATATCCCAGAGCATGTTTCCAGGATGATGTTAAAGACAAAGACAAACAGAGAGGGAGGGTTGTGTTGAGATGACTGTGCCTCAACCTCAGGGTGACAAACACGTGTGACCGAAGGTGCAGGAGCAGGCTGGGCGACACGTGGTTGGAGGTGCGTGTGAATGTCCACTTAGGCCTTGTAATTTATGGCTGGTTCCATGGGATATATGTTCAGGAAACTGGGAGAAGCCGGGGTGCTGGAGAAAGTGAAAGGAGAAGAGCAGAGGGAGGTGACGTTGATGACAACGATGGGGGTCAGATCAGCGGAATATTGTAGGCTAAGTGGTTTGAGTTTAATGCTAAGGAAAATGGGAAACCACTGGAGGGTTTTAGGAAGGGTAACAGCATGATCTGATTGACATTTAAAAGGATCAATCTTACCGTTGAGGGCAACTGGATTGCAGGGTGGAAAGGGTGAGGCACGGAGAGCCGTTGGGGAGGCGCCTCAGCGATGCGGGCAAGATGGTGACGGCTCAGGGTGGAGCGATGGGAATGGGCAGCTGTGGGATCCGTTTTAGCAGTAGAGCCCATGGGACAGATTAAATGTCAGGTGACAGAAGTAGTGAGCGATGGAGCAGGGTTAGACTCTTGGCCTGAGCCACTGTGGGCCTGTCTCTGCACCACTGACTGACACCAATGGCAAAGACTGGAGGGAGAATGTGTCTGGGTGTGACAAACAGTGACTTCTCTTTGGCCAGAAGGCTTCTTTAAAGGAAAGGATCACGTGGCTTGGAGGAGAGGTCATTTGGGGCAGGGGTTCATGAGCACTCTCTTCAAATGCTCGCATGCCTGTGGTGGGGAACAGAGGTAGCCTTGATTCTCTGTGCCCTTAGACACCAAGAGCAAAGCCGAGTGAGGGACAGGTAGAGAAGCAGATTTCAGCTCACCTAGACATCTCATAATGGAAGTGGCATGGGCTGTGGGGTCCGAGGAAGGAGCATGCAGCCCTGGCTCTGCTGGCACCAGCAGTATGATTGGGACGAGTTATTTAAACTCTTTGAGACTCCATTTCAATATCTCCTAACACTATAGAGGTGACACTACGATAATACCAACAATCATAGCAAACACTTTTATCACACTTTTAACATGTGAGGCACTGTTCTAGCGGCTTTCCATGGATTAACTCATTTGCTACTCAAGGCAGCCGATGACATAGGTGCTGCTATCATTGCCATACTAGAGTGGAGGCTCAAAGAAGTTGAATTACTTGCTCAAGGTCACTCAGCAAGTAAGGGTACTGTTGTCATGCATCGTATGATCTCTGAAAGGTACGGAGTGGAATGTGCTGTCCTTCGTCTCGACCTGTCAAAGACGTCAACCAAAACACAACATGGATGATTGTTAGCGTTTTGTGACGACACAATTCTGTGCAGTTTCAGGATGAAAATCCAACATGATCTCAACAGTCTGAAATGGTGGATGGAAACTCACAAGTTGGTGTGTGATGCAGATCAATGGCGAGGCGGCTCTGCGGTTAGATTCCAGGTTCAGTCACACGGAGTCGCACTTTACTGCTCAGACCACATCCGGAGTGTTCTGTTCCATTCTGGGGGCTTCTCTGATGAGAGGCATCCTGACAAGCTGAAATCCATTCAGAGGAGCTGGATCCATTCAGTGAGCTGATGAATTAGATCATGTCAGAATGGAGGATGTCTACTGGAGGAAAGGACACCGAGGACGAGTTCATGGATGGTAAATGGGAAGAAAGCATTTGTAATATCTGAAACTGACGTGGGATTATGTCTACAATGCACAAGCAACTTCTGAAAATCACCAAGAAAGACAGGAAGCGCAATGGAGCAGTGGCAAAGGAAATTAATGGGCAGATCACAGACACGGAAACAGGAAGCTGGGGCAAGTCTTTGAAGAGAGTCCACTGAAGCTAATTCCCAGAGACGTGCAGATGAAACCAACACCCTGTTAGCCGGGCCGCCCCGGGAGAGCCGAGTGATTCACTCGCCAAGTCGAGGCCCTCGTGTGTGAGGCACAGGCCCTCTGGGTGGGGCACAGTCATCCCAGTTCTAATGTCAACACCGTTTCAGCAGGTGATGCCCAATGTTGTTGGGGATGTGGGTGTGGAGACCGACCCCATTGGAGGTGGGAACGTGCCTGGGAGAACATTGTGATGCAAACTTTCTCAAATTAAGTACACTCATTATGTAGGATCCAATAATTCTGCTCCTGGGTCTGTGAGCCCAAACAAACTCTCAGCCAGGCCCAAGGGGTCACGTGAGTGAAGGCTCGCCGCTGTGCTGGTGGATGGCTGCAGGCCTCTGGGCCACCATCTTTGGGGAGTGCTCTCCATAGGTCGTTAGAGTCAATTTTCCATCAGTCCAGTGAAGCTGGTACTGTTCTCCTCACCTTCCAGAAGAATAAACTGGAACTCGTGAGATTAAGTAACTGGATTAAGATCATGCCGCTTATAAACAGCAAGGCTGAGACCCACATTGCAGTTCCACCCCCTTCATGACGAGAAAGAAGAGGTGGAACTGGAGAAATCCTTCTTTCCCATCACTATTGCTGTTCCTTCCATTCTGTACTCCTCCCTTCTTCATTTCTAGATCAAAGCAAGAGAAAAGAGGCATTACAGAAAAAAAACGGGTCTGGCGAGAGTGGGCCGAAGGCGTCAGTTTGACCTTCTAGAATTCTGACTTCACTTAAGATTCTTACCCCAGCCCCTATGATGCTTCATGCAACAAAAATTCTTAGAAGAAAAATACCAGCTAACATCTATGAAGCCCACGTATCAGGCACTATTCTAAGGGCTTTACATGTCTGTGTCAGTTAATCCTCATGGGGACCCTGTGAAGCAGGAAGGATGTTTAGCATCTCCACTTTACAGATGAAGGAACGGAAAACTAGAGAGGTTAAGTAACTTTCCCAAGGTCACACATCTGGAATATAAACCCTGGCTGTCTGAATTTGGGGCCCATACTTCTAGGCATTCGAACTTTGGGAGTCTGTGCAGTGAGGTGGAGCTGTTGGCCTGGTTTGGCTTCTGCTCTGCTCACTGCTCATTGCATTTTGGAAGGATCGTTGAACTGCTCTGGGCCTCAGTTTTCTCATTGTAAAGTGTGGATAAAAATAGCATTCCCCTTCTAGGGTTATTATGAGGTATAACATCTGCAAAGAAATCAATAAGTTATTGTCATTAAAGTTTCATTACCGTTGAATTACATGTCTCTTCCTTCTAGGGATCAATGCAAATGCCCCAGAACAAACCTGGGATGCTGTGTTTGGTGCATAGGCCCTTTGGGATGGCTGGAGGACCCCCAAGGAGTGGATGTTGGAGGGCTGACTGCATTTTAAGAGGAAAGAGCAGAGGGTGGGCTGAGACCCTGGGCCCCGGCAAATGAGCTGAGCTCAGCACACTGACAAGGGGCCTGGAAAATTGAGCCACGGGCCTTCGCAGGCAGAGCAGATGTGAGCATGTAGGTGCTTGAATCGGGGAGGAAGGACATGAGGGAGAGCCCCCAGGCTTTGGAACCAGACAGATCTGAGTTCGAATCTCACCTCGTCTCAGCCCTTGCTATGTGCCCTTGGCATGTCACTCAAGCTCTCCTTCCCAGCTGTGGGCTCTCCATGGTGCCCTTGCAGGGCGATTGAGGACTCAGTGAAATAAGCTCAGATGAGCGCTTTGTCCAGCACATAGCAGTCACTCAAGAACCCTGACCTCCCTTCCCGTTGAAGGCCCAGGAACGCGGGGGCTGAGGACAGCTGGCTTTGGACTGAGTTCTTATGACCACAGACGATGGACTTGAGTCACCCGCCTCAGTTCCCTTATTTCTTCTCTACGAAAACAGGAAGAGAACCAGATGATGTCCACTTGGCAAGTCTCCCACATGGGTTTCAGCCTATGCAGCTGCTTTTTATAATAAAGCTGTCTTCTTTTTTAACTTGACTCTTCAAAGAACAAAATGGGCTTTTAAACAAAACGTTAAAAATCAGAATTGGGAGAAAATAATGCCAGATAAGAGAGGTCAAGACTCTAAAACTGTATTTCTTTGTTTCTCTGTCTTCCTGCCTTCCTGCACCACCAAAACCCAGGCGAGGAATGCAGTGTGGTTTCCAGCAGACACAGAGCATCAGCAGACAGCAAGGACCAACGTTATCACTGACCTTAGAAATGGAACCGTGGTTCTCTGGAGCCCTCTCAACTTTTTCCCCAAGAAGTAGGCCCTCTTCCATTTTTACACATGAGCACTTAAATGGAAAAAGAAAAGGGGTGAAAATGAAGCATTGTGGGAGCGAAGGTGGATGCTGCTGAGGAGATGTCCTTAATTAAATGTTGTCAGACGTCAACTAGATGGGGTGACGGGGCGAGTTCCCCCTGCACATCCTCCCTGGGGCTCCAGAGTAGACGATTTGCACACAAGAAATCAGGATGTAATTTCCTGGCTGAGGACCTCGGCTCTGCTCGCAGCACTGCTCCAGTTTCCAGGAGGAAAGTGCCGCCAGTGACTTCAAGCCAGTGCAGAAGGGAGAGGTGGGGGCTCCTCACCCAGTGGGTTGCCTTTCCTTCCTCTGCCCTCTGGCGCTGCACTTACTGTGATTGTGTTTGACTTTGTTAACCCTGGTTTGGAAACACAGGCTAAAAGTGCTTGATCCCACGGTGGAAGCTGGTACTGTCCATGTCTGCGTGCTGCCCAAGAACCTGCTCCAGGAACAGCTCAGCCTGCCTTCAATGACACCTTCATCACTAAGTCACTAAGCTTTTATTGAGCACTTTCTATGAGTCAGACACCGTGCAGGCTGCTAGTGTGTGTCTGTGAACAAGACACACGCAGGTTTTCGCCCCCCTGGGGAAGGCAGCAAACACCATGTCAGCAGACAGAATGATTGTGAAGAGTGACAAGTGCTAGGAAGGACACAAAGGAGGGGCTGGATGGGGAATGAAGGGAGGGCCTGGCAGACACTCAGAGGGTCCTCCATGTGCTGCAGGATGCCATCGAGAGATGATCCTCCAAGGGAGGCGCTGAGAGCCAGGTGGCAGCCAGAGAGAGAGGAGATGGAGGTGGGAGACAGTTTGGATCTAGAACCAGTAAGAGTTGCTGACGCATCGAAGAGGTTGAAAAGGAAGCAGAGGGAATCAAGAATACTGCCGAAGTTTCTAGCTAACCAAGGAAGCTGGTGGGGCTACTTACTGAGACATCGGGGCAATTATGGGGCCAAGGATGGGGGAAAGTTTGAGGGAGAAACTCAAGGGTCTGTGAGTCACCCAGGTGATAATGTATGTCAGGTGTGCAGTTGGATATGCGGGTCTGGAGCTTGGGGGAGCATTCTGGGTCGGACAGATAAATTTGACAGCTGTCAGCCTGTGGATGCCTTGTGAGCTGGTAGGGAATGGCGTTTGTGGTGAACTGCAGCACTGCATGACAGCGCCAGGATTTACATTGGGTAGACGACGCCAGGCGAGCAGAGGGAGACCCGCCAATTCTGTAAGTGTGGGCAGGGTGAGGAAAGGACGTTGGAATTGAGTCTTGAAGGATGAATAAACGTTCTCCGAGTGGGAGAAAGTGTCTAGGCAGAGGGACAGCTTGGGAAAAGATCTGTAATGTTTAGAGAAGGGTGAGGAAACAGCGTGTGTAGCGTGGTGGAGAGCCAGCAGACATGACGCCAGAGAGTCAGGCTGGGGCCAGCCTAGAAAGAGCCGTGTGTGCTGTGCCCTGTGCCTCTGCTTCGGGCCACAAAGAGGATGGCTGGAGGCACCCCTGAAGCTCTGGCCATGGAGGACTTCCTCCAACCGTATGTTTCAGGCCACCTCTGAGTGGTCTGCAGGTCAGCAGTAGGCTGTTTCTGGCTTGCACCCACACCCAGCTGATCCATCCATGCTTCCCACTCAGATTACTCTCCTTCTCTGTCAGCTGGTTTAAGGACTGAATGTTTGTGTCCCTCCAGATTCGTGTGTTAGAGTTCTAACCCCACTGTCACTGTTTCTGGAGGTAGGGCCTTTGTGGAAGTAATTAAGGTTAAATGAGGTCATGAGGGTGAGGGCCTAATCTGATGGGACTGGTGTCCTCGTAAGAAGAGGCACCACGGAGCTTGCCCCTTCTCTCTTTCCACCATGCAAAGATACGGAGAGAAGGCAGCATCTGCAAGCCAGGAAGAGAGCTCTCACCAAAGACTAAACCCTACTGGAAACTTGGTCCTGGACTTTCCAGCCTCCAGAGCTGTGAGAAAACAAATTTCTGTTGTTAAGCCCCTCCCCATCTATGTCCTTCTGTTATGGCAGCCTGAGCAGACTAAGACAGCTGGTCAAAGGGGATTCCCCGCCAGGTGAAGGATATGAGCTGAGGGAGAAGCATCAGCTGAGGGAGAAGCATCAACTGAGGGGAGAAGCATCAGCTAAGAGAGAAGCATCAGTGCAACAGAGGCAGGTACCCTGGGGTATGGGCCCCCTGTTCATGCAGTTTGCTTGTGTTTTCTGGCCCTTCACTCCCGTATGTACCACTTCCTGCAGACCCTGCCCAACCTTAGAAAATGCCAAGGTCATGAGTGGCATTGATGTCTCATGTTCAGACGCCCACTTTCTCCCAGGGCCCAGCAGCATACCAGCAGCTGGTTTCAAACAGTGTGCAGTTCTCTGCTGCAGATGGCATGGCCTTGCTCTAGACTCTTGGTGGCCTGCACTGTGACTCCCCTCCTGGGGCCTGCCAGAAGTTCTGTCTGCCATCTTTCTCCACAGATGCCCGTGGTTCTGTGGGGTCTGCCGGGCGATTCGGCCCAGGGTCAAGGCTGCTTATGCCTCAACCTGGGCCTGCTGCACAGCCCCTCCCTCCTTTGGGTCCCACGCGAACCTTCCACATCTGGTAAACAAATAGAGGTCTTATCCCTAAGTGTGGACTATGCGCCTCTCAAGCCTGGAGAGGCCTGTCATAGGTTGTACTTCTTTTCAAGAGGGAGTGGGGGATAGACTGGCATGCCCTAGACCAGTGAACCCCTAAGAGCTTCACGGACGTGCCAGGCCCCTGCATCGCTGTAAGCTTTATCTCCCACCTTCTGGAATGAAGATGCTGTACCAAGGCAAGCAGAACATTACTGCTTCATGCGTTTCAAGTGTATATAACACAATGCCATCAACATGGTAAATGTAACTATGTCCTGTAGGATGTCCAGATGCCCAAGTCCCTTCAGACCACATCATGATAGAGAGCAAAAGAGTGTGTGCGCACTGGAGCAAGACTGTGAATGCGTACCGTGTTTGTCCCACGTGAAGGTGAGCTGCTCTGATCCTCCTTTCTGATCAGCACGGGAAACAATCCAGTTGCCAGTTGACAGCTGCGTTCCACATCCCTAGAGTGTGACAATCTGCGCTCGAAAACATGCCACATCGGGCAGCAGCTGCAGGTGAGGCTACTACTGGGTTAAGTTTCTACAGTTCTGGGGTCTCCTGCTGTGCTCCATGTGGTTTTTGTAGGGTCAGACTGTGAATCAAATGGGGATATGATGGGGATCACGCTCCTGGAAGCTCCAAGACTCTGAGGGCGGCACTGATCTCTGCCGTTCCCCCGGGATGTAGTATTGTTTCTCATTTACTGTCTTGGCAGGAAGGACGTTCTGGGGCTTCAGATTGGCCTTTGTTATACAATAACTCTTACTCTGCAGGTCAGAAAGCCAGTGTGAGAGTTATTCCAGTGACTCAGTGTGTCTCTCCTAAAAACGTTAATGAACCAGGGAAATCACCACAGGGTGGGTTGTTGACTCAGTGCACCACAGTGCGACATACCTGGGCCAGAACTATATTGACTACCTGATTCCCGAATGGATTATGCTAATGGGGGGCCATGACGATGTTTTGGGTCCCTGGATATCAGTGTCACCCCAGACCCTGTAACAGCCCTTGAAATGCTTGATTGCTAATTTCCTCTCATGTATGGTTACTTGAGTAATTGGCCGTGAACTCTTTGGGGGGTTAAATGAGGGAATCATTGCTCTATCCACTTGCTATTCCACCTTAAGGCAAGGAGGCCTGCTGTTTGTACCCTGTATCAGATAGTCACTGGCTGAGTCTGGGGGTTGGTGTCCTGCCAGGCAAGGTGCTCCTGTTGCCTGAGGAAAGTTCTGTAGAGAAAGGAGCAGCGGTGAGATTTTATCAGCAACTCTCACCGTGGCTAGAGGATGGGTGCTGCGCTGGCTAACAAGGGGCCGTTGGTGTGACATCAATAGCATCCGTGACGGCCGCCTGCTGAGAGCCAGGAGTAGATGTGGAGGGTAGAGGATGAAGAAAAATAAAGGAGGCTTGGAAAACACTTTGTGGAGAGTGAGATGCCAGCAGCATGGCCTCCTTCTGAGCACGGTGCCACGTGTGTGCAATGGAACCCACCTGCTGTGCTGGCCTGTCCACCCGGCAGAAGAGAAAGTGTAGAGTTACGACCACCCAGGCTTGGGGGTCTGGCCGAGAGGTATGAAGAAGGAAGGGGAGGAGAAAG
Organism: Equus asinus; assembly: GCF_041296235.1. NCBI lineage: Eukaryota > Metazoa > Chordata > Mammalia > Perissodactyla > Equidae > Equus > Equus asinus. Next base: position 154,670,744 of record NC_091792.1, read on the forward strand.
TTTAGGATATTGGTATGGACGATAAGTTAAAAGCTGGAATCTGACTTAGATGAAGAGACTATGGAGAAAAGTGAGGGGTGGTGACCTTGGGAGAAGCTAAAGTGACAAAGGGACAAGAATAGTCAGAAATGGTCAAGCTGAAAGAGTACTGGATCAGTGTCCCAGGGCTGCCATAGCAAAGTACCACCAACAACAGAAAGTTATTCTCTCACAGTTCTGGAAGCTGGAGTCTGAGATCAAGGTGCCAGCAGGGCCACGCTCCCTCTGGATAGAGACTCTGTGTAGCATCCTTCCTGCCTCTTCAGCTTCTGGTGGTGGCTGGCAATCCTTGGCGTCCCTTGGCTTGTGGCTGCATCACTCCAACCTCTGCCTCTATTGTCACACGCCTTCTCTCTGTGCGTGTCTGTCTCTACTTCTTGTAAGGACGCCTGTCCTACTGGATTAGGGCCCACCCTAATGACCTCATTTTAATGCGATTACACCTGCAAAGACCTCATTTCCAAATAAGGTCGCGTTCATAGGTACCAGGGGTTAGGGCTTCCATCTATCTTTCTCGGAAGACACAATTCAACTCATAAAAACGTAAACCCTGAATGTCAGAGCTCACCATGTTGCTCTGAAAATTAAATAAGAGTCTGTATGAAAAGATACTGTTTGAGGGAAAGAAGCATGCCCATCATTGCTCCCTACACTGGATGGGGCACTTGCTTCTGTTGGGATGGCAGGTAATTCAGATGGAGGTCATGAGGCAGGTTCAAAGTGGAACCACTTTGAACTGGAAGATTCTGAGATATCAACATTTCCCTATTTGAAATAGTTCAAAAGACAAATGATGATGCAAGCCAGGAGTTCAAGAGTCTTCTGAGCCATAAATTAAACACGCCTGTGGGAGCCAGCAACATGGAATCTGTTAATAATTATTGAGATGTGAAAACATGCCACAGCACTGACAGTGAGCTTTCTTCACCGAAAACTCCCCATCTGGACTTGGGATATTCCTGCCCAAAGACTGAGCTGGAGTGTGTCTTTTTATATAGCTATCTCATAAAAACGTGTGCCTATTTTTAAATAAAGTATTTAATTATTTAGTATTGAAAGTATTTAATTAAATAAAAGTTTTTAAATATATATATCATAAAGCCTGTCTGCGCACATGATGTCAAATAAAACTATGCACACGATTTCCAAAGGCTTGGCCAGCAAATAGAGTGGAAGCTGCTTTGTGTTGAATTGGAAGATCATTTGAAAGCTGCAAATCATTGTAAGCACTTGTTTTAAAATAAAGTTTAATTTCTACTTCAAAATAATGTGTTTTCATGATTAGGAAAACTGAAAAGATTAGAAAAGCAGAGGGAAACAGAACCAACACATTTCTGGAAACTACTGTGAACGTTTTTTCGTGTTTCCTTCCTGACTTTTTTTTCTTTTTGATTGAGGTCATAGTAGTTACAACATTGTGAAATTTCAGTTGTACGTTATCATCTGTCTGTGACCACATAAGTGCTCCTCTTCACCCTTTGTGCCCACCCCCCAACCCGCTTCCCCCTGGTAACCACTGAACTGTTTTCTTTGTGATGTGTTTGTTTATGTACCACATACGAGTGAAATCATATAGTGTTTGTCTTTCTCTGTCTGGCTTGTTTCACTTAACATAATACCCTCAAGGTCCATCCATGTTGTTGTGAATGGGATGATATTGTCTTTTTTTATGGCTGACTAGCATTCCATTGTATATATACACCATATCTTCTTTATCCATTCATCAGTCGATGGGCACTTGGGTTGTTTCCACATCTTGGCTATTGTGAAGAATGCTGCAGTGAACATAGGGGTGCATAAGTCTCTTTGAATTGTTGATTTCAAGTTCTTTGGATAAATACCCAGTAGTGGGATAGCTGGATCATAAGGTATTTCTATTTTTAGTTTTTTGAGAAATCTCTGTACTGTTTTCCACAGCAGCTGCATCAGTTTGCATTCCTACCGGCAGTGTGTGAGAGTTCCCTTTTCTCCACAATCTCCCCAACATTTGTTGTTTTTTGTTTTGGTGATTATAGCCATTTTAACAGATATAAGATGATATCCTAGTGTAGTTTTGATTCCCATTTCCTTAATGATTAGCGATGTTGAACATCTTTTCATGTGCCTATTGGCCATCTGTATATCATCTTTGGAGAAATGTCTGTTACCTTCCTGACTTTTTCATGTGTGGTTTATAATCATCGGTTTATTTCCCAAGCACTTTGGCTGCACCCACTGAGTAAGATGGATACGCCTGTTGTAAACCGCAGGGCCTATTCATCACAATCATTTCCTTACTGATATTTATGAAGGGAGGACTCTCATCTTGGCAAAAAGGAAATGGCATGTCACTAGTGGTTTTTATTCAAAGTTAGTCAGACATCTGCAGATTCTGCAGTCCTCTGGGCTGCCTCCCTTCCCCAGCGTGCCGCATCAGCCAGGTCTCATTGCGTGTCTCTTTCTGCTTCCAAGCAAAAAAAAAGCCTGTATTTAGAACAATTAGTCTGGTTTTCGGTTCTAGTAAAAAATACCCTGCCGGGTGTTTCACCAAATACCGGGGAAGCACTAGGTTTGTTGATTTTTGCCTTGACCTACAAAAGTCAATAACCAAAGTCACAGTGAGAAGCAGAGAAGGGCTGACACCCCCACAGGGAGACAGCGTGGGCGGTGCTTCCATTCTCCAGCACACAAAGTATCCGGCTTGAAAACCTGTGTCCATCAAGTTAAGATTTCACGCTGCCAGCGTTGCCTTGGAGGAGGGACTTCAGCTCCCTCCCCCTCAGGGTAGGACGACTTGGAGTCTTCACCACTGGAAGGGACGTATGGAGCTGAGATTGTCTGTGGCTAGGCCAGCAGCCACGGGATACTGTGTGTCAGGAAGCCTGTCGGTTAAAATGCTTTCAGAAGGCTCCAAACCAACACAGTGCAATCGAGCCCAGGGGCTGTGATGCTAGAGATCATGCTCTCCCTCTCCAGGTTCCTCCAACCTGAGAATCTCTAAAGGGTCAGAAACCAACAGGAAGTGTCTGGTCTACAAGACCTCTACTGCCCTGTGAAATTCAGAAGAGCGTGGCTCTGCAGTTGCTACTGCACCGATGGGGAGAGCACAGCAACTGCACTTCCGTCTCTCTTGTGTCTGCGGGCGCAGCCTGGTGTGGGAAAAGACTGAGGGCAGTCAGTGCCAATTCCTGGCTGTGTGACTTCAGGCAAGTTACTTGACTTCTCGGAGTCAAATGGGAATGACAGCACTGTTGTATCCTGGAGTGAATGAAAGAACACATAGAAAGCACTTGCACAGAGAGGTTTAAAGGTCGCTTTTCTCCCTAGGGAAGTGAGCAGGCAGCCTGGAAAGCAGGTGACCTAACAGTACAGTGAGGCATGGTTTCCTCTAGATTTCTTCGCTTGGCATTTGGTCCTGATGGGCTTGCTCGAGGATTAACTTTGAAGAGCCAAGCAAACAAACAGATAATTACTGTTGAATCCTGATCAGTATCAGTTCTCCAAAATAGATTGCCCTTTATTCACTCAACTCCACTCTGAGCCTGGCCCCAGGCACCAGAATTCAGCATTCTGGACTCCAGAGGGGACCATGAGCTCTGCCTGAAGCTGTCCTGGAAGGCTGCATAGAAAAGTGTGGATCGTAGGCAAATTCTAACCATGAGTAGGAGTCAGTCAGGTGGAAAGAGTGGGCAAGGGGCACCCCTGCCTGCAGGGTGAACACAGCACGCAGGGGGAGAAATGTGGGAAGAAGGCCGAGTTCTCTGTCTGGGGGCCTGTGTCTGCAGGGCACGGTCAGAAAGGAGGCGGGTGCAGAGGCTGGGGGTGGGGGCGGGCCAGAGAATGAGACGCTTTAGTGATGCCGCTGGCACAGTGCTGTCCCGGAACACGACCTCGTAAATGCTTGCCCTTCTCTCTCCCTCCCTTCTTGCCTTATTTTCCTGCTTCCTCCTCTCTTTAAGTAGAGGCTTAATCTAGAAGCAGCTGGGAGCCATTGAAGGGTTTTGAGCAGAGAAGTGAGGATGCTGTGTGCCTTTGAGAAAGGTTACCCCAGAGGATGCTGTTAGAGAATTGGATGGGAGGCTGTGACCGGTGATGGGGAAACTGGTCAGCAGGCTGATGTCCAGGTGGCCCAGGAGAATGGCATCGGGAATGGAGAGAACCCAGTCAGAGATAACTTCTGAGACAGAATCACCTGAATGTGGGGGTCCAGGAGAAGGATGATGACAGTTTATCTAGCTGTTACCTAGCTTGAGCAGCAGGGAGCATTTGGTGGTATTATTCGTGGAGATAGAGGTGAAGGAGGAGGAAGTGTCTTCTTCATAGGAAACTGAGGGTTTCGCGGAAACGGACTTTGCACGACTCCAGTTCCCTCCTGCGCCGTGCCCTCTGCTGTTCATCACCGACAGACAGTCATCCATTCATTCACTCATGCATTTGCCCACCTGCCGCTCATGCTTCCCAAAAGCTCTTGTTGCAGGAGGATGAGGGCGCTCTGGTGGGCACGGCTCAGTGTGTGCGGCACTTACACTGTCTGGGGAAAGTTCTTAGTAAGGCAGTTCTGCTAAGAGCTGTGCTGAGGGCCATTCCACCCATTTCTATACTAAGCATTAAGTCCGAGATTTAGTGAACCCATATGAACACTCTAGAGCAGGAGGCAGCGAACCATGACCCACAGGCCAAATCCGGCCCACCGCCTGTCTTTATAAATAAAGTTTTATTGTAACACAGCCACACTCACCCATGTGCATGTTACATATCTCTGGCCGCTTTCACGCTCCAATGGCAGGACTGAGGAGTAGCTTCCGATTGTCTGGCTAGCGAAGCTGGAAACCATCTGGTCCCTTACAGAAAACCTTTACAGGGTTTGTCAGCCCTGCTCTAGAGCATTCCCTCCTCTCTGGTTCTGTGAAGGGGTGTTTGATCGTGATTGCGGGACCAGGGAATAAAGCTCAGGACTCTTTGCTTGTCACCCCAGGCTCTGTCTGGATGTGAAGGAGACACCCTCCACATCGTTGTGGGAAACGCTGATGTGAAACATTAACAGACAGCAGGAGACTATAACTGTGCGTGGCGTTTTGACCCAGTAGCTCCTTTATTGAAGTCTATTCTCAGGGAAGAATCCAAGGGATGGAGGAACTATTCACTCCTTGGTCTGGCTGCACGCGTTCATCTGGCCTCATTTTTTAAAATGCATCACACACACCCCACAAGTAAATAGACACATACGGGACTGACAGGTGGTGGTAAAGGTTTAGGGAGACAACATAGAGCTGGGGACGTAGCCACAGGGCGCCAAGGGTGGATTTTCAGAGAACGTGGAGACATATGTGTGCAGAGGAAGGGTGAAGTGAGGAACTTGTTCATGGATTTGTTTGTACTCGGCGTCAGCACAGTGCGGTGACATTTTCATACATTCTCTCTCTCTCTTTTTCGTACATTCTCTCTCTCTCTCTTTTTTTTGACCCCGTGGTTGGGGAGGGTGGAGATGACATTTGTGTAGCTCTTCCTTCTTGCAAAAGAAGGAGGAGAGGTGCTGAGTAGATGAAATCAAGTCACTACGCGTTTTTTTTTCCTGCCATTAGGAACGTGACTTTCCTTCGTTCTCTTCTGCTCTGGCACTGGATCCCTGTCCGGCCTGCGTGACTAAGCCCCTCTTAGTCTTAGCGTGTGCATTTCATCGTTTCTTTATGTGCTGTCTTGGCACTTTGCATTTCCTCCTTAGAACTGATCCTTGCCTTAGAGTATGGCTGGCGGGTCTCCCTTCTCAGGCTGTCATCTCTGCGGTAAGGGGCTGGTTCCTTTTCACATTCGTAATCTTCGTTTATTCATTCATTCAATCATGCATTCATTCCAGTTATATTTATTGAGTGCCTCCTTTGTGTAGATGCTGTGACAGCCACTGTGCAAGTAGCAGGCACTCAGTAACTGCCTTCTTTTCCTTTTATTGAGATAAAATTGATATAAAGCATTGTATTCGTTTTATGTACAGCATAATGATTTGATATATGTATTTACTGTGAAATGATTGCCACAATAAGTTTAGTTAACGTCTCTCCCCTCAGATGGTTACAGTTTTTTTCTTGTGACGAGAACTTTGAAGATCTACTCCATTATCTCTTTTAATCTTGACACCAAGTGAGTTCGGTACTGCGTTTTCAATTTTACAAATGAGGCAGCTAAATCTCAGATTTGAGGAAACCTGTGCAAGTTCACGCAGTTTGCAAGCGGTGGGACCCAAGCTTCCCTAACTCATCTCTGCTCATAACTGTGAGGCGACGTTTCTTTTCTTCGTTACAAAAATTGTGAGTGTGGAAAGGATTGGATTAATTGTGAGCTCTGGTTTAATAGCCACAGCTGACGTTTATCCGTAGTGTTGTCCCAGGAGACTGTCCAGGCAGTCACAGAACGAGCCTTCCCGAGAACCCTTCACCCTCCCAGCCGGCCGTCAGGTGGGTTCGCTGTTGCGGTTCCCATTTCACAGATGCCAACGCTGAAGTTTGGGAAGACGCAATAGTGGCTCGTGGCCAAGCAGCCAGGAGTGCAGCGGCTGGGACACCTGCCGGCTGACCCAGGGCGGAGCTCCCGCCAGCTCACGTTCCCCAGGAGGGTGGGAGCGGGCCGGGGATGAGAGTGGGCCACGGCCCGGGGCGTCCTCGCCAGGCAGGCGGGCAGGCCAGGGGGCAGGGGCAGCGGGCTTGGGAAAGAGGGCTTAGGTCTGTCCCGTGCTGAATCCCTGGAGAGAGGTGGTGCACAGGGCCTGGGGGCTCAAAGACCAGCGATCTTGATAGCACAGCAGAAAGAGCCCAGCCCGGGTACCAAGGACGCTGCACAACATGTCACCTCTCAGTGCTGCATGGCCTCAGACCTCAGAAATCCCCATGCCAGCAGTGTTCTAGGAAGTGAGGCCAAGAGGGTAAGAGGTGGGGCCAAGATGAGAAAAAGCAGGAAAAATGGCCTGCACTGGATGGGAGTCCAGCAATGCAGAGAAGGATTGATTGATTTTAGGCCTGAGACTGACGATAGGGCCCTCATCCAGAAGTCCCAGGTCCCTTTGGATCAAAGGTCAGCTGCAAGGCTGGAGTTTTCCTATGTGCCCTGACTCCATGCCCAGATACAAAGAAAACTTGTCACCTGAGGGCCAGTGACCTCCAACATGCGTCATGAGCTAGTGTGGCAGAGAGAGCTCAGCGTCACTCTGTTTCTTTCTTGCTGTGTGACCTTGGGCTAGTAGCCTCACCTGTCTGAGCCTCAATTCCCCCCACCTGCTATTGAGCATTTCTAGCATGAGACGGTGGTCTAAGTGCTATGGACATATTGTCTTGATCCTCACAACACTCCTCTGAGGCTGGCATCATGGTCTTCACCCCTAGTTACAGATGAGGAGACAGAAGCCCTGTGAAGTGAAGGGACTTGCCTGGAGTCACAGGGACTGGGGAGAGGAGGCGGGATTCGAGCGTAGGCCATGGGGTCCCAGGTCATGTATGCCTAACAAGGGGCTCTGGCTGCCCCTGGAATGCCGATGGCCTTTGTGATGACAAAGGCCTGTAAAATGCCAAATGACTGGCTCTAGCCGTGGTCTCCCTGGTCTCCCCTGAAGGCCAGTGGGGCAGTTTCCCAGCATAACCAGAAACTCTGAGGCTGGGCTGCACCCCAGAGACGCTGCGATCCCAGGGCTGCCCGAATGTTCTGGGCTGACAGGAGAGGAAGTGTGGAAGGGCCTGATTCTCATCTCCGTTTGAACCAGCTCCTCCTGTGTATGTTTCACTTAAAGCTGTTAATTAATTAAATGATTTAAACTTGAAGAAAAGATATTGCATATATACTTCAGTTGACGCCTGTTCTTTTGCTATTTCTTGTGAATCCACGATTTCTCTAGTTTTGTGATTCTCCCTATTCCATAAGTGCCTCACGGGGATTGTGAGAAATGACTCCATAGGGGAGACTCTGTGGTGTATGTCAGGACTGGCAAGGGATGGCGTAGATTGGGGGTGATGGGGGCTATGGGGGTGCCTTGTGGAAGACTGTCAGGGGAAAGATCCCGAAGAGAGAAGCGTCCCCCGGGTAGGGTAGGAGAGAAACGTCCCCCAGGGAGGGTAGGAGAGAGCGCTGGGGAGGAGAAGAGGCGAGTGGGGAAACCCCTGAGAAGGGGAGAAAGAGCTGTAGGGAGGCAGGGCTTGGGGCCACCTGCACCCTAGGGTTCAAGGACAGGAGGTGTGTGTGGCTCTTCAAGGGAACAGCTTGGATGGACCTCACCCCGGATTTCAGACAGTACCACTGGGAGGTCAGCCCCATGGGGGATGGACCAGACTGGCTTGTCCACTCAGTGCCCCCGGGCCCAGCTCAGGTCAACTGGCACGCTGTAGGTGTTAGTATTGATTGAGTGGTTGATTGAGCAAATGAGTGGATGAGCACAGAACGGAGGCCTTGATAATTAAAGCAGAGAACGGCCGCATTTGGATAACCAGCCAGGAAGACAGCCCTGTAGAGATGGAGAGAGGATTGGCCATCCTGGGACTTCTCCGTGTACGTATTTTAAGAACGCCAAGGTTTCAGAGCAACCTGGCCCCCGCTGAGCCAGGCTATGGGAATTCTTGGTCCAGAAGCTCGGCCTGAGTGAAATCTATCCCATTTTTATATTTTCCCCTCTTCTGCTCTCATCACTGCCTCTCTTGTGATTTAAAAAGCAAATCAATAAAGGATGAGCTTGCCATTTTAAACTCCTCCCCGAGTCACTAGGCTCAGTAAGGACTGGGTGCTGGCAGCCCAGGGTAGGATGGAGGAATGGTTAGTTCCGCCTGGCTGCATTGGGCAATCTAGGAAGGAGGCATTGTTTGAATTAGGCAGCGGTGGCAGGAGGAGAAGGCAGAGAATATGGACCAAAGCACACAGGTGTCACACTGTGTGGCCCACTCACGTCGCACATTGAGTCAGCAGTGAGCACAAGCAGGCAGCACCTCATTCGGCAACTCTGGTGCCTGGGTCATGCCTGCATCATACTGAATGCCTGTGGTGCTGCGATGAGAAGGATTCTGAGGCTGTATCCAGGCTCAATGGAAAGGGTTGTACGATTCATTAATGATGTCTGCCATGGGAGTAAGAGGGGAGTGATGGCTCAAGAACTCTGCATTTGCTGCTTCGTGGTTAGTGTAGGCCAGAAATGGATAGTGAGGCCAAGTGGTAAAGGCTGGTGTGTATTCTGCTGAAGAATTTGGACTTGTTTGTGGATACCAAGGGTTTTAAGCTTAGTTTCTCCACTTTCAAAACAGAATACTATATCCACAAGATTTCTGGGTAGTTACTGGGGGTCTCTTGGAAAAGGCGAGACCTAGGTTGAGTTTTGAAACGTGAGTGTCATCCAGAGAAGCAGAGCGGAGGGAGGCGGGTGTTCTGGACACGCAGTGTGTGCAGTTCGGGGTGGTGGACGGGTCTCCGGCAGAGCCAGGCTGGTGTGGGACATCAGGGCTGGTGGACAGGGTGGGACGACATAACAAAGCGTCCTACTTACTTATTCCATCTGTTGCAAGACAACCAATCTTAGTTCTTTCCAGTAATATCATCCAATCAGTCATAACAAGCCAGTAAGAGCTGATGTTTGATTTTCATGGAGTGCAAGACAAAAGGAGGACATTGAACTAGGCATTCAAAGACTCTTCGGCGCTTGAAGAGGATGGAGAGAAGAATATGTGCCACCAGAAAGGTTGAGAGGTGGGGGCTGAGATTTCATGAACCGCTCCACAGTGCCTGACTCGACACACATCTTATTTTATTGTAGCGCTCGACCTGCCAAAAGAAATTCAAATTTCCCTTTTCCAAAAGAAGGAAATTGTAGCTCAGCATGGTTACATAACCTGTCCAGGGTTACAAAGCTACGTCATCAGGACTGGAAGCCCTCCTGGTGTGTCTCTGAGCTGAAGTTCCTGTGCTGTCTACGGCCCTACAGCATCTTCCCTCGAGAGACTTCCTGCAGGCTGTGAAGGAGGCTAACCGTCACCTCCCAGCACGGACCAAGGGCAGGACGGGCTCAATAGTGACAGCAGCTGAGCTAGCCACTGTTCCCACGGCAGCCCGTGTGTGTAGGACTCAGTCTGGGTTGTCCTTTCCTGAGATTCTGAGCACCACCTTGCAAGTAGTTCACTGCCCCTGGCCTCACCCTGGTCTAAGCTCCATCATCTTTCATATGAACCAAATTGGTTCTTCCCGCTTCCGCTTTGTCACCATCCTGCCGTCTGCCCTCAATGCTCCATGTGGCTGCCCGAGAGGGCTTTGTAAAGAGCCGACCTCATCATCCTCCCCACCCCCCCTGCCCAAATTTAGAGACGTCGCTACTTCCCATTGCTCTTAGGATTCAACCTGTATCCCCAACCTCGTCTGCAAGGCAGCCCTTGCCCAGCCCCACGGCGGGGTCTCCAGCCACGCTGTCTCTCCAACCCTCACACACGAGCACCTTTCAGCCCCAGCCCTTTCTGTCCGCTGCTCCTTCCACCTGGATGGACAGGTGGTTAATTCTCACTCTTCAGTTTAGGTCAGAATCTTCTGATATAGCCTCTCTTACCACCTTACATCACTTTCTAGAGTTTTCCATACATGTACCTAAACAGCTATTCAAGCGCGCGATTGTTTAATGTCTGATTAGTCATAATGCGTAAGGGCCAGGAGGGCGGGGACGTTTTCTGCCTTGTTCAGCCCTGGGCCCATAATGCCTAGCACAGGGTAGGCCTGGCATGGAGCAGATCTTCAGTAAACACTGTTGAATGAATGAATGAGTGAATAAATGAATGCACGAATGGGCGAACCTCCAACCACACGGCTGCACGCCTCCTCCCCAGCACACCATTTCTAACCTGTGTTAGAGTATGTCAGAACATTTGATCCCTGTGTGAGCCCCTCTCTCCCCGATCCACAGTGCAGTCCTAGGGGACAGGGCTAATCATTATGCATCCCAGCAGTCATGGTGCTCAGAATCTAGAATGAAGTCAGCCTCGGGGTACGTGGCTTCTTCCTCCTCTGGCCCTGCTAATAACCAGCCCCGTTGCTCTGAGTCTTTTGTGTCCCCATTTCTTTCTTTTTTTTTTTTCCTGAGGAAGATTAGCCCTGAGCTAACATCTGCCGATCCTCCTCTTTTTTCTGAGGAAGACTGGCCCTGAGCTAACACCCGTGCCCATCTTCCTCTACTTTATATGTGGGATGCCTACCACAGCATGGCTTGCCATGTGGTGCCATGTCCGCACCTGGGATCCAAACCAGCGAACCCCGGGCCACTGAAGAGGAATGTGCGCACTTAACCGCTGCACCACCGGGCTGGCCTCTGTGTCCTCATTTCTAAAATGAAATTCTGCAACGTGCTTCCTCTGGACCCTGCATTGCTAGGACTGATATTCTAGGATTTCATAACCAGAAGCGTTCATTGTTGTCTTTAGAAGTAAAATAAATTTGGGGACTCCCTCCTGGCATCTGACTGTGTCCCTCACGATGATGCTTTGAAACCTCCTCGAAGGGTCAGCCTCCAAATGCCAAGCTGTCTGGGGCTGTCCGGGAGCAGAGGCCTCCTCACTCGCTGTGGAGAACACACAATGCGTCTCATTGCTCTTTAGCTGCTCGGGAAATTTGAAGCTAATTAGGTTGGATCAGTAAACAATGCAGCCTGTTTTCAAACTGTGCTCAGCTTTCATGCAATTAGACTTTTCCAGGAATTAAAGGTCGTGGACCAGCCTGTTAGCCACACAAACGACTGAATAATGACAAGTCTGATGTTTATAACGCTGATTGAAGCTTGGCTCCTCTGATGGTAGTGAAACTTTATTCCTTTTTTCTAATCTTAGACGAGACCAGAGGGAGTTAATGACAGGAGTGAGTGGGGTAAGACCAGACTGCTCGCAGAGGGATGTGTTCATCCAAGCACACTTGATCCCCATGCTGACCCTTTGGAAAGAAAGGCTCTTCTCAGCCAACATTACACCCCAGCACACACGGAGACTCTCGCCGCCCCTCACCCCAACCCCACTGGAAGGCGGGGCTGCTCACTTCTCTGGCCCTGACGTGATAGGAAAAGTGTGGCGTTGACAGTTGGGCAGCTGGAGTTGCATTCTCTGCAGCTAACTTCCTGGTTCTAAAAGAGTCAGCATTTGGGAACCTCTAAGGCTCAGTTTCCAAATCTGGAAAATAGGGATGGTAATGACCTCCTGTGGCAGGTTGCCCTGGGGGATCACGAGGTCACTCCTGTGAAGTGGCCTGGTAGGCTCCAGTGGGTACCAGAGACTCATTGAAGAGAATTCTGTCTTTTTCTAGACGGGGACCTGACAGACTGGGAGGACAGTCCCATCTAGTCCAGGGTTCCTCAAAGCGTGGAGCCCAGGGCGCTTTTTGGTGGTTTGTGGGTGAGCAAGCTTTCATTTTAGTGTTTATGCGTATATTTTAGTATCTGTTTGATTTCATGCACATCATTACTTAAGGAAGTGGTCCTCAACCGTGGCCACACCTCGCAGTTGCCCAGCGAGCTTTCAAATGCTCCAGCCCAGAGAGGGGGCCTGGCTTTAGGATTTTATCTAACACTCTCCAAGCAGCATTAATGAACAACCAGGGTGAGAACTACTGGCCTAGGGCAAAGCCGGATAAAAAAATATAAATAACTCTACTTAAAGTACCATATCATCAATGGGCGAACTAAGGCTGAAGTTTGGGAGACACTCATAAGCTGATGGCTTGCTTGAAGGCTGCGCATCTGGACCATCTGAGGGTGGTGGGGTCGGTGCTTGTTCAACTTCAGATGCCCTGACCCATCCTAGATCCATTAAATCAGAATTCCAAGGGCTGTGCTTGGAAAATCCATGTTCTTATCAGCCAGCCTGGCTCTGGTCCTTCAGAAGGCATTTAGGAGCCACCCATTTTATAAAGGTCAAGGGTGCGCTCCGGAGGAAGGGAGACATTCCGTGGTCTGCCTCACAGTGGAGACAGGGAGGATGCTGACCAGCCAATGTCAGTCAATCACGCTTTGACACCTGGGAGGTGTTGAGCCAAGCTTCACCCCAGGGCAGCGAGGGGCAGACAGGCTGCACTTCTGGGTGCACTGGGGGCTCTTTAGGGGGAAGCTCTGTGCTCAAGGCGGGAGATGAGGCTTCTCTGAGTGTGTCCAACCTGGTCCCCTAGGACAGGAAGGAGACAGAGAGGCAGGACGAATGCCCCATCTGGGAACATGGTTTGAGGGTGTGTGTGGCAAGAGTGTTTCCTGGGCTGTAACTTGCGGGGAGCTTCATGTTCAGACAGATTGCAGGATGGTGAGTAACTCTCCTCATCTGGAACCTCCAATATTTGCTGCCCAGAAAGCACATGTCTGAACATCTGGAGAATTCCATACCTACTTACTCCCCACTGTGCCCACAGCCTGGTCACGTGGGTACTTGGTGCCTGCAGAGTGGTTGAAGGGGGAGGAAAACCTGGGCACCCTGAGTGACGCCCCTGGCAGAAGAAGAGAGGCAGCAGGATGGTTTGACAGCAGGCAAGCCACTTAACCTGAGTCTCAGTGTATTCATCTCAAAAATGGATTCTTGCAGGATGATTAGGGGGATGAAATGCAATAGTTTATTTGAGGGGCTCCTAATAACGACAAGCTGTTGCTTGTCATAGGACGAACTTAATACATATTGATTTCCATCTTTGCTTCTGTACCAAACTCTAGCTTAGCTACAGAACCCAGCTGATTCACCTTAGTGGCTCTCTTCAATGCCTTTAAAAGGATCCTTTCAATTCGATTCAGTCCAATGTATTCTGGCTTGAGAACTCTCCAGGAAGTGGTTGTCTCTCTTAGCTGGAAGGAAGCCATGCTGGAGAGGAGGTTGAAGCTTATAATGGAGGCTGAGGGGGACCTCCATTCCTTCAAGCATCCTGTCTCAGGGTCTCATTCAATAGAACCCCACTTGGCTGGGATGTTGGCGGCTCTTGACTTTATTCCAGCCTTGCAGTAATACTTGTCAAGGCTGTTTCACAGATTGTTGTTGAAAACAGATGAGATAATGTAAATTAAGTAATAACCAAAATAAATAATCATTTTATTAAATATAGCCATTTACTGGACTTACATACTGATTGATTGATTGTTGGATTGGTTGAGATGACTTTGAAAACTGAAGACAGGAAGAGCTGTGGGGGGCGTTAAAGCCTCGCTGTCATGGGAGAGGCAGTGGGGAGAAGCCTGGGCTGAGATCCAGGAACCTAGCTTAGTTGTGACTCATTTATAACTCACCGTGACCTTGAGTTACCTTCTGCGCCTCAGTCTTCTCATCGTGAGTATAATGCGTGGGTGGACCCACTACACAAAATTCTAGGGAGGATGATCTCTGATAACAAATGTGAAAGCATTTTGCAAAGCCTTATAAAATGTTGTTTATTCCAGTTATTATTTAATTTGCATCATCTCATTGGTTTTCCACAACAACCTGTGAACCAAGCTTGGGGAGTAATATCTACAAGTTTGGAAGGCCCGCGTGACACACTCCCACGTCACTAAGGCTAGCTTTGCTTGAAGGGGTCCTTTCTGGTCCCCCCAGCCACACTCCTGTAAAGATAACTGCCAGTGTGAGGCATTCCCGTGGGCAGTCAGAAGTCCAGACACTCAGAGTGAAACTGAGTCCTCTCTGGCTGCAAACCGTCTCTCACCAAAGTGTCTGTTACTGTGATGGTCCCGCCTCCATTTTGTGGTTCTTTGGCATTACTTATTCATTATTTCTTATTATATTAGCCCTTTTAACTGTTTTATTTTAGTGTCAGTGCCCTCAAACCTTCCTGAAATTAAGCGGGCCATAACAACTAAATATGTCAGCGAGAGGAACAGATAAGCCTTGGATGGTGTTGTGCGTTGAATTGTGTCTCTCCAAAAGATATGCTGAGGTCCTAACTCCCAGTATCTCAGAACTGACCTTATTTGGACATAAGGTCATTGCAGATGTAATTAGTTAAGATAAAGTCACCCAGGAGTAGGGTGGGCCCTAAGTGAATATGACTGATGTCTTTATAAGAAGAGGACACACAGGGAGAAGGCCATGTGAGGACGGAGACAGAGATCGGAGCGATGCAGCGGCAAGCCAGAGAGCCCCAAGGATTGCCAGTAAATCCTCGGAAGCTGAGAGAGAGGCGTCGAACAGAGTCTCCCCAGAGCCCTCAGGAGAGCGTGGCCTTGCCAGCACTTGGTCTCAGACTTCCGGCCTGTAGAACTACAAGAGGATACATTTCTGCTGTTGCAAGCTCCCCAGTTTGCGGGGCTTTGTTAGGAAGCTCTAGGAAATTTGTTAGGAATGCAGATGGAAGCAAGGGCTCCTGTTTCCAGGCCTGCCTCTGGGACGTGCTGCTTGTGCATCCTTGGGCAAATCTCTGGACCTCACGCTGCTTGTCTCCAGAAGGAGAGAGTTGCAGAAGGAGAGTGTTGGATCAGCATTTGCCAATTTTGCTGATAGTTAGAATTACCTGGGACCCATTAAAGTTATAGCTTATCAGAACTTCCCTCTGGATTTTTAGAATCAGTGAGTTTTGGTCGGGGCCAGAAATGTATGTTTTTAAGAAACTCTCCAAGTGGTAGCAATGACCTGCATCTTGCTGTCGCCACCCTCTCTGGCATTCTAGGTTTCTCAAGGGTCAAGCTTCACCCCTTGACCCCACACACCCTATGAAGCCTGCCCTGCATGGTGCATGTTGGTGTCTGTGCCCTCACAGCCAGATTGCAAAGCCAAGAGGCCAGAACCACATCTGTATCTCTGGCATGTTGCCTGGAAGATGCATCCAATGAAGGGATAATCGTCTCTACATGCAGACATCCCGCTCTGGGATGTGTGATCAAGGGTCTTGCAAGCTCTCATTCTCGAGATCTCGAATGAGCCTCCAGGCCACCATTCTGGCCCAGCCCCCTATTCCAGGCCGCCTTCCACGCCCTTTCGGAGGAACACATAACGCAGACACAGTTCTAAGTCGCTGATCCTATGAGGTGGGCTCTGTGAATCTTCCCATTTTACAGATAGGGAAGACACCGAGGCTCAGAGCAGTTAAATGACTTGGTCAGAGTCACAGAGCCAGTGGTGGAGCTGGGGTTTGAGCCCCGGTGGTCTAGTAGCAGCATCTTAATCTCTCACTCACTCCGCCAGCCCACCACGCAAAGCAAACCCCTCGCCGACGGGATCCAGTCCAAGCAACTAGGCTGGTCCCATCTTCTTGTCCCCTTACCTCTCTGGAAAGATCTCCCATCACTCTCCTCACCCACTCACTCTGCACTGAGGTAGCCCCTTGCCCTTTTGGCCCTTATCCCTCGGCTGTCCTTCTGCTGGACGTCTCCTTGCCTGCACCCCCAGACAGCTCTCGCTCTGGGCTGCCGGGCACTTAGCCTCTTGGGTCTTTGATGATTGTAACACACAGCCCAGTTCTCCACGTGGCTCAACCTCTCTCTTCCTTCTAGTCTTTGCTGAGATGTCACCTTTCCAGTGAGGCCTTCCAGAACCATCTTTTTAAAATTCACTCTGCCCCACCATCACCATGCCAGCACTCCCAGTCTCCTTCTTTGTGTTTTTTCCATAGCACTTATCACATTCTGATACACTGTATCATTTACTTATGTGGTTTGTTTGTGATCTGTCTCCCTCCTTAGAACGTAAGCTCCCTGAGGACAGGCATTGTTGCCTGTGTTTTCATTGCTCCATCCCCAGTGCCTGGAACAGTGCCTGGACTGCAGTACACACTCAGTAAACGTTTGTCGAATGAATGAAGGAACACGTTCTCCACTGTTACAGTTCTCCGTTACCTGGTTGTCTCCCTTCTACAAGTGTGAGCTCCTTCCAGGAGGCACTTTACCTGATTCATTTCTGTATCCCCAGCAACTAACAAAGGGCCTGGCCATTAGTAAGTCCTCAGGAAGACTTTGTTGAATAAATGAATAAGTAAGCAAATGGATGGATGGATGGATTTCTTCCCCAGAGGAGACGTTACCTGGCAAAATGTAGCAAATAGGTGTCCACATGTAGCCTCGCCTGTGGCTGCTTCTCAGGGTAGAATGAGCCCCCAGCACAGCGGCTGGGATGTTTACAGCCCCAGGAGCTCATTCAGGTCTGTCAAACTTCAACAGGGTGATCCAGCCTGGCTAGCCTGGGCAAAACACTGACGTCAGCGGGCGGTCAGTCTTGACTCTGCTCCTCCCTTGCTCTGCCCCTTTGCCCTCTCCCCAGAGCGAGAACTTGGCTTCCCCTGACTTCATTGGAGACACTGCCCTCCTCACCCAATGCCACGGAGGCAGTGCCTCTGCTCCGCCATCCCCGGCAGCTGCTGCTCGGGAAACAGAGACAAGGAAAGGGGCGGCAGCCGCAGAGCCTCCTCTCCCAGCTCCCTGTAACGTCTTGGCCCAGTGGCACTTGGATTTGCTGTTTTGTTTTTTTCTGCCGTGCTCTGGCCCAAGCCTCTAGAAGGCTGAGGTACTTGCGGGTCTTGCCTCCAAATTCATGCTGGTTCTCCACCCTTGGGGCTGTTGCGAAGCCACAGACCTGACTTGCAGGCTAGAAGCAGGGCGAACCAGGGAGACCAGAGGAGCTGATGCTCACGGCTGGTGCTCCTGCTTAGTGAGGGAGGTCCCCTCTTGTTGGAGAAGCCCCTCGGTGTTCCCTCCCCTTAGTGCAGGGGCGTGGGCCCTGGGGACCTTCCCTGAGCAGGGCACAGCCTGTGCCGCTGCGGGCAGAGGGTAAGCCTGAACGCTCCACACACAACCTCAGAGCATGTGCAGCCAGGCCCGGAAGGTGGGGCCGGCAGCGGGGGGCTCCAAGGTCAAGGGGATCTCAGAGACTTCATCCACTGGCTGGAAGGAAGGTCCTGTACTCTTAACCTTCAAAGTAAAAGCCAATAGAGGAGACAGATTGAGAACTCTGTTGAGCACACAATTCAAATTAACCAATGGATTTTGTTGACATTCTTTCCCCTTTATGCTTCCATGAAAGTTAACTCCTTGGCTTAATTCATTCTTCACTTCAAAGACAAAAGACAGTTTGCTCCCTTCTTTGATCTATTCATTCCTTTAAGTAGCATATTGATTTCCTTCTATTCCTTCTTCTGCTAATTAATTAATTAAAAATGTTAATTGCGCACCCACTCTGTTCCAGTGCGTTCTATCCTAGGTGCTGGCTGGGCTAGGGTTTCAGGAGGAAACAGAATCCATCCCAGATGGTGTGTGTGAAGGGAGGACTTACAGAGGGGATGGCCAGGCTCCCTGTGACGGCAAGGAGCCCTTACTGCCAGCACTGAGGGCAAGGGGAGGAAGTGCTGTCTGGGGAGCCCAGGGAGGGCTGGAGCCATGGAGGACGGCGGCCTGTAGGGATCGGTGGTTGGGGAGGATGCAGCTGTTGCCGGAGCTGCTGAATTAGAGCAGGGAGGTAGCAAGGAAGAAACACTCCCAGCTCTTTCTCTTTCCACCCCCTGATCTCTTGCCAGTGCCTTTCTTGGGCCAAGGGCCAGTTGCAAGGGAGTCAGCCGATGCGGTCCTTCAGGGCCAGCCTCCCAGGGCAAGAGCCAGGCAGAGAAGGTGGGGACTGGAGTTAGGGAGGCAGAGAGAGTGACCGGCATGACAACCAAATCTCAGCTCTCCGGGCTGCATATTCTAGCTGGAGGACACACATCAACCAACAGGTAAACGTTCATCCGGTGGTGACTGGTGCCATTCCAAAAGTAAATCAGGGTGGGGTAGATGGAGCTTATGGGGGTGGATTAATGATGAGGGTTGCATTTTATGTCTGGGGAGTCGGGGATGAGAAGGGACAGCTGCCAGGAGGCTGTGGCCATCTCCCTGGTGAGAGACGACGTCGTCTGCCCCAGATATAATTGACAGCAGAACTGATGAGGGTTTTGATGACCTGGACAGCCACTAGGAGGGAATCCAGGGGAAGGAAGGAGTCTTTACTGTTTGACCTGAGACACTGGGAGGGGGGCCTGGAATAAGGGGAGACCTGAGGAAAGAGGGGATTCGGGCAGGGCTGTCGGAAGTTCAGTTTGGGACCTGCTATGTTTAAGAAGCTTCTAGGTGGAGTGAGGACACTGTCCCAGCGGGTGGACAGGTGAGTCTGGATCTCCAGGGAAAGCTTCAAGCCCCAGAGAGAGATTTGGGAGTGTCAGCAGCATATCGATGGTTTTAAGGCTCCGAGTCTGGGTGAAGTCACCCAAGGAGAAAGCATGCACAGCAGAGACGAGGGCTTCGGGCTGAGTCCTGGGACGCTCCACCTGGGAGGTCTGGTAGGCGAGGGGGCAACAGCCGAGCTGACTAAGAATGAGTGGCCAGGGAGGCTGAGGGAAAACCAGGCCAGCGTGTTGGCTGGAAGATGGGAAGAGGAAGTTTCCAGAAGGACCCAGGAGGAAGAGGAGTGGTCAACTTCATCGAAGCTGCTGGGAGGTTACAGGAGACTGACTATTGACTTTGGGTCGTTGATGTCCTCAGTAAGAGCAACTTGAGTGGTGTGGTGGGTCGAAAACCCTATTGGCATGAGCTGAGGAATGAAGATGCAAGGTGGAGACAGTGAATTCTCTTTGGGAGAGTTTTGCTATAACAAAGAGCAAGGAAATGGGATGATAACAGAGGTCATGGGGTCAAAGGAAGTTGTTTTTTTAATTGAGGTGAAATTCACTTGAAATAAAATTAACCGTTTTAAAGCGAACAATTCAGCGGCACTTAGTATATTCACAGGGTTGTGCAACCACCGTCTCCTCCTAGTTCCAAAGCATTTTCATCACCCCAAAAGCAAACATCGTATCCATTACATAGTTGCTCCCCATTCACGCCCTCCCCCAGCCCAGGTAACCACTAATCTGCTTTCTGCCTCTATGGATTTGCCTGTTCTAGACATTTCACTTAAATGGAATCATAGAACGTGTGACCTTTTCTGTCTGGCTTTTTTCACTTAGCATAATGGGTTTGGGGTTCTTCCACATTGTAACATTTCTCAGAACTTCATTCCTTTTTATGGCTGAATAATATTCCATCGTATGGATGGACCACAGTTGTGCATCCAGTCATTGGTTGATGGACATTTGGACTGTTTCCACCTTTGGCTATTGTGAATAGCACTGCTGTGAGCTTTCATGTACAGGTTTTCATTTGAACACCCGTTTTCAGTCCTCTTGGGTATGTGCCCAGGAATGGAATTGCTGGGTCATATGGTAATTCTCTGTTTACTTTTTGAGAAACCGCCAACCTATTTCCCCCAGTGCCTAAACCAGTTTACATTCCCACTAGCAAGGGATGCGGGCTCCCATTTCTCCACCTCCTTGCCAACACTTCTTAATTTTGTTTTTGTTTTTTAATTGGCGATATTAAGAAATTTTTGTGCATAGCTTGGAATAATCTAATAGAGAGGGAGAAATTGATGATGCTGAAGAGAAATGGGATAATTGCTGGAGGGAAATCCTTGAGAAGAGGAGAAGGATGTGCCCACAAGACCCACACAAACTTGGGAGATCCTCTAAAGTGAGAAGTCTGTTTGGATGCTGGGCTACCGAAAAGGAAAAAGAGAAACGCGTCTGACATCAAGGCCTGAGGCTCACTCTATGGTGAGGGGCTTTCCTACAGAGCAGTGTCAATAGAGGTTGGGGCAGGCAGAGCAGGTGGTCTTGCCTTAAACCTGTATTCTCATCCACAAGCTGTGGTGCTTCGGCAAGTCGGGTGACCTCTAGAGCCCCAGTATGCTCAGCCATAAAATAGAAACGACAAAACTTCAGTGGCTGCTCTGGGGATTAAATGAGGCTATATATAACCAGTGCCTGGCACACAGTAGGTGCTGACTGAATGTACGTCCCTTACATTGGCTCATCCTTCTGACTAGATTGTGAATTACTGTTAGCGATCATAAACACAAGTTTGTTTACTTGCCACACGGGAGGGCCAAAAAACTAGAAACACCAGGCTTGTGGTGAGGAAAGAGGTTGGGTATTAAAAGGCAGCCAGATGAGGAGATGGGAGTTAGAACTCAGATCCACCTCCTAGAAGGGAAAAAGGTAGGGGTTTTTATCTGGGCTTTTAGGTAGGGGTGGGGGAGCACGTGGCCTTGTGGGTTGGCGCCTTCCCACCAGCCTGTGTCTGGCCTTGAAGACTGAATTTCTTTTCCCTTGAATGTCTGGATTTTTCTGGTTAGTTTTCATCCGCAGCCTTGTGAGGCTGAATCTTGACGTCTGGACTTTGACTTCCCGGGAAAGACAGCTCACTCGTATACTAAGGAGCGCCAGAAAGACTGATTAGTCTTAAACAACGGTTGATTATGCTGAATATGCACAGCTGCATGTAGCAAAACTTATCTCAAAGGTTTTGCTCTAGGAATATGTTTAACTCCTTCCTTCTCGGTTTCATTACCAGGTAGAAGTGAAAGGGGTGCCCTTCTCGGCAGTCCTTTCAGTATCTAGCACTATGTTGGCCACATAGTAGGAGCTCCAAAAACATTTAAAAAGAATAAATAAACAGGAATGAAAATAATTATCAATAAAGAGATTTCCCAACAATATTAGCAACAGCAAATATTTGCTGGGTGCTTGCTACACAGCAGCCAGTTCCAAGGGCAGCATCTCATTTGAGCTGCACAACATGACCTTGAGATGAGCACTCCCTCATCCTCGCTTTGCAGAGAGGTCACTTGTCCAGTGGAACATGGCTGCAGCTAGGATTTGAGGTCTGACATCAAATCTCCTCATATTATACTGTCTATCTAGATGCTGCTAAGCCAGTGGTTGAATAATCCTGGCACCAGAGAAAGATCTGTTGTAGCTAAAAAGACGTCAAGAGAGAGACTGGGTGACTGCTTGGGGAAAAGAGGGGCTGGGGACCAGCTGGATAACGGTGGAAGATTTGAAAGGCCTGAAAAGCAATCCCATGGCTCAGAGGCAGCCTCCGTCTTGGTGTGTTTGCATTTCCTTAAGCACAGCTAAAGTCTCCCGGGCATAGAAATGTCATCTGCAGGTTGTGTCAGACATCGGAGGTTGGTTGATAAAGACACCTTGGTGGCTGTCTCCCAGGGATCAGGTGATTTCTTTCTGCTCTCCAGGCCACCCCTTTGTCAACATCAAGGCACTGCGGAAATCGAAAAAGTTTTCCTGGTTGCTCTGAATCAATGTCAAGGAAATTGGATGGGCGTTTCCAGTTTTCCGAGAAGTGCTGTCTCCCAGAGCCTGAGCCAGGCACAGCATCCCTTTCCCATGGTGGGTGGGTCTCCTGGGCGCCCATCTTTCTGTGCTTCACCCCAGAACCATCCGTCACTTCCCACACCCTCACCTCTCTCTGTGAACTGGTCAGGGTTTTTTGGTGCCCTGGGCTGAGCTTGGCTCTGGCCCGGGCTGCCCAGCTGCACTCTTGGGTCCCTCATCTCTTTCCCTCACATCTCTCTGCCACACCAGTGCTCAGTTATCTCAGGGTCTGGAGGAGAGAATGGGATTAGCATGTGAGCATCACCTTCAAGGTAGAGAGACAGGTCAGGAGGACAACGCGGCGTTCATAAAATACCAACAATGGCAGTGGCCATGGAGGCAGCATTTCCCAGTTGACGGCTCTCCTGTATTTCTCCATGGGCTGATTTTACTCCTTCATTGGCAGAGTAGCAAGAGGCAAGAGTTAACTCCTCGTCCTGCTCCTCCGGGCTTAGGACTCCATCCGCCTGCATTCCTTTGTGTCCTGCTTCAGAACTCCAGCATGTTATTTCAACTGACCCTCCTCCCAGTCCAGGCAGGTGGGTCTGGCCCTGGTCACATCCTCATGATAGCAGGAAGGGAGCAGACACCCAGGACGGTTAATCTGTTACTCAGCAGTGGCTTTGCCAGGACACCTCTGCCTTTGACTCCCTGTCCAGAACTCACTGACCTACGGCTGGGCACATTTTTAATACGTTGAGCTGGCCATCAATAATTCACTGTTAATCATTTATTACTCATTACAGAATGTTTACAGTAGCAGCTAGATGCTGTGTAATCATTAACGCTGTTTTCTTTCACAATTTCCCAGATTTCTATTTGATTATATCAGGAGCTGATCTATCCATGAAGCATCTTCAGTCGGCTCTAGCAAACTGGGAGGGAAGCTCCAGGAAACTGGTAAGTTACGTTCACAGGCTTGGCTTGGCTTCTGGGATGATTTCAAGAATTACTGAGGCTCTTACAGAACAGCTGGAACACGGGATTTGAAAACTGAGGGATTTAAAAATCAACTTGGTGAAGATTAGGTGAGAAAATGCACATAAAGTGCTTAATGTGGTGTCTGAGGAATGTTAACACAAAAATGAAACTGATTATGAGTGATTATGGCCACGGTTATTATTCCAAAGGCTGGTAATCTGGTAAATGTCCTCAACCCTCCCTCCCTTCCTTTCTTTCTCTCTTCTCTCTCTTTCTTTTAAAGCTGCTCTATTTTCTACATTCCTTTTCAATATCTTGTTTTACGGTTACTTTAGCTCCATGCCAAAGTCAGCAGAGAATTAACCCTGAAAATTAAGAAGAAAGTCACAGCCAAGTGGTAATCAGACTGAGAACTCGGGGACCAGGGAGTGTGTGGCGTTCCGTGTCCTGAGCTGTCAGCAGCGGCTGTTGGAACCTCTGGGCCTCGCTCAGCAGGGTGGACAGAGCACAGGGCAGCGACCCTGGGCACTTCCAGGAAGGGGCGTCGAGCTTGCAGGAGCCTGGTTTGGGACAAGAAGGCCACCTTGGCTGTGAGCCACCCTTTTGTGATGCACTGATGCATTCTGGGGCCTTGTCTCTGCTTTTGTCCTTTCACCCAACACACATTTATCAGTGATGGTTTGACTTCAGGCTTCTGGGTTCTGTCCGACCTCTGTGACAGATTGGTAAGGTAAAGATTCTTCTCCGAGCCCTGCTTGCTTTATTTCTGACATGGCTGGCAGCTCAGAGCTGGATTTGAACCCACTGGTCCTGCTGCCTGGGGTGCAAGCTGTCTGCACTCAGCCTTGCACTGCAAGGCAGGCAGCCTCCCACCGTGATGTGATGTCTCAGGGATGATGAGGTCATTGTCAGCTCTGTGGTGGTCTCTGTAGAGTGAGGTGCACAATCTCAGACCTCTGCTGCAGATAGCTCCCCTGGGCAGTGGGTCCCTATTGACTTAGCAATCCTTGTCCTTCTTGGCCAGGGAGTAGAAGATCAGAGTTGGTTGTGGCCCCGGAGGAAGCAGAGCCCACCACCCACACATCCTCCTGGTGCCAGCAATGTTCCCCTTTGGCAACATGTTTTCTGGGAGGAAGGCACAAGTCTCTCCCTGTCCTTGACCTATGGCACACCTCCCCTCACCTTGCAACACGGAGGATTTACTCAGCCTGTCATTGGGATCTGCTGAGGCCGCTCTTCACCCCACCCCACCTTAATTATGGCACATGAAGATACTTAACGCACACTATGATTTCTTTACGTCCTGTTGTTGCCTTCTCTTCTCCTCCCACCCATTTCTGTGCCCACGGCTTCCTCCACATTTGTGACTGTTCTTCATCTGCTTTGACCTTGATTTCCAGTGGTTCCAGCTTTGGATGGGCAAGGTACATCCTAACAAAAGCCACCCTTGGACCACAGCTTGAATCATGTCTTCTCTCAGTTGTTCCCCCATCTGAGCCCCCAGTGAAAGCTTGACATTCTCCTGTAACTGCCTTGTCATGCCTGTCAGTCACCCTCTGTCCCTCCCTCATGAACACCCAAAGCTAGCAAGACCCACCATCTTCCTTCTCCAGTACTGAGCCGTGAAGGGACCTTGCACACCATCCTGCTACCTGACCAGGCTTGGTTTTTAAGGCTGTTCCCCGGATGTCCCTAGTGACTATTTCACAGCTTCGCAAACCTGCCACATGCCTCCCTCCTTCCCCTTCAGTTGATTGCTTGGCCTTGTGCTTCACTGAGGGGTACAGATGCCATTCAACAGAAGTCCCTCATTTCTCCACTTCCGTATCTGCAGTCCTAGTCATCCTTTTCCTACATTCCGTCCTTTGATCCACACCCCACTGTCTGCCCTCTTCTCTGTTCCTCCCCTCCGCCAGTGTTCTGCTCTTCCAGATGTTCCAGGCTCTCCCCAACCACTCAACTTAAGTCGCTCTCATTACACTTACCAATGGCTTCCATGTGGCCACATGTTGTGGACACTCTTCATTCCTCTTACTTGACCCGTGAGTCATATTCAACACAGCTAACCACTCACTTCCTCTGAAAGTTCTTGTCTTGCCATTGCTAACACCTTGCTCTCTCTGTTTTCTCCAACTCAGTCTCCATTGCCATTTCAATCCCCTGTCTGCTCTTTCTGTGTTGGAGTTCCCTAGGAATCTTCTCCCTCTATGCTTTCTCCCTGGGTGGTCTTACCTAATCCCATGGTTTTATTACCATTAATTTATCCTGAGCTCAGACCGCTTCTCAAACACCACTCTCATTTCCAAATGCCCCATTGGTATTTGCACTTGGATGTCACTCAAACATCTTGAGCTCCACACTTCTTAAACAGAACTCTCCATTTCCTGCCATCCCAACATCTGTTACCTTCTGAGTCTTCTCCAGCTCAGGGAATGATAGTTGCCATTAATTACACACCAGGGACTTGCCAGGCATCTCCCAAGTCCTTTTATATACATTATCCCTTATCTAACAATCGTGATCTGAGAGGATCATGACCATCATTAACTGACCGATAAGGAAACAGACCCAGAAGTTAAGTAACTTGTCCTCACTCACAACTGCAAAACCCAGGATTAGGACCCAAGTTTCTGACTCCAATAGCCTTGCTCCTTCCACTCTGCTCATGTCCTTTCAAATCCTGGCTCTTGCCTGATGGTTTAGAGCCCATCTTCATCCTTAGGGATCTGTAGGGCCATCATGTTGCATAACTGCAGGGGGACATTTACAGTGTCATCTGTGTGAATGACTCTCTCTGGAGTTATATGGTGACAGCCATTCACATAAACTAGAATGGGAATGCAGCCCCTGGAAGTGGGCAAGTGGTGGCCATGGATACCGTCATTCTGGCCTCCTCTGTCCCATCCTGTCCCATCTGATCCCATTCTGACTCCTCTTTTCCTGCCCACCCCACCCATTCTGTTTTCTATACACCTCTCGGGCCAGGGACTCTGTCAGATTCTGTGGACACAGAGATGGATCAGCTGTGGCCCCCAAGTGTGAGGAGTGAATACACTCCTCAGAGTTCTCCTCAGAAAGTGAATACACTCTGAGTTCTCCAGAGGAACAGAACCAGTAGGATGTATAACTATATAATAGATATGTGTAGATATAAATATAGACATAGATGTAGATATAGATAGAAAGTGAGGGAGAGAGAGAGGGAGAGAGAGAAATTCTAAGGAGTTGGCTCATGCAATTGTGGGGGCTGGCAAGCTCAAAACCCATATGGTGAGCCAGCAGGCTAGAAATTCCGGTAGAAGTTGATGTTGCAGTCTTGGTCTGAAGTCTGGAAACTCAGACCGAATTTCTATGTTTCTCTCTTGAGGCCAAATTCCTTCCTCTTCAAGGTACCTCAGTCTTTGCGCTTAAGGCCTTCAACTGACTGAATGAGGCCCACTCCCATTATGGAGTGTCACTGCTTTACTTAAAGTCAACTGATTGTAAATCTTAATTGTATATAAAACACACCAGCAACATCTAGCCTGTTCTCTAGGTGTTCAACCAAACAACTGAGCGCCATGGCCTTGCCAAGTCAACATGTAACATGAACCATTGGGAGGAGGTCTCAGTCACTCGTGAGGACACAGACAAGAGAAGAGTCAGCCTGTACAGTTTTCTTCCTGCTAGGCTAATGGGACATGCTAGGATACGTGCACAGGAGGAAGTGATTGAGATTTTCCAGAAGGAACAGACAGATGGGCAGAGGAGGTGGGCCTGGAGGGTGAGACAGGGGAAGGAGGGAAAGCATTCTAGGCCAAGGGAACAGCCCAAGAAACAGCAAGAGAGGCCTGAAAACAGAGGTCCAGCGTGCTGGAGTGTCCCTGGGTGTGTGCTGGGACGAGACAGGTGGGGTCTCTCAGTGGAGGGCCTTGAATGTCCCACTCAAGTGTTGGCCACAGCAGCTCCCCAGTCTTCTTGTCAGGCCAGCTCAAATGACTTCTGGACCTCAGAGCCATCATGTTACAAAACTATGTATTCTTCCAGAATTGAATGTTTTTAGGTCTACTTGAGAACGTAAGGGCTTACTTCTTCAAAAAAAATTTTTTTTAAGTAATTTTAAAAACTTGTTTTTCTAGTTGTAAAATTTTTTTTTTCTTAGTCTACAAAATTGGAGAACTACAGGCAAACGTATCAGATGAAAGGTGGCTGAAATGCCACAGTCAAATGGTAACTGCTGTTATGTGTCGCTGCTTCCAGGCAATCTATTTTCTGTGCACATAAGCATGTGACTGTCCTCTGCTCATCTCCACGGCCCCTCCCCACTGCTCTCCCATCCTGCACTGGGCCAGCCCGCTCACCTGTACACCTGCACCTGTATGCGGTCTGCACTCTCTGCCTTAATTGTCTCTTCTCCTAGAACACAAGCTCCACGAGGGCGGAGCAAGTGCCGTCTTGCTCAGGATTGCCTCCTCTTAACCTAGACACTAGGAGCTTAATAAAGAATTGTTGAATAAATAATATATAAACATTTTATTTTAAATTTAATTTTAAATTTAAAAAACACATAGGCATAGTTTAAGTACATAAATTGTTTAATCGTGTGACTCTATAAGTATACCTTTCTTTTTTCTGAGGAAGATTCACCCTGAGCTAACATCTGTGCCAGTCTTCCTCTATTTTGTATGAGGGTCACTGCCACAGCATGGCTGCCGATAATCATGTAGGCCCATGCCTGGGAACCGAACCTGGGCCGCAAAGTGGAGTGCACTGAAATTAACCACTAGGCCACAGGGCCGGCCCATAGAAGTACCTCTATTTTTAATGCTGACTAATATATATTTTTTATATGTCTTCCTCTTTTTGTCAAGTAAGAATTCTAAACATTTTCCCATGACATTAAATGTTCCCCTTTAATGTAAGTCTTTAAGCACTGCATGAGTTTCCATCATACGGATGTACCATAATTTATCTACACTTTCTGGTAAGATATTCTTTCCTATTGTGAATACTGTTTTTCTAACATGAAAAATGCTGTAATGACAATCTCAGGCTTAAATCTTTCTGCGCATTTTTATTACTGCTTTCAGCTAACTTCTTATAAATGGAGTTTATAAATGGAGCCATTTGTAAATGGAGTAGTTGGGCCTAAATATTTTTATGGCTCTAGAAACATATTTCCAAACTGCAGAAAAGCTGTACGGTTTTCTCCTTCTGTCACACCAGTGACTCTGCTTACAATTTTGGTAATAGTTTCCAGATTGATGGGGACATTAGTGCTTCATTTTAATTTGTACTGCTTTTGCTTTTATTTTCACATCTTGGGGACAGAAACTCTAGTGTTTCCAAGATGTACCCCCACCCTAAGAATGACTTTCTGATGAGAATCTTCTGGAAAGGGGCCTGTATTTAATAAGCAATGCAGCAAGTGTGGGAAACAGATGTAGTCCAACCCAACCATCTCACAATAGAGAAACGGAGGCCAGAGTAGAGGAAGGAGGTGCCTAGGTCTCCAGGGGGAGCTGGGGTCCCCCATCCTGGTGTCCTCGTCAGGGCCCCTCACCTGTTCGGGGCCACCTCCCCTGAGTTACCCATCTGCGACATCAGGTGTCTAATGACTTCCTCCTTTTTTCTCAGGAACAAAGAAGCCCAGCCCAAAATCTGAAAAAGAAACCATGCAGCTCAGTGAAAAGGACCCAGCAGATAGCCAAGAAAGCGATTTGGTGAAAAAGAAATCGGTCAGTCCTGGATTCCTTGTCTCTCCCTTATACGCCAGGGCGGTCCCTCCTGGGAAGTGGGGGTGAAGGTGAGGTCAGGCGGAGGAGAGTGAGCAGAGGCTGGGAGCACAGTTATGTGGGAAGGAGCCGAGAAGTCGGAAAGTGTGTGCGATGAGGCGCAGGCCACTGATGGCACTGTACTTTGTTGATAATACTATCTGCTGGTGACCTTCTGGACAGGGGGGTGATGTCTCCATACCAAAGGTCATTTTCAGGAGGGGACATTGATATTGAAGGTAATGATGTCATCATCCTTAAGGATACACTGAGACCCATCCTCCACCCCACCACAAGGCCCAGTTCAGGTGCCCCCTCCTCCTGGAAGTCCTCAGCACTTACAAACACTCTCTCCCCCCTTGGGACTCCTTGAACCCTCCCTTTAAGCCAAATTAAAAAATCAATAGCCAGACAGCACCCGCTCTGTGCTGGACCTTTACATGGGTCTCTCATTTGGTTCTCTTGGCCACACCATGGTGAAGGCATCACTCCCCTCATTTTACAGGCAGGGAACTGAGGCTCAGAGAAGGCTGAAGCCACTCATCAAGGCTACATAGCCAATTGCAGGTGCAACTGGTCTGGAACCCTGGCCCCTCTATGCCTTGTCTCCTGTGATGGGTATGGAAGCAACCAGGACTCACAAGAAGATATGTCCATATTTGTAATTAACCTTTATTTATCAGGACAAAGAGCAACACAAGTGTATCCACTAAATTGCCAGGGACATCTGAAATTAGCAGGCTGAGCTTCATTATCCCCATCTCACAGGTGGGAATGGAGTTTCAGGGAGGCCAAGCCACCTGCCTCAGGTCATCCGGGGACACGGCGGAATCATGTTAAATAGAGAGCGATTCCCTGTATATCCTTCTTGGTGTCTATATTAGCTTAAGTCAAGGCTCCACCGTCCAGGCATTCGGTCTGATGAAGAAAGAGGTGTAGTCATCTCAAACCTTCTGCTTAAATGATACTTGACAGAAACTCCCCTTTTTTCCTACCCTTTCCTGGCAGAAAATTTTCATCTTGTTCAAGCCAAATTTCTAGCCTCAGCAAATCATCCAGAGGACAGTTTGAGTTCAGTGCCAGAAGGATCTACCGGGCCCCTCCCTGAGCCAGTGGGGAGGAAGGCCCTGGGAAAGCAGAGATGCTCAGGACATGGTGTGAGTCTGCTCGGCTGCCGTGAAAAGCACCACAGACAACAGGAATTTATTATCTCACAGTCCTAGAAGTTAGAAGTCCAAGATCAAGGTGTCGGCAGAGTTGGTTTCTTCTGAGGCATCTCTCCTTGGCTTGTAGACGGCTGTCTTCTCGCTGTGACTTCGCATCTGTGTGTGTCTGTGTCCTAATGTCCGCTTCCTATGAGGACTCCAGCCATACTGGGTTAGGATCTCCTCGTGATCTCATTTTACTTTAATCTCCTCTTTAAAGGCCCTATCTCCAAATGCAGTCACATTTGGAGGTATCAGGGGTAAAGCTTCAACATATGGATGTTGGGGGGCACAGTTCACCTCATAACAGACACACACAGTCCCTGCCCTCGGCGAGCTCCTCTCCAGAGGGGAAGGCACACACGAGGGCAGACGCTTGCAAGAAAGCGATCAGAGCGGGCGCAGCTGTGAGCAGCACGTGGCACACAGGAGCGGGGCAGAGAGAGGTCCAGGGAGGATTCTGGGGGCTCAGCGGGGGAGAGCTGAGTACTGAACAACGGGCAAAGTTGTTGTAGGGAGCCAGAGGGAAGAGCCTGAGCAAGGGCCAGGAGAACCTGCAGGAGGAGGCTCTCACTTGATGGATGCCGATGAGTGGGTGTCTGCATGAGGAATGAGTGTCGGAACAGGTGAAAGGCCCCAGCACCCTAGGAATGTTTGTTTATGACCACGTCCTTGATGGAGCTAATTTTCTTACGATCTGCCTGAGAGCATGGGCCACAGGCCATGTGGAATGGGGGGATGGCGCTGGACTTGGAGACGGACAAATCCACTTCTCCTTGAACTTCAGTTCTTCCCCATAACATCAGCCTAGTGGGCCCCTCATAGAGCTGCTGGGGGGATTGGTGATATCTTGGGTGTGAACACTTGGCCAAGGGCAAAGCGGTGTAGACATGTACTGTGCAACAAAGGTAGGAGGGTGCTTTGGGTAACGGGGAGCCCTGGCCAGCTGCCCTCTGGTTCACAGAGCCACACCACAGCACGTTCTTCACAGAGGGCCAGAACTTGAGCACTGGCATGGGCCTTAGCAATTGTCCCATGACATCAACCTGGCCCCAGACCTCTCCTTTTACTGCTGAGGACAGTGTCTTCCCGAGGGGAGCAAATCTTTCTACACAGAGTCCTCCCGATGGCATTTATTTAGAAAAGGATGAAAGTATTTGGGTCAAAAAATAGCACATTATCTGGGAACAAGGTGATTTGAAGAAAAATAATGAATATTCATCATACGCTTGCCATATGCCGGTGCTGTCCTGGGTTCCAGGGTTCTATGCGTTTTTCATGTATAAACTCATTGAATCTTCCCAACAAGTCTGTGAGGCGGTGGTGCTGTTATCATGCCCACCAATCAGATGGGGACGCTGTGCCCAGAGAGGCCGAATAACTTGCCCAAGAGCTCACAGGTTGTAAGTGGCTGGGCAGAGACCCACACCCAGGCAGCATGGCGCCAGCGTCTGGGTTTTGCAACGCTGAGCTGTGGCGAAGTGAAGGGACAGCTCCCATCACCTTTGCCGAGGCTTTCAGAGAGTCAAGCTGTGTATCTTGTCACCTTAGGAAGCCCTGGGGACACCACTGGGGACTGGAGATCACTCATCTGCCTGAAGGAAGAAAGTGCAGTTAATTTGATGGCCGGGCTTTCTAAATAGCCAGAGCACTGGCCTGGAACTTGAGCCAGGACAGCTGGGTTCTACTCTCAGCTGTGTGACTCTGGGCAAGTCGCTGCTCACCCCTGAGCCAGTTTGTTGGCAGCCTGGGGAGAAGATTTACAGACACCTGGCTCCACCAATAAGAGGAACTCTTCAGGCCAAGTTCCGCCTCCAGGCCACCAGAGAGAAAGGGAGTGTGCCCTGCAAGTTTCTCATGCTCTAGTGACTTGGGTCCAGTCCCTGGTTCTGGCAGAGCCCCTGGTGCCGGGCAGGCCCAGGAGCAGCCCCTCTGGCTTCTGCCCTCAGAGCTCAAATTCAGCAGGACTTTGGGTCAGGGAAGTTGAGGCAGCGGAGGTGGGCAGGGGCAGCTCCACAGGGCCCCATGCCCACACGCAGGGTACACCGCTGGGCCTCGGGCCAGTGTGGCCTGTTGACATGCTGAGCTTGGCTGGCAGGGCCCTTAATGCTTTTTGACCTTGGAAGCCTTCTCAGCCCAGGGACTCCCCAGACACCAGGGACCCAGCACCCTCCCTCCCACTTTACACCCAGCTGCACCTTTGTGTGGACTGCCTAGGTCCTGGTGCCTTTTGAGATGAAGAATATAAAGTCCCCATCAGGACACACAGGGTGGTCCTCAATCCACGGGGAAGCAGCTGTCTCTTCCCCTCCCACACGTTAGGCCCCAACCAACCACGCTCAATTATTTTGTTTCCCCACATACCCCAGGGCATCCATGCCTGCAGGCCCGGGCTGAGCAGCCTCCCATCCCAAGCCCTTCTCTGCCCGCATATTCCCTGGGTTTACACATTGTTTAAGAATCTGCTCAGGAATCACCTCTTCCAGAAAGTCTTCCTTGATCCAGCCTCAGGTTGGCTCGGTACCTTCTCCATGTTTTCCTGGGGAAGCCTCGGTCATTGCACGTCAGGTCGTAATCAAGAGCTTCCATGTGCTCTGGACCACAGCTCCGTGAGGTGAGGGTGCCAATCGCTCACTGGCTGAAAACCAACTCCAGGAAGAGCCAACTCTCCGAGAGGTATCCATGCATGATTAATACACAGAGCGGTGATTGCACTGAGTGACGCGTGTGCTCAGTAAATAACCAGCCTCAGTATGGAGGGTTGGCTTTTCCTTTTGCAAGTTTTGGTTCCCCCTTGAGCAGCTTTTTTTCTGCCATTGTGCATCTCCGGGCTGGATGTTTGAACGTGCACTTGATGTTCCACGCTCCCGGCACTTCTGTAATACTCCACACCTTTTATTTCAATGTGTGCTTTCCATTAAACCCAGTTTGCTGGCTTCTTGTCTCTTTTTTGTGGACTGGAGGGCTGCCCTGGCCTCTTAGGCGTTCTGCATTCCCCAAACTCGCCTTTGCCCCGCCAGCCTCCATACCTGCTCTCTGCCTCTGGGAGCAAATGGCTGAGGCAGCCTGTCCTAGACACGAGTGAAGGTGCCCCTCTGACATCTGGGGCAAATCGGCCATGCAGCGATTGATTCTCATGACGTGCTAGTGAGCATGAGGGGTCTTGCCTCCCTAATCCTTCCCTGAGCCAGCCCGGGGCGGGCAGTAGGAGGTGCTCCCTCAGCCAGTGCTGCATGAGCGGGACAGAGGAAGCACTGAGTGGCAGATTCTTTTTCTTCCAAACCCACAGCCTCCTCATTTGTTCTAGAGCCTCAGGGCAGCCCACGTCCATCTGCAACAGGCTGCTCTGGGCCGTGTGTCTTCTATTTCAGCCTCGGAATCACACTGCAGTCAGTCAGGGCGGGACCAGTCTCCCATTTTGCACTTGTAAACCAGTAGCTCAGAGAAGCAAAGTGACTTGCCTGAGGACACATAGTTAAAAAGCAGTGGAGTCAGGGCTGGAACCCTGCCAGGCTTCTTCTGCGAAGTCAGTGACCTTTGGGACACTTGGCCCGGGGTAATGCCAGTTGCTCCATTCCCTGCGTTGGCCTTGTTAAGAGGGAAAATAAAAAGATGCCAAAGGAAAAATCCACACCCCGGGTGGTGATTCCTCAGAAGACGAGTTTCCCTTTAATACTCTTCAGTTGCTGTTACGACTTGGGAACAGGGAAAAGAAAACAAAACAGAGAACATTGCCCAACTTCCCGTTCAGAGGAGAGAAAATTGCCACATTTCCTGTTGGCGTGTTCCCACCCTCTGCTCCTCATTCAGGGAGATGCTCCGGCAGAGCCCAGCTGGAGGCCCTGCGGGGGCCCAGTCGCCAGCAGCAAGGGCCATCGGGGCCAGCGGTCGGGGAAACAGAGCATGGATTCCTGGGAACTGAGCTTGGCTCCCCTCCCATGCGGCCCGAGCTGCCCGGGGCCTCCCGAGGGTGCCTGCCCGAGCAGCGGGACACTGGGCGGGAGCAGAAGAAAGGTAACTACCATCACCAGCCTCTGTGCCAACCACAGGACCTCTGTGCTTGAAAGGCTGTGGCTTTGCTCAGGGACCCCTGCATGTGGGTCCTGCATCCTGGTCCCTGTGACCCAGCTCTGGCATCCCACCTCTCGAGCCGCAGTTTCCTGGGCTGACAGCATCTTCTGGCAGCGTAGCGGTGCTCATGTGATGAGGCCACAGCAGAGAACTACCTCGCACAGGCTGGGCAGCACTCCCTTCCTCCCTGCCTGCCCCCTGCCAGCGGGCACCCTCTGTTACGGCACCAGGTTCATTTTTGCCTGCCGCCCGCAAAGCCAAACACTGAGACAACGAGATTGCAGCAGAGAGAGGGTTTAATCACAAGGCAGCCATGTGAGGAAGCGAGAGCATGAGCCTCAAATTCGCTTCCTGGAAAACAGGGACTCAGGGATATTTATGGGATGGGGCAAGGTGGTCTGAAATGTGGAGAGAGGTGACTGGAGGTGAGAGAGGTGAGGTAATCAATGATCTGCGCAAGCCTAGTCACACTCTATGCCTCTTCATAGGACCCATGTTCACCAAATGGCGGCGTTAGCATGATCTGAGGGTGGAGTTTTTAGCCTCTTGACATCAAAAGGTCACTCATCAGACATCTGCGTGGGCCGGGTTGATGAGTTGGTGGTCTCAACTGGCCTGAAGTGGACAAGGGGTTCTAATTCCTGAGAAACAGCTCACACACCCATTTCCATGGTGACCCAGGCTCCAGGGTGATGTTATCTATAGGAGCCTAGTGGGAGTCAGATAGCATATTGCCTAAGCAGCATAGTTAACGATGGGCGGGTTAAACAGCTAAAAGCTAGAATCAGTAATTGCAAAAAGGAAAAAACTAACGTTACTAGCTACTTAATCATCACTGGCTAACTGCCAGTTTCACCTCTGCCCCTGGGGCCAGAGGTGAGAGGTGGTGGGCACCGGCAGGCCATGCAGGGGCAGGGGGCTCCAGGGAGATGACTCCCACCTGCTCTTGTCTGCCTTCTGATGGATGCGGACAAGGGAAGAATGATGGGGCTGGGAGTGAGGGAGGCCTCACTCCCAGTGTCAGGAGGAGTGACATCTAAGACCTGGAGGATGAGTTTGAGGACAAAAGGCGGTGGAGAACGGGCATTCTGTCCAAAATGTGATTCTGTTCCGTGAATGAATCCCATTCAGCTCAAGCTCCTCTTACTGCAGAAAAATATTGTGGCCTCACACGTGGCAACGTCCATCTCCAGGGCCTAAAAATCCTTCCTCTTGCCTCCATCCGATCACCAGCATCTACTGGAAGGAAGACCCCCGCCCTCAAAAAGTAAGACCCCACCCATTGTCCAGCCTCTGCTGCTGACATTCACGGGCACCTACCACAGGACAGGCGAGGACCTTACCTGGTTTAACTCCTTTCTTCTGCATAATATGCTACGAGGTGGGGTCCACTGTCATCCCTGTTTTGCAGATGCAGGCAGATTCACAGAGCAGCTCTGTAACTGGCCCAAGGTTACACAGTCAGAAGAGACAGACCTGGAGGTCAGATGGAGTTGAATCAAAGAGTTAATGGTAAAAACGAGGAGGTGGAGCTTTCGGAAGAGACGCTGGCAATGGGTCTTAGATAACAGAAGTGTCTAGAAGGGAGCATTTCAGGTAGACAATAGTCACTCGGGCCATGTCAAGAGAGACCTCGGCATGAAACTTAGGCAACGGCCATTCTGTATGGCTAGGCAGAGGGAGTGGAAAGAGAAAACAAAGAGTAAACACCCTCTCTGAACACTTGGCACCGGGATGCAACACTCTGAACATCCTCATCCAGCATCATACTGACTTCTCAACAACTTCTGCAGCCGGGGCTACTATTTACATCCTGTTGTACAGCTGCACAAGCTGAGACCCAGAAAGGTCAAGACACCAGCTCAGGCTCCCCCAGCTGCATGGTGGAGCCGTCTGGCCTGGAGCCCATGCTGGAGAAGGCTACGGAGCTGGGTGGGGCATGGAATTGGCTATTGGGTCCTGCTTCCCCTTCCAAACAGTATTGACTGACACAGTTCCCTGAGCTGTGGACTCATCTCTCTTGTTTCCTGCTGTACCCCCAGAGCTCTGTTAGGGCCTGGTACCCGGAGCACACACACACAGACACACAGACACACACATTAAATGATGGCAGAGAAAGAATGCCTTCCAAGAGCACTGGGTCCCCTCCATCT
The DNA here is from genome assembly GCF_041296235.1 of Equus asinus. Lineage (NCBI taxonomy): Eukaryota > Metazoa > Chordata > Mammalia > Perissodactyla > Equidae > Equus > Equus asinus. Next base: position 154,707,035 of record NC_091792.1, read on the forward strand.
GGAGAGCGGCCCACATTTCCCTGGCCAGCCTAGGAAAGCAGGCCTTCCTCCTCTGGCTCCTGCCAGCTGGTCAGCCTTTGCCAAGGGGCCCAGATGTTTCTGCTCCAGGTCTCGTTGTGGCTGTGGCCATCCTTGGATGGAGCCACAGGACAGGATTACATGGAGGTAAATGCCTTGTTCTCTCAGTCAAGCCCTGTCTCTCTCTGTCTGTAGGCCCTTGTCCAGAGGTGCTCATACTGGCCTGTAGATTGATACCCCAGCAGGGAACAGTACCTTCATAGGTGTGTCTGTGTGCGGCAGTGTGGCTGTCAGCAGCCTCAGGACACTGCTTCCAGGTGAAGAGGCGGTGGGGAGAGGTAGCGTGGTGCAGTGATGACTACTGAGTGCTGGAGCCAGCCCACCTGGGCTCCAGCCCCCCATGCCAGACAGCACTAGGGACAGCCCTGTGCCTTTGTTTCCTCACCTGTAAAATCCGGATAAAATAGCCCTGATCCGAGCATTCCATGAGGTAATACGCAGAAAGCGCTCAGAACAACGCCTGGCCCATAGCTCTTCCGAAGTGCCAGCTGCTACTGCTGGCAACGTAGGCGAGCTTTGATTTTGCTCCCATGTGGGTCAGAAACTGGGCAAATTCGACTAAAATAAATGAGCAGCAGTTTACAGAGCCCCTGCTAAGGATGTCAGGTCTGCGTCTGAAGGATCCTTGCGCAGCCGGGCGAGGAGGCCGGTGGTGGGGCTGCCCTGGGGTTCCCGGGACGGCCTCCAGATGCGTCCCGCGGGGCCTTGGCTCTGCGCCCGGGGGCCGGGTCTGACGTGCTGTCCTCTCCCTTCCCAGGACTGGTCCTGCTCGCTCATCGTGGCCTCGCTCGTGGGCGCCTTCGGCTCCTCCTTCCTCTACGGGTACAACCTCTCTGTGGTGAACGCCCCGGCTCCGGTGAGTCCACGCGGCCTCCGATGCCCCCGGCAGAGGGCGCTGCGGCGACGCGGAAAGCTTCAGGTGTTACCGGCTGGCCCGGGATGGTACCCGATTCTGCACCTTCCCAGGCCGCTTCCGGGCCAGACCTTCGCTGGACACTGGGGAGAGAGGAGGGGCAGAGGGAGTGAGACCAGCCCCCGCCCTTGAGGGTGGCTGGGAGATACAAAAATAGACGGTGATGGCACTGTGGGAGGTCAGTTCCTTATGGCTGGAGTGTGGGTGTCCTGGGAGAGTGTAGGCAGAGGAGGGGGCCTCTGGAGGTCCCGGGCTGATCCTGAGGGTCTTATTTCAGGCCGGGGAGCACAGAGTCTGAGGAGCCACGGAGGTACCTTATGCATAGAAACGTTTTCTTGATTTGCTCTTTTTGTATTTATGGCTTTTAATCACAGCCAAAGGTCACTTGGTTAAGACCGTTGTTTGCTTTTGTCTGGAATCCTGTCGTTGGGTGCAATTCCCCCAGGCCTTTGTAAACCGCTCCCCCCCCCCCCCCCCCCCCCCCCCCCCCCGCCCCCATCTACCTAGGTTTGGTTCCCATCTACCTAGGCCCTTAGGTTTAGGTGCTACCCATTGCCGGGGGGCTGCTGCTTCTGCTTGACCTACCTCCCCCCTTGGGGTAAGGTGGGTGGGGGTGTGAGCGAAGATTTCCTGGAGGAGGGGATTCTGCATCGGCTTGGAGGCCTGAGTTGTGAAACCTTTGCGAAAGTGCAGGTATGATGTGGCTGGGGCACAGGATGTGTTTGGGGAGCATAGGGCAGGAGCTAAAGAGGCGGCGACAGGAGCCAGGCTGTGGACCTTCCTGGATGCTTTTCATCCAGTTTCATCCGGTTTGGGGGCCCAGTATCCCTGTGTGCAAAACTCAGGAGAGGCCAGACCAGTGGGTCCCAAAGGGTTCCCAGGAGCCCTGGGATTTTCAGAGGTGCCTCAGGGATGCAACCTCTGTTTGTGCCAGGACAGCCCTGTACTTTACTCTGTTAACTCTTTTGTTTTGGAGTTCTGTGTAAGTTCATTTGAAAAATTGATTCTGATGCTAAAAACAGTTTGAAAGCCAGGGGGCCTAGGTGGCTTCTCTGAACTCTTGCATCTGTCAATGGCTTTGATTCTGTCGTTGTAATATCGTCTTGAGATGGGGTCTGATTTGTCCATCCTTGTCTTTAAAGGAGGACTGGGAATTTGGACTTTTGTTTCATGTTGAAAGTTCTGCAGAACCTCCAGCAGAGGGTGGAGAATCTATGACTTGTGGAGCAAAGAGACACGAAAAACTTGAACCTGGAATAGAATGGTATAGGTGAAAATAATAGCAATGACTGTGGGAACACAAGGAAGGAGCGATTCTGTCATTCATTCATTCAAAAGAATTTTTTTAAATTAATAAACGTTATTTTTTAGAGTAGTTCACAGCAAAATTGAGCAGAAAGTACAGAGAATTCCCATATACCATTTGCCCTCACACACGCACAGCCTCCCCCACTATCAATGTTCTGCACCAGAGTGGTATTTTTGTCATAATCGATGAACCTACCTTGACAAATGTTAACACCCAAAGTCCGCAGTTAACATTAGGGTTCGCTCTTGGAGTTGTGTATTCTATGAGTTTTGGCAAATGTGTAATGACATGTACGCACCACTGCAGTATCTTTCAAAATAGTTCCACTGCCCTAAAAATCCTCTGTGCTCCGCCTGTTCGTCCCTCCCTCCCCACTGACCCCCAGCAACCACTGACCTTTTTACTGTCTCCATAGTTCTGCTTTTTCCAGAATGTCACATAGTTGGAATCATGGTCCTCTTTCACTTAGTCATATGCATTAAAGTTTCCTCCGTGTTTTTTCATAGCTTCAAAGCTCATTTGGTTTTGTTTGTTTGTTTGTTTGTTTTTTCTCCCCAAAGCCCCAGTACCTAGTTGTATATTCTAGTCTTAGGTCATTCTAGTTCTTCTACGTGGGATGCTGCCACAGCATGGCTTGATGAGTAGTATGTAGGTCTGCGCCCGGGATCCAAACTGATGAACCCCGGGCGGCCGAAGCAGAGCGAGTGAACTTAACCACTAGGCCATGGGGCTGGCCTGCCTCATTTGTTTTAACGCTGAATAATATTCCATTGTCTGGATGACCAGAGTTTACTTAGCCACTCACCTACTGAAGGACCTCTTGAGTGCATCTCAGTTTTGGCAATTATGAATAAAGTTGCTGTAAACACATGTGCAGGTTTTTGTGTGGACATACAGTTCATTTGGGTGAGTACCAAGGAGCCTGATTGCTGGGTCGGATGGGAAGAGCTGTTTAGTTTTGTAAGAAACTGACAGACTGTCTTCCTGAGAGGCTGTAGCGTCTTGCATTCCCTCCAGCAGTGAGGGAGAGCTCCTGCTGCTCCACGGCCTTGCCAGCATTCCATGTGGTCATTGTTTGGGACTTTGGACATGCTAATAGATGTATAGTGGTATCTTCTTTTAAATTGCAATTCCCTAATGACATATGATGTTGAATATCTTTTCAAATACTTACTTACCATCCGTATGTCTTCTCTGGTGAGGTGTCTGTTGGGTCTTTTGCCCATTGTTAAATGAGATTGTTCATGTTCTTATTGGTGAGTTTTAAGAGTTCTTTGTATATTTTGGATAACGGCCTTTTATCAGCTGTGTTTTTTGCAAATATTTTCTCCCAGTCTGTGGCTTGACTTCTGGTTCTCTTGACGTTGTCTTTCACAGAGCAGAAGTTTTTAGTTTTAATGAAGTCCAACTTATCGATTGTTTCTTTCATGGGTCATGCCTTCAGTATTATATCTAAAAAGTCACCGCCATGCCCAAGGTCCTCTGGATATTCTCCTGTGTTGTCTTTTAGGAGTTTCATAGTTTTGTGTTTTACATTTATGTCTGTGATCCATTTTGAGTTAATTTTTATGACGGGTATAAGATCTGGGTCTGGATTCTCTCTCTTTTTTTTTGCATGTGGATGACTATTATTCCAGCACCATTTGTTTAAAAGACTAATCTTTGCGCCATTATTTATATTGCCTTTGTGCTTTTGTTAAGGATCAGTTGACTGTATTTATGTGCGCCTATTTCTGGGCTCTCTGTTCCATTCCGTTGATCTAGTTGTCTCTTCTTTCACCAGTGCTGCACTTTCTTGACTGCCGGAGCTTTATAGCAAGTCTTGAAGCAGACCGGCAGGCTTGGAGCCCCGTTTCGTGCTTTGCCTGAAGGTGTGTCACAGGCCCTAATGCTTCGTGTTTGACTCATGTTGCTCCTTAGAAACAGAGAGGGCTAAATAGGCAGTAGATCCTCAGTGGCCTGCTCTGTGTGTTCACCTTGCTTGTGTCATGTGGGTAGGTGCTGGAGTAGAGAGATGAACAGGACACAGGTCCCTGTCCCAGACCAGCAGCAGTGACACATGTCCAGGACATGTTGTGCAGAGATACAAACACAGGCCTGTGGAAGGACTTGATTCTACCTGGGAAGGTCAGGGGCCCTTGCTGGGGCTTGAGAGAGAGCAGGGGCCTTTCTGGGAATGGTCTAGATTGTGGGGTCCAAAGGGTGGAAAGGGGCTCCAGGGCCAGCTCGAGGAGGGTCTCAGGGGCCAGAACAGGAGCACAAGCCAGCGCTGGCCAGCCTGCGAGCACCAGAGGGGGCTGAGGGCTAAGGCTCGGCGGGAGAGGCCCTCCCAGGGTGGAAACCGCCTTGAGCTGGAGCCTCCATGCGAATCCCACATGGGCGCCTCTGCAGGTGGGTAGTAACCAGCGCCTTGTGAAGTGGCCGTGAGAAATAAAGGCGGCCTGATGTTGGAGGAGCTCAGCCAGGTGTGTAGTGATCACTCAGAATTCTTTTCCCCTTGCAGTGGGCGTAGGGATGGGTGAGCGAGGCAGCCTCAGGGTCCAGGAGACCGGGAAGAGATGGCGGGAAGAGGCTGCTGTGGGAGGGTGCTGATGAAGATAAGCCACAGGTGGACACTGACCCATGGGAAGGGCGGCTGGTTTAGCAGTGATGCAGGGCCCGGGGGCAGCTTCAGCTCTTGAGTGGTGGGATCGTTAGGATCCAGGTGGTGGCAGGAGCACAGAGGGACCGCTGGCCGTGGCTACTTACCATCGGGTGAGGCAGAACTTCACTGTTTGAACAACCCGTGCGGCAGCCGACATTGGCCCTGAGTGCCCCCCAGCGGCAACCTGACAACGGGGCTTCTCTCTCTCCTCAGATATCCGGAAACTTTCTGGAACGCCAATAACGAAAATAACTCCCCTGTGGGCACGAGCAGCGCTTGCTCATGTCAGGGATGGTTTGTAGGGCGTCGGATTTAATCCTCTTTGCGATTCTGTGAGGGACCCATAACTAACCCGTTTCCTAGACGGGGAAGCTGAGGCCAGGGGAGTTAATGTGTCCAAGTTCCTGGGGCGGGTTGGGGGCCCTTTAGCATTCGCTCCCTAAACTTCCACTGTTTTCTTCTCAACATGGTCGCTCTAAGTGAATGTCCATGTTGTCCACCCTGCTTTCAAAGAACCCCTGGAATCTGACTCCGGGTCCTGCCGCATCCGGAGGAGAACTCCCGTGTGTCCTGTGCGTCCATGCAGGGTCCTCGACCCACTTTGGCCGAGGGGATGTGAGCAGAAGTGATTATAAGCCGCTTGAGGCCTGGCTCTGGAAGATATTCCAGAAGGTTCTTTAGTTCTCTCTTCCCCCAGATGGCATAGGTACAAGATAGCAGAGAACTGTCTGATGTGCACTAGGTGTGGCATGAGCTAGAAAGAAATCTTTACTGTCTTTGGCCATTGAATCTTGAGGGTTTCTGTGCTGTGGTGGTGCTCTGGTCACCATCACCACGACCCCAGCAGCCACCACCGAGTCAGTGTCTAGTCTGGCCCACTGTGGGGTCTTCTGACTGGTTTTCTTGTTTCTACTCTGGCTCCTACAGTTTATTTTCACCCAAAGGCCAGGGGCATCCTTTACAAAGTAAGGCAGTGTATTGTGCCTCTGCTAGAACTCCCCACGGCTGCCCATCGCCCTGGAAAACAGCCCATACCGCCACGGACTACAAGCCCAGGGCATCTGGCGCCTAGTGGCCGCGCTGCTGTCCTCACCAGCGCTTTCCCCCTCACTCTCTCATTTCCATCCGCTCGGCCTCCCGCCCCCACTGCTGCTCCTCAAACGCTGGCACCCCAGGGCCCTCGTACTTGCTGTTCCCTCTGCCTGAAACGCTCTTCCCCAGATAGTCCTCTGCTCTCTCCTTAGATTCCCTCTCGCCTCTGCTCAACTGTCCCCTCTTCAGAGAGGTCTTCCCTGACCAGCCCAACCAAAATAGCACCTTCCATCACTCGGTGGCCTCTTATGCTTATTTCTGTTTATAGTATTTAGCACTGCCTGAGAGATTATATATTTATTTGCTTCTTATCTATCCTTCCCCTCATTTTATAATTTAAGCCCCATGAAGACACAGACTTCATGGTTTTCTTGCTTCTATGGTGCCAGCACCGATAACAGGAAGCATTTATAATAAATATTTGCTAAATGAGTAAATGGATACATTTAAGATTTTTAAAAAAGTTCTTTGTGTGCAAATGCAGTTCCAAGGCAAGTCCCTTAGGCCTCCTTGTCCCCAACCAAATTTTCAGCTGTGAGTCTGTCCTATGTAAAAATTCTAGTGCTGCCCATACCACAGTCACACAGATGGGGACTTGAACTCAGGCCCATCTCGTGCTAAAGTGTACCTTCTTTCTGCTCCACCAAGCTGATCTGCTAGAGCTTTTTGGTTTTGTAGACCATAAGGTCTTTGTCCCAACTACTCAATTCTGCCTTTGTAGTGAGACAGCAGTCATAAACAATATGTAAATGAATGGGCAAGACTGTGTGCCAATAAAACTTTATTTACAAAAACAGGCAGTGGGCCAGATTTAGCCCACTGGCTGGGCTGTTGTTTGCTAACCTCTGTGCTAGAGGTTCTAGGAAAGGTGTCCCGTGGCTGCCTGGTGTGCTTAGGACCTCCTGGCAGAGAGCTGACTGGCATTATGAACAATTAATCCACAAGCAGTGAATTTTCCTACAGATAGTACATTTCCCAATATTTTTCGCTCTTTTGTCCATTTATTGCTGTGTGTCTAAGCCTTTGTCTTTTCTGTTTCCAATGACTAATTCTAACTGGCCTGGTACTGTCTATCTCCCTACCTACCTACCTACCTACTTATCTGTCTATCTAAAGCATTCTGATGTCCTTGTAAAAGGCTGTGCAAAATTCGGGGCTAATTTACATACCAATCAAATCTAATGTAATTGCTTGAATTTTCAAGCAGTCATAAATGCAAGTAAAGACGCTAATCTGAAATCTGGCAAATGGCCTTAGATTTATGCCATTTTAAGCCTTGACCTTCAGCAGGAGAATGTCGCTTGCCTGGGATCTGCTTCATTAGTGCTGTTACCATAATCCGGGGCTGGCAGAGTTGTGGTGGGAGAGGTCCTCTTGGTTCTTGAGGGCCCCCAGTGTCTGGCTCCCACCTGAGAGGGCAGGGAGGGCTGGATGGAGACCTCACAGGCTTGGCGGGGCCGTGGTTTCTGGGATCCCGGGGCTGTTCTCCAGGAGCTGAGGGGGGTGCCTATCCTTGGGCAGGCACCGCTGGTGCAGCTTGGGCGAGGTCATGTGTCAGCACATGGCATGAGTCAAAACTCTTGTTCATGGGTGTTGTCCAAAGAGTCTACAGGAAGATTCTGGAAGCAGTGTTCTAAAGAAAGGCAAGGTCTGAGCCCGAGTAGACAGTCTGGAGGCCAGGCTCTGGTCCAAAGGGGACCTGCAAAGACAAGGACGGTCCCAAAGGGGATGGGGCTCAAGCATGACCAATCACAAGGACCATCTGGTGAGGAGTGGCGGGCCTGAATACATTCCTGCCCGAGACTCATGCAGGGCCTGTGGCTGCAGGATGAGCCCACAGGCATGCTGCAAGGGGCCTGAGAGAGTGGCCAGCCTCCAGCAGGATGACCACTGGGGTGGATATTCAGAAGAGTCACCAAAAAGGACCAAAGTTGAGCTAAATGAATGTGTTGAATAGGAGGCATGAGGGAAAATAGGAATTAGGAAGCAAACAGAGAATGCTGTGTCTGGGAGAACAGATGGAAGGTGGGTGGGAGGGATGGTTTAGGGCTGATTCCAGGCATGGAGAGTGAACACTGGCTCCTGTTTGCCCGGTTCCTGGCCTATAGTGCAGGCAAGTGCTTGGAGGTTTAGCAAAAGGTACAGCAGACAGGATTCTGCAGGGCACTGTCATTCCAAATCTTGGTCATTTGTTTCCCCGGCGCCCAGCAGAGGGCCTGGCGTAAAGATTTGCGATGCCTTTAGGCGCTGCCTTTAGGCGCTGGCTACCCAGAGGTGGGCCAAATTCACAGGTTAAGAGCATAGCCCTCTACAGACTGCCCTTGCCTCAGACGCCAGCCGCAAGCTCAGGGATCCCAGGGCCGCCCACAACTCTGACCAACTGGTTGCAGATTTGGGGGTTCCCACTACGCCCTGAGGTTTGATAATTTGCTAGAATAACTCACAGAACTCAGGAAAGCACTATACTTACAACTACAGTTTTATTTTTGCAGAAAGGATACAAATCAGAATCAGGCAAAAGAAGAGACACATAGGGTGAGGTTGGGGTGGGGGTTCCAGACAGGAAACTTTTGGTGATCGCCCTGCAGGGAGTCGGGACGCAATGCACCCCCCAGCACATCGATGTGTCACAACGCACAGAGCACTGTCCACCAGGGAAGGTCACCCGAGCTTTGGCATTCAGAGTTATTATTGCGGTTTCATTATTTGGGCATGACTGAGCAGATCAATCTCCAGTCCCCCTCCCCTCCTTGGAGGTAGGGCTAATGTCACCTGGCTCCCAGCCCTAACCCTCTAACCGCATGGTTGGTCTTCCTAGCATGGCCGCCCCCAACCTGAGTTATCTCATTTCTATAAACCATCAGGTGGGGTCTGAGAGGCCCCCCCACCATGAATAACAAAAACATTATGATCACTCAGGAAATTCCAAGAGTTTAGAGGCTACCTTCCAAGAACCAGGGAGAAAGGCCAGCCAAATTCTTAATTATACAACTGTATATTGTATATATGCAATGTATATTATACAAATGTATGTTCAAAACATGAAAATACTAAAAAAAAATTGTTAAATGAATTAGTGAATGAGAGAAGGGCGGACTGGGAGAGAAAGAATGGATGAGAACTTTTGGGTCTAACTGCCTCACTCCTATCAATTCGGACTTTGAAGCAAAACCAGCATCCACAAAAATAACAGTGAGTGGTTTGGCTTTCATAATGAACTACTCGCCTTTCCAGGGATTTCTGATTGGTGACGTTTGGTCTTAGTATTTAAACCCAGGGCTTCTGCAGAACAATTCATTTGACTTCCCATGAATTTCCCAGCAGAGATGAAATATTCCATCATTTTCCTCTCCCTGCTCCTTCCATAAGGGAAAGTAAACAAGTGGCGATAAAGACTTAAATCATGATCTCTCTGCAAGAGCACAGCCACCCCAGTTAGCCTCAGACATTAGAAGCTGCTCAAATGAACCAGCGAACAGAGGGCCCAGGAACGAGTGAGTGCTGGTCCTTCGGTTCATCCCACCCCAGGCTGCGGTTTTAGCGACTGTTCTGGGAGCCCTGGCGCTCTCAGAGAAGCAGGGGCACGTGGCATGTGGCAGGGCACCGCGGTGTGGCCTGAGGCCAATTCTCAGGAAAACTGAGAAGGATGTTGTGTAAAGATCCTGTGAAAGACGCGGGCGCTGGGCAGGTTGATGGCGGCGCAGTGGGGCTGGGCGTCTTGGCGGCAGAGGGCCGAGGTCACAGGAGAAACCTGTGCCTCCTGTCAGAAACAGGTGGCAATTACTTTGATGAAATGAGTGTCTCTGGTTAATTTGAGCGTGGAACATGACTGCCTTTGGTTTTTGAACCCCAGAGTCTTTCTCTCTCGCTCTTTTCTTTCTTCTCTCTTCCTTTTGCCTCACCTTGTCTCACTACATATAAAAGCAAAACAGGCTTCTATTAGAGAAAGCAAACAGAACAGGCAGACTAAATACTAAAACGACCACTATGAATCCCGCATGGCAGGTATTGTGGGGATAATCCCCTTCTGCAAAGAGAGGAACCCAGGAGGAGAGACACTGAGTAACTGGCCCACGGCCGCTCGGCCAGTGGATGGCATCCTGTGTCTGAACAAGACAGTCACAACCTTGGCCCCACCCAGAGGCCACTTTTAAGACTTTGTCTAAATCTACTCTTTTTGCCAAAGAGCGTCTTTTTTGGGGGGGTTAGTGTTTATATTATGAACATTTTCATGGGTTATTGAAAATTCTCCATCCCCGGGATTTCTAATGGCTGTGAATTGTGCATCATGTGGGTGTCCCATCTTCCCTTTGCAGTCCTCTTAGGTTGTTTCCCATTTTTCTGTAGTGTAAGATGCTGCTGCCTTGTTTAAATTGGGAGCTGTGAGTCATTTTGGTTTGGTTTGGTTTTAATCGGAGCTGGCAGAGCTGCTGGCTACCAGGAGAAGGGGGGCCTTTCCAGGCCTGGGGGACAGTGGGTGCCACCCCTGCCTGCTCCCTCCCCTAGGCTCCCCAGCTTATTGGAGCCAGGAAGCCCGCATCTTTGATTCAGAATTTTCTTATGTCATAAACTTCCTCTGGGAAAGATGCCTCTGTTGGATGTAGAGGGGAAAGGACCGTGGTCCCGTTAGGGCTGGGGGAATGGAAGCTCTGCTGAGAGAGCTGGGGCCCCTCTGTGCTGTAGTCAGACAGCCAGCAGAGGCCCGCAGGCCCCCCAGGGCGGGCAGTCGGGAAAACCCGGAGGGAGCCTGTTGGAGCAGGGCTGCTGGTGGGCCTGGGAACATTCTGATTCTGACCCACGGCAGAGAGACGTCGAGATTTTCGAGCACCTGCTCCATGCCGGCATCATGCTGGGGACTCCACACCCTTGTTTAATCCTTCCAGCAGCCCCACCTGCAAGCTGGGGTCCTAACTCCTGTTCTACAAAGTAAGTCATTCCAGAATCAGTAGTCAGAACCATCTTGCTGAACTGGATCGGATCAGATGCCCTTTGACAGCCCCTGCTGCCTCAAGACTGGTTTTTGGCAGCCATAAGTAATTTGAACAGAATGAAAACACTCGCCTTTTTCATTCCAGCCGAGCGGAGGCCATGCTGGAAGGAGAGGGAAATGTCAGAGGTCTGCGTGAAGGCGCCCCCCTTCCCCCCCGCCTCCCCAAACACAGCTATGCAGTCTCCCAGAAGAATGTTCCAGCAGGAGAGAGGCTAAGGATTAATTTTTGTAGAATAAGAAGGCTATTTGGGAGGGCACACACTTCTCTGCTTCTGCCTGGGGCCAAGTAGAAAATGGATCTTCCATCCTTCATGTTCTGTATAATTAAACCCGAGGGTCAGGCCACGCCCCCTCATTGCAAAGCTGGTTGAGCGGGGAGCCCAGAAAGCTCTGGAAGTCTTCCTTGCCTGACAATTGCTTGCGATGGATGCATCCTTTCTCATCGCGTTCGGTTTTCACTCTGAAAGCCCGCCATGGGAGCAGAATATTCTCAGCTGTCTAGAAGTACAGAGGCTTCTTTCCTGCCCAGTTAGCCACTCTCCTCCAGGGGACTCAGGCAGCGGGGAGGAGAAAGCCACCGCAAACATGCAGATAAATGTCAAGTCAAAGTGGCTGCTGGACCTTTTCCTTAGGTCCCGAGAGGTGTGTTGGGGTACCCAAGACCACCTCCAGTTTTGACAATTCACTCGGAGGACTCATAAGACTTGGCGTGTAGTCCTGCCCACGCCTGCGATTGCTTACAGTGAAAGGATACGAAGGAAAATCAGCAAAGAGACAAGGTGCGTGGGGCAAAGTCCAGAGGAAACCGGGCACACGCTTCCAGAATCCTCTCCCAGTGGAGTCACACGGTATGTGCTTAGTTCCCCCAGCAAGAAGTAGGACAACAAGTGAAGTGTGGGCCACCGGGGAAGCTCATCAGAGACTGAGAGTTCAGGGTTTTTATTAGAGGCTGGCCTCATGGGCACGTTCTGCTCAGCATGTGCACGATTCCTCACTCCAGAAGGAAAGCAGGTGTGCAGCATAAACCACACTCTTGGCACAGCCTGGGCTCCGTGAGCCACGCCTGTCAATTCTGGGAATGGTGGGAATCCTCTCGAAATCCAAGTTCCCCGATGCCAGCCTGGGGCCAGCCTTGCAAGCAGGCAGTTTCAGGCTGGATGTGTTAACTTTTTCTGCACCGGAAGCCTTCTCTCCGGTATCCAGGTGACATTAGGTGGCACTGCTGGGCTTGTGGAATTTTGTCCCTCTGTGGTCCTTCCTTCAAAGAGCCTGGTTTGTAAGGACTTCCGTATCTTGCTCGCTGTGCCTGTGTCTTCAGCAGTGTGGGCGGTCTTTGCAAATCCCTGAGCAGCTGTGGGCATGACCTGCTCTGGTGTGCCTCGAATGGTACGTGCACTCGGGCCCTCCACAAAAGCGTTCTGTTCATATATATTTTACAGCACTCCTGAGAACAAATTTAGGAGAATTTATGACAGGCTTTCTGTGAATCAGTAAGGAGCATTAATATTGTAAAACAGGCTACAAGGAAAGTGGCCTCCCATTGTCTGGCAATTTCCTGTCATCATTTGCAGGCTCTAAGCCAGGTCTTCTGGCCAGGAATTGCATAGTTCAATTTGTGGCCAGAAGCTTGGCCTCTGAGTTGTTGGCTGGGGACATAGTGATAAACTATTCATGGATTCCTAGACGTGAGAAATAAACGAGTCTAGGCCCCTTATTTTACTGATCAGAAATAATGATATCAACACCACTGCCAGCCACTCCAGTTTCTGATTTTTATTGTGTGCTTCTTGTGGACCCAGCATGGGGCTTTATATTCATTCTCATATTAAATCCTCACAGTAACTCTTTAAGGAGGGAAATGATTTAACAGGTGAGAAACTTGGGGCACAGAGAGGTTAAGTAACTTACTCAAGATCACCCAGCAGAGAAGTGGCAGAGATGAAAGTTGAATAAAGTGGATTCTGAGGGCCCTTAAGCATTGAGCCCCTGGTGGTAAGGAAGCAGGTTTGTAGAGCCAGACAGAAAGACACAAGAATGGGCCTCTTGGAAGCAGGCCCAGTGGAAAAGTGAAATGAGGAATGCATGAATGAGATGGGCTAGAGACTGACTGGCACAGAGATCTTAAAACTATATTATATTGCAGAATACTTTTTTCGAATGGAGTCTTACAAGTTCCCCCCAAAATAAAAGGAAACGTCTAATTGGAGGCCCGTCTTTCCAAGCCTGCTTACCCTTCCTGACTTCGCCTCAGTCTTTCCTCCTCCAGGCAGCCTTGTGTCGCAGAGATTGCCATGGCAGGGGCTCTGCAGGCAGGTTGACTGCGTTAGGGTCAATGAGCTGCTATAACCAACAGCCCCTATATCTCAGGGCCTTAACACAATGCGAGTTCGTCTCCCATTCCTGTCATCCAGAGCAGGTGAGTGGGGGTGCTCTGCTCCGTGCAGTCGCTCAGGGGCCCTGGCTCCTTCAGCTGAGTGGCTCCACCCTTCCTTAGGGCTTCAGAGGGCTCTGCTGGTTCCCCTGTGAATGACCAGCCTGCAAAAAAAGGGAGTGAGTGAGGAGAAGGAACACAAAGGCTGAATCCCTCCGTGGAGGTGACACACATCACTTCTGCGCACACTGCCTTGGTCTGAAGTAGTCGTATGACCCCACCCTGATGCAAGGCACTGAGAAATGTGACCTGGCAGTGTGGCCAGGAAGAGGAGAGCACAGACACTGTCATCGTGAGCAGGCTCTGGAGTTCCACAACATTCTGGATGGCTTCCAGATGCATTTCTCACCTCCAGAGTTCTCTGCTCTTAAGGAAACTTCACCGGCTGGCTGCACGGGTTAGCTGAGACACGGGATACAGATGTCTGGTCGAGGCTTAGCAGTCAACCAATCTTCATTCCGTGTCTCTTCTTCCCTAATCCAGCTTTTCAACGTGCAACCAAGGTGTGGATACAATCAGTTTTATAGTTTCTACACTAAGAGTAGGAATAGAAGAGTGGTTAAGAGATGGGCTCTGAAGCCCAGCTGCCTGGGTTTGAGTCCTTGGGAGTGGTGTGACCTTGGGAAAGCCCCTGACAGCTCTGTGCCCCAGGTTCCTCATCTGCCTGAAAGAGAAGGTGAAACACAGTCCCTGACTCAGAGGGTTGTGGGGGGATGACATGAGCTCACGTGTGTCCAGGTCTTAGAATAGTGCATGGCATGCTGTAAATATGATGTCTGGGTTACCTTTTGTATTATTATGTGCTGACTGACCCACAGCAGAAACTCAATTTGAAACACAGTCATTGAAGTACTTGTTCTGTATCCCGCACTACAAGTCGGTGTTCCCATTTATTAGAGCCACAAATCTCAAACTCACTGAGGGTTTATGCAAATAATTAGCTGAACGGCCTTCATCATCTGGCTGCTGCTGTCCCAGGGGCCTTCAGGCTGCCTTTCATGGAGGCCTTTGCTGATTCACACCTGAAGGAGACAAACAGTTAACCGCAAAAGGTGTCACTCTGAAATGAGCTTTCGGGGGCCGTGTGAGGAGCGTGTTTCTGCAGGGGCACAGGCCATGCTGCGAGTCTCAGCCTGTTCCCCTCTCTGCGAGGCTTCCCTCCTCCAGCTTCCCAAAATTGAAATAAGGAATCTCTGCACAGGCTCCCAAAGCAATGCCTAGCATGCACGATATGAGGGCACCCCGTCTCCCACTGGGCTCCTGAATGGCTAGAAGAGAAAAGAGAAAATGTCCCCAAACAGCAGCCTTTTGGTTTCTGTACTTTAGTTCCTGGAAACTGGTCGTGGCTGCAAGCGTGGTGATGAGAGGCTGTCTGGAGTGGGTCTCGGCAAGGCCACCGTTGCCTGAATCAGTGCAGGACTGCAGTGGGGGCCACGGTCACATCCAAGGATGACCCTCTCTGCCTTGGGGTCTCCTGATTATTGGGTGGCAGGAGGGGTGCCTTTGAAGTTCTGGATACGCATTCCTTCTGCCGTCTTCTCGGAAGGGTCTCAATGCTGTAAATACTTGCTCTAGCCCTCGGGCATCCTGCACCCGTGCCTTCCTGTGGCCCCGCCATCCCTTTGGCTCAGCAACTGTCTCACTGTTTCTGCTCCTACACTCTGTGCTCCTGAGGCTTGTCGCTGTGGCACTTGCAGGGCCTGACAGAGTGTCTAGCTCATAACAAGGGCCTAATTGGTATTGACCTCTAAGTCAATAAATGTCCTATTGGACTTAGCTGCTTAACTTTCGTGCCATCAGCGTGAGATGAAGAGTCCATTAATGGGTTGTTGCGACAGGCTCTGAAGTCAGGCAGACCCTGCGCAATCTCCCTCCACCACAGATTAGCCACGTGTCTGTGGGCAGGTTATGTAACTCTCGGTTCCCTCATCTGTAATGAGGGTGTCTCCCACGAGGGTTGTCGTGAGGATAAAATGAGATAATTTATATGTTTTGGTAGCGTTTCAGTAGTTGTAAACAATAACAACAATTTTGTCTGATTGAAGCTGAAAAAGAAATTGTTGAAGAAATAGTGAGCAGCTGGCAGGCTTGCTGGGCAGACTGGCGAGCCAGGCTTAGAAGCTCTGCAGCCTGGGATAACACCCCACAGCACACCCAGTGCAGGTCCTGGAGGGTCCCCTGCAGTCACCACTGCTGTCTATTGCACTGTTGGCGTAGGACGCCGCAGCTCCCACAGCCGCTGCCCCCAAACCCAATCCTGCCGGAGCTCCAGCCCCATTTCTTAGCCTCACACAGTCATACAAAGTCCAGGCTCTGATTGGTTGAGCCTCAGTCACACGTCCAGTCCCTAGTTGCAGAGGATGCTGGGAGAGCAGGTGTCTGGCATTGTCTACCTCTGTAGTGATGAGTGGGCTCTGTTTCCCACAGGGCTCATGAGACAAGAAGCTCTCCCAAATGGGAAGGGGGATTTTGATGCTGAGTAGCCAAAATGATGACAGATGGCCACTGGAGTACACGAAAACTGAGTGGTCAATGTTAGCTTAACGTGCAGCCACTGACAGCACGGTACCCACTCAGAGGGGCTGCACAGAGCACCTTGGTGAGTCTGACAGTAGGCTGTTATGGAGTCCCAGTGAGAGGGGAGGGTGGCCTGGACGGGGTTGACAGGTGGACGTGGTGAGAAGTATTTTGGAGGTAGGGCAGAGTATTAATTTGCTAAGGATGCCACAAGAAAGTACCAGAGTTGGTGGCTTGAACAATAGGAATTTCTTCTCTCACAGTTCTGGAGGCCAGAAGTCCAAGATCATGGTGTTGGCAGGGTTGGTTCCTTCTGACGGCTGTGAGGGAGGATCTGCTCCAGGCTTCTCTCCCTGGCTTGTAGACAGTTGCCTTCTCTGCCTGTGTCTCTTCACATCATGTTCCCTCTATGCATGTCTCTGTGTCCAAATTTCCCCTTTTTATAAGGACGCCAGCCGTATTGGATTAAGGATTAAGGATTTTCCATCCTAATGACCTCATTTTAACTTGATTACCTCTGGAAAGACCCTATCTCCAAATAAGGTCACATTCTGAGGTAGTGGGGGTTAGGACTTTAACATATGAATTTTGGGGGACACAATTCAACCTATAAAGGGTAGGGATGAGTCAGGATGGTTTAATTGAGGGGCATGGATCGACGGCAGGAGTTAATGATGAATTCATGGGTTTTGGCTGAGAAACTGGAGAATGGTGGTGCTGTTTACTAAGGTAAGGAGAAGATAAGAAACGGAGTTCAGGGCCAGAGGTCCAGGCAACGGTTCTATTGCACTCTCCAATGATTGAATTACTTAAGGTGCCTATGCCCAACCATGGCCAATAGGACATAAAGAGAGGTTTTCTAGAGGCTTCTGGGAAAGTTCTTCTTGACATCATGAGATCTCTAAGAGCCAGGACTACTCTCCCAGTCTTACATGAGTGGGAAAGCACGTGGCCAAAACTGCCAGTAGGAGCCATCCTACAGGTATGAGTGGATGCTGCCTTAGGATGAGGGCAAAACTGTGGAAAGCAGAGTGAAACAACAGGAAGCACCTGGATTCTTTACCATGCTACTGAGACACCAGATGAACAGTCCTGAAGCTCACCCCTCCTGTGAGTTTGTATCTATATAAGCTAATAAGTGTCCTTGTTGCTTAGCTGTTTTGAGTTGGGATATCCTGTTGCTTGCAGCTAAAAGCATCCTTAAACAGTACAAGACATTATCAGCTCCAGTGGACTAGAAGATCTTCGGGATCCCGAGCCGTGTCTGGTTTATGTCTGTGTCCAGCTCAGGTCCCAGTACTCAGCACATGTTTGTTGAGTGAATCAGTGGATGATGACAAATCAGAACGTCTTGTATATTAAGGCATGGAAACTTCATCATCATTAGGAATAGTGCTAGTTGTCGATAATATATTCTGGCCTCACTCCTTACTATGAGCAAGGTAGTTATGGAGCCAGAAGGAGAGAGAAAATGGGAAGAGGGTAAATACCTCGCAGAGAGAGGGTGCTACCATCCTTTCCTCATCTCCTCCATCAGCCTGTTTGCTTAAGCCAGAAACCTGGCCGTCTGCTGTGTTCCTCTTTTGCCATCTCCAACACGCCCGCTCCCCAAACCTGGAGCCAGTAACCCAGTTAGTCCTGTCCCGTCTACTCTCAGAACATCTCAAATCCATCTCCTCCGCTCATCTCCACTGCTTGGTCCAGGCCACCGTGATCTTGGACTGCTGGAGTGGCTCCCAGCAGGGTGCCAGCCTGCTCTCCAGCTGCCCTCTAATGCCCTCGCCACGCGGAAGCCAGAGGGGTCTTGTGAAAAGGCGAACCACACATGTCCTCCCTTTGCTTAAATCTCTCCAGTGGTTTCCTACTGCATCTGAAACATCCAAATAACAAGCAAACTCGTTACCATGACCTCTCAGGCCCCATGTGACCCACCCTTTCCTGCTCTTCCAACTCCATGTGGCCCGTTCTTTCTCTTACTGGTCCCATCCCATGCCACTGGCCTCCTTCACTTCTGTGGACATGCCGAGCTTTCTTCTGCGGTGTAGTCTTGGCACGTGCTTTTCCCTCTACTCTCAGTGGGCATCTGAGTTGTTTCCCGTTTGGGGCTGTAATGAGCAATGCTACCACGGACATTTGGGTAGATATATCGTAGTGCAGATGGGAAAGAGTTTTTTAGAGGAATTTTTTAGAAATGGAAGTTTCTGGGTTGTAGGTTAGGGACATCGTCAACTTTACTAGATGATGCCAAACTGTTTTCTAAGATGGCTGGACAAATTCAACTCCCCCCATTAACCTGCAGATCGATCACTACTTAACCTTAGCAGACTCGTTAATTTTAGCCTCCTGGGGATTGTGTGAGCTCTACCCAAGTGCTGGGCACCGCTCCAAGCTCCTGTTTGACTCTCACAACATCATGCAGTGTCAGTGTCATCATTCCCATTTTGCAGATGAGGAAGCCAAGGTCCAGCTGGCTTAAATTATTAGCAAATCACGATGCTGAGATTCAAGCCCAAATCTGTGCAACCTGAACTTATGCTTCTTCTGCAACGTCCTATGCTGGCTATGGAGAGATCTGTGGGCCCATATTGGGGGCGGTGGATAGCTGAGCATCTTGGGGATGGAATTCTCTTGGGGAGCTTAGTGCCATGACCTCAGTCTTTGGTGCACATCAGAATCGCCTTGTCCCCATCTCAAACCCCCTGAATCAGAATTGACAGCAGTGGAGATCTGGCGAGTGTGAAGTGGGTATCTCATTGTGGTTTTAATTTGCGTTTCCTTGTTGACTAACGATGTTGAACATCATGTCATTAGCTTACTGATCATGTGAATTTTCTTCGGAGTCTGTTCAAGTCTTTCATTCATTTTTAATTGGGTTGTTTATCTTCTTCTTATTGAAGAGTTCTTTATATATTGTGCGTACAAGTCCTTTGTAGTTGTATGTGTTGCAAATATGTTAGTGCAGTCTGTGGCTTGTCTTTTCATTTTTGGATGGTGTCTTCTGAAGAGCAGAACACTTTAATTTTGATGAAATCCAAATGTTTTTCTTATTCTTTTTGTGTGTGTTTCTTTATTATTCTTTTATGGTTAGTGGGTTTTTGTGTGTGTGTATTGTATCTTTGTCCACCCAAGATGGCAAATATTTTCTCTTACATTTGGTGTGTGCATTTTTAACACATTTCCTGGGTGACTGCTGTGCACCAAAGTTGGAGAAGTCTGGCTATAATGGTTATCCCATGTTCAGAGTTGGATCTGAGTTTGTTCCGCATAAATCCATCTGGCTCTGCTTTTTAGAAAATCAAGTGCTTAAACAGTCTCCCAGTTTTGCCACTTCACTGAGCAAGTCACTTTGTCTCTCGGAGCTTCAGTTTCCCTAACTGCAAAATGAGGTAAAAATGGCCCCCATCCACAAAATTTGTTAGAAGCATTCAATGACGTAAAGCTCAGATGGAACTTAGCGAAGTGCCTGGCATAAAGAAAGTGCTCTATAAAAACTATTTTGTTTCTCTGCCGGCTGGCTTCACGCCGCAGAATGGAACAGAAGGACTAACATGGTTTGTTGTTTGTTTTCAGTACATCAAGGCCTTTTACAACGAGTCGTGGGAGAGAAGGCATGGCCATCCGACAGACCCGGACACTCTGACTCTGCTCTGGTCTGTGACCGTGTCCATATTCGCCATCGGTGGACTCGTGGGGACGTTAATGGTGAAGCTGATTGGAAGAGTTCTTGGGAGGTCAGTGGGGGCCAACTCTGTGTGGGGACCTCCTCCATAATGTTCATAATATGTCTGTATCATAGTCAGGATCCCAGCAGGCAACAGAATTCCATCCAGATGGTTCAACTGGAGAGATTTTAATGCCAGAAGGGCAAGGGGAGGAAATGGGGCACTAGAGGTCAAGGCAAAGTGAAGCCGTGGACAGTGGGCTGATGAGCAGGAGCTGAGGTTGCAGAGGGAATGGGCTACGTCGGAACCCTATATTCCAAACAGGCAAGGAACATGGAGGAAACACCCTAGCTTCTCTCTCTTCCCACTCCCAATCTGCTGCTGGCGCCTCTCATTGGTCAAACCCAAGTGGAAGCCAGAAAAACCAGGAGCCTTACTGAAGCAGTCCAGGAGGTCCAGGTCCCTGGGCATGGAGCAGGGGAGGGAGGGAGGAGGTGGATCTGAGTGTAGGGGCAAGTGGAGCAGTCAGCACTGTGTCTTAGAGATTGTTCCATGTAAATACATGGGGCTCTGCTCTTTAAAAAATCAGGTGCTTCGACAGTCTTCCATTATATGACTGGATGATAATTTATTTAACCACTTCCCTTTTGATAGACATTTGGGTTATTTCCAGTCTCTTATATTACAAATATGGCTGCAGTGAGTATCAAAAACTTTGTGTTGAAATTTCCCATTTGTTTTCTCTCCAATCAGATCCACTTTACCTTGTGAGGTTCATTCCTTGCTTATTTTTGGCATAGACTCATCTCAGATCAGATTGATTTATCAGTAGGTTCCCCCAAATGTTTTCTTTATATCCTTGCTCATAACCTCTGGGAGATACTGAGGTTTTAGTGGAAAAAGCAGAGTCTCTGTGGCATTCATGTCTGAACTTGAATCATGAGTCTTTCCCTCCTAGCTGTGTGCCCTTGGCCAAGTCACTTAATGTACTTGAACTTCAGTTTCCTCATCTGTAAAATGGAGACAATTCTTCCTACCTTGCCAGGAACGTTCTAAAGGCTAGAGAAAATGAAGGAAGGAGTATGGCCCATTAGCACTAGCTCAATAAATAAAAGCTATTATTATTTACCATATTATTTACCATCCTCCTCCTCATCACCTTGACTTCCATACATAGTGGGTGTTCAACAGATCTCCATATTGCATTGACTTGAATTGGAGAGGAGATTCAACAGACCCTAGGAAATCCCCCCAGACCTTGGGGCTACAGACACACTGTTAAGAAAGGTTGTACCGATTTCTTTACAGCTGGCCTCACATCCCAAACAAGGAGCAAATTAGAACTGATGGTGTTTCAGAGCAGGCTTTCTGAAGGCTGGGGCAGGAAGCCATCCTGAAAACATCCATGTGGTATTCACGAGGGTCTGTGGTACCCCAGTGAGGTAGGCGAGGTGGTGATATTTTCCTTATCCCCAGGGCCACTTGCAGGGCAGCGCCTAATGGGAACTCAGTACCAGGGAAGCACAACTATTGCATAATGCTGTGAAAGCTGCCCTTTTCTAAGGTCCCCCATGCTCCAGGCACTCACACACACTCTCTTGTTTAATTCTCTCTACTCTGTGGGGTCTACAGATGGAGAATGGGAGTTGAGAGAGGTTAGGGCATCTGCCAAACTCAGCCAGCTCACACGGTGCCTGAGCTCGGGCTGGAACCAACACGTGTCAGCCGAAGCCCCATGATCTTTCCACTAGTTAGTTAGATCTAGTCAGGGCCCTGCTGGCAGCGGAGCTGTAAAAGCCACGACCGTTTGACAACAGGAAGTGTCTGGCTGCCCCAGCTTGGCACCACTGGCCAGGGTCTCTGAGGCATTGTTGCTCACCCTCTGGCCCAATCCGGGCTCTGACCCTAGTCCCCTTGGCTGTTGCAGTTAGAGGGAGTCACCCTGGCCTCAGGTTCTGTGGCCTGTGAGGTGTACCTGCCTTACATTGGCCATGGCACCTGTACCCAAGGCTGCCCTATCAGAACGCTCTGAACCCCAGCACGTGGTAGGGGGAGAGGCACGCTGGAATCGGGGTCAGGATGCCATGGCCCAGCAAGCACTTTGGGCCTTGGGACTTTGTCACCTCACCTCTCAACCAGCGCTTTTCTCACGTGTGAAATGAAGGCAATAAAAGTGGCTTTACTACCCTCAAGAACATGGCAGCAAAAAAGCAAAATGAAAGGGGCTGGCCCCGTGGCCGAGTGGTTAAGTTCGCGTGCTCCGCTGCAGGCGGCCCAGTGTTTCGTTGGTTCGAATCCTGGGCGCGGACATGACACTGCTCATCAAACCACGCTGAGGCAGCGTCCCACATGCCACAACTAGAAGGACCCACAACGAAGAATATACAACTATGTACCGGGGGGCTTTGGGGAGAAAAAGGCAAAAAAAATAAAATCTTTGGAAAAAAAAAGCAAAAGGAAAGCAAAAGAGAAAATGCATTGAAACATACTGAATTTTCGAGTAGTCCTAGGACGAGAGAGATTAGACCAAAGGGTGTGGTGCTTATGCCCCAAGCAGTGGCCAATTCCTT
This sequence comes from Equus asinus, assembly GCF_041296235.1. Classification (NCBI taxonomy): domain Eukaryota; kingdom Metazoa; phylum Chordata; class Mammalia; order Perissodactyla; family Equidae; genus Equus; species Equus asinus. The sequence continues at coordinate 154,729,241 of NC_091792.1, forward strand.
TTTTCATCATTATTGGAGTAAAAGTTGAATTGGGGTGAAGTCTCAGCTTGAATAGTAGTAACTCTGTTGGGAGGAAAAGGAGCAAAAATTAAAGAAGGCTACCGTTTATTCATCTTGGGCTACATACCCTGCTTGACATATGATGTATCATTTACTAGTTGCAACTCTCGTTGGTATCATTGTCCCTGTTTAACAAATGATGAATCTGAGGCCTTGAGAGGCCCAGCAACTTGCCCAAGGCTGCAAAGAATGCAGTTGACCTGAATTTCAGACCCGGGTCTGTCTGACCACAAGCCTGCGCTCTTCCCATCGCATGGTGTGATTACAATTGCTTCCTGGGGCCTGGTTGTTCGTCTCCCATGGGGGCTTTCAGGGGGAAGTGGAGGCTGAGCTCAATGTGTGAGGCTGGGCTGGGGTCCAATGCAAGGGGCTCAAACGTGTGACTGGGAGGGAAGTTTGGGTAGAGCAGACGGTCCTCGGAGTCAGATGGGCCTGGTCACTGGCACATCTAGCTGTGGGGCTGATCCTGGCTGGGACATGTTGGACTCCTCTGTGATCTGGGAGAGGGGTGAGGACAGGGGAGCAGAAGGGGCCAGGAACCTTCTCTGGAGATGAGCCACCCCCATTATCTGGTCTCAGGGATGTAGGTTCTTCGTCTCCTAGAGTCTCTGGCTTGCAGAATTCTGGCCATAGAGAATTCTGGTTGAATCCCCACCCCTCGTTTGGGGTCACCTATCATCTGCTTACATGGCTCTAGTGACAGAACCCTCATGAGACAGGACAGTGACCATGTTGGTGCATGGACGCTGGCTGCAGGCCCAGCTTTGACTCTGGATTCTGATGCTCGCCATTCATGGGGCCATGTGTGAGTTACACGAGCTCTCTGAGCTTCACCTAGTTCAGTAAAATGCGGGTAAAGTAGAGGCCATGTCTGAGGGTTGTCATGAAGATTAACTGAGATGGTGAATATAAAGTGCTCATCTCGGAGACTGACTCAGAGTCAGCACCCAACTTAAGTTCGCGAGCATCATCATCGTCATCCCCATCACCGTCATCACTAGCTCTTCCTGAGCTGGCTCATTCCATCGTTTGGCAGAGCCAATTGTGAATATGTCATTTAAATTTCACTGAAATTGGCCTCTTTACACCTCCCATTGGATCTAGTTCTTCCCTTTGGGGCAAAGCAGAGAAATTATGTAAGAAACTACAGGGAGGGACACTCACATGGGCTTTGAAATGAGATCCTGGGTCAGATTCTAGGCCAAACCATGTAACCATGTCCAGCCATTCAGCAAACATTTTCGAGCACCTCCCAGGAGCCAGGCGCTGTTTTTGGCGCTTGGCCGTCAGTGACAAACAAGAGTGCAATGCCTGCTGCCCAGGGCTGATGCTCTGGCAGGCGGGCAGGCCCTGAAGGATTCATCCTGCGAGTCATTATGACTGCGGGAAGCGCTGTGGATGGGAAGTAGAGATCCAGGAAGAGGCAGCTGGGACGGGCCTTCATTTTTGAATCCGTAAAGCTCAGATAAGCAAACCCACCTGAGAAGCAGCTACGGGGTTGAATGAGGGAATATTTACAGAATGTCTCCTGTCACTTGGAAGGCTCTTTGAATGCCTGTGACGGGAATCCAAATCAAACTGGCTTAGGCCCAAAAGGGAATTAATTGGCTCACATAACTAAAATATAACTCAGTTGAATCCAATAGCTTGTATGATATTGTAATGAAATCTGTCTTCTCCGTCTCTCGGCTCTGCCTCGCTCTGTGTTGGCGTCATGCTCAGGGCATCTCCCCATGTGGGAGCAAGATGGCCCCAGCAGCTCACGGTGACATTGTTCTTGCTCAGCATCCCCAGCGTGAACTTCTTCTTCCATTGGTTCTAGTTCAAGTCCCAGGCCTCAATCTCATTTTCTTGAGTGAGGTTGCATGCCCTCAGGGCTTCTCAGCCAGGGCCAGTTTTGCCCCATCAGGGGACATTTGACAATGTCTGGAGACATTTCTGGTTGTCCCAACAAAGGGTACTACTGGTATCTAGTAGAGGCGAAGGATGTGTTTAAACATCCTACAATGCACAGGACAGCCTCCCACAACAAAAAAATGTTCCGGCCCCAAGTGTTAATAGTGCCAAAGCTGAGAAATCCTGATAAGGAACATCCTAATGCACTTTCACATTACGGTACCATGTGCCGTTCCTGGAGCCACGGTGGGGGCAGACGTGACCACCCCCAGCCCCCACACTGTGAGTGAGGGCAGGAGTGTTTCTTGGAGGAGGTTCGAGGGACCCTCATTAGAAGGGGGATGGATGTTGAACAAGCATCAACAGCCAGTGTCCTGTACATCATGCCGGTCAAATAGCAGGTTCTCGAAAGTATTATTTTTCTCCTCATCTTTTTCTAGTTCAGTCTTTTAAAATGTGTCTTTATTTTAAAGTAGGAAAGAATGTTAGTTCTCTAGATGTCTGCTGGAGGAGCCCACAGTGCATGTGGCAAGCGTGTATTAGGCAGCTGGGGCCGCCATAACAAAGTTCCTACAGACTGGGTGGCTTGAACAGCAGAAATTTCTTCTCTTACAGTTCTGGAGGCTGGAAGACCAAGATCAAGGTGTCAGTAGGGTTGGTTGCTCCTGAGGCCTCTCTCCTTGGCTGGCAGATGGCCATCTTCTCCCTGTGTCCTCACATGGCTTCTCTCTATGAAGACACTCCTGGTGTCCCTCCTTCTTCTCGTAAGGACACGAGTCCTATTGGATTAGGGCCCCACCCTTATGCCATCATTTACCCTTTATCACCTCCTTAAATGCCCTATCTCCAAATACAGCCACACTGGGCTAGGGCTTCAACATATGAATCTGGGGACACAGTTCAGTCCACAGTAGAACGCATACGCTGATTGCTGACCCTCTCTTCTTTCAGGCTGGAGTGGTCTTAGGAAGTGGGGTCCCCCAGAAGCAGAGCCTGAGACCAGGCTTGGGATATGCGTGTGTTGTTGAGGGACGGCTCTTCAAGCGTCCCCTTTAAGGTGAGGGAAGAAGAGAGAAAAGGGGAAAGAGCCACCCCACGTGGTGCTCTCAGGTCCAGGCTGCCCTTGGCTGGTCCACGGGGAGTCTGAAGCATGAATCCCACCACAGAGCTATCCTGTCTGAGGCAGGGGTCTGCACCTGCCTCCTACCACTCGTCAGTTATTGGCTTCAGGCTGCCCTGCTGGAGGCAGATCTGTCTTCTAGGGAGGTCAATCTTCTGGAGAAGGTTCAGCTAGGATCCTCCATCAGCCATACACACAGATTAGGGGATGGGAACAGAGATCTGAGAGGCAGAGAGATACCAGCTAGGACACCTGATCAAGCACTTGCTATATGCCAAGGACTCAGGGATGAGCAAAGTTGATGAAGTCCCTGGGGTAACAGCTCTCCAGGCAGAGGGAAGAGCAAGTGCAAAGGTCCTGGGGGAGGAACAGACTCAACTTCTTAGAAGATAAGACAGAAGTCAGTGTGGTTGGGGCTGAGTCAATGGGTAGAAAGTGAAACTGTAGAGATCACTGGGGTCGGATCCTGAGGACCTGGTGGGCAGGGTTGGGATTTTTGCTTTGACTCTGAGCAAGATGGAAGGTTACTGGAGTGTTAAGAACAGATCTGACTTACGTTAGAAAGGCTTGCTGTTATCCGTGGAGCCGGGGAGGCTGCTTAGGAACATCTAGCAATAACCCAGAGATGACATGGTTTGCACCAGGTGTGTTACAAGACACAGCAAGAAGTAGTGAGAATTGTTTGAATTCTGGACATGCTTTGGAAGTAAAAAAAACAGGCCTTACTGATGGATTATGTGGGCAGTGAGAGAGAGAAATTTGGGGCCTGAGAACCCATGGATCGTATCATATTTTGAGGTAGGGAAGCCCTTGGGAAGAACAGGGTTCTCGGGGAAGGAGGAGGGGCATATTAGGAGCTCGGCTTTAGGTATATTAGGTTTGAACTCTCTGTTAGGCCTCCTAGTGGAGATGTCGAGTAGGCAGTTAGCTTTATGGGTCTAGAGCTCAGGGGAGAGGGAGCCCTCCAATATTCAGAGGGTTGGGAAGATGCTAAGGATCAGCCAACACGGTTGGAGCAGACCCACCATTGAGTGAGATCTGGAAGGTGAGTGAAAGAAGGAGGTGGTAATCAACCATGGCCAACACTGCTGAGAAATGAAGACAAGGGCTGAGCTCTGATTGGTGGATTTAGCAACATGGAAGTCTCTGGTTTCCTGGACAAGAGCCATTTCAAGGGCACAATGGGGGAGACAATCGTTGGAGTGTGTTTAAGAGAAGGAGAGAAAAACTGGAGACAATGAGTGTAGATGGCTATTTCTGAGGAGTTTTACTCTAAAGGCGAGCAGAGATAATGGCGTGGCAGGTGTAGGATCAGGAGAATTTTTTTGTTTTCTTTTAAGATGGGAGCTACACCAGCATGTTAATGAGATGTTCCACCAGAGAGGGAAAAACTGACAGTCAGGAGCAAGAGGTGAAACTTGCTGAAGCAATGTCCTTGAGCAGGTGAGGGGGCGGGGAACAAGTAGGTAATGGGAGGGATTAGCCTCAGCTAAGAGTGGGGAAAGTCTGTCCGTAGGAGCAAGAGGGAAGGCAGAGTGGAGGCAGATTGACACATGTGGAGGGAACACGTATCTTCAGACTGGAAGGATCTCTTCTGATTGCTTCTGCTTTCTCAGTGGAGCAGAAAGCAAGGCCGTCAGCTGAGAAAGAGGACAAAGGGATTTGAAGAGAGAGAAGATGTATGAAATAGTCCTTGAGGAGAGCCGGAGACTGAACGAGCCAGGAAACTATAGAATGGTTGCTAGGGAGCCCTACAGACCCCTTGAGATTGGTGGTCATGAATTTCAAGTGAGACCAGTCAACACAGTGGTGTGTTTTTCTCCAGCCAAGCTGAGCTGTGTGGTGCATGCGCAAGACAAGCCAGGATCTAATCAGGGTTGGGGTTCTGCCAGGCACATATAATGAAGGCGGTTTAGTCCAGGAATTGAGGGTGTTCGAATGTTTAAAATGATGGACAAGGAATTCACGCTGGATAAGCAGAAATGGATGGACACAAGGAAGGTGACAGATGGTAGAAGCAATGTACCATCTTGGCTTATAGACTTGGTTGGTCTAAAGAATTGCTGGAAGGACGTGTGGTGGGAGCCGTATTTCCAGAGCTTCCCCATTTTACTAGGCCTCAACGAAAAGTACTTTGTAAATCCAAACTGGGTAGTATTCCCCATATCTTCCACTAATTGATCCTGGTCCTGTGTATCACATTAAAGCATAAAATTGTCGCAGGCAGCTCTCACCCTTTCCCTGAGCCTTCTCTTGTCCAGGCTAAATGTCCCCAGTGCCTTTGACCATTTCTCAAAGGACATGATTTCTGCTGTCCTCATCACCCTATCCCTCTTCCCTGCGTTTGGCCACTTCTGCCGAGAGCCGATGATCTTCTGGGTTGCACAGGGAAGATACTACACCACTGGAAAAGCTCAGAACAAGGAATCCAGTGTCCCAGGTGGATTTCCAAGGGGGTGCTGGAGCTCTGCTCTCAGAAACCATGGCGCTGATCCCCCTTGTTTCTGTTGCCATGTTCATCCCTGGGAAAAAGCAGAGACAATGATTAAACCCCGTCTCTCAACCCTAGTGAGTCAGCTTTGCGAATTATTTGCAAATAAGGTTTCCATCCTCACTGGGATGTTGTCAGGCTGGAGGTTATTTTGGGAAGGAATATATTAATATGATGAACTTGCGTGGAGGGTGTGCAGCCCTGGTTGCCAATGTTTCAAGTCAGGCTTGAATGCGATTTTAACGTTCCCTGCAGAGCACAGAATACACCGTTGGGTTCAGTGCCGGAGCTCAGGCAGGAGCCCTTGGCCGCGTCCTTGGCTCCTCTCATTCTCTCCATCTCAGTCCACTCCCTCAACGGATCCCATCAAATGGCTTCAAAACACACTGGGATCTGACCACGTCTCACCACCTCCGCTGCTACCATCCGGGTCCACAGCTCCATCGGCACTTGCCTGAGCTCTTGCAGTAGCTTCCCAGTCAGGGTCGTTGTTTCCACACTTACCCCTACAGTCCGTGGTCAACACAGAGGGCTGAGTGGACTTGTTAAAATATAAGTCAGGCCATGCCTTTCCCCTCCTTGGAATATTCCAGCGGCTGCCCATCTCAGGGTAGAAACCCAGTTGCCATGGTGGTATACGAGATCCTCTGCGAGCTCCCCTGCCTCTTCCCCCCACCTTCACCTTCTGCTGCTTGCTCTCTGGCCCTCCAGTGCCTCCAGCCACTCTGGCCTCACTGGTGTTGCTGGAATAGCCCATGTCTGGCTCTATGTACCTCTCTGCCAGGATCGCTGCTCCCCGATATCCATATGGCTCATCTACTGTCATTCAAGTCTGTGTCACCTTCTCAGGGAGGCCCTCTCCGGCCACTGTGTGTAAAATGACACCCCTTTCCCTGCTTCAGTTTCCTCTACAGCATCTGTTGCCATCTGACATACTACAGATGTTTTCTTTTTCCTTGTTTATTGAGAAGAGCAGAGGAGCAGGGACTTTGTCATGCTCATGGCTGTATGCCAGAACCTAGAATGCTGTTCAGCACCCAGTGCACACTCAAACATGTGTTGAGTGAAGGAATGTCGGTTGAATGAATGAATGAATGATTATGGAGAGAATGAATGGCTATGAGTGAATATGGTGGCCACCATTGCAGGTAGCTTAGTATTGTGGTTACTGGAATGCTAGATCTCCCATTAAATAGCATGTGACCTTGGCCACGAACTTAACGTCTACATCTGTTGTCTCATGGAGGAAGTAAGGTAATGAGCTAACCTAACTCATAGGGTGTCCAGTGAGTATAAAGCACTTCAAACCATGCCGGCACAGAGTGAGCCCTCAGTGAATGTTTGCTATCACCATGGGTGTTATTTTATTTCTTTTTTAATTTCCTGGGGATCCAAATCAATTCCAGGTGCCATTCTAAGCACTTTATGTAAATCATCTGATTCTCACAGGAGTCTTACAAGATAGACGTTATTATAGCCACTTTACAGGTGGAGTTGACCAAGGCTCAGAGAGCGTAAGAAACCTGCCCACAGTTGTTCCGTTAGTGTGTGGCTGGGCTGTCCAAGCAGGGACCTCATTGATGCGCCTTACATTGGGGCAGCTTCACCCAAACGCAGGGAGGTGGGTGAATTTGGTGGTGGGAGATGAGGTGGTCCTCACCTGGTAAGAGCGTCTGCCTCCTCCTCTGTGAAATGACAACTTCACGAACACTGGCAGCTACGGGTATTAAAGATGAAAGGAGGTAATTTCTGTAAAAGCCGTGCTCTTTCTAGTGCTGTACCAAAGGGCTCTCACCGAGTCTGCACCAAGGATTGGGATTCTCTAGGGATGGACCCAAGAATCTCTAGTTTTATGAGCTGTTGGTGAATCTGATGAGCAACCAGGCTGAGAACCACTGAGTACTGCAATTTTTATGATTATCATTAATATCATCCTAGCATCAAATGTCCAGTTTAACGGTAGTAAGGAAGTGGAGAAAGTGTATAGGAATAGGGGTTGAGGCATGACTTCTAACCAAGCTTTTTGTTGCTCACTGTCTACAATTATAGAATATATTGTTTTGTCCAACATCCAACAACCCTACGAATCTGGCCACAGGATTCCTCTCCCGCCTCACCCCACCTACAGCCTCTCCACAAACTCCTCTTATACCGGACTCTACACCAACAGGGATTTGTCAGTGAGAGGTAGAACTGGGACCTATAGATGGAGCTACAGGGAGAATATTTTGGCTTGTCGTGAGAAGGCAGCTTTACAGACAAGCTGCTACAACCTGTGGGATGGAAGGTCAAAAGGGAGAGGTGGCGTTACTGGGGTCCAAAAGCCAGGGCCACACGGTACAGGCTGGGACTACAGAGAGAAGGCTGTGGCAGTGGAGGAGACACACCTGCAACAGGAGCACAGGGAGAGGGAGGGAAATACTCTGCTTCTCCCTTCCCCTCCCTCAAGACTAACATCAAGCCTCTCATTGGCCAGTCCTACCAGGAAGCTGGAAACAGGGGAGGCTGGGAAGTGTAGTTTCCTTCAAAACAGCAGGGCAGAGAAAGGAGAAGGGATCAGAGGACCGATAGGCAAATGACAGGCACAGTGCCCAGTTATACGCTCTTATAGCCTCTACATCTTTACTTCTAGAAGCCACAAATTGTGCTAAATGCTAAATGACTTTTGTGTGACGATTTATTTGACGTCAGTGTCCCTAACTAGATTGTAAAGCCCATGAGGGTGAAGACAGAGATGGCTCATATTCCTGGTGGTCTACCTGCTGTCTAGCGCTCCCTAAATATTTCCTGGTGGATATGCGAGTGAAAGCTCCTCAGTGAGGTCTGGGTCTCCCCACCACTCCTTCCCACCATTGCCCTGCTTTCTCGTAAGACTGACCCATCAGTTGCTCAGAGGACCACGGGAAAAGGCCATCAGGGAGCAGGGTATGGTCTTCATACTTTGAGGTTCCACCAATAACAGAGATTAGTACCTTCAGGCTCATCTTTATTGAATCTGAGTCTGTGAGAATCTGCGGAATCTGGAGTCTGCCTCGGAATAAGGGAAGTTAGCCCACATTGGAATTTTTGTTTTAAGTCTCTGCTAAATCATGATTTTTTTCCCATCAAGACGTTCATTTAAATTATTTTTTGGAAGGTGGGATTTTTTTTTAAGAATTAATACAGTCATGTGGCTTAACTTCGGGAAGGACCAAATGAATGTAAAGTCAGAAGTTTCCTTTTCATTTCTGTCCTCTGGCCGGTCAGATCCCTTCCTGGAGGCAAGCAGTGTTATCAGCGTTTTGTGTATCATTTCCAAGGTTTGTGCCGATCTCTGCACACAAACTCACACACATATATTTCTTTATCACACAAATTGTTGTATATGCTACACAAAGTTCTCTACCTTGTTCTTTGCACTTACCAGTATATCTGGGAGATCTTTCTATATCAGAATATAGAAAGCTACGTCTGTTTTCATGTCTGCATAATGTACCACTATATAGGTGTATCATAATTTATTTAATAGTTCCTTGTTAAAGGGTGCTAGGGTTGTTTCAGTCGTTTGCTGTTACAGGAGATGTTGCACTGGGCAGTCTTTGTACCATCATCATTGAGCTGCAACAGTCATTAACTTGGAGATTCTCCAAGAAGATGTAGGACAGGGAAAAAAATTTAACGGGAATCTTGAGATCAGGCAGAAATAGTCGGAAGAGCTCTGGCCTGGAAGTTAGGAAATCTAACTCCTAAAAGTAATAACAAAGTCCCCTTTCAAATCCGTAGCTCCTTTCCATTTATAAAACAGTTTAAGATCTGTTAACTCATTGAGTCTTTAGGGAAAAACTTACCCAGCAAGAGGCTGAGATGTTTCCTCAGCTCCTGGACTCACTGGTTGTATGACCTAAAACAAGCTTCTAATTTGTCTGTGTCCTGGTTAACTTATCTATGAAACAAGGATAATGGTAATACCCACCTCATGGGGTCATTTTGAGCAGTAAATGAGCTACTCATGTCAAGTACTCAGAGTGGCATCTGTCATATGGCAGGAGTTCCATAAATGTGAGTTGTCATGATCATTTGGCAGATGGGGGAAGGAAAACACAGAGCGAGAAAGTACCAGTCATCTGGCTTATGGAAGATAGAGTTGGTGTGGGAGCGCAGGCCCCCAGGCCCCTGAGCAAGGCCTGCTTCTCAACCATGAGGTCCTAGGGATTTGTTCATAAACAGTGAGAGTAGTCCTGGCACAGAGTAATTCAGAGTAATTACTGCCATAGGAATCGGCGTACCTTGATTGAGGGGGTCAGTTCAGCCTCACACTCAGTGCTGTCGTTCATCAAATCAAAGATGCCTCTGGGTTCAAGAAGCTTTGTGATGTGAACCACTGAGAAAGAAGGAAAGAAAAACCCTTGCCCACTCAAGTCCTAGGATGCTGTGCTGGTCACCAAGCTGTTGTCTCTCAGCTCCACAATTCCCCTTCTGTGCTCTGCCCTGTGAGGCAGGGGCTGGAACCTGCACACTTCATCTGCGCTTTGCCACTAGGGGGGACTGGGGGAAGAGGGACAAGGAGTTTGGACCTCTTGGTTTGCCTGAATTCCCTCCCAGACCCAGCGGTGACTTTGGCAGTTGATTCCAGTTCCCAGCTTGTGTCCACTCCTCAGAACTAGACTCCTGGTGCCCTGGAGGGAACAATCCTAGGGAGCCAGTGCCCACCCTGGAAGTCCTGAGCCAGCTCTTGGGGTCTCCCTTCCGAGGCCCCGAGGTTTTAGCACCATACTGGCAGCACTCCCTCTTCAGAGGTCCCCCTTTTAGACATCTCACTCCTCCCATACCTGCTTAACCAATTCCCTATGTTAAATTCTCTCTGTTAAAATAACCAGAGTGGTTTCCATTTTCCTGCCTGGACCCTGACTCATGGATTGTAAGACACATCTTGACTTCAGAAATTTTAAATGAAAGTGTTACAATCAATGAAATAAAATACTGCAACAGGGAATTCATAGACTGTCAGGGCTGACAGTACCTTTGGAGGTGACCTAATCAACCCCAGTGGTAAACCCAGAGGGAAGTGCCTTCCTCAGAGTCACATAGCCAAATGTGACAGTGGGGGGACAGTGGGGGTCTGGACCCTGCTCCTGACCCTTAGGCCAGTGCTCTTTGCACTGTACTTGTATCTTGCTCTGCTGACCCTTCTGAAGGGCCTGACCCCTGCTCCTGGGATGGACAGGCCGGTGACAGCCTCGTGGTGGGGTGTCCTCATCAAGCCTCTCCTTTTCTTCCAGGAAGTACACTTTGCTGGTCAACAATGGGTTTGCGATTTCCGCTGCGTTGCTCATGGCCTGTTCCCTCCAGGCAGGCACCTTTGAAATGCTCATCGTGGGTCGCTTCATCATGGGCGTGGATGGAGGTGAGACTTCCTGTGGTGGGAGGGGGCAGTAACACAGTCCTGGGGGTGTTTCAAAACGTGAGGAGTGTTAGGAGTTGTTACATGTCTGGGCCCCTACTGGTATTGAGTTGGCCAAGACCAAGGATGCAGGACCCCTGCATCAAGTGGGGCCGTCCCATGGGATGACCACTCGTGATGCTCTGGCTCCTAACTGAGGAACAGTGAGTGGGAAAGACCCAAGTCAGCGCCAAAGACCTGCATGATCTTCACTATAAAATTCACATTCCAAGGTTACCTGTGGTTTCCAGGGGGTTTTTATAAGGGTTATGTTTCTTGTGTAGGCCTCTGACTCGTTCGTTCTTTCATTTATTCGCCAGGCATTTATGGAGCACCTGCTGTGCCTGGTGTTATGCACGCTGGGGACACAGTGGTGAACACAACCCCCAAGTCTCTACCTCTGGAGCTTACATTCTAGTGGGTGGACAGATACATAGACAAGCCTCAGGAGGAAAATGAAGCAGGGCAAGAGGACAGCGAGGGCCGTTTTAGATAGGCCAGTCAGGGCAGACTGCTTGGAGGAGGACACGTGTGAGCAGAGACCAGAATGAACCGAGGGCGAGAAAGAAGTGAGTACCAGAGGAATTGGGTTCCTGGCAGAGAGGAGTGCAATGGCCCTGAGGCAGAAGCGTCCTTGGTGAGGAGCCGCCAGTGTGTCTGGAGCTTGTGAGCCGGAGGAGAGTGGATGCAGACGAGGTTGAAGAGGGGCGGGTCAGATCACATCGGGCAGATTTTATAAGCCTCATGAGGACTGTGGCTTTGTGCTGAGTGTGATGGGAAGCCAGGGGAGGGTTGAGAGGAACGTGGCATGTGCTGGTTTGTGTTTCAGTAGGATTCCTCCTGCTTCTGCAGACAGGAGAGTGTAAGGCGAGGGCAGGAGTGGAGTCAGGGGACCAGCTGTCCCGGAGAGGTGGCCATGGCTGGGACAAGATGGCGGCAGTGGACGTGGTGAGATGTGGCCAGATTCTGGCTGTGGGATGTGAGAGTCAGAGACTCAAAATACATCATCAAAACAAACTTGCTTGCTTTCTAAATACGCAAGTCTGTGAAGTATTAGTTTTAGGCATTTGTGGACAGGTCACAAGCTTTAGGGTTAGAAATTCCCGGGTTTGAACCCCTGCTTTGCCGTTTGCTAGTTACTGACTTTTGACAAGTTACTTGGTGACTGGGAGCCTGAGTTTCCCCATTTGTGAAGTGGAGATAACAATACCTACTTTGAAGGGCTGTGCTAAGGCTGCCACGAAGCCACATACAAACTGTAAAGTTTATAAAATATGAACTGCCTAGTGCTGCTGGAACCCAGTACGTGCTTGTTAAAGGCTAATTCCCTTCCTTGTGGATCTCTCACAAGCTGAGGGCACCAGGCTTTATGAGTGAGCTGAACGGCAAAGGGAGAGGTGAGCGGGAGAGGGAGGGGCCCGAAAAAAAGGTCAAGGAGGAAGAGACCTCACTCACCTTCATCGCTGTGCTGGTGGGAAATAATTCAGGACTTTGTGATAACCCAGCTCAGCATGAAATGACTCCTTAGTCTTGGTATTCAGAAGGGTGGTGCCTGTAGACAGAGTGCTAATTGGTGAGAATAATGTCTGATGTTCATGTAGTGTTTTATAATTGACCAATGATGCACATATGTTTCATCTCCCTTGATGTCCTACTGACGCTGAAAGGCTGTTATTTTGTTGTCATTTTACATATGAGAACAGCGAGGCTCTGAGATGTGTGACAGTAAAGTGGTTAAAGCCGAGGGCTATGGATTCAGACTACCTGGGTTCTGCCACTTACCCAGGTTAATTTCATTACCTTGTCTGTATCAGTTAGGTTTTGCTGCATAAAAAAAAACACCCCAAAACATAATGGGTTAAAGCAGTAACCATTTTGCCGAGCTTACAGTTCTGTGGGTTGGTGGGTGGTTCTCATCTGGGCCAGCTCTACCCATCTCCACCAGACTCTCCCATATGTCTGTGGTGGGCTGCAGGCTGGTCAGTGGCTGGATGACTTTGGATGGTCTCCGGCACGTGTTTGGTTGTTGGCAGGTGGGTTGGTCTCAGCAGGTCCCAGCAGGGCCAGCTCACCTCTGCTCCACATGGTCTCTGCCTCTGAGAGGGTGACCCGGGCTTCTTCATGTGGAATTCTTGGGGTTCCAGTGAGCAAGAAGAGGGGCAGGTCCCAACGTGCAAACTCTTGTCAAGTCTCTGCCTGTGACACATTTGCTAGTGTCCCATTGGCCAAATTAAGTCCCATGGCCAGGTGCAGAGTGAGTGTCAGAGGAGTCTAACCCCCCAAGGATGTGGACTCAGGGAGAGTGAACAAATTGGGGGCACATAGCAGCAGTCTGCCTCACTGTCTTGCCCCATCTGGCAAAGGGCCTGAATTGGAAGGCGCTCCCCCCCCCCACCCCCGCGTTGGGTATGTAAAAATTCCCTGACAGACTGTGTCTGAAGCACGTCATATGTTCCAGGCATTTAGCACCTTCCCCCGATGCCAGAGGTCGTACCATTACTATTATTGTTGCTGTTATTGTTTTACTGTCAGCTAATAAGGTAGGGATCCAGCTTTGGACCGACATGGTATGGTTTCAAAGACCCTGCCTGCTGGGGAGAAAGAGTGGGTGAGACTGGAGCATATGACCTTGAAAGTCCTTTCCTAACAGAGGCCACCGAGAGTCTCTCTTTCCGGCAGTTTTGTATTTTACCCGTTTAGCCTGTTGCTTTGACTGTTTAGCTCTTCTAGGGGAGGTGACACTCATTACACATAACTAGTTGCTCTCTGAATTTCCTAATTAAAAATAAGCTGGATTCAAACAGAGATGCCATTTCTACAAAACCACATATTCAAGACAAACATCTTTTAGACCCCTTCTCCTATGAGCTTTTCAAAAAGAGAAAAAAAAAGTAAGAACAAGGAGGGGAGGAAAAACAGTGACTCCTTCTGACTTCTGGAATGTGGCCAGATGGAGTTGGGCCGAGATGTGGAGGCTCATGTCATTTACTCTCACCAAACTCTCTTAAAGCAGAGGCAGGAATTTGAGGGCATTTAAGGTGATTAAGGCAATTAGTCAGGAAGAAGGGAAAATTGCTGGTCATGAGATGAATTGGCTGCCCTGCTCGTAATAAATAATTTAAAGCCAAATGATAAGCATAGAGGATTTTTAGAAGGCTGTGCTGCTCAACTCGGGTTCTCATGAAGTATTTGGAACCATAGTAGAAATACTGGATACCTTCCTGAAGTGTCCTTTTCCTAAAAGGCGTGGAGAACAAATAAACACATTATTTTTACATTGGAACAAACAGGATGCAGCATGGTGTTGCAGGCAAAATCCGTGAAGATTGTAATGTCAGAGTAAAAGAGTGCAGAGGTGTTTTGTGTTTGCAGAAGGTTGTGTTGGACAGGTCCCTGCCAAGGCTTCCCAGTGCTGCCCACACTCCCAAAGATGCAAGTCCACGCCTGCTGCATCAAGAGCTCTCAATAGACAAGTCCACGCCTGCTCTCTGTTGTCATCAGGAGCTCTCTGTTGGACCAATTCAAGTAGCAACATTTAGAGAGGCACATGGCGTGGAAAGGACATGGAATCAGGGCCAAGGATATGACTTAAAGTTCTACCACTGACTTGCCAGGTGAACCTCAGGACCATCATTTTACCTCTCTGGGCCCCAGTAATGCCATCTAGAAAATAAGGAGAATTGGGTTCTACTGAGGTTTCCACCAGCTCTAACAATCTGCTTTGACTCCTTTTTATACTCACCTTAGAGCTGTTACCATGACTGTTCTTGACACTTCTGGACCTCACATGCCACATAGCTTTATTGTTCACTCGTTAAACAACATCACAGAATAGGAAGTTTAGAAATAAAATGTGGGGCAGAAACATTGACCCTCCTGTCTGGTGGGGTCAGCCCACGTGTATCAAGACTTACCCAACCACCTCCCCCAACAGGCTCCCAGCAGGGGTGTGTGCTACTCTCACAAGCAAATTATTTATTCATCAGTATTCTGCCTCCTGCCGTTACAGATGTCCACATCCTAACCCCTGTTAGCTAACTATGTTAGTTTCCATGGCAAAGGGACTTTGTAGATGTGATTAAGAATCTAAAGATGGGGAGATTAGCCTGGATTATCCAGGTGGGTCCAGTGAGATTACAGGGATCCTTATAAGTGAAAGCGGGAGGAGGAGAGTCAGTCAGGGAAGGAGATGCGATGATGAACGCAGAGACTGGAGTAATGCAATCGCTGGCATTGAAGATGGAAGGGGGTCATGAGCCAAGGAATGCAGGCGGCCTCTAGAAGCTGGAAAAGGCAAGAAAACGGATTCTCTCCTAGAGCTTCCAGAAGGATCACAGCCTGCCAACACCTTGACTTTAGCCCAGCAAGTCCCATTTTGGACCTCTGATTCGCAGAACTGTATGATAATAAATTTGCGTTGTTTTGAGTCACTAGTTCGTGGTTATGTGTTGCAGCAGCCATAGGAAACTGATAAAAACACACAGTATTTTTAATTTATTATTATGATTTGAATCAGATTTTAACATGACAAGGAGAGGGTAAGATGTTCAGAAGAAATGGATTCTGGTCCTAGCCCTGCCACTTACTGGCTGGGTGACCTAAGGAAAACCTCACTACCACTCTGAGCTTCAGTTTCCTCTTGTGTAAAGTAGAGATAATGATGCCTACCTGACAATATTCGGGTACCATAGAGATGGGTGGCTGTGCGTGTCCGTGTGCATGTGCTCCTTTCAATAGCGCAGCCCCTGGAGTCAGAGCTCTTGCCTGCATTTGCACGTGAGCAGATGGAGCCTCGTGGAGAACCTTGCCCAAGCTCTGAGTTTGGATGTCGCGGGCCGAGGTGGAGCCGGGTATGCCTGCCGCCACACTTTTCCTAAAGTGCGAGGTTTAGAGGAACGAGGGAGATCTGGGGGTCAGGGCACCCTGTGCTTCAGGCATTCCTGCACCCTTTCCAAGACTTTTTCTCTTCTCTGTTTTTCCTGTACAATGATTGTTCATTACTTTTGTTTAAATGGAGTCATTAAAAAAAAAGTTAAATACAAATGGGACTTCGTCAGACTAAAGAGCTTCTTCAAGGCAAATGAAAACAGGATTGAAACAAAAAAACAACCCACTAACTGGGAAAAAATAGTTGCAAGTCATATATCTGACAAAGGCTTAATATCCATAATATATAAAGAACTCTCACAACTCAACAACAAAACATCAAACAACCCAATCAAAAAATGGGCTGGAGACATGAACAGACATTTCTCCAAAGAAGAAATACTGATGACCAATAGGCACATGAAAAGATGCTCATCATCGCTGATCATCAGGGAAATGCAAATCAAAACTACACTAAGATATCACCTTACACCCATTAGAATGACAAAAATATCTAAAACTAATAGTAACAAATGTTGGAGAGGTTGTGGAGAAAAAGGAACCCTCATACACTGCTAGTGGGAATGCAAACTTTTGCAGCCACTATGGAAAACAGTATGGAGATTCCTCAAAAAATTAAAAATAGAACTACCATGCGATCCAGCCATCCCACTACTGGGTATTTATCCAAAGAGCCTGAAGTCAGCAATCCCAAAAGTCCCATGCACCCCAATGTTCATTGCAGCATTATTTACAATAGCCAAGACATGGAAGCAACCTAAGTACCCATCAACAGATGAATGGATAAAGAATATGTGGTCCATATATACAATGAAATACTACTCAGCTGTAAAACAGAACAAAATCATTCCATTTGCAATAACATGGACGGCCCTTGAGGGAATTATGTTAAGTGAAATAAGCCAGCTAGAGAAGGATAATCTGTGTATGACTCCACTCATATGAGGAATTTAAAATTATGGACTAAGAACAGTTTAGTGGCTACCAGGGGAAAGGTGGGGTGGGGGGTGGGCACAAAGGGTGAAGTGGTGCACCTACAACATGACTGACAAACATTAATGTACAACTGAAATTTCACAAGATTGTAACCTATCAATAACTCAATAAAAAAAAAGTTAAATAGATATGTGTGAGAAGAAATAAAAACGTGCCGTGGCCTGTCAGGCCCGAAGTGGTCTCCATCCCTGTTCCCTCTCTGACTTCTCTCCATCACTTTCCTCGCTCAGCCCACTGCAGACATGCTGGCCTTCAGCACACCGGTCATGCTCTGCCTCGGGGAGTTTGCACATGCTGTTCTCTCTCCCTGGATCAGTCTTCTCTGAGACATCCGTGAGGCTACTTCGCTCACCCCCTCAGGACACTGCCCAGATGTCAGCACAGTGAGGGCTCGCTGACCACCTCTGTCATATTGCAGATCTCCCCACCCCGGCGTCCCGGCGCCTCCTCCGCTCTGTCTTTCTCCGGAGCAGGAGTCACCGTCTAGGATGTGCACGTTCTTCATGCTCCCGTTCAGCCCCTCCAACACCTTCCCTTCCCAGGATGCGAACGACTCGGCAGCAAGGATTTTATCCGTTTCCTTCAGTGCTGTTGCCTTGGTGTCTAATAGTGACCACCACTGTATACACTCAATAAATATTTGTGGAATGGTAAATAAATGGAAAGAGAGGATCCTTCACGATAAGGACACGGGAAGTTTAGATATGGATACAATGAGAGTTCTGCTTTTGGAAACAGTTAGAAAAAGTGTCTGTTTAAAGATATGCAGCAGCTACCGAAGTAGAGAGCACTTATAGGACCACAGTCCAGAAAAGGAGTGAAACCCAGATTGGTGAGCCCTGCATTTGGGGTGACTTTCCCTCTGGAGACATCTTCCAATCCCAGAATGACGGCCGGGAACCTGGGATGCTTATTAGGCTTTCAACCGATTCATGGGGCTGACCGCAAGGAACTGGAGTTGCAATCCTGCCAAGGAGTGGGTTACTAGTCACTGCAGGGCTACACCCCAGGAGCAAGGAGAACCAGAAATAGATCCAATCTTCAGATTATTTCAGTGACTGGCTGAATTGTGGTGAGCTGGGATTGCTAATGCCTCTAGCCTGTCACCCTGCCAGAGGCAGACATCCAGAACCTCAAATTATGTCTGTGATGTCTTTATACACTGTGGCATTCAATCAAAAATAACCAGGCATGCAAGGAGAAAACCAAGAGAAATGACAGAAAAAAGAAACAGACTGATAGTGATTCTGAAAATAACATCAGACACAGTCTTTATGAAAATTATGCTTAATATGTTCAAATAATCAAGAGAGAAGGTCAGAAATGTTGGCAGAGAAATGGAAACTATATTTTGGTTTACCAAATCAAAATTACGGAACTAGAAAATGCAAAAACTGAAACTAAGAACGTAATGGGTGGTTTTACGAGCAGATTACGCACAACTGCAGGGAGAATCAGGAAACTAAATCATCAAAGGTCAGAAGAAAATATCCAAACTGAATCATAGAAAACACTGAAAGGAGGTTAAGAAATGTCTAGGGAATTGTATCAACGCCTAACATATGTAAATTGGAGGATCAGGAAAAGAGGAGACAGAGAATAGAGAAAAAGGAATTTTTGTGAAATAATGGCGGCATTTTTTTTTGAGACTGATGGAAGATATGAAGTTCAAGAAGAACTGTGGACCCCAACTAGGATAAAAACAAAGAAAACCACACTTCTGCATGGCTTAGTAAAGCTGCTGACAACCAAGGGCAAAAAGCCATTCTAAAAAACAGAATTAAAAGATCTATTGCCTCCAAATAAATAAGAATAAAATGGACAGCTGACTTTTCAACCACAACAAAGGAAGACAAAAGCCAGCAAAATGAAATTTTCAAAAAGCCAAAAGAAAATAACTGCCAACCTAGAATTCTCCACCTGGTGAAAATCTCACTCAAAAATAAAGGTGAAATGAAGACATTTTTTTCAGTCAAGCAAAAGCTAAAAAAATTTATCACCAGCACACTTGCACAAAAGCGATGCTAAGTAGTGTTTTTTGACAAAAGGAAAATGTTCTTGATGGAAGCTTGAGGATCCAGAAAATAATGATGAACAACATAAGGGTAAACGATTGGGTAAATCTAAGTGGATATTGTATATATATATATATATATATATATATATATATATATATGTTTAATATAGGAAACAATGAGTGGTGAGATTTCATGTGTGTATATGAAGAGAGAGAGAGAAAATTAAAATACACAACTGAAATAGCATATACATCAGGAAGACAGTAAATGGAATTAAGCTGAATTAAAGTTCTTGCATTGTCTGGGAAATGCAAAAAGTACTAATTTATATTAGATTTCAATAAGACACAGATGTGTGAAATGATCTCTATGGCAATTAAAAGAAGAGAAAATAATATATAACAAGCAAAGACACAATAAAAATACTTAATCCAAAAGAAGGCAAGACAGGAGGGAAAATGGGATATAGAACAGTGAGACATATAAGAACAAATAGTAAGATGTTATATTTAAAGACAAGGATATGAGAATTACCGCAAGTGTAAATATACTCAATACTCCAGTTAAAGGATAAAAATGGTCAGATTGGATAAAAAAAAATACCTATATGCTGCTTGTATGAGACACATCTTAGACATCAGGCCATAGAAGGGTTGACAGTAAAATAATAGCAAACACCAGCCCATAAAGCTGGTACAGCAGTGCTAACAATAGGCCAAGGCGATTTCAGGGCAAGAAGGATTTTACTAGAGACAACGAGAGACGTTTCATAATGAGGACCAATCTCTCAGTCACTGATTGAACAAGTGGACAAAACATCAGTAGTATACAGAAGATATGAGCAACGCAATTAACAAATATGAACTAATTAACATACACGGAGCATCAAATCTCAAGACTGAAACACGCATTCCTTTTTAGCACACATGAGCCATTTACAAAAATTGACCATATGAGCCATAAAGCAAGTCTCAACACACTTCAAAGACTTGAAATTAGCCTATGTCCCCTGACTACAATAGAATTAGGTTAGAAACTAATTATAAAAATGTAAGTAGAACATCTTCATATGTTTGGAAGTTAAGATGTAAGCAATGTGTACTTCCAAGTAACCAATGTATATTTCTACGTAACTAGTGGGACAACAAAGAAATCACAATAGAAATTTAAAAATAGATTGAATCATGAACACATTTATGTAATATATCTGAAAAATTTAGATGAAATGTATAAATGCCTAGAAAGAAAAAACTTACCAATACTGACATAAGAAAAAATAGAACAGCTGAATAGTTCTATTCTGCTAAATAAGTTGACCATGTAATTTAAAACCTTTCAACAAAGGAAATTCAAGGCCCGCTTGGCTTCTTTAAGAAAGAATAATGTCAATTCCCATACAAACATTTCCAGACAGGACGCTTCCCAACTCATTTTATAAGATGAGCATATCCCTGATATCATATCCTAATAAGAACTTTACAAGAAAGGAAGATTACAGGTCACTATCATTAAGGAACATAGACACGAAAATCCTAAACAAAGAATTAGCAAACAATTCCAACAATAAACATAACATAAAAAGATAATGTGTCAAGACCTTGCTGGGTTATTCCGGCAATGGAAGATTGGATTGTTTGAAAGTCAATAAAGGTAACTTACCGTATTTACAGAATACATTTTAAGACCAAATCATATTACTATTTTGATATATGCAGAAAAGTCATTTGATAATATTCAGTATCTGTTTATGGTAAAAAAATTTTAAAGCCACTCCTAGCGAACTAGGAATAGAAGGAAATTTTCTTAAACTGATAAAGGTTATGTACAAAAACCCACAGGTGGGGCCGGCCCAGTGGCGCAGTGGTTAAGCGCACAAGTTCCACTTCTCGGCGGCCTGGGGTTCTCCAGTTCGGATCCCGGGTGCGGACATGGCACCACTTGGCAAGCCATGCTGTGGTAGGCGTCCCACATATAAAGTAGAGGAAGATGGTCATGGATGTTAGCTCAGGGCCAGTCTTCCTCAGCAAAAAGAGGAGGATTGGCAGTAGTTAGCTCAGGGCTAATCTTCCTCAAAAAAACCCCACAGCAATCATCATGCTCAATACTAAGATGTTAACAGGTTTTTCTCTGAGTTCAGGAGCAAAAGAGGCTGCATACTGTCACCACTCTGAGTCAACATACTTACTAGAGGTCGTTGCTAATGCAACAAAGCAAACAAAAATTTCTTTAAATGTAAGATATGAGGTTTGGAAAAGAGGAACTAAAACTGTCATCTTCTAGAGATGACATGAATCTATAAAACATCTAACGGAATCTATAAATAAACTTCAGAACAAATAATCCTAATCCTATATGCAATTTTATTTCTATAAATAAGGTTAATACACTAAAAGCAATTGTAGTCTCATATAGAAAATGAGATTTACAAGCTACACCATTTAAAATATTATAAAAACCATTAAATACCTAAGAATAAGTCTAATGAGAAATGTGCAATACCCCTACACAAAAATCTATAAAACGTTATAAAGAGAAATTAAAGGAGACAAATAAATGGAAGGTATTCCATGTTCGTAATATTATAAAAATGTGAATTCTCTCTGTATTGATCTATAGATGCAGTGCAAGCCCAATCAAATCCAAGCAGGTTTTGTAAAGTGGAAATTGCAGGCTGCTTCTAAAATTTATTGGATATGCAAAGTGCTCAGAATTCATGAGATAATCTTCCAGAAGAAGAAAAATGGGAGAACTGAATCTACTGGATATCAACAGCCGTTACAAAGCTACAGCAATTTAGACAGCGTAGATTGGTGCAAAGATAGAAAATAGATCAGTGGAATAGAAAGGAGACTTCCGAAGCTGACCCGTGCATGTATGGACTCGTAATCTGTGACAGAGGTGTAGCTGGAGAGCTGAGGGAAGGAGGCTTTTCAATAAATGGTGTCGGGTCAGTCGGGGTCACCACTGGTTGGGAGTTGCAGACCCCGGGCTGGCTGGTACTTGGTTTTAACAGTGCTCTGTGAGAACGGGCCCTAATGGCTAGTCTGAGGGGGGCTGCAGACTCCAAGAATCAAGCAGAATGTCCATATGCACCTTTGTTTTTGTGCCAGGAAAATTTTATGTGAAGTTTTTAAAAATGGAATGTTTCTATGTGCTGCGTCCTTCTGGAAACATGGATGCCTGGGGTAATTAGGAAGGAATGTAATAGTATCAGCAACTGTAAAAAGAATCCCTTTTTGCTTATGTGTATGGTCATATGAAATTTCTACAATTACAGCTTAGGTTATTATTTCTACAACGTGGCTGTTTACGTAAATCAAAACTTACTGTTCAGGAGTTGCTATCTGTGTTGTTCTGCTGCTGCTTCTCTTTGGGGAATTATCTGAGGGATGGAGTACAGAAAGCACAGTCCAGGATGGCAAATGCTGCATTTGTATCGACACTCTGACATTTTAATTCCATCAAAAATGAAATCTGGGGGCCGGCCCAGTGGTGTAATAGTTAAGTTCATGTACTTCATTTCAGTGACCCAGGATTTGCAGGTTCAGATCCCAGGCACAGACCTACACACTGCTCCTCAGGCCTTGCTGGGGCGGCATCCCACATACAAAAGAGAGGAAGATTTTCACAGATGTTAGCTCAGGGCCAATCTTCCTCAGGCAAAAAGAGGAGGATTGGTAGTGGATGTTAGCTCAGGGCCAATCTTCCTCACACACAAAAAAAGAAATCTGAACACTGCTTCACCCCAGGTGGATTGTAGCTCTCGATATGAGAGGCAAAACAATAAATACTCTGGAAGATAACACAGAATCATATTTTCACCATCTTCGGATAAGGAAAATGTTCTTAAACAGATTAGAAAAAGCACTAAAGTAAAAGAATTGATAAGTTGGACTACATTAAAATAAAGGACTTTGGTTCATTAAAAAAAAAAAATACCATTAATGAAAAGACAAGCCATAGAGAGCAAGAAAATCTTTGCAATCAATGAAATGACAAAGGGCTCATATCCAGAATACGGTAAGAAACTTTCACAAATCAATAAGAAAAGGCAGACAACCTATTACAGAAGTGGCTTAGAGATTGAACAGGCATCTGCACAACATTGCCAACGGGTAAATAAAATCGCATTCGTAATTGAGGAAATGCAAATTGAAACCACAATGGCTAAAATTAAAAGGACTGATAATGTCAAATATTGGCAAATATGTGGAGCAAAGGGTATTTCATACATCTTTTATAAAGGTATAAGTTAGTATGGTAAGTTGGGGAAATTGGCTTTATCTCGTAAAACTGAACTTGCCTACATTATGACTGCAATATATGTATGTCTATACAACTTCCATGCATGTGCACCAAAAGACTGTACAAGAATGCTTGTGAGGCATTATTAGTATCAACCCCGAACTGAAAGCACTGAAGTGTCCATCAAGAGTAGGATGGATAAGCTGTGGTAGACTTACATGATGGAATACTAGACAGCAATGAAAATGAACAAATCACAGCTGCACGCTGCACCATGGGCTCATTTCACAAACATAATATCAGCAAAAGAGGTGAGGCATAAAAGAAATAGATATTCTCTGATCCATTTGCTAATCTATCGTGATGGCAGTCAGGCTGGTGGTGCCCTCTGGGGCGGAGGGAGGGGACAGTGATTCTGAGGACGTGCAGGAACTGGGGCCCGCTGTGGTGCTGGTATTGTAGGCTGGTCCTTGACTTGGGTGGGGATTGCACAGGTGTGTGCACTTTGTGATGATTCATCAAACTGTGCACGTATTATTGGTGCACTTTTAAAATGTGTGATATTTTAAAACATGACACAAATTTTGGGCTGGACTCAAATTTTGCTGCACCCCAGTAGAAAAATGCAAATTTCTGGTTGTCCGTAGAGTATTTCTTCAGCCTCTCTGATTGTCCCTAGAGAATACTTTCCTTCGGTCCCTTCTGCTTTTCATGAGCCAAAATGCTGCTGCAGGAATTGGATGCCAGGAGGAATCTGGACGTCAGGCGAGCTCTGCGTGAGGGAGACCCCCGCTTGCTCCTTGCATCCGCTCAGAACACAGAGCCTGTGGAAGGGGAAGGTGTTCTGGAAGGTGTGAAGTGCTCTGTAGACTGGGACTGTTGATGTTTTAGAGAGAGCCAGAGCCGTGGTGCTCTCTGCTCGCCTCTTGGAGTCTGCAGCCCCCATCAGACTAACCTCTGGGGCCTGTTTCCTTAGACCATGATTAGAACTGAGTCCCAGGCTGCCAGGGGTCTGCAACTCCCAACCACTGATGACTCTACTGACCTCACCCTTTCTGCAGCCTGGATTAAATAAATATCCAGAGAGTGACAGCCTTGCAAAGGCGGATATCCTACGAGCAGAATGAGCCTGGAGTGTTCGGTAAACCCTAAGGCTGGGGCACCTGGGGGAAGAGTGACAGGAGATGCTGTCATATGTCCAGAGAGGCCACTCAGGTGTGTGGGATGCTTGGTGCAGCACCATGGGCCTAGGGAACTGTCCTGGTTTGCCTGGGACACAGGACTTTCAGTGCTAAAACCAGGACGGTCCCCGGCAAACCAAGATGAGTTTGCCGCGCTGTGGCTGTCTCCTCGTTCACCACTAGTTTAGCCGCCAGCGTCTCATTTTTCCATGTCATTTCACAACGGCCAAGTAAGAACAGTCACTATTTATTGACAGCTTACTGTATACTGGGCACGCTGCTAAGTGTTTCACGTCGCTTCAGTGCGTGCCCGGCCCCCATACTAAGGAGGAATTATTGCTATCTCCACTGTAGCTCCATGCCCTTCCCCACTACCCGCGAGCCTCTTTCCTGCTGGCTGTGTCATTTCCTTATTAGATTTTTGTGAGACGATGACACTTATCCCTGGGGGTAGGAGGAGTGTCAGGGTAAGGAAACCACCTGTTTTTAATTATCAAGTGACCACACGTGAGCCGGGAGCCTTACGTGCGGTGATTGCATTCCCACCACAACAGGAACAGACCGTGATTACTACCCTTATTTTGTAATGAGTAAGTGGAGGGATTCACTCGATCCAGGTCTCCCAGTGCAGAGACGAGGGCTCTGCGACTTGAATCCTTGTCTGCTTCTCCCTCTGTGGCCCTGCCCCCTGAGCAGCAATGTCCTACGTTGATCGGTGGCCAGCCCAATATGCGCGTTTAGGATAAAAATTCAGATCTCATCAGGTTTATGTTGTGACTTTGTGGATAATTCCCGTCTCTTTGCCCCTGGCTCGTGTTTGCCTCGAGTGGTGAAGGGGGACAGTTGTCCTGCCCGCGAGGCCGTGAACGGGATCATCAGCTCATCAATCGGGCTGCAGGTTCCCTTCGCTAGTGTTTTTTTTAGGAAGGGCCTCCCTGAATGCCGGCAGTGGGATGAATTCAGCTGAACTTGAAGCACATTGATTGGTGCCTGAAGTGTGTCGGGAACTGTGCCAGAGGCCTTGGGAGGCCAGGGCAGGAGAGAGATTTTAGATTCCTCACCATCTGGTGAAAAATTAGAAGACAATAAGAATGAGTGCTAAGAATAAGACAAATTTGTCTGGCTCTTACTTTACGATGAGCGATGACTGAACGTGTCTGATTTAACTCCCACAGCAATGAAGGTGGACTCAGTTCTTATCCCATCTTGTGGATAGAGAAACTGAGGCTGAGAGAAGCTCCCCACTCAAGGCCTCACAGCTTGTAAGCTGTAGGCATTACAGCCTGGGAGCAGTGTGACTCCAGAGCGTGCGGTCTGTGCTCTAAACAAGCCACGTCTGCCTGGGATACTTAAGTGCATTTGTAGACATCTGCAGGTCTATAAACTGTCTTAGGAAGAACCCTGCTCAGGGATGGCTGGGAAAGAAAGTTTCTTGAAACTGACAAGCTTCCTGCTATTTTTACTAACAGACCCTCTGTGTGTGTAGTGTACTGTATTTTGCGAGGTGTATTTATAACTATTACTTTTTTGAATAGACATATCAGTCATAAGCCTCTGACCATGTAAATTTATCTCAGAGGTGATAAGGTGATATGTGGGTGACCTAGTCTGTAAAATGCTGTAAAATGTGTATAAGGGTATCTCAAAACTGAGTCCCATGATTTATGTAAAGAGGTGCTGTTAGCTGGTGGGAAGAGCTCAAGTTCTAGAATCAGAGACCTGAACTATTAGGCAAAATAATCTCTTTGGGCATCTCTGGATGTTACTTGGTGATTTGGGAAAGTTACTCAACCTCTCTGTGCTTTAGTTTCCTCATATTTAGAATGGGAATAATAATAGTACGCTTACTTCGGAGAGTTATTATGAAAGGTAAATATGTTAATGTACCTGAAGAGAGACGACCCCTGTTACTTGGTAAGGACTATGTGTGTTGGCTATTATTATTACCACCACCACCACCATCTCCATCTCCATCATCACCATCATCATCCTAACCAGCACCACCAGCACTGCCAACGTCACCAACATCACGACTACCACCACCACCACCACCATCACCACCACCATCACCATCACCATCACTACCACCATCACCACCACCATCACCATCACCATCACCATCACTACCACCATCACCACCACCACCACCATCACCATCACTACCACCATCACCACCACCACCACCATCACCATCACCACCACCATCATCACCACCATCACTACCACCATCACCACCACCATCACCATCACCACCACCATCATCACCACCATCACTACCACCACCACCACCACCATCACCATCACCACCACCATCATCACCACCATCACTACCACCATCACCACCACCACCACCATCACCATCACCACCACCATCATCACCACCATCACTACCACCATCACCACCACCATCACCATCACCACCACCACTACCATCACCATCACCACCACCATCACCACCACCATCACTACCACTATCACCACCACCAGTATCACCACCAGCTATTTTCTCTCCTATGAAATCCACCTTCCAGCCAGACTTTACGGATTAAATGAAAAGTGCATACAGAAGCACTGGCAGTTGGTGCAGAGTGCTGGGACTGATACTATGTGGCTACAGTGCTATTTGTGTCAAGCGCAAAGCGGAGGGAGGAGCTGCGACCAGCCTTCCCTTAGGAAGAGATCTCTCTCACTGACCAGGGTGGTCCTCCCTTGGAGAAGTCGTCTCTCTCACTGCTGCCATGCTTCCTTCGTAGGCATCGCCCTCAGTGCGCTCCCCATGTACCTGAGCGAGATCTCGCCCAAGGAAATCCGTGGCTCCCTGGGCCAGGTGACTGCCATCTTCATCTGCGTTGGTGTGTTCACCGGGCAGGTCCTGGGCCTGCCTGAGCTGCTGGGAAAGGTAAGAGTGGCTTCCCGGCCAGCCATGGCCCTTCTTGTTTCATGTCACCATCACAGCTCCCCATGTCCCTTGCAGGATAAAGGGTAGCCTGAGGTGCGCCCTTCCTCCAAAGCCTTGTCCCTGTGTCTTGGACTCCCTGAGCATGCTAGCCTTTCGCTTATGATTGGAGAGAAGTTGTTGTTGTGTTCTTTTGATTGGGTTTGATTTTTTTTTTTAGGATAAAAAGAATACATAACAAATTCAAACCTTACAGAATGTTCAAATCCACCCACCCCATATCTTGTTAACTGCTAGGTTAGTATTCATTTAGGCTTTTTTCTTTGCTTAGAGAAACCTGTATAAACATATATCGTTTTTAAAGTGCAGTCATGCCACACACGTTGTTCTGCAACTTGCTGCTCTCATTGACTATATTTTGGGCATATTTCCAAGATGGTTGCTTAGCTCTACCTCACTCCTGAGTCTTTCTTTCCTATGTAAATATGTAGTTGCACAGTCTGCTGTTTTGGGCTTCCTGTTTTGGAAGCAGGAAGTTTCTGACTTTGAATCCCAGTTCAACAATTTGCTTGCTGTGTGGCCTTGACACAGAGGAATGCCTCACCCAGGTTGGGATGGGGTAGGGTGGGATCAGAGAAGGCTTCCCAGAGGAGGTGGCCTCTAATCTGAGCCCTGAAGGGGGAGCAGGAGTTAGGCAGGTGATGATGGGTTTGGAGAGAAGACATTGCAGAGAGAGGGAATAACTAAAGGAAAGGCCCTGGGGTGGGAGCAGGCCTGTGAAAGAACTGGGAGTGGCTGGGGGCTGAGGGAAGAGCAAGCGCTGGGGCTTGAGAGATCAGGGCCCTATTCACTGACATCGTCCTAGGGGAATAGGGAGCCCCGGGCAATACTAGAGCAGGGGAGTGACATGGCTAGATCTGAGTTAGAAGGTGGCTTTGGAGGGGGTGAGGGGGCCGTGTTGTAGACTAGGGTGGGAAGAGTAACAAGAGAGGAGAGGACCCTGTGGGAGACGGCTGCTGTTGGTATTCCTGATAAGGAAAGGAGGGAGGGGACTGAGGCAGTTGCCCTGGGGAGAGACGGGGTGGATTGAGTCCACAGGGCTTTCTGCCTGATTATCCGATGAGGATGAGGGGAGGAAAATGGCTAGGATGCCTCCCAAGGATGCAGAAGCATTCCCTTCCTACCTACACAAGAAAGCCAGGAGGGAAGGAGGAGAGTAAACCTCTAATGAGGGTCCAGTGCCCGCCAGTTCGGGCCCTGGAACAGAGTACAGTTGACAGCCCTGCCCTGTGGGCTGAACCCCAGCAGGAGGAGGCAGCAGCAGAAAGCAGCGGAACAGAGGCGCCCATCGGACGGTGCTTGTGTAAAATACTTACTTGCGACGTCATCAAATCCTCACAGCTGCTTTGTGAGCAGCTCATACCTGTAGCTGTGGAAATGGAAGCAGAGAGAGCTGAGGTATAGAACCAACCAGTAAAAAAAGCGTTGGAGCCGAGATCAGAACCAGGGTCTGTCTGCTTTCAGACCCACGTACGGGATGTGTCTCCACCGCTCTCCCCTCCCTGGAGGTAGCAGGAGACTGAAGGTTCCAGCCCCTCGAATCACAGGATTGGTTCCCCTGGCAGCCAGGCTCCATCCTTAGGTGCTTTCCAAAAGTCACCTCGTTAACAGAAACTCAGGTGTGGTTCAAAGGGGTTTGCTGTGAATATCGAGACACGTTTATCAGTTTATCATTCCTATCACTTAGGACATTCCAAGAGTTTTAGGGGCTCTGTGCCAGAAATAGGACAAAGACCAAATACATGTTTCTTATTATAAATCACAATATCATGGTGAGAGCCTCGGTGAGGAGGACACAGGGCCCCTTTGTGCCTGAGCCTTCCTGACCCTGAGCCAGCTCTTGCCTTCATCCACAAAGGTTTATAAGCTGAGGAATCAGGCGTGATGGACACGTGATGGTGGGACAATGGGAGCTGGTTGGCATTTATCACTTAAAAAAATGTTTTTTGAATGTTTTGCTAACACTTTTTATTGTGGTAAAATACGCGTAACACAAGGTTTACCATTGTTTGAAAGTGTGTAATTCCATAGCGTTGTGCATGACCTTTTATATTCCAGCTGGGCCAGGTCACCTCAGAGGCATCGGCTTCTGATCTTTTATCGGCCTTTTTGGCTTATTATGACTACAATTTTTTTTCTCCTTTGCAAAAGCAGAAGCAACTCACACTTTACATCTGTGATTGTCACATGCACGACAATTTCTGTCACTACTGTGAGTGTATTGGAAACGGTCTCCCATAGCACAATGAAGTCCCACATTAAAGAAATTTTTGCTTTTCGTTTTTAAAGATATTTTAAAATTCTAAAAGTGAGCATTATGCGTGTGACAATAAAAACGGTATGACAATTACAGCTTCTGTTCTTTAAACATAAAAATGTATTTTAAAGTCAACGAATAGTACTGGTGTCCTCCAGGAGTAAAATAAATGAATATCAGCCCCAATAAGGCTAAGCTTTTCCTCCTTTGGGAGAATCTCCAATCCCTCGTCACTCCTCACGCTCCTCTTTTGTAAGTCAGCGTGAGGTCCTTTCTGCTGCTTGGGTCCTGTCTTAGTCTGTTGGGGCGCCTATAACAAATACTGTACACTGGGTGTCTTATGAACAAAATCTATTCCTCATGGTTCTGGAAGTCTGAGGTCAGGGCGCCATCACAGTGCGGTTCTGGTGAGGGCCCTCTGCCTGCCTTGTCGATGGCCGCCTTCTCTCTGCATCCTCAACTAGGGGAGAGAGACATCCTCTCTTCCCTGTCTCTTCATATAAAGGCACTAATCCCATTCTCGAGGGCTCCATGCTCATGACCTAATAGCCTCCCCAAAGCCCCGCCCCTTCATGCCATCACCTTGAGGGTTAAGATTTCAACATATGAATTTGGGGGGGACATAAATATTCAGTCCATAACAGGTCCCCGGGTCTTTCTTGAACTTGTCTTCGCTCTTCATTCACTCATTCAGCACATTTGCTGACGACTCAGTTGGATGCTGGTGCTACAGTTTTGAGCATGTCCATGAACTGGGTATATTCCACACCCTTCTGATGTTCACAGTCTGCATGGACTGTGTAACCTTGGGCAGGTCACCCCACCTCTGTGAGCCAGTGTCCTCCTCAGTGGCAGGCGTGCTCACAAGTCCCAAATCCCCAAGCTCCACTCCAGCATGGCTTCTTCCAGGAAACATTTCTGGCAAACAGTGACACTATTCAGCATGTCCCCAGGACAGACAGCTTGTACACGAGCCTGGCCTGTACTATTATTTCTCTTTGCTTCTGCATCTTTTCCCTCCAGTGGATCATGTCATGGAAGCGTATGTACAGTAAACCCAGAGGTTTCCAGTTTATTCACTCATTCAGCAAGTATTTAGAAAGCTCCTGCTCTGTGCTAGGTGCTGGGCTGGTGGCCGGTGAGCATGTACCAAGGAGATCAGACTTCTCCCCGCCCTTGGGGGGCTCACAGGGAAGGCAGCTGGCCAGCGATGACCATTGTGATGGGGAAGGGTAGGGCTCCATCCTAGAGCCGGGGGCCGGGGATGGTGTCCTGCAGAAGTGACATTTAGACTCACGCTTCCAGGATGGATAGGGTGTAGCCAGGCCAGGACTGGGGGGGAGAGGCGGAAGGGGGGAGGGCGTTGCAGGCAGAGGGAACAGGTTAAGTGAAGGCCCCGGCATTTGCTCAGAGGCAGAAACCGCAGGGGCTGGAGCACTGAGATGGGGAGTGTGGTGCCCTGGAGAGGTAGCGGGCCACATCGCGTGGGGCAGGAGGGCCACACCTGTGTTGTAAGTGAGTAAGTGAAGGGTGGGCAAGATGACGGGCTCGGTGGGGCCTGTGTCAACTGGGGGGACATCCCCTGTCCAATGAGGGCACCACCTACTGTTCCCATGACAGATCTTGGGCCAGGACTGACAGATTTTCTGCTTTTCAAGAGAAGTTAGAAATCCAGATTTTTATGTCATACTTCCTGATTTCTAAATACTGGAAACAAGTTAACCTCTAAAAGAACAAACCAACAAAACCCCTCCCATCTGTGGGCTGGGTCCAGCCTGTGGGCCTCTCTCGTACACCCTGATGGGGAGTGTGCGTGCCTGTGAAGATTTATCTTTATGCAAGAGCAAGGAGAAATCGTTGACAGGTGGAGCAAGGCGACAGCAGGTAAGATGTGTACTTTCAAAGAGACTCGGGCTGCCGCAGGGAGAAAGGATTGGATGCCAGCCAAGCCCAGAGCGGCTGCGCTGGTCCAGTCGAGAGACGCCGGGGGCTTGGTTTAGAGTGATGGGGGTGGGCGTGGAGACAGGTGGATGAGGCTGCTTAGTGAGCGATGGGATGCGGTGTCTGAGGGAGGAGGAGTCAAGGACGGCATCTGGCAGGTGCCAGATGCTAAGACAGGGAGCCCTGGAGGAGAAGAAGCTTTGCAGGAGTGTAGATGGCAAGGTCACTGAAATGAACTGCCCGGGTCGCAGAGCAACTTGAGGCAGAGCCCGTTTGAGGACCCTGGATTCCTGGGCAGTGGTCCTTGTTCCTTGTAGCAGTGGGCTCAAAGCTTGATGCTGGCCAAGGGGCCCAGCGCCCATGCCCGCCTTCTGGCCCCAAGCCAACCAAGACCATGTGCCGTTGGTCCCCAGAGGCTGTCTTTTCCCATTCAGACTGGAATTTTCCAGATAGTCTTAGAGCTGCTTAGGAGGATGTGTAACTCAATAGATGCCTGTTTTTCAAATCCATGCTCCATGCTGGGCTTCTGGTCCAGGGAAGAGCGGCAAATGGGAAATTTTCATTCTTCTCTTGGGGGATTGGTGATATTCCGGCCAAGTAAGAGCCACAGTTATTTCACTAAGTGTCGGAATTTCCTTTTCTCTATTTTAATCGTATTTCTCATTTACCTTCAAAGACAGACACAACTGAGCTTCTGAAAAAATTAGAGAGAGCGAAGCCGTGCTTCAGTGCAGGCCGCGGCTTTGAAGTGCAGAGGCTCTGAGAACAGGTTCCCAGAAGGGAGAGGGAAAGAAATGTAGGAATTAATGCTGGTGCCGTGAATTTAATCAAACACACATTGTAAAGCATTGTGGGGTTGAACATTTGTGTGACTTTTTTTTTTTTAAAGATTGGCACCTGAGCTGACATCTGTTGCCAATGTTTTTTTTTTTTCTTCTTCTCCCCAAAGCTCCCCGGTAGATAGTTGTATATTCTGGTCGTGAGTGCCTCTGGTTGTGCTGTGTGGGATGCCGCCTCAGCATGGCCTGATGAGTGGTGCCATGTCCACTCCCAGGATCTAAACCAGTGAAACCCTGGGCTGCTGAAGCAGAGTGCGTTAACTTAACTACTTGGCCGGCCCACAAAGTGACGTTTTTTTTCTGGTGAGGAAGATTGGCCATGAGTTAACATCTGTGCCAGTCTTTCTCTATTTTGTATGTGGGATGGC
Source organism: Equus asinus (assembly GCF_041296235.1). Classification (NCBI taxonomy): domain Eukaryota; kingdom Metazoa; phylum Chordata; class Mammalia; order Perissodactyla; family Equidae; genus Equus; species Equus asinus. The sequence continues at coordinate 154,761,915 of NC_091792.1, forward strand.
ACCACAGCATGGCTTGATTAGCAGTGTGTAGATCCGTTCCCAGGATCCAAACCCATGAACCCCCCGGCCGCCGAAGCAGAGCACATGAACTTAACCACTATGCCACCGGGCTGGCCCCTGAGGTGACATTTTATGTTTCCAAAGGATATTTTTAAAACCATAATAATTAGCTATCTCTCCTGAAGTGATGAAGAAGAAAAGAACTTAGGTGAAAATTGAAGGCAGAAGTGTGAGAAGACAGGGGAATGACTTGAGGTCATAACTGAATGATTCCCCAGGTGGGAGAATGGCCATTTTCAGCAGGTAGCACCCAGGGAATAAGCAGGAGTCGGAGTTCTTCAAGGTCCTAACAGGGCAGACTTCACATACAACTTCTGTCCGTTTTGTTCCTCGATAGAAATATTTAGTGCTCAGCTTAGAACATTTAGAAAATATAGAAAAGGAAGTAAAGCCACTTGAAATTCTGCCATGTTAGGTGGGGTGGCCACTTTTAATATTTTGGGCCGTTTCTCTCTGCATTTCTATATATCTGTTATGCGGTAGAGAGAGTACTGTGTGTAGCCTCGTGTTTTGCTTTTAAAAGATGACTTACCGTCTCATCAAAACCATTTCTCCATATCAGTAAAGATTCTTTGCAGACACCTATTTTTAAAATAGTGTAAATAAATGTTCGGGTTAGCGTCATATTCCGTCAGAGAGCTGCACTGTAATATTGACCGTTGTTGAATGCCTTTGCTGCTTCTGAATTTTCACCAACATGCACAATATTGAGACAAACCTCTCTTGTAAATCTTAAACTCCTTCCTATTTACTTACTTGTTTGATTTTTATGATTATGATGCATCCATACCCATTGTACACAATTTGGGAGAATTTAGGAAATAAAAACATTAAAATGTCTGTATCTCACCATTTCTGGATAAACACTTGCGGCTTGCGGCTGCATTGCTCCAGTCTCGACCTCTGTGGTCACACTGCCTTCTCCTCTTCTCTCTGGGGTAGGATTTCCCTTGGTCTCCTCTGATAAGGACACCTGTGAGAGCCCTTAGCGCCCACCCAGATAACCCAGGATAATCTCTGCATCTGGAGGTCCTCACCTGCAGAATCTTTTTTTTGCCACATAATTTAATCACAGGTTCCAGGGACCTGGATATCTTCTAGACGACCGTTACTGAGCCCATCACAATAAGTCAGTCAGTTTTCAAATATTTCTTCTGTAAACATCTCTCTATTCATGTACTTTCCTCATGTGTCATTGGGATGTTAATGATTCTCTTAGTAATTTTTACAACCTCTTTTGCTATTAAGGATATTAACCCTTTGATATATTTGGAGCAAATATTTTTATGGCCTTTTTTTTACTTTTAATTTCCTTTTTATTTTCAATGTGTGAATTATAAAAAGTATTTTTATGTAGCTAAGTCTTTCTTTTCCTTTGAAATTTCTTGCACTGATTTTTAGCTTAGAAATCTCTTCCCCTTTCAGGAGTACGATGAATCCTCTGTATGTGTTTGTGGGTTGTTTATGATATCAGTTTTTACATTTAATTCTTAAAATCTTTTGGGTTATTTTAGAATATGGTGTGAAGCATTTAAATTTTTTCCCGACCTCTGTTACCACTTTTCCTAAACTATTCACTAATCCAAACAACATTTCCCCCATTGATTTTTGAGGTTTCCTAACCACACATTAAATTCATACTATTCATGAGTTTCTGCCCTGAACCATTCACTTGGTTCCTTCTATTTCTATTCTAGTGCCCACACTGCGTTGTTGTTGTTATTGTCACTTGATTGCATGTTTAATACTGTCCTCACTAGTCTTTATTTTCAAAACTGTGCCGGAAACATTCACTTGTTTATTCTCCTGTGGGAACTTTAAAACTATTTCCTCATTTTCCAACACAAACAGAAATGTCATTGAAATGGTTATCGCAAGTGTGTTGAACTGATTCATTAATTTTAACCCAACTGAGATTGTTTTTCATCATTCATTGTTTCCATTGGGAAGCCTGTCACGCCTTCCTCTTCATTTGGGCTCTCCTTTGTAGCCCTTGGTTTCTATTGCTGTTGTATTTCCAACTAAGAAATAGAAACTGTAATTTTCTTGTTAATTACTTAGATATTTTTGTTGTTTTTAAAAGACTGGCACCTGAGCTAACATCTATTGCCAGTCTTCTTTCCTTTTTTTTTTTTTCTTCTTCTTCTTCCCAAAGCCCCCCAGTACCTAGTTGTATATTCTAGTTGTAGGTTCTTCTGGTTGTGGCATGTGGGACGCCACCTCAGCATGGCTTGATGAGTGGTGCCATGTCCGCACCTAGGATCTGAACTGGTGAAACCCTGGGCCACTGAAGCAGAGCACACGAACTTAACCACTCGACCGTGAGGCCGGTCCCCAGATATTTCCTATCTTGTTGCTGCTATTAGAATTTTTTTCCATTATGTTTTCTAACAAAATACAGGAAAGTTACTGATTGTATATGATAACCTGGAACTCTCTTTTGCTTTCTAATGGTTTTTGTTTGTTTGTTTGTTTACCTAGATGATTCAAATGAAGGATTATTGATAGCATCTGCAAAAAGTGATAATTTTGTCCCCTCCTTTCTCATAGTTATACCTCTTATTTCCTTCTACTGACTTTCATGTCTTATTGCATTGGCCAGGATATGTTAACAATATTGACTGTAGTAGGCATCTTTGTTTTTTCCTGATTTCTTGGGAATACCTATTGCCTTTCACTATTAAGTATGTTAATTATTATTAATTTGAAATGGATATTATTTATCTTGGTAAGGAATTATCTCTCTTAGTTTTTATAAACTATCAGCAATATGTAAAATATCTCCAGATTTTTATTAGGCTATTGGTGCTTTTTTGTTACCTGACAATCAATTATTGGATATGTTGTATTATTGGAGTGTCTTGTCTTAAAGCATCCTTACCTTCCTGGGTTACATCTTTCTTGGTCATTGTGGAGTGTTCTTTTGATATGTTGTTAAATTTGATTCATCATTATCCTGTTTAGAATTTATATACTTATATCTATAGATGAGATTTGTCTGTAGTTTTCAATGTTGAACTCATGTTTTTATTTCTTATCTTTTACTCATTCTAGAACAGATTATGTAACATTAGTTGGTAATTAAAGTATCAAAAGACCTCGCTAGTAAAACCATTTCAACCTAGTCTTTTCAGGAAGAGATTCTTTGAGGAAATTTTATCAGTTTCTTCTTTAATTAACAATCTGATCTTTTGCTTTTGAGTCAGTTTTGTTAATTTTTGTCTTTTCAATACTCACTTATTTCATTCAGACTTTCAAATATGTTTGCAAATATGCATACAACTGTATGAGTTTTCGTGTCCTCCATGTCTATTCTTTGTATCCTCTCTCGTCTTAATTTTATTTACTTGATTTCACTCTCTTTTTAAAAATAAAATTTCCAAATGGTTGTCTCTAATTTTGTTATTTGAAAGACTAAAGTCTGTTATCTATTTTATTGCTTTCCAATTTTATTCGTTTCTGCTTTGTCATTATTATTCATACATTTTTTCTTTGAACATAGATTTGCCAACATTCCTCAAATTTTAATAGGCTACTTTCTCAATGTTCTAAATAGTTTGTCATTGGATTCTGTATTCCCGACAGTTAGTTATTTAGAACAATTTTTTCAGTTCCCAAGTGGATGTGACTTCGTTGTTGTCAGTCACTGCCAGTTTTGTTTTGTCGTAGGAGAAAGTAATCTGTAAACTTCTCCTTTGGGGACACATTAAGGCTACTCTGTGACCAGTTTGTAATCAACTTTTATAAATATTCTGTGTTTGCTGAAGGGCGGTCGCTCTTTCTTAGCACATTATAACATACCGACCTGGCATTACAAAATGATCGTTGTTTCCTCACAATCATTATTGCTAATCTACCAAATACATGGGCCCTCATACCAGAAAAATTCCCCAGGAGCTTAAAAAGAGGTGACAAAATGCGGCTCTGTAAAGAATGAACTCCAGAGGGAAGGGCGGAGCGGCCCAGCTGTGGCACAGTGGAGCGCAGTGGGTGTTTGGGTTCTGGTGCTGACAGCCTGGTCTGCATCCCAGCACTGCCGCCCACGTGCTGTGGGACTTGCAGTAAGCGACTGGACCTCTCTGAGCCTGTCTTCTTACCTATTCAATGGGGTTACATTGGCACCTGTTTCATGGGGCTTTTGTAAGGCTTGAAGAGGGAAATATATATCAAGCATTTCACCCGGTGCCTGGAGCTGGTGCTAAATTGATGTCAGCCAAAATCTCATTTAATTCGTGTAGCAGTACTTGGAAATAAGTATTATTGCTTTCTATTTTACAGATTAAAGGCTCAGCCTCAGAGAGGTTTAATCATTACCCCTGGTGACTATGGAGGCTGAGCTTCCTGGCTCTGAAGTGTGTGCCCTCTTTGCAGTAGGACCAGCATCCTGCCTGGCTGGTGGGGGGCGTGGGGAGGCAGCCCCGAGTTGAGGGTCCTGACACAGAAAGGAGGCAGGCCAGTCCTTCTCAGGCTGCTATTTTTCTCTGTGGACCTGGCCCCTGAGTGCCAGAAAGCACTTCTTTTCTGTGAGCATTTGATCTAGAACTCTCTGGACTTCATTTGAGCCCAGGAAGAAAAGAATGCTTGATTTTTATAAGAATATAAAAAGGAACCTATTCATTCATTTTAAAGTGATTGCATCCCCAAACAGCCCAACACCACTCTCACCGGATGAGAGTCGTCTTTATTCTCCAGGGACTTAGAAATCACACCTTTCTCTCTGAAATGAAGAATCTCATTTTGAGGCGTGACCCAGGTGTTTTCCGCAGCTGGAGAAAACGTTCAGATGCGTCGGGAGCAGCCACACGATGAAGTCTCTTTGATGGGAAATAAGAAGAAAGAAAATTAGAAACTGTCACCTCTGCATTCTTCCTGCCACTCTGAGTTCCTCTCAGGCTGACGTCCAAACTCCTTCAAATGACAATAGAGCTCTGAATCTTCTCTTTTAGGTAATTCACGCTCTTCAGATGGGGCCATGTCTGTCCTGTTAGCTTCCTCTCTCGGCTGTAATTACTGGTCTTCCTCTGTGACAGTAGGAAAAAGAATAACGTTCTGTTGGGAAGGGCTGTGCTGTTGGTCAGGGGTTAGAGCTGATGTCTGGAAATCGCAATCTTGAGGGTTTATTTAGGGACCCGTCACAGCTGTAGTCACTGTGCTGCCGTGCAGGATCCTCACAGTGTGGTCCCTGCCCTGACAGTTCCTGTGCCTCTGAGACTCTGGGGTGAGGCGCAGCAATCTGTTTTAACAAGCCCTCCAGCGGATCTGACTCCTGTTTAAGTTTGAGAACTCCCAGGAGCGTGATTCAGAGCAAGGACTCCGGGACTGACGGCTGGGTTTGGATCCCAGCTCTACTACTTACTAGCTCTGTGACCTGGGCAGGTTACTTAACCTCTCTGTACCTCAGTATCTTTGTTGGTAGATGGGGATAAGTGTGCACAGCTCACTTGTACAGTTCTTAGGACAACGGCTAGCACAGAGGAATCACCTCTAAATATTACTCTGTTCAACTTCACCCTGTGCAAGGTGTGTGCCGGATGCTCGACCTGCGTCCCCTCTGTGCTGTGAGCCATCAGAGTTCGTTGCTGCCACCTCAGTCTTCCCCAAACAACACTGTCCTCTCAGAGACTTGCTTTGCTCTGTTTCGGAGTCGAGTGGTCATTCACCTGCTGGTCTTTCCCAGGAACGGGGTGAGAGGTCTCATCTTTGTACCATCATAGATCTGACATTGGGGTCTGTGATGTTTAGATGCTCCCTAAATGTGGAAGAAATGCACAAAGTTTCCTTGACCTCGGATGATGAAGATGATGCTGTGACTTCGGGGGAGTCACCTCTCCTGACCCCGAGCTCCTCAGCACTGAAAGGAGGGGCTTGCATTAACGTCGCTCCGGAGCTCCCGTCTGCTTGAGCTGCTGGCTTGGTGGCTGGTGCTTGGTGGTGACCGTGTCCCCCTGGGCTGGGGCACTTCAGACACTTGGTCAGCTCAGCTGATCTTGGTCTGCAAGCAAGGAAGATTGAAGGGCTACGAAGATAAATATAGTAGTTCTTGAAGCCATGTCATCTGGAATGTTAAAGAAGACCATTGAAACTTGCTGAACTTTGCTGTCCTATCTTGAAGACAGCCTCAGGGGAAGACGATTGGTTCAGCTGCCCTACGAGCAGGTGGCCTGGAGTGGGTGTCGGAAGAGAGAGAATTTGCTGAGCCCCATGGAGGGAAAGGTGGGTGGCTCTGGAAGTGGCTTGGTCATGGCGCTGCTGCCTGGTAACTCCTGTGGCCCCGGCAGCCAGGCTGGTATTGCCTCGGAGCGAAGCCTTGAAGGCAGAATAATTCAGCAAAGGTCAGGCAGAGAGCAGGGTCGTGCATCATCAGACTGGGCCCCAAGTCTGATACTTCACACGCACTGTGGGTCAGGCTCTGTTCTAAGCTCGTTCAGCGTGCTAACTCATGGAATCTGTGCAGCGACCCTGTGAATTAGTTACCATCGATATCATCCCCACTTCACAGATGAGAACACTGAGGCACAGGTCAGTTAACAAACGTGCTCAAGTCACGCAGGTAGCAAGTGGCAGAGCTGAGATTCGAACTCACTGCTAGAATCCCCACTGTTGCCATTCCAGCCTTGGCCTTTCTCGGGCAGAACCCAGCTCAGCAGAAGTGCTTGTAACAAAATGCTCCCTGCCCGTGGCCAGCTCTGCCTGTGTGGGTGGTCTGGTTATAACACGTTCCCTTCAACAAATGCTTCTGAAAAAGCAAAGGCACCACCTCCAGGTGTTGGCCATTTTGTCCTCATCCCCACCTCGTGGGGCCATCGGAAAGACAGTAAGATGGATCTGAAATGCTCTGTGAGCTGCATATCGCTGTACAGATGTGCAAGTGGGTGATATATGCAGCCTCCAGGGCTCCTTGTGCAACGGCTCATCCTCTCCGGGGATGGTGACATCATTAGACCCATTTCTCAGATGAGGAGGGCCAAGTCTCAGAGACAGGCAGCCCCTGAGGCCTGTCTGGGCTGCAGAGGAGGAGCGTGCCCTCAGCTCCTGGCCTCCAGGCCCAGCCCCGTCCACTGTTCTGCGTAGTGGCCACTATCTCTTGGGCACAGGTCCTGAGCTATCTCATGCAGTCCCCACTGTCACCTGGGGGGAGGGGAGCCTTACCGGGAGAGAAGTGAGGAGGCCTCGGAAGCTGAGCAACCTGCCAAGATCGCTAGCTCAGTCCCATCCTGATCTTTGATTGGCCTGACTGTCTCATGCAGTCACTTAGCGTCTCTCAGGCCCAGTGTCCCCATTTGGAGAATGGGGAATGAGGCTTTGTTCACACAGCTGGGGAGATGGGAGGTGGGGCAGGAGGACCAGAGTTTGCCGAGCCGTGGGCTTTCTCCATGTCATGTCACCTGACCCGTGCCCCCGCCTGGGAAATTGGTTCTCTTATCCCCCCATTTGACAGGTTAGAAGATGGAGACTGAGTGGGGAAACTCCTCCAGGAACTGTCTGGCTCGTGATCTTGGACATGGTGTGGACCTGGGGAGGGGTAGGTGTTACTAATACATTATCGTATGTGAGACCCCCTGGCACAGTGCTTGGTCCTTCCTTTCCTCTCCCTGAGGACAGGAGTATCCAACTCACCTCCCATCCTCTGAGCATGGCGTGTGCCCACCACCTAGAAGACACGCAGAAGATACTATTGAATAAATGGGTAAAAGCTCCTCCCCCGTTTCCGGAGGGGTTTCCCTGTGTCGGGAGCTGTGCTGAGCTCTTCACCAGTGTTGTCTGATGTGAGCCCCACAGCACACAACAATCCTACAGGACGTGATTGCTATTATCATACCAAGTGGCAGATGAGCAAACCGAGGCCACACAGTAGTAGGAGTCCCAGCCAGGACTCAGCCTGTGCAGTCTAGCTCAGACCGCTGTTGATATCACCCTGCCTGTCTGTAACTAAAGCAGTGCGGCCCAGGACTCCCACTTTTATGGGGAGCCACTGCCCCAGAACCAGGGCACAACATTTGGGGAGCTCAGGGATGCTGCGTCCAGATTTGTGTTGTGATCAGGCGCCCCCTACTGTCTGCAGTGGGCAGGAGCCCAAGCCCCTGTTTGGACCAGTTTGCCCACTGGTGATGTATTCATTCATTCGGCAAACATTTATTGAGCGCCTCCTGTGTGCCTGGCACTGTTCTGGGCTCTATCCAGCAGTGAAGAAAACAGACAAGGATCCCTGCCCTCCTGAACCTTGCATTGTAGTGGAAGACACAGATCAGAGACTAACATATGAGGTCGGACGGTGGTGAATGCCGTGAAGCTGTGAAGCAGAACAAAGCAGGAAGGAGCGGGGAGGCCTCCAGGGCTGAGACAGGTCCCTGGGGAAGGATCCTCCCCCCCCCCCCCCCAGAGATCCTTACCTAAACTGTCGTCTTCCTGCTCCCTGCTGGTGCTGCCCATCCACCTCCATCTCCATCTCATGCAGCCTCCCTGTCCCCCACTGACTGCCCCTAAATTCAGGCCCTCCTACCCCGCCTCTGGACCACCGCTGAGGACTTGCACCCATCATCTCTACCTGTTACCTCCATATAATTCCAATCAACTCATTTTGCTCAAATCAACCAACATTCATTGAGCATCCCCGATGGGCCAGACCCCACAGAGATGAGTCAGTCAAAGTCCCACCTGCAAGGAGCTCATTGCTAGAGGGGCAGATAGATGGGATCTCGGACAGTGGTGGCCCATGCAGGAAGCCCGGGGCTGGAAGGACCATGGGGACAGCCCTAACGCAGCAGGGGAGGGCCAGGGAAGCCTTTCTGGAGAAGGTTGTGTCCACCCGAAGGGCTAGGGGACAAGTAAGTAACGAGGTGGGAGGGAAGGGAAACACCATTCCAGGCAGAGCAAACAGCCAGTGCAAAAAAGTGAAAATAAGAAGATTTAGGGGCTGGCCCAGTGGCATAGGGGTTAGGTTTGCACACTCTGCTTCCACGGCCCGGGGTTTCCTGGGTTCGGATCCTGGGCTCGGACCTACACACTGCTTGTCAAGCCATGCTGTGGTGGCGTCCCACATACAAAATAGAGGAAGATTGGCACAGATGTTAGCTCAGGGCAACCTTCCTCACCAAAAAACAAAGAAAAAAGTAAACAATAAGATTGAGAGAGAGTTAGGCACATTTGGAAACAGAGTGGCTCAATAAGAGCCCCAGGGAGGCAACGACAAGAGATGAGGAGGAGGACAGGTCAGCCGGGGTCACATTCACCCCACCCCTCCATGCCCCTGTCATTTCAGTCACCTCTGCCCACCCCACTTCCTATGACAGGGCTTCAGCCGGGTCACAACAAGCCCCTCCCCGGGAGGGTGGGATGCACGGTGGCAAATGCTGAGACTTGGAAGTCAGAAAGTTGGAAATTTCCTGCCTCTGCTCCTTCACAGCTGTGTAGATGGGACAAGTTACTTCAATTCTCTGAGTCTCAGTTTCTGTATCTGTAAAATGGGCACAATAGTACATCCTCCATGGAGTTAGTGTGTAATCACTGGAAGAGATGCTGTGTATGAAAGTGCTTGTCCCTGAATTCTATAAATAGTTGCCATCTGCCTTGCCATGGCTCCTGTGTCTGCCACATGAAGCCCCAGTTCCTTGGTCTGGCATTCAAGGCCCCTGAATTTGGGCCCAATCTCCAATTCTAATGCCTCAAGCCTCCAGCACCATTCAACTGCCCAGACTTTCCTAACCACCCCTCCTGCTCTCCTACCATCCGGTAATCCTGCCATTGCCTCACCCGACATCGTTGATTCTCTCTTCACCTCTCAGTCCACATCCCTTAGCGTTCAAGAAAGACCCAACTCAAATGCTCCACACTCCAGAAGAGGAGTGTAGGGGAACAGCCCTTCTGAAAATAGAAGCCAAACACCACTCGAGCTTGGCCTGATGCTCCCACAAAAGCTTTCGCTCACTCGGTTAAGTTCTCATAACAGACATTTCTCATGCCTTCTGTCTGATAGGGTAACATCGACGTGCCCTTTCTTCGTGCTCCTGTCTGACTTCACTCTGACTGTGGGCCCACTGGGGCCGGACCCACCTTTCCCCCCAGATCCACCTGTCTGTCCCTGCCCTGCCCCGTGTGGAGCGGCTGTCACTGGCGTTGTTGACGGGCTGAAGCAGCATTTCATCAGGGGGCCCGCAGCCTCTTTTATGAGCTTAATTGGATGGAGGGTGCTACCTGGGGCGAGAGAAGGCAGAGCTTGTTTTCCAGGCTGAAGGGCCCTTTTGTTTCTTCAGTGGCAGTCTGTGCGGGTTAATGGAGTCTGAGAGGCGTGGGTAGGCACAGGGCCCCGGAGAGATGCAGACTCAGACGCTGCGCTTCCGTAATTGGATGAGGCAGATGTTGCTTCTGGCAGATTCCGAGTCCTAATGTGTATCTGGAACAATAAGACTCCTCTCACATGTACCTTGACCTCTGAGCTTCCCCACCAGCACCCACTGGGAACGGTTCCTTTCTGTGCTTTGAATGCTGAGGGGAGAATGTCACCCGGTTCGCCTGGGTCCCTGCCCAGGAGGGCTCTGTGTTGAAAATGACGATGATTTGAAAGAAATGATCCGTCATCACCCACTCCCCCCACACACCCCCATCCAGCTCTTAGACCCACCCGGGATGTGACTCAGCCCCGCCCCGAGAGTCAGAACATTCGGGTTTCTCAGCCCCAGACCAGTTCTGGTTTCGAGGGTGAACGACAGCAAATGTTGCTGAGTGCATAGACCAGGGAGTCACCACTTGGAATCTCGGGGCATGAGGCGAGGGGCAGGGTGAGTGAAACTCCAGAAAAGTGCCTTGAATAAAAATTATTCAGATCTGAACTTCATATTTGATTTAAAACAAATTTTAGATTATTTTAGTCAAAGCATTGCATGCAAATAGTTAAAAAAAAAATCCAGTAGTACTAAAAGGCTTACAGTGAATAACAGAGGTCCACGGCTCCACCCCCTCCAGCCTTTTGCAACTCTTTCAGCTGTGATTTGGCAATTCCTCCATATTTGAAGATAATTGGAGCCAGTTCCTTATAATAAAGCCATATCTGTATATCTATAGCTAAATAATTGGTTATGACAGTACTTGTAGATTCACTGGTTTTAGACTTTTTCATTGATGTCCTATGGTAATAGTTGAGGTCAAAGCATAGTTACCCCACTATCCCTCTCTTCACCTTTCTCATCCTACCACTGCAGTTACAGCACAGTTTTTTTTTTATTAATTCAGTGGTTAATATTTATATTATTATGACTATATACCCTGATTACTTTTTGTACTTTCTTTTCTCATGCAACTTTTTGTTTTTCCTGGAGTTGATAATTCTTTTGTTCTTATTTCTCACTTGCTTAGTTTTCTGTGTACCCAGAGTTGAGTTTTTCCAAATGCTCTAACACTAAACACTTGGCAATAAATTTGAAAAATGCTGAACTATATCACAGATGTTCTATCAATTCTATTTTTAGATTATTTTAATGTAAACTAGTTGTTTCTAGTCCTGGTCCAGAGCTGTCCCCCTGGGTTTGTCATGTCTCTCTCCTGGGCAGGGTCTATTCTTCCCTGGGCCCCGTGTCTTCCTCTTTTTGGTTTATTTTCTTGTTCTGCTGACTCATTGTCTTTGGTACTTTCCTAAGAAAACATCCAGGAAGGCAAATCTTTTGAGACTTTCCATGTCTGAAAATGGCTTTATCCTACACTTACACCCAATAGATGGGGAGGTTGGATAGAGAACTGCTGGATGAGGATAATTTTCCTCAGAATTTCGAAGGCATTCCTCCACTGTCCTTTAGTATCTGGCAGTGTGATGAGAAATCTGATGCCTTTCTTATTTCTGCTCACCTCTAAGTAAACTATTGTTTACTTCTGGGAGCTTTTACAATCTTCTTTTTATCTCTTGTTTTGGAATTTTACAATTGTATCCTTCAGTGTGGGTCTCTTTCACTGTGCAGAGCTCTGGGTAATCCCTGTCAATCTTCTGAGTTGTTTCCTTTCATTCTGAGAGATTTTCTTATGTCACTATCATGGCCTTGAAGACTTACTGTTGTTAAAATGTCAGTTCACCTCACGGTCGTCAGTGATTCCTATGCAATCCCAATCAAAATCCGTTCAGCCTTTTGTTTTTTCGTGTAAAACAGATGAGCTGATTCTAAAGTTTCTATGAAGATTAAAGGTCCTAGAATAGTCAAAGCAATTTTGAAAAGGAAGAACAATGTTGGAGGTCCTGTACCACCTGGATTTAAGACTCACTATAAAACCACAGCGATGAGAACAGTGTGGTATGGCAAAACAATAGAAAATAGATCAATGGAACAGAACAGAGAGATCTAAACATATATGGCCAATGGATTTCCAACCAAGGTGTCAAGGTGATTCAAGGTGGACAGAGTGACCTTTTCAATAAATGGTGCTGGAACAACTGGCTATGGGAAGAAATAAAAGTAGGAGACAGACGTTGAGCCTGTCTGGCCATGACTGAGGGTAGGAGGTGGTCTGGGCTCCAATTCCCCGCTTCCTTCTCTGAGAGAGAAGCCGCCAGATGAACGGGCAGCATGGCTGTATTTCCCTGGGAATATGCATAATCTTAAAACTTTTACTTGTTCTAGGAAATGCACACATTTTAAACCATGCTTTCCTTCATGTAAACCTTATGTTTTCAAGTTGAAGAGCTTAGGTTTGGGAAATGTCACCTAAGGAATGGCCCATTACCCAAACTCCAGATCCTATCCTCACTCATTAAAAAAAAAAAACACAGGGAATCTGTTGCTTCAAAATCTATCCGTGGTGTCACTCAAAATATTTATTGGGAATCTGATATGTCTAGAAGGAACAACAGAGCTGGCCTGGTCCAATCTCCTCATTGGACTGATGAGGACATGGAGGCCTGAGGGAAGTGACTTGCTCTAAGACATGCCACTAATGAGTGACATAATGATGTTAATAGAGATAGTGTCAAACATTCAAATAGCACTAACTCCATCACAGACACATTCCAAGCACTGTCCACGTATTGACCCATTTAATCACAACAATCTTATTGAGTAAGTACAATTACATGGCATCATACACATTTTGCAGATGAGCAAACTGAGGCATAGAGAATTTAAGTAACTTACCCAAGGGTACTTTGCCAATGAGCAGCGGAGCTAAGAGGAGAATGCAGGTGTCCTGGCTGCAGAGTTTGTGTCCTCTGTCATTACACCCACCACCTTCCCAGGGGATTCAGGGTGTGTGGCTCTGGACAGCCAGACTCCCCAGCCTGAGACTGCATCCCCCACACCAACGCCCTAGACCTCAGCTCTGCAGATGCTCTCACATGCCGTAGACGCTGCATTCACTGCTGGCCAGTGATCTCCCATGGGACCAGTTTCTTGACCAAGCTGGACTCCAGAGTGTGAAGCAGGCACAAAAAACAATTACCCAACGCCATGTTAAAAGGGCTGTAATAGGGGGCCAGCCTGGTGGTGTAGCGGTTAATTTCGTGTGCTCTGCTTTGTGCAGCCCAGGGTTTGCAGGTTTGGATCCCAGGAGTGGACCTAGCGCAGCTGGTCAAGCCATGCTGTGGTGGCATCCCACAAAAGGTAGAGGAAGATTGATACAGATGTTAGCCGAGGGCCAATCTTCCTCTCTCACACACACAAAAAGGACTGTAATAGAGGCACGTGCCAATGGAGCATCAATGAGGGGGGTCCTTTAACTGCCTGTGGGTTCAGGGCAGGCTCCACAGGAGGTGACATCTGAGCTGGTTTTAAAGGAAGAAGTAAGAGTTTGCCAGGCAGGCCAGAGGAAGTCAAAGGTCTTCTGGGCAGAGGGAACAGCATGTGCAAAGGCTCAGAGGTATCAGAGAACAGGAGTTCTTTGAGAGAGCTTGAAACTACTGGGGATGGGAAGGACCCCGGGGAAGGAGCTGATGCTACAGTGGTGGCCACGTGGAGCACCTGGAAGCTAGAGGGTGAGCCCTTTTCTGGTGGTTTCTTTCCATGATAAGATGTGGCCTCTCCCTAGACTCCTGGGCACAGGCTATGCTGATGCTGGCTGGGAGCCTCCACCTGCCCTCAGGCCCCTACCTGTGCACACCCATTCACCTGCTCACTTGATCGCACACAGCCTGGAAGGAGGGACACCTGTGTGAGGAGTGGCTGAGGACAAAAAGCAGTACCAGAAAATGGTCCTGGGTTTGAGCTCTCTGCGCTCTCTTCGGCTTCAGTCTCCTCCTGACACGTAAGGTCTTTCAAAGACGAGGAGAAAAAGTGAGGTTCTGCAAAAGACCCTCTTGATAAGCAATGACAATATGAGTGGGGCCTCTGCTCATCGAGGGCAGCGGGTGCCCGGCGGGCTGGGACGCACTGGCCCACAGCTTTATGAAAAGGGGGTGCGTCGGACACGACAAAGCTGACGGCAGAGATTCATTGGAAAAAACTAGAACTCAGCTCAGGGCTCCATGGGAGGCTCCCCCACCTGCTGCTCTGCCCTGCTGTTACTGTCCTCACACTTGCCCTGACCTTCTGCAAATGTCCACAGATTGAATGAATGACAATGTTAATGAGTTAAGGAAACAAGATATTGGTATCACTTTGAAAATCCAGCCTCACACCCCACGTGTGCCAAGATTTAAGGGCCCTTAGAGGTGGAGGGGATGGGAGCACAGAATTAGGTATAGCCTAGCATCTTACAGATGGGGAGACCACGCCCCAAGAGGGAGGGGAGCCCTGCTTGTTCTCGGCGGGTTAAGCAAAGGGCCACCAGGAGTGTCTGTGTCCAGAGCAGGAGCACCAGACAGCTGGACAGAAACCCCAAGGGCGAGAGAGCATCCAAGGAGGTGGGGCAGTGGCTGATGAAGTCAGATGGGGGGGCGTCCCTGAGAGTGGGTATGCTGGTTCTTCAACTCCTAGACTTCCTGCTCAGGGCCGAGGTGTGAGTTCCATACACTCAACCCAGACACCAAGTCGCAGGCTCATGGGCAACAGATATAACCTCAGACCCCCTCTTTGATTAGGCCGGGCCACTTCTGTTGGCTCAGGACCACTTGTTCATCAAAAAAGAGAAAAAAGAACCAACATCTATTGGCTCCCAGCCATGTACCCAGCCCGTGCTCAGGATATCACCTCCGTCAACCTCACAGCAGCCCTGCAAATAAAGTGTTAATTACTGTTCTCGTTTTCTAGCTGAGACATCTGTGGTCCCAGAGAGAATAAGTAATTTGCTCAAGGCCCCATAGCTAGTAAGTAGAAGAGCCAGAACTTGAACGTGGGTCTAATTCCAGAGCTGAGTAGGGCTGTGAAAGGCAGGGACTGACATCCAAGGTCACAGAGCTTCTTGGTAACCAGGGCTGGTCCCTCGCCACTGATAATCAAGCCTCACACTCTACATATTCCCAGTATTGAGGTCATCGATGGGAAAATCCAATTCACGTGAGCATCCTTGTGCTTTTATGAGCCTTAGAACAAACCACACTTGTTTTGTCTTCCTTTCTTGAATTCCATTTGGAGGACACTGATCTGACGGCAGATAATCCACAATGAGGGTTGTAGAAGGAGGTGGCAGACAGAGCCGTGGTGTGAACAGTTCTGAACAATGGGACCCAGAAACCAGGGTGATTCAGCTAGAACTCTGTAGGCTGACAAAGGGATTAATAACGGGCTTCAAGTCCAGGGAACGTTATTTAGAAAAGAATGGTGGTTAGCTAATTTGCCAGGAAAGAAGAGCAATCTCTATAACTGTATCCTTAGGAAATTGGATGGGCCTGAACAAAGGGCAGCTAAGGGGTGACCTGTCTGTGCATGAGGTTGCAGTAGGGGTTGAGAGCACAGAGCTGAGCATCGTGCTGCCTGTGGCTAGTCCCAGCTCTGCCATTTATAAGATGCGTGACTGTGAATGCATTACTTAACTCCTTCATGCCTCAGTTTCCTCAGCTGTACAATGGGCATGAAGGCAAGAGTACTGTGAGGATGAAACTGAGTTACCATGTGTGAAGCACTTAGCAGGTTTGAACGTGCCTGATGCCAGCCTGTCACTGTAGGTTGGCCAGGGGAGGCACTTGGCAGGAAGGCAGCCTTTAATGATTGCATGGCTTCTCTCTCTAAAGTGAGGAAGGGACAAACTTGATTTTATGGAAGATTTTGCTGCAGGATTTTCAACTGGTCTCTCCACTTCTCCAGCCTCAATTTCCTTATCTGTAAAACGGGAATAACAGCTTCCGACCTTACTTTCCCATAAGATTGCTTGAGAACAGAGTGAGGCAGAGGACACCCAAACCCTTGGAAAAGCAGGGAAATGGTGTAGGAATGGGGGGCACTGGCATTTCCTCAAAGGCCGCTCTGGGTCCTATGTGGGTGCTTCCCTCACCCCTGGTACTCAGGACACCTTTCCAAGAAGCGAGTGTTATGATGTCAGTATTGTTTCTAACATGGGAAATGAAGGGTAATCATAAAGCCCGTGTTCTTAGGTCCTTGTTATTGTTGTTCTTGGAATAGAATCCAACCATGAATACATACCCAAAATGGCAATTCTAGAACAACACATTTGCTGCGATGAATCTTAGCAGCTGGATTGTACACTGTAGGGTCAGGTGGTATCGATTTCTGCAAGACGTAGAGAGGAGATGGTGACAGACCGACATGTCAGTAAGGCGGTGCAGACACAGCTGGGCACACGCTCCTCACCCCTGGGCTCTGTCAAGCTGTGGCCAGCAGGGTCCCTCCCTGGAAGGTGGTTCCAGCAATAACAGGTTCAGTGGTGTCAGGAACATTTATTGGCCAGAGCTGTTTCCCTTGTGAGACACAGCCCGTAAACAGGTGAGGGGCATTCAGACATTTCCCAAAGCCTCCCTTCTGAAGGCGAGCCCAGGCCTCCACGTTTCTCCCGTGTGGAGCGGCTGACGCATGCGCCTGCGCCTTCCCTTGATGGAGACCTCACGTGTTTGGCTAATAGCATGAGCCATTGGGGCTGAGCTCGAGTGATCACTGATGAGTTCTGTATGGAACTTGCTATGGAGGAGCAGGGCTGGATCAGCTAATATAACCTGCTTATAAATTCTCTATTCAGCTAGCAGCTGCCACGAGGGGAGGTGACGTGGTACTGCTTTGCTCCGAGAACCGTGTGATCTCAGGAAAGAGCGGGAATCAGAAGAGCCGGGCTCTTGTTCACCTGTCCCCCACTTTCTCATGTGACCTTGCCTGAGTTACTTCACCTTTCTGGGCCTCATTTTTCTCTTCTATAGACTGGAAATTATAATAACACCTCATGGGGAATATTATTTATGGTATTTTAGCCTTTTAATGAGATATCACGTAGGGAAGTTTTAGCATTAAATAAAGTTCTTTAAAAGCAGGAGTGTCTGTTATTTCAGGAGTCTCCATCTCTAGCAGCATCACTTACCTGTGCCATTCATCTTACCCAACATGCATTCCATCAACAAGCGCTTACTGAACACCTGCCATGTGCCAGGCACTGGGCAGAAACATAACAACACGGCAGGGGGTGGCCCTGAAGTGGCCCTGAAGAGCTCCGTCTAGTCGGAGAGACACACCCATAGAGAATACATTGTGACACAGGTAACAAGTGCTTTAATGGGATTCTGTACCAGGTAGAGAAGTCATCTGTAGGAGGGAATGCTGAAATTGGAAGGATAAATAGATTTTCTGTAGATAAGAGCAGGCATTTCTGGGAGAGGAAAGAGCATACGCAAAAGCATAGCATCATGACATCAGCATGGTAGATTCAAACATGCTCACAGATCGGCAGGACCAGGACAGGGGCACAGGGAGCTGGTGTGTAGCCAGCGGCAAAGCTGGAGTCGTGGCAGGGTTCTAAGAAGACAGGGCCTTGTATTTCAGGCTGAGAGTGAGGACAACAGGCAGCCGCTAAAAGGTATTAGAGAAGTAACTTTGAACATCAAATTCCCATTCTAGAAGGATCACTCTGAGGCTGTGAGGGGAATGGGAAGGAATGAAAGACGATTTGGAGACAGTTAAGATGCTGTTGCAAGAATCTGGGCAAATCATGGTAAGGTCTTCCCCTAGGGCAAATGCTAGCAAGGAAGGAAGGGAGGAGATGCACAGGAGAAAGGGTTAAGAAACAGAGCCAGGAGGACCTTATGAGGGTGTGCAGCAGCCGGCTGGTGGTGGGAAGGCTGTGAGTTATGGGGGAATGGAGGGGACTCCTAGGTGTCTGAATTGGTTACTGGAGAGGTGGCGATGGCCCCAACTGTGATCAAGAGATCGGCGTGGATGGGCTGGGAGGTAAGACACTGTGTTGGGGCTATGGAACCCAGGGCTACCAGTGGAGCTGTCCACTAGGCAACTGGAAATGGGAGTTACGGGTCCCGGTGAGAGGTGTGGGCTGGACGTGGAGATTTGGAGTCGTGGCCCCACAGATGTGTCTTAGGTTGGCTTCCCCAGAAAGAGACCCTGAGATGGAGATGTGTGGGCAGGAGGCTGACTAGGGAGTGCGCTCACATCAACACCTGCCAGGGAGTGAAGGAAGCGGGGCTCAGCAGAGGGAGTGAGCTGCCCTCAGTCACAAGGTCTCAGCCGAGCCCGCGGGAACTCTGGACCTGGAGGGCCCATCAAGTTGCCCAATTTTCAGACAGAGGAAGAGAGGCTGGCCTTTGTGCCCCCACATCAGCCAGCCATTGGATGCAGGTGGCTCCTAGGGAGGGGTTGGTAGCCATGTGGAGAAGGCATCCTTCAAGGGCGCTTCTGGGGAGACCCAGCTTCAGTCCCACAGCCACAAAACTCCTGGCAGCTGGAAGATGAGCCCGTCACTTCTGGGCATGTACCACTCACTGTTCACTGCAGGTGGAGAGAAGGCCCTGGGACAGTGACTCTCAGGTGGTTGCCACTGGAGCCACCTGGAGAACTTGAAGTACCCAGCACCCACGCGGCATCCCCAGGCCAATTAACCCACAAACTCCTAGTGTGGGAGACCATGGACATCAGTAGTTTTCAAAACTTCCAAGTGATTCCACTGTGCAGCCAATTGTAAGAAGCACTGCCCTGGGGAAGCATTTGAGAAGAGCAATGAACAGAAGGAGGGCTGGGCTCAAAACCCCGGGCAGGTGTCCCAAGAAGCTGGAGGGGAACCAGGAAAGGGGTGTCCTGGAAGGCAAGGGATTGGGGGGACTTCAGAAAGAAGTAAGTGATCACCTGCAGCAAGAACCTATGGGGTACCTTGCCTGGGGGAGAGGGGTGGCCCGCTGTTCTAAAATGACCTGGGATTTGGTTTTAATCAGGTATGGTAAAGTGACAGTCACGGAGACGCTGCCTTTGAAAGAAGTTTACGGTTCACAGTTCCCATGTGGAGGGGGTACCCCGTTCCCACGCAGGGCCACACGAGGAAGCACCAGTGTCTGTCAGAAGGCAGAAGGAGAGGGAAAACATGGCCCAGGGCCTTTCTTGTGGTTTCTGCGAGGCGGAATGGCGAGGCAGGGTAGGCAAGCTTGAACAAGTTTAGGACTACATAGTTTGAATAATTTGGGATGGGCTCTGGGCTACAGGGGCTGGCTCTAGTTGTCTGATACTTGACGCTGGGCTGACAGTGCAGGAGAAATCCTGGGGTGGTGTGTGAGAGTCAGATAAAGGGGGTGGTCGGAGTGTGGCTCCCGCTGGTCGGTTTGCATGTTAGAGGCATGCTCTCAGGCAAGTGGTCTGTCATCCTAGGACGTAGCTGGTCCTGGCAGAGGCAGCCCCTCCGGGATCAGTAAGGCCCCAAGATGCCAAAGCATCAAAAAATACAGAAAATATAAAACATAATTAATAAGGCAGCCCCATGGGCCCTCATCTTGGAGATCAGGGTGAGTGGATTTCAGGACCCTTGGGGTACTGAGTGCAACTTTCACAACAATACACTGTAGCCTTGACCCTGGGTTCCTCAGGGCTGCAGAGAAAAAGGAATGCAAACTCCCGGATCAGGGAAACTTCAGAGGAGAGGGTGGTCTCAGGGATGGAACTCTCCAGAGCTCCCATGACGGTGCTCACGAGGAAAAAATATCAGCTGTAAACATCTGTCGGCCCTAGAGACCCAACCTAGTTCCTTACCACTCCTCCATCCCCAGCTTGGACCCAGGAGGGTCAGACACTGGCTAGAAGCGGGGGGAGAAGTTGGGGGTAGGAAGGAGAGGAATAGACATGAGAAGCAACCATTTACCCCCCACCCCCCCCGATTCGTTCCACCGCAGACTCAGCCCGAAGCGGGCTCGGACTGGGATTCAGGAAATTTGTCATTCAGTCGGGTTGATTTTGGTTATTATTTTGGGCTGGCCATTCTGATGTCAAAATTGAAACCAGGACTATCTATCCCCTAAGACTGAGCCCCTGGGATGGGGGGAAGAACACCCCCCTGGTTAAATTTTAAAGGTAAGCAGGAGACAGGAACCATGGCTGTATTTTGGCGACATCATGAACTGTGCGTATTTAGCACGCTGTAGCAATTATGTTTCAAAAGCACCGAGCATGGAGCTCGACACATGGAGAGCGTGATAAATGTTAGCCGTTATTATAATTAGTGCCTTAGTGTGAAGACATATGGAGAAATATATCCCATATCACCTCCCAAATCACCATGTGAGGGAGGTCTCTGTCTTCCCCTTCTTGCCTCCAGCAGCACAGAGCGTCAGTGGCACGTTGGTGGCATGAGTGACCAGCCAGCGTCACCCTCCCTCTCCACTGGTCTGGGAGGCTGAGGGCATGCTGTGATGTCCTTAATAAGGACCTCGCTTAGGGTAAGATCAATGGTTCCAACTCTACTTAAGATTTTTCGCTGTCTCATCACAGTCCAGGAGGACGCTATTTATGGAAAGGCCTGAAGTCGTCTATCGCTTGGGGGAAGTACGACATCAAAGACAAGACTGTGTTAAAAAAGGAAACCTTGCAGATTGAAAAGCGAGATAATCGGGTTATTGCAAGACCCACTCACCTGACCTGAGAGGGAGTTAAAGATCATCTCGGCAGACAAGACTATCCATTGGTCCCTCCTCCCGACTAAAATAAGCGTCTGCCAGAACTCTCACCTCGTGCTTCACTGAACACATCAGCTCTCGCTGGCAGCACAAAGACTCCTCTGGGATTAACTTCTGGTGGCCCCTCGTGGTCCTGTGTTAGGGGAATAATACGTGTTTTTTAAAACATGCCTTCTTGTTTGAACAGCTCCTGAAAATGAAGGTTAGGGGCTGCCCCCTGCAGAGGGCAGGGGTCTGTGTGTAAGAAAGCCCCCTCCCATGCATGTTCGTTTCTCCATCAGATGTTTATTGAACAGCTACCATGTGCCCTCAGAGGGCGAGAAGTCACAAGCGTAATGCAAAATGCTGAGTCCTCAGCTCCAGGCTGGGACCAACTGCCCCGGGACACCGTCAGGGGCCACAGAGGACTCTTTGGCCCGAAGCAGATGGAAGACGGTTGGATGCCCCGGGGTCTGCGGCCTCATGGCCCCTCCCTGGTCACTGAGGCACCTGTGATGGATCAGAACTCGGGTTCTGGGATCCGACACCGGTGTTCAGTCCTTTGCCTCTGATGGAATTGTGGCCTCAATGAGCTATTTAACCTCTCTGTGCTACAGTGAATATTTCTGTAAAATGAGCATAATAACAGGCTCTACCTCAGAGGGCTGTGGTGAGGATTTGAGGAGGCAGTCTGTGTAACATGCCTCACACCGTGCTTGATAGTAAACAGCACTCTCTCCTGTTGAAGGCGCACAGTGGGTAGGGGCCAATGCTGAGCACGTTGTGTATCTCGTGACTCATTGAACCCTCCCGACAGCCAGTGATTAGGCATCACCCCCATTTTACAGATGAGAAAACTGAGGCCCAAACTCTACTCAGGACATTCCTGCCATTCTCCTCCAGTCCAGACACTGTCAGCATCTCAAACTGGGGTTCACCAACCCAGGGGTCAGTAGCATCTGTTTTTTCCAGAGGTGGAGACCAGACCACAGCCACCCAAGTGATCACCCTTAGGAAAGATTGCACATGTCCTTGTATTTGAGATGCCATGGGTCATAGGCTGTACCACAGGCTCAGCTTCTCAGTAATAAGAGGAATCCATCCAGTATACTCGCTGACTGCACGATTCCAGAAATACTGACCTGTAGATTCAAGGAAATAGAGGGTGTCCATCTCAGTTAAGTGTGTGGATGCTTCTAAGGCCCCTGGTTGTCCTCAGAGCCAGGTCCCTGTGCCACAGAATAACAGTGAAGCACCCACGACCCAGCCTCCATCTGAGACTCCAGCCTCAGCTCCGCCGTCTCCAGCATCCCCTGGTCCCACAATCCTGCTACAGTTGTTGTTCTCCAGTGAGCGTGGGTGGATCATGCCTCTGCACATCTGTGTGTGCTGTTCCTATTCCAGGAGTGCCCTTCCAGCTCATCTCCTCCTTCCACCCAGTGGCAGCTCCTAGGATGCCACCCCTGGGACATGCCCCTTTGTTATGATGCTGTGGGAAAAGCTTGGGCTTCATTCCTGCCTGTGCGGCTCCTGGCTGGGAGGCCTTAGCACAAGCATGTCCGTCTCCACGTATCTAATGTGCAAAAATAGCACCAGCCTCTCCCGGCTGCTGGGAGGTTGAACAAGACAATGATGCAATGAGCTCACACCGTG
Source organism: Equus asinus (assembly GCF_041296235.1). Classification (NCBI taxonomy): domain Eukaryota; kingdom Metazoa; phylum Chordata; class Mammalia; order Perissodactyla; family Equidae; genus Equus; species Equus asinus. Next base: position 154,784,557 of record NC_091792.1, read on the forward strand.
CCTGGCACATAGCAGGAGCTTAATTGTGTTGATTCCCTTGTCTTTTTTCTCAGCTTTCTGTTTTTATTCTTACCGAGGCAGCAGCCTGTCAACCTGCAAAAACAGAAACCAGATTAAGAGGCAAGGTGTTGATTTGGAATCAAAGAATTGTAATTCGGGGAGCACAGTTTCAGAAATCCAAATAGTGTCCCGCTAGGGAGTAAAAGTCAGGGTCTTTTAAAGGCAAAGAAGGGAGGTTGTAGCAGAGAGAATGCTAATTAGTGTTAGAGGCAGAGAGCTAGTCTTGGCTGAACGTTGATTGACAGTTGATTCTGTCTTCGGAAAGCCCATCATCCTCAGTCTTTGTGATCAGGATGTCCGTTCTCCTGCTGACTTCTCACACAATTGCTTATAAACAATTGCCGTTCTGGCCCAGTCCAGAGGTTCAGCCCAGCCGGGTTCAAGATGGCCGGGCAGTTCTCTGGAAAGGCAGCTCCGACTCCATTTAAAACGACTCCTCTATTGAGAATTTTGACAAGCCAAGCTCTAAGTGAAAACAAAATAAACAACAACATACACACACCAAAAAAGTTGTAGTGAAAATTCCATGTATATGTATGTCATTTTTTTTGATTCCATGATCTTTTGTAAAAATTGAGATATAATTCACGTACCATGAAATTCATCCTTTTAAAGTGGTTTTTAGTGTATTCAAAAAGTTGTGCAAACATCCCCTCTTTCTAATCCCAGAATATTTTCATCACCTAGGAAAAGAAACCCACACCCATTAGCAGTCACTCCCCACTCCCTCCGGCCTCGGGCAACCACTGATCCACCTTCCGTCTCCTCTCCTGATCTCTGACATAGAGGTCTCCTCCAACGTGAAAAGCTGGCATTGGCCTCACAGGGCAGTGGAGGGACTGTTACCGGACAAAATTGAGGTTCTCCTACCCTATGCACATTAAGAAAACCATTATTATAGCATCAGCTTTTAGGGAAAAAAAACAGCTTTATTGCTAGATTGATCTACAGGGAGACAGGAGGCATCAGCTCTCAGATCTGTCTCTGCGATCCAGGGCTTGGGGCAAAATTTATGGGATGAAGGGCAGGGCGGTCTGAAGTGTGACGATGGATGATTGGCAGTGAGGAGAAGAGAGGTCATCGATGATCTGTGCGAACATAGTCAAGCCTTGTGGCTCTTCATAGGACACATGTTCACAAAATGATGGCTTTAGTATGACCTGAGGGTGGAGTTTTCAGCCCTTTGATGTCAAAGAGGTCACTTACTGGGTATTTGTGCTGGCTCAGTTGGTGGTCTCAAATGGCCTGAACTGGACAAGGCGGAGCTCTCAGTTCCTGAAAGACGACTCTTAATTACTCTGTTGATAAGATGGGGTCAGTTGAACTGGTCCTGGGGGCCCGTGGTTACAGAACTGTGCTGGCTGGTGAAATCAGAAGAGTTCTGTGCATATAAATCGCTATTATATACAGAAAGGGGAGTAGAATTGAAAATCAGGACGTGGACAAACCAGAGGGCTCTTATGCTTTGACAAGCCACTCCCCTGCTCTGCTTCAGGGGTCCCTGCCTCCTCTACCCTCATGTGACCTGAGAACGTACCTGGGCTTCTGTCATCAAGGAGCCCGGGAGGGAGGGAGCCTTGGGAGAGCGCCACGGGGGGAGTCCGCCTCCAAGAGAACAGCTGTAGGAGAGACACAGAGACTGACCCTGAGGGCGCTGCCAGTGTGGCCCTCATGGGTTCTTTAGACACATTCCTGTGGGATCCCCACCTGAAGCCCACTGGACCATCGCCCATTGTGTGAAGTCTTTTCAGGTCTGAATGTGTCTTATTTTCTCCTTGGCTGTCTCCTTTTATTTTCTTAGGAAATAAAACATGTCAAGACCTTGGCACTAAGCATTTTGCTTTTCATCCTTTTCCCCATCAGAACTGCCTCACGTTGATAATCTGTTTTCTTGAGAGGCACAGCGAGAGTTTATTTGTAAACCTGGGTTAAAAAAAAAGCAGATGGGGAAGAATGCCGCCTTGATGGACACAGTGTCAGGGCTCCGTGCTGCATTTAAGCTGCATTAGAGCTGAATGGTGCTGTGGGAAGCCACTCAAAAGCCTCTTGAATAAGCACATTGTGGGGCCCTGCTTGCCTTTCACAGCCGCCTGGAAAGTGAAAAGCTCTCCTACCTCAAGGGTGGGCTGTACCACCGGCTCCCGGCCCCCCATTTCTGTAGGGAACTGGGACATCTCCAGCCACCGCCCTTCTTGTCTGTACGCTCACAGGAGCAGGACGCGTCAGGTGTCGCGGCCTTAGACGCGTCTAGGTGGTGGCACCAACCTGAGCAGTAATTTCCTCTGTGTACCTACTGTGTGCCAGGCCCCACAGTCAGAGCACTATCTGATCCCACTCTCACAACAGCCTGGGAGGCAGCTGAGGTTGTCTGCATCCCACAGAAGAGGTGACTCTGAGGGGCCATGAGGATGGTTTCCGAGGCCACACAAGCAGGAAAGAGTGGAGCCCCTCAGGCTCGCGGTGACGCCCCAGGGGTGATGGGGTCTGCCACTCCTTGGCCCCCCTGAACTCCTCCTTCTCAGGTCACTGCCTCCCAGGTGGATTCACCAACCTCTTGCGTGGAGAATGCCAGACACACTGGGCTGGTCCGTGTGGACCACAGAGCAGAGGGCCCTTCTGCAAAGAGCCAAAGCTGCTTGGCCCTGTGGCCCAGCCCCAGCATAATGACCAAAGGCCATGTCTACTCACTGGCCTCCTCTTCTCCCTTCAGGAGAGCACCTGGCCGTACCTGTTTGGAGTGATTGCTGTCCCCGCCGTGGTCCAGCTGGTGAGCTTGCCCTTTCTCCCCGAGAGCCCGCGCTACCTGCTCCTTGAGAAGCATGACCAGGTGGCAGCCGAGCAAGGTAGGGGCCTCTGTCTTTCCCACCAGTTCCAGCCTCTTCCTGGGGTCACTGCCGCCCGGCGTGGGGAGACCTGCGGCTGTCCCTCTCTGCAGGCGCTGTGCTGGGTGCCCTAGGACGCCCTATACCATTTCATCTTCCCAACAGCCTGCTACAGGTAGCCCAGGGAGGGGACATGGGTCACACAGTTGGCCTGGAAAAGCCAGGACAGAGCAGGATAAGAGCCAGGTGTACTCAGTGCTGTGTGGTGTCTTTCCACTGCTGCCTTTCCACTGGTCCCCGCTGCAGAGAGGATGTGAACGCAGATCTCTTAGTGGTTCAAGTCTGTCGCAGCCCTCTCTCCACTCCCTCTCTCTTCACTGACCAGTTCTCCTGTCTTAACATTCCCACGAAAGGAAAGGAAAGGAAATATACAAGCAGAGAATGAGCACAAATATCACACCGGCACTGGACCGGTGCCTCTGCTCTGTGGCCCACCAGAACGTCCCCAGCGGCCCCCGAGGGAGACAGAAGTAGACCCGCTTTACGGGAGAGACATGAGGCTCATGGTGGGGCTTGGGAGTCATCTTAGGTACATTTCCTTAAATTCCCCAAATGCTGAAGCGCTGGGTCAGACGCAAGGCCCAGTATTCAGAATCAGAAGCATTTCTGCAGAACCCAGGAGAGGCAAAATCACTTTGTCTAGAGGGAGACAATGTAGAATGAACAACAGCATTCCCATTCTTTTCATAAAAGAGACACAGTCGGCAGCACCGTGGTTAAGCGTGAGGGGTTTAGAGTAACCAGCACCGCCCTTGACATCCCGCTCTGCCGTCTGACCTGGAGCCGTTCTATTAACCTTTCTGAGCTTTGGAATCCTCATCTGTAAAAAGGAAATGATGTAAACTCCCCCCCCCATGGGCACGTTGTAAGGATTAAATTAGATGATGCGTGTAAGGTTCATAGTATTGTCTGCTGTTACTATTACTGAGGACTCTGTCTCTTTTCTCTCCATGTCCTGTCCGGTAATCTAAGTTTTACTAATGTCCACATCCATGAAAAAAAATTGAGAATAATATATAGTCTTTAATATAATTTGTGCAACATCTCTTAAAATCCACACAAGCTAAGTACTTTCTGAGTTAAAAAATAGCATAATGAAATATTAATCGTTACCTCTATTTGTCTAGCAGTTTATGGTTTGGATCCATTTTCTTGTTTACAACATTTCTATAAAGTGAAACCAGAGAACATTTTCATTGTTTCATTTTTTTGGATGAAGAAACTGAGGCTTACAGGGGTGAAGTGACTTGCCCAAGGCTGTGGTTATGTGGTTTTTGCTTTCTAGAGGCCTTTAAAAATGTGATGGAAACCTCAGATCTTTCTTCGATAGAGCTTTCTTCAATAGATAGAGCCTTCTTCAATAGAGCACCCATATGCACAAAATTTGCATGAGGTGGGGGTGGGGGAAGGACTTGAGCCCATACTGCCGCAGAAGACCACGGGTCGGGGGGGGGGCGGGGTATGCTGGTTAGTGACCGCTCCCCCAGCTCACAGCCAGTAAGTGACAGAAGGATTGGGATGCAAGAGTGGTTTCCCTCCCACCACCCTCATGCCCAGAGGGAGGCCAGTGGGTAATGTCCTGGGGGATTTCCCACACAGCCCGTGGGGAGGCAAGCCGTCCAGAGCCCAGGAATCAGTCTTCAGGGAATGAGGCTGCTTGCCAGATGGTGGGGCTCTGGAGCAAAAAGAAGGCTCAGAAAGAGCCAGAGGGTCTGGTTCTGGAAAGAGGCTGGGCTGCGGATTGTTGGAAGAAGACGATTCCTCCTGCTCCCTCTCCCGGGTGCCCCTCCACTCGGGAAGAGCTTTTGGGAAGCACTTCAGCTAAGCTCAGTTGGAATGGGCAGTGCATGTAAATGCAGGACAGTGAAGCAGGCTTAAAAGATTGATTTCCTAGCACAGTGGGGAGTGAGGCAGAAGGCCGGTTGTGAAAAAATGATAAATATTACACGTACGCTTTGTAAAAAGAACAAAGATGTTGGCTAGGTTGAAAGAGAATGTTGAAATTTGCATCTGTACTCATAAAGTGCTAATTGCGCTGCAGACATTCAGCAAACAGTGGGTATTTACTGTGCTGGGCCTTCTGCCAGGCAATGGGGGAAGAGAGGAGCACGAAACAGCGTTCCAGCCCTCCAGGAGGTGAGGGTGCGGGTCTGGTTCAGGGAGCTGGACACACTCGTTAATAGCTCATCTGTTTTGAGAACTCTCCCATCTAAGCACCTCACGTGTATTAGATCCTTAAATCCTCACAGCCACCATGGACAGTGGTCACGTTATTACTCCCATCTGAAGACAGACTGAGGACAGGATAACTTGACCAAAGACACAAAGCTGGACAAAGGCAGCCCTGGGATTTGAACTCTGACAGTCCTGTTCTAGAACCTGTGAGCATAAATGAACCGCACTCTGTTACCAGCACCTTGTCGGGCACTGTGGGAGACACACCTTGCCTGGGCTATTTGTAATTTGGGGGGAAGGGGCCCCATCGCAGTTAGTTATCGCTATAATAATGCCTCATAACCAACCACCTCGAAATTCCTTGCCCTGACACAGAAGCACTAATTGTTCCCAGGTCTACAGGCCAGCTGTAAAAATCTGCTCATCTCATTTGGACTTGGCTTCCAATTCTTCTGGTCTCAGCAGAAGCTCTCTCACATGTCTGGTCAGCTGGTTAAGGCAGGATGGCCCATCTCTGTTCCACACGCTTCATCCTCCAGCAGGCTAGCCCAGGCATATTCTCATGGTGATCACAGAGGCCCCGGATAAGAAGTGGAAAACACAAGCAGTTTTTCAAGCTTCAAATCTGCTAACATCCTATTGGCCAAAGTCAGTCACATGGTCAAGCCCAGAGTCAGAGTGGGTGGGGCGAGGCAGTTACAGAGCAAAGGCCATAGATGTAGGGAGGCCATGAGTGGGGCCATCAGTGCAGCCAGTCCATACCACAGGCCCCTTTCCAGCTTTCCCACCCCTCCCCACCCGAGTTCAGAGTGGCCAGGGATTAAGTCCCAGCTGGATCTGATTCATTTGAGCCACTCTTGTCAGGTGAGCAGAAGCTCAGCACCTAAAAATGGGGGGAAGAGCCCAAACCTCCACTGTGAGAAAGGGGGTTTGTTTAATGAGTAGAAATAAAATATTAGCACAGGGAATGTGATAAGATGTTGCATCAGACATCGGAGTCAGGGAAGTTGTATCGATCAAGACATCTTTGAGTGTAAGAAACAGAAACTCAGCTGCATAAGCAAAAGGGAAACTTTTAACTCACTTTCCCTGGGTTTGAGGGTTCGAATAATGAACACTCCTCTTTCCAGCCCAAGTTGGACGCCAGCTGAGAGATGGATGCAGAAGTGGAGGAGATGGGGTAAAAATGTCACTTTCAGTGTGGAGAAAGACTACTTGGAGAAGTGGCTTTAGGTCTGTTGGTGAGGAGAGCCTTATAAGATGGTCCTCCTGCCCTGAACTCGCGATCTACTCATGGGCTCCCGGACAGGGCCTGCCCCTGAGAAACTTAGAACACAGAAGAACAGAGACTGTGTGCCCCTCCAGCCAGACAGATCCCAAAATGAAAGGGAGGAACTAGGTTGTGTGGGCCATTACTCTCCCCAGCTTACCAACCAGCTAAGTCCCTTCTCATCTCCTGGGGAGGAGTGAGTGCAGGGTGGGCACAGAGGGAGTGAATGCCAATGTAATGCTGCTCCAGGAGGAAAGCACTATTAGGAGTGAGTAATAAGTGTTCTTCCTAATAATAGGGAGTGAAAGGACTGGCCTTCCTTCAGGCATGGTGGGATCCAGGAGCTAAAACCAAGCCATTAAGGTACTGTCGTTCTCTCAACAAATCCTAGACATTCTTCGAGTTCACTGGTTTCATTCTTAGACAGGCTCTCTCCCCTGGGCACCAAGATAGTCCTGAGCAGCTCCAACTTTAAACGCTGTTTTTAGAAAGAGATTCCCTTTCACACAGCCTACGTCTTAGTCCCTGAAGGAAAGACTTCTAATTGGCCCTTCTTGGGTCACATGGCCATCCTTGAACCCATCACTGTCCTGGGAGTTAAAATTCCCTGATTGGCTAGTCTGCATTTATTCTGGTAATTGGAGGATGGAGGGCTGTAAGGTTTGATTGACGTCTCTACTAGAATTATAGGGAGTCTAGGATGATAGCTTCAAGAAAAAGATACAGGCAAGATAAAAAAGCTGTAGCTGTGCATCAGCATGAAGGACCGATACCTCTTGATGCTCCTTCCCTGGGCGTGCTCTGTCTCCCCTCCTCTGTCGTCTGTATTGGTCTTTGCTGCCGGAACCCCAATCAGGCAGATAGACTAGGCAGAGGGCCCCGGCCATAGTCCCCAGACAAGCAAAAAGCAATGCTTTTGGTTGTTGTTGTTTTGTGGACGGGAGGGAGTATGTTCCTGTAGCATTCAGAAGCCAGTTACTAGCTAGAATCCTGGCCTAAATAGAAAAAGGAGACTTCCCATTATTGGCTGCCATCACGATCAGGAGAGGTCTGTCTGTTTTTGTAGAGAAGGGTGTGCATATCAGGATTAAGGTCAGCCACCTTATGATAGAAAACCCAAATGATGGCGTCTTAAACAAGATATAAGTTTATTTCTGTTATCACATAAGAAAATGTTGTCAAACGGTCTAAGGCTGTTACGAGTCTTCAGGTTGTCAGGGACCCCTGCCCTTCATCTCTCCGTCTGCCATCTTCAGAAGGTTGCCTCATGGTCCAAAGTGGCTGCCATCATATCTGTATTCCAGCCAGAAGGAGGAGGGTAAGAAGGGATTACTTGCACTTCCACTTTAAAAAGTCTCCTTGAAGGTTCACGCACTTACGCCGTGTCTCTTTGGTCAGAGCATGACCACGTGGCCTCCCCTAACTGCCGAGGGGGCTGAGAAATGTAGTCAGTTAGAGCACTTTGCCACGGAAAGTCAGGGCCTGCTCCTAAGGAGGCGGGGAGAATGAGTAAGAGCATCTGGCCACCAGCAGGGTCGGCCACCGTGTGGAAGGAAAGCAGCTGGAGGACCTATTGGCTGGGACCAGCCAGACTGAGGTGTTCGCGGTGTCTGGAGGCTGACTCATGATTCCTTCCAAGTGTTGCTATTTAAACAGCCACTTGATGCTTATTTAGAGGTGAAGCTGAACGAGCTCTGATAATGAGCTAAGTGAAAGCGCTGAAGTTAATGGGAATGGCTTCATTTCCCACTCCCGAACACCCCCGGCAGTCTCACTCCCACCCTGTGAGGATTGTCAACTGCATTCTGCTGAAATCAACTCCCTGCATCTCAGCACATTTCTAATGATGCCTTAGTGCCTTAGGGAATGTCAATGTCCCTTACCCACGGATGCTCTGGGCAACTGCCTCAGTGGCCTGAGCTGGATTAAGGGGCTGCTCCACAGTCCAGAGATGGTTGGAAACATCCAGAAGGCAAGGTCACATCCAGGTGGACAGAAGTGGGCCCCAATAATGGCCCTTATTGTCTGACTCCATTTTCTCTTTTGTGCTAGTAGCTAAAGTACATTACCTAGTTACAAGGGGTCTGGCTTTTATTAAGGCGAGAAGAAAGTATATTCAAATGAATTCACACCAGAGTTGAGTTGACCACACAACCTTTTCCCAAACTGTTGTAACACTTGCCCTTAAGACAAGCACAAATTACCTGGGTGGCCAGGCCTGAGGTGCAGGAGTTAATGCCCCTGGGGCAGGAGCTGGCAGATAATTGCCCATGCTCCCCTGGGGGGCAATTCTGGGAGATGTTCCATGTGCTGCTCAGAAGTCCAGCAGAACTGACCCCCTTTGTCCCTAGAAGGCTCCTCAGTGACATGCCTTGTGTGGCCTCCTCTTCCCCTGCCTCACTCTCCCCACCCCCTCACACCCGCTTTCTGCAACCATTATTCATGTCAACCTCCTGCACTCAATCCTTGTCTCAGGCTCTGCACTTAGGGATCCTAGTTCTCCTGACCATGGAAAGTTTCTTTCCTCTTCTCTCCTGAAAAATGGGAATACTGTCCACTTCAGAGCATGCTTATATGTGAGTTAAATCAGTAAAGGCAGATGGAGCACATGGAACCGTGTCCAGCAGAGAGTAACCCTCAGAGAGCGCTAACCAGTATCATTTCAGTGTTGACCTTAATGGTGATGATAGCTCAAAAAGAACCTCACTGATGGAAATAGATCCAAATGGAAGAAGGCAACAGTCTGGCTGCACTCAGGCATCTGGTGTTTGTCTTGAATCCCATCCTCTAGGAAGGAAACGTCTCGTGGAGGTGGAAATGCAACTAGTAAATTTCCACCCTCCCCAGTGTCAATCCATTGTTTTTGCAAAATAATCAGATGTTGCCTTTTTATATTTTAACAACCATAGTTTAGCAAAACCCACTGAAACTCTTCATTTGGAATATTTTTAAACAGGAATATTTTTTAAACAGTTTGTAAGGTTTTTTTAAATGTGCAGATGAGAGAGTTTGAACTGGCGACCTGGGTATGTACTTTGGCTTCCAAGTCACGCAGTGATGGAAATCTTTCCACACGTCTCTTCCCTTAGAACAATTTCTTTCAAGAAGTTGCTACTTTCTCCCTCTTGTTAACATGTCACCTTAGCTTGAAGAGATGGATTACTTATGTCTTGCCTTTTAAAACCTCTTCTAGGCAGCTTATTGTCAGCAGCCACTGCAGCTGTCGACGGGCTGGGGCACGGAGGAGGAGGCAGCTGTGTTCTCCCGTCTTTGTGCTGCCACTGTTCGTAATATCTTTCATCCCCGGTCTCTTTGAAGGATTCTTTATAAACTGCCTGTACATTTCTCAGGGTTAATTCAATTAAAACCAAATACTGCCATTCCCAGATCCCCTAACTGATAATTGCACAAGTAAACCAACGTATCAATCTACGCCAAAAGCAAAGAGAGATGAAGGGCAGCTGTCAGCTCCTCCACTGCTGGAGCCCCCGCTCCCCGTCCCTGGGGCCCTGTGAGGGCTCTAGGGTGGGTCCATAATGAAATGTTATAAAACTACAAACAGGAGTCCCAATATTTTCAACTACACCTCTTCTTAGGTCCCCCACTTTGGATCCTACTGCTGTCAGTAATAAAAAGACACGAAAACTAAGTTAAAACCCCAACAAACTCAAACATAAATCCCAATAGCGGTTGAAAATGAATGCTTTGATGAAACCTCCTATTTTCAGAAGCCCCGAGGCCTGTGCTGTGCAGGAGAGAGGAGCTGGCGCTGCTCCCGGCACGTGACCACAGGGGGCCATCACCCCGGGCTCCACATAAGGTCCCTCTCGCACCTAGCCACAGGGGCTCTCCAGGCCACGAGAAGGAAGGCGTCTGCAGGTTGTTCTGCGCTTTGCTCTGGCAGGAGGTGATAATGCTAAAGGAGGTGATAAAGTGTAGTTGCTGCCGTAACAAAGGACCATGAACTGGGAGCCTTCACACACTTCACAGTTCTGGAGGCCGTGGGGCCAAAGTCAGGGTGTCAGCGGGACCCGCCTTCTCTCCCAGCTTCTGTGCGGCCGGCTGTCCTCGGAGCTCCTGGGCCCGCAGCGGCGTCTCTCCCATCTCTGCCTCCATCTTCACATGGCCGTCCTCCCCCTGTGTGCGTGTCTCTGTGGCTCTCTCCTCTTCTTATAGGGACACCAGTCATATTGCATTCAGGGCCCACCCTCCTCCAGTGTGACCTCATCTTAACTGACGTCTTAATTCCATCTGCAAAGACCCCGCTTCCCAATAAGGTCACACTCACAGGTACTGGGTTAGGATCTCAACATGTTTATGGGGACACAATTCGACCTACAACAGAAGGCTGCAGCGTTTTGTACCCACTGTCGGGCTAAAGATAAAAGGAAGGAAAAATAGAACACAGGGGCGGGGGCTGTAGCAGGTACTACTGTGATAGGTAACAGATTTACTGTGCTCATTGCTCATTAAGAGCCAGTACTGTTCTAAGGACCTCGTGTGTGTGACATTTAATACTGCTGGCAGCCCAACGCTGTATGTCCATCTTACACATGGGGAAACTGAGGCAGAGAACCATGAAGTAACTGGCCTGGGGTCAGACTAGGTGAGAGGTGGTGGAGAGGGGATTGGAAGCCAGTCAGTGTGGCCCCCACACTGGGCTCTTCGCCGCCATATCACATGATCACATAGCCGGTCACCGGGCGGGGGAACTCCGCAGGTGCTGTCGCACCAGATCGTCACACGGACCCCTCTGGAACCTGAGAAATGGAGGTGCGTGAGGCTGCAGAGCCCCGCCAAGGTCCCACAGCTGATGGCGGCAGACCAGACGTGAGCCCAGTCCAGCGTGTCTGCACGGCCGTGCCCTTTCCTCTGTGCCGCATGTGTTCCCCGTGGGGTGGGCGTTCTGTGGCTTTGGGGGGCCTGCAGGAGCCTGCGACCGGCCCTCAGTCCTCCCTCTGAGCTGGCCAGGTGCAGGCGCAACCTCCAGTTCCTGCATGATTGATCCAGAAACGTCAGGGCTGGGATCCGGACCCGGTCAAGAGCACCTGCTCTTCTTTATTCTCTGTCGAGGGTGTGCGCCGTGGGCTGACACAGTGCCGCCACTCAGCCCGCGATGTGACCAAGAGGAAGCACATGGCGTCACACGGCCCCAGCCCAGCCACCGTTTCCCCGATCAGCACACCGGCTGCTTCCGAATCCCGGGGCTGTCCTGCCTCCGGCCATGAAAGGTCTCCCAGACCCATCCCATGGAGGCTGGTGGCTGTGTTGTCCACTCAGGCCCAGCTAACATGGGGCATGTGAGCCACCACCCTGCCCGCTGGGCTCAGCCCAACCCAGCATCCACACCCTTCCCCACCGGCGGAGAGGACAACCTCAGAATCCCTCTGAGCCCAGCCCCAGGCGGCCATGACTGCGTAGGCAGAAGGAAATGCCCGAGGAGCTCTGTCCTCCATCCTGGCACTTCGAGGGAACCGGCGCCCCAGAAGGCCCTTGCCTGGCAGCCAGGTGCCACCCCGGCAGGCTCCCCAGCTGACACGCACACCTGCTCAGCACTTTGCCGGCCCCACACCTCTCCAGGTGTATGCTCACTACCTGGCCCTCATGCAACCTGTGAGACAGGCATTAGTGTCATCGCTGCTAGAGGTGAGGACAGGGACACAGAGAGGCTGAGCCACTCGTCCATAGTCACACAGCCAGGACCCGACGTAGCAGGGGCTCCAGCCCCACCAGCCTGCCCCTAGTGCTGTGAGCTCAAACACGAGGCTTGGGGCTGCCCAGTCTGAGTTTTCCACCCCATCCCTTCCACCCTCACTGCCAGCCCTCGGGCAGCGCTGGGCAGACACGCCCCACATTTGCCCTTAGGTTTTGCATGATGCTGGTTTCACTCATGGCTGCTAGTCTCCCAGCGGGTTACTTATCCCTGAAAGAGGACAGTATGAGCGTTGCATCCACGGGGATCCAGGCTCGGGGCTGGTGCTCTGCATGCCTGGGCCCAGGTGGCTGTCATGACAACCTGGAGACACAGGTGACCTCAGCCCCACCTTACAGGTGAGACCCTATGGCCTGCGAGATCAGATGCTCTTCCCCCGTCATACGGAAAGCGAGGGGGCATTAAACCAACAGCTGTCTGATTTCAGTGGCTCTGTATGAGTTTCCTGTGGCTGTTCTAACAAATTACCACAAACCTAGTGGCTTAAAACAACACAGACTAACTATCTTACAGTCCCAGAAGGCAGAGCTCCAAAACGGGTCTCCCTGTGCGAAACCAAGGTGCCGCAGGGCTGTGTTTTTCTGGCGGCTCCAGGGGAGAACTCTTCCTGCTTCTCCAGCTCCCAGAGGCGCCTGCAGCCTCTGTTCCCATCCTCACGTCTTCTCCGACCCGGACCTCCTGCCTCCCTCTTATAAGGACCCTGTGGTTACACGGGGCCCACCCAGAGAATCCAGGATCATGTCCCCATCTCAGGGTCCTTAACCGAGCCACAGCCGCAGGGGCCCTTTGGCCATGTAAGCCACACATCCCCAGGCTCTGGGGCTTAGAACGTGGCCTTATGTGGGAGGCCGTTATTCTGCCTACCAAGGGGCCTCCTAAAGGACAAGGGTGGCCAGTAACCCAGTGATATTTGCCTCCACTCTGTGCTCCATGCCCTCCATGGAATCACCTCTCCTGGATTCGCTCACATACCACACGCAGTTCCAGTGACATGTCCTGATGGACTCGTGCAGGTTGTCAGTAGGTGTTCCAGTGAATACATTTAGGAAAGATGGAGCGAAACAGAATGAAACAAGTGTCTTTGCTGCAGGACTTATCAGAACCTTTACTGTTCTAATGTAAAGAGACAGAGCGTGCACCGTTACTAAACTTCTTTGACCAAAGAATCTTATTTCCATGGAGCCTCCCCTGGGATTGGAATGCCTCAAAATGCACTTTAGGAAATGTGATGTGGCTGTGTGATGGGGACACCACACAGGGTCTGCAGTTTTTGTCCTCTGGCCCCCGACCCTGAGCACAGTGCCTGGAGCATAGTAGAGCTCAGTAAATGCTGTGCTGAGAATGGGCTCAGAAGGGGCCTGTGATTTGTCAACCAGCCCTGAGGCTGTCCCTTTGAAAGGCCTGTGCCTTCTCCCCAAGGGCTGTGTGTCCCCTGGAACTTGCTGGAATTGACCATCAGCCTGGAATACCTGAAATTCAGTTGTCAGCCAACCAGCAGGGCCAAACCAATTCCCCCCAACCACCCAGGACTGCAGTGGAGGCCAGGCCTCAGGCCAGCCCCGAGGCAGAGACAGAGGCAGAGGAGGATTCGAAGCCGCCTTTCCACTTGGCAGCAGCCCTGTGGCCTCCAGAGCAAAGAGGGCATTGAGATGACCCACAGGAGGCCGGCAGGAAGCAGCCCACCCCTTCCTGTGCCCCGCCAGGTGCCCGGGGGCCGTCTGGATCAGGGGAGCTCCTCCTGGGATCGGGGACATCTGGGGGGCCTGCAGCCGGGAGGGGCCCTGGCCCAGGATGCAGCCTGTGCAGGCCCCGCGGGAGGCACGTGAGCACGTGCCCATCCCCTCGCAGCCCGTGTGCCGGTGCCCCCAGCTGCATCGGTTTGTCACTGCTGTTCTGCTGGGGGGCAAGGGTGGCTGAGGACCACAGGGAGCCTGTCGCTTGTCAACCTTGCTGCACTCAGAACAGCCGGGGAGGCCACTGGGACACTGGTCCCTCCACTGGTTTAATTCTGTTGACACTCAGTCGTCTCTCTCCGTGTCTGTCCGCGCAGGCACAGCCCCCACTTCAGTGTTTGCAACATGCTCCTCCTTCCCCGTCACCCCAGAGTCTCCATTTTTACTGTTTATGCAGAACGCGTCAGTTGCATACACCCTCGGTGTCAGGCTCTACAGAGAAGAAATAAGACAACAGCAGTAATAATAATCCTTGTTTGTTGAACACCGCTTATGTACCAAGCACTTTACATACCTTGTTTTTATTCCCCGAAACAGCCCCAGAGGGAGGTTTTTGATTTCCGTTTCATGGAAGTGCAGCTCAGAGACATGCAGTAACCTGCCTGGGGTCACACAGGAGAGGCAGGCGTGGGTGTGAAGCCCAGGCTGCTCTGGCTCCATGGCCTTCCCTCTGCATCTTGCATCCCTTCAGTAGCCCCTGCTCGGCGGGCGTCCCTAGGAGGAGTCTCGGCAGGTGTGTGGACGGTCGTCACAGCCGGGAGTGAAAGTGCCGGAATGAGAGGGCGCTCAGCCATGACCGGGCCTGGGGAGGCTTCCGGAAGGCGTGGCTGCCGAGCGGGCCCTGAGGGAAGAATGTTCCACAGGCCACACGAAGTGGCGGAGCATTGTGGGCAGAAGGAACAGCATGTGCAAGGCATAGAGGCACGTCTTGGGGGGCGTCCTCTGCGGCAGCAGCAGGACAGGCGGGGAGGAGCAGGCTCGGGCGAAGCAGGGGTGGTGGGCAGAGGGCTCTGCGAGGCAGACCGAATTTTGGGCCGGGTCCTGCTGGCAGGGGCGGGACAGCAAAGGCCTGAGTGCAGGAGAATGGTCACCTGGGAGGTGGAGACTATGGCAGGGAGCCCAGTGGGGCGACGCTGAGGCCTGAAGTGAGACTGGACCTGGGGCCCCAGAGGAGCACATGGCACTAGAGATCAGGAAGGCGGAATCACAGTGGGGCTTGGGGATGAGACGAGACCTGTGGCAGGGCCTTCAACGTCCGCAGGCACTCCAGGCCTTCCTTGGCCTGCTCCTCTTATGACTTCTGGCCAAGAAAGAATCAGGGAAGGCTTCCTGGAAGAGGTGTGTCTGAGCTTAGACTCAAAGAACAAGTAGGGTAGCCAGGTGCAGAAAGTCAAAAGAATATTCCAGAAAGAGGAAAGGAGCAAACACACCCATGTGTCTTGTTTCTCCTGAGGGTGAGGGTGTGTGAGGTGACTTTCTGTCTTGACTTCTGTCAGCCTGAAACACCCCCTCACCGCCATAAGTCTAATTAACATCCATCACCACACAGAATTACAGTTTTTTTTCTCATGATGAGAACTCTTGAGAGCCACTCTCTTAGCAGCTTTCAGATACACGCTACAGTGTTGTTAACTGTCGTCACCAGCCTGTACATGATGTCCCAGGACTTATGTGTTTTATAGCTGGACGTTGTACGTTTTGGCCCCCTTTGCCCCTTTGCCCAGCGCCACCCCCTGCTTCCGGCGACCACTCATCTGTTTTCTGTATCTACCAGTTCGGTTTGGGGTGGGTTTGGGTTTTTTTAGGTTCCACATATGAGCAGGATCATACAGTATGGGTCTCTGTCTGACTTCCTTCCCTCAGCTGAACGCCCTCCGGGTCCAGCCATGTTGTCTCAAGAGGCAGGACTTCCTTCTGTTGGTGGCTGAGTGACACTGCCTTGCACAGAGACACGTTTCCTTTATCCGCTTGTCCGTCCTGGACACTCGTGTTGCTTCCAGGTCTTGGCTGTCGTAGATAATGCTGGAGACGCTGCTGGTTGTCACAGCTGAGGGGGTGCTTCAGGCATCTGGGGGGCCAAGGCCGGGGAGGCTGCTGACCATCCTCCGAGGCACGGGGCGCCCCGCCACACGGAGCTGTCCACCGAGCTGTCAGTACCTGCCGCACGGCGGGGCGCGGCTTGGCCAGCTGGGTGGGCTCGGCTCCGATCAGCAGGCACTAACCTGGCGCCTGTTCTCTGGCCCCGGGAGGTGGCCCTCAGGTGCTCACCGCGAGTGGACAGAGGGGCTGCCAACGACAGTGCAGGGAGAAAGTGCTGCGAGGGGACTCAGGGGACCGAGAACCCAGGGAAGCCCAGCATCGGGGAGGGAGGAGGAGAGCTGGCTAGGGAGGGAAGGTGGGAAGAACGTTCTCGGCAGAGGGAACAGCATGGCCAAATGCAGAGAGCCGAGAAAGCACAGTGTGTGCAGGAGGGACGAGCAGTTTGCACATCCAAGAGAGAGGCATGCACAGACGGAAGGGGCAGGACGGGGAGCTGAAGGGGAGCATGGGTCGGGTGCAGAGGCTGGGCTTCACCTTGTGCACGGCGGAGAGCCCGGCGGCCTTTTAAAAATGAAACAGTGATGGGGCTGGCCCCGTGGTCGAGTGGTTAAGTTCGCGCACTCTGCTGCAGGCGGCCCAGTGTTTCGTTGGTTCGAATCCTGGGCGCGGACATGGCAGTGCTCATTAAACCACGCTGAGGCAGTGTCCCACATGCCACAACTAGAAGGACCCACAACAAAGAATATACAACTATGTACTGGGGGGCTTTGGGGAGAAAAAGGAAAAAATAAAATCTTTAAAAATGAAACAGTGAACCTGCCACAACTAGAAGGACCTACAACTAAGATATACAACTATGTAATGGAGAGATTTGGGGAGATAAAGCAGAAAAAAAAAAAAGATTGGCAACAATTGTTAGCTCAGGTGCCAATCTTAAAATAAAAAATGAAATGGTGAAAAATGAAATGAAGGCGTGTGGTGGAGCCCACAGCATGGAGAACAGGTGTGTGGAGGTGCTCTGCAGGGCGTGGGGAGACGGGACCCAGGAGAGCGGCTGGGGCTATTGCAACCGCTCAGGGCAAGGTAATGTGCCCGGAAGCAGCCCGGCGCTTCAAAAACTGAAAACGGAGCTAAGGCGATCGATTGTTTCACCCTGTCAAGGGATTAGCTGTTGCAGGTCGGCTTCTCCAGGAAGCAGGTGCTGAGAAGGGTCGGGGACAGCAATTCTGCTGGGGAGTAACACCCGAGGAGGAAGGGGGCAGAAGTGGGACCAGGCAGGGGAGCGTCAGACCTCAGCGCCATGTGGCAAAGTGTCTGCAGGCCCAGTGCCCGTGCATCACAGGAGCACCCACTGGGCGGAGATGCCTGGGCCCTGTCCCACCACCGTGTGCACTCGTGGGCTGGGAGCCACTATGAGAACAGCATCACCTGGCCTTCCAAGTTGAGGTGGATGCCCACGAAACTAAGAGCTGGAGGCTGCCAGCTGTCTACACTGCTCATAGCCAAGCAGTGAGTCCTTTCCTGAAGGGGACCTGAGTGGGGCATCTCTGTGTCTGCCATGCTAGTCACGCAAGGTACGCGTCCTCATCCAGTCACAGGACCCTTATAAGAAGGGGGGTGGGGCAAGTAGAGACAAACTATTTTTATGAACACATATAACAGGAAATTAAATTGATGCTTTTAAAAAAGAAAGAGATCACAACTTTTAAGAGAAGGAAGAGAGATTTTTGTTCTAGGAAACTCTGTTGAGAGCTGAGCATTTAATTTG
The DNA here is from genome assembly GCF_041296235.1 of Equus asinus. Lineage (NCBI taxonomy): Eukaryota > Metazoa > Chordata > Mammalia > Perissodactyla > Equidae > Equus > Equus asinus. Next base: position 154,802,198 of record NC_091792.1, read on the forward strand.
GCTGAGAGCTTCCTGGCAGCCAAGGTAAAAAGGGTACTAAAAAAAGCAGGTTATAAAGTTCTCCTTATTTCATATGGAAGGCATGTATGTCAGGGAGGAGAGAGAAATGTTTTCCTGCCCTAAAACTCTAGGATTACTTTGTCACATGAATGTTGCATTTTGAATTTTGAGAAAGTATTAGAAATGCTTTGATTTAGTGCATGATGTGGAAATGTTACTCGTTCAGCTACTTCTCCCATTTATCCTTAACAAATGCTAGGAAAAGTATTAAATCATAGCTTACAAAAGAGACATTTGAAGCAGTTTTCAGTATACCACAGGAAATAACACCCAGAGCCTTCGTGGCCTTGCTTCTTGGAGAATCTGGAGCAAGTTTAATGGCTTTTTCTTTTTTCTTTTCTTTTCTTTTTTTTTTTTTTTGCTACTTAAAAAGAGCAATTTCACACGTCCTGTGGTGCGGTGTTTTTAGGGATGACGCCCACTGTGTCGGGAATGGACTGTCCGCAGGTCCCGTCACAGCAGCCACGTTTCTCTGTTGGAGGGTGAATAGCAGAGCGCTGCATAACTTAATCCACACTCTAAAGGGTCTCCCGCCGTCTGACGATTATGATCTCGGGGGTCGAATCAGTCCGCGGGCCTTCGCGCCTGTGTCCGCGGAGGTTTACACAGTTAAGGGCTTGGTAAAAAGGCGCAGGTGCACTGAGGCAGGACATTTGCAGTGTTCGGCCCGGAAAAGGCGTAAGTCACAGGGTGAGTTTGAGCCCTGGGAAGATGAGCTCTGGGAATATTTCCTGCGAGGTTTCTGTATTTCAGAGAGGCACGTGGAAAGGGCCCTGGGGCTCATTCAGTTCAATGCTCCTTCCGATGACAGAGTTGGCTCCCGGGCATCCTGGCCGAGTGGCGATCTGACCGCTGAGTGGACACCTCCAACGAGGATGAGCGCACAGGGCCAGGCAAACAGGAGGTGCTCACGAAGTACTCATCGAAAGAGCACCTCCTGTGTGCAAAGCTCGGAGCCAGGGTTTAGTGTGTATTATATGATCCAGTGACTACAGCAGCCGCATGAGGCAGGAATGATTCCAGAAGACGAATATGGGGGTGGGGGGGGCCTGTTCATCCGCCCGGTGGTAGAGGTGGGATTTGAACCCTAGGCATGCTCTGCTTACTGTGGGGCAAGCTGGAGACCATGGCTCTCTCCTCACTCTTCTCCTAGCCAACTAGGTGACCTTGGGCAAGTCATTGCATCTCTCTGGGCCCCTGTTTTCCTATTTTTAAACAAGCGTCCCTGGTCTCAAAGGCCCCTGCCAGCTCCATCCCTGACAAGGTGTGTGTCTGGGTGGAGGGACCGTCCCTGCGGGGCCCAGCCTCAGACACATCCTGATCCCTGCTGAAAGTCCACGCTTGTCTCCGTTGGCAGCCTTCCGGACATTCCTGGGCAAGGAGGACGTCTCCCGAGAGCTGGAGGAGGTCCTGGCGGAGAGGCGCGTGCAGAGGAATGTCCGCCTGGTGTCCGTGCTGGAGCTGCTCACGAGTCCCTTCGTCCGCTGGCAGGTCGGCACCGTGGTCATTACCATGGCCTGCTACCAGCTCTGCGGTCTCAATGCGGTGAGCGCCCCTCGCAGGGGAGGAACCTGACGGGGGGTTGGGGGGGTGGGTTCAGCACCTGGATGCCCAGGTCCCTATCCCAGCTCCGCCACCCCCACCGGCTCTGTGCCACTGGGCACCCACACACTCTGGCCCTCATCTCCTCGTCTGTGCAGTGGGATGACACCGAAAGGAACAATCCAGGCCAGTGTTCAGTGCAGCTGCCAGCACATCCCTTAATCCATGCTGCCTGTCGTTAGAATTACCTACCCCCAGAAATACTTAACTGTCACATTTCTTCATAAAATGGCTATTAGGAAGTTGTAAGTGAGATGATTTAAATAAAAGTACTCTTGGCTGGGCTGGCTTCAGCGCATGACTTTTGGCCTGAGAAATTCTTAAAGCTTTAAAGAAAAAGTTTCTCGGGGCCTGAGCTGATGTGGGCAGGGAAGTCGGGGTAGGTCGCCCATGAGGTCCCCCAAACCCTAGACGGGTGCAGCTCCTGTTCTCTCTCGAGGGCTCCAGAAGGGAGAATCCAGAGATTGGAGGAACAGGGAGGCGGGCCTGGGATCGTTATCATCATCGTTATTGTTGGTTCTGGAAAACAGTGGGTTGCCTCCAGGGGTGGTAAGTTCCCCATTCATGAAGGTGTGCAAGCTGCTGGCCAGCCACTTGGCAGGGGTGCGTAGAGGACATTTTCACACTGAAGCATCCAAACGCCTTCTGAGGTCACTTACGTAGCTCAGGAGAAGTGTAGCTGGGCCCAGAGGGAGGGAGAGGGGACCTCTGAAGAGTCCCAGACACACTGAACCCCTGTGTCTATTTACGCTGAACGAGCATGAACCTTCAGTGGGCGGTCTGGGGGTGTGGGGGAGGTGATGTCAAAGAGAGCATTTCCATCTGACAGAGAAGGATGACAGCGTGGAAGGGTACACCAGGTGTTCTGCCTCGTTCCAACAACTTTTGGTCCTGTTTCCAGAGACCTTGGGATGGAATGAGCTCATCTTGCTCCTTGTTTTTGCCTGTCCCTTGGTCTGTTTGAAGGCCAAAGAGTCAGGAGGCAGGGCCAGCCCGGTGGTGCAGCGGTTAAGTTGGCACATTCTGCTTCTCGGCGGCCCGGGGTTCACCGGTTTGGATCCCAGGTGCCAACGTGGCACCACTTGACAAAAGCCATGCTGTGGTAGGCGTCCCACGTATAAAGTAGAGGAAGATGGGCACGGATGTGAGCTCAGGGCCAGTCTTCCTCAGCAAAAAGAGGAGGATTGGCAGCAGTTAGCTCAGGGCTAATCTTCCTCAAAAACAAAACAAAAAAAGAGTGAGGAGGCCCCTGGGTCAACATCGTGGCCTCAGGCAAGTCCTGCTGTTTCCTCCCCTTTACAGGAGCCAGGTCGTGCTGGACCATCTGGAAGCCACCCTCCCTGTTCTGAGAGAGCAGAGAGAGAAGTATGCGCTTCTCCAAGCCCACACTTGGAGTCGTAGAAGCCACATATGGAATCTGTATTTAGTGAGGCATTTAGATTGAGAACCATGACATTTCTAAACAGAATGTGCTCCTCCGCTGAGACATAATTTTCCCATCTGCATACCCTGTATAACTTTATAACTTCCACCAGGGCGTGTCCGTAAGCCCGGATGCATAAGTGTTATGATGGAAAAAAAGCATCTCGTCTGCCCCCAGAGCCGGCCACGGTGAGACTGCAGCTTCAGTGTTCTGCCTCCTCGTGTCAAGTGCTTTTTATCGCTCTCTTTGCTTTATTGTTGTGAGAACATCTAATGTGAGAGCCACCCTTTTAACAAAGGTTTAAGTGCACGATGCAGTAGTGTTGACTATAGGTACGACGCTGCACAGCAGAGCTCAGGAGCCGTTCGTCTTACAGAACTGAAACTTTACGCCTGTTGATTAGCAGCAATTCCTTCTCCTCTCTCAGCCCCCGGCAGCCACCATTCTCCTCTCTGCTTCTCTGAGTTGGACCATTTTAGATTCCTCACCTAAGTGGAGTCATGCAGTGTTCGTCCTTCTGTGACTGGCTCACTTTGCTTAGCACACTGTCCTGCAGGTTCATCCATGTTTGTCACGTCTTGCAGGATTTCTGTCTTTTTAAGGCTGAATAATATTCCGTGGTATGTATGTATCACATTTTCTTTATCCATTCATCCGTCGACGAACGCTTAGGTTCCTTCCACGTCTTGGCTGTTGTGAATAGTGCTGCAGTGAACGTGGGAGTGCGGATATCTGTTCAACATCCTGCTTTCAACTCTTTTGGATAAATACCCAGAAGTGGAGTTGCTGGGTCATATGGTATTTCTATTTTTCGTTTCTTGAGGACCCTCCACACTGTTTTGCCTAGTGGCTGCACCAGTTTGCATTCCCACCAACAGTGTGCAAGGGTTCCCATTTCTCCACGTCCTCACCAACACTTACCTTTTTAAAATTTTTTTAATAACAGCCATCCTAACAGGTGCGAGGTGATATCGTGTGGTGGTTTTGATTTGCATTTCTCTGATGATGAGTGATTCTGAGCAGCTTTTCACTTACCTGTTGATTGTTTGTATGTCTCCTCTGGAGAAATGTCTATTCAGGTCCTTTGCCCATTTTTTAGTGGGGTTATGTGGAGATTTTGTTTTGTTGTTGTTTGCTATTGAGATGAAGGAGTTCCTTGTATGTTAACCCCTTATCAGATACGTGGTTTGCTAAATGTTTTCTCCGTTCTGTAGGTTGCCTCTGCGCTCTGTTGGTTATTTCCTTCGCTGTGCAGAAGCTTTGTAGTTTGATGTAGTCCCACTTGTGTATTTTTGCTTTTAGTGCTATATCCAAAAAATCATTGCCAAGACCAGCGTCATGAAGCTCTCCCCCTATATTTTCTTCTAGGAGTTTTATAGTTCCAGGTCTTTTATTTTTTTGAGGAAGATTACCCTGAGCTAACATCCACTGCCAATCCTCCTCTTTTCGCTAAGGAAGACTGGCCCTGAGCTAACATCCGTGCCCATCTTCCTCTACTTTATATGTGGGACGCCTACCACAGCATGGCCTGCCAAGCGGTGCCATGTCCGCACCCGGGATCCGAACCGGCGAACCCTGGGCCACTGAAAGGGAATGTGCAGGCTTAACCCACTGTACCACTGGGCCAGGCCCTATAGTTCCGGGTCTTATGCTTAAGTCTTTAATCCATTTTGAGTGAAGAAAAGAGTCCAGTTTCATTGTTTTGTATGTGGATATCCAGTTTTCCCAGCCATTTGTCAAAGAGACAGTCCCTTTCCCACTGAGTATTCTTGGCCCCCTTGTTGAAGATCTGTTGACCATACATGCCTGGGTTTATTTCTGGGCTCTCTGTTCTGTTCCATTGGTCTAGATGTCTGTCTTTATGTGAGTACCATGCTGTTTTAATTACTGGAGTTTTGTGATATATTTTGAAATCAGGAAGTGTGATGCCTCCAGTTTTGTTCTTTCTCAAGATTATTTTGGCCATGCATTGTCTTTTGTGGTTCCATATGAATTGTAGGATTTGTTTTCCATGTCTGTAAAATAGGCCATTGGGACTTTGATCTGGATGGCCTTGAATCCGTAGATTGCTGTGGATAGTACGGACCTTCTAACCATATGAAGTCTTCCAGTTCGTGAACACGGAATAGCTTTCCCCTGTTCCTGATCTTAGAGGAAAAGCTTTTAGTTTTTCCCTGTTGAGTATGATGTTAGCTGTGGGCTTATCATGTGTGGCCTTTATTATGTTGAGGTAATTTCTTTCTATTCTTAGTTTGTTGAGGATTATTTTTAATCTTTAAGTCAGGAGTACTTAAAGGAGTAGTACTTCCAGCTTGGCGTGCTTAACCTGACACAGAGCAAAAGGCTCTGGAACAAGATCCGGAGGCCTGGCTTCCTGTCTCGCCATGACCGCAGATGTTCAGTGAGAAACCTGGGCCAGTCGCTTTTCCTCAGCCAGCCTCCGTCTCCTCGGCTATAATAATAATAATCAAGCACACACTTATTTAGGTCTTAGCTTGAGCCAGGATCTGTCCCCATGGCAGCCCTATGAATCAGGCACCATGGCTAGGCACAGAGACCTTGAGAGACTTGCCCAAGGTCACACAGCTAGGAATGGTGGAAAAGGGGTTTGAGCCCCAGCCATTTGGCCAGGAGGTCTGGATGCTTAAGCCCCAAGCTGGGAGGTTCCCCAACACCCCCTCAGAGCATCCCCATGTGTGTCACTGGGCTGTATCCCCTGGCTATCCCTAGGGAGCCAATGGGACACGTCTTATGTTTTCTGTTTTACATAGGAAGGGACAAACACTGGTTGTGGCAAATGCCAGCATCACAGTGCAGCTGTCCTGTGGTTCAGTCCAGGCTCTGCCTCTGCACCACCGCCTTTTAATCCAAATAATTCATGAGACCACGCAAGAGAGCTGTCTGACACAGGTGAAAAGCTTTAAAACTTGCTTTGTGGCCTCGGTTTTACCAGAAATTATTTTGGGGTACATGGCCTATAGTTTGAGACAGTTGTAAATTTGCTAGGCATCTCGCCATGCACCACCTTCTTCTGGCCCCAAATGTCCTACAGGGTAGGTGGTGCTCTCCCCATTTTCTAGATGAAGAAACTGAGGCTTCTGAGGGCCAAGGACTTCCTCAAGGTCAGAGCAAGCGGTGCCTGTGCTGTCAGATCCACACCCCCTGGCACCAGGTTCCCTGCCGGGCTTGGCCAGCCCATCTCTAAGACTCAGGTGCCTTGTCCCAAACCAGTGTTTTTCAGGCTCAGCATCATGCTCATTTGGGGCTGGAAACTTCTCTGTCCTGGGGGCCGTCCTGTGCACTGTAGGATGTTTTGCAGCATCCCTGGCCTCCCCCCACTAGATGACATAGCCCACCCCGCCAGTTGTGACAGCAAAAAGCATCTCTAGGCATGCCAGCTTGCCCTGGGTTGAGAATCACTGTATTAAACACACATCACATATTGCTCCGTGCATTTTGGCTGAAGCGTCAATGGGTGGTTTTCACATACTTTAGAAATCAACTTAAGTTGGATTTAACAATATTTGGTTGTTTCTAAATTCATTTTCAGTGTTGGATTGTTTTTTTCCTCTTCTGACAATAGCTTTCAAATTCCCTTCTCTAAAATTAGACCTGTCACTTAAAATGACTGATCGACCCAGCTGCCTTCCTCTTGAGCACTTTGTCCTCTGCATGAAAACAGGGCTTTCACGCAAACGTTCAATCTCTCGCCCGCGAGCAGGAGCCTGCTCGTCGCAGAGTCCGTCCCTTCCCTGGGCCACAGCGGCTCCCACACCCCGGATGCTGCTCCCCTCACTGACCATCCTCAGGAATGCGGGCCCCGTCTCATGGCCCTGTGTCTGCAGCTCCCAGAGCCGTGCAGGACACATGGCAGGCCCCTGGACGTTTGAGGAAGGAAGGAGTAGGAAGTGAGAAGAACAAGCGGGTAGGGAAGCGCTGTTTCTACCAGTCCTGGGGTTGATAATTGGATCAGTACCAATTGTCAAAGCCTGTACAGGGAAGCACAGTTTTCTTGAACCTTCCTGAATCTTCTGGAATTATGGTGGTACTTATTGACTTCAGACTGCCCTTCCTTCCCCTGGATTCTTTCCGTCTGAACAGAGGAAGCCAATCATGCTGACTTCTCTGGGCCTCAGTCTCCTGTTATGAAAAATGGGGATGATACTAATACTCAGTTTGCACAGCTGGACTATGTGAAGCTATGTGCATGGACTAGTTCACAGATGGTAACTTCCGGGCTTGTGCTCCATCTCCCTCCCCGCTTGCCATGATCAGCATTGTTTTCTTCTCCCTCGATGCCACACATTTTCAAACTCGGCTGCTCAGACATGCAGTCTTGGTTGGGAAACAAGACACCCAAGCTTGTTAGAAATAGCTATCAAACAAGAGTGGAGCAGGGCGCAGGCTGTGAGTGAGCCGTGTAGGCCTGGGGACGTCTGTTATGGATGCTCAGATGCGTTTGTCTGCTGCCAGTTTTTGTCCACGTGCTGGGTGCACCAGCATCACAGCGTCCCTGGGTTGCTGGTGTGTCCCTCGAGTCCTTTACTAGTTGTCGCGTGACGCCTCCCTTCCCTGCTAGACCCGGGCTATGAGGATGAGGACGTGCGTGTTGTTCCCACTGAACCCCAGCGCCTAGCAGAGCGCTCCATAGACAATTGAATGGAAGGGTTGGGGGGAGACAAGAAAACCTTAGACAGGCTTGTGGCGGAACATGACACCTTCCCCCTTTGCTGGCCTGGAACCGCATGAAGGTCCATCTCATCTGTCAAACCATTGTTAGGAATTCTGCAGCCCAAATCGTGTTTTGCACAAAACTTCTAATCGCAAGTTCGGAAGCATTATAGATAGCTTTTGTTTTGAAGTTCCTCCCCAAATCACTTCCTAACTCAAATGAAGAACTAAAAATGTTCTGTTTCCCTAATAACCAAGACATCTCACTGAAGGAACCTGCTGTGTCCTCGCGGATGGAGAGAATGCTGAATGGAGACCGTCCGTGTGGCCACCCTAGAGTCGTGGTCCGGAGCACAAGTCCTGGAGTCAGCTGTGTGTGTTCAACTCCCAGCATTGAACTTGCGAGTTATGGGGCAAGTTGCCATAACGGCTCCGTGCCTCAGTTTCCCCAGCAGTGAGGTGGTACCCGCCTCATATGATGGTGGTGAGGATGGATGAAAGGATGCGTCTAAAGCTCTCAGCACAGCGCCAGCCACATAGGTGGTGCTGGATAATCTTAGCTATCGTCTTGTAGAAAGAGGGCTGCCCTGGGACCACAAGGCAGCCTGGGGTCCAGCCCACGTCCTCCAACCTCCCACCCATGTAACCCTCTGGCACGTAACTCTCTGACCTCAATCACTAAGATGTAAAATGGGGACATGACTCAAAGGAGGCAAGGAGTGGGGTACAGAGGGGAAGGGCTGCGCAGGGTGTGGCTGTGTTCTTACCTATGAGAGGAGGAGAAAGACCGAGGAATCCAGCACGCCTAGAAAAGTTGTTAAAAGCTGGGATTTTCTCACTCAACATTTGCGGGCTTACTTTCTATCTTTCTGGATTTTCATGACATCAAAGAGCAAGGGGCAGAGAAGGGAGCCCTTCACAGAGCACCAAGAGTCGGGCACCCTGGATCCGCCATCCAGCTCTTCATGCTCACTTTCAGGATGTGAGGCGAGGCCGGGAGGCTGAGGCCCGAGTCAAGATCTTCGCCACTGGTGGCGACAGCCGGGCGACCACCTGTTCTGTCCTCTCACAGTCTCCCACCTTTCCAAACGATAGCAGCTCACAAAGAGGGGACTTTAGATTTGAAGTTGCCTGACTGGGAAATCAGCCACGTTAGGGGCTGAGTCACAAGCCCAGCTAGCCCTGGAGAGGGCCCCCGAGTGGTTTGTGGGTCCTGGTTTGGGGGGGGGCATGCTGCTGAATCGAGGCCTCCGCTGGTCCTGCTGAGCAAGGCAGGGAGAGTCAGCTCACCCTGCACCTCCGTTGTCGGGTCGAAGCAAGGCCTGATGAGAATGAGGGGTGCCGTGTGCTTGGGGTGGTGGATGAGGCCGCTCCGCCGAGGACCAGGGTGCAGGCTTTGAGGCGCTGTCAGAAGCGCGGGGCCCCTCCCTCAGGGGAGAAGGTCTTGCTCTTCTTCAGGGGTCTATCATTTTCCTTTCCCCTGATGCTCTCTGCTCCCTCCACCTCCCAGAGTGACTCCACCCGATTTAACACCCACCTCATTCCATCTTAGGAGGGAAATCAGATGCCCTCTCCCCCAGAGGCAGCAGAAAGGACTGGAGTGACCTGAGCTGACATCCCAGCCCTCACCTGGCCCAGCCTCCGTTTCCTCGTCTGTTAAATGGGGTCAACGATATCGACCTCACTGGGCTGTGGTGAGGATGAAATTAGGTCATGTAGGTGATGGGTCTGGGGAGGTACGATATGTGAGCTCCCTTTCCTCTCCTCTGAAATTCAGAGCAGGTTAGAGATGGACACAGGAATCAGATAGACGGAGAGAAAAATGTCAGCTGTATGCTGAGTGGGCCTGGATTAGAGGATGTGACTTCAGAAATTGTGGTTAATTCTGCACTCCCAGATTTGAGGCACTGACCCAGACCCAGCGGCAACAAAAGGAAGGGACCCGAGGCCCACCCGCCCCGGGCAGGTCCCTCCCTGCATGGAGAGAGCAGAGGGGACACGAGCTTCCTGCAGGAGGCAGGTGCACAGAGAGCCCAGCAGGGGCACCAGTGAGCACACAAAGCTCCTCCTTCCGAAGGCCTTGTCCCTTATCCCTTATGTGGTCCCTTGTCCCTTGGGCTGAGAGAGAGGCGTGTTCCCCAAATGGCAACAGGAAGTGAAGGGAAAGCAGGTCCCCGCCTGACAGTGGAGGAAGCGTGGGCACATTTCCTGGGACACAGTGCTTAATAAATGACAAGCTCTCCTGTCTTCTATACTTCAGAATAGGGCCTGTGCCCCACCATCCGTTTGTGGGCACCACCTCTGTGTTTACAACTCCCCCTCTCCCTCTGACCTCCACTTCCATCCTTGCATCTTCTCTCTCTGACCTCTGACCCCTGACCCTCCTACCTGCCTCCTATAAGGACCCCTGTGATTACATTTCTAGCTCACCTGGGTAACCCAGGATACCTGCCCATCTCAAGACCCTTGACTTGCCCACATCTCCAGAGTCCCTGCTGCCATGTAATGTAACGCTTTCCTGCGTTCCTGGGGTGAGGCCGTGGACGTCTTTGGGGGAACCACTGTGCTGCTGACCACATCCTGCAAGTGGGTGCCAAGTCATACTCTCTGTCCCTGTCACCTGGTTCTGGGCAAAGGGAGATCAAGTGTTGTGCTGCTCCTGAAGCTCAGCCAGAGAGAGCTTGGAAGGCATTTCTCAGTCGAAGGCCGTGCAGTCAAGGCCATGGGCATGTATGGGAGGCGAGGTGGAGCGACGGAGAGAAGAGGAATCTCAGGTCGGTGTGCTGGGCTCACAGCCGCAGCCCAGCCTGTGCGGCAGCAGGAAGAGCCAGGCCCAGGAGGCCGACAGCCAGGTCCCCACCGCTGGGGCATTACCGGCTACATGTGGTCTCGCTGACCCTCCAGCAGTGGCACCTTCACAAGCTGCTGAGGGTGGAAAACGGTTATGCACTTTATGCTTTGTCTCCAAAGCGCTGTGTGGTGAGCTGAGAACGAGGGCTTCAGGGCGTTAGAAGTGGGGAGTGGAGAAGGCCCAAACCCTCTCCCTTGCCCCCCTCCCAGCTGCCCGCTGCAGGTCCCTCAAGGCCCCCCTAGAAGGAGGAGCCGGCAGCTGAGAAGCTAATGCAGACGCGCTTCCTCCCCGGCTTGTGCGCGACTGTCCGTGTTCTTTACCGAGGAGCATCCGCGTCTCCGCAGAGAGAGGGAAATCTTCTAGAATGACACTCACCGTTCATTATGCACCAACTGTATAAAGGATGTTTTACCTCATCATTTGAAAAATTTTTACAACAACCCTGAGAGACCGAGTAGTCTCGCTTTCTTTCAGAGAATGGATGCTCAAAGCCGAGAAGTCACAGGGCCCCCAGCTCACAAGAGGCAGTGCTGGGGGTGGGGTGGGGTCGGGTGGGCAGCCCTCCAGAACTGCTGCTCCTTCCTCTCCATCCTCCGCCTCCGGGGGAGGAGACGGTCGAGAGCCCCGTTGTGTCTCGGACAAGGTCAACGCAGAGTGCGCTCCGTGGCCGGGGCCCCGCGGGACACACTCCAGATTTCCTGGTGCTTCGCCTGTCTGCCGCCCTCAAACTGCCGCATCTAATAAACCTCAGCAGGAGCAGAGGCCGAGGCGGTTGCCTTCCTGCTCTATACGATGATGCCGGGAGTCGGAAATGGCTTCACAGAGGCAAGAGAATGAGACTGGCAGTTTGTGTGATGGACAGGCCTTCCCCCTGGGGACAGGGCCAGCCCAGCAGGTCCTCCCTGCAAGCTCTGGACTCGGGGAGAGGGTCTGAAGGGCCAATTTCTGCCCACGGCTGGGTAAATGCTTTTAAGTGTGAGATGACTGCAGAGCTGCTTTCATAACTGTCCCTGAGGAGCGTGTAATTTTAGGCTCGATGACTCTTCACTAACCTTTAAACCCTTCAGGTGCGCCCAAGGCAGCATTGCTATGGAGAGAATTGGAAGCAGGGAGGAAGATGGGGTGGAGGGGGTGCGAGGAACCGGGAGGGAGCACCACGTTTGAAGCCGGAGTGCAGCTTCCAGGGGAGGAGCAGAGGCTGTGAAGCCTCTGGAACATGAGCAGGTCAGGGCGTGGGGCTCCGCACCGAGGCTGGGCATAACACAGACGTCAGGGTCACATGTGCACAGGTGGCGGCCAGGCAGCCTGGGCCATGGAAAGGGCCCGCAGAGACCCTGGGCTATTGGAATCAATGAATTGGGGTGAAGATTAAGAAAGGCGTTTAAGCTCCTCTGATCCATCCCTGAAGATGTGCTGGGGACCACAATTACCTTCAAAAGGGGGCAGATTATGGGGCTGGCCCGATGGCCTAGTGGTTAAGTGCGCTCCACTTGGGCGGCCCAGGTCCGGGGCTTCTGATCCCAGCTGTGGACCTCCTCCACTCATCAGCCATGCTGTGGTGGCATCCCACATACAAAATAGAGGAAGATTGGCACAGATGTTAGCTCAGGGCAAATCTTCCTCAAGCAAAAAAAAAAAATATATATATATGTATATATAAACAATATATATAAGCAAAATATATATATTATATTAAATAATTATATATATTTATATATTATATATAATAAACATATTATATATAATATATATTATATTAAATAATTATATATTATATTAAATAATACATAAGCAAAAAATAATATATATATTATATATATAATATATATTATTATATATACATATATAAACAAATTGAGTTCAGACTGAGGCTTTTTGGAATAATTTTAGCTTCTGTCACAGCCCTGAGAGCTGTAGGAATCAATGAATTTATCAGAAGCCACTGCTTTACTCTCTGGATGCGACAGCAAAGATGGAGTCTAAGATTCTATTTTCTCAGCTCACTCAGGTGAGAGGCAGACGCAGGACAGGAGGGCCTTTGCTGTGTGTGGACGGTAAAACCCGTGTTTGCCAACAGCCGCGTCGGTGCGCGCGGGCTCGGAGCCGTCCCAGCAGCCGTTGCGCTGGAGTCTGTAGGACGCCCATCACTTTACAAAGAATTACTCGCCTCCCTACAAAATAAATCATCTGTAGATCCAAGGAGGTCGTAGATTAGATCTTCTCCTCCAGTGCAGGACAAACTTTGCTGACAAATGCTGGTGACAAGACAAATTTGTAGACACGAGAGCTTTCTCCTGAAAGGCAGTAAGAGCCACGTGGGAAGAGGGCTCCCAGCCACAGTCAGCCCGACGGGGCACGAGCCGCGAGCTCGGACGTTTCCGCGTAATAATGACCCGTTTATGATGCTTCCGAGGCCCTTCGAGGCAGTGGGTCTCCCGTCAGACTGCATATATAAGAACAGCATGCTTTCCTATCATTCAGCAAGCTCTTGCTTTCTGAGGAAATGGCTGGGATTGCAAGAAAACAAGTGATTTGTGTCCAGCCTATTGATCCAAGACTTTAAGTAAATAATGAGCAGTGGCAGTTCTTACCCAGGTCCCGACACCAGAGGACAAGGAATCCCAGCAGGCGGGGTGAACGGAGGCCCTGCAGCCAGACCTGGATGGAGCCGGGGCTCCGGACTCCACAGCCGTGATGGTGATGCCCTGCGAGTGGCTGTTAGGGTCAGGTTTGGCCTCATGTGGCAGGGATTTCAACAGTGACCTAAATGAAAATAGTTTTCTCTCTCCCGTGAGGGGAACTGGGAGGCTGGCAGAGCAGCCCCAGGGCCACACTTCCTGCTTGGTCCAGGGCAGTCCCTGTTTAGTCCTCTTGTCTTGGAATAATTATTAACACTCTTGAAAGTGCCCAGGTTTGGATAATAAATTAAAGAATCACTCTAGTGAGTAAGAATACAGGCTTCTTCTAACTGCCTGCTCCAGCTTCTGAGCAGGTGGCTTCCATCCTACAGCAGGTGCTCTCTGTATATCATGCAGGTTGTGCATTGCACAACTCTCAAGAGCATCATGCACATTGTATCCATTGTAGATTTATTATGGCAGTTTTCCAGTGGATGACAAAGTGTCTTGTGGAGCAGGGACCTTTTCTAATTCTCACAGAGTTACCATGGGTGTCAGCAGCAGTGCTGTCTTGTGGTCACCTAGTGATCCAAGAGAGCTGCTGAAGCTCCAGCCATCACATTCACCATTCTGACAGCAGACAGCAGAAAGGGTGGAAAAATGAGATCACACCTTCTTGATGAAGAGCTCGTTTTAAGGAGACTTTGTGGAAGCCCCACCACCACTTCTGTTTGTATTTCATTGCCACATTTTGCAGAGCACACGTCACTCCCAGTACTGTAGGAGTTTTATTAGTAATGAAGAACGGGAAAATGTGGGAGAAGGGAGAAAACAAGTAATGGGCCACGCCACACAGCTCCACCTTGCGACCCCGGATTTAGCAGCGACTCTCAGAGACCACCTTGTACCTGAATTTAATTTAGGAAATGGATGCCTTTTCCTGACCCTCCTCCTTCTCTTCCTTTCCTGCGTTATAGATCTGGTTCTACACCAACAGTATCTTTGGAAAAGCTGGGATCCCTCCGGAAAAGACCCCGTACATCACCCTGAGCACGGGCGGCATCGAGATTTTGGCTGCCGTCTTCTCTGTGAGTAAACAGAGCGTCATTCCTGAGAACATCGCAGGGGGGTCAACAGCACAGGGGAGGTGGGGGGCGGCAGTGGGGTGACACACAGATGCACAGGCAACAAACGGGCTCGCCTTTAAAGGAGCCTGCCCTCCGTCACTGGGCAGGTGTCTGAATTTTAGGAGTTTATCGTGAAGTCCGTCACTGATGTTTCACCCATCTAGAGCATATTCTTATTTATATTTTACTTCCCTGTGTCTTCCTTTTAACAGCTGGGTCCCTCCTTTGAACTCTCCCCTAGTCACAAATGATGCGATGTGATGAGCACCCTGTGCGGGGGGCCGCATCCCCCGGGAGTGCAGATCAGAGTCCCCATGAGCCTAATGTCTGTTGACATGACTTTCAAACCGTTTCAGAACCACTAGCTGTCATCTTCCCACCCCAAACCCCATGTAGGAGTTTACAAGACAAAGCAAAGGAGAAAGGACATTCCAGTTGATCGGTGTGATAGACAGCGTGACTTTAACAATAAGCAAAAATGTCCAAAAGAAGACATGGAGCTCATCCCTCCTTCTCGACCTCCAATATGCGAAATAAACATTTGGGGCGGGGGAGTTAGGGGACTTCAGAATCTAGCAGAAATTGCACAGTTTTGGAATCAGACCAAACTGGATTTGAATCTTGGCTCTGGAACTTGTTGGCTGTATGATGTTGGACAATGCTCTCAACCTCTCTGAGCTTCAGTTTCTCTCTTGATGGGATGTTCATGTCTCTTCTATCTTGTGGGTGTGCGGTCTGTGCCTCACATTTTGGGCACAAAGTACACGATGGGGTTCTTTTCCAAAGGAAAGAGAAGAGGGTTGGGTCAGAGTAGCGTTCCCTGACCTTGAGGGATGGGCTCATTTCTTTCCGCTCTTGCTCGCTGCTTTGTACTAACAGGATGGATACCGGTGCAAACCCGCAGAGGCTTCCAGTGGCTTTTCTGACCCATTTTCAACAGAGCGCTTTATGTCACTCTTAATGGGGTCTTCTAACAAGACGCTTTTAAAAATGGATGCCATAAAACATGCGGGGGACCGACGTTGTCTCCTTCCCCTTCCGCTGCAGTGTTTCTTGTCAGAGGGAAAATATGTCAATGTTTCACCATCTGGAGATTTCACGAAATTCTTGTCTCAAGGTGCAGACCCCATCCCGTCGTGATTAGTTGTTTTACATTGATCAACAGAAAGGCAGAGTCGGCGTGGCATGAAAATGATGGGAAAATTACAGAGTTTGTTTTTTGGTAAAGTATTTTTTTTGTTGTTATAAGAAATCAACATGAGCTCATTAGGGTAACTTTGTAACATTCAGAAAAGTAGAAAGAAACGAAGAAGAAATTCCCCGATTGTGCTACTCAGGGAAGTTTGGCCAAAGCTCCCTTTGTCTTTGCTCTGCGTACATGTATGTTTTATTCTCTCACAGCAAGAATCCTATTCCATATACTCATTTTCATCCTGCTTTTGTTAGCATAACTTTATGTCAGAATTATTTTCCCTTTCCTTATTTGTCATTTCAGTAAATTTTTTATTAAAGTGTAACATATATACGGAAAAGTACGCAGGTCCTCGGCCCTCTGAATTCACACTATCCTTCTTCAAAACTTGGCGGCCCAGTGGTGTCCTTGACTGTTGTCTGCGAGGTGGGGCTTGTTGAGAATCTCGGCTCAGAGCCTGGACAACTGAGCTGCACGGCCTGGATTCTGATCCCAGCTCCGTCCCCTTTGAGCCGGGTGGCCATGGGTAAATTACTCAACAGCCCTGTGACTCGATTTCCCCATTGCTGTAATAAGGAGACCACTGCCGTCTCATAGGGACGGGGTGAGGGTTGAACGAATGAGGACACATTTTGTGATGTGAGCAGTGCCCGGCAAGGGCTGTGCTCTCGGTGGCTGTGGACTGTCCTTCCTCCACTGGTGGGGTCCACTGACCGCCATTGTAAGTTAGGCTGTGGGACTGTGGGGGTGTCCTGGCAGACAGCACGATTTCAGAGGATTTATTCCACAGTCTTTTACAGTTGAGGTAAGTCCCAGAGAAGTGACTTGCCCAGGACACACAGCCAGTGGAGTCAGAGCCTGAGGAAGTGGGGGAGCCCCCACTGCTCCCCAAGACCCTGAGTGCTTGACATGGGTGTCGTGAAGGCTCACCCCACTCCTGAGGGGTCGGTCATCGCCCCCCTTCGGAAGAGGAGCAGGCAGAGGGAGCGGTGGCGCTGCTAACCTCGGCCTCCCCAACTCCAGGAGCCCCCACCCCCGGCCTCCTCTCTCTGCCTGGCAGACTATCTTCATTAAAAGCTGACAATATTTGACAA
This sequence comes from Equus asinus, assembly GCF_041296235.1. Classification (NCBI taxonomy): domain Eukaryota; kingdom Metazoa; phylum Chordata; class Mammalia; order Perissodactyla; family Equidae; genus Equus; species Equus asinus. The sequence goes on from NC_091792.1 coordinate 154,818,836, forward strand.
AGTGTTTCTTGGAAGTGCTGACCCCAGGAAGGGGAGTCAGTGACTGTGCCCTCTAAGAGGGCCTTCTAAATCAGGACCAGGGTCACAGCCTCTGCGGAGTCTGCCTGCTGCTCCTTCAGGTCGGGATCATGGTGGATCACGGTCATTGGGATCATGTACATTCCAGAGGGGCGGGAATCTCCATGTGGGCCCACTGCGGGGAGTGCGGGCTTCCTAGTCTGGCGGTGGATCCACTCATTCATGCGTTCCTCCATTCCACAAGCAACTCTTGGGCACCCACATCATGCTCATGCTGGAGGTCACCAGTGACGTTGCCATGGTCTAGAGAGAAAGACAGACTCGGAGACAGACGTGTACCGTGTACAACCCTGGGATGAGCTCTTCTGGGAGGGCTTCCTGGAGGAGGAGCCCAGGAAGCCAAGAGCTAAAGGGCCAGCAGGAATTAGGCAGGTGAAGGGAAGTGAAGTGCATTGGACAGCCTGTCCCCGGCCCCTGGCACACTGTGGGCGTGGTCCCCGGTCACCTGCTCTCCTTCCTAGTGTATCTTCTCAAAGAGCTGGGATGCAGAAGAGTCCATTGGAAACAGTCCTTAAAATGGTAGCATTTACCCCAATCCCTGGAAAACCATGATGTTGATTCAATATGAGACTGGGAATGGAACAATGTGCTGGGGGAGAAAGAGTTTTGGCGTTAGAGCCTGGTGGCTCTGAACTCAAATCCTAATCACCCATTTACCAGCTGAGGGGTCTTGGGAAAATTGTCCAACATCTCTGAATTTATTTGCTGGTCTGTAAAATGGACAAAACCATGCCCACCTGTGGTAGGCAGAATACTGGCCCCCCAAAATGTCCGTGGCCTAATTCCTGGCAGGATGAAACTGTTACCTCATATGGTAAAAGGGGCTTTGCAGACGTGAGTCAGTTAAGGTTCCTGAAATGGGGAGGTTATCCTGGATTATCCGGGTGGCCCAAGAAAAATCCCAAGAGAGAGTCAGAGAAGGAGATGTACTGACCAAAGCAGAGGCTGGAGGGAGGCACTTGTTGGCTTTGAAGACGGGGGAAGGGGCCACAAGCCCAGGAATGCAGGCAGCCTCCAGACGCTGGTAAAGGTGGATGGATTCCCTCCTGCAGCTTCCAGCAGGAACACAGCCCTGCCAACAACTGACTTTTGCTCATGAGACCAATTTTAGACTTCTGGCCTCCAGAACTGTGGGAGAATAAATATGTGTTTCTTTTTTTTGTTTGTTTGTTTTTATTTTTTTATTTTTTATTTATTTATTTTTTTATTAATGTTATGATAGATTACAACCTTGTGAGATTTCAGTTGTACATTTTTGTTAGTCATGTTGTGGGTACACCACTTCCCCCTCCGTACCCTCCCCCCACCCCCCCTTTTCCCTGGTAACCACCGATCAGATCTCCTTCTCAATATACTAATTTCCACCTATGAGTGGAGTCATATAGAGTTCGTCTTTCTCTGACTGACTTATTTCGCTTAACATAATGCCCTCGAGGTCCATCCACGTTGTTGTGAATGGGCCAATTTTGTCTTTTTTTATGGCTGAGTAGTATTCCATTGTGTATATATACCACATCTTCTTTATCCAATCATCAGTTTCTGGGCATGTAGGCTGGTTCCACGTCTTGGCTATTGTAAATAATGCTGCGATGAACATAGGGGTGCAACGGACTCTTGAGATATCTGATATCAGGTTCTTAGGATAGATACCCAGTAATGGGATGGCTGGGTCATAGGGTATTTCTATTTTTAACTTTTTGAGAAATCTCCATACTGTTTTCCATAGTGGCTGTCCCAGTTTGCATTCCCACCAACAGTGTATGAGGGTTCCTCTTTCTCCACAACCTCTCCAACATTTGTCGTTCTTGGTTTTGGATGTTTTTGCCAATTTAACGGGGGTAAGGTGATATCTTAGTGTAGTTTTGATTTGCATTTCCCTGATGATTAGCAATGATGAACATCTTTTCATGTGTCTATTGGCCATTAAATATGTGTTTCTTTAAGCCAGTAAATTTGTGGTAATCTATTACAGCAGCCTCAGGAAGCCAATTCACTACCTTCCAGTATAATGGAAACGAAACTCAGAGTGCATGAAGGTGCCTGTGCCCTTCCTGCCGGGGTCAGTGTTCAGTAAATCCCTGGCCTTTACAAAGCTTCTGTTACCTTGTTTCCAAAAATATAGATACTGTTTCACCCAACTCTGCGAGGTAATTGCCTGTCAAAAAGGACTTTCCAACTTTTTCCTTTCTTCTTACCGAGAAGCCTATTTTGACAGTCTGTTAAAATGGCTTTGGGGCCTCATAAAATGGAGAGGGGAAAGGCACGTTTTTTCATTTGTTCTGCAGGTCATTTTGGCTCACAGCATTGCTCGTCAACATGGGCAGCCGTCAATAATTGCCACCTTGCAGAACAGCTGGTTTTCCAAGTTGATTTTCTTGGTGCAGCATTAACTCTCTGAGGAGTGAACTTCCACTGAGGGTCATTCGGGCCGTGGGAGCCTGAGCATCTGGGCCACGTGGGGCAGCGGCTTGTGGAGCACGAGGCTTATTCCGTCGAGGAGCAGAGACTCTGTGCTTTTCCAAATCAGGGGAAACGGAATTCACGTCACTCTTGCTCCTTCCTCCTCGCAGTGAGTTTTTGTAGCTGTCAGGAAGCGACTATGCCTAGAGTTGAAGTAAAAAAAATCCCATGGTTTCTGCCACCTCCAGTCCCCTCTGCTTCCCAATGGAGTCCACAATTTCAGAATCAAAGGCTTGAGAGTTCACGGCCGCATCTCGAGCCCCTGCATCGGTCACGTGTTACAGGAGAGAGTGGAAGAGGCAATGAGGCAGAATGGTGGACTGTGTGGGCTCTGTGGTCTCCTGGCCCTGCGCTGACTAGCTGGGTGACCTCAGGCCAGTTACTTAACCTTTCTGAGCCCCCATTTTGTCTTAGGAAAAGTGGGGATAATGACTGATCGATACTTCAACAGGTGTGATCCTGAGAATTGTGCAGTAATGCACAGGGCTTCACATAGAGCTGGTACTCAATGTTAATTACTGTTATGGGCTGAATTGTGTCCCCACGACATTCATATGTTGATGTTCTCACCCCCATCACCTCAGAACATGGCCTGATTTGGAGACAGGGTCATTGTGGATGTAATTAGTTAAGATGAGGTCATCCTGGAGTGGAGTGGACCACTAACCCAGCATGACTGATGGCCTGATAAAAAGGGGACACATGCAGACATGCGCCCAAAGAGAACACCATGAGAATTCTGAAGGTGTGCTGCAAAAGCCTAGGACTCCCGGAAGCTGGGAGAGATGCCTGGAGCAGGTGCTTCCCTGCGCCTTCAGAGCGAGCATGGCCCTGGCGACACCTTCATCCCAGACTTCTGGCCTCCAGAATTGTGAGGGAAGAAATTTCTATTGAAATTTGAATTGAGAAATTCGAAATTGAAATAAGAAAGCCACTAGTTTGTGCTATGCAGCCCTAGCAAACTAATACAATTATTATTGGTTACTAATCTTCCAGGAGAGAACCCAACATATGTTGTGGAAAAATCTGAAGATGCCCGGCTGCCTCCCCAAAACATAGAAGGTGAAACTGGGGCCAGAGTGTTTATTCCTTCAACACTCAGCAAGTGCTGGCTGGTCCCCTGCTCTGTGCCGGGCACGGGGCTAGGTGTGGGATGCAGCAGGGGACAAAGGAGACAAAGTCCCTGCCCAGGAGAAGGCAGGCTCCTCGTGGCGGGAAAGTGAACAGTAACATGAGCGAGGGAACAGTGTGGTGGGTTAGAAGGTGAAGGATGCTCTGAGGATCAGAGGAGCAGAGAAAGGGGGATCGAGAGGTGGGGCGGGTTGCTGTGTTAAATATTGTGGTCAGGCCCAAGGGATGAGGGAGTTGTCTACCCAGATGACCAGAAGAACGTTTTGGGCGAGGGAGCAGCTAGAAGGAAGGCCTGCATCAGCCAGGCCCCAGCAGGAGAGAGAGGCACGGCGAAAGTGAGTAGTCAGAAGGCAGAGGAACACAGGCGTGGGTGGGTCTGTAGCGTGGGTAGGCCACCCATCAGGAGCGGGGACCTTCAGTAGAGGGACACAGCCAGCCACATGTGCCTGTAGGGGGGCAGCCAGGGGACCCACACCCCAGTCCATTCTCTTCTTTCCTCCTTCTGACTTCTTACTGGGGCCTCGTTTGCTGACACCACCCAGAGGCAGAGTGCAATGGGGCCTGTTGATCTGGTCCTATGGGTCCTCCTCCAGGACACAGAGCAGGGCACAGGGTGGCTCTGGAGAGGTGAATAGAGGATGTCCAGAGCAGGCCCCACACAGGCAAGAGCATGCGCAGCGGTTTGAGGGACCACGGGGAGGCTGGTGGTGGGGGGCGGGCAGGGCTGGAGGGCTGGGCCCAGGCTGTGGAAAGCAGAGTCCATGTCAGGTGTAAAACAGATCCCTCCGGCCACTGTAAAGAGAATAGGTGTCGGGGGGGAGGGCAGGGTAGACACAGGGAGACGGTTAGGAGCCTCGAAAAGAGGCCGATTTCCCCAGGGACTCATCGGACCGCGTGTGCTCTGACGCTGGCATCAGACCACCGAGCGCAGCGAATCCTCCTCCGCCCGGGAAACCTTCCCGTTGATAAATACGGATTCTGCTGCATTTCTATGGGCCGCAGAGTAGCTGGAAGAAACAACCCCCCACCTCCACTCACGTGTTAGAGGAAGTCCCCAGTTTGTCTGACAAAGCTTACAGGAACTTCGCGGAGGGAGGGAACCACATCAAGCAAAAGTGGCACCAGGTTTCTCCCTTGGGCCCCAAGCTCTGGGGGGTGGGGCGTGAACGGCTGCCAGGGGCTCCGTCCAAGCCGGCAGCACCCACCAGAGCTGAGAAATTACGATTCAGACTAAGCAGCTTTTCCTCTTGGGTGCTAACATGGTCCTTAGAGAAGAGCTTATGTAATCCATTGTCTTGGTCGGGAGCGTGCATAGAGATAAGGACTGTCCTGGTTCTGAGGGCTCATCCTCATGGGAGGGGGGTAGGGAGGGGGCACGCAGAGGCAGGCCCCACACCCCCAGCCGACAGGCGGTTTCTCCCTGGAAGCCCATTTCCCTGGAGGCCCTGTTCCCACCCACCCTCAACTCTGAAAACACCTTTTTTTTTTAATTTAATTTTTATTGAGTTAATGATAGGTTCAATCCTGTGAAATTTCAGTTGTACATTATTGTTTGTCAGTCGTGTTGTAGGCGCACCCCTTCACCCTTTGTGCCCACCCCCCACCCCACCTTTCCCCCAGTAGCCACAAATCTGTTCTCTCTGTCTGCATGTTTAAATTCCTCATATGAGTGGAGTCATACAGAGATTGTCCTTCTCTATCTGGCTTATTTCACTTAACATAATTCCCTCAGGGTCCATCCATGTTGTTGCGAATGGGACGATTTTGTTCTTTTTTACGGCTGAGTAGTATTCCATTGTATATATATATCATATCTTCTTTATCTACTCATCAGTTGGTGGGCACTTAGGTTGCTTCCATGTCTTGGCTATTGTGAATAATGCTGCAATGAACATAGGGGTAGATGGGACTTTTGGAATTGCTGACTTCAAGCTCTTTGGATAGATACCCAGTAGTGGGATAGCTGGGTCGTATGGTAGTTCTATTTTTAATTTTTTGAGAAATCTCCATACTGTTTTCCATCGTGGCTGCACCAGTTTGCATTCCCACCAACAACGTATGAGGGTTCCTTTTTCTCCACAACCTCTCCAACATTTGTTACTATTTGTTTTGGTTATTTTTGTCATTCTAATGGGTGTAAGGTGATATCTTAGTGTAGTTTTGATTTACATTTCCCTGATGATCAGCGATGATGAACATCTTTTCATGTGCCTATTGGCCATCTGTATATCTTCTTTAGAGAAATGTCTGTTCATGTCTCCAGCCCATTTTTTGATTGGGTTGTTTGATTTTTTGTTGTTGGGTTGTGTGAGTTCTTTATGTATTATGGATATTAACCCTTTGTCAGATGTATGACTTGCAAATATTTTTTCCCAGTTAGTGGGTTGTTTTTTTGTTTCAATCCTGTTTTCCTTTGCCTTGAAGAAGCTCTTTAGTCTGATGAAGTCCCATTTATTTATTCTTTCTATTGTTTCCCTTCTCTGAGAAGACATGGTGTCTGAAAAGATCCTTGTAATACTGATGTCAAAGAGTGTACTGCCTATGTTTTCTTCTAGAAGCTTTATGGTTTCAGGTCTCACCTTTACGTCTTTGATCCATTTTGAGTTTATTTTGGTGAATGGTGAAAAAGAATGGTCAGTTTTCATTCTTTTACATGTGGCTTTCCAGTTTCAACTCTGAAAACACCTTTTGATCCTGTGGTTCTATTTCTGAGTTTGGCCAAGGATGCACCACACGTCCGTCCCCTGAGGCCCGCCCTCGGGCTCCTGTGCTGTGCTCCCAATGCTTTATTTCCCTCCAAATGTCTCCTGATTTCCTCTTCATCTCTGGTGGCTTCCTTGGCTCCCCTGTGCCTCGGCTGGTCCCCCCAGCTGCTGCCATCAAAGGAAGGTGGGGACATGGCCCCTGGGGGTCAGGTGGAGACGGCAGCTGCTCCCACCACCCTCTCCCCTCTGCCACCAGGCTCCCTCCACTCCGTGCTCCTGATGTTGGAGCACTGATTCCTGTCAGCTGGCCACCCAGCTTTCTCAACTCCTTTTCTTTAAGAGCTGAATTTTTTTCCACCTGCCCCAAATCGAGAATGGTTTAGACTTATGATCATAAACCTCTTAAAAACCACCTTTTCCTTCTCAAGAGGGGCAGGAGAGTGGGGGGCGTATTACCCTTAGAAGCTGCAGAAGCTATGGCTTCAAGCCAATTCTAAAGCAACCCAAAAGGAAGAATTTTCCCCAGGACTTGAGAACTTGGAAAAGCCTGGGCTCCTGGCACCTTTCCTTCTGTTCTGGCTGGCCCCGTCCATGTCTGATTTTGCACTTTTGTTGAAATGTCTCAAGACCATTTAATTTGTTATACGTGGGCATCATGGACCACCTTGGAATGATAATCATTTAGAAAATAACTTTTTTCATTTCTTATACCTTTGGCCCAAACAGATATACAAGTCTCTCACACGTTCATCTTTTAAACAGACATTTCTGGACAAAGTTTATGTTTCAATAAACAGTTTTCAATTTTAAGTTTAGAGAGTGCCTATTCCAAGTAGAAAATTGTTCCTGAGACCCTGTCTTCTGAATACAGACTTTAAAACTCCATTAACTTGCAGATAACCGAGGTCTCTGCTTTTCAGACAGAGACTTGTGAAAGCAAAGACTCGCGCTTGGATGTTTAAAACAGAAGTACAAGCAGTTAGAAGTCATGCCGAAATAGGACGTTCTCCTGCCATCTGCCTTCGCTTGCTTTTCTCTGCCGAGAGAGCGATAATGAAAGCATTCGAGTTCCGTTCTCCCATCCTTCTATAGCTGAAGCTTTGGCAGTAATCCAGCTTCCGCCTGGAGAGGCACTAATTGCTGGTGTGGCAAGGGCTTCTCAAAGACCCCACCATCCCCTAAGTGTCAAGATCAAGGGCAGCCGTTTGGGATTCCAGGGTGCTGGCCCCAAGCTGGGTGGCATCTTGCAGCAGCGTTCAGATTGTGTGTGTGTGTGTGTGTGAGAGAGAGAGAGAGAGAGAGAGAGACACACACACACACAGTAGGTTTAAAGAAATGACAGTGGCAGATATCATACTGTATCTCTGCAGACCCTGATCTTCCTGTGTTCTGCTAGGCCAGGCGCTGGCCCATAACAAGCAGCCAGTGCGTAGCTACTAATTGAGTAAGACTCAATTAAAGCTGGTGGAGGGCAGGAGCATCTGCCAGCTACACAGAGCCCCCTGCCTTTGGCTAGGCGCCATGCCCTGTGCCCAGGGGCTGCCACGTCTGATGTTCCAAGGGAGGCTGAGCCCCCGCCCACAGCGCTTCCTCCTTCTGGAGCCCTGCACACAGTCAGCCCGCATGGCCCACATGCTCATGAGCAGCCAGTCAAGCCAGGCGAGTTCATGGGAATCAGCAGAACGAGGAGAGGCCCCAGTTGGAATAGGACAGAAAGAGCAGGGTGCCTTCCCTGATCTTGTGGGGATGAACTCTTACAGGGCTCTGCGCCCCTGAAGTGTTGGGAATTCTGTGGAGCGCTGGGTGCTCCCTGCCCTGTGTACATGGATTTAAACATTGAACACGACATAGATGGAGATGGACCCATAAAATTCATATAAAGTAACACATGTAAAATGCTGTAAAGGCACATTAAGTCAAAGGTGGAAGCTTTGATTGAGTCACATTTGAAATAAATGGAATTTTAGACTCTTTTCCCTCCCCGCGCGTCTTCCTTCTCTCTCCCTGGGTTCAGTCATTTCACAGACTCCATCAGGCGCGAGCTCCCTGCGTTGGTTTGCTGGGCTGCCTGGCAGAGTATCGCAGATGGCGTGGCTGGCACACTGCAGTTTACCGTTTCACCATTCTGGAGGGAGAGGGCTGGGAGCAAGCTGTCCGAGGGCGGATTCCTTCTGAGGCCCTGAGGGACAATCTGTTTCCTGCCTCACTCCCAGCCTCTGGGCCTTTGCTGGCATCTTTGTTGCTCTCGCTTATAGAAGCATCACCCTGACATCTGCCTCCGTCTTCACGGGCATTCTACCCCTGTGCACACCTGCCGTGTCCAAATGTCCCCATTTTATAAGGACACCAGTCCTGTTGGATCAGGGCCCACCCTGATGGCCTCGTTTGAACTCGAGTACCTCTGTAAAGACCCCATTTCCAAATAAAGTCACATCCTGGGGTACAGGGGCCTAGGACTCTGACGTATCTTCTTTGGGGAGGACACAATTGAATCCCCAACACTCCCCAAGGGCGAGGACTCCTGTCGTTGTCTCCCCTGTACCCCAGTGCCGGGGCCTCACACACAGGAAGGAGGAAAGCTCCAGGACAGTGTGTATATCCTCTTGGTAAATCTGTTTGTGCACTTGTCTCACTGACAGTGAGGAGAGTCAGGGAAGTGCAGGAGTAAGAGCAAGACTCTGGAACCAGGCTGCCTGGGTTTGAATGCTGGCTCTGCCACTGTGCGACCTTGGGCAGACTGCTACCCCTCTCTGAGCCTCAATTTCTGGATGTAAAGGGATGATAATAGCATTACCCCATACAGATGTTATGAGGGTTAAATTATGAACATATGTAAAGCGTCTAGAACCGTGCCTGGTACATAGTAAGTGTTATAACAATGTGCACTACACAGTAATCAAGACAGCATGGTTTTGGCTTAAAGATAGCGGTACAGATCAATGGAACAGAGTAGAGTTCACAAAGACAAAAGGTGCCACAGTAAGTTGTGGGGAAAAGTAGTCTTTACAACATGGAGCTATAAGAACCAGACATTCACATGGGAAAAATAAAAGACAATGCTATCTCATTTCATACACAAAAATTAACTCCAATGGACCATAGACTGAAACATAGAAGCTAAAATTATAAAAACTTCTAGAAGGGGACATAGGAGGATGTCTTTGCAACCTTGGGGTGAACAAAGATTTCTCAGATGGGACACAAAAAGTGTGAACCATTTTTTAAAATTCGTCAATTGGATTTCATTGAAATGAAAATCTATGACTATTTAGAAGACATTGTTAAGGAAATGGAAAGGCAAGCTACAGACTGGGGAATATTCACAAAGTACACATCTCACAGGGGACTTGAATCCAGAATATGTAAAGAACTCTTAGAACTCAACAATAAGGAGACCAACAACCCACTTGAAAAGGAGCAAAAGCCTTGAAAAGTCCCTTTCCAAAAGAAGATCTCAAAAAAGTCAACAAACAAATGAGAAGATGCCCAACACCGTTAGTCATCGGGGAAGTTAAAACTAAAAGCCACAAAGCAATACTACTATTCACCATAAGGGAGATTAACGTTAAAGTGACTGATAATACCAAGCATTGATGAAGATGTGGAGCAGCTGGAACTCTCACATGCTGCTGGTGGGGACTGAACACGGTACAACCCTTTGGAAAACAGTTTGACAGTTTCTTATAAAATTTTTACTATAACAGCCATTCTTCTCATAAGTTTCACCCAAGAGAAATCAAAGCACACATGTACACAGAGATTTGAACACTGATGTTCACAACAGCTTTATTCATAAGAGCCCAAATTGGCAACAGCCCAAATGTCCATCAGCTGATGAATGGAGAAACAGATTGTGGTATATCCATTCAATGGACTATTGCTAAGCACTAAAAAGGAATGAACCATTGATCTCAAATGGTGATGAGATATCAAAAAGGGATGACTCTCAAAGCATAGTGATCTCCAGTATGGAACTCCAATCTTATCTAGACAAATCTAGTCTATGGTGACGGAAGGGTGTCAGTAGTTGCTTGGGGCTGGGGAAAGGGGCTCAAGGAGACTTTGGAGTGATAGAAATGTTCTATAACTTGATGGGGTCATGGTTTTATGGGTGTATAAATTTGTCAAAACACACCAAACTGTACATTTAAATGAATGCTTTCTATTGAATCTAACTACACATCAAGAAAGTTGATTTTTAAATCCTAACCAAAAAAATATTTGACTATAATTATCCCACCAGAGGTCCTAGCACTGTGGGGTGGGCACTAGGTGCTGGGTAAGTGGTCACTGGCTGGATGAATGACCCCATGGCTCAGGAATCCCCAGGGGGGCTTTCCTGGGAGCATCAAGAGGCTGACAGTCCATCCCGGCTGACGTCAGTAGCCCTCAGAGGCAGCTGTCCTCCCTGAGTTAACGTCCTCACCCGTGATTTAACACTGAGAGGAAGCACCATGTTTGCTTGGATCCCTTCCAACAGGCTGCACTTGAACAGGGCTCAAAGGAGGCGGGAAGAAGAAAGGAGCCTCAGACGGATACTGCTTCCCACGAGGATGGAGAGGGTGGCATTGCTCTCTTCTCTCTCTTGCACGGCTGTTTCCTTGGTGTCTCCCTGGACCAGCTTTAGAGAGGGTTTCCAAATCAGGGAGCTTTACGTTGACTCAGGTTACTGGTTCATCAGAGAATTTAGGGAAACGAAACAGCCAGATCCCCCAAAAGCGCTTGACAGTCGGCATCACGGTGTAAGACAGGGGTTCGCCATTGGTTTGTGTTTGGGGCACTCTTTCTGACTCTGACACCGCTCGGGGTGCCTTTGAAGAAACTAAAACAAACAGAATAAAAAAAGAAAAAGCTGAAATCCCTGAAGTCAGTAACAGGTACATAGTAATCTCAGTGGAACAGTGCGACACGTGTCAATCTCAGATCTTTTCATTTGGTTCTTGTGCTTTTCTGCACTGCTTGAATTCACAGTGAGCGTATATTAGTTTTACAAAAATCATGCCATATTTCTTTAAGAAAAAAGTAACCATGAGAGATTGCTTGCGAGTGTCTGTCTGCTGAAGGGAGCTTCCTGTGGGATTGGCCAGGACGGAGGGCTTCTTGGAGGAGGGGCTTTAAACAGGGCGTTTACCAATGGAAAGGGCTGGATTGGCCTAAGGACAGGAAGAATGTGTGAAGCTGTGGAATCATATAGGGGAGGCTGGGATACAGGTATTTTTTTTTTTTTTTGGAGAATAAATAATAAAAGTTTCCTTCTATCCATTCTGTTATGTGTTAGAATACAAAATTCTGTCTCTTGCGAGGTGAAGGTTATTATCCCCATGTGTAGTGAAGGGTTAACTCAGCAGACGCAGGGTATCCAAGTTCTGCACGTTCCGAAGAAAGGACGGAACATCCTGGAACATCCTGCCTAGTAAGAGTGTCACTGTGTGCCCGGGCCTTGGCCCGTGCCGGTCACACTGAGACGGTCAATCTCAGTAAAGGGACATGGCTTCAGGGGCTGCAGTGGCGTGGCCTCCCGGTGTCACACCCCAGGATGAAGCTGGCGCTCCCAGGCACGGGCAGAGCAGGAAAAGCAGACCCTTCTCTGCCCGCTCCCGCCTCTGCACCCCGCGCCTCGGGAGCCTGTCCCCGTGAAGCCCACGCCCTGGGGGCCTAGAGGAACGGCAGCCTCGCCTTCCACAGCAGGCTGGCTCCCAAGTAGGCTCTCCTTTTCCAGACTCCCTGGCAGATAAGCCCCCTGCCCAACCCCCTAAGGAGGAAGATTAGGCGGAAAAGTGAATGTATTGACACCCAGTAGGTGCTCAAGAATTGTGACCTTCTTCTCCCTCCCTTTCTTCCTTTCTCATAAAGATCACTGCCTCCCTGGCAGTGGCTGGGGAGAAGGTGGTGGGGCTGAATCCAGGTCAAAGCCTGCCTTTAGCCACCCCCAGCACCGCGGTCCCCTCCGCTTGCTGCTGAAGTAAATAATGACCGTCTCTCTCTGACCCTGACCTAGGGCTTGGTCATCGAGCGCCTGGGCCGGAGACCACTCCTCATCGGCGGCTTTGGGCTGATGACCCTCTTCTTTGGGATCCTCACCGCTACACTGACGCTGCAGGTGAGAGGATGTGCCTATGGCCCCAGAGGGAGGTCGGTGTGGAGCTGGCTTCTGGTGTCACCAGTCTGCGGCCCCCGGCTTGGGGAGTGCACACTGTCTACAGATAAGGCTTGCAATGTGGCGCTCCCAAGGGGCCTCTCAGCACTGAAGCTGCAGGGCGCCCTGGAGGAGAGGAGGGTTTAGTAAAGGGTCCTTGGACCGGGAGACGAGAGACCTGGCTTCTGGTCCTGTCACTGCCACAAATGAGCTGTGTGACATTGGGCAAGATGTGTCCCCTCTCTGAGCTTCAGTTTACCCATCTATGGAATAGAGGAGATTGCAGTAGATGACTCCTAAGACGCCTCTTCCAGCTGTCATGTTCCCGCATGGAGCGCCTGGCACAGCCACATGAGGCAATTGCATGACTGTCACGTCATTCGCTGATGGGACCAGCAGGGGCTCGAGAGCCAGACTGCCTGGATGTGAATCCTGGCTTTCCCACTCACTCGCTGTGAAGCCTTTGGCAAGTCACTTAACCTCTCTGCTCCTCAGGCCCCATCTTTGAAATGGGACAGTTGTCCCCAGAGCCGGGGGTGTTGTGAGGACTTCAGAGAAAATGCACTTCAAGTACTTGGAACAGTGCTTGGAACAAACAAGCGCTCGATGTTTGGGGTTGGACAGTGCTGTACGTAATCCTTATCAAAGTGCTGCTTTTTCTTTTTATGGAGATGAGAAACTGTGGCATAAATATAAACGAATACACTGCCCAAGGCTGCACAGCCAGTAAATGGCAGAGCTGGGATGAGAGCCCAGGATCTCGGGGCTCCCCTCTGCTACCCGTATGGTTCGGGGCTACCTGCATTAATTGAGCACCTACTCAGTACCTCGAGCCCCACTCAGCGCTAAAGGGAGCATGAGGCTAGGTCTCAAGGGCCAGTAAATCTTTGCATTTTTCAAAAATGAATCCCTAAATGGAAAGCTGCCCGTTTGATCATCTGCCTTAGACATCACGCATCTCAATGTGCCAGACGTCTCCAGAAAAGGCAGTACTAGCCTGGTGGTGTCTTCTGGACCATAGCTCGTCCTTCAGAAAGGAGGCTGCTGGGCGTGCTGACCGGGTGGGAGATGGAATCCTCTCCCTTGGGGGTGATGTGCTGGCAGACACTTTTATTCCCAACGGCCAGACCACGGGTGTCCTGCACAGGCGCCCTTGCAGGCTCCTTGGGCTGACCGAGCCGAGTCCTCAGAGGTCCTGAGGAAGCCAACTGGGCCATGTTCTGGGGCATCTTTTTGCAACTTGTGTCAGTGTGTGGAAGGGCTGCCTGGAGCATGGGAGCCCCCTCCAGGCCTTGCTGCACGAGGTTTCAGAGCTCCGCCCTGCTCCCAAGCAGCCCCCTAGAGAGCCTGGCCCTTTCCTCCCCCCAGAGCTCAACTGGCTTCTGTGCTTTCTGGCCTCAGCAGGCCCTAGATACCTGTTGCATACCTCTTCCTCCGGAAAGCCTTCCCCTAGCTGCATGTCTGAGTGAGGCGCCCTCCTCTCTGTTCCCAGGGACCCCGAGGGGCAACCCTGCACTATCACTTATCACTAAGCATTGACTTTCACTGTTGACTCATCTTTCTTTCCCTATAGACAGTGAACTGTGGGAGCGAGGGCCAGGGCTGTATCATTTCTGCATCCCCACCTCTCAGCCCAGTGCATGGCATCCAGGGGCAACTCTGAGCCACCTGCCAAATGAATGGATGGATGGATGGATGGTGGGATGGATGGATGGGTGGGTGGGTGGATGGATGGATGGGTGGAGGATGGGTGGATGGATGGATGGGTGGATGGATGGGTGGGTGGGTGGATGGATGGATGGGTGGATGGATGGGTGGATGGATGGATGGATAAATGAATGACTTAGTGCAGCAGTGAGCCATGCAATGTACAAAAACCTGCATCTCTCCTCTCAACCCCAGACCCTCCCAGCAAGAGCTGATGGACCTGGACAGGGAAGGGCCGCTCTCTCTCTCCCCTCTCTCCCGCTTGCCCTCCACTCTGAGTGTTTGTGGCCACCCCTGGGCTGTGTTCCTGTACCTCACGCCCTTGCCCACACAGAACGCTCTTCTGGAATTCCTTTCCTTTCCTTTTCCTCTCCACTGACTCCAGCTCAGCCTTCAAAGGTGAGCGCAGGCTCCTTCCATCCCCGAATCTCTCTAGACTGGGTTTGGGGTCCCTGGCACCTCCCCACGTGGTCACCGTGTCCCAGCACTGGTGACACCATGTTCTAATTATCAACCATCCAGTCAGCTACAGTGGGGACAATTCCCTAAACATTTTCCATACCCAGCACCAAGCCGTCTCATCCACCCCCGCCAGACAAGTGACAGCCCCTCCAAGCATATTTAATGACATGAGCTAACTCACCTCATACCTTGTCAGGATGGCAGCAGTAGAAATATGGTGTTTTGCATAATAATAGTGATAATGAAGAGAAATTTTTTAATGTCATCATGCCTATAAAAACTGCTCATCTTGTCTGCTTCAGACTAAGACCCCATCAGTGTTAGTTGTGTATTTACTTACCACTTACTGTGTGCCGGGGACCATCTCATTTCATCTTCACATCTGTAAAACACGCGGATGGAATGGCTTAGGGGCTATCATTAGCCCCATTTTATGGACACTGAAACTTGGGCTCAGACCTGTAAAGTGACACAGATGAATGGACGAGGAGCTGGGGTGGGAAGCCAGGTCCTCGATGCACTGCTGCCTCCTCACCTGCCCATGTCGCTGTCCTCTCACAGGACCACGCCCCCTGGGTCCCTTACCTGAGCATCGTGTGCATTCTGGCCATCATTGCCTCCTTCTGCAGCGGCCCAGGTAAGGCACCCCTGCTTCCACTCTGGCTGGCCCAGGGGCTCACGGCACCACCACGGTGGGGGGTGCTTGTTGTCCAGATGGGGAGCTTGGGGCCCAGGGAGGGAAGAGGCCCGACTGGGAATGGAGAGGGAAGAGAGAGTTCCACACCCATTTAAATGCAGTGACTGCCTTCATTTCCGCCCAGCAGATGGTGGGTGATGCGCACACCCAAAGATGCATTAATAACATCAACAGCACAGCAGCAATTAACTGTTGCGAAAGCTGTGAGCCAGATACAGTAGTTTGGGATGAATCGAAGATAATTGTGTTACAGTCTGTGCCCACGGAGACGTTACAGTTTAATGTGGAAGATACGATAATAATAATAATTTAGTGTCTGAGACTTAGTGATCACTGCCTGTGTACTGTGCTCAGCCCAGTGCTTGATGCGCTCTAACTCATTCGAGGCTCGGGACAGCTCTAGAGAAGGTGGAGATGGGAAGTGGCTTGCACAGAGCGAGCAGTGATGGAGCTGCCCGACTTCCAGCCCCGAATACCACCTGACAATGTTTCTGCACGAGTGTGGACTCTGGAGTGTTCTGAGCCTCAGTTTCCCCGGGACTCACCTCCAGCCCCAGCTCTGCCATTTCCTAGCCATGGTTGGTGGGAAAGTCCACTCGTCTTCTTGAGCCTCGGTTTCCCCATCTGTAAAATGGCCAAGGTGGATGAGACTGAGGGCCCTGCCAACCCCTGGCTCTGAGTCTGTGCCCTCAGGGGCCCACATGGGTGGCTGTGGTGGACTGAGAAAGTGGTCCAGGGCAGGCCCGACAGTGCCACAGATCCCTCTGTGAGGTGTTGCCGTGGTTCCTCTTTGCTTTGGTTTCTGTGTTGATGGGAGCAGCACGAAGTTTCCATCAGAACAATTAGACCGGAACTTCCGTTTCTCCCTTTGCGTTGCTGATTTTCGTGGGGTCATCATGTTCCATGTCCTATCACATTTGTGACAGATGAAAAGCATTTGTCCCCGTGTGGGACATCAGGATGTTAATGAGATGATGGAGTGGGCCTTGGAATAATCGATGGAGGGCATCAGGCATGCACCTGTCTGTGCATACACACCCATGCGGTGCTGTGATGATAGTCAGATGGCTGGAGGAAGAAGGCGGCACCTCCCAGGCGGAGTAGCAAAGTGACAGGAGAACGGACAAGGAGAACATATGCAGTGTAAGCAGATTCAAGGAGTACTTGTGTTTAGTCCTCCAGGGCCCCCGAATCACCCACTCCATAGGCACCGTTCACATCGGTGCCCCTGGAGGCGTGAGGCCAGTGGGCCTGTGCTAGGCCTGGGAATGTTGGGGAGCAAACCCAGAGACAGGCAGGTTCTGCCCTCACGGGGCTTCTGGGCTGCTGTGGAAATCTCAGATGTCACCTGCCCAGCGAGGCCACTCCTGACCACTTAATGTAAAATCAGCATGCACACGCACACACATGTACACATATATGGACACACACGTATACACACACACATGCTCTCTCTCACATCATCCTGGTTTACTTCCTTCATAGCACCTCTCACTGGCTCATCTGTTTCCTACATACTCATTTGTTTAATGCAGGGATTGGCAAACTTTTCCTGTAAAGGGGCAGACAGTACATATTATTGTAGGTCACACAGCCTCTGTTGCAACTATGTGGCTCTGTGGTGATAGTGTAAGCACAGCCATAGACAATGTAGACAATGTGTAAATGAACATTTGAATAGACATGGCTGTGTTCCAATAAAACTTTATTTATAAAAGCAAGTGGAGGGCCGGATTTGGCCGTTGGGCTATAGTCTGCTAATGTCTACCTTAATGTGTCTCGCCCAACTAGAAAATAAGCTCCATGAAAGGACCTTGTTTGTGGTTCATAATCTTATCCTGAGAACCTAGAGCTGTGCTGAGGACATGAAGTGCTCCAGAAATGTGTGTTAAAGATTGAATGAAACAGCTGAGGAAAGAGCTGGGCAGGGAAGACGTGTGCTCTTGTGAATGGGTGTAAGAGTGGAGCCGGAGCGGGCAGCAACGGTTCTCAAAATGAAGCCTCAGGGGAGAGAGGGGGTGGAGACAGCAGGACCCTGTTCTGCACATCCCTGAAACTCCTGGGGAGGAGGCAGCTGGGTTGCATGGTGTCAGCGAAAATACTGAGGTGACATTAGCCAATGGCGTGTAGTAAAGGGATGAGTTAAGCTAATGTCAAAATTTTTATTAGAGAAAGAACAAAAATAATGTTAATTCTATGCAAATCAATTTCTCAAGCGATTTTGAGAAATTGAATCAGATTTTTTAAACCTCAAAGTCAAAATTGAAGAGTGTGTATTTGTCATCGTGTATCTTCAGCCACTCTTCCATCCATATGACAATGTACTGTGCATTTACTTTAGGGCCTAACAATTCCTTAATCGTGCACCAAAAAAAAAGTGGTCTCATAGCTTCTAACCCAACCTTACTAACTTAAAAACAGTCCCAAGGCCACTGACCAAGACAGACGATCCTTAATATACTCCTGAGCCATGTCCTTTGAGTGTCTCATGTGTGGAGTCGGAATTCTGAGTCATGTTGACAGCAGTGCATCAGTCAGAGCAATGCTAGCTGCCTAGCAAATACACCCCAAAACAGCAGTGGCTTACCACAGGGGAACTACCTGCTCACTCGTGTGCGCATCCTCGGTGTCCCTGGTAAGTGGTGGCCTAGACCCAGGCTCCTTCTGTGTTGTGGCTCCAGCCGCCCCTGGGACCTCCTTGTCCACTGCATCAAATAGGCAGGAGGGGAAAACAAATGTGGAGGATGCTTCTTAAGAGCCTTGACCCAGAGTAACACCATCCCTTCTGCTCGTATTCCAATGGTGAGGACAATCATGTGGCCGGACCTAGATGCAAAGAGGGCTGGGGAATGGAGGCCCTCGTGGGCAGCCACTGACCAGCAACAGATCTATACTGTGGAAGCGGATCATAACTAGCCAGCTCTGCTCTGAGCAGGGTCTGTGCTTGAAACACCAGCTTCCCCCGAAGTGCCCAGGGCTGGCTTGAGACCTTCTAGGCACGGACTTGCGGATGGTTTAATTATGACCAGAGAACTCAGAGAAGCGGCCAGGGCAGGCACTCTCACAGCTTGAGCTCTTCTAAGAGGGAGACAAGGGATGGCACCCCAAAAGTGATTTGCTTAATGCCAGAGGCAGTGGCTTAGGTCTCCCCTGGCACCATCCTGCGCTGGGTGCCTTACACATCACCCCTTCTTCACAATTGTCTTGAAGTGAGGATTAACTGCTCCCATTGACGAGTGAGGAAACTGAAGCCCAGAGAGGTTACAAGGTCCCCTAAC
Source organism: Equus asinus (assembly GCF_041296235.1). Taxonomy (NCBI): domain Eukaryota; kingdom Metazoa; phylum Chordata; class Mammalia; order Perissodactyla; family Equidae; genus Equus; species Equus asinus. Next base: position 154,837,490 of record NC_091792.1, read on the forward strand.
ACGACACAGCTAGTGAGAGTTGGAGTCAAGATTTGAACACCGATCTTTAATATCCTGTGCTCTTTTCCCCAATGCAAAGGATAGGAATTCACATCCATGCCCTGCACTGAGCTTTTCACAGCATGTTCCCTCTGTCCCTAATCTGGTCCTTACACCAGGCCTCTGATAATAGTAGCATATGTTGAGCACTTACTGTGTGCCACGTTCTGTTCTAAGTGCTTTAATTCTCATAAAAATACTGTGAATATGAGATAACACAGTCATTGGCAAAATAAAATCACAAAAATCAGAGGTTTCACTCAATCAAACTTTACTAATAATTCACAGGATCCTGGGCATTGCAAGACACAGGTGAAGTCTGAAGCCTAGGTTCTTCCTTGCCGTGCTAGGGTGCACTGTGGTCCAGGTGGAATTTATGAGGGCTCTAAGAAAAACACGCAGGGCGTCACGTACACACGGCAACTATCTTGTCCACGAAAGTCTCCATTTTCTACTTTGATCATCACATAGCTGACACTGCCATTTTCCAGTGGGCTATCCCCAGAGCTGTGCATTCCAATCTAAGTAGACCAGGTATAGCCCACTAAAACCATTTTATACACTAGGACTCTCTCTTGTCTCTTTGCTAGTAAATTATGAGTTGGATTAGCAAGTTTACAAGCAGAATGGACCAGGTCATTTTTTTCCCCTCTCTCCCTGTCCCAGATGATAGAAGATGAGTTACAGATCAGTTGCGAAACATTTCCTTCCCAGATTAATTTTATTCCCATTTTATAGATGAAAAAGCCAAAGCACAGATCGATTAAGTAATTTTCCCCAAGTCACACAGCTAAGAGGCAAGTGCTGGCTTTGAATCTACACCATCTTGTTCTAGGACCTGCAGTCTTAGCTCCCATTGTGCACATGGTCAGTGCTCATTGGCTGTTTGCTAAAAATTGAGTGGAATTAGGCCCATTTTGAAATTGACCTGCAAGGCCAGCTGACCCAGAGGATTTGGGACAGGAGGGGAAGCTTCTGTTTTTATCTCCCAAGGCTGGGTCTACTCTGATCATCATAAATCAGTCCTGTTTGTGTCTACATGGAAAGATGTAATTTTGCCATTCGTGTCTAGTCGTCAGACCTCCTTGGCTGAAGGTGAATTCAGAGCGTTTTGATTTGCATGGTCTCCAGCTGCTCCTGCTTCAGAAATTGCACACAGAAGTCAGGAGCGGTGGTTCATCTTTGTCTCTTCAACTCACGGACACCTAAATCATGGCACTTAGCAATGAAATGAAGGCTGTGCTGACACATGCAGAGCTTCAAAATGAACTGAGGCAGAACAGAACATGGAAACAATTTCAGAGCTGGAGGGGACCTCAGAAATCATTTAGCAGATGAGGAAATGTGTCCAGGAGCTGTAATGAATTAGAATTAAGGCAGCCCAAGTTTGTAAAAGGACATAGACCTTTTCTAGTCCAGTTACGCATTGGAATCTTAAGTCCCATCTGTGGTTTCTCTGCCAGGAATTCCTTCAACCATGACTTGATGGCTTCCCTTGATGGGGAACTCACTACCTAACAAAACAGACAACTCTATAGTCCAGGGGTCAGCAAACTATAACCTGTGGGCCAAAGCTAGCTCATGGCCTGTTTCATATGACCCATAAGCAAAGAACACGTTTTGCATTTTAAAGAGAAAAAAAGAAGAATGTGTGACACAGACCACGTGTGGCCTGAAAAGCCTAATATATTTTCTAGCTGACCTTTTACAGAAGAAGTTTGCTGACCCCTGCTGTAATCCCCCAATTCTGATATTTGGAAGAAAAGAGAGTGAGCTAGCTTGTGAGGTAGGGAAGGAGGGATTTCCACAGAGCAGGAGCAGCCAGCAAAAACGTCAGAATGGAAAAAGAAGTTAACGTCAGAGGGGCCACAAATAAACCGCTTGGGCCAGAGCAGCTGAGTCACCTGGGAAGCCTTTAAAAATGTTGATGCCCAGGCTGCATCAAGGTGAACCGAGTCACAGGCTGGGGGTGGGACCCACTTCTCCATTTTCTAACGCTCCCACGTGATTCCAATGTGCAGGCAAATTTGAGAAACCCCTGGGCTGGAGCGAGGTTTTCAACCCTGGCTGAGTATATTATAGCCACCTGTTGGCTTCAAGCACTACAGCAAGGCTGATCTTGAGGCCTCCCCCGACGCCAGCTCAGTGGGAGTCTCTGGGGGGCAGCCCAGGGACAAGTACTGCCCAGAGCTCAGGGCGGGACACAGCACAGAGGACAAGTCGGAGAGACGCCCTGGACGCAGATCCAGGGGCCCTGGGGTGTTGCGTTAAGGATTTGCGATTTTATTCTGAGCTCCAGACAGGTCTGCTGGGGGGTTTTTAAGGGTGGACTTCACAGGGCAGATCTGCAGTGAGAAGAATGGGTCTGGGAGGCAGCTGGGAGAGAACAAACCAGAGGCAGAGACACCAGCCAGGGGCTGCTATAGTGGGAAACACAGGCTGCAGGAAACGAGGACCCGGACGAGGGCCTGTCGCCTGGGCGGGCCACCCCACAAAGAGGGCCCTGTGATGCGGGCAGGCCCCTGAGGGGAAGCTCTATGTTGCATGGTGTCATTTTAGGACTTTTCCAGTTATCTTTTCCCATGACAGCTGTTTTCCCAGGGAGAACAATGATGTTGACATCCTGTCTCAAGGGAAATCTTCCCCCCTGTCCACTGACACACGTAAGCTAAATTGGACTCATCTCCACACAGGCTGAAGGGCTTTCCTGGCCAAAACCACAAAGCTTTGCCTGCTGTGCTCTTTGCCCAGCCCTCGCCCTCCTTGCGATGATGCGGCTCCACTCCCAGGGTTGACAAACACGCCTTCCCCCGTTGTGGAGCCCGCTGAGTTTCCAGCACGTTAGATTCCGAGCTCTCCGATTATGTCTGCTCCAGCTGCCCAGTCCCAGATTGGCTGTCTGTCCCTCCCTTCTGCTCCCCAGACCCCTGTGGTCACCCCACAGCTGGACCTTGCTCACCGGCAACTGCTGCAGCCGAGATTGACAGGGTTAGAAGCTGCACTTGAACTCACATTGGCCGCACACAGCTTAAGCCACCCAGAGACATTACCCGTCTTGGGGAAGCTGCCATTTGGGTTTCAAAACCATCTCATACCCCTTAAGCGGACAGGAAGGAGCGGATCCTAAGAGGAGCCGCCTGGGAAAGTGTGGCTCGGAGATGCTGGAGGATAAATGGCTGAGAGGCTGCCCGTCCATGATGAAATGAAAAGGCTGTCCTCCTGGGAGAGAAAGCGTGACTCTGCCCGAGGCCACTTCTGGGCCGAGCAAATCAGCGCAAGAGGACTTGACAGGGAGTTGAAATTAGGTGAAGGGAGAGAAAGAAAACAGGGAGGGCTGTTTCCTGCTACGTATTTTATTTGTGTGCATAACCCCAGGGCGGTGGCAGAGCCACGTAATGAACGAGGCCCGATAAAAGAGCTTTCTCTTTGCGAAAAGGAGATCATCACCAAAGCGTGTCAGTTAGAGTTTGGGAACTCTTCGTAGGCACTGACGACGTGCCGGGCGCTGAGTGAAGCTGTCTAAGCGCAGTTTACGTGCCGGTGGGAAGGACAGAGGCACCACAGTCTGTCCAATTAGATGGAGTACCGTCCCTGCTCTTAGAAAGGTGCACGTTAGGATCCGAGTGCCCAGAAGGCGAGCGCGATCCTGATGGGGGATGCACCCTGGGCCCTGTGAACACGTGCCCGGCCTGAAAAACGAACTCCTCTATCACGTTGATTTAATCTGGAAAGACTGCCCGAGTGAACTAACGTTTGAGGGGACCTCTGGGATCTCTGCCCGTCCCACCTGCCCCCTCTCTCCCCGCCCCCACAGCACACATTCTCCCAGCTTTCCAGCCACATGGAGCTGCCCCATTGCCACTCCTGCTCGCATGATCCCAGCCTTTGCACACCTGTTCCCCAGCTTAGGACACCACCCTTTTCCTTCCATTTGAGGAATGGCTTCTCATCTTTAAAAAGTCAGCTCACGCTGGATCCAGAACCTTCCTTAGAACTAGACAACCCCTCCTCTGTGCTCCCATGGCTCGTAGCTTTGCTGCCAGGGCCGCCCTCTCCACCCCGTATTACAGTGGCCGTGTTGCTCAGTTTCTCCTAAGATCTGGGGATGTTTCAGGAGCGGGGACCTTGTTTCCATCACTTCTATATTCCAGGCACCAAACCCAGAGCCTGACAACTGGTTAGCACTCTGTAAAGGATTATATTTTGCATGCGTTCACTCGACACTCCTTGAGTCTCCAATGTGTGGTGTGTGGGGTGTACTGACACCACTTCTGACACCAAATGTGTGGCTTTTGCTGACACCAAGTGTGTCACTGTTCCACACGAGTTCTCCAGTTCTCTAACACCAGCTGGGTGTCCAGCCATTCAATTAAATTCTGACACCATCTACCCACAGTGAGCACAGACCCCACAAGTTAAGGGTTCAGTCCTACAAGACTGCCCCCACTTCAGACACCAGCCACGAGTGGGGTCCCCGGGTGACTGCGTTTCTGCCCTGCCAACTACAAATTCAGGGGCTACCAAGACCCATCCCCCTCAGGTTTAATAATTGGCTAGAATGACTCTCAGAACTTAGGAACATGCTTTCCTTATGTTTTCAGCTTGTTATCAAGGGTACAACTCAAGAGCAGACAAATGGATGAGATGCACAGGGCAAGGTATGGGGCAATGGGCTCAGAGCTTCCGTGCCCTCTCCAGCTGTACCACCTTCCCAGCCGCTCAGTGTGTCCCCCAGCCCCGCCATTTCAGGGTTTCTGCGGAGCTTTCGTTGTGTAGCATCGAGTCCACCATTGGACCTCAACATCCAGCCCCTCGCCCCTCCCTGGAGGTTGGGAGGTCGCGCTGGAAGTTCCAACCCTCTGAGGGAGGCCAGCGCCTCCCCTGGAACCATCTGAGGGCGCACCTCGAGTCACCATGCTGGCATGAACCCAGGTGGTGGAAAGGGACGCATCGTGAACAACAAGGGACATTTGTATCACCTGGAAACTCCAAGGGTTTTAGGAGCTCCGTGCTCTGTGCCAGGAATGGGCACAAAGACTAAATTTATTTTTTTTATTATACCACAATGCCAGACTCTGGGAGGGACTGGAGATAAAGGGCAAACGAGGCAGTGTCCCCACCCCCGCCTGGTGCAGCTGCTGGGTTAGATGTCCAGTATGGACACTTGGTCCTCATACGGCCTGGCCCTGTGGCGCCCTCGAGGCACTGGCCGCAGAGGTCAACTGAGGGGTGGAGGAAGGGGCTGGAGCCCTCCACTGCCTGGCCCCTGGCTAAGGTTGACCCTGAGGGGGACCGCCTCCCACAGACAGTGTGGAATGCCAGCCAGGCTCTCAGAATGCACAGAATGGTGGGCCCGCCCTGAGAGGTGAGGCCCAGAGGGTTGAGGCCGTGCCCAGCAGACCTAGGAGGAGAGTCAAGTGAAATAAAGAGTCAAAATCAAATGCTTGCTCCGTGTTACCAGAATGCTGCCCCCACAGCCACCAAGTCTAGGGAAAAGGAGCTAGAAAACATCCACTCCTGCCCTGCAGGAGCCCGCGGGAGACAGCTGAAAATGAGTGATTGTCGCTCCGTGGATTTGCAGGAGGTGGGGACAGAAAGAGGAAGAGACCAATGTTTGTGGAATGCCTGGTATTTGTCCAGCATCGTTCAGTGTTATCCCTGTAATTCTCTCCAAGGTTGGATCCGTGGCCTTTCAGCTGGGGAGGGTGGCTGGCGCTGTGTCTAGCTGTGTCTGCCTACGAACCCTATGCCATGGGGTAGGCGGTACACCAGGCCTGCTGGGAGAATCCATTCACCAGCCTGTACTGCCCCAGTGGGGCGGTTGGTCAGCAGACAGCAGGGCCTCAACTGCCAGGCCAGGGGTCAGGGCGGGAGGCCAGGCTCTGCCAGCAATACACTGGTCTCCGAGTCATGAGCCCAGCACAGTGCCTGACAGTTGCAGGCACTCAGGACAGTTCTGCTTGTTGAATGAATGAATGAGTGAACAAATGACAGAGAACCCTATCCATGGCCCTGGCCTCCACCCAGTGGCATTAAGTAGCCCAGAGCTTAGATGGGGGTCAAATCAGATGACTCGTTTCAACTCAGAAGTTAAGAAACTATGTGCAAAGCAGAATAACAAGTAAATTAATTTCTAACCTTCTTGACCAAGCAGAAATTATTGGGTAGAAGAAATGGGTATATATACATTAAAATAACTAGGGCTATAAATCAAGAGCTGTACCCTGACACCAAATCAGTGCATGGTCCTAATTCTGGAAAAATTGTTTAAGGGCAGTTAAATGGGAATGTCTCACAATCGCAGGTTTAAAAAGAACTGCAGCGTCATTGCTCAGGACACATCCCTGCATCTAAGAGGAATTTATACAGAAAGCGAGACTGAATCCCGTGTTGCTGGCGTGAATTCTTAGCCGTCCCCATCTAAAGCAGGAGACCCCAGCTCCGCATCCATTCCCACCTGGGCCTTGGGGAGAGAACGAAGAGATGACCTTTCTAAACCACCCTGTGACTCTAACCTGTGCATGAATTTGGAATCAGGTCGAGTCCAGCAGGAAGGTACTGTCAGCTGGGATTTCAAAGGGAGTTGCAGGAATGGCCTATTTCCAGAGATGTGGCCAGGCTGGAGAGAGTCAATAGAAAAGATGGAGATACCTGAGGATAGGGATAGGAACAGCGGGAGGCTGCCACCACCCCCTCAGGCCTGAGTAAGCACCGGGCACGCTCATTTTAATTAAAATTAATTCCTCCCTAACAAGAGAAATTAAATATTAAGAAACGAGATTGTGTCAGATAAGACTGAGGTTTGAAGCTCCACAAACCACTGGGATATTTCGTGTTTTTTTTCCGCCACTTCCACCCCAAAGAACTAATTTTCATCCCAGTTGAGAATGCACGACGTAGATAAAGATATAGCTGCAATAAGTCAATAAGAGTAGAACCTTGCTCCCTAGGAGCACAAAGAGGAATAAGAAACGTCCCAACCAGGAGCTCAGAGCCCAGGATTAGAGGCAGTCCCCAAGGAAGGAAGAAGAAGAGGAAGTAATTAACCGTCATTGGGGGAGGAGGGCGGATAGAAAGTTGAAGCTCAGAGAAGTCAAGTGCTTTACCAAAAGTCACACAGCTGTTGAGCAGTGGAGTCAGGATTCCAGTTCAGGTTCGTGTGACTCCAGAGCCTGAGTTTTAAGATCTACAATAGGCCACTGAGATAAGGCAGGTCCTGGGCATGTGGGAGAACAGACCAGACAATTATTCAGGTGAGTAGGGGGTCAGGTTACCCAGAGGAGGTAAAAGTTAAACAGATTCCTGAATGTTGAGCTGGCGAGAGCAGTGCCACCAAGTATGGGTTCTCAGGGTGTGCACTGCACAAGGGGCCATGTCTGAAGATGCCTCATCCCCTTGTTAGACAGACACTGGCATATGAGAACATGGGCACCTGTGGAGGTTGGAGGCCTCCCAGCCAGGTTCTAATACAACAGGGCTGCACGACCTTGACATCCACCCACAGGCAAACACAGCTGTGCACACACCCAGGGAAGTGTGCCCACACACAATGGTTCACGCACATGCACACCCACACGTGTGTGCCCTTGCCCACTCTCAGAGGCCTGATTCCCATCCCCTGCCTGACTCCAAATCTGGCCTGCTTGCCTCACTCTGGGGGGAGGGCATGGAGCAAGGGTGTGCCCTGGCCTCCTGGCTGGGGTGAGCAGACAACCGTGTGGGCACACACGTGCACCCTCGGGGCTGCGCCTGCCGCGCATCTGGAGGGCTCCCCCGGCTAAGCCGGCCTGGGACACGGGGAGTGATCGTCCAGGTTGTACAGGAACATACTGATTTATGAGATGTTTTTATTTGACGAAGGGGCACATTTTTAATTTGCAGCAGTGCCATTTGGCCCTGGAGGTGGCCAGCTGAAAAGGAGAGGAAGCACGTGTGGGGAGGGGACAGGAGTCAGAGAGCCGGCCTGCTCATGGGCCCAAGGACACTCAGTACAGCAGGAGGAGGGGACGTGGGAGGAGCAGGGCTGCAGGCAGGTCAAGATGCAGGGCAGGCACCGCCAGACCATCACGGCCCCTGCGGGCCGGAGTCATTAGACTCTGTCCTCGTGGAGGTAGGCAGCCACTGAAGTGTTTGAGGCCGCAATGTGACCTTATCAGACTGGCCTTTAAAGCATCTGCAGTGTGGGGACTAAAGTGGAGGTAAAATATGGAAGATGGGAAGGCCTAGTAAGAGTGAATTCAGACGGGTCGATAAGGAATTTGTATGAGCTAGCTATCACTGTGTAACACAGACCCCAGACCTAGTGGATTAAACAACGCCCATTTATTATCGCTCCCAAGTCTGTGGGTCCACGTGGCAGTCTTGCTCTGCTGGCCCACGCTCTGCTGATCCCCACGCATTTTACATCTTCGTCTTTTGGTGAATTGACCTTCAGCCGACCATGTGACGACTTCATTAGTCACTTCTCTGAGCTCTAATTCGGGGCAAGGACAAGGAGACAGCACACCCCACTGCTCCAAGGAACACACAGGGAGGGATGGGGCTCGAGAAAGACAGTCAGTGGATGCTCTTGGAATCTCACTGCGACTTTGCCAAAATCTGCACTGATTTGGGCAAGTCGTTGTCCCTTCCTGGGTCTCAGTTGCCCCATCAGCGAAATGAGGGGCTGAGCCAGATCAGGGCTTCTCTAGCTGAGTGGCTGTGCTTCAGGACCCCCTTCCATGGTCCAACATACCTGCCGCCCCCCGCCCAGGCCTCTGGGTAGGCAACAGGAATGGCATTTTAACACATTTTCTGGATGATTCCTAAGCAGCCAGCCCAGCCCAAACCACGTCCCCGTTTGAGGAAGCCTCCAGGCTTAGTGGCGAGCTCCATGGCTGCCTAGAGACCAGCACCTAGGTGGGCTGGCCAAGCAGAGCACTGGCCATTCCCTTCTGCTGCACAGACCCTTAGGGCCATAGTCAAAGTCGAGGTGACGGTGACAGTGTGAACCATTGCGCATCTGCCGGGCATTTCAGGGTCTGTGCTGGGTATGTCCCTCAAGCTGTCCCACGCAGCCGTCACCCCAGCCTCACCAGGCAGATCATCTATTCCCGTTTTGACCATAAGAGAGCTGAGCCTCGGGGAGGGTATGACTCCTGTAGCCATTCAGAGCAGGTGCTCCTGAAGTCGGTGGGATGGCAGTGTTTGTGCTCTTAGCTACTATAGTGGGGTGAACAGTGACCTCGAAGAGTGCATCCACTCAGAACCTCAGAATGTGGCCTTGTGTAGAAAGAACATCTTTATAGTGTCATTAGTTAAGGATCTCAAGAAGAAATCGTCCTGGATTTAGGGTGGTCCTAAATCCAGTGACTGATGTGCTTATAAGACGAGGAGAGGACCCAGAGACACAGGCAGAGGGGAAGGCGACGTGAAGACGGAGGAGGCAGAGCCTGGAGTGACCTGGCCACAATCAGGGAACGCCGAGGGTGACCGGCAACGCCGGAGGTTAGGAGAGAGACGTGGGCCGGTTCCTCCCTCACGGCCTCCGGAGAACCACCGCTGCCGACACCTGGATTTCTGGCCTCCAGAACTGTGGGAGAAGAGACTTCTGTTGGTTTAAGTCCCCAGTTTGTGGTGGCTTGTTACAGCAGCCCTAGGAAACTGGACGAAGTGGCCGGAAAATATTGCCTTCCTCCAGCAGCTGTAGACGCAGGGCCAGTGGGCTTTGAGAATGACATTTCCATCATCTAACACTTAACACCAAACCAATGGGTGGCAGGCTGCTCGCCAAGCGTGTGGTGCCCATTCTGCTGCTTCAAGCAGACCAAGGAGAGCTTTTAACAGGAATGTTGTCTTCCTTAAGCTGAGCCGAATATTGTCCTCAGCGCCAGGTGCCCTGCCACATTCACCCTGATCCTCGCAGCGCCCTGCAAAGGAGATGCCCTATCCGTAAGGATGCCTGGGCTCCAGGGAGCCTGCCCTGCCCCCGTCACACGGAGTGTAGACAGCCCAGCGAGGATCTGAACCCACATCCACCCGACTCTGAGATCTTAATCTTGCCTGCCATTCTCCCACACGTTTCCAAATGCTTAGCTTTCTCACTTATCTCTTTCCCACAGCCTAAGGCAGAGTTAATTAGTGAGCTTATCTTCTGAAACACGGATGGGAAAATATGGCAGTGGTCTTTACAATTTTCTGCCAAGGCCTTTCCAGAAAGGATCGTCCCTCCAAAGCAATCCTAAGCAAACACTGTTCAGAGGAAGAATTTAAGCCCTTCGGGGTTTCTGTGCATGAGCCTGGATTTTCAACAGAAACGTGGAAAGGTTTAGAAACGCTGGTCCTGCAGTCCCTGGTGCCAGTGACAAGGGCCCAGCTCCTGGGGCTTTTCCGTGGTTTCCACCAGCAACGTCTTCCTCCCAGCTATGACTGGGGGACGCTGGCAGGGGAATTGTCACTTCATTGTTCCTTGCAACCACTGAGATGGGGAGAGCGTGATTCTCTGTCTGAGTGTTACTTGGCTGCTGTAACAAAGGACCACAAACTGGTGGCTTGAAACAACAGAAATGTATCTCTCACGGTCCTGGAGACCCGAGGTCTGAAATCAAGGTTTTGGCGGGCCACTCTCCTCCAGAGGCCCTGGGGGAGAGTCTGTTCCATGCCTCTCTCCAAGCTTCTGGTGGCTGCTGGCATTCCTTGACTCGTAGCCACATCACTCCAGTCTCTGCCCCATCTTCACGTTGCCTTCTCCTGTGTCTGTCCCCGAAATACTGCCTCTGTCTCTTAAGGATACATGTGATCACCTTTAGGACCCACACTGATAATCCAGGAGAAGCATCCTCTCTCAAGACCCTTAACTTCACCATGTCTTTTGCCATATAAAGTAATATTCACACACTCCAGGGGTTGCGAGATGAGGTAAGTAAGGAGCAGCCCACCTCTCTCCTGTGGTGGGCCAGGGAGGGGCTCACGACTCTGCAGTAGCCCCCCATTGCCACACAAATCCTCCCTCCGTCTCCACTTTCTCCCCCATTTCTAATCTCAGAATGCGTGAAGGGCTCGAGAGCTATGAACCGGTCCTTGCTGGCCTTCCCCATGCATACCGCATGTGGTGACCCGGCAGCCAACTTTGGAGTTTCCACCTCTGTCATTTCTTGGTCCAGAGTCCAAATGAAGCTTCCACATTAACATTATCCCATTATCTGTACAATGTGAATATTGACCAATAGCAGTGTGCATACAAGGTAAGAGGTGGTCACCTCCACTGAAGAGGGTCAGGGAGGCATCGAAAAGGAGCACACGCAGTGTCTGAATCTTGAGGAATCAATAGGAGGGAGTTCTTGGAGGCAAGTCGGGGTGGGGTGGAGGCTGCGAGCGCGCTTCGTGTAGCTGTTGGGGGTTTCATCTGAGGGCTGACTTAATCTGATTTCTCTCTCAAATGAGCGCTTTGGCTGCTGTGGGGATAGCAGACTGGAGGAGGCGCCCCTAACATCTCAGAGAGCTCCTCTGAGGCAAGTTATAATGGTAGCAACAGTAGCTGTAGTTGTTTTAGTAATAATAACACCACTCCAATAATAATAATCAAGTCTTTAGAGTTTACCAGCCACTTTCACACCCACCACCCTATTGGATCAGTGTACCCATCTTACAGATGAGCAAGCTGGGGCTCAGAGAGTAAGTAATTGGCTACACCTATAACAGTTAGTATCAGAACAAGGCCTGGGGCCGTTCCCCGTGCCACACGCGCCTCCCCACTCCCTTGACATCAGTCGCTGGAGCAGAGGGGTCCCAGACGAGGCGCTCGCCATGCCTCATTTCTTTTCATCCAAGAACCATATGCTTTGAAACGCTCTATTTGCCAAGACGGCAAATCATGGGCCCTGGGGCCAGCTTCCTGCAAACCAGCGTTACTGCAGGGACCTCGGGCTGTCTCGTTGCCAGTGGCGGCAGATCTTCAAAGAGTGTCACTTGTGGAACCAGCTCCCACGCTTTTCCCTCCTTCGTGTCCTAGAAAGGGAGCAGGGAACTTGCCCTGCCACATGGCACTAAGGGAGCGGTATCCGCTTGGGGTCAGACCAGGCAACCCCTCTGACAGCTTGTGACATCCTTGCACAGTCACTTAGCTTGAGACTGACAGCCTCCACCTTGAGGGTTGTCATGAGTGAGGACTGTTGAGCGTTACACACGGCACCCGGCACACAGACGGTGCTTGGTGAGTTCCATTTCCTTCCTTGCCTGCCTCTCTTTATGAAGGCAGATTTAAATATGTTTTGTAACAACACAAATTATAAATTCACAGTTCTAGAAGGAAATGACAAATAGTCTTACAGAAATTTGATTTTTTCAAAAGCCTGCCAAGATCATGAGCAAAGTGGTAATTTAATGATGCCGTTACATGACTTGTGGGAGAAAATTCTAGAACAGGGTTTCTCAACCTCGGCACTGTTGGCATTTGGGGCTGGATAACCCTTGGTTGTGCAGACTGTCCTGTGCATTGCGCCATGTTGAGCAGCACACCTGGTTAGCAGCTCCTTTAGTTTGGATGACCAAAAATGTCTCCAGACATTGGCAAATGTCCCCTGGTGACAGAACCACCCCTCATTGGGAGCCGCTGTCATTACTTCGTGTTTTGGAATAACCACAGGCTCACGACTCAAGCCCACCTGGCTCCTCCACCCCTTTCTCGCTGTGGGATTTTGGGCAAGTCAGTCTCGTGTGTGTGTGTGTGTGTGTGTGTGTGTGTGTGTGTGTGTGTCCGTCTGTCTGTCTGTCTTCCTCCTCTTCCTCACCTCCGCTTCTCTTTCCTCATATCTAAATAACAGTGTTTTTTATCGAGTGTCCGCTGTGTCACGTATGAGATCCTTAACTTAGGCCCATCTGCGCAGTGGCTTTGCCAGCAAAGGGAGCGTGTTCACAGCTCTGGGGACTAGGATGGGGACTTCTCTGGGGACATGTTATTTTTTCTCTCACAACATCCTTTATGCTCTAAGTTTGCATGAAGGGAAGAAGAAAACCAAGAATATGAAATGGCATTTCCTCCCTTTTATGCTTCCCCTGGGCATCTTGGCGTAATTGAGAAACTGCGGGCTTTGTGCTCTTCCGTCCGTGGGCCCGAAGGCCAGGGCCCCGCTTAACAGCTTTGTGACCTTGGGCAGGTTAGCTCAGCTCTCTGAGCCGGTCCGGCTGTAACGTGACAATGATGCATAACTTGCAGAGTTGGTGTCCGTTTAAAAGAAATCCCTGTAAAGTGGCTAATAAAGTGCTGACTCCTAAAAGCACTCAAGAGATGAAATGGAGGCTGTCAGAAGGATTTCCCTAAACGGCAGGTCAGCCTCCTGTGCTTAAGAAAGCTGACGCCGATGGCTCACACCTCGTCAGTTGAAGCCTGTCTGCGGGGGAGTCCCCTCAGGTGCTCCGCCGTCTTCCGAGGCCGCGGTCGGAGACTTGAGCCTTCACCAAATCAAACGAGCCTTCGCGGGGAGAGCTGGTTCTGAGACGACATCGGGGTTGTTTTCCTGAGCTGGGGGCCGCCTCCCACAGAAAGGCTCCCCGCCGTGCAGCCTCATTTCTCAGACGGTCTGGAAGGAGCTGGTCCCGTGGACGTGCTGCCTCCCCTGCGGGTCCCCTTTGCGCACCCAACTTCTCCAGTTAAATAAAACAGGGCTGGAAATACAGAACCAGGCTTGTTAGAATTAGGTCTTGAAAGAGCCTGCGGGGGCCTCTCTTTTTGAGAAAAAAAGCATGAGCTTCAGTGCAGGCATTTTCCAAAGTCTATGCTGGCTGTCGACAGCAGATTTTTTCCTCTTTTACTTATTCTCAGTTATGTCCCAAATTAATTCCTTCAACAAAAGATTTTGAATACCCATTACGTGCAGACACTGCATCTCATACTGGGGATGCAGAAACGGAGTCAGAGGCGTTTTCCGTCCTTGCGGAGTTCATAATCTAATTAAGAAGACAGCCACTCAGACTGATAATTACAGACCAGCGGGGGACCTGCCAACTCTGGGGGCGTGACTGTCGAGAACAGTGAGAGGAGCTGGGTGAGTGAGGGCGACAGGGAGCGCACTTGTTCATTTAAAAGTGCTTATCAGGCAGTTCCTATGTTGACCCAGCACAGGAGGGACCCTGGTGAATGACTCAGCGATGTGGTCTTTCCTCTTGGACCTTACATCTCAAGGCGACCTCAGACCCCGAGCTGCCCCACCACAAATGCAGAGTTACAAGAACCCTGACCAGTAAACTGATAAATCCTTTAAGGTTAGTGACAAGGGCTAAGAAGGAATAAATGGGCTGAGGGGCTGGAGTGATGGAGGGAAAGGCTGCTTTAGTGAGGGTGGACAGGAGCAGGCTCTGGGAGGACCTAGTATTGGAGGCAAGACTTGGATACTAAGAAGGAAGAGCCCTGGGAGGATCTAGCGGAAGAATGTGCAAAGGTCCTGAGGCAGGGACTTGCTTGAAAGGTTCAGGCATGGCTGGAGTGTTGTTAGCAAGAGAAAGAGATGAAGTCGGAGGGATAGGAGGGGCCTGATGATGGAGGATCTCGTAACTTCTTGGTAAGACTTAAGATTTTATTTTCAGTGCAGTGGGAAGCTATTGGAAGTCTGAGGCAGAAGAGGGATTTGGTCTGTCCTCAGAATGTGAGAGCTGCATTTATGTTTGCAATCGTTCGTAATCACCTGCTATGCGCCTGGCTCCACCCTAGGCCCCAGGGATACAAACATGAATAAGACTCATCTAGTGGGAAATGGTTGGTTCATTCATTCATCCATTTGCCAATATTTATAGAGCTCTTATACTCTGTGCCAGAGAGTGCTAGAGAGTGTTCTAGAAATTGGGGCAGCACGTGGAACAAAATAGACAACGTATCTGCCCTCAAGGAGGCTTACAGGAAACACCTCGCAATAGGATGTAAGGCAGTGACGAGTGCCCTGGAGGAAGGGCGTGCAAAATGGGCGGAGGGAGAGTAGAGGAGGACCGGGCGGCCAGGGATGGCTTCTGTGGGGAGGTGGTGACGGAGCGGAGACCTGAGAGATGAGAGGGAGGCAGCCATGCAGATACCTGGAGAAGAGGGATCCAGGCAGAGGGAACAGGCAGTGCAAAGACCCTGTGTGTAATTCGGTGCTCATTCGGTGCTCAAGAGGGAAGCTCGGGGTCAGCTGGAAGCTCCCCAGGTGCACAGGCCAGCCCTCAAGGAGGACTTCCCGGGGAGGTGACCTCTGAGCCGCAGCTTGGGGGATGACCAAGATTCAAATCTGAGCTGCACTGAATAACCTGACTCTTTCTTTCACAAAGAGTGAGTTCCCCATCACTTGAGGTATGCAAGGAACTTTGTTGATGGGATCCCATAGAAAGGAGCCAGGTTGACCTGGAGTCCAGCCCTAGCTGGGAGGGGCGTAGCCCAAGAAGGGACATTCTGCTGGGGGAGGCTTACAGCATGATTGCTAAAGACGCGAAACGAGTGAGGGGCTTGAGGCCAGGTTCAAATCCAGCCCTGTGCTGGGGAAGGAGGGTTTCGGCTCATCGTTTACTATTCCTCCCACTGCTCCGTCGGCCATTGGCTCCATCCTTTATTCTTTTCTAGATACTCTCATGCATTTGTTCAGGCACTGATTCGTGCATCGCCTCCCTTCACTCCACACCCCCTCACTGAGCACCTCGTCTGGGCCAGGCCTGTTGCTTTGTCGCTCATCGATCCTTGGGGACGACAGGTGGCATCCGTCAGGGGGCTGGGGCTGTGGGCGCACAGAGGAAGGAGCCAGAGGCCTGGGAGGAAAGGTAGTGATGTGCGGTGAGTTTTAAAAGGTGAGAAGGAATTTTCCAGGCAGACGGGGTGGAGGAGAAGGAAAGGGAAAGGATTCCATGCCAGGAGACCACCTGGTACGGGCCAGGTGCCGTCAGGAGCCGCAGGCCGTCCCCCTTTGCTGCGGGTTCAGTGGCTTTGCCCTTTGTGACAAGGCTGGAACTTCACATGGCAGAAAAAGAACAGGCTGTGGAAATGGGCCAGCCGAACAGCTGTTGTCCTGCTCAGCGGGAAGGTTTCTGCTCCCCACTCTCAGGAGCCAGGGCTGAGCGGAGCCCGAGAGGGGTTCAGCCCTTTGATCCGGAAATGGCTCAGCCTGTCACAGCCAACCCCGGGATGAACACACAGCCCGGCCACTCGTTCTGGAAAGAGAGTGCTCCCTGCCTTCCACCAGGAGCTGCTTTTATCTCAGCGTTAACATCTTCTGCAGCAGCCAGAGCTGTGGGCAGTGCAGGTTTGAGGAAGACACCTGGAAAAGAAAAATAAGCTCACCTCACCATATGAGAGGCTCTCAAGAGAAGTCAGAAGACGTCTGAAGGCCCGATGAGGTCCTGTGGGCACAGAGTGCTTCAACTTTGTGGCCTGTGATCTGTTCGGGAGCTCTCCGGTCTTCTGTTTTAATCATCTGTGCGTGGGCTTCCTTCTCTGTGCTCCCTCACTCGGCCTCACAGCTGGGGTGGTGAGGAGACTGTGCGAGGAATCCTGTCTCTGCCACGTATTAGGCAGATGACCTTGGGCAAGTCACCTTTCTGTGCCTCAGTCTCTCCGTCTGTAAAGTGGGGATAATCCCACCTACCTCAAAAGTCATAGGCACCTTAGAATCCATCACTATAACTCTGCCTGGGTGGCGACAATGCAGGTGCTCAGCACATGGTGGATATCATCTTATTGAAGAGGTTCACCTTGACAGAGAAGATTCCATGGAAAGTCCAGTAGATCTGGACTTGAATCCCACCTCTGCCACTGCCGTACCAGCTGTGGGACCTTAGCTAAGAGTTCTGACCCAGGCCTCATTTCCTCATTGGTCGTTTGCCTGGGACAGTCTCATTGCACCTGATATCCTGATGTGACCCTCTGACTCTCTGAAGATGTCCACATTTGGAAAATGAACCATATGGTCTCCCCACCTATC
The DNA here is from genome assembly GCF_041296235.1 of Equus asinus. NCBI lineage: Eukaryota > Metazoa > Chordata > Mammalia > Perissodactyla > Equidae > Equus > Equus asinus. The sequence goes on from NC_091792.1 coordinate 154,854,442, forward strand.
CATAAAATGGGCATGACATTGCCACCCTCCAGGACTTCTGGGAGAATGAAAGAAGAGAATACAAAGGAAAACTGATAAACCTGAAAATGCACCCCACCCCCCGCCCCACCCCCACCCGCCATCAGCCAGCCTTGGTAGAGTCGCATTTACAGAACTATCAGTCCGATATCCAAAAAGAACGAGCAATTTAAATTCTCCCACAACCGGTCATGAAGAGGCCATTCGCAGCATGCAGCAGAGTTTGCTGGAAACTTCGTTTTCCGTTTCTCTGGATGTCAGCATCGCTAAGGGATTGAGTTGCTGCAAAGCTCAGCTCCTGCCCACTCTGGGCTTCCGGATCTCCCTCTCGTTCTAAGCCCTGTGCTTTCCCCGGCTCTCTCTTCTCCTTCTGCTCTGTCCTTCTTTGTGTAGATGGATTCAGTCTCTCTGAAAATGCTTATGACCTGGTATCTTCTCTTTCCCCTGTCTCATGTGCTCAATGACCCCTTTTAAGCAATCAAGAAGTAATCAGGTTGAGATAGCACTGGGATGAACCACAGCCCTAGGGATTTCTGAGATGCGGGACGTTCCGTTTGTTAAGCTGGCTTGAGTTGGTCACCCTGGATGCCCCTGCAGTCTAGATTATAGATCAATAAGAGTTCAGAGAAGGACAGGCTGCTGGGGACTTCAGTCTTGGGCAGAGCAGGACTTTGAAAAACTCGGATGGGTTTCCCCAGAAAGAGACCCTAAGACAAGGGCTCAAAGGAAGCAGCTTATTCAGGGGATGACTCCAGAAATCCCCGGCAGGAGAGCAGGCACGTGAGGTGGAAAGAGAAGGCAGCCATAAGAACGTGCTGAATGGAACAAGTTACTGTCGTGGGAACCCAAGCAGAATCCTGCCAGAGAATCTGAAAATGGGAGGAAGGACACCTCTCAGAGTCATCCCCGAGGAAGTACTTACGCCAGCTCCCTGTGGTCAGTCCTGGAGGAAAAAGGTGTCAACTCTCCATCCCCCTGGCTTGCCGAAGCCGGACAAAGCCCTCTGCACGGGTGCTGGAGGCAGGCGGGGCCAGCCGTGCTGAGACTCACAGGAGGGCCGATGGAATCAGGACGGGCCCCAACCGCATCTGCTTCAGCGTTCCAGGAACGAGCAGAGAACACCATGACCCTGCAGGACTGAGGATACCAGGGACCGTGGCTGCCCAGGGCTGTGTCCTCACTGCCCAGCCCAGCGCCAGCCCAAGCAGACACTCAGTAATTCGTGTTCACTGAATGAATAAACAAACCCATTCATTCCACGTATGGGAAAACCAACACCCAGGCTGAGGTGCAACTGCCTGGAGTCACTGAAATGCACTGTGTCCCCAGGGTCCTTGACCTTATTCCAGGCAGCACCCACACCCAAGACCCTTCCCTGTCCGGTCACCCTTGCTCGTCTGTTTTAACACCCCCCGAGTGCTCATCCTAAAGGAAGAATGTCAAAGTGTGCCGTGAGAACTTACTACCAAGACCCCTGACCTCTGTCTTTATTGAAATGCAAACTGCCGACCAAGCTTAGGAGCAGATCCTCTGAGTGTGGTCAACCCGTCAACCGGAACACATCCCTGTGGCTTTCCCCTGATGGATTTTAATTGTGTTTTTTACCTACGAATTAGCTGTCCACCCTCAGCAGGATGTGGCAGCTCCTCATTTTTAACTAGAATTAGCAGAGTCGTTTTGGCCTCTACGTGGCTCGTTTGCTCCCGGACTCCTCAGAAACAGCCTCTCCCCTAGGATCTCCAGGATGGAGACGTTCAAACCTGAGGATGCTGCTTAAAAGGCCACATTAGAGAAATGCCATGGGAATGAAGTCTGTCGAACATCCTGATTGGTAGTCAAGAAGCGGAATCACTTTATGTTTCGGTGAAGCCGAATCTGGGAGGAATTTAACGGAGTCACGTGATGGATCCTGTGCAACTTCAAGGCGGAACCCAGAGGATGGTTGTTAATGACACTGAGATGCATGAAGTGCTTTTTCTCACACATTTTTCCTATTTTTTCTCACGTTCTTAATTACTGTCCCCTAGCCAGTGTCCCTGTCCGCCTCCACACCCTTCCTCTGCTGACCCCTGCTCCACTCCGCATCAGGGACCACTCTCCAAATCCCCGATCTGATGGCAGCGCTCTCCTGCTGAAACCCTTCAGCTGGCCTGCTGCATCTCCCACCTACAGACTCCTAACACCCTGCATGGCAGTGTAGGCACTCTAGGATCCGCCCAGCAACTTCTCCAGACAATGCCTGTGCTGCCCCACTCCCCCGTCTCAACCTGAGTTCCCACCAAGCAGGTACCCGCTCCCGTGTAGCACTCCTTTGACCACATAATGAAGTGCCACTCACCCTTAAAGGCCTGTGTAATTGCCGTCGTTTCCTAGTCATTCATCCATTCAGCAAATGTCTATGGAGCCCAGACATGTATTAAGGGACACAATTTGCTACAGGGAAAGCAACAGCAAGCAAAAGAACCAAGTTACCTGCCATCAAAGAGCACGATAAACAAGCAAAAGAATAAAGAAATAAAAAGACGATGATTCCACCCATGGAAGGACTCATGGTGGCAAAGGGACCTCCTTCTTCTGTCTGGTTAAATGCACACTCGAGTCTCACACCCCTCCTAGAGAAGCCTCCCTTCCGTTTCTCTATAGACGAGAACATTGAGAGCCATCCATATGACCTGCCTGTGGTCACACAGGCTGCAAGTGTGGTTTATCTGACTCTGAAGCCAGAGGTCCCAGCCGCCTCAGCATGGTGATAATTTACTGTGTGCCAAGCAAGTGCTATAACCAGCTTTACCAAGATTTCAAATAGCTCACCTGGATTAGAGGTGGGGAAACTGAGGCTTAGAGAAGGACCCAAGCGTCCCACCTTCTCATCCGTGGAGCCAGAGGTGCCCACTGAGAGTCAGGACAGGATGAGCGTCTGCAAGGGGTCACTGGGGACCACCTGCCCCATCTCCCATCCTTCCCTAGCTGGAAGCACAGACCTGGGGAGGTGGGTGTCCAAACTCCTCTCAGAGACCGGAGGGCAGACCTGCCTTTTCCCTGTCTGGCTGAACAGGTGTCCTCCGAGGTGAGGAGCTTCCGAGCGGACAGCGCCCCTTCAAAATGATTGTATTTAATTTAAAATTTTTTAAAAGCTGGTGCTTATTCGAGGACAAAGTAACATATGGACATGCTTGTGGAGATTAGTAAGAGGCTTTGGGCGTTTTAAAGGACTTCTGAAATTGATGACAGTGTTCCCTTAGAGGAATTTCAGTAAAATGAATTATAGAAAAGTTTGGACAGTTGCTTTTTATTTCTTTTATGCAAAAATGAAATAAAATTGGATATTTTACTCAGGTACCTGGCAGGAGTCAGAAAACAGAAAAGGAGGGAGGGGCTGAAGGCCGGGTGCCGGGGAGCTTGATGGGAGCAAAGATAACAGAGCTGTCTGAGGGGTCCCCCAGGCTCACATCGCTAAGCTTGTTTCATTTAATCCTCAAAACAATGTTGAGGTAGGAACTATTGTTATGTTCATTTCATAGATGAGAAAATTGAGGACCATAGACATAACTTTCCTGTGGGCACATAGCGAGGAAGTAGCTGGGGATTTAAATCAGGTTTATCTCCTTGAGCAGAAAGAAAGGAGGTTGCCTGAAGAGAACAGGTGTCAGGTGGTTCCTCGCAGTAGACACCAGGGGGTGCTGCTATCCCACACAGCTTGGTTGTTGACGACAGCTGAGCCACAGAACAGATTAACCATGGTGTTACACCCCATCCATGCTCTGACCACAGTGTTATCCCCCATCCATGCTCTAACCACAGTGTTACACCCTATCCATGCTCTGACCACAGTGCTCACCCCATCCATGCTCTAACCATAGTGTTACACCCCATCCATGCTCTGACCACAGTGTTATCCCCCACCCATGCTCTGACCATAGTGTTACACCCCATCCATGCTCTGACCACAGTGTTACACCCCATCCATGCTCTGACCACAGTGTTACACCCCATCCATGCTCTGACCATAGTGTTACACCCCATCCATGCTCTGACCATAGTGTTACACCCCATCCATGCTCTGACCACAGTGTTATCCCCCACCCATGCTCTGACCACAGTGTTATCCCCCACCCATGCTCTAACCATAGTGTTACACCCCATCCATGCTCTGACCACAGTGTTATCCCCCACCCATGCTCTGACCACAGTGTTACACCCCATCCATGCTCTGACCACAGTGTTACACCCCATCCATGCTCTAACCATAGTGTTACACCCCATCCATGCTCTGACCACAGTGTTACACCCTATCCATGCTCTGACCACAGTGCTCACCCCATCCATGCTCTAACCATAGTGTTACACCCCATCCATGCTCTAACCATAGTGTTACACCCCATCCATGCTCTAACCATAGTGTTACACCCCATCCATGCTCTGACCACAGTGTTATCCCCCACCCATGCTCTGACCACAGTGTTATCCCCCACCCATGCTCTGACCACAGTGTTATCCCCCATCCATGCTCTGACCACAGTGTTACACCCCACCCATGATCTTAACCACAGTGTTACACCCCACCCATGCTCTGACCACAGTGTTACACCCCACCCATGATCTTAACCACAGTGTTACACCCCATCCATGCTCTGACCACAGTGTTATCCCCCACCCATGTTCTGACCATAGTGTTATCCCCCACCCATGCTCTGACCACAGTGTTACACCCCACCCATGCTCTGACCATAGTGTTATCCCCCACCCATGCTCTGACCACAGTGTTACACCCCACCCATGCTCTGACCATAGTGTTATCCCCCACCCATGCTCTGACCATAGTGTTACACCCCATCCATGCTCTGACCACAGTGTTACACCCCATCCATGCTCTGACCACAGTGTTACACCCCATCCATGCTCTGACCACAGTGTTATCCCCCACCCATGCTCTAACCATAGTGTTACGCCCCATCCATGCTCTGACCACAGTGCTACACCCCACCCATGCTCTGACCACAGTGTTATCCCCCACCCATGCTCTAACCATAGTGTTACGCCCCATCCATGCTCTGACCACAGTGTTATCCCCCACCCATGCTCTGACCACAGTGTTATCCCCCACCCATGCTCTGACCACAGTGTTACACCCCATCCATGCTCTGACCACAGTGTTACACCCCATCCATGCTCTGACCACAGTGTTACACCCCATCCATGCTCTGACCACAGTGTTACACCCCATCCATGCTCTGACCACAGTGTTACACCCCATCCATGCTCTGACCACAGTGTTACACCCCACCCATGCTCTGACCACAGTGCTCACCCCATCCATGCTCTAACCATAGTGTTACACCCCATCCATGCTCTGACCACAGTGTTATCCCCCACCCATGCTCTGACCACAGTGTTACACCCCACCCATGCTCTGACCACAGTGTTATCCCCCACCCATGCTCTGACCACAGTGTTACACCCCACCCATGCTCTGACCACAGTGTTATCCCCCACCCATGCTCTGGCCACAGTGTTACACCCCACCCATGCTCTGACCATAGTGTTACACCCCATCCATGCTCTGACCATAGTGTTATACCCCATCCCATGATCTTAACCATGGTGTTATACTCCCACTCCTGAGGCAAATACTAAAGTAGGCTCTAAGATACCTTATCTTAGAGGCCCATTACCGCAGCGGTCACCAGGAAGTCTAACACTTAAAGAACAGATGACAGTGGCAGAGACTCATATGCCCCTCCCCAAATCCCCTGCTGCCCCCTTTCAGTGCGTCCCCGTCAGACCTACAACTGCCACCAGGTGCACCTTCCTGTCTGAGCCACAGCCCACTTGGCCCATTCTCATGGCTGCCAGAAGTGCTGCCCAAGGAGCAGCCCTCCACTGATGGCTACAGGCCTGGGGGATAAGTGCCCAGCTCCCTTGCTCCCCAGGTCGGATGACTCTGAGATGTGTTTTCTGTATAGTTTCCCAAGGGTCCCAAATGGATTAAGCCCTCGTGGTCCACAGTGGTGACTTGCTGATAACACACCTTTTATTCACTTCCTTCAGCTACCCACACGCTTACCAGTGTGTCCTGGGATCAATTCTCACATACACTACTTGTCGGGGTCTGCTTCTGGGGGAATCCAGAATAAGTAGCCAAATAAAATAACAAATGAGAACCAAATAAGATAATGAGATATGTTGACCAAGAGACGTAACCATTTGGGGCTCACTTTCAAAGTTTAGGCTGTATTGTGCTCTTAGGCAATCGAAGTTGAGTACTGTGGTATGAAGCGAGCCCCGTGCGAGGCATGTTACAGAGGAAACAGCAGCACGAATCCATCACCATCTTCTGTCCTTTTGAACGGAGGCACAGTCAAAAGAACGCCGGATTTGGAGTCAGAAGAGTCAACAGTGTCCTAACTCTTGCAAGTGGGACTCATAACACGGCTGAGGCTCTTCATCTTCCAGAGCCGCGGTTTCCTAATCTGTAGGCACAATTCGTAACTCATACTTTGGTCGTGAAGACAGATTCAGTGAGACAAGGCATGCAAAATCTTTTTGTAAACAAAAAGTGTCCACAAAATAGAGGGCCTCAAACTGGAGAATTTTACAGAAGGCGTTCCCTTGTCAAGATCCCTTACAAGAAGGGGTATCTCCAGCTGTCCTTTATGTTGAAGCGTGTCGTTTTAAGATGAGCAGCACCTACACGTCTACCACCAGAAACACGAATACCTCACCTTTAAGAGACAAATTACCAAGGGATTTTGGGTAAATATGGTCCTGGATAGCCTTGTTCCAGAATCTCCCTCCCACAAATACCCAACAAAATGAGCTACAAATAAAAAGTTCTTTTAAAAAGCCAATAATAACAAACAAACAAACCTTTACATGGAAAAAAAATGGCCAGCAGCAACCAAACAAGGAAACATGCCAGAACTGAAAACTGGCAGCCAATGAAGGATAATTCTACTACAGTATATTCTGTCTCCACTCTTCAGCCACAGCACTGACCAGAAAAGGGGATTCAAAGAAACCCCTAAGAACTCTCACTGACATCCCTGATTTGTGGGGGAAATAGAGTGAGGAGGTGAGTCAGCGATCCTGGGGGAAGATTAAAAAGATGCCTTCCACACAGCAGCCCTTGCCAAGGCCCTGGGGCTTCTCGTCTCCCAAGACTTTGTCCTAATTTGAGGACACCAATTGAAGCCCGCAGAAGTAGAATATACTCCTGACCTCGTGGAGTGGGTGCTGGTGCATGTCACTGCACAAAATCTCAGAGGAGAGAGAGCAGAGCCCAGATCCTCCAGAAACGGCTGCCCACAGCCCTAACCAGGTTCCTTCACGCCCCACCCCCATCTTTGATAGAAAAGTTACTGAAAGACAGTGTTCCCATTGCAAACTGGGACTTGAAAGACAAGACAATACAAAAGAAGATAAGGAGAAAAGGTGTCGAAGTTGAATCACCTACCGTATGGAGCACATGGAAATCTGGATGGAGCAGCTCACTTTACATATAGGAAAGACATAGAGGAACGGCATGGGGAATGCACTAAAGTGGGACACTAAAAGGAGGAAGAAAATAAGGGAGGGAAAAAAGAAAGAAGGGAAAAATTGCCCAGAGCGTGCGAAATCTATACAGAAAACAAGAGAATACAGTCATTCAAGAGATGATAGATACAGAAGAGAGACAAAGTTGATCCAACATAAGGATAATAAGTGTCTCTGAAGTAAAGAAGCCAACACACAGAACAGAAGTCGTTTTCAAGAACAATGTAGGAAGTGAATGAAGAGTAGATCTCGAGCCAGCCCTGATGGCCTAGTGGTTAAGTTTCAACACTGTCACCACTTCGGTGGTCTGGGTGCTGATCCTGGTTGTGGAACCACACCATTCATCTGTCAATAGCCATGCTGTGGTCATGGCTCACCTAGAAGAAATAGAAGGACTTACAACTAGAATATACAACTAAGTACTGGGGGTTTGGGAAGGAAAAAAAAAAACGAGAGAAAGATTGGCAACAGATGTTAGCTCAGGGCAAATCTTTCCCAGCAAAAAAAAAAAAAAAACAAGAGTGGATCTATAGTTCAAACAACACACTGTGTTCCAAGAAAGATTGTTACAGGGAGAGCAACATAGCTGATCCATCACAGTTAATGAATAGTCAAGCTAATAACTTCAAGGATAAGGAAAGATTTCTTCAGGGCTTTAGGTAGAAAAAACCAATCACCTAAAGGAGAAATATTAGACTAGCTCTAGGCTTCTTTATAGCAGCATTCAATGTCAATGCCAAGTGTCAGATACAGATGGAGATCATCCCAGATGGAAGGTTTAGGGACGACTTTTGTTTGCTTTTTATGCCTTTCTGTAATGCATGCTTTCTTTAATTGTTTAAAATGGGCAAATATTACTCATGATACAAACAATCAGAAATAAATAATAACACTATTTTTGTTTTGAAAAACAAAACAAAAATCTAGGACCTACCAGAAATCCATTCTGTTTCCATATCAACGCCCATTCTTTCTCATTTTACCCTGGATTTAAAGAAACAGACCGTGAGAGACTCAGGAAATCAGGTCACCAGTGCCTTCAGACAAAAGAGAGACCAATGAACTCCAGGATTTGGGAGAGCGTTTGGGTAAAACCATGAAGACTGCTAAGTTTCTTTCACGTGTTTTAAAGGATGTTGTCTTAGACTCGTTTGCACCGCAATGGAGTAATTAAGACTCACCCTTGGGAGTCACCCAGCCTTGAGTTGGCATCCCCCTGGTGATGTGATCTTGAGGAAATTACTCAACTTTCTTAGACCTCGGTTTCTTTATATGTTAAATGGGAAAAATAATAGTAGTAACTGCCACAAAACAGTGATAATTAAATGAAATAAGGTATGCAAAGTGCTTTTCACAGTGCCTTCCACTTAGCTACCATCACCACCATCAGCAGCCGCAGCAGCACCATTATCATCTCTACTATCATCATTACCACCATCATCTTCATTTCTACCATCATCATCATCATCACTAGTATCATCATCACCATCATCATTCATCATCATCATTCCTGGCTAAGAGACCTTGGGCATGTCACGCCCCTTCTCTGAGCTTCAACTAGCTCATTATAAAATGGGGGGGAATAATGCAGAGGAGTTTTAACTTATTATTATAGTAGCTAACCCTTACTGACTGCCTCTCATGTGCCACACTTATACTAAGTGTTTGCATACAGTAGTTCATTTAATCCTCAGAAACACCCACAGTAGCAAGTCCCTACTGTCATCACTTCACAGGTGACAGACCTGAACTCTAGCGAGGTTTGCTGGAGCCAGGACTTAAGCCTGTTCCTACTGACATCAGAGCCCAGGTGCCAGCCCAGCATGGTTCACCACCTGTTCTGGTTGTTAGGTTCAAGGGAGATAATAGGAATGAAAACCCCTCAGCACAATGGGCTGTGCAAGCTCCTCTTGGTTGGTTGTCTTTGCCCTCAGGGGGTGGCCTGAAGGCCCAGGGAAGGAAGGAGACAGGGGCTTTGATGTCGATGTACTCTGAACTCCATGGTGTCTTGACCGCTCTTCCATCGATCCTGCAGACCTTGACAGAGCACCTCGTATGTGTGTCCCAGGTGCTGTGCTGGGAGCAGGGGCCAGAAGCAGTAAACAAGTCATGGTCCCAGCCCTGAAGCAACAAAGAGGTGTGCATGCGGGGAGGCAGGTTTGTCCACATTCTGTCCATCGTAGGCTGAGGTACCAGCACCGGAAGTTATCCACAGCTGCTTCCAAACACACCTAGGGAAGTCGAGGGAAGTGAAACCCCAGCCCTCAATCCCATCCAGGCTTCAGAATAGCCGTGAGCTGACCCCCTAGGAGATGCTGCAAGGTTCCCAGCAGTGTTGGAGGCAGGACCAGATGGGTGCGTGACACAAACACTTTCTGACAATGAAATGTCACACGCTCTATAGACCTACAGTCTGGTTTTAGCACATTTCGATGTGTAACCGTTGTTCTCGCACATTTTGATAGATAGCTTTAAGATACGGAGAGTCCACTTTCTGTGTGGTCAACAACATACCAAATCTCTTCAAAATCAAATTTTGAGCATTTAATTCAAGTACGTAAATATTGATCGAGTATCTACACTCTGTCAAAGATGCCAGGCGGATGGAGATGCTGCCTGTCCTGGAGGGCTCACAGTCTCGTGGGGAGTGAGGGGGTGCGCCGTTCTGAGGCATTTTTGATGTGTCGGAGTCTTAGGCCTGCTGGCAGCATGGTGAGGTGATAACGATGAGTGCTGGGGACAGACGCAGGCTTGAGCTGGTCCTGGCTCCGTGACCTTAGGTTGCTTGGGTGGACTTGCTGATGAGTGTTGTGGTTGTGTGCACTGCTCACAATGAAAGCATTGCCTCCGTGGGATGGAGAGTTTCCGAATTCAGCCCCTTCCTTCCATCCATACTACCACCATCCGGGCGCTCTAGACGGCCATTGCCTCCTCCTTGCACTGCCCAACAGCCTCCTGCATCCACTTCTACACCCTCCAGTCCTTTCTCCAAACACAGTGATGTCTGCGAAATGCAAATTGACCACATAAACCCCTGCTTGAAACCCCTCGTCGGTTTTCTTCGTTAGCAAACCCCTCTCTTGATCTACAACAGACTACCTAACTGGCCCTGCTCACCTTCGCCACCTCATCCCATTCCTCCCAACCGTCCCTCAGGCATCCAGATAGCTTGGCCTCTTCTGCTCTAGACCTTGACCCAATCCCTTTCACCCTTCAGGGCCTCTGCTCTCCCCTCCCTCCACCCAGCATGATCTTCCCCAAATCTTCACAAGCTGCATCTCCTCCTTCAAATCACATCTCAGCTATCACCTCCCCAAAGAGCCCCCCCAGACCCCTACTCACACAGACCCTCCCCTGTTGTCCTGTGCATTCCCTCCAGAGTGTTCATCGCCTGTTGTAATTATTTATTCATTCACTCACTTCTTTTTTAATAAATGAGTCATCTTTTCTCTCCTACCAGACGAGGGAGTCCCTTGAAGGCAGGGACATTGTCACTCTCATCCACCACTGTGGGACGAGCCCTAGCACAGTCGTTAACCATGGAGTGTCGATGGAAGGAAGGGCTCCAGCCTCCTGGTTTCCAAACCATTCATTGTCCCCTAGAGTTTGGTGAAGGCCCCTTAGGAATTTCCCTTCCGCTGCCTGCTCTGTCTTGTCTGTGGAGTGCCTGGAAGGAGATGTGATGGGCAGAAGGGGGCCTCAGGTTGGGATGGGGCTGCATACCCTAGTGGTCATGCTGAGCCACAGGTCCTGAGTCTGGGCACAGGACCCAACTCAACTCTCATTGATTGGGACATTCAGGAAGAGGGGGGGGTGCAGACCTCAGATTCTCAGCCAGGTGTGGTATGTGGAGGTCATGTGGAAACCTGTGGAAGCAGTCTGGGTTGCCATGGCAACGAGGAGCACTTCTGGCACCAGGAAGCGAGGGGTGATAAGCATCCTGCAAATGCACAAAACGGCCTCTCAAAATAGAGAATTGTCCGGCCCCACTGCCAGTGACTCTTCCACTGAGTAACACATGCTCCACTGCCGGGGCGACTCAGGGACTGGGGCCACCGCACATCCAATTGAGGGGAGAGAAGAAGGACAAAAGGACATCCAGCTGGGCGGGGGCTCTCCTCCTCTCTCAAGCAGGGACTAGCAGAGAAACGCTGAGATTTGGAGGTCAGAGCCCCAAGCCTGAGTTCTGGCTCTGCTACTCATGAGCTGGGTGACCCTGGGTAAATCAAATAACCTCTCTGGGCTTCGGTTTTCTCACCCAGGGAGTATGGCAGCCAATTCCTGCCTGACTCAGTTATTCTGAAGATTAAATTACAAACATTCTTAACACTCTATATTCAGTAAATGTCAGCGGCCTTGTAAGTCAAAGTTGTACACCTAGTACTCGATTTCAAAGGCATTTGGAGAGCCGAGAGGATGAAGAATCTCTCCTTTGGATGGGCCGGGTCAGAGAAATGATCTTCATCCCTTTAGGAGGTAAGGGCTGTAGCTCCAGCTCCCACTCCTGAAGCCGGCACTCACGTAGGAAAGCCGGCTCTTTCCAGAAGGTGCTCCCTGCCACGGGGGCGGGTCGAAGGCCTGGCAGGTGGAGAAGGATGCTGGCAGCCTGGCCCTCTTGGGGGGATTAATTCCACACCCCGGCTCTCGTCACAGGTGGCATCCCGTTCATCCTGACTGGCGAGTTCTTCCAGCAGTCCCAGCGGCCGGCTGCCTTCATCGTCGCGGGCACCGTCAACTGGCTCTCCAACTTTGCTGTCGGGCTGCTCTTCCCGTTCATTCAGGTATGACTGACAGGGCTCCTGCCCCTGGGAGCCCCTCTGATCCGCAGCCCCCTGAGTGACGGGCGGCTCACAGAGCAGAGGCTGATCCTCTCCCAGCTGCAAACCCACGCCGTTGTCCTAAGCAAGGGGGAAGTGTGCTTGGCCCAGACCTTTCATCCTCTCTCTCCTCCCGCACCTTGCAGGAGCTGCCCCTCCATGCTAAGGGCTGCCTCGGAAGGAGTGAGCTTCCCGTTACTGCGGGTATGCAAGGAAACCTAGGTTAGAATCCCAACCCACAACCTACTACTCATTTTTGCAATGTGCTTGTCGCTGTGTTAGACAAAGTCCATATGAGTTCCAGTGTACACTGTGACCCTGCCACGTGTTTAATATCCTCATTCTCGTCATCATAACCACAGCTAATGGGGTGCTTGTCCCAAGGGTGACAGTGATTGACAGGAAAATGCTAACTCTGGAATTGGGTACAAGTTGTTTTTGTGGAGGTGAACAATCCGTTCATTCGCCTGCTCTTTAAGTCAGCACGCACTTACTGAGTACCTGCCGCGTGCCGGGCGCTGTGTCAGGCAGTGGGGACAGGGTGGGAACAAAAGTCTGTGTTCCTTTTCAGTCCTGGAGCTGAAAAGGGAAGTGACAGAGGCGGACGTGCTGCTTTAGAAGGGGCGGGCAGGGAAGGCGTGCCCTCCTGGGTGCCCTCATTCTGCCTCTCACGGACCAGGAGACTGGAGCTGAGAGATGCAGGGACTTCCCAAGGTGCCCCCACTGGGATAGACAGCAGCAGGGCTGGGCCCCAGTCTCTCATCCTCACCTCGAGACAAGGGCAAAAGGAGCCCTCAGTTATCAGAAGGGGACCCCATCCCAAAAGTCCATTTGAACTGGGTTTGAGTAGTTAGCTTATCTTAAAAAATACAAACACGCACGCACATATCAGAAAGGCCTCCAGCCAAAATGGGATCCGTCAGACCCTTTCCTTCACGTTGTGCCTATTTGGCAAATCACAGCCCACCCCCAGCTCCTCTTGGATGGAGATGCAATGCTGTGTCTTCCCTGAGATGCTTTCTCAGACTCGTGTGTCTGGGCCCGGGCCTATGCTTAGTTCCATGAAATGCATGCTAGCTCAGCTGACACAGCTGGACTACTTGTCAAGGAAAGGGTGGGGGCACAGTGACCCCGAGCATTCACTATGTGCCAGGTCACACGTGCGGCCGTGCCACTACACGGAAGGTCTTATTACCCCCACCTGTGGGTCAGGATGGGCTGGGGTTTGCTGCAGGAAGAAACAGCCCCCCAGTCTCAGTGGCTTTAAACCCCCAGGACCATGTCTCACTCCTGCTGGGTGTTCACTGTGGGGGACTAGAGATTCTGCCCCAGAGCTTCCCAACTCAGGGATGCTGGCTGCCAGGGCCTCTTCTCTCTGCAACAGCTGCCCCTGTGGCAGGTGGAGGGAACGTGGCCAGTGACATGTGTCACCAGCATGCAAATTCCCTACCTGCGGGGAATGCAAACTGCCATGTGTCCCGAAGGGGACGGGTCAGAAAGTTTGCGTCCTTCCTGGTGACAGCCATGTGGTCTGCCTTCCGAGGCAGAAGGTCCGGCTCAGTAGGCTGGGAGACTCACCTGAGGCCCCGTAGCTGGCGAGAGGGGGAACATGATCACAGCATGGACTTGTGCCCTTTTCTCTATCCACATGGCTTTTGTGTGTTTCGAACTCCTCTCACAATGACCCGATTTCTGATGGCCTTGACGACGTGTTGTGGGGATCACCTTCATTCTAACTGGCTCTTCCAGCCGGGCACCCCACTGGCTGGAAGCTCCAGGAGCCTGAGAGGTTTCTGGGGTCACTACTCTGCCTGGGTCACCATGCTGTGATGTGCTGGAGTGTCTGAGGGCAAACTAGGACCAGGACTCTGAGTGGTTGCAGTGTCCCTCCTGCGAGGGCCCTGGAGGAGCACCCAAGCGAGCTGAGACTGTCACTGTGGTTGAAAGTGCAACCTAACGTGTGATCCAATGTGCCAGATTTCATAGAGAACGTCAGCCCCTGGGCCCGCTCAGGGCCTGGCCTGGGGCAGGGGAATGAGGCCCGAGAGGGCTCGGCCCAGTTTCAGGGCTCAGGGCCTGGGGGCGATGCCACTCACCCGCAGAACTGAGGTCCCACCATGCACAAATGGCACAAGTCTGCATGCCCGTCTTACAATGTCAGACCAGCTGTTTCCTCCCAGACGTGTCAGGGGCACAGGTGTCACAGGAGGGGCGTGACCACCACTACTTACAGGCTTGGATTTTGGGTTTGGGACAATGCAAGGAGAAGCGCAGGGGTGGCAAAGAAAGACGAGTGGCTGGGGAAGGCCTGGAAGGCAGGCTCTGATCTATTCCCTGGGAGGCTCAGAGCTCATCACTGCCTTTGGCATTTCGGGGCTAGAGCTGGAGAGAGACATGGCTCCTGCTCCCACATCAGAGAGAGACCACCCCACCTGACCTTGACCTTGACCTTGCCTGGCAATGTCTGCAGCCACATCAGGGACCTGGGCGGGTGGTCTGGAGGAGCCAGGGAGCAATTCCAACCACAGAGCCCCCTGCAGGAACACGCTGGGCCAGTAGCACAGTCGTGGAAAGCTGGTGGGACCACTTGAGAAAGAAGGGGCTGTGAGAAGGAGGAACCGAGGGCGGGGTGGGTCTCAGTGTGGGAAGGGAACCCCAGTGAACATGGGAACCCCTTTACTGCATCTCTGCCAGGCGGCCATCAGGCCTTCGCCTGGACTTTCTGGAAACAGGGGTCTCTGTGGCTGGAGGAGGGGCGGTTCCATTGTTACAAATCCCATCCTTAGAGCGCACTCCCTGTACAGACCGAGGCAATGAGTCCATGAGTGGGAACTGCTCTGTCTCCCAAACGAGGCGGCCGGAGTGTGCAGGCCAGGCACTGAGCTCCACTGAGTCCAGCTTTGTAGCACAAGGCCTTCCTTGACCCAGTGAATGTCTGGGTGGGAGCTAATGTCTGCAAGGGACCCACAGGGGGATGTGGGACACACCTGATTGCATTGACTAGGAGATTACACTGAGTGTCATGAGGGGGCCAAGATTGCACAGCTACGGAAGGGCGGGACCGACAGTCAAATGCAAGTCTGTCTGGGCCTCCAGCCAGAAACCATTTAGATTTCAAAATGCAAATATTCACTCATTCATTCGTTCCAGGAACCCTTCCAGTATGTACAACCTGCCAAGCACTGTGCGAGGTGTGGGGACACACTGATGACCAGCCTGCACGGCCCTCCAGGGCTCTGAGCCAGGGTGGTGGTGGGCTGTGGGAGAGAGGACAGACATGAACCCGAATGGTGGTCGTGCCAGGCAGAGCGGGAGAAGTCCTCCGACACCGTGTACACAGGACTGTAGCAGCTCTCAGCAGAGGCAATGGTCACAACCGCAGGAGTCAACCCAGGAGGCCTCTCAGAGAGGTGAGGAGCTCCGCTCTGCAGCGTGAGTGGAACTTAGCCCCGTGCTGGAGGAGAAGGGCGTTCCACGACTTTTCCATATAAGGTAACAATTAGAGGTCCCAGGGCGTAGCACCTGATATCTGTGGGGGCCCTTACTCAACCTGCCACGCCTGTGTTCACATATTCACGACTCCCTTCCGTTTTGCACCAAGTGCTGGGCGAGAATGGCGTTGAGACCAGAGGACTTCGGCTCGCATCCTGAACCTGTGTGTTAATCACTAAATGACTGTGGACAAGTCACAGATGTGGCCCAGCCCCACATGTCTCAGCTGTACGATGCCCCACAGGGGGCAGCACTCCATAAGCTGTACACACGGGGGGCACAGTCTCATCTGCTTCTGGGGAGCCCAGCCCAAGACAAGTCATATCCATTTTCTTCATCCAACAGCCCTGTGGACAATTATTTCCATTTTACAAATCACAAAACTGAGGCCCGGAGGAGTGAAGTGATCCAGAGCATGGGCCACTCTGAGTGAGCTTGGCCCAGGGTCACTGTCTACCCGCTTCTATTCCATGCTCTTATTGTAATTCATTTGTGAGGTGGGTGCCATTAGAGCCCCATTTCACAGATGGAGAAACAAATGCACAGGAAGGTTAAGCCACTTACCCAGGGTTGCCCAGCTAACAAGTGGTAGAGATGAGCTTGGAACCCATGCAGCTCCAGGCTGTGCATTCTTAACCACAACACTATACAGTGCCCCCAGGAGAGTCACAAATCTTGACCGGTGTCTCCCATGCAGAGGGTGAGAGGTGCTAATCCAACCTTGAAAATGACTCTCTGTGGATTTGTTTGTATGAAATTTCTTAAGCACATTGTTTGGGGCAGAATTATTTGGGGTAGGCTATTTAGGGTGGAGGCCACTGATCAGGGTGAGGGAATCTGTCGCCCTTGCTGACCCGAGGAATCCCACAGCAAGCCCGTGGAACGGCGATGGCTGGCCAGCTCTCCCCAGCTTTAGATGCGGGTTGGTTCTGCGCAGCCTGCAGAGCAGACCTTTATCTTCACTCCTGCTCCTGGGCTCCTGCCTCCCCCCGGGAAGAGACCCAGCAAAGGGCCTGGTACTTCTCCGGTGCTGACCGAGGAGGCCAAGCCAGTTACTTGTAGATCCTCCACCTCACTGCACAGCAGGACAGCGATGGGTTTCGGGCTCTGTTGTAGCGCTTAATAAACGTGGAAACAGTGGTTGAGGGTTCAGGCTTATAGTCAGAGGGCCTGAGTGTCTCCTCTGCTCCTGATAAGCTGTGTGACCTTGGATTTCTCCGGACCTCTGTTCCTCAGGTGGAGGTGGAAGATAATGCCAGCCTACTCAGAGGGCTACTGTGAGACTAAGTTGTGTGATACTTGAAAAGCACTATTATACTGGATGGGTCACAGCAGGGGACAGGCCACGGCAGAGATGACAGAGGTGCTGGCTGGCAGATGAGCTTTGGCAAGTGGGACCTCAGGGTCTAAGGGGCTGGAGACAGCAAGGTGGAACCACGGAACTGAGGAGTGGGGAGTGCATGTGTTGCTAGGGCTGCTGTAACAAACTACCACCAACTGAGTGGGTGAAAACGACAGGAGTTTATGCTCCTGCAGTTCTGGAGGCCAGAAGTTCAAAATCCGTCTCCCTGGGCTAAAGGCAACGTGTGAGTGAGGCCACGCTGCCTGCCGAGGCTCCAGAAGAGCGTCCGTCTCCTTGCCTTTCTCGGCTTCCAGAGCCGCCTTCCCCGCCTTGCTTGGCTGCTGGCCCCTTCCCTCTTCCTCCATCTGCAGAGCCAGCAGCATAGATCGTGCTTCAGTGGGCCCATTGCTGCAGTGGTCACATGGCCGTCACCTTCTGTGTCGCTGCTCCCTCTTTTAAGGACAATTGTGACTGCATCTAGGGTCCACCAGGATAATCTCCCCATTGCAAGATCTTAACTTCATCACATCTGCACAGTCTCTTTGGCATCTAAGGTGACAGTCACAGGATATCAGCACCGGGATATCTTTGGGGGCCGTTATGCAGCTGACTACAGGAAGTAAGGGCGCATTTTGGAAGCAGAACTTGGACACGTGATCGGGGGTACCCAGAAGCCAGGCAGATGTGCTGCTGAGTCCCTGACTACTGCCCCACCCCCCACCCCCCAGCGGAGCACAGCGTGGTCCTGAGAGCCACAGGAGGCGTCATGCGGTGTCAGCTTGGAAGTGGAGGGGCTCCAGCAGATTACAGAGGAGTCCGACATGCCTAGGAGCAGGGGACAGGCTGGACATTCATGTCCTGACTCATTACTTGCTAACTACAAATAGTAATCACCTGTCTGGCTTTAATGTTAGGTGTTTGGTGTTTGTTCCATGACTGTTGGACGGGCCCTTCTGGACCTTGAGTGCTCTGCTAGGGGACTTGCACTTGATCCTGTGGATCAGAGGTGCTCAGCCCTGGAAGGGCATGAGCTCCGCCTGAGGAGTTTAAGATCAGTGAGTGATTAATGCCTGGGACCTGCCACCCCCATCACCGAGATTCTGAATCAATGAGAGAGGAGGGTAGAATTATCAGTATTTTTTAAAGTGCTCCAGATGATCCTGCCATGTCAGCAGAGTTGAGAACCCCCGATGCAGATGTTTAGGAAACAGTGAAGGGGACCAAGCAGTGGAATGAGTGATCAGATTTGTGTTTCAGGAAGACCCTTCTGGCTGCCTGGAGGCCGGATTGGAGAAGGCAGACTGTGGGCAGGGAGACCTGGGGGCTGGCATTTTCTGTCATCTGCAGGAGAAATGGCGCTCAGGCTTGGATTAGGGCGATGGCCAAGGGGAGGGGTCAGTCAGGCACAGAGTAAATCCACTTTGCTGAGTGGGGTGGGGGAGCTTGCAGGAGGCAGCACCTGGGCCAAGACGCAAGCCCTCGCTGGGCAGACAGCTAAGCTGGTGACAATGACCCTGCCATCAGGGCAGCTCATGAGGATGGTCTGCATCTCCTACAGATATGGTCCAGCATCAGCTGATCAGCACTGCTGCCTTCAAAGTTGAGCTCATGGCACAGATACCTCTGGACTGGTCCACAGAAAGTTTTCTGCAGTTTAAACAAGGCCGTGGGCATCATCAGGAGGGGAAACGAGGATTTTAGTCGCCAGAGAAGGCCCATGTGAGGGCCATTTGATAGCCAGGCCTTCTTTCCGCCTACAGCCTGCCCCTTTCAGCCAGCTCGTTCCCTTCCTTGCTCAGTTGTCTCAAGTCATGGAAGTGCTAATTGATTGTCAGTCTGTTCCCAGGAAGGATGTCCACGGATGTGACACAGGCCTCACAGTTCAAAAGTTCAGCAGTACAGAGTCAAAAAAATGTTAAGTCTCTGCTTCCTTGCTATTCATAGAAAGGGTATTTTATAGGTCAGTAGTTTTTTAATATTTTCGCCCATCGAACCCTTTGTGTAAGCAAAAACTTTCAAACTTAAAAAAAAAAGAGGGGGCAGTGAATAGGTAAAATGCCTAACACGGTTCCAAGAATCAAATGTGAGAGTAAAACTGAAAATCCAATGGAAGATAAAAAGGAAGGGATCATCGTGACCAGGCTGGGGAAAGACAAGACCCTAAAAGGCCAAATGATGAGGAGAGAAGGGATGGATTCAGTGATCTCAAAATGAAAGGTTTCCACCCAGTGAGGGACGGCAAGGTCAAGGGTGCCGCAGACAAGGACTGAGAGGAGCCATGGGGAACCTCTAAATTGATCAGGATTAGTGCCTAGAATATCAAGGAGCTCCTGTCAGTCGACAATGAAAAGACGGAGTCCTGCTAGGAAAGTGGGTCAAGAAGAAGACAGTGCGCTTCCCAGAACGAGAACCCTAAATGGTAACATGCAGAGGAAGAGATGCTGTAAACTAGTTTAAATCAAAGAACGGCAAATGAAAACAATAACACAGCTCTGTGTATTTGCACAATTATCAAAATTAGAAATTTACAGAGTACCACGTGTTACCAAAGATGCAGGGAGTTGGGAGCCCTCCTGCACCGGTGGAACAGTCTGTTGGCAATTAATCAAATTAAGCATCCGTATACCCCATGACCCCAAATTCCACCCCTAGTTAGATATCCCAGAGAAATTTTTGCCCAGGTCCGTGAGATGGGCTGCACAAGAATACTAACTACGGCACTGTTTGTGGCAGTGAGGAGTGAGAGGTAACCTGGTAGCCGTCCTTTGAGGAACACATACATAGAGCAAGAAGGTGCACACTGCAAAATAGGTGTGCTGCAGTGAGAAGCACCTTCAGCAGCAGTGCATACAAACCTAAACCCAGTGCTGAGGAAGTCAAGCACAGAGTGACATCTGTAGCCCAATACTACTTCCATAAATTTAAAACAGCACTGCAGATTTTCACAAAGACAGATGATAGATGATGATGATGATGAAGAAGAGAAGAAAGATGATAGATAGATAGATAGATAGATGCAGATGGATGTAGATAGATGGGCAGATAGATGGATAGATAGGTAGATATGCATCCAGATAGATAGATAGCTAGGTAGGTAGGTAGGTAGGTAGGTAGGTAGATAGATAGATAGATAGATAGATAGATAGATAGATAGATAGATAGATGATAGATAGATAGATAGATAGATGGATAGACAGATAGATAGACAGACAAGAAATATAGGTTGATTGAAGAACATTTATCAAATACTTAAACATGAGTTTGTCCAGAGTTGGGGTGAGAGCATTGCAGGGCAAAAAGAATAGAGTAGAGGTTGAAGATTAAAAGAGGAGAAACAAATGAACAGATACAAATGAGAGGAACATTGCACAGTCCAGTAATGACAGTATGTCAAGAGGTGAGGAATATGCTTAACTCGACCCTGTGCACTTGGGGGCGGAGTGCAGTGGGGACGGGGGGCTGAAAGAGAGGGAGTGGGAGGAAAATAGCTAAGTAAGTTGAAGCCTCAGGACATGGTAGCTGAGGAACAGCCTTGGCGCTTCTCCCACTGATCAGCTGGGGAAGGCTGGAGGTGGAGATTGGAGACAGATCAGCCACCCAGCCTTGCCCCCTGGAGCACTCCAGTAACACCCACGTGACAGTAATGACATTGTCCCAATAATATCAGTGTTTCGCTGAGCATCTTTTTGTGTTTTGTGCCAAGCCCCAGACCTGATCTTTTATGTACGTTTTCTCGGGAGTGTGGCTCTGAGGGTTCATTCACTCAGCCAGTATTTGAAGCTGGCTGAGCGGGTCCCTTTAAGAGACTGGAACAGAAGAGCAGTTCTCCGTAGGCACAGTCACTGAGCTGTCTCCTTCCTCTTCCTCCTCCTCTTCCTCTTCTTCTGCCTCCTCCTCCTTTTTTCCTGTAAAGTTATGAGGAAATTCTAATTATAAATGATTCAGGTTCACTGCAGAAACTACAAAAATATGTGTTAATGGGTTAATGATGCTGCTTCCTTCTTTTCTTCCAAATATATGTAATTTTTCATATTTATAAAAATTGGAACCAATTTTTTAGTTTTGTTTTTTGCTTTTCTCACCTGATATGATATTATGAGCATTTCCTTATGCCCATTTTTAAGGAAATTTTGGGGCATTTTTAAAACAAATTCCCTCTCGAAGCAGAGGTCCTGCAAGTTGGGGCATCTCCAGGGTCCCTGGGTTTTCAGGGCCCGTTCAGGAAACGCTGAATGTGTGACTATAGATGCAAGCGGAACGGCCTTGCTGGACACGCTGATAGAGACACCAGTCGAGTGACCACATTTTGATTTTGTGCAATGTCAGCCTCCTGACCCAAGCCAGGGAAGGCAGCGATGAATCCTTTCCTTTCTGGATGGGAGCTTGCCAAGGCAGAGGGCCAGGCTCCTGGGGCTGCCCTTGGCAATGATGAATGTGTTAGAGAAACGAGGAACTTAGAGGTTCTGACTCACATCTCCCACCCCTGTCGGACCCTCCTATGGGAGCAGCTTCGGCTTGCTATAGACTCTATAAATGAACTCTTTCCATTCTGCAGCCCTTCTGGAAGCCATCGCAGCCACGATCTAGAGCCATTGTATTCATTTTGGGTTCGTCATAACAAACTACCACACCATGGGAGACTTAGAAATTTGTTTCCTCACAATTCTGGTAGCTCGAAGTCTGAGATAGAGGCCTTGGCAAGGTTGACTTGTTCTGAGCCTTCTCTCTTTTGCTTGCAAATGGCTGTCTTCTCCCTGCGTCCTCACAGGGTCTTCCTTCTGTGTATGTCTGTGTCCTAATCTCCTCTTCTTATGAGGACTCCGGCCACATCAGATGAGGGTCCACCCTAGTGACCTCACTTTACCTTAGTTACCTCTTGAGAGACCCTAACTCCAAATACAGTCCCATTCTGAGGTCCAGGGAGGTTAGGACTTCAGCATACGAATCTGGGAGGGGCACAATTCAGCCTGTAACAGCCAACCAATGGAACTGCTCAAGCATCTTGATCCTTTCACTCGTTCCAAAGTGTGTCAGCGGAACGTGTATCGCAATCCCAAACAGAGACTGCCAGGAGCCTGGACTTCCTCCTCAGAAAAAAATACCGGAGCCTGCTTGGCTCTGGACAATGGCATGAATCAAACCTGGAGGGTATCACACTCACTGGCAGTGGGGCCCCGGGCCGGCTCCTGAAGCTCTCCAAGCCTCGAGAGGTTCACACAGGGAAATCCTTAACTCTCTGTCACCCCTGGAGAATGAGGCTGTTGAGGTTCTGCGTGCACTTGGAGCAGCCCCCTCCACTGGCTGTGTGCTAGACCCTGACCCCGTCTGAGCACAGACCCAGGGAGAGCTCCACCCCGCCGCTCGCACGAGGGCTGAGGGAGTTCACACGGGTGAAGGGCTGACAGTACTGGCACAGCGGCAGTGCCACAGAAGCACTAGCAATTACTGTTGTCGCCTCCTCGGGTTGCAATAAGGATTAAAATGAGCAAAGGCTCTGTGACAGATGCCGCTGATGCCCCGCCCATGTCCCCTCAGCCTCACCGTCGTCTAGAGACGGTGCTGACAGTGCTACAAACAGTGTCTGTAACAGCCCGTTGGCAGCCCCTGGCCTCCCTGCGTTGGGCTTGTCCTCAGCCTGTGGGAGGAGCAGGCAGAAGTGTTGGGGTGGCCACAGCCAGTGCGGTTGGAGGATATGCGCCAACTTCCCCTCCTCGTGTGTGTGGGGGCAACTCTGCTGTGTGGTCCACGTCTCCCGCAGGTCCCCAGAAGAAGCACTGAGTCCCAGTTGGACACTTCCCCTTCGGTCTTAGTTTCCTAGCTGCCATAACAAAGTCCCACAAACTTGGTGGCTTAAAACAGTAGAAACTTCTCCTCTCAGGGTTCTGAAAGCTAGAAGGACAAAATGAAGATTTTGCAGGCTTCTGCAGGCTGTGAGTGAGCGAGCTGTTCCCTGGCCTCCTCTCAGCTCGCCGTGGCTCTCAGTGTCCCTCGGCCTATAGCTGCATCGCTGCACTCTCTGCCTCGTCGTCACCTGACCTTCCCTGTGTGTGTGCTTCTCCATCTCTCTTTTTATAAGGACACCAGCGATTGGATTTAAGGCCCACCACAATCCAGTATGACCTCACGCTAGCTTGATTACACCTACAGGGACCATTTCCAAACAATACCACATTCACAGGTACTGGGGTTAGGACTGCAACAAATCATCTGGGGGGCACAATTCAGCCCACAACACCTTCCCTGTCTAGAGTGACCAGGTCATCCCAGTTTGCCCAGGACTGTCCCTGTAAGTCCCACATCCCAGAAAACCCCTTGGTCCCGGGGAACCCAGGACAGTTGGCCACCCTGCCCCCATCTCAGTTCCTCCCCACCAGTGTGCCATGGATCATCTCCCGACGAAGCGCCTTGCCCTCACCCCCTGTCTCAGGCTCTGCATCCGGGACCTCCCCGCCTGGGGCAGGACCTGAGATGCTCGCCCATCTCCAGGACAGAGGAGCTTGATAAACAGGAGCCGCTGTGGTTGGTTGTTGTTCTGGTTGTCCTCATTTGTCAGGCACTATTTCAGATACAAATGAGACACAGTCTGAGAAACCACACAGACTTCGGGGTCAGACTACCTGGCCTTGAGTCCTGGCGATGCCCTCAGCAATTAGGTGAAGGCCAGGCTGCTCAAACGTCCTCTGACCTTACTTGCTCTTTGAGCCGTAATTTTCATGTCTATGAAACAAGAGAATTGGCCCCAGTTTTGCAGCTGGGGGCTAGAAAGAATTGGAAATGAAATCAAGACTTGAGCTCAGTGTCTGCCCGTGGACATTCAGGAACGGTTGCTGTCATGATCTGTATTAGTACTGGAAAGGTCGCTTCCTGCCATGCCATCCTAGGGTCACTTGGGAAGAGGAGACAAGACTGAAAGAGCAATTCATGGAAAGTGCCAGAAGCCTACCCACCCCGTCCTAGCTGAGCCATCCAGGACAAGTTGCGCCTCGAAGCTTGCCTTCTCCCTGTCCTTCCCCCTCTCTCCGACCACCCTGCTCCCTCCTGCAAAATGTCCTACATATGAGGTGGGGTGGGGTGGGCCGCCCTGACCCCTGGGGAGATTAGTGTCATGCTCTGTCTCTGCCCTCAGTCACAGGCTGCCTCTTCCTCTGGGCCTTTGCCGTGGTCAGCATCAGCGTGTCCCTTGGGTGGTTCATTGTAAAGGCCTGCACACTACTTGATGTCTGCCATTAGCACCAATATTTCCTGCTTTGGAGAAAATTGCATGCAGTGCATGTCTGCTTGATTCCACCAGAGTTATAAAATTCCGTTTGAGTTCAATTAAGTCTGGAAAAGAGAAAATGATTCTTTTCAACGTGAAAAATATTGAGTCATATCCCAAATGCCTATGCAAAGCGAGGGGGAGAGCTGACCTAGGGGGGCGGGATCTAAGGCAAACCACTGCCCCTCGCCGCTCCGGGCAGTCCAGGTGATGCTCCTCGGTCTGAAGGCAGGAAGGAATGTCTTTCGCTTACTCGGCCTCTTCCGGCGCCAGCATCACGCTGGGCCCTGGAGGCCAGGCAGTGAACAGCGGGGGCAGAGTTCTGCCCTAACATTTCAGAAAGAACAGACGTGCCCATCATGGGACAGGTGTAGTCTGTGCTTCACAGCAGGAGGTGAAATGGGGGGCCTAATGGGGCTGACCAGTGCAGGGACCTTTCAAGCTGAGATTAAGGAAGTAAGTGCATGGGGCGGGGTGCGGAGGGAGGTGATGCCCGGAAGGGAGAAGGAAGATGCTGGCAGGAGCCCTGGGTGGGCACGAGCAGGCATCCGAGAGACTGAGAGGATTGCGGGTTATTCTGAGGGAGCACGGGGAGGCTGAGGTCACAGCCCCCAAGGCACTGAGGGCATGAGAGGGATTTGGGGTTCATCCGAAGGACTGTTGGAAGCCACTGCGTGATTTAGAACATGATCCATTTTGCACTTTTAAAAGAACTCTTTGGCTGCCCGGTAGGAACCAGATTTAGTGTAGAGGCAGGAAAAATGGATGCTAAGATGATAGAAAGCAAAACACTGGTTAATTCTCTGTGTGTTCGGGAGAGCATTGACCAGAAAATGGCGTAAAGAACTTTCTGGAGTGGTGGAAATGTTCTACATCTCGTTAGAGGGGTTAGTTACACAGGGATATACTTTTCTCCAAACTCATTGAACTGGACACTTAAGATCTGTGCAGCTTATTACATGTCAGTTTTATCTTGCTTAAAAAAATTGTGTGTCTTACAAGAAAAATATGTTTCAAGGGAAAGTTATCAGGACTTAGTAGCAAAGATAGGCAGAGAGGGAGGAATTCGTCAAAGGTGGTTGCAGGTGTCGGTCTTGGGCGAGTGGGAGGATGGCAGTGCCATTCCAAGGACAGGTGGAGGAAGGGCAGCCTTGCCAGGGAGAGGGGGAGGCTGCGAGAGATGTGGGCAGAGTTGTCAAATGTGGCTTCCAGCAGGGCATACTGAGTTGAAATGTCACCAGGCAGCCACGGGGCTGTGTCTGCCACAAAGATTCTTGGGCAGCCCCAACAAAGTCTTAAGTGTACATATGACAGTGACTTGGGAGCCACAGAGCACACGGGAGATGTAAGTTGTCACTAGGATCTCTGCTCTCTTCCACCTTCCGCCAGAAACATCC
Source organism: Equus asinus (assembly GCF_041296235.1). Classification (NCBI taxonomy): domain Eukaryota; kingdom Metazoa; phylum Chordata; class Mammalia; order Perissodactyla; family Equidae; genus Equus; species Equus asinus. The sequence goes on from NC_091792.1 coordinate 154,880,299, forward strand.
TAATGTTTCCAGTCTACTTTGCTGGTAAAGTGCAGCAGCCTCACCTTTTAAAGCTCTTTGCAGAATCCGACTTACCTGTGTGAGGCACCTGCCTTCCCGTCAATTCTTAAGTAGGGGTCCTGGCACTGACTCCTCCAGGATTTTGGTGTGAATCACCAATGAGCCAGTGTTCCCGTTCTGTGCCTGGAGGCGGAAACTAAGCAAAATTATGCTTTTGTCACATCATGAGACTCTAACTTGGACCGCCTTTTGTACCTCATGCATCTCCATAAAAGTCCTCTCATTTCATTCATTTGTCTGCTCATCCAACGTACTTTATTAAGAAAATGCTTCCAGTGAGCCAGGCACTGTCTAGGGCTGGGGGTACAATGGAGAGCAGGTGCCGCGGATCCCGCCGTCATGGAACTTACCACCCAAGCCAGGTTTTATAACCTGGGGCCTGTGGACACCAGAGGGCCTATGGGCGAACTTCAGCAAGATCATGAAATGCCCTCACGCCAGAAAAAGTGTTGAAAATGTCAAGTGTATGAGCTTCTCCTTTTTGTGGAGGAGGGGATTCATAGCTTTTTGTCAGGTTCTCAGAGAGGCATCTAGCACCTACTGGACAGTCCTTCCTCCGTCAGCTGGAGTCCCACACGGCTGCAGCCTCCACACCTCTTGTCCTTCAGGGCTCAGCTGGCAGGTGTCTGTTGAAACGCAGGTGAGCACACCAGCCTGCGCGCCCCATCCACCCACATCCTAGATATACTCAAAATAAAGAGAAATGTCCCACCTGCTAGAAAACAAGGAGGGGTGTCATGGTTGTACCCATAATTGTGAGTACATCTCCAGAGGGTGGATGGGGTGAACTGATGGAGGGAATCTGGCCCCAAACGCATCCAGAACAGGACAGCTGAGTAAGGTGGAAGTAGCCCCAGGGCACAGGGAGCAGGGGACTGGTTAGGTCGCGTCACCAGGAGTGGCCAGAGAAGGAATAGAGGCAAAATTCCCAGACCTGCGGAAAGACGAGTCCTCTGCATGAACGGGCCCACCTCACGCACTGCAAATCGGCTGCAAAGGATGCCTTTCCAGACAGTGACGTGCAATTTAAGAGCACTGGAGTTAAAAAGAAAACCCTAGAAGTTCCATAGGGAAAAGGCAGACAACCTGAAAAGAAATGACAATCAGATGACATCACACTTCTCCTGAGCGAGACTCTACCCGGAGGGTAAGGAGCACTGTCTTCAGCCTTGAGAGGAAAATATTCTGAAATTAGAAATCAGTACCTTCATGGATAAGAGAGGGGAGAAGGCGTTTTCAGACCTGAGAGACCTATAAAGCTTACCACCCACCATCAGCCAGCTGTGGCCTAGGGAACTGGCCTGGACGTATGTGTAACAACTTACTGGGTGTGCCACGACGCCAAAGCCTGGCCACCCGGAGCCAGTTTGCCAAGTGGTTAAGATCATAGACTTTGGATTTGCAGCCTAACACTAACCAGACAGGAGGCCCTGGGCAAGCTGCTAAACTCCTCTGAGTACAGAGAACTTCGCCCAGTATTGGGCCCGGAATCCCCAACAAATATGGCTGAGGACAAACATGAGTATTAGTAATATTGGCAGTGCTCCCAGGAGAGCCCAGGCCAAAGGCTGGCCCACCTCCTCCTCACATGTCTGTTGTAGAGACAAATCATTTCAAATATCCTTTCTTCTTGACTTGTCCATTCCAATAGCAAAGTATTTGAATTTGCCCGTTTCAACCGCATATCCTTTATTTCACAGCCTAGATCCAGGTTTGGTAATTATGCAGTCATAAAATGATAGGCTGTTGGAGCTAGAGGTATTTTGGTCTGCTCAGATTGCCCTAACAAAATGTCATAGACTGGGGGGGCTTAAACAACAGAAATTTATTTTCTCCCAGTTTTGGAGGCCGGAAGTGCGAGGTCAAGATGGCAGCAGGGGTGGTTGCTGGCATAAGCCCTCTTCCTGGCTTGCAGGTGGCCCTTTGCATTGTGGCCTCACATGGCCTTTCCTCGAGGTGTGCACTTGGAGGGAGGTGAGAGGGAGGAAGAGCCCATGTGAAGGAAGCACAGGGAGCAGGAGTGGTGGAGAGGAGGAGACCTCATCAATTTTCAGGGCAAGCTAAGGACATTGGTCTTCATCCCAAGAGCAACAGGAGGAGACTGAGGAGTTTTAAGCAGAGGGCTGGCATGACCAAGGGATGTTGTTTTGGTTTGTGTGGGTTTTTTTGTGAGGAGGACTGGCCCTGAGCTAACACCTGTTGCCAATCTTCTTCTTCTTGCTTGAGGAAGATTGGCCCCAAGCTAAGATCCATGCCAATCCTCCTCTACCTTGTATGTGGGTCACTGCCACAGCATGGCTTGACCAGTGGTGTAGATCAGGGCCAGGATACAAATCCCCAAACCCAGGGCGCGAAAGTGGACTGCCTGAAACTTAACCACTACGCCACTGGGCCAGCCCCCCAAGGTTTGTTTCTGAAAGACTCTTCAGGTGCACTGTGAAGAACAGAATGAGGAGAGGCCCCCTGGGTGGGGGACACCAGTTAATAAGGTGAGAGGCAGTGGTCCCTTGGGTGAGGCAGAGGTCCACAAACTCTGGCCCACCACCTGGATTATGTTTTTAAATAAAGTTTTATTAGAACACCGTCATGCACATTCATTTATGTATTGTCATCTCCAGTTGCCTTCCCACGGCAAGGGCAGAGTCCAGTGGTCCTGACAGAGACCGAATGGCCCTTTGTAGAAAAAGTTTGCTGAGCCCTGGGCTAGACTTCCAGAGTGGAGGTGCCAAGGGAGGCTAGACTAGGGACCTGTATAAGGAAAGAAACAGCCCAGGACTTGGTGGCTGGATCCCACACGACCGCTGGGGGGACAGGAGTCGTCCCGGGTGACGATCAGGTTTTCAGCTGGCATAGTCGAGCCTCAAACGCTGTCATCTACCCTGTGCACAGACAGGCAGAGGAGCCAACACTTACGTAATGCTGGGTGCCAGGCGCTGCTCTCCACATGCTACAGTTAACTCATGTAAGAAAACAGACTGAGGGCCGGCCCGTGGCCAAGTGGTTAAGTTCACGTGCTCTGCTTTGGTGGCATGGACCTACACCGCTCATCAAGTCAGGGTGTGACAGCATCCCACATAGAGGGACTAGAATGACCTGCAACTAGGATACACAACTACATACTAGGGCTTTGGGGAGAAAAAAAACGAAGAGGAAGATTGACAACAGATGTTAGCTCAGGGCCAATCTTCCTCACCAAAAAATATACCTTAAAAAGAAAAAAAGAAAGTCTGTGCTAGACACTGTGGTGGGTTCTTGGGACCCAGAGAGGAGTGACATGTGCCCCCAATCTCAAGGAGATCACAGTTGGGATGCGGCCGACTCGAAAATATGGGACGTGCTCAGGAGAGGTTTGTGCATGTAAAGGTCTCACGGAGAAGACTCGTTTGGACCTAGCGTGGAGGATGAAGGAGTTTTCTCAGTATAGAAGAGGATACTTTTTGAGTCTCCAACGTGACCATATTTGGAGATGGGGCTTTTAGGGGTAATTAGGGTTAAGTGAGGTCGTAAGGATGGGGTCCTAATCCAGTAGGACTAGCGGCCTTATAAGGAGAGGGCGAGAGAGCCTCTTTCCCTCCAAGAGCGTGGAAGAGGCCACCCTTGCTCTTTCCGTGAGCATCCGAGTCTTCTCGTTTGCTTGCTGTATAAAGCGTCACCGTGAATAACCCGGTACCGTGTTCGAGAGCGTCAGTGCTGACGGGAACGTGTGCTGCCTGCTGCAAGGAGGTCGACAGGTCAGTTCTCCCAGGGGCGTGGCCCCTACTGCAAGGATTACTCACTCTAACTCAGAACGCTTTCTCCTGTTGATAGTCCGGTTGAATGGCTACTTCTAAATTTAACCCAGAATTACATAGGGTTATAATTTTGTTACCGCTGGAGCGCGTGGCTTTTTGTGGGTAGACTTCCAGGTGGCGCCCCTGCCCCGCACGTCTACGCAGCTGATCTGGAAAGGGATGCAGGCGCTCCTTTGTCACAGCGCACAGCATCGTTCCAGCAACGTGCTGTGCGTCTGCTCTCCTCATGTGAGGAAGTTGCTGGCTTTAAAGAGCTGCTGCGTTTTCACATGATTCTGATAAACGGGAGTAGAAGAAAGCTGAGATTTCTCTTTAATATCAAGGACCTTTTTCCTAAAAATAGCACTTTGGCAAAATTGCCTTATATTTTTAGCATTATTTGGCAGTATAGTGCATTCTCAAAAGAAATTTTTTTCTCTGTATCAGAGAATATGAACATTTTCATGACCATTTCTAATAACACAGAAGGTATGTTTAGAGAAGTAGAGTAACTCTAGCCAATAGCTTTTATGTAGGATGGAGAAGGGGTGTTCGCCGGGTGAGAGGGCCCAGCACCTACACCTGATGAGGTGCTAGGCTGTCTCTCCTACTTCCCTTCCCTCTGGGGTCCTGGGGGATCAGAGGGCCAGCTGCCTGCCTCCGCCCTCTAGACTGTTCCACAGCTAAACCACTTGCGGGGTGAGCCCTGTGGCCTGGGGGATTTTTTCAAATTGAAGTTTTATATTTGCCCCCAGCCTTATAGCTTTCTTCTTGGTAAAATTCCATTCAATACTTGTTCACCAGGAGTGAATTCCTGCTTGATTTCAGGCTCTTTCATATATACTGTAATACATGGTATATACACATATAAATTTTTATTATAATTATGAAATACGTTATATGCAAAAGAGTATGAAATGCATCATCTATACAAAGAGAATAATTTTATTCTTGTAATTATAGAATACATGATATATAAAAATAGTAGGAAGGTAATCAGTGTACCTCCTCAGCCAGCCTAAGCCTTTGGAAGGCCCGGGGGGCCTCGCCCTGACCCCAGGGAACCAGGAGCAAGGATTCTGTACTAATCGTTCTCTTGGTTTTCTTTACAGTTTCACATTCATATTAATGCTCCCCTGAACAATCTAGTGTTTCGCTTTGTCTGCTTTTTGTATTTATATAGAGAGAATCATCGTGAAGGTATTTTTCTGGGCCTTGTTCTTTACTCTTCGTGTCTTCTTGAGCGCCATCCGTGTTGAGATGCGTAGCTATGAGCCATTGGTTTTCACTGCTCTGTGGTAGTCCTTTGTCTGCGTGGACCCCGATTTATTTATCCCTTCTCCTCCCCGTAAGCATGTGAGTCGTTTCCCATTTGCTCGCTCTACAAACAGTGTTACCGTGAACATCCCAGGACAGCGTGTAAGAGCTTCTGTGCCGACGGGAGTGCTGGCTGTCCACCGTGCAGTGAGGAAGCCACTAGCCGGGCGGGACTGTTGAGCGCCCCAAATGTGGCTCATGCAGCTGACAAACTGAACTTTTAATTAATTTCAATTCAAACGGCATTGCTCTGGAACATACGTACCCAGAGTGTCATTGCTGGGTCATAGCACGCACAACTTCCCCTGGACTCGGTAGTGCCAAGGTGTTCTCCAAAGTCATTACAGCTCTTTACGGTGTCACCCACAGGTATGAGAATTCGTATTGCTCATCAACACTTCGTGTTGCATCGTTGGACTTTTTACATTTTTGCTCACCTGATAGGTGTGAAACGGTATACATTACAGTTTTAACTTGTGCTATCCTGAATTGCTAAGAACAACGAGCAGCTTTCCATCAGCGTGTTTGCTATTTGTATTTGCTCTTCCGTGAAACGTGTGTTCATCCCCTCCGCCCTTTTATCTGTCAGGCCATCTTTTTCTTATGGGCTCCTAAGAGTTGTCTTGTTAATTTGGGTATTCATTCTTAGCTGTGTGTCACAACACCTTCCCTCCATCTGTGGCTCTTGTACTCTCTTGATGGTGCCTTTTGAGGAATAGACGCTCTGAGTTTCAAGTAGCCGGCTTTATCGATTTTCTCACTTATGGACTAAGCTTTATGAATGTGAAAGTGTTTTACGGAAAACCTTGAATGTGGTTAAGTCTGTTTTATGAACAGGGAAAATAAGGCCCAGACGGGCTGTGGGCGCTTCCCAGGGTCACGGGAGGGGCTGGGTATTTGGTGGAGTGGGGTCTGGAATGGAGGTCTGTCGATTCTTCGGCAGCGTCCTTCCCACTGCAGACAGGCTGCCTCTCAACTCCTCGCTCAGGGGGCACCGGACAGACCCTCCCACACCGGCAGTAACTCAGGCGTGGTGGAGTAACCTCTCAGGAGCAGCGGGGCACAAAGCGGATTCTGAGCTGTTTTGAGGTAAAGGAGGAGACAGGAAAAAAGGACATTCTCTGTGCCCGGCATTTTGCCGGACAGATTGCATCGAATGAAGTTGCCCAAGGAAGGCAGACAGAGAGAGACAGTGACCTCCGGGTCAGGCCGACCTGGGTTCAAATCCAGGGGCAGCCATCACCAGCTGGCTGACTGCAGGCCAATCCCTCACCTCTTCTGACCTCCATTTCCTCACCTGGGAGAGGAGGTTAAGAAGACCTACTTCCCAGCTGTGGGCGGGGACACTGTAGGATCCCAGTACCCTTTCACTCCCCAGCGCTCACGCACAACAGCGAGGGAGGCGTGATAAATAATGGAGAGAGCGCGAGCTCCCCGTCAGGCCGACTTCAGTGTGAGTCCTGACTCATTTATCCCTTCGTGGCCTTGGAGCTGTTTCAGAACCTCTCTAATCCTCAATTTCTTTTTTTTTTTTAATGGAAATAAACATGGCTGTATCACAGTGTGGGCTGTGGGCGTCAGATGAGATAATGTCTGTAATATTGCTGGCACTCAGGAGGTGCTTCATAAGTGCATTTCTCTTCCCAGATTAAATGCAATCACGTACTTGCAGTAACGCCAGGTTGTTGCATGATTGCCGGCATGGAATCATTTAGGTCAGATACCAGCAAATGTCCCTTGGCTGCCAGGCACACCGTGAATTCCAGCTCCCAGCCATGTGGCTCCCTGCATCCATGCAGTGCTCTCAGCCCTGCTCCAGCGCTGGCAGGACCTTCTGTTTGAACATCGGGGCTTGGCGTGGCCTGAGGGTTTTGCCCCGTTGATTCTTCAGCCAGGTGTCTCCTTGTCCTCTCTCCCGTCCTTACTTTCTGAGCCATGAGCACAGTGTGACACACATTGCTCTGGGCTTAGACTGCCAGATTTGAATCAGCTTTGCCTCTCAGGCCAAAAGCGATGGACTGACAACTTCCCCCTCTCAGTCTCCTCGTCTGTAAGATAGGAGCAGTGCCACAGGGCTGGTGCCAACGTTAAACCAGTCAACGGTCCCAGCTGACTGAGAGATCAATAATCAGTGCCACTGTCAGCATTAGGCTGGCCCTTCCTGTCCCCCAGCCCAAACCCTATTCCAGGCCCGCTCGTCCTAGCAGTGTGACCTTGGGCAAGCAGCATGACCCCCTCTACCTTGATTTCCTCCTCTGTAAAGAGGGACCAAATGGGCCTGTTTCCCCATTGCAGGAATGAGCACACGTATGAAAGATCTATCTCCATCTGGGCAGAAAAGATGCTCACTTTGTTGAGTTCCTTCTCTCCTCTCACTTCATAAGCCGGCCTCACCAACACCCCTTATTCAGGAGCACGTGTCTGCAGAGCTGGTTCCAGGATTATGGAATTCTAGAATTCTGGAATTCTACCTGTATGCACAGGTAGGGGCTGGTGAGCGTGTGTCTGCTGCAGGCCCCATCCCTCCATAAGAGTGGTCACTGAAGGGGAAGGAGACCCAGCTGGACTTTTCATCTGGGGCCAGTGGGGAGGAGCCTGTGCCCAGGAGGCGGGCCCTCTCACCTGGCCTTCCCATACCTTTGCCCCCTGAAACTCCTGAGGGGGGCAAGTGTCCTTTCCCAGGATGACTGTAATAGCCACAGGGTTCTTAACGCAGTTCCATGAAATTGTGAGAAAAATCCTAGTGCCACTGATCGAGTCTTGGGAAAGGAAGCCAAGCAGGTGGCAGCCCTGAAGGTGGCAGAGAAGTCCCAGACAGCTGCAGGTGCAGCCTGGGTGGGGAGGGAGCCTCTCTGAGCCTCAGTTCACTCATGCATTCAATAAACATTTGTTGAGTGCCTCCTATGTGTCAAGCACTCTTTTGGGTTCTGGTAACACAAGAAAAATAACAGCTCCTGCCCTGTCCTTTGGCTCAGCAGAATCACTCCGGCTTCTCTCTTGAGAAGAATCTTAAGGGGCAGGGGAGAAGTAGGGAAATAAGTTGAAAAGCTATTGCAATAATCTGAGCAAGAAATGATGGTGGCTTGCCCCAAAATGGTAGCAGTAGAAGTGGTGACAAGCACTAGGATCCAGAATATATTTCAAGACACAGCCAACATGACTTCCTGATTGATAAGATGTGGATGGGAGAGAGAAAGAGGGGCCAGCTCTGCCTCTGAGTGTTTGGTTGGCCTAAGCAAATAGAAGGATGGAGGTGCCATCAGCCGAGATGGGGAAGACCAGAGCAGGAGCAGTTTCTGAGGCTCCCTTTGGGACTTGATAAGTCAGATGCCCATTCAGCATGCAATGGGGATATTGAATGCCATGTTGGACATATCTCATTTAATCTCCCAAATGATATGTGGTCTGTATCACTGTGGCAGAAATGAGGAAACTTCAATCAGTGGATTCAAGTTCTGTCCCAAAATGGCACATCTTAAGTGTTGGCACAGCATGTAAATAATGGAGCCAGGATTTGAAACTTACCCAACTGACTGCAGAGCCCACACTCTGCCTTCTCTGTGCTGCTCATGGAATCTGTGGACAAGGGGAAGGTACCTACCCTCAGAGCTAAGATCTCCCAGGTGTGGGACATTTACTACATCCAGAACTGTTCTATGGGCTTTAAAGGGAGTATCCCGCTTAATCCTTCCAACAACCCTATAAGTACCATTATTATCCTCATTTTGCCGCTATGGAAACTGACGCCCAAAGAGCCTCAGATTCAGTGAATGGTGGATCTGAGATGTGATGCAGACATCAAGCTCTTAAGTACTATGTTATACTCCAAAAATAAATGTCAAATCAAAGAATAGCATGGAATTGACTGAAGTCAAGATATGGCTTCCTGTAAAGTATCATTCAAAAACAGGGTCACCTTATCTTTGAATCAACAGACATTTGTTGTGTGAAAAAGCCGCAGTCCTAACGACTGGAAGCCGTAAAGTCTTCTATTTAACAAACATTTAGTGAGCAACTGCCAGGCTCTGTGCGAGGCCCCATAGCTGCTGCCTGAGTCACTGAGAAGCTCAAGGTCTAGTGCAGTTGGCAGTCATTCTAGTCCAGGCATTAGGTGTCGTAATCAGGACACATGAAACAGAGTGATTGCATTCTACGTTTCTCTTCTTTCATGTCTCTTATTTGTACACGGCTATATCCGAGTGTCAGTTAGTGAGTATCTTTTGCGTAGTAGGAAAAATGGTATTATCTTGGCCTAGTCTATGCGCCATAATTTTCTTTTGAACTAGTGAATTTCGCTCCCCTTTTGACATCATACTTTTCTCAAGTGTATATTGTGGGGGAGAAGGAGAATGTGGTTAATGGTAAATATGAACTTAAGATAATGTTCAGCAAGTATTACATTTTGCTTTCAGGATTAATTCTTATATGCCTAGTTTTCAAGAAAAATAAAGACTGCCATTTCCTCATCTTTGCCAGGGTTTGAAGTTGATTTATTCGTGCCTCCTGTGAGAGCATCTTATCTAGACGTTTATAAGGCACATTTGCCTATGGATGCAGCATCACACATGTGGTGTTTTATCCAGGAATATTGATACATGAATTGGGATCTATAAAAAAAAAATCTATCCAGAAATGATTTTGCAGCCGGGTTTGTGACTGTCTATTTGATGTTTTTTATCTCTGCCTTTCCACAGAAAAGTCTGGACACCTACTGTTTCCTGGTCTTTGCTGCAATCTGCCTCACAGGTGCTGTCTATTTCTATTTCGTCCTCCCTGAGACCAAAAACAGAACCTATGCAGAAATCAGCCAGGCATTCGCCAAAAGGAACAAGGCATTCCCACCAGAGGAGAAGATCGACTTAGCTGTAACTGACGACAAGATGATTGGGAATCCTGAACCGGACTCCTCCACCCTGGACAGCTACGTCAAAAACGGGGTTGTGTAGATGGATGATCGCACCGCTTCAGGAAACCAAAGATTTCCTCTGAATTTAACATTTTTAAGTGTTTAAAAATAAACCTTTGCTAATCTAACCCTGCAACCATTTGGGCTTTTAGGAAGCTGGAAAGAATTACCCTATGTTTTGGCAGACCCAACATTTTTCTGTATAGGTCACCTGCCTTCTTCATGACTTGGCCTATGCCTTCAAAATGAAATTGGAGAAATAGAATTTGAATGCTTTCTCGAAGGAGAACAGTATGGCGTGACCGAAGGCCTGACGGACTGGAACTCACAGGCTGAACCCTAGTCTCAGCCCTTCTCATAAGTAGCCTTGAGCTGCCCTTGACCTGGATCCTGAAGCCTCAGTGGACCCCTGGCTTTGGTCCTGGATGAAGGTTTCAGAATTCAGTGGGGAGACTCCCCCATCTCCTAATAAATGCCTGTTTCCAATCTTTGGCTCTGCCTTTTGGATCTCAGGCTCAGGAGGGCCTGAAACCAACCCACCGTCCTCCAGGTTCTGCCTTTCCCGGGCTATGTGCCCGTGGGGCTCAAGACCTCCAGCCCCACAACATCTTCACATCAGAGTATCAGATGTGTCGTAAAAGGCATAGAGCGGGTCAATATGTGGAAAACCTGGAGAGCAGAGGTACGAAGTCACTTTCCAGGAGCAGGGCCAGGGACTGCAAATCAAACTCTGATCATTTGAAAAAACAATATTAAGAATAAGAGTATTAAGCTCTGAAGCTAAACCTAGACTTGGAGAGGAAGCACATTGTGACTGATTGGTGATGTCTGCCACAGGTGCAAGAGTGGGAATGTCACAGAGGCACCCCATGTTTGCCAATCATGGAGGAGATTATGCAAAAGATAGTGTATTGCGGTTCTCCAGAGGAAAAGAATATGTATAATTTGTTATGAGGAATTGGCTCATGTGATCATGGAGGCTGAGAAGGCCCACAATCTGCCATCTGCATGCTGGAGATGCAGGAAGGCTGGAGGCCTGAGAATCAGGAGACCCAGTGGTGTGAGCTCTTGTCCAGGTCCAAAGGCCTGAGAACCAGGAGCCTGATGGTGTAAGTTCCAGTCGCAGGGCAAAAGAAAAGCGATGTCCCAGCTCAAGCGGGCAGGCTGAGGGCAAATCTTCCCTCCTCTGCCAGTTTTCTCTTCAGGCCCTCAACGGGTTGGATGAGGCCCACCCACATTGCGGAGAGCAATCTGCTTTACTCAGTCTACGAATTCAAATGCTAATCTCATCCCCAGGAACCCTCACAGACCTGCCCCAAAGTGGTGTTTAACCAGCTGTCTGGACATCCCATGGTCCAGTCAAGTTGGCACATAAAATTAAGCATCACAAGTCCACCCCTTGTCGACTTGGCACCCATATACATCTCTTTAAACCATACTTAATCTTCAAATAAAGACAATAATGAGGTCGTAACTCCACCTAACGTGATACAACTATCCTGCCTACAACTGAAAACATATTAGCCCCTTCCCCCAAAAGGAGATAAAGTCCTTGAGTGAGGTTCTCTTCTCCTTGATATCCCATAACTTAAGTACTATGATGTAAAATTAACAAACTTGAATTTTATGACCTAAAATCAACACATCTTGTGTTACATGGTAAGGGAATAAAAGAGGAAAGAAAACAAAGATATTGTTAGATAGACAAACAGATACACAAAGTATTCATAACAAAATAAGGAGGAAATCCTCAGGACAATTACAGTCCTCATTTCTATAACTGGTCATGTGGTCATAGCTGGTGTTTATAAACACCTTCTTCCACTAGCCACTCTGCGTTCCTTTTGCCTTCAGCAAGCACCTCAGCTGGTCATGGTTCTTTACCTGGTGGAGTGACCGAAACCATTCTTGAAGGGTCTGGGCCGTTAGTAGTCCTGCCTGAATGAGATTGTTGCAGTTTTCCATTGCCTTTAATCACAGGGCATGGTGATACTGAGAGACGCCCAAAGGGATCTCCTGTGTTCCAGACACACTCTCCCTTCCCGCCATTGTGGAGTAGCAGCCAATTTCCCCTTGGTAGTTAGGATCACTCGCCCCAGCTGGCACAGTAACTCCCTTTCACTGTTTGCACCCATGACCCAGTCAAGTTAACGCGTAAAATTAACCATCACAGACAGTGAGTTCTCCATTACTCAAAGTGCTCAAGCAAAGGTTGAGTGATTGCTTGTCTTGACTGTTGTTGTTAGGGAAATCTGTGTCAATGTTGGAAGAAGTTGCTACGAGTAGATATGTTTAAGGACTCTTCCAACCCTTATGTGCTAGGGTTGTTTGGGTCGGAACAACTTGCAGCGTGCCGTGATAATGCCTGCCTTGTGGGTTGGGTGATGCCCTACACTTGCCTCCAGAATGAAACAAACATAAGTGCCCATATGTAGATGAAAGTGCATGTGAATTAGCACCTGTGTGTTTGAATTTAGCATGTCGCAGTAGGAGTGGAGCCAGAAGGGAGGGGAAAGGCTCTGGACCTAGCAACCCCACTGGAATCCCTTCGTTTTTTTCTGACCATTCTGGACAAAGGCAGCCGTGCCAAAATCTGAGTTCTGATTTTCCTCTCCTACTGAATATTTTTTCATCACTGGTCTTCTCCTTTGGTTGATTGCCAGTTCAGTACACCATAGCATCCAGCTTTGGTTTGGCTGAAAAATTTGGACAGTGTTTGTCAATATGGTAAGAAAGTGAAATGTGAGTACAAGAAGTACCTGAGACCAAAAAGGCCAAATAAAGTATAAAAAGAAATAGGAGCTTTTGAGTGTTCTCTTTCATTTGCAGACTTGAGTATTTAGTCACTAAATATTTACTAGGTGCCTGCCATGGACCAGGCATGAGGTGGGCACTGGGGATACAGCAGTGAGCAAAAGTCCACTGCCCTCGGCTGCCTTAGCTCGTGTCCACCACAGAAGAGTGAACATCAAAGAAGCATTAACGAGAAAGTGAAATCAGTGCCGGGGCCGGGGGGACATGGCGTTATAGGAACATGTAACAGGGCCACCTAGTCTGAGGTTGGGGTGAGAGAGGAGAATCAAGAAAGCTTTCCAAAATAAGTACAGAAGTGGAAGGGGAAACGACATGACCATCAGGCAATAGGACTGGAATTGTACATTACTACATTTGAAAAGTTAGAACAACATTAAGTAAATTTTTAAAAAATAATAAGACACTCATAATTTCATATGCTTCAATTTCTCTGACACTATCGTTTCAAATTTTACACATCTCTGTCCATTTCTGGCCCATTATTTAACCTGTTATAATCACAGAATACGTAAAACGCAATTTACAACTATCTTGTCCTTTATCTCCTATTTTTTTCACTTTACATTAAATCAATTCCGAAGCCTTTGTCCATGCTCTAATATCCACTGCAGTGAATCTCCATGGAAAGAGCTGTGTTTCAGATGCTGAAAGATGATGGAGAGTGGTGAGTCAGAGAGACAGACATCTCCGTGGGCCCTGCTGCACAGGCTCTGGTGCCTTCTGAATGGTACTAACCACTGATAGTGTCCTGTACCCGTTCATGGCCCTAAAGGACTCTCTACTCAAATTAGCAGGCCTCCTGTTCCAGTTCCTGCCCAGGGATTAGGGATTAGGCCCTAGTCTTACTATTGTCCCTATCCTTTCATTCCCAAGCTATGGAAGTTGACGTTTCCTCTTTTCAGCTTCACTGAAAGAAAAGTAACTCTTCCAGCTTCTGATTCTGGCTCAGATGAAATAAGCACACTCCACCCTATTTCTCCCACTGATTTATAACTAAAAAACCCAGGACAGAATACATGATACAAACATACGAAGACTCTGAAGAACAAATGACAGCAGGCATATTGAGGAGGGAAATCAAAACCCGAAGAACAACCAATATGGCAGGTGAGTTTTCTGCATTTTTTCTTCCCGTATCTCCTGACTTATGCTCCAGGACAGGCCAATTCCCAGAACTGCACAATGAGCACTGACAGAAAAAGCTCCCAGAGAAACCCTCCCTATCTGGCCAGAGGGACAGAAGGGGTGACTCTATGGGGAAAAGAATGCATGGGGTCGGGGAGGGTCACCTTAAAAGAGTAAACTGCCACTCCCCCCCATTTTTTGCACTGAGACAAGCTCAAGTCGTGAAGCTGAACTCCTAGGATGGTGGCAGCAATGGTGATCACACAGACATCTAAACATCTAAGAAAAACTCTTCTCTCTGATGAGAGGAACTGGCAAAACGGGCCGCTGTGGTCTGAAGAGTGTGAGGGACTGCCTGTTACTCTTTTCTCCCTTTTTTTCTGTCGATGTTTTGCCCCAGATGCAAACCCAGATGTGAAAGTGTAGCACAATGGGGAGGCGAAAGCCTTAGATTTCCAGCCAAAATGCCAGGAGAAGTGACAACTGGAAATTGGAGATTGTAGAGGAAATCACAGTGAGGAGACAACTAAAAAGAGTGACACCTTAAATCTGCATGTGAAGTCCTGGGCTCACCCCGGAGTGCCACATGCATGAAGCTGACTGGAAGTAATATAGCAAAACCTTTGAGAACTGCCTATAAGTTAGACCACCACACGGGCCCAGGCTGGCCCCTGGGTGTCGCACACACAGGGTGGACACAATTAGCACTGCAAAGACTTTGGAAACTAAACTGAAATTGGAAACAGAGTCCACAGAATGTGGGTCAGGACTTGCAGCCTGGGCATAACCAGATTGGTTGCCTGCTTTAAAAAAATTGCCTGGAAAGTTTCAATAGGACATACAGCGTTATAGTATAATGTTCAAACTGTCCAAGCTACAACTCAAAGTTACTTGACATATGAAGGGCTAGGAAAACCTCAACAACTCTCAATGAAAATAACAATCAACAGGGGCCAACCCCCAAATGACCCGGATATAATAGCTACTTTAAAGTAACTCTTATAGTCATGCTCCATGAAGTAAGGGAAAACACTCTTGAAATGAATGGAAAGATAGAAGTTCTCAGCAAAGGAATGAAAACCATTTCTAAAAATTGAAACTTTAGACTTGAAAAATGCAATAACTGAAATTCAAAATTAACCTTACATCATCAGTGGTAGAATGGAGATGACAGAGGAAAAGGTCAGTGAATTTACAGAGAGATCAATAGAAATTACCCAATCCAAATAACAGAGAAAAACAAGTGAAAGAATGAACAATACCAAGTACTGGCAAGTATGTGGAGCAAAAGGAACTCCCATACATCGCTGGTGGGAATGAAAAACAGGAACTGCCACTCTGGAATGCTGATCAAAATATCGTCTCTGTTACCAGCTGAAGCTGTACTGGAGAAAACATCTTAGGCGTGTTTCCTAATATTGAGCCCCTGAGCTGAATGTATGCACCACAGCCCACGGGCTTTTCACCAACCTCCAGCCCCACACACTCATACGTTGTTTCTCACACACACTCAAGGGGCCAGGACATTCACACATGGAGGAACAGGGTGCGTGTAAGTTGTGTGGCAAATCGATTCCTGAGGTGCAGAGAAAACAGTGATACTGATGAGGATTCCCCTCCTTGGCCGAACTTTAGTCATGCTCTTCTGAGCACGCTTCTTGACTAAGCCTTGTCCTTGGCCTGCTGACCTCAGTTTTAGCAAGAATCCTGCTAAGCTAGTTTAGTGAGAATACTTCAACTTTTGACATCTAATCAAGTTCCTCTCCCCCATCCCTCCGCGCTCTGTGATATCCAGTCAAGCTCCTCTTTTCCCCGCTCTTGATACCTAACCAAGTCCCTCTCAGTAATTTCCATCCAGTGACTCCCTCGCCCTGCCTGTTGGCTCTAAATCCCAAGCTGCCTCTCATATTTGAGTTCAGCTCAATCTCTGCCCCACATTCAATAGTATTAACCCCTATTGCAATAGTCTTAATGTTTTTCTTGCCTGTTTAACTCTGTCTGGTACAATTTATCTTTGACAATACGCACAGCTTTAAACCCATATACTGAACCCAATCAGAAAACTTGAACCAATGAATGTCAGTTCCCTATCTCCCCAATCCAAGAAAACCAGTCCTCCCCCCTTGGGGGAGAAGTAAGTAAAAGGGATGATGGAAGAGAATAAGTTCCTGTTGAAGAGACTCAGGAAGAAAAAGATAATGGCTGGCTACAAACACAGTGTCAGATGGAGAAGAAAGTCTTGCAAAGGATACCTTCTTGGAACAGCTAGAATCATCCATGATCCGGCTTCCATCTCTGGAGTGCAGACAGGAAAGGGAACTCAAGGTGCTGGGCCTCTGTGAATGAGATGACACATGAGCCTATCATTCTCCACCCGAGCTAGTCCCATAATGTGGGAAACTTTGTAAGTAACGCAGCACTGGAAGGCGGCCCTCAGATTAGTCCCTAGCCAGATATTCATTGGTCAATCCACTAATGTGCTGCAGTTGTCCAGCCAATCACAAGCAAGCAAGGAAGGACAGGGAAAGTCAGATGTTGGTCATGCTTGGCTTCCCCCAGCAGAGGTGGACTGCTGCTCTTATAGCACTGGCTAGAGTCACCCAAGGACCCTCGAAAGATTAGGGAGCTGGGATTACCAAGAAGCACAGGATTTAGTGGAACAAAAATTTCTGCTTTTTATCATCTACTGAGACTGAGTTAGAGGTGTTTGCACTGAGGGTTAAGGATGTTTTCCTTATAATGAGGGTTTGCTCACTCAAAAAGAGAACACAGGGTGGGCATTTCATCCTAAACATTTACAGTCACAAGGAGACTTGTACTGAAGCGATTATGTAAGTGAGTGAAAGTGTTTGCGTCTATGTTTTATGCGTATGAGACATTCTCTGATATTATTGCATATGTTCACCTGCTCTGGGGATTATCAGCTGGTGCTAATCTAGAAAATGAAGAACTTCTCCAGGAGGGAAGAAGCCATGTCTGTTCGACTCTACACTGCATCCAGCTAACATGGTAACTGGCACATAGTAGGTGTACAATAAATATTGGTTAAATGAATAAATGGTAGTGTAATAGGCAGAAAAATGGCCCCCAAAGATGTCCAGGGACTTATCCCCAGAACCTGTGAATGTGTTACCTTACATGGCAAAAGAGACTTTGACGGTGTGATTAAGGTAAGGATCTTGAGACGGGGAAATTAACATGGATTGTTCAGGCAAGCCCAATGTAATCACAATAGTCCTTATAAGAGGGAGGGGGAGAGTCAGAGTCAGAGGAGGAGATGTGATGACAGAAGCAGAGGAGAGAGAGGGAGAAAGACAGACAGACAGATTTGAAGATGCTCCACTGCTGGCCTTGAAGATGGAGGAAGGAGTCATGAACCAAGGAGTACAGGCTGCCTCTAGAAGCTGGAAAAGGAAAGGAAACTGATTCTCCCTTCAGACCCCAAAAGGATGCGACCCAGCCAACATATTGGTTTTATGACTTCTGACCTCCAGAACCATAAGACAATAAATTTGTGGTTTTTTGTTTTAAAGTTATGCTTTTTGTTGAGGAAGATTGGCCCTGAGCTAACATCTGTTGCCAACCTTCCTCTTTTTTTTTCTCCCCCAAACCCCAGTACATAGTTGTATATCCTAGTCGTAAGTCCTTCTAGTCCTTCTGTGTGGGACGCCACCACAGCATGGCTTGATGAGCAGTGTGTAGGTCTGTGACTAGGATCCCAACCAGTGAACCCTGGGCCACCAAAGTGGAGTGCACAAACTTAACGACTACGCCACTGGGCCAGCCCCCAAAATTTATGTTGTTTTAAGGTGCTAAGTTTGTGGTCATTTGTTACAGCAGCCATAGGAAATTACTACAAATAGCCTAGAGCAGTTGTCTCCACAGTGAGAAATGAGTCCTCAGTGCACAAGATGATTCATTGGAATCTGAGAAGAAAATCTTTTTACATTCTCCTTTCATTTTGAAGTGAATATTGCTTGGGCCAGCCCGGTGGTGCAGTGGTTAAGTTCACACATTCTGCTTCTCAGCAGCCCAGGGTTCGCCGGTTCAGATCCCAGGTGCAGACATGGCACTGCCTGGCAAGAGCCATGCTGTGGGAGGCATCCCACGTATAAAATAGAGGAAGATGGGCACGGATGTTAGCTCAGGGCCAGTCTTCCTCAGCAAAAAGAGGAAGATTGGCAGTAGTTAGCTCAGGGCTAATCTTCCTCAAAAATAAAATAAAATAAAATAAAATAAGTAAATATTGCTGGACTCATTTTACATGATTCAAACACTGTCCCAACCCAGACTAGCCATTACTTAGATTATACATCTTGGCTGCTTCTCCTCACAGACATTTGGAAAAACTTCTCTCTTCCTCTCCTCCTCAGAATCCCAATAGCACTGACTTTTAATTTTACACATGGAATACCTTCTAGTATCTTTCTGGTACATAGTAGGCCCAGAGAAATTGACTTTGTTGGAAGGAGAAGCAAATGAAAGGAAGTAGATGTAGTGACAGAAGCACTGGCCACCCACCTTAGACCATGAAGCTGAAGGCCACACCCTAAGGGTGCAGGGCAGTGAGCAGTAAGGATTCTGGGTCTGGACTTCCTGGAGCAGAGCTGCCATAACAGCCCTGAACTGCACAGCAGTGGCCTTTGCTGGTGAGAGTCAAAACTTCTATCTTGTTTAAGCTTCTCTTATTTTTGGTTTCTCTTACTCATGACTAAACCCAAATTCAATTCATGCAGGTTGTGACAGGAAAGAGCCCCAGGCAAATGAGAGTATATGAAGCAAATCAAATTCTTTAGACACTCAGCAAGTTGTTTCTCTAGAGCACGGGTGCTTCCAGGTTAAGGGAGCATGGGTTCACATTCCAGGATTGTCTAGTTACAGCCGCTCTGTTGGAGCTGTCTGTGGTGCTGACCTGGGTTTTCTGCCTAACTATACTAATTTCTCTTCTGTTCAAGTTTGCAAAATACTTTCACATTATTGTCTTTGATGCTGGAGATAATCTGTAAATAATATTATTGGATTCATTTTATTTGATCCAAACCCTGTTATTCCAACTCTAAGTCCAGGCACTTTTAGTGCTCCCATCACTGCACTGCAGGACCTCAGAAATTTGGCCCCAGGCCCTTGTCTCCAGAACAATGCTTCGGACATGTATCCCTACCTGGGTGTACCATACCCGTATATTAATCCCTTCCACTGTGACAACCTGACACCCACTGACCTGTGGTGGATTGTAGCATTAATGGCCCTGGTGAATTACACCCCCTGGTAAGCACACCCTTGTGTAATCTCCTACCACATTGAGTCTGGACTTGGCCATGCAAATTTCTTTGGCCACTGAGACATCAGAAAATGTGACACAAGCAGAAGCCTGATAAACACTTGTAGTCTAGGGCTTCCCCTCTTAGAATGCTAATGTCATCATGTGAGGAAGCCCAGTCTAGCCTCTTTGAGGATGAGAGACACATAAAAGGATCTCCACTTAGCTCCATTGTCGCAGCCAAGCCCAGATCCAGGGACCCACCCCTCAGCTGAATGTAGCTGTCTGAGTGAGTCTAGGAGAAACTAGCAGAAGAACCATCCAACCGATTCACAGAATCACAAGAAATAATAAGCTATTGTTGCTTTAAACTGCCAAGTTTTTGCATGGTTTGTTAAACCATGTATAGATAGCTGATGCAGACCCATTATTTTGGGTTACGTCTTCACATTATTCACTGAGTTATGTAGCACTACTTAGAGCCCATTCCCCAAACAAGAACAGAATTAACATTCTCTGGAGTAAAGTCTAGTTCATTCATCCTGCAATCATTTGTTGAGCACTCACTACACACCTCTCCTAGGTAACGGGGATACAAAAGTGGATGAAACCAATCTCTTCCTTCAAGAGATTTAGAAGAGGTTGAGGAAAACAAACTAGTGATAATCAGCACAAAGCTGGTGGTCCCTCCAGATAGAAGGTCTTTCTCCTTCTCTTCACCTGGATAACTTCTACTAATCCTTAAAGACTATGCTGAGGCACCCCTGCCTCTAGAACTCTTTCTATGATTTCCCACTCTTGGCTGAGTTCTTTCCTTTTGATTTCCACAGAAGCCTGTGTTCACCTTTATTGAGGAATTTGTCACTGTGTTAGAATTGTGGTGATCTTTTTTTTACTTGAATGTCTCCCCTACTAGACTCTAAGATCCTACAAGAAAATGAGTGATTCATCTCAGGACCTCATGTTCCGGGTAAGTGCTTATTACATATTTACTGAACAAATAAATGCCATGATAAAGATATGAGGAGGATTGACGGGACTCCTGAGACGAGAATGGCTGTGGCTTGGGGTGATTAGGACAGATGCTTCTGAGTGGTAGCATGTGAGCTGCATCTCAGAGGAGGATTAGGATTCCATTAGACTGAGAAGAGGAGGAGGAGGAATTCAAGACAAAAAGCCCAGTAACAAGGGAATGAACAACTAAATGACATAGTCAGAGAATAGCAAACTGTTGGTGTGGCCCCAAATACGGTGGATATTAGGGTGAGAATGGGAGATCAGGCCAGTTGGTAGTTTGGGTCTAGACTGTGAAAAATCACAGATTTCTAGAGTGTGATACTGATGCCACTTCCTAACTATACCTGGGACCTTTCATCTAAGACTGAACAGGCGTAGGCAGGAAACCCCCTATTCTGACACTATTTCTTATCTGAATAGATGGTGGGACTCTGGGAGGTCAGACCATTATAATCAGGCTTCTTCTCATTTCACTTCCGCTGAACATTCATTAGCTGGTAGTGAACCCGAAAGGATGGAGGTCACGTTGAGTGACAGGGACTCGGCAGCTTCTCACAGTTTGAGATATTTGCTGTAATTTACACTAAGCTGTGGCTGTAATTATCCTTATCAGAATCACTTCCCCTGGCAAATTTGTACATTAAGTCAAGTAAATTTCCTCTCATTAAATCACAGCATTTGGGGACTGCAGTTTGTCTCAGCCAAGAACTAGAGCTTGGAAGCAATAAAGGCAAAGGAAAAAGAGAACTTGGGTTCTGAGCAGGAAGAGTGGGTGGTGAAGACAAAGGCAGTATTTCAGAAGCGTGTTGGAAGCCCAAACCTCCAGCAGTTCCATGACTGTCTGCCTCTTTAATTTAGAGCAGGCACTTCTCAGCTACTAGCTGCCCCACCATTGGCAAATTGAGAATGCTGCATTCCATGTCACATCTAGAAGCAGAAAAGAATCTCTAAATGAAGGTATTTTTAGTGATGGGAGCAGATATTTCAGAAATGGGCTGATGGTTTCATACCATGAGTGAAAATAAAAGTAAATATTTTTGTGCTGGAACTATGTTAGGTGTTTTCACCCATGTTATCCCCTTTGGTTCTCACAATAAGAATATGGGGTAGGTTGTTTACATTTTCGTATTTTTCTTTTCCTTCTTGAAACTTAACACAATTCTAATTAAATAACCTGGACTGGAGATCGAAGACAATGGATGTGTCATATCATCTGCTAAATCTCCAGCAGTTACCACAGTTCCTTGCACACAGTAAGTGCTAAATAAAGAGCTGCTGAATGAATAAATTAATTGTAAATAAGGCAATTTTTTGAAATCAGGGAATTTTGACAGATATAGGAACTAAGTTTAAAGATAGCAGAAATCACCAGGTCCATGAAATTTGGCTGAAACCTAATTGCATAGAACACACTCAGAAAATGAATGCCCATCAGTTAGGACTCTTAGAGATGCAGGCGACAGAATCTTAACTCATACTAGCTTAAAAGTTAAAGAAGGGAGTTTTCTATTTGCATAATTAGAAAGTCTAGTAAGGCAACTGGCTTAAATCTTGGTTGGATTCAGGGGCTCAAATAATAGCATTCACGGTTCCAACTCTGTCTCCATTATCTCTTGGTTCCACTGATCTCTGCTTGGCTTTCTCTCCTTGAGTTCCTCAATATGGCAGCCTCCAGTAGCCTCAGGCTTGCACCTTCTCAGCTTGGCCACCCAGTGGGGAAATTACTTCTCTTTCCTAATGTATCAGTTATCTATTGCCATGGAATGGAACACTCCAAAACTCAGTGGTTTAAAAGATCAGCCATTTTTCTGCTCACAGTTCTGTGGGTCAGCTAGGCAAGTTCTTGGGGTCCATGAGGTGTCCTCTGGATTCAGTCAGGCATCTGTGGTCAGGTGGTGTCAACTGGAGGCTGTTTGGTCTTAGATGGCCATTCACACATCATGGGCTTCAACTGGGATGGCTAGAACAGTTGAGATCTTTGGGCCTCTCTCTCTCTACACGGTCTCTCTCTGCGTGAAGTGTTTCAATCTCAAAGAGGTTCCCGCCTGGTTTGCTCAAATGACAGGGTTCCAAAGGAATGAGAACAGAGCCTGTAAGACCTCTAGAGTCTGAGGCTTGGAACCCAGACAACATCTCTTCAACTGATCAAACCAAGTCATGGAAGTAGCCCAAATTCAAAGGGAGGGGAAATAGACTCCACTTCTCGATGAGAGGCACCTAAGTCACATCACAAAGGGGCATGTGGGATGGGAGGGGTTATTGTGGTAGTCAGATTTACAAAACATCTACCACCTCCCAACGTCCAGATGTCAACCTCTTGAAGATGCTGATTGCCCTCCTCAGGTCACGTGTATATCCCCGAGTCACCATGGTGGCCTGGGAGGCTGAGTTGCTCATATGCTCAACCCGGAAGTGATGGGCAGGGGGGAGGGCAAAGGGAAGTGCAATCTAACTGACAACTCTTCTATAACCACCTAGAATCAGGGAGGGAGTCCTCAGCAAACCAGAAGAGGATGGAAAAATATGTTCAGAGAGAAAACTAAAGCTAGCAAGCTCCAAGGCAGGCTCTGTCTGTCATAAGGGGATGATGATCAACTATGAAAGCCTAAGAGTAAAGCTCAAAGTATCAAAAGCATAGCCCATTGGCCCCCTCAAGGATAAGGATGCCCGGACCCACAGACCCCACCTGTCCACCACTCCTTATTTTGGAAATACATGCATAACTCTCAAAGCCAGATGCCAGAAATAACAAATATTTACGTCAGTCACCTCGTGATTTCCCTTTTTCCCGTTCTTAATGCCCTGGAAGCCTTCTGAATATAATTTGGCTTCCAGAAAACTGGCCAAACAGATTTGAACTCTGCTTTTTCTTAATAATTCTATTTTTCATAGCAAAAATTAGTAAATTATCGTGTCTGGGTTATATATCAGTCTCTTGTAAGAATAGTAGGTGTGAGTCATCCCCCAGTTCAATTCTCAGGTACCAAGAAGATTTCATTTTTAAGGCTAAAAGCCAGACCATGGTGAATTTGCAGAAATCTGATAACTTGAGGCGTTTCCCTGAGGCCTCTTGGAGATGCCTGAGTTCGTGCTGTGTCTCTAGGTATTGTCCCCAATTCACCTCAGAAGAAACGAAGGCTTAGAAAAACAGCTTGTGCAAAGTCACAAAGCTGTCAACCATAACCGATAAAATGCCCCCTCACCATTCATTGATTACCATCCATTTATTCCCAGGACACTTCTGTGGCCCTGCTATGTGCCCGGCAGTGTTCTAGATGCTGGAGACATGAGGATAAAGAAGGAAATTTCCAGCTATCACAAAGCTGACATTCAAGTGCAAGGAGATGCAAAATAAATAGACCACACACACAAATCCAATGCAAATAATTAGACCATGATGATGTGCTAGGAAGTGTCTGTGTGTGACTTTAGATTGGGTTGCCAGAAAATGATAATGTAAGAATAGCATCCAACTGTTGCCCATGGAGCTCAGATGCCCACCTACGAAATCGGTTGACTGAATGAAATTCTCTCTAGGGTATCATCATGCACAAGGGTAGAATGAGGAGATATGGTTTAGCAACACAGAACATGGATAAAGGACTTGGTGGGTGGGTAGGTTAGCACTGCATAGGTCAGGATCAGTGAAAACCAGTAATACCAATAGGAATATGTAGGATTTATTGAGCTGTGCCCGGTGCCTCTAATCCTCATGATGACTCTGCCAGTGCAGGTATTAGTCTCACCATTTGACCAGTGAGGAAACTGGGGTTCCCTGAGGTTGGATAATTTGTCCCAGGAAAGGTTGGGAGAGGGCAGGTCATGGTGAGTCATGCTGGCCAGGCGGACGGCTTCTTTGGAATTTGCTGTGCTGTCTGCTCCTCTCTCCAGCCTTTCCCTAATTCTTCCTCCTCTACCCTAACCACTCTGCTCCCTTCTCTCTGCGATGATAGGCACAAGAGACCCGAGCCCCACCTCCCCGTACCGTCTCCTCCCAGTGGTCAGCTGAGTGTTTCTGTTTGCCTGGAAAAGTCATCTGGCCACCAACAGCCAACCGCATTCCCTCCAGCTCCCACTAACCAGGTGCTCCCCAGCCTCTGAGCCTGGCACCTGTGTCCCCTGCATCAGCAACCAGACAACTGGGCCTGAGCAGGGACCCAGGAAAGCCGGATGTGATGCCCGAGGACTTCCGACTCACCCACCTGGCCCCCCACCCAGGAAACTATAAGGCAGGGATTTTATTTGTCCATTTGTACCATTTGCATAAGTTAGAAAATTAGTTTGAAGTCTGGGACCTGCCAAGATTTCTTAGTGGATGACTGGTGGAGTGTATATTTGAGCTTAAATACTCTAAATCCTAGTCTAATGCTTCTTCTACCATGCCACATCTTGTCCCAAGAATGAATGTATGTTCCCAACCAGGGCGGGTCAGGATCATCCCGGGGCGCACCGGCCCTGCCTCTTCTCAGTTGCAGCATGAGCCTCCCAAGAAAGGCCGTTGGGCAAACCGAATGTGCCCCACTGGCAGGGCTGCGGCGAGCCCCCAGGGTCTATACAAGAAGGAACTGACCCCGCCAGGGCTGCTCCGAGCCAGGGCCATCATGTTGGCCCTTCTTTTGTGGGAATGGCACTCCCAGGGTTGTGTAGGGCAACGCTGACCCCCACTCCAACCAAGACAGAGGGGAGAGATTCCTAAGCCAGACAGCGCTTCTCCGGGACTCACACGGCTGCTCCCCTTGGAAGTGGATGGCACAAAGGGACAGAGCAAGCCTTTCCCAAAGACTGGATTCATGCAGCTTCATCCCACGTGGAAGATCTTTACTTGTGGGTGCCAGACACTGGTGGAAGCATTCCAAAGTCTGTTTTAAATGTGAAACCATCCTTATAATCTCGGGAAGTGAGAGAGTGTATGAGAAAGAGCCTTGTAAACCAGACAGGACTCCAGAATACAGGGAATTGCTCGTAGGTTGGTAACAGCCAGGCCAAGGAATGCTGCTCCAGCAGAAATTTTACCAGCGAGCTCTGTCTCCACCTCCTGCATCTTCCCATTAACTCAAAAGACCATGATTAGGGGCACTCAGCATGTCGCCAGCCCTGGGAATACAGAGATAAGTCGAACACAGCCCTGCCAATAAAGAGAGTGAAGTCTGATGAGAAAGGCAGCAGAAGCACAATTTCATCACAAGGCAGAGAATGAGGGCTGGCAGGGAGGGAGGCAGAGCCATTATGGAATGATGGGAGGGCACCTAAGCCAACTGAGAGAATCAGAGAAGCCTTCCTAGGGGTGGGGGCTCTCACTGGAGGGAGCCATGGATGAGGGAAAGGGCCTTGCAAGCAAAGGGGAAAGAGCCACTACTCAGAGGCCCGACGATACGTGACAATAGGGCACATGGGGACATGCACGTGGCTGGTATGGCCGGAGCACAGGATGTTTTAGGAAGGCAGGAAGGTGCAAACAGGACCTTGCATTCCATTTTGAGGAATAAGGACTTTGTGCCAAAGACAGGCAGTTCCCAAAGTGTGCCTCATGGAATCCTAGACCCCAGGTGCCCTGGGAAAGAGGGGTTCCATGGTCACACAAGTTTGGGAAATCCCTCCTACCATCCACCTTTCTTGGAGAGTCAGAGTCATTAGCGTATCAAAGGTTCTGGGAGTTCCAGCGGTAAGAAAGCCTGGTCAACTCTGTCTAACCCACGCTTTTCCAAACAGCTCTGGCCAGGAGGAATGGAATACCTGTAACTGTTCCATGGAACATTCTTTGGGAAATCTGCCAGAGCCTCGGGGCAGACTGTGAAGGCTTTTCAAGGTACGAAAATGAGCTGGTCAGATTTGGGTATTGGAAACATGCCCGAGTGAAGGAATGTCCCCTTCCTCAGCCCGCTTCTAGATTTCCCTGAGCATGTCACCAATGACATGCAAGTTCTCCATCCCTCAGTGCGGCCTTCCCTCCCTCCTTCTCTCCAGCTGCCATCATTTTTCAAGGTTCAGTTCAGGTGTCACCTCCTCCAGAAAGCTTCCCCTGACCCACCAGGGGAGGTTAGATGGCTCACACTCTGTCCCCGCTGTGACTTGCACAGTCAATTGTCCGACACGGGGTCACCCGGTCCTCCTTGCTCTCTGAGCATTCCTGCTCAGGTGCCTTTGCTGACTCATGCTCTTTCTTTTCTCACTGAGGTTCCATCTCCGGCCTTCATCCCTTCTCACATTCGAATGCCAGCCCTGGACCATATCTCCCATCTCCATGGTTTCAACAACCCAACAGGCTGAAGACTGACAGATGCGTGTCTCCTGCCAGAACTCCCTTTCCAGCAGCAGACCTGGTTAAAACACCTGTTAGACAGCTCCACCTGGACACCCTTCAGGGGCTGCAAAGCAGCACTCCACCTGCTTCTGCATACACCCGTTCCTCCTTCTGCATCACCCCTGTTCCTCCTTCCATCACTCTGACCCAGAGAACAGCAGCATCCCCCTAGCTGCCCAGGCTGGAACCTGAGGGCCAGGTGGACTCTGCTCTCTTCTCCCGCCACATGCAGTCGCCTCCCAAGTCCTGACGATGCTGCCTCCTGAAAGTGTGCCCCTCTTTCCCATCCCCTCCTCATTGTTCTGCCCGTCTGGAGCTTCATCCTCGCCCGTCTGCATCCCTGCGATAGCTCCATAGCTGCTCCCTCTCAAACCACTCTCCCCATGGCAGCAGAGCGGTCCTTCTGAAGAACAGGTGTGTCATGTCGGGCTCCTGCTTAACAGTTCCGTGACTCCTCACTGCAGCTCCTTCACAGGGCCCACGGGGCCCTTCACTCTGTGGCCTGTGCCTGATTCCCCACACTCCTCTCCTTGAGTCCTCTGCTCAAGTCCCACTTGCCCTTCCTCATTCCTCCACCACTCTAAGATTTTGCAGATGCTGTGCTCTCTGCCTTGAATGCTTTTCCATCTCCTACCCTGGAAAACTCCTAGCTATCCTCCAGGTTTCTTTTCAAGGGCTGCCTGCCCGTGGCTGGCCTCCCAGGGCAGCTTAGATGCTCTTTATGCCTCTGAAGCCCTCTGAGCCTCAGTTTCCTCATGTGGAAAACCACAATCCCTACATCAACCATTTGTTGTGAAGAGCAAAAGAGAAAATAGTCAGTGCCCACACTGTGCCTAGAATAAAGAGGACACTCAGTAAGTGGCTTAGGGCTAACAAGAGTTCTTCTGCCCCATGCCCCAGAGTGGCTGCTGTGATTTCCACTCGAGACTGACTTCCAGAGTCACTCAAGCCTTGCCAGCCAAGCACGGCCCTTCAACAGGGATACCATCCTTCGCTCTGAGGCTGCCCAGCTCCCATTGTGGCTGATGCCAGCAGAGCATCACCAAAAGCCCCAAACTAGTGCTTTGAAGTTTGAATGTGATCAAAGGCTCCTGAAGGACAGGCATGGAATATGCCAGACACCAAGGACACCAGGATGGACCAGCACTGGCCCCAGTGTGCAGAGAACCTCATCAAAATGGAAATGGGTCTTCTGAGAAGTGTCTGGCCTGCAGTAGAGGGAAGCTGTGCATAGCTGCTGGAAGAGCTATGAGTACAAGTCTCAAAAGTCAAGTCAGGACACTGACAGCCCAGCTCCCACCTGGCCGAGGACAGTGCCGTGGAGCCAGGGCACCTCCCAGAGACAGTGAACTTTATCCACGGTTCCGTCATGGCTTTGAGCCAACCCAGCTGCCAGGTGGCAAGGTATGGTGGAATCGAAGAGGAAAGAAACAAGGCCTGGGGCACAGTAACTCAGGGGGCTCACAGAGGCCCACAGGGTCCAACCTCACTCCCGGGCTGAGTACACTCTGTTACGATTTCAGGCCAGAGCCTGGAGAATAACAGGAAGCAGAAAATTGACCAGCTTTTCTGAACGGCTCCTTAGAGAAACTCTCCTGGCTACTGACAGCTGGCCAAGGACTTGGGTGATCTTGGATTCTGGCCAAATCTTCCATCAAGCCTGAGGTTGACTATTGGCAACCTGGCCCCTGCACCCCAGCAAGGTCAGTAAGATTCCTGCGCTTCAAATCTGATTGTTTGAGTTTGTGAAGTCTTTGAGTGATCCTTCAGTTGATGGGTATCCATCATGTACGGATGCTATGCACCGGGAATGCAAGGGAGCAAGGAGCATGGTGCCTGCTGTTGAAGAGCTCGGTAAAGTGGGGGAGAAAGCTGAAGAATAGACAAGGAGGATTTGTGAAAATGTCAAAACAGGCCAAAACGGGAGCTCGAATGAGAGGAGGCTGCCTAGTATTAGCAGGGAGGGTGATGGAGATGAGGGATGGCTTCCTGGAGGAGGAGACACCTCAGCTGAACCTTGAAGGAGTGTAGGAATGCATAAGATAAAGAAGGGAGAAACGTTATTCCAGAAGAAATAGACTGAGTGGAGGTACAGGAACATGAAACAGCATGGTGCGTTCCAGGGACACTCAGCACTTCAATATGGCTGCAACCCCAAGTAGGAGAAGGAGAGTGGCAGGTGACCGAGGCCAAAGGGATGCAGGGGCCGAGAACCTGGGGGGAGAGGACCTCACCTAGATTTGGTCCCTCGTGAACGAGCCGCCTCCAGTTTTCCAGAATCGTGATATTTCTCCTCTCTGTCCACACACCAAAAAGCTGGATGCCACTTAGATCTGGGGTTATTTTAAGAAACAATGTCAATTCTTCTGTACCGAGATTCCAGCACAAACTGCACATAAACATCCACGCAAGCCAGACAGGTGGATGTCAGTCAGCTAACAACGTGGACTGAGGAGAAAGCTTGGGAAGAAATCAATGATTTTGGTCTCTCCCAGGCCTTAAGAGTCTTAAAAGCCCATCAGACACTTCTCTGGCCAGTTCAAGCATCTCCCAAAAAGCTATTTGGAGTCAAGCACATCCTCTTAAGTGGCTCTCCCCTGCCCTGAGAGCCAGGCAGCAGAGTGCCATTTCCCCAGCTTTTAGGAGAAGTATCACGAAGGGATGAGAAAGCCCGTTTTCCCAGGTCACCGTGGGGCTGGCCCACTATCCGGTGCGTCCCCACTCTCCTCACTGTTTCCTCCCACACACACACATGCCTTATTCTGAGGGGAGGGGAATTTATAAAGGTGGAAAGAATTTAAAAAGTGCGGACTGGGTTCAGTCAACGAGCTAAGCACCTTTTCTGGAGTCTCTGATTTGGAGTGCAGCACTTCCCAGCAGCCTCTGGAGGTGGGGAGCCTGGGTTCAAGTCCAGCCTCCACCATATGCTTGCTGTGGGCCTCTGGTCAGACTACTTTACCTGTCTTGCCTCGGTGTTCATCTATAAAATAGGGTAATGGTGATACCTACTTCTAGGATATCTGTGAGAATGTAGGAAGTCCCACCCCCCCGCCCTTCCTCCCTGAGTATAAGCTGCTTTCCACAGATTTGCAACAATTCTGCTCAGTTGAGCAGTCCATGGACAAAGGAAGCAAGGAACGAGAGACAAAAAGAAGAATGGAAGATGGTACTGAGGGCCACTGGAAGAAGCTATGGACAGGAAACCAAGCCCCAGTGAACTCTATCCCTGGGTTACGTCTCTCAGCCCAGACCTTCTCGTCACCCTAGAGCCATGAAAGTCCCTGACTCTGAGCGCGCCTCAGGAACATCTGTTCATCCACGAATATTCATCACCTCTTTTCCAGAAGTTTTCAAGACGCCTAGGTAGAGTTATTTGCCCCTCTTCATATACAGTGTTTCTAATGACTTTTAAAAATCATCTGTCCTTGTGTCTTGCTCTCCTAATAACTATAAATTTCTTGAGAAGAGTAATACTGGCTCAGACATCTCCAGATTATTGCTCAGAACACTAATGGTTTAACAAACAAAAGTGCCTCATACTTATTTTGTAGGAAGGGAGGAAGGAGAAGAAATGAATTGATATAACCTTTAGATAACTTACTCCAAGCTTCATTCCAAGTGTAAATAGTCTGTCTTGGTGACTGTTGTATCCATAGAATCTGATATATGCACGAGCACATAGGAAGTGTTTACTAAGTTTATCATTCATTCATTTACCCAACGAAATTTATTGAGAGCCATCTAGGTGACAGCTGTGTTCTAGGCACTGAGGATAACAGTTAAAGGACAGTCAGGAAGCCTGTCCTCACAGCACTTACATTCTATGAGCCAGACGGACCACAGACATATAATTTAATGTCAAGTAATAACAACCACTGCTAAGAATAGTTAATCAGAGTCAGGGTCCAGAGAGTGTTTCTGCAGATCAGGCCATCAACAAAGATGTCCCCAGTGTCTCTTGGTGAACAGTGACCCACCCCTTGAGTGTAATGAGATCCCAGGCTGGGATTGGATCCTGGCTTTGCTGTTCACTGGCTTTGCGGCCGTGGGGAAGTGGCATAAATTCCTTGAGCCTCAGTTTTCTCATCTTTGAAATGGGGAGAATATTGCCTATTTTAAGAGTTGTTTTGAAGATTAAAATAGATAACGCATAGATAATGGAAAGCGTTTAGCATAGATTGTGGTAGATAAATAGGTCAATAAATGACAGTGTTACTAGATGATGTAGTAAAATAAACACAAAGCCCAGTACGTCATCATCATCACTGCCATCGTTACCGTCACAATAACAATCTGTAGCTCACAGTATGTGACATGCTGTTAGAAGTATTTCCCATGAACTCATATTTAATCCTCAAACAACCCAGCTATTATTAATCCCATTTTATAGATGAGAAAACAGAAAGCACTGGACAGATTGAACCCTCCAGAGGAGAAGTGACTTTCCCAGATCAAACAGCAAGATAGTGCCAGGCCAGGCTCTGGTTCCAGGCCTTCTGATTCCCAGGGGCCCATCCTCCTTCCGTCTCACTCACCGAGCAAGTCTCGGCTCCTCTGGGACCACACGCCTGTCAAGGAAATGAGTTTATGACTAATTCCTGCCGGCCAGTGTCTACCAAGTATTCCCAGGGAAGTTAATTGGGGTCTATCAATCTAAAAGGTCCTATGATTGAGTCCCTTTGGGAAATCTGAGTAAGACAAGATGAGGGAGCTCTCCTTATTGCCCATCCTCTGAGGGAGATAAACATGCTAATGAGCATCACGGCTCCCCCAAGAGGAGAATGTTCTGTCCCATCCTCCAGCGTGTGCCTCCCACAGAGCCCTTTTCTCCAAAGAGTGGTGCTGGCTGCCCCCTGAACAACCCAGGGAAGCGTTGCTTGGGGTTGGCCCACATGCCCAGCCTTGCATTTTCCACACTGTGCCAGTACCCATAGACCACCACTCCTTTGAAACTCATTTCTTCTCATTTTGAATTCTAGTTTTTAAAAGAAGCATGTGCAGGAAACATTTCTCCCAAAACCTTTAATCTGTGAATCCCATCTCTAATCAAACATATACACACATCCCCACTCCTCCCCTGGGATGGCCATTTAAAAGATTTGGTCGCTGAGTAAATAAGCCTGGCTGATAAGCACTTGTCTCGTGCTGATAATGCCTGTCATTACAGAAGCAGGAACACCGCCACGCTGAGCAGAGCAGGCAGCCTCCCCAAGGAGCGGTTCCAGTGGAGCGAAGAAGAGCTCCCCGGCTCTGCAGCTTAAACACAGCTCCCCAGTCAGGCTTCTGGGAGGCCAAGTTTGCCTTCCTTTGCTTGAAATGTTCACCATCAAGTGATCCCCTGAGTTAGGTTAAGAATAACCATTACAATGCACTCTACTCAGCAGTATGCATAGCTCTAGCACTCTCAAATCCGTCCTCTTAAGGCACTCTCCCTACCTTGGACCCCCTCCTATCACTGCACTGCCCATACTGTCACTGAGAGTCCCCATCTGCAGTAGATGTCACCAGCGCTCACCCCACATCCTCTCGTCTGACTTCAGCTGCTGCGAGGATGGACAGCTCCCGACCACGCTGGTGGCTTCTCATCTCAAGGCCTGTCTGGTCTCTCAACTCTTCTACCTCAGGGCTTTCTCTGAAGCTCTGGAAGCTGGCTCAGTCCCAGATCCCAGAAGTTCAGGAGAGTTAACGCCCATGAGAACAACTCTCAGCAATGGAAAATGAGAATCATCCTCAGAGTTACAATGTTGACTGCAGTCTAGACAGCTTCCTACAGTATCTCCAGTGAGGTTGAGCCCACAGTGGTAACCAGCTCACTAACACTCCTCAACTAGCTTTTCCTCTGTTAGGTTATAGCTATCCTCAATTAGCTACAGCTATAGCTGGAAGAAACCACTCCAAAATTTCATTTAGCTCATAAGTCTACTGGTCAGTGGGAGGTTCTTCTGGGTTGATCTTGGCTGGATTTGTTCATGCATCTGTGGTCACATGGTGGATCATGGCCCTAGCCATGGCTTCTATTTAGCATTTGTCATCAAAGACCTTCTCAGTTTTACCTTTTACTGGTTGGAGATGAGAAGCAGTTGAATCTTTCAACCCTCTGAGTCCCAGAATTCCCAAACTCTCTCCATTCCTTTTCAAACCTGCTTACAAATTAGCCAATTCTTTTCTGAGCTCATCTCTTTCTTTCAGGAGCAACCACGACGTGCTACTAACATTCTGTTTTCCAACCTTTTCCCGCTCAGCCACAAGCTCCTTCAGTACATCATCTACCTTCCAAGTTATTCAGACAGCAGTTCCACCAAATATTTCACCACTGCACGTCTCAGATCACCACCTCTCCCATCTCCAGTAGCAGTTTCCTGCCGCCCACCACCTGGCCCCAGAGCCCGTGCCACATACTCCACTTTTGTGTTAACATAGCTCCCCACTCCTGGTACAATAATATAATGTTCAAAATCCTCAGTGGGAAGTATTCTCCCCCATTGAAAACTGCTGGTCTATGAGGGAAATATACTCTCATTTTGTTTTTTGTTTGTTTGTTTTGTTTTTGCTGAGACATCTCTTCAATGTCTCTTTGGTCTTACAGACAGATTATTTGGTTCATTCACAGTGGACAAGGGGAATGTCCCACTCCAGATACATAAAATAGCAAGTGCCAAAAAATGTGTGTGTGTGTGTGTGTGTGTGTGTGTGTGTGTTGTGTTTTTTGAAGCAGGCTTGGTAAATGACCACCAGTCACACACTGAGTGAGTGACAGAGGGAGTCCCAAGACCCGAGTCTCTCAGTCCAAGACACTTAGACCTCCACCACACTCCTGCCTGCTCCTGTCCATCCAGCATTTTCTGGAGCCCAGGCTTTGAGGGTGCACCAGGACTGCTGTTGAGAGGAGCTTAGGGGCAGCAGTCTGTGAGAGGGAGCATTGAAAACTGGATTTGCAGAGCAATTTACCTAAGATCAAGAACTTGTCAAAGAATGAGTCATGGAGATCATGGGGTGCGTCTACCTCTGTCCGTCAGCTCCACCCTGCCTGCCTCCCACTGGTATTTTCTGTCCATCTAGGGGAACAAGAACTCCCAAATGATCCTGCTTATTCTGTCTTCATGAAAAATGAGGCACATGGAGAGCCAGGAAACATAGAAGTCTGTGGTTCTGCACCAGCATGACTGTGGTTGAAGTAGCGTGGGGGACGGGAAGAGAAGAGTGATTCCGGCATGCCTCTTCTGGCAGGAAGTCATCATTTTAGTGTCCACCATATGCCAGCCTCCTGTACACTTTAATCATCTCAGAATAGATGTTAGCCTCCCACTTTCCAGAAAGAAAACCCAGAAACACTAGGTAACCAGCTCAAAATCACACACATTATAAGTGATTAAGCCGGAATTAAAGCTGGCCCTTCTCATAACTATCCAACTTCATTAATTAAGTGCTTTGATCCTCAAGTTTTTACATGGGACAGTTAGACCAGAAAAATCTCTAAGGCCCCCTTTATCTCTGAGCTTCTTCATCTCTTCCAGATGAGAGGAACACGACTCCTTTGCCCTTAGCACTTTCCAGTTCACAAGCCCGTTCGTTAGGTCTGATGGCTGCAGCCAGAGCCTTACATGAAATGCAGAGAGTAACAACCCAGAGGAGGGAGGGAAACAGCATCCTTACATAACAATTCCCTCTATGATTTGGTTATAAATAACCCATGAAGAAAATGAGGTCTCTCTGGCAGGCCCTGCTTGTAGTGGGTGTTGGGGTGCGTGACCGGGACCATGCAGATGCTCCGACTGATTGAGAAGGTGCCACTTGTGATTCCGCTGGGCACCTAGCCCAGTACTAACGATGAGTTAATTCAGTACTAACAATGTGACAGGTATTGTCCCAGGTGCTTTGTATAGAGTCTCCTATTTCATCTTTATAGCATTGCACGGGGTGGCATCATAATTATCCCCATTCAACAGAATGGGAAACTGAGGCACAACTTATCCCCAAGGTCATATAGTTAGCTAAGTAGGAGAGCAGGAATTAACCTAGCAACCTGACTCCAGAGCCTGAGCGGCTAACCCCTCTGTGATGAGTTAGTCAATGAATTAATAAGTTAATCCACCTGTTGGCCAGCCTGGGGCTCTACCTGAACCCCAGCTGTGCAACTGCCACTACTGCTGCCCTTCCTGGATTGGGCTGCCTAGGGACAGACTCTTTCCATTCCCAGCCCAGTGCTGGTCTTCTCTCCCGAGGACAGGGTTCCTGAATGCCCCCACCAGACCCACAGGAACAGATTCTGCTGCTTAGATTCTCAGACCACTGGAAACCTCAGTGCCAACTGCTGGATAGCTGGCCACCTACCTTACCCTTCGAATTTCCAGAAATGGCCTCTGGAACTGCCCAGTTTCCATGGCATCGCGTCTACCTAACAGCCAGTCGGAGACTATGTTAGTCAGGGTTCTCCAGAGAAGTAGAACCAGCTGGATGTATATATATATATGTATATGAAGAGAGATTTGTTATGAGGAATTCATTGATTCAACTATGGAGGCTGAGGAGTCCCTAGATCTGCAGTCGGTAAGCAGGAGATGGGCATGAGACCCAAGATGAGCCGAGGTTTCATTCCAAGGCCAAAGGCCAAAAAAACATAATTTCTGTTGTTTTAAGCCAGCTGGTGTGAGCTATTTTGTTGTAGAGCCTGAACTGACTAAGTCAGAGCCCCACAAATAGGTCTGCTCTTCCCCCAGTACCCAATGCCTCAGCTCAGCAGTCAGGCCGGGCTGGGGGAGCGGGGTACCCTCTCACTCAGCCTGTTGTCCTGGTCAGCTCTTCAGTTGACTGGATGAGGCCTGTCCACGTCAGGGAAGGCAATCTCTTTTACTCAGTCTCATCCAGAAACACCCTCACAGACATGCCCAGAATCATGGTTGACCAGATATCCGGGCACGCCCCCCCCCCCCCCCGGGCCCAGTCAAGCTGAGACATAAAATTAACCATCACACAGACCAAGAGAAAAGAAAACATACCAGAATTTTCGTAGCGATTTTATTCATAAGAGCTAAAAAGTGAAAATAATCCAAACATGAAAATGGAAAAACAAACTGGTTATTCACACAATTGAATATCACTCAGCGTTAAAAAGAAAAAAACTTCTGACACATGGCTAAGTCTCAAAAACACTCTGCTGATGAAAAGACCTCATACAGATGATTCCATTGACATGAAATTCTAGAAAGGCACAACTATTCTATAATGGAAAAGGGCAATGGTTGTCTCTTGGGTGTGGGGCAAGGACTGTCCGAGAAAGCACGAGAGGGAACTTCCAGGGGTGAGGATGATGTTCCGGTGGTGTTTTTCAAAACTCAGGAAGTATGGACTTAATATATAAACATTTTGTTGTATGTAAATGCTCCATCAAAAGAAAACTTCAAACAAATACTGAACTCTAGTTAGTAGTAAGCACACTGAAGGATTTAGATGGACATGTACTGAGTCTGCAATTTACTTTAAAATGCTTCAAAAATTAGATGAATTAAGGATGAATAAATGGACAGATAGCAGAGAAGCAAGGATGGCAACACGTTCATGGAAAATCAAGGTCGTAGTTAGCAGGTATTCACTGTAACATTTTGTGAACTTTGTAGGGGGACAAGAATTAAGCAGAGAATAGGTGCCCGTTAGATATTTGTTGAATGAATAAATAACTTGAAAACCAAACTCATCCAGACAATGGAACTATTTATGATATTTTTAAGTAAGAGGGATAAAAACTCCCAGAGTGTGAGAACAAGAAGATTCCGATTTTGTTATTAGAGAAAGGTTTCCAAATGGGTGAGGATGTGTGTGAGGATGGAAATGTAAGACGGAAATCATACACAACAAAACATGCATAGCTGTTCATTCTGAGGGTGAAAATGTGAGCCACTTTTATTTTGGAGGTTTTCTGGGTTTTTCAGTTGTGTCATTGAACATGTATTTGTTACATAATCCAGAAAAAGCAACAAATGTTATATTGTTGTAATTGTTGAAATTGTTCTAGAAGATTATGTAATATTTATAGAAGATTATTTAATAACCTACCTTTTTATTGTAGTAAAGTATACAGAACATAAATTTGCCATTTCAATTGCTTTCTAAGTGTATAGTTCAGCGGCATCAAGCACGTTGACGTTGCTGTGCAACCATCCCCACCATCCATCTCCAGAACGTCTTCATCTTCCCAAACTGAAACCTCTTGCCCATTAAACAGTGACTTCCCCATCCCCCTCTTCCTTCAGGTCATGGCGCCACCATTCCATTATCTGTCTCTATGAATTTGACTGATAGAGTTACCTCAGGTAAGTGGAACTAAACGATGTTTGTCTTTTTGTGACTGGCTTATTTCACTTTGCCTAATGTCCTGCAGGTTCATCCATGTTGTAGCACGTGTCAAAATTTCCTTCCTTCCTAAGGCTGACTAATAGTCCCTCAGATGTATAGACCACATTTTGTTTATCTAGTCATTCATCGATAGACACTTGGATGGCTGCCACTTTTGGACAGCCTGCCTTTTGTTTTCGTTTTTGTTTTTGGTGAGGAAGATTGGCCCTGAGCTAACATCTGTGCCCATCTTCCTCTATTTTGTATGTGGGACGCCACCAAAGTATAGCGTGATGAGCGATGTGTTATGTCCATGCCCGGGATCTGAACCCGCGGACCCTAGGCCACCAAAGCAGAGCACAAATTTAGCCACAACACCTCTGGACCAGCTCCAATAGCCTGCCTTTTTAACATAAAATTTTTGTGAACATTTTTCCATGTTTCATGTGAAATGGTGAGAGACGGGCAAGGGATCTGGAAAGAGCGTATCCATCAGGTACCCGATCCACAGTGTCTGCCAGGGATGGAGAGGAGAACAAGGAGAGAAGGCAGGGAGAGGCCCTCCAGGTATAGTACATGTCTATATAATTAAAAAGAAAGGTAACTGAAAGGAAAGCTGGCCTATGTAGATTTTTTAATTGCTGTTTCCCCTGGCTAGAAATACTGCAACGTGATGGAGGGAGGGAGGGAGGGAGGGAGGAAGGCACAGGGAAGAGAGATTTTTTGTGAACATTAAATGAGTTAAGATTTATAAAATGTTTAGCACAGTGCCTGTGCAGGGAGCAAGCACCCAATTCATCGGTGTTATCATGACCCGCTGCTCAGCACGCTCTCTGGTGCCCCTGAGGTCCTTTGGGGACAGAGAGCGTGGACGTGCCCTGTTCTTCTGCAGGGAAACGGGCCTGGGGCTGGAGACCTGTGCTCCGACCAGGTCGATGCATCCCTCACCATGTCCTTGCCGGCGAACCCTTTCCTGTTGTCTGTTTGATCAGGAATTGAGGTATAGTTGCTCCTCTTAGTGTGCAAATGGCTTCTCCTGAGGTTCCTTCAACACAGCCATCATGAAAAAGCTCTCCAGCTCTCAGGGAGAAAGTTTCCGACATGCACCGAGTCCGGAAGAATCAAATGGAGCAAAATAAAGGCACAGGGGATCTCTTGCAAGACTGAAAGTGACTCAAAACAGAGGGCATGTTGGAGGGGATCATGCTAGCTGCTCCGCGCCAGCACCATCGTGAGGACTGACTGGATTAACACCTGGAAACCCTTTGGCACAGCGCCGGCACAAAGTCAGCTGTTGGTCAGTGTTGCCTGTTATCTTTGGAGGCGGTGGCCCCAGACCCAGACCTCTGCCCTGGTGCTCACCCCAGACACCCACCTGGATGGCCCCTGTGCACCTTAACCGTGAGTCCAAAGCTGAATCCAAAAGCACTGTCCCCACTCACCACCACCCCCAGACTCCCCTTCCTCCCGGGCCGCTGAGGGCTCCACAGAGTAGGGTCCATGGAAGCAGAGACCATGATGCTAACCCATCGTTAATCCTGGGTTCCTAGCACAGGGCCACAGAGTAGGCAATCAATACATTTTTGAAGCTTGTGGGTTTTATTTTGTTTTCGGTTGCAGTTTATTGTCATCACCTTCTTATCATGTGGGATAGTGTCAAGTCAGACAGGCATGGCTGTGAATCCCTACCTTGTCACTTCTTAGCTGTGTGAGCTGGAGCAAGGAACAGGACTTCTCTGAACCTCAGTATCTTTAGCTGTACAATGGGAATGAGCAGACCTATTCATAGGGCTCTGTCTTAGGTTGGGCTGCTGTAACAAAATACCACAGACTAGGTGGCTTACAAACCACAGAAATGATTCCTCACAGTTTTGGAGGCTGGGAAATCCAAGATCAAGGCGCCGGCAGATTCCGCGTTTGGTGAGAGCTTGCTTCCTAGACAGTGTCGGTGCTGCACCTGTGTCCTCACATGGCAGAGGGTGTGGGGACTCTCTCGGGCCCCTTTGATTAGAGCTCTAATCCCAACCACAAAGCCTTCATGACCTGGTCACCTCCCCAAGGCCCCGCCCTCTAACACCATCAGCTGGGGGTTAGGGTTTCAACATAGGAAATTTGGGGGGAAGACGAACATTTAGACCATAGCAGGCTGCCATAGAGGATCAAGGAGACCTCTGCACAGGTCCAAACGTGGCGTCCGGTCTGGAGTGAATTCTAGTAAGTGAGCATTTTCTACATTAGTAATGACCCTGTGACGTCAGCACGCTCTTCATTACTAGAGATGAGGGGGTTGAACTCAGTCATTGAAGCATTTGCTTAAATTCCCACACCGGGGTCGTGAACCAGGTCTCTTGCTTCCTGACCTGATGCTCATTCTTTGTTGCCTGAAATGTCTGAATCATTTTACCAGAACTGGGGGTGGGGTGAGGGGACAGAAAGCTGCTTAACTTCTTTTCACGCGAACGGCCTCTCTCCCTGAGGGAAGCGCTTGCAGTGATGAAAGCCGGGCCTTCGAGTTTGTTTTCATATATTTTTGAAGTTCTCTTTTCCCCTTAGCTCTTCTTTGAAAATGGCTTCCTGCCTGCCACTTTGCTTGAAAAGCCCGTTTCTCTTTCATGAAATACCAAAAACAAACAAAACCTAAGTCTTTGAAACTCTGTTTGCCCTTCAAAGAGCTAACATTTGTCAGTTGTAAATTACCATTCTCCACACTTCTTTCGATCAGAATTAACCAAATCCCTTTGCATTTGCATCTGTATTTAGTCCACAAACAACATTCTATCTTAACAGGGGATGTTGTGGGAACAGCAGAAATGCCATCAGCTTCTTTTACATGGAAAGAACAATGGAGAACGAACTTTTTGGCACTCATGGTCTCCTTTGGGGACGGAGGGTGGAGGACAGGGAGCACTCCCCGCCCCCACGCCCGCCCCCGCCCAAGGTGCACAGTGCTGCGGAAAGACCAGGCAGCGGGAGTCCGCAGACCTGGATTCTAGTTTGTGGGACCTTGCTGGGCTTCTTGGGCAAGTCCCCCAATTTCTCTGGGCCTCAGTTTCCACATGTGGACAATGAAGGGGGTGGACAAAATAATTTCGAGTCTCCAGCCAGATTTCAAATTTGCTTAAAGTACGTGGAATATTGCTAAAGAAAAAAGTGACAGTGGCCATTTCTGTTCAGGCTGGAAACCCTTGTTGAGTGTTTATTGAATTAGGTATGGACTGTTGTAAAGGGTCTTTCCTTAGACGACGAAGGTGGAGACAGACATATGTAAGGGCACATGTGTGGGCTTGTGTGTGTTTAAGGGTGCATATGTGAGCTCACATGCTTGCAAATGTATTTGTGTGGGCATCTGTGTCCATGTGTGTGTGCATAAGTGCCCTGGTGTGTGTTTGGCTGGGGAGGCGAGGGGGTCGGCAACAGCAGGTTGCCGGTGTAGACACACTAATCATGGCTCATTTTATGCAAAAATTTTAACAACAGCATTAGTCATCCAGTTACTGACTTCAGAAACATGGACAATGTCTCCTGGGTAGCATCCTGGAATAGGGAAATGAGTACAGGTTCTAGGGTGGCATCCCACCCCGGGCACTCACCCAGCATCTCTGAACTTCCATTTCTTCATTCAGGTTGGCAGGAGGTTGAAAGGAGAAAAGGTCTGCAAAGTGCCTGGGGAGAGTGAAGGGCTCGACAGATGCTGTTCCCTCCCTTCTCTTCTGTATTAGTTATCTATTACTCAGCAGCAAATTAACTAAACTTAGCAGCTTAAAACAACAAGAATTTGTTATCTTACAGTTTCTATGACTCAGAAGCCCAGGCAATTTCTCTGGGCCTTCGGGCTAAAGGTCTCTCACAGGCCGCAGTCAAGGTGCTGGCTGGGGCCACAGTCTCATCTGACAGCTCAACTGAGGGAGACGCTGCTAGTCCTCTCTGTAGGACGGCTCACCACATTGCAGCCGGATTCCAGCAGAACAGGAAACCAAAAGAGTAAGAGAGAGCGCTGGAAAGGATCACTGGAGGCCATCTCAGAGGCTGGCGACCAGTCTGTCTTCTGGCCCCCAGTGATTCACACCCCTCCCACGTGCAAAATGGACTCATTTCCTCCCAAGATCCCTAAAGTCCCCTCTGACTTCAGCATCAGCTCAAAGTCCAGAATCTCATCTAATCAGATCCATGGTTGGAGGAAGCTCCTTGGGCACAATTGCTCACACACGGCTCCTAGACACAGTTCCTCTCCATCCATGGGCCTGTGGAACTAAAGAGATACAGATCTCTAACATACAATGGTGTAACAGCCGAAAGATAACTGTTATGTCTCTTGCTTTTTTTTCCCCAGATTTTTAACAAGAGTTTTGATTTTTGTATGCCACTAATTCATTCATTCATTCAACAAATATTTATTAGGTACTTAGTATATACTCTTTTTTTGCATCTCATTTGCATCTCAGTGAGGAGTCAGAATCAGAGGCAAAATATTATAGCTGAGCCCACTGGATTGTTTTCCCCTCGGTAAAAGGACCCTTAGTGTTCTCCATCAATGAGAACTTTCTAGCCATACCTGCAGTGAAGTTTGAGTTGGTTTAACTACTTAGATCATCTACCACAAAGACTAGCCATTTGAGTTCTTTTTTGTGGCAGAATATTAAGGATAATGCAAGATAATAAGAGATCTAGAGTATTGTCAGATGTAGTCTGCCTATAAGAGCCCATTGAATATTGTCGGAAAAGGGCAATTTGAGGAGACAAAGCAGATACATTTGGAACATGCCTAATGACAGTGTGGACCAGTGGTGTTTCTTGATTGTGGCTACACATTCAAATTCATCTAAATTTTGTAAAATACCAAGGCTTAGGCCCTATCCCTCAGAAATCAGGACTCAGCTGGTTTGAGGCAAGTCCCAGACATTAATATCTTAATCCTCAGGTGGGTCTATGGGACACACAGGATTGAGGACTACGGGAGACCCACAACGGCAAATGCTTCGAACATGTCACACATCCCACCTCCCAAGCCCGAAACAGACGTCATTCATCAGTCAGACCCCTCGTTTCCGCAGTTGGGATGCAGCCTTGAAATCTTTCTCATCACAGGATTCTTGAGAGCCACTCCAAGGAATCCAAGTGGTCACATGAACTGGGACATGTTTGCCATTCCTGACAAGCATATTGGACACGCTTTCCCAATTCTGGAAATTATTGGGGGGGAGGAAAGTTAGGGCCCCCTCTATGTTGAGCAGACCCCACCTGATGTAGACAACTGAGGTCTAATTGCCCCTTGTTAAAGGGCTATTGGAAGAGCAAGGAAGAGGGGCCGAGATGGAGAGAGGATTTACAACCAGGTCTGGCAAGAAATGTTTTCAGAACTCCAAGATGTTTAGCTCAGAGAAGACCCATGGGGCGATATATATGAAGAGGTGACCCTCCGTCTGAGTCCTTCCAAGCAGCTGCGTAAGGCCCCAGAGGGGGACTCTCCGGGGAGACAGATCATGGCTCAGTGTGTGCAGGACCTTCTTTCTGAACAGTCCTCTCTTCAAAGCCCACTTCTTTCACTCACTAGAAACATAAGTTTACGTGAATTACTGAACCTCTCTGAGCTTCCTTTTCCTCATCTTTCAAATGAAGATAATGGTGCCTACTTCACAAGAATATTCCAACGATGGCATGCAAAGATAAATATAAAGCATCCGGCACAAAGTATGTGGTCAACAAATGCTGGTTATCACCATTCTTCTGTCACTGTTGGTGGAGTGCCAGCTCCCCCAGAGATGGTCTTAGAAAAGAATAGAAAACAATGTTCTAAGTGTTTCCCCTGGGCGCAGCATTGTGTTAATATCCCACAGAT
Source organism: Equus asinus (assembly GCF_041296235.1). Taxonomy (NCBI): domain Eukaryota; kingdom Metazoa; phylum Chordata; class Mammalia; order Perissodactyla; family Equidae; genus Equus; species Equus asinus. Next base: position 154,923,034 of record NC_091792.1, read on the forward strand.
GGGACACATGCGTCCCCAGGCCCCAAACCAGGAATGTCACAATGGCATCTCCTTGACAGTGTCAAAGCAAAAGTCTGATGGCTCTGCCCCCACTTGTGAGTTGGGTATTCATGTTCCCTTTAAGTCCTCTGAACTGGCCTAGAACTCCAAGGGGTTCCATATGATCTCAAGAGCATTCTCCTCTTAGGTCTCCTCTCGTCTCAACCATTTCTCTCCTTGAAGCTTGACATCTGGTCCTGTTTCGGCCTGTTCCAAGTGTGGCCACACCTGGTTTGCTGTGGACCCACTCTATCCCTCTCATGAATCTTGGCCCCGGAGCTCTTGGTCCTTGCACTAACCCTAAAATGGAGCACGGAACTACTACGTGGACACAGAGAGGTCCTGCCCTGTGCTCTCAGGACACAGTCACAGACACAGTCACAGAGCTGACAGTTTCTGAATTCCCACTGTGTGTACGGCCTGACTCATTCCACTGGCATCATATCCCATAACCCTGACAATAAACTACAGGGTAAGTCCAGCTGTTATCCCCATTTTAATATGAAAAAAAACCTTGGCAGGAACTCTTTGACTTCTAATTCTCGTGAACTAAGAAGTCAGAGAGTCAGAATTTGAACAGGGGTGATGACTTTAAAATATGTCCACAAGGTATCAGAATGAACCCATGGGTCTTATATATATACGTAGCTAGATATAGAAATATACAAATAGATGCTTGTGGAGCTGTGCATGTGCACATATGAATATACGTGTGTATGTATATGCATATATCTATTTTCCAGCTCTGTCCTTTGAGAGAGTCTAGAAGCAATGTCACCTCAGTAGCAACAGCACCCTGATCTTGACTTTTAAATGCCATTTTTCACTAAAAGAAACCGAAGCTCCCTGGAGAAATGGCTGATTCCAGGGCTCAGGCAGGGAATCTATAGGATGAGTCTGAAATATCTTGTGCCAAATAATAGCAAAGTGCTCGGAGAATAATGACAGCATATCAAAAGGATGCAGGAGCCAATTCGAAAGGGCTCACACTGCCCAAATCTGGGACAATTTAAACATTATAATAAATGTGGAAAGTAAAGGTTTATAACCTATTGGAAAAACAAGGAATCCAAGTGTCTACACTGACGCAAATAAATAGATATGTAAATGTCCTTCCTTACGGTAGAAAACCAGCAATAAAAAGATGATGGAATTTTAAAAAATAGTATTTGGCAATCACAACAATAATTGATTCGGGAAAGGATTTTAACAGATGCTAAAACCAGAGGGTGAAAGCATGAGGAATAGCAGGGTATTTTCGTAGTCTCAAATTAGCTCTCCAAAGGCTACTTAGTAATTACCCAGGGTAAAATAGCAACTTTATAGTGGATACCACTGTAAACCCATGATCAAGGCTAATATCGCTAGTAATGGGGTTAATTGACTCGTGCCCCCGACACAACGCCCTGGGAGGACCTCAGCTTCGCTCCTCTGGTCTTCCTGCCCAAAGCACTCGTCAGAATCTATTCAGGAGGAAACACCAGACAAACCTGAATTTAGAGACATTCTACCAAGTGACTGGCTGGGTGTTCTTCACAAAAGTCAAATCACGAAAGACAAAGAGGCAGGAACTGTTTCAGAATAACAAAGGTCTAAAGAGATATAATAGCTAAATGCAACACACGGTCTTGGGTTGTTTTGTGAGAAAGGACATTATCATGAAATCTGAATAAGTTCTGAAGATTAGATAAGAAATTTCTTGTTTTTAGGAAATATGCACTGATTTATTCAGGGGTAAATGAACATCATGTCCTAAATGGTTCAGAAAAGAGAGACGGGGGCAGAGAGGAACACACCAAGTAACATAGTAAAATATTAATATTTGGGGACCTGACTAAAGGGTATTTAGGATGCTTTTGTAATATTTTGCAACTTTTCTGTAAGTGTGAATCACATTGGAATTTTTTTTAGTAAAACATAAAGCATCTCTTCTGCAAATTGCTTGACACTCTCCCCATCAAGAGGTGATGTCTAATCCCTGCCCTTGAACAAGGTCTGGCCTTGGGGACTCACTTCCAAGGAGTACGGCTCCTGGAGGCCAGGTCACAAAGGGAGATTTGGCGTCCACCCGGCTGACCCCTCTCAGGGCACGCACCCGTGAGCTCTGAGCCCCCATGTACGAAGTCCCCAGATTCTGAAGCCACTATGCTGGAGAGACCACAGGGGAGACCTGATCACACAGAGCCGGGAATAGGGCGAAGAGAGCAAGACACAGAGTTTAAGGGAGCGCTAACCACTCACCTCCCGGGCCCAGCAGGGTGGATAGAGTGCAGGAATTAAGGTCACCTTCAAATTGAGTGTGTCTCTCTGGATGGGTGACCTTGCCTGAGTCCCTGGACCCTCCCCACGTCAACTGTCTCATCTGTTTAATGGGCAGTCCGGAAAGACCTTACCCCGTGTTTGTGAGGCTGTGAGGGTCACGGTGGAGGCACTGTGCTAGTTATAAAAGAGCATCCAGGTGTGTTGTACGATGGCACCACCATGTGTAACACCACCAGGGACTCGCTGTGTAAACACCTAGCTACTCACACCATTGCAGCACCTAAGACTGGGGGGTGGGTGTGTGTAGGAGAGCGAGGTGGAGAGAGACGTTGCATGTGCTGAGCCTACTCCATGCCAGACACTGCTCTGGGCTGAGAAGACAGTGGGGGCAAGACACAGCGACTCTCAGCTCTGGTGGCTGTTAGCTTCAGGACGACATACTTTACTCAAGCTAGGAGCCTCAAAGTCTTCTTAAAATGTACCAGGCCATAGCGTCCCTTAAAGAAGGAGAAAAGACAAGGAAAAAGAATAACGCAAAAATAACCTCAGTGTTATACACACTCACTTAATCCTCACCCAAACCTCTGGGGTTGACGGACCCGTTTCTCAGGCATAGACACTGAAGCTAGGAGAGGTGCCCAAACTGCAACAACTAAGAAGTGGGGGAGCTAAAATTCGAACTCGGACCCTGGAGCGTCAAAGCCTGGGCTGCGTGGCTTTGTGGGCAGGCGGCTGGGACCTGGAGTCCGTCAGCCTGGGTCAGGGCCTCACGGGGCTGGACACCTCTCTGTGTAGGGGACTGTCCTGTGCATTGTAGGGTGTTTAGCAGCATCCCTGGCCTCTCTCACAACCAGGAGCACCCCACACCCAGTTGTGACAACCAAAAATGCCTCCAGACATGGCCAAACATCCTCCTGGGGGATAAAATCACCCCAATTGAGAACCACTGGCCTAGGTGCAAAACCTGGTCTCACCACTTGTTAGTCATATGGCCTTGGACAAGCAAGTTCACCTCTCTGTGCCTCAGTGTCCTCATCTGTAAAATGGAAAAATAATGGTCTGCGAGGTTACTGTGGGGATCCAAGAAGGCTCAGAAAGCACATGGCCATCCACGTCGGGGCTGCAGACACCGGCTCTTCTCTCCACTGCCCTCTGCTGCTTCCCCTCAAAACACGAAGGGGAGCTCAGAGCAGGTGCATGATGAAGGTCAGCTCACGTGTGGATATGGGAACACGTCGGTTAACCGGCTAATTAACTAACGAACAGGAACCTTCTGATCCAGGCGTCGTGCATTTGCTGATCGGGCATGCCCCTCGGCCCCTCTCAGCACCGCATGGCAGTTAAGATTAAAGGCTCCGTAGTGAGGCTGCACGGGTTCAAGTCCAGTTCGGCCACTCAGGCGCTATGTGAGCCTGGGCTAGTGATCTAGCCTCCTAATGACTTCGTTTCCTCACTGTAAAATGGGGGTCACAAAGTGTCTGCCTCCCAGGGTTGTGAGCATTGAAGGAATTAGCACACGCGTGTATCCAGCACAGAATGAGTCTCTGTGGGGCCTGCTTTACTGCTCTTACTATCATAAGCACTAACCGTTCATTGGCCTCCAGCCTCACTGCCACCTTTCTCTTCTCCCTGCGTGCCAGCACAGGCCCAGTTCTAGGCCTTTCCACTTGCCATTCCCTCCCCCTGGAGCACTCTTCTTCCTAGACATTAGGAGCATCGCTCCCACCTCATCTTTTCATCCAGTCTCCCTCCATATACCTCTTCCAAGAAGCCCTCTTTGACCACCCTAAATAAAACAGCAGCTTCAGCCCTCTACTCACTCGGTTTTATTCTGCATCACATCGCTCATCAGGGACACGCTCTATCGGAGGCTATATATTCTAGTACGCCGCAGTAGAGGACACAATAGCAGTGGTCATTTGCTTGTCTCTCTCCCACCAAAATGTAAGTTCTAAGACCTCAGAGTCTCTGACTGTGACCACATCCCGAGAACAGTGCCAGCACACAGTAGGTGTAAATAATCGTAATGAATGATGATTGATATTTTGCAGAAGGGACTTCCAAAGTGCTCCCATAACTCATTTTTCCTAACACAGAAATTATTCAAACAGAGCCCTAGAATATTCGCCACAAAAGATTGTGCCTATAACAACCTGTCGTTTAGAATAGAACAGCTGAATTTTAGAGACTTCCAGATCAATCAGAGTTTCTCCAACCACGTTCCCTGCAACTGTGGTCTCCAGAGAGATGATAATAACAAATTCCACCAAACAAGGATCCACAAGGTCACACAGCTGGGAAACAATGCAGGATTCTCTCCTGCTTGGGGATTCACCAGGCATAGGAGAGCTCTAAGAAGCCCCGTCGAGAAAACAGATATTGTACCTGGGTTTGCTGAACTTACTTCAGCCTAGCTCCCATCCATTACCATCTGCATCGTGATGCAGAATTCAGAAAATGGTGCTCTAGTATAAGTCTTTCAATTTACAGACACAGACAGAAAGTGAGGCCCAGAGAGGTCAACTGGCTCATTCAAAGTCACATAGCCACCTCCTGCATCCTAGAGCAGGGCGCTTTTCACTGCCCCTGATGTTTTCCCTATGGTCCACTTAGCTATCGTTTCACAAGAGGTCAAAAACTGAACACAGACGTAATATCAGTTTGACTAAATCATATATGAAAGCTAATGCATCAAATACGATTTGCTTTCAATCTCACTGCTCCAGAAATAGACAGTTATTCATTCAACACATATTTATTAAGCATTATGTGCCAGGCACTGCACATTTTGCATTGAACGAGGCATAGTTCGGTAGACTGACAATAAAATTATAAAGAGATCAAAATTGATTGAACTGTCCTTGAGACGCCTGCCTCAAAGTGGGGATTTGTAAGAAATTACATATTCACATTTCATTTGCTTCCATTAACAATGCTCACATTTAGATCTGATGGTAATAATACGCTCTCAACTGGAATGGCTCTGGAAGAAAACCCTCCCCTCCACGGTGCAGACTGCCGAGAGCAAAAACGAAAAGATGGGACCTCGCTGGGCACCTCAACCAACAGATTTTCCAATTTCAAGTTCATTTAAATTACATCTCTGGCTCTTCCATTTTATTTAAAATGCATTCCCTCATTTACTATTATCTACAAATCAAAATACCTATTGAAAAGTGGGATTTGTTTTTTAAAGCACATCGACTCACACATTTCAAAGTCCTTTGAAAGCACGATTTATCAAAAGCCACGTAACTCTAAAACACTACAGATTTGAGATGGAGAAAGCTCTAACTATTAATCTATATGATCTTCTCAGTGAACTGGTAGCATCTGCCTAGGAATCGGGAGAATTGTTTTATGTTATGCTATTTTAAAAAGAAGATTCCAAATGAGAAAAAAAAAATTAGAATTCCAGGCTTGTGAAGTCGACATCTGATGCCATGGCATTGAAGCCAGCTTTTAGCACAGACTCGAGACGTGTGTGTCTAACACGCAAAAAAAACCTGAGAAATTGGAAGCTCTGCAAGGCCCCTTGCCCCTGTATGTATCATTAAGGGCCAAACTGTCTGCTTTGTAAGGATGCTGTCCTGGCTTCTCCAGGAGCTGTCCGGAAAATTAGTCTGGCAAAGCAAAGATAATCACCCCAAAACGCACATAATTTGTGTTTATTAGACACCAGAACAAATCAGCAAGAATTCCTCCGCTGTGGTAGAGACACACGGAGAGCAGAAACTGCATAAACACAGGGCCACAGGAAGCAAGGGACAGGAAAGCCACGCCCCCCATCAGCACTACACAGACAGTGAACCTGTTGTTTAAAATCAACCCAAACAGAAATCACTGAACAATCCGTTTGTTTAAAAGGGGAGGGGAGAGTACATCTTTTAAAACCAAGTACCACTTTTTTTTTTTTAAGCACCAAACACCACCTTCTCTTCTCTCACAGGATCACTGGTCCATCTCTGCTAGGCTGGGGTATATCTGACTGAGTTACTTCCAACTGCCTCAGCCAATTCTTTCAACAACAAATCAGTAGTGAGGTTCCTAAGCACACGGGCTGCTATACAGACAGAAAACGTGATAAAGTGAGCAGCACGGGAAACGTGTGTGTCCGTGTGTGTGTGTCTGCAAGCGTGTATGTGTGCACGTGTATTCTGCATGCTCGTTAATATCTGCGCAGTTATATAGATCCATGAGGGGCTGGTTTCTTATGCAGCTTAATGGAATCCATTTGGGGTGAAAGGCGTTATTTTGCCTAATGAAATCTCCCTCTCACAGTCCAGCTCCCAGACTGAATCTGCAGCAGGGTCACCATTGGGGGACGTCTGAGAGATCTGGGACATACGATCGAAAGGGCCCTCCTCCTCCTCCTTGTCCACCTCCTCGTGCCCCGGGGCCACAGCGTTGGGGATCATATGGATGTAGGCGGCTGCGATCTCCTTGTGGAAGACGGTGTCTTGGTTGTAGGACATGAGCTCATTGCTGATGTTCACTGTCTCCACCGGGGTGCGTGAGCAGAGGTGGCTGCACCCCAGCAGCTGGGCAAACACCTTCCGGAAGTCGGCGTTGAAGGCGTAGATGATGGGGTTGAGCGAGGAGTTGGCCCAACCGAACCAGACAAAGACATCGAAGGTGGTCTCGCTGACGCAGGGGAAGGCGGCCCTCGGGCCCTCGGGGTGTCCGCTGCAGAACGGGACCATGCAGTTAAGGATGAAGAAGGGCAGCCAGCAGCACACGAAGACCCCCATGATCACCGACAGGGTCTGGAGGACCTTGGTCTCCTTCTTGATGGATGTCCGCAGGCTGGTGTCGGGCGCACAGGCTGCGCGGCTCCGGCAACTCTGCGCGTGCTCCACCGCTCTCTCCAAGGAGGAAATCCTGCGGATCTGCACCTGTGCGATGCGATAGATGCGCGTGTAGGTTACGATCATGATGGCCACGGGGATGTAGAAGCTGATGAGAGAGGAGGAGATTGCGTAAGTTCTGTTCAGGCTGGAGTCACAGTTCTCTGCCCTCCCCTCTGGCTCCCCGGCTTCCTCCCAGGGCGTCCCGTTGGCCAGGTTGGATGGCGGGTCCATCCCGCCCCAGGAGCCTGCCTTGTCCCTGTGCCAGTGGAGCTGGACCGGGATGAAGGAGATGAGGATGGACAACGTCCAGGCCAGGCCGACCATGACCAAGGCCACGCGCTGGGTCATCTTACGCTCGTAGCGGAAGGGCCTGGAGATGGCCCAGTAGCGATCCACGCTGATGACGCACAGGTTCAGGATGGAGGCGGTGGAGCACATGATGTCAAAGGCCACCCAGACGTCGCAGAAGGCCCCAAAAGGCCAGTAACCGGCCACCTCGGCGACAGCCTTCCATGGCATGACCAGCAGCGCCACGAAGAGGTCGGACACGGCCAGAGACACGATGAAGACGTTGGTCATCTTGGCGCGTAGGTGGCGGCTGCTCACGATGGCCGCGCACACCAGCACGTTGCCCAGAAGGGTCCAGACGATGAGCAGGGTCAGGAGGCCGGCGGTGACCACCTGCGCGGGCCCCAGCGGCGCCGCCCCCTCCGAGCCCCCCACGGTGCCCCCCTGCGCCCGCTGCTGCTGCCCGAACCGCGCCCGGTACGCGGTGCCGTTGCGCCCCGGTGGCAGCATGTCGGGCTCGGCAGCAGGGGTGGGCTGCGCGCTGTCCCAACTTCAGCCCTGGGCCCCCCGGGCGGCCCCATCGGGCACCCAGGGGGTGGCGCGCCGGGACCCGCGGCTAAGGGATCCCTGAGCCCCGGGGGGAGCTCACCGTGCGCTGCGCCGGAGCCCTGGAGCGCGCGGGGACCCCTCTCGCTTCCTTGAGCACCTCCGGGTCGGTGGCCGCGTTGCGCCCCTCCAGGGCCGGCGCTGGGGGCAGGAAGCGGTCGGTGGCCGCGGAGCTGTTCCCGGGAGCCGGCAGCGCGCCGGGCGGCGGCGGCTGTGTCCGGTTCGGAGCCGGAGAAGGGAAGAGCGGACCGCCACCGAGGGGGCGGGGGCCGGGAGCCGCGCTGCTGCGCCGCCTCGTCCTTCGCAGCTCCCCGGGCCCGCGCGCCCGCCCCCCGCGCCTCCGCGCTCCCCTCTCCCGCGCGCCCGCCCCACCTGCGCTTGGCGCCCTCACTCCCGCGCACCGCCCGCCGGAGTCAGGGAGCGAACCGGCGGGGCGAGAGGCGCTCCAGGGCCCGACCCTCTCCCCGTGAGGGCAGAACGCGCCCCGGGAAGACGACGAGGTGCCTGGCCCAGCCCTGGTGCCCTGGCCCTGGCCAAGTCTGAGGAACAGCGAAGTGGGTAGGGATGGGGGCGGGGGGCAGTGGCGCGGAGTTCTAGCTTCTAGATGGGGAAAGAGCGGCTGTAGGGACTCACAGACCTGAGTCCCAATCCGGACTTTATTCCTGGCTGTGTGACCTTGAGCGCTCTACTTAACTTCGCTGAGCCTTGGTTTCCGCATCCACAAAATGGGGTAAGGATTCCTGCTCCTCCGAGCAGTGTAAAGGCTCAGCGACGCGCTGGCGGCCGTGTCTCCTAAGAGCGACTTCTCCCAGCCTCCCCCCAACATCCGTCCTAAGGTTGGGGCTTAACCTGACCTCTTGGGAGAGCCTTTTCCCCACCCCACCCCCAACCTTAAGCGATTTTTCATTTGGGGAGTAGTTTTGAATGAACCCCAAAGAGAAAGAGGAGGAAGGGAGCCTGCAGCCCGTTGGGAGCCTCTTGCCCTTCAGGGCACTTCCTCCGGCTCCCTCTTTTTTAACCTTGAGAGGGATGGATGAGTATCTCAGTGCGTGACAGAAGAGGAAACTGATGCTTCACAGGTGTCCCAAAGCCCAGATATTTGAAAAGAATGGTGGGAAAACACTGGAAAGGGAGAGCAGTGTTCCTGGACCTCACCCCACCCCAGCGACAAGTTCCATTTGTGAACCACCAAGTCTCTCCCTCTCCGTCTCCTCCCCCTCCATCCCTCTCGTGTTAAGCTCAGCTGAAGGCCGCCGGGGAGAGAAATGGATGCGGCAGCAGCATGCTACACAGTTCCATCTGGGACTGACCCAAACAGCTGCCCTGCGTCAAGGTCTAGAAACAAGGCTGGACTCTCACCCACTCCCTAATCGCTCGCTCTGCTCAGACCCTTCTGTTCCGTTCTTCCTGGCCCCCACCTGCCCCCTGGACCAACACCTACAAGGGCCCCGCTTCTCAGACCCGCCTGCGCAGCCTTGTCCAGCCTCTTCCCCTTGACACCTTCTGCCCCTTGAGGGCTTTATGCTGCTGGAGGCAGCAAGACTGTCTGTCCAGGTGTCTACACCTAAAACTGGAGAGTCATGCTCACCTCCTCTTTCTCCCCATCTTCTAGGAGCTGGACCACTCCTCTCTCCACTGACGTCCCTGTCCAGGACTGCGTCTTCTCCAACCTGTTTTATGGTGACACTAGCCTAGCCTCCAGGTCTGCCCTGATCCTCTGTCCGCGCTCCAATCAATGGCAGGCAGAGTGATCCTTCTCGGAAATCACTATGGTCCTGTCATTGCCCAGATGGAACACCCCCCGTCGCTCCCTACCATCCCTGGTCCTTAGTCATGTGAAGTCTTTGGAGTCTGGTTGTCTTCTTCCCCTTGCTCAGTGCTCCTCCTGCTGCTCCTGCTCCCTCACATACAGCCTGGATGCAAGCTACTACCAAGGGCCAAAAAAAAAAGACCCCACCAATTGTAATTTCCCTAATGGTTATACGGTAATTCCTCATCCCAGAACGACCTCCACCCCGTCTTGTCCTCCTGGAGAGCAGCGACTTATGATGTCAGAAAAGAACGCGGGTTTTGGAGACAGGGCTTTGAATTTCAGTTCCTTATTCTTTTATTTAGCAAATATTTATTGAGCACCTATTATGTCCCAGATGCTCTTTCATTCACTGGGAATCCAAGGGTGTATAAAAAAATATATATTGTCCTTTCCCTCTGCGAGGTTATAGTCGAGGGTTGGAGACAGACCTTAGCCTGAGAATCATCCAAAGAAATGTATAATTAGAACTGAGACAAGTGCTCTGAAGGCAAAGTACGCAGCATTATGAAAGTGTCCAATAGGGGGTTGACCTGGACAAGACCCTTAGGCAGGGCTTCCCCGGGGAAGTCCATTTTTGCATTGCAATCACAGCTAAGTGGACAAATGGGGAGACAGAGAGAAGGAAGGACGCGGCAGGCAGGGAGAACGGGCATTTGCTAGCTGTGGGATCTTGGGCAAGTTGCTTGATCTCTCTGAGCGTGTGTTCTCGTCTTCAAAATGAGTTAATAGTAGTTTAAAAGGTAAGTGTGATGAGGCCAAAATAATTCCCGCATGAGTGGCTGCGAGCCTCCCTCTCGTCTGGCTGTGCCGCTACAGGGGCCTGGGCTGTCTCTGCGGAGGCTCCTGCCCTGGCTGTTGTGAGGGAGAGTCAGAAAGTGGGTGCATCATTGGACCTGCGAGCTGGAGGAGGAAGGAACCGTTCCAGAAGGAAGAGACTGTGTTCGTCTCTTCGTAACAAAGAGCAGCAGGAGAAGAGTGGGAGAGGGACTGAATGCTCAGGGGCATTTGCTGTGAGAGTGGTGAGCGAACTGGGGTCGTAGGAAAATGGATAGGAAAGGAAAAGGGGATTTTGGAGAAAGATCACCTATTGCCTTCCCAAAACTTAAGAAATGCAAGAAAACTACTTGAACTTGGAAATTATCTTCTTGGACACAACACTGGAGACGGGACCATACGGACCATGGCTTTCTAAGTGATATGGAGCTCTTAACAATGTGGGCGCCCTTCCCTCCTTCTCACTCTAACTTACCTCTCCAGGAAGCCCACCTGACTCTTCTGCACTGAGTGGGTGTCCTGGGCTCCAGGAGACCCCTGTGTGGGCTCATACTGCAGCAATTATGACACTGTATTGTCATTGTTCATTTACATGGCTGTTTGGTCCTCTAGACTCTGAACTTCTTAAATCAAGGAACCGCGTCTTATTCAAGTTTGAATTCCCCAAATCAACACAATGAGTGGGTGCTTGACAAATCTTTATTGGTGGACGAGTAGAAAAGAGGGGGCTGTGTGCCTGACACTGTGACACCAATGGACAGACAGTTCAACCAACAAAAGCAGACACACGCTCCCCACACGATTTTGCATTTGCTGAGGACCTACTATGCGGGGAGCAGGGAGGAGAGGTACACAAGTCATAGCTGGGCTCAAGGGCTCCTGACTCTGTGGACTGCCCCGTGTCTTGGGCTCCAGGAGATCCCTGTGTTGCTTACAATGCAACAATTATGACACTGGAGGAGGTGGGGGGAGCAGGAGGGGGAGGGAAAGGGGAGGGGGAGAAGGAGAAGAGGGAGGGGAAGAGGAAAAAGAAATAGAGAGAGAGGAAATGACATCTTTGGACCCCTTGATCCAGTCAGACCCTGGTCTTTGCAGTTACAAATGCCAATCAATCTCCCTTTTGCTAACGTGTGTCTGAGTTGAGTTTCAGTTGTCTCCTGTGACCGAAGAAGCCCTGCCGGGCACAAGGAATAAACAAGGTTCAGTGGTGGCGTGAGGGCAAGGGGATGGACTGCCAGTTTGCGTGGGCAGCACCGAGAAGGGCTGCACAGAAGAGAGGACACTCAAGCTGGAGGGTGAAACAGAGCCCACCAGCATCTGAGGTAGAGAGACATTCCTAACAAAGGGAACAGCATGTGCAAAGGCCCAGAGGCACGAAACTTCATGTGTGAAAGGATAGATTTTCAGAACTCTAAGGCTTTTCCTTCTGTTTGTCCAAAAGACCATGTTTCTCATCATTTTTGGAAACTGAGAGTTTTCTATCAATAAGACCTCATGCATGCAAAGTAACAATCTGCAGCTCGTGTCTCTCCCATCTTCACAGGAGGGCTCCTGGAGCGGTTTGTCTGCTGGGGATGATGGTTTTGTGTAAGTGGTGGCTGCCTTCTCTCACCCAGCCTCTTTCCCACATTCTTCAAAAGAGCTGGGCAGAGCCAGCAACTAAAACCGAGGAGTGTCTTTAGTCAGCCTCAGAACCCAGCCTCATCAGCGCGGACTCCAACCAACGGGACAGCTAATAAACTCGTCTTCTTATTTTCTCCAGCCAGAGTCCTGCTCTCAGAGGCTGACAGCGAGGACATGATCCGCTCACACGTTTGGCTCCTGCCAGATTATACTAAGAGGATTTGCTGAGAGCAATTTAGCACAGAGAGGGTTTTCCTAATCCGTCAGCAAATATTATTCTATTTGAATTCGTTGATCCTCCTTTTTCTGAAGATATATTTTAAATTGGATTTGCTTCACTGAGACAAATCGCAAAATCAATAGGACAAGAGCCAGGATTTTGCCGCTGCTGCCACAGCTGGTGTCAAAAGACTGAACTGTGTTTTACAGGCAGAAAGACCTGGTTCCTTGGCTACAGGATACACCTGAGCTCCCTGTGCCAGCCCTGCCAGCGTGCTCAGCTCGGCTCAGTGGAGCCCAGGCAGAAAGGCAGAGAGGACCCAGCCACGTGCATCCCCGTGGCTGGAAAAGCCACCCGGAGCACACGTCCATTGATGGTGACCTCCTCTTCAAGCCTCAGTCCCTGGGTCTCCCCACCTCCCCAGCTCAGAAACACAGCAGGCTGGGATCGGCCACTTCTGGCAGATCAGAAGAGCTATCTCAGAAGGTTAGCATCTTCTCGCAGACAGAGGAAGGAAGATGGGCTTGCAACTCAGAAAGTCCTGGGCTCAAACCCTCTTCTCTGACTTACTAGCTGTTGAACCTTCTTTGTGCCTCAGTTTCCTCATCTTTAAAATGGTAACACTAGTACTTACTACGCAGAGATATTATGAATAAATGACATGCTGTCTGTAGGACACGGTAAGTCTCTGTATTAGTCAAGTTTTGTTACCATAACGCTGTGTAACAAACAGCCCCAGGATCTCGGTGGCTTAAAACAACCAACATTTATTTCTCCCTAATGGTCTGTGGTCAGCTGAGAAAGCTTTGCCCTGAGATGGGGGTCAGTTCAGTTTGCTCCTTGAGTCTCTCATTCCCAGGGCAATGGTTCCCCTGGGCTTGCTCTTCTTGGGGTGCTGGGTGGGAGCCGACAGGGCTGCCCCAACCACACTTACACCTGGAGCCTCCAGTCAGACAGAGCATGTGTCAGCTCACGTGCCCCTGATCAAAGCAGGTCATGTGGCCAAGCAAGAAATATGCCCCGTCCACGGGGAAGCCCCAGCAAGGTGTGGAGGCCAGGAAAAAGTGTAAGCAAATAATATCACCCATGCAGTCTGCAGTAAGTGGAAACCATTATTGGTTCATTGTTCCCACATGGCTCCAACAGCCAATCCCTTCTATCCATCCCCTCTGCCACCTGCAGTTCAGGTCCTCATCGCTCTGTGCCCACATGCTGCCCAGAGCCTCGTGGCAGGCCCAGGTCCTGCTGTCCTCTCTCCCTTCCACCTGATGCTCTACGCCAAGATGATTCTCCTAAAGATATGATGCCCTTAGCTACTTAAGCATGTCCCATGATTCCCATGACTCGTGTTATGAATTACTAACTCAACTAACAAAGATTAATCTATTAATTCCAAAGGTCTTAGCATGGCCCTTTACAATCTGGTCACTACCCGTTTACCTGGTTACCTACCTGGTTGCCAGCCTCGTCTCTTGCCTTCCAAGCCTTCCCCAGCAGACCCCATCTTTAACCCGCCCCAAATGGGTCCCTCTTCTCCCAGCACACCCCGCTCCTTCAGGTCTTGTGCCCTTGCTTGCTCTCCCCCTGCTGGAGATGTCCTCCCCACTCTTTTCTGCATGGCGGCAAACTCCCACTGGCCTTTCAAAGCCAGTGCCAATGGACCGCAAGGCTCCAGGGGGTGACACGCTCTGTGTCTGTGCTCCTGCAGGACCCGGCACCCACCTCTACTATAGCGCGCAAGCCCATGGTAGTGTGATGGTCTGCTCACTTACTGTTTACCAACCTTCCTCCCCCAGCAGCAGACCCCCTGAGGTGAAGCTGTCTCAGCCTCCTGGAGTCAGCCTGGCCAGGCAGAACCCGGTCCATATTTGCTGCATGAATGGACACGTGGTAGAAGGGATGAGGCGCGTCAGCCTCCCTTGTGCTCCATGCTGCCCAGGCTCCCTCGCGCTTCTGGCAGATGGGAATGCGAGCAGGAGTGATGCAGCACTCCTTGTTGGAAGCACCGAAGAACAAGCATGGTTCCCGCCCCTCTCTTCTCTGCAGCGAGGAACTCGTGCAGGGACGGCAGAGCTGCAAAGACAGAGTCTGACTGGATACCTGGGTTCCCGGACGGAGGAGGCCCCCAGTGACCTGTACCAGACTTTGCATGAGGCAGACGTACACTTCTTGCTCCCCATCACGGAGACGTGGGGTTATTTCTCACTGCAGCCTAGCCTAGCATGAATTTGCGTGACTAATACATGTATAAATAAACGTTGCTCCATTTCTAGCGTGACTAACACATGTATGTATGAGTAAACGTTGCTCCATTTCTCATGGCGTCTGACTGAATGTTGCTCAATCTCCACAGGGCACCCAGATCTTGGCTTATAAACATCATCCTTCCCCAGAAGGACTCAGAGGGTCGGAGAAATGGCTGATGCCAGAGCTGGGGAGGGAAAGTAGGTGAGCCTGGAACACCTCATGGTACCAGAAGCAAGAAAGTGCTCACAGAGTGATGGAGATGTGTCGAAATGACACAACAGCCAACCTGAAGGGGCTCCTACTTGCCAACTCTGGGACAATGTAAGCATCAGAATTAATAATACTAATGGATTGTAATCGATTGAATAAAATGATAATCCGTGAATCCATATTTATAAAAAGAGAAAGGAAGGAAGGAATGGGGGAGGGAGGGAGAGAGAGACGGAGGAGCCGGCCTTGCAGTAGGATGCCAATTAATAAATGTCAAAGGAATGATAGAGTTAGAAAATCACATTTGCAACCATAATAGTAATAATTGATTTAGACAAGAATCATCACTAAGTAAAAGTTTGGAGAGGAACAGGGTATTTGCACGGTCTCAAAGCACCTCCAAGCATATTGTTTATTAATTACAAAGAGAAAAAATACTAACTTTACAGTTGAGAACCCTGGCAGGCCCCCCCTTAATGAGGTGAACAAAGTTCCCACCACCAAGAATGGGACAGACTGGCCAAGTGCCCCGTGACGGGACGCCCCAGGGCCACAGCATCCTTACTGGGATTCCCGTTCCCTGAGGGGACATCAGACACACCCAGACTGAGGGACCTTCGACAACTGACCTGAAGTCTTCAAAAGCATCGATGTCCCAGCAAAGGAAGATGGAGGAAGCGCTACAGGTTAAAGGAGACTAAGGAGGCACGCCAACTGGATCAGGCAGAAGACCCTTTAAAGAGTATTACTGGGACGCTTGGCAAAACGTCCATGAGGACTGTACATTAGACAGTCATTCACAATTAGACCGTTGACAACTGACAATTATTGACAATTAGACAGTTGTATGGCATCAGCCTTAAATCTCCTGAATTCGATCATTAGACTCTCCTTGTTCTTAGAGAACACATGGTGAAATGTTTAAGGGAAAAGGAGCAGAAGCCTGCAGCTAAATTCCCACCGCTTCAGGAAAAGATCAATGTCGTCTCCTCTCCTCTCCTCTCCTCTCATATATATGAAGTAAGAGGTGAAGTGAATGTGGTCCATAACAATCCGTGAGTCTCGGTGACGGGCACATGAAAGTTCATCTGACTCTTACTCTGCTGTAAGTTTGAAATTATTTCAAAATAAAAGAAATTTTAAATAAATATGTTGATTAAGAATGCTTTCAGCTGCGAGTAACAGAAAGCCTGACTTTTCCTGGCTTGGGCAATAAAGACATTCAATTCTCTAACATAAGAGGACACTCAGAGGGAGCAGGCAGAGAGGCTGGTGCAAAGGCTCAGGGAGGTAAGGATGACCCAGATTCTTCTTGTCTTTTCATCAAACGCTCCACCTTTCCCAACATTGTGGCTTTGTGCCCTCGGAGCCTCACCATCACAGGATGGCTGTTACAGCCTCAGGCATCATGACTGAGTTCAAACTCCAGGAGCAAAATGGGGGACACTATGTCAGGGGAACTTTTCTTGATGTGTCTGTCACCTGTCACCAGTGAAGAAAATCTTCTCAGAAGGACCGGAAGTCTCATTAGCCAGAAGTGAGCCACACGGCCGCCCCTAGCTACAAGGCAGGCTGTAAACTGTTTCAAGATCAGGCAGAAGGGAACAGCGCCCACGCTTGGCTTAACAAACTGTGATTCATCGCCTGAGACCCGGCGCTTTGTGTCCCCAACCAAAACCAGGGTTTTCTTAGCAAGCAAAGGAGTTGCTACCGGGAAGGCAATGAACAGTGTGTGCCGCCATTAATATTTGCTCGGGTCGACACTGCCGGAACTGAGCATCGGAATTAGAGAGCTGCAGACCCAGCCTCACCCCCGCGAGCCCCCAGCCTGTTCTCGGGGCAATCCCGGTGACTTGGCCACCACAGCCCTCCACCCAGAGCGCGGAAGCCCCTTCAGAGCTTACTTAGGATCAAGTGCCAGGAAAATGTGACCTCACAGACTTGAGTCTTTCCAAAAGCACATAAATAAATAACTTTTCAGCCCGCACAGACAAATATCAAAAAAAATACATGTTTTTTAACTGAACTTTCCATAATATTGAACTATTTCTCACTTCCCATTTTTTATCTCAAAAGATCTTTGAGCCTCCACCCATTTGTCTGTTCATGCAACAATAATTACAGAGCTCTGCTGGCCATGGCGATACGGCTGGGGAACAAAACAGACATTGTCTCTCCCTCTTGAGGCTTATAGTTAAGTGATAAAAAAAATAAGGACTACTAGTCAAACAACCCAATACATGACTGTGTGATTAGAAGGGAAGGTAGCCACAGTGAAGGAAGGCTAGGTGGGGCTGCGAGAACTCATAACAGGGACTCCAGACCTGGTCTAGGGGTGAGTGCAGACTTCCCTGTTGTTTGGATGGAGATCTGAAAGATCAGTAGAATTAACTAGGTGAAAGGAAGAGGAAGCAGCAAGTGCAAAGGACCTGAGGCAGGAGGGCAGATAGCACACGAAAGAACTAAAGAAGCTGGTCAGGGTGATGAAGCACAGAGGAAAAGTGAAACACAAGGAAGCGATATGAGATCAGGGTGGGCAAGAAAGACCACGCAGGACCCAGGGGGCCAAGGTAAGGTTCTCCATCTCAACAGCAATGAGAAGCCGTTGGAGGACATTGAGCAGGGGAGGGACATGGGCACAGTTGCCTTTCTCAAACACCATTCCAGCCATAGTGAGAAGGACACACTGGTAGGGCAAGGGAGGAACTGGAGAAACGAGTGAGGAAGCTACTTCAGAAGACCCATCGTGAGCTGAGAGGGACTCAGAGTAGGGTGATGGAGGTGGAAGTGGGGAGAAGAGGGCAGAGGCAGGGGATCTGTGGCGGCCCCTGACGAGAGAGGAGGCATAAGGGTGGTGTAAAGACAGCCCTTGTACACCTGGTGTGCATGACAGAGGCAGGTACGATCCATGGCATGGAAAATATGGAGGGACCACTGGCCAGAGGAGTGGGAAAGCTTGAGTTTGGTGTTGGACACATTCATTTAAAGCGCCTTGGGGACATCTGAGTAGGCTACTGGAAATAAGCAGCGGGGAGCCGAGAGGCAGGGCTGAAAATGCAGATTTAGGAGTCAGCAGCATCTCCATGTGAGCAAGTGGCTGGCCGTGAACTAGATCACCAAGAAAAGCAAGGAGAATCCAAGAGGACCAGTGTCGCCCCCTGGACACTCCAACACCAAATGGCCAAGAAAGGGCGATGAGCCTGCAAACAACGCCGGGTGTGGGGGCCGCGGAGAGGCAGAACAGTGCCAGAGGGAGGGTGTCATCGAGGCCCAGACCCTGTTCACGCTGCTCACCCTCTCTGCAGACAGCGAAGCGGAGACAGAAGACACAGAGGGGCTTGTGCCGTGCCCCAGACCACCCAGCTTTTTCCTGGGCCAACCATGACTACATTCCCCAGTTCCCATTTGTCCCATTTTTTACTTTTTGTGTGAGGCACAAAAAAGCAGGGCAAAGGGACTGTATGTGTTTCCTATGGCTGCTGTACAAATTTAGTGGCTTAAAACAGCACAAATTTATTATCTTACAGTTCTAGAAGTCATAAATCCAAAATGAGTCCTAACTGGGCTAAGATCAAGCTGTCAGGAGGCCATTGGCAGAGGCCTAGGAGAGAACCCCAACCCTGCCTTTCCAGCTTCTGGTGGCTGCCACATTCTTTGGCTTGTGGCTGCATACCCAGCCTCTGCCTCACTAATCACATCACCTCCTCCTCTTCCGTGTCAGACTCCCTCTCATAAGGACACTTGCGATTGCATTTAGGGCCCACCCACATATTCCGGGATAACCTCCCCTTCTATGGTCCTTGACTTAATCACATCTGCAAAGTCCCTTTTGCTTTTAAGGTGACATATTCACAGGTTCCAGGCATTAGGACGTGGACAGCTGTAGGGGACATCATCTGCCCTTCCCACGGGCTCTCTGAGCCACGTAGAGGACCAGCAATCTGAGAACTTCCTGGCACAGCACCATGTCCATGCAAAGAGAGATGCCTGGTCTACCTGAGCAGCAGCGCCTGGAGGCAGAGACCTCGGATGCTCCATGTGGCCTTGGTCAGAGCTTGCCATGTGCCAGACTCCACAGCTTGGGCTTCAGTGCATCATCTCAGTTCATTCTTTCAAGGACTCTGTAAGCTGTGTGATCCTGTTTCCACTGTCTTACAGCGGAGGAAGCCAAGATTCAGTGAGGGGAAGGTCACCACGGCAGAGACCTGGACCTGACCTCAAAGCCTTGCCCCTCTCCCCACATCGCTCTTCTGCCAGGGAAGCACATTTGCAGGGCCCTGTCACAGGGCAGCCCCAGCTCTGCATGCTCCTGCGGGCGGGAGAATCAAGCCCCTTTCCCTGAGGCTGCACCCCCAAGACTCGCTGTAATCCTGTCTGTCCTCTGGGGTCCAGCCTAGACCTCGAGGAGCCCCTGGTTCTAACATCGGGGACAGAGCCTCACGGGTTTCTGCAGTTCATCAGCGCCCATGGTCTTAATCATCCTCGTGCCATCACATCACCTGACGGCTGCCCTTTTGGGGTCTGTGCTCAGCTGGGAAGGTGAACACTCCCCTCTTCCCCCACCAGCCAGACCCCTGCTCTGTGAGCCGGTGGACACAGCTACCCTCCCACCCTGTGGCTCTGTGGCTCAGTCCTGCCCAGGGCGTGGGCCATGCCATTCCTTCCAGGCCTGCGGCAGAAGTGCAGCGCCGAGGGGAAGCAGGCGCATCTGTCACGCCCTGGACCGCATTCTTCCCTGTCCGAGAAGGAAAGCTGAACTCACCTGAAAGCCTCTGGGGAGATGGCCCCACGCCCCCCACGATCCAGAGCAAGCACCCCCCACGATCCAGAGCAAGCAGAGGAGAGCACATCCTGATTCACGCTTCTGGACTCTTTGCTAACAACCAGGCTCCGAGCGCCATCTTGTGCCTTAAAGGTGAACAAGCGCTGGGAGTGTGTGCTGGAAGCAGGCAGAGACTCTGCCAAGGTCTGGAAAACTATGTGATGCAAGGAAACATGCCCACCGTGAGCCCCCATCGCATTCCTGGCACTTCCTTACGCCCTGCAATAGTCTGCTGTTGTGAAGCCTGCACACATGTTCATGCAACCATGTGATGAGGCCCCGGGAGAGAAAGGGGCCTAGCCCCACCCTCACCAGGTGGACAGCCCTGTCTTGGAGAGACGGCACGAATAAATAACTAAACAACTAATGGCAAAGGGTGCCAAGGAGAGGCATGACGAGGGGTCTGTTCAGATAGATGACCAGGGCACCCCTCACTATGAAGGGACCTCTACACATGGCCTGAAGGATGAGAAAGAGACTCCTCCATTTCAAGGAGCCAGAAGAAGCATGCTCCTAAGAGAGGAGCACGTGCAAAGGTCCTGAGGAGCAGAAGAATGGAATATGCAAGGACGTGAGGGGAGACATATATGGCTGCAGCCACACAGGTAGGGATGCCCAGGGAAGGGGAGGCAGAGGAAGGGACTGGCATGAGAAGATGCAGTAGCAGAGGCCAGATCTTGAAGGTCTGCATCGACCACGGTTGGGAGTCTGTGCTTTCTTCTAAAAGCAGTGGGAAGCTATTGAAGAGTTTTTAGCAGGTGTGACTTGATTTGATGTACATTTTTTTAGACAATTAACATCACTATCATTGTTGTGGTGTTTCATATGATATTAACGTGGCTGAAACACCGTACCAGAATTACCATCCCTTTTGAGCATTAAAACACTGCGCTCATCCTTCTCCTGCCCCCTCTCCATGGTCCCCTAGGAGCTGCTCTTAGAAGGAGCTGGTGTCCCGGTCATTCCCCATCAGACCCCATGGAAGTCCCCTCCTGCCAGCTGCCCCAGCCTCCTCCCCCAAAAAGTTCCCCCCACCCTCATGCTGGGGACTCCCCTCTCACGGGAACACCCTGCAACCACCTTGTTCCTCCAAAGCCTCTTGCCAGGGACAAGGATGCCCCACGGGGAGTGAAAGGTTGTGGGAGCAGGTGGAGGGAACATCCTTGTGGAAACGTAACTAGTTCTCAGCATGCCCTCCCCTGGGGGCGGTGACAGCCTTCTCTGACACACAGCCAGGAACCCAACGCTGTGGAGAGGGTGCAGTCGGGCGCTTCGGCCCATCCTCTCATTTGTTACCCTTGAGGCTGCTGCCCACGCACCAGGTCCCCATCGCTCATCTGACAGCGCAGGCGACCAGGACTCAGAAGGAAAGGCACCAGCGCCCCCTGCCGGTGATGCTCCTCTGCAGCGGAGCTCCCGGGGGCGGAGGCACCTGCTGGTTCTCCAGCGGCTTCGGTTCTTCCCCATTTTGAGCCAAGTGTAGCAACTGAGAACTCAGTGAAAGGGGAGCATTCTGTCATTTGGTGGCTTGTTCTGTATCATATCCTCAAGCAGTTGTTTGACGGGTGTTTTTACCGAGCTGACTTTGTCTTTAAGATGATGTGGCTAAGAGAGAGGAAAAGGCAATGAGCTTTTTAAAGGCGTCATAGTCCAATCGCTACGACCTACTGCCGTGTGGGCGTGGCCGAAGGTTTCCTCCGATCAATCAGAGCGGCGATGCCTACCTGAGCAGGTGCGCCGAGCTCAGCCTCCGAAGACAGAGACAGACGCATGGGCCTGGCGGCACGGTCGTTCCTCCAGCTGGGTCCCGTCCCTGGTGTTTGCCGCGGAAAGACGGAGAGACTTTGACTCCACGTTCGGCGGCCAGGCGGACGCTGGCGGGGTTTAGCGCGAGAGTTCATAGTGTCTGTGGAAGGGGCGCACAGCCCTTCTAACGCACACCCAGGTGCCACAGGGGCTTGCTGTGACCCTGGGGGTCCAGCTCCAAAGCTCTCATCCTTCCACTCGGCCTCACCAAGAGCCGTGGTACCCAAAACACACAGCTCGAAGCCTGGCTTGACCGGGTTCAGGGACGACTGAGCTCCAGCTTCCAAATGCACCGCCTCCCCTTGGATGAGGCTGCAAGAGACAAGTCAGAGATGCTCCTGAAAACCAGCGTTGGGTTCCTGGCTGTCCCCAGGGCATTGGGAAGGCAAGTCCATGTTGGGTTTCCTGATGACACAGAATCATGCCTGGGGAGCCAGCCAGTGATGTTTACAGCTAATGGCATTGAGCCACCCACGCGGGGATCTACCATCATCTACCCACCAGGGACACCAGACGCTCCTCCCAGCAATGGGGGATGAATATTAGGAATTCACCTTCTCTGATGACTTTTTGTCTTTCTTATGCTTTCTTTCAAATGTTTTTATAATGAAATATCTCATGCGCATAAAGAAGTACAGAAGAAAATATAATGAATACTTCTGTACCAGCCACTTTTCAAAGATATTTCAGCCACAGCATGCACTCAGCTGTTTGTCTCCACTCCAGCCCTGCCCCTCCCTCCCTCCCAGCCCACAGGTAACCACTACACTGAACTTGGGTGCATTCTTTCTTCATGTGTGTTTATAATTTTGCTACATATCTATGTAACCCCCAAATAATATCAAGAATTGTTTTGTCTGTTTTTAAACATTATATTAATGATATCACACCAATTATACTTTTATGCTAGTCAATTTTTAATTCAGTATTATTTGGGGGGATTACCCATGTCGACACATATAGTTCTGGTCCGTTCATTTTTCACGCCTGTGTAATATTCCATGGTAAGAATAGTCCATAATTTATCTATTCATACTCCTAACTCAGGGCTTTGGGGCTGTTTTCAGGTTTTCCCAATTATAAGCACTGCTGCAGTGCACGTTTCTGATCGTTTCTCCTTATGCGTTTGTGTGAGGGTGTCTCTGGAGCACGTGCCGAGGGGTGGAATTGCTAGGTCTTAGGAATGTGTGCCTTCAGCCCTAGTCAGTATTGCCAGTGGCTCTCCAGTCTGGCTCTACCAACTTGCTCTCCTGCCAGCAGTGCATGTGAGTTCCCTTTCTTTCACCTCTTGCCAACCCTTGCCAATCTGATAAACGGGAAATGGTATCTCATACTGTTTTAATATGTATTTCTCTTACTCTAACCCTGAGATCTTGACACTTATTCACTGCACACTCCAGTTACTCTCCTGAGAACTGCCTTGGACTAAGGTAATAAATTTTCCTTTGCTGCCTAAGCTGGTTGAGTCAGGATGCTTGACTGCTTGTGGGTTGAAGCCGCCTGGCTGGAACAGCCATCCCCAAGGCTGCGGGCTCTTTCTGTTTAGGGCCAGGTGAGGCTCTATCTCTAAGGTCACTCCGCAGAAGCCCTGCGCCCAGCAAGACCGTGCTGACTTTTCCGAGCTCTGATGGTGCCCCGGGTCCACTCTGAAAACACCGCACCCGGATCATTTGTTCCCAGAGTTGCCGTGATTCCTTTATCTCCTTGGCAGAGCCCGAAACCCACAGGCTGCGGCCCAATGGCTGTACTGATGTGCTTATCACAGGGGAAGATTAACACCAACCAAAATGGGGTCCCTTGGAGACACTGGCATGCCCATTCAGTCATCTCATACGGGGTGGGCTACCAATGTGCAAAGATTCAGCCACGAGGATGCTTGCTGTGCTGTCCTTTATGATAGCAAAAAATGAAAAGAAAAGAAGAAACAAACAAACAAACCATCTAAATGTCTCTAAATGTCCAGCATCAGGATTTGGACTGAATGAGGAATGGTACATCCCTCCACGGAATGTGCTTTGAAGCCATCCAAAGCCATACTGCAGAAGAGTACACAGCGTCAAGGAGCCTTTCCCTGGGGTCCATGGACTCCTGAGATGATGCTTTGGAATGGAGTTGGCATCACCTGAGATGCTTATTTAAGCATCCTGGGCCCCACTCCAGCCCAACAGAAGCAGAACTTCGGCTGGGAGGGCAGGAATCCCAAGATGATTCTTATGCATACTAAAGTGTGAGAATCAATGCCATGGGGACCCTAAAATACTTAAGAAGCATGCTGGTGTATTAAAGGAAAAAAAGCAAGTGACGTGCAAATTCGGCATACATAAAGACAATCCCATCTGTGTGTGTGTGAGACTGTGTGCGCACTAATAGGGACCTAGGGACCAAAAATTAACAGCGATTACCTCTAGATCAGTTTCTCAACCTTGGCCCTATTAGCATTTGGGGCCACATAATTCTTGCGGGGGGGCTGTCCTGTGCATTGTAGGATGTTTAGCAGCATCCCAGGCCTCTACCCACTAGAGGCCAGTAATCCCCCTCATGGTAACAATCAAAAATGTCTCCAGAGATTGCCAAATGTCCCCTGGGGACAAGACAGCCCCGGGTTGAAAACCATTGCCCTAGATGGAAGGTATGATAAATGATGTTTTACTTCGCTTTTAGTCTATCTGCCCACTTTTTAGTTTATTCTAAAATGAACATAAACTATCTTAGTCATGTAAAAAAATTCGGTGTTTCTTAATGTCCCACTGCCTGTGCTGTCAAAAAAAGAAATACACTCAGATGAAAAGATGTTCGCATTAGTATTTACAACAAGTGAAGTAATTTTATTATGATTTTAAAATAATTATGGAAAAGCATTTACAAAGGCCTTCCAAATGTCAATTAAGAGGCTTAAAATATAACCTTTGGAATAGGCATCCTGATTTTGAGTATGTATCTTAAGCAATTCTAAATATAGGAAGTACTTTACAAATATGGTTGATTTTTGCAGAGTCATTTATAAAAATAAGAAGTTATAAACACTCTAAAACCAACAGTAGGAAACTCAGTTAACTACAGAACATTCACTCAGTAGACGACATTACAGTGTTAGAACGATATTTACAAAGAGTTTATCACAATGTGGGGGGATGGTTTATGCCATATTGTTCAGTGGGAAAAAAGTGGATACAAAATTGAATCTATCGCCTCATAGCTGGCAAGTATCACAATAGCAACAGTAAAAAGAACCTTTGCATCCACACGGCAAAAAAATACACCGAAATGTTAAAAAGCGATTGTCAATTGAACAATGGCATCCTAGGTGATTTTTTTTCTCTCTACTCTTCTCAAATGTCCAAATTTCCTATAATAAGCATGTATGTATTTATAATGAGAGACAGAACAGTAAGGTTTATTTTTTTAAAAACTTCAAAATGATCACGAACAAAAATGTGGCAGAATTTCAGGGAAGAAATATGTCTTTGTATTGATCTATATAAAAATAACTTTGTTCAAAAAATGAGACATATTCAGAAAGTACAATATAACCTAAATGTGATTGTCTCTACATTTATCAGTTCTGGGAGGGATAAAATTTAAGGCCGATGATACTAACGCAGACGGTCAGAAAAAGGTTGCATGTAGTAACATGATAACAGAAAATGATTTTTATGAAAAACAAACTGGATAAATTTTTTTTCCAACCTGGGATCACAGTTTTCTAAAACAGAAGATCTCATTTGGAAGGAGATGAAGTAATTTGGGTTTGATTAGAATTAACCAACCAGGCACAGATTTCAGCCGCCTTGTTGATTTTTATCTAACTGGTTTGCTTTCATCCGGGGTGATGGGCCGTTCCATCCCATGGGAAATACAACCACTGCAGACAAAAGGCGGCCCTCCTCGCATGTGTAAGGCAATATTTGCCCAACTGGCCATTCCCAGGTGGCTCCCAGGCATTCTCTCGTTGGCTCACTTTCACGTTGCCCCAGACTAGATCCTACAATAGACCTCGAAGAGGGAGGCAGCTGCGTGCATTCGGTAGAAAATGGAAAAAGGCATGGCCAAGTTGACCACAATGATCCAGGGTTCAAAGCCGAAGACAGTTTCTTCCAACCCGTTGTCGTACTCGGGGCGGCAGCCGAAGGCGGGAGGGATCCACAGCTGCAAGAGAAGAGGAGTGCGTCCTGGTTCTGCCTAGGAGGCCCCCGCAAGTCCCAGGACTCAGGGGATGTCACCGTGCTAAGGATGACACAGCATCTGCACAGCATTTCTCATCTCCACGGAGCCCGTTGGGGCCCCTGAGCCTTCTCCCTTCCTCAGTCGCCCTCCTGAATGAACGCTTTTCAAACCCATGTGACTCTCTCCACCCCTACGGCCCTCACCTTGGTCGGGGGCTCGGCATCCCCCACCTGAACTGCTGCTGTACCTCCAAGTGACCGCCCCACTCCACCGGCACCTCCCGTCTACCCCTGCGTGGCTGTGGGAGTGCGCTTTATCAAGCACACATCTGACCTTGTCGCTCCTCTGCTTCTCACTCGCCAGTGGCTCCTGAGCACCTTCAGGAGCAAGTCCAGATCCCCTCCGTGATCCGGAACCCATCGCTTCTCCATGTCCCTCATCCTGCCAGCCTCCTCAGGCCATGCACAGTCCCCAAATGTGCCTCTCTCCCCCAAGTCTTCAGGCCTTTGCTCCTGCCTCTTCCTCTCTGGGGACTCCCACTCTTCCTTCTTCTGCTAAATCCTACCTTCTTCCAAGTTCTGAGACACCACCCCTTCCAGGAAGCCCTCCCAGGAAGCCCTCCCAGATCTATCAGGTCAGGGCAGGAAACCCCTCTGTGTTCCCACAGCCCCCAGTGTTTACCTACAGCAGAGGTTGCCTGTTTACCATCCTGCCTTTACCAACATTGGTGCTTGGAGATCCCAGCCGCTAGGTCTGGGCTGGCGTGTTCTGTGGTCTCCTTTCGGGCTTGTCCTTGCCTTGGAGAGGCAGCCCAGGCCCTGTCCACATCCCCCTGATCAGGGGGAGAAGCACATGCTTTGGAACCAGACCTGCGTTCGTGTGACTTACAGACTATAATTTAACCTCTCCAAGCCTCGGTTTCCTCATCTGTAAGATGGGAATACTAACACCTGTCTCAGAGGTCTCAGATGAGAATAAAATGGCAACTAAGTTTGCAAAACCTAAAGCAATAACCTAGTACTTCTGATGCTCATGGAACCTACACCTGGTCGCCCCTTGTCAGTCTCCCTGTCCCACTTCCTCCTCCTCCCCCTCCCCTTGAACTGTCTGGCTCCTCGCCTGCTTCCCTTTCAGATGCACACGTCTGCAACTTCCTCCACGCGTGCGCTGTGGCAGGCAGCCCCCCGTGATCCCACATCCTTGTGGAGCCCCCTCCCCTTGAGTTGGGCTGAACTTAGTGACTCACTTCTAATAAATAGAATATGACAAAGTCTCAGCATGTGGCTTCTGAGGTTACAAAAGGTCTCTCAAGTCCATGTTGCTCGTGTCCTCTTATAAGAAAGGAAGCCAGCGGCCATGCCATGAGCTGCCTGATGGGGAGGCCGTGTGGCCGGGAACCGAGGGAGGGCTCAGGCCAGCAGCGAACAAGGAGCTCAAACTCTCACCCCAACAACCTTCCAGGAGCTGGATCCTGCCAACAGCCACACGAGTGGGTTTGGAAACAGATCCCCTCCCCACAACAGTCAAGTCTGGAAATGACTGCAGCCCCTGTGGGCAGTTTGACAGCTGCCTTTGAAGGACCCTGAGCCGGGCGCCCAGCTAAGCCACGCTGGGACTCCTGACCCAGAGAAACTGTGGAATAATAAACGTTTGTGGTTTTAAGTTGCTAGGTTTGGGGTAATTTCTTACACAGCAATCAATAACTGCTACATGTGGCTTTCATTAGCATGCACATGCAGGACTCTCCCTGGGTTATATCTCTACGCCACTGTGTTCTCTGGGTTCTGAGACTCTTAGGGGTCCTCCAACCACTCCAGCTGGTTCTTCCTGTTCTGCTTTTCAAGCTCCTCCTTCTTTGCTCAGTCCCTTCATGTTGGCCGATCCCAGGGCTCACTCCTGGGTCCCCTTCACTTCTCTATACTCATCACCCCTGGATGATCTCACCTAGTCCCTGGTTGTAAATACCAGCTATCAGCCTGTGACTTTCCAACCTAAATCACCAGCCTGGTCCACCCTCGAGAATTCCAGGCTCGTGTATCCCATTGGCTACCAGCGTGTCTAAGATGCATCTCAAACTCAGCATGCCTTCCCCATGCCCCACCTCCTCAGTGACATCTTCCTCCCAGTTGCTCAGTCATCTTCCACCCATTTTTCTCCACCTCCACTTTTCCAGGCCGCCACCCTCATCTCTCACCGGGACCATTGCAGTGGGCTCCTGACTGGCCTCTCTGCTTGCACTCTTGACCCCACAGCCTAGTCAACACTCAGCTGCCGCATTAAATATGATCGTGTCCCTTCCCTGATTAAACCCTCAGAGTCCTCAGAGCCCCTACACGGGATCGTGAAGTCGTCCATTAGCTGATCCCTTACCGCCTCCAACCCCGCTCTTCGGATTGTCCCCTACCCACCCGGCCCCACCCATGGCCCGTCTTCCTCTTCCTCAGACAAGACAAGCTCACTCCCACCTGGGGTTTTGCACCTGCTGTTTCCTGGAACCCTTGCGGCCAGCTCCTCTCTGCCATTCAGCTCCCAGCTCTAATGTCACTCCCGGAGAGAGGCCTTTTCGCCATCCAGGACTTCTGATCTACAGTGGCCGCCCCAGCACTGTCTCGCACAGCCTCCTTTCTCAATTCTCTGTAGAGCACGAGTCCCTCTAAGGGGTTTTCCCCTTTGATCGTTTATTGACAGTCCTGCCATCTGATTTGTAAGCCCCACAAGAGGAAGGCCAGAGATCTCGGTCATGTCACACCCTCGTCACTCACAGCTGCGCTGGCCCTCAGTAGGTGCTCAGAGGATATATTTTCAGGAAGGCTGGGAGGAATGGGGGGAGGGAGAGAGAGAGGGAAGAGGAGGGGGAAAATGAGAAGAAAGGAAGGAGAGATGATTGGACCTCTTTCCTGAAATCCAGACCTTTCTATCTGCTGTGAAATTGGCCGGATTTCTTGCTACTCATCCCATTGGGCCTATGTCCCCTTCCCTTGAATCTGGGTGATGCTGTCGCTGCTTGACCCATAAAATATGGCAAAACCAATGCCATGCAATGTCCACCCCCAGGCCTTAAGGGACTGGCACTTCCAATCTCTTGGAAGGTTGGCTTGGGGCCCTGAGCCGCCCACTAAGAAGTCACGTGGCCTAGACCAGCATGCTGGAGAGCCCACATGCAGATGCTGCAGCCAAGAGTCCCAGCTGAGCCAGCCCTTCAGCCACTCCACCAAGGCATCAGATCTTGGACCCTTCAGCCCAGCTCGTCCACCAGCTTCAGTCAACACCACATGGAACAGGAGAATTTCCCAGCCAAGCACTGCCAGAGTTTCTAAACCGCAAGGTCATAAAACATAATAAAATGGTTGTTTTTATCATACATTTGGGGTTGCTTGTTACACAGCAATAGAAAAGCAGAACATCTGCCTGTTGGCTATGTCCCCTTGGATGTCTCAGAGGCACCTTACAACTGAGCATGTCCAGTACCAAACTCACGTACTTCCTTCCACACTGCGCCCCCTCCCAAGCCTGCTCCCCCTCCAGAGCCCCCGATCTCCGTAAATAGCATCACCATCAACCCAGGAACTCACGTCAGGACCTGGGCGTCATCCTCTACACCTCCCTCCCTCCACACACTACAGCATGGATGGACCTGGAGGAAATTATGCTAAGTAGATAAGCCAGTCTCGGAGAGACACACACTGCGTGGTCCCTCCCACATGAGGCACTTGGGTAGGCGAACTCATAGAGACACAAAGCAGGATGATGTTGCCAGGAGCTGGGCGGGATGGGGAGTTGCTCAATGGCTACAGAATTTCACTTTTGCAAGGTGAAAAAAGGTTGAGAGATGGATGGTGGTGATGCTGGCACACTAGTGTGACTTACTTAACACTACTGAATTGCACACTTAAAAATGGCTAAGACGGTAAATTGTATGTTATGTGTTTTTTACCACACTTAAAAATTAAATTAAAAAGAAAACAACGTGAATCAACTCCTGTCACTCCCAGCGTAAAACCCGTGGACAGTTTTCTGTTGCATTTAGGATTAAGTCCTGGCTTACGAGGCCGTGTGACTCGCCCCAGCGCCCCCTCAGCCTCTGGGCCCTTCCTCGTGTTCTAGATACAGGGGTTTCCTTCCAGTTCCTAGAGCGCATCCAGCAAGCCCTGCCTTGGTTTGCATCCACGCCTTCCTCGTGCCTGTTGCTCTGCCCAGATTGCCCCACCCCCACCAGCCCCCCTCTCCAGGAGCGAGGCCCTCCCTGACCCCAGTGTTCTCACAGTGCCCTGAACTCCTCCATCCTCACGTCCACCACCCTTTACTGCCCGCTCCCCAGCCGCTGACTCCCTCATGTGGATATGCACACCGGCACCTCCAGCTGCAGCCTCTGTGCCAGCTCCTGGGCCTGGAGAAGAACCATGCCTGCCCTCTGCCAGGTGTCTCTGGCACAGCATGGGATCATCCACAGGGTCTCAAAGTGCTGCCCTTCGAGTCGGCTCCCGGCATCTTAAGACATCGTCTTCAGTGATTTCCATCCTCTGGCTGATCGGAGGCAGGCCTGGGCCATCAGGCGCGGAGAACAGAGGTGAGGAGACAGGAGCATCCTCCCCCTGGGAGGAACCCACAGATTCTAGTATCACAAGCAGTGCTATTCCTGTTGGAGCCAGTCCAAGAACACAAGCCAAGTGCTTCACCCGGTGGTCAAGCTAAGGACCATCAAGGGGAATGTGGCTTTCCTGAACTTACCAGAAAGAGATACACTCACACCTCGGGGTACGTCCAAAAACAATATGCTTTAGGGGAATTCTAGAACCAACCCTGACTTTATAAGAAATTGAGCAGATACACCCCCTCTCACATAAAATGCAGCCCCGCCGTACTCACTAACACCTCTCTCTCGTTTTCCTGTTTAACTGCTTTGTTCCCTGCTGTGCCCACAGCCCTGACTTAGTTCCTGGCATACAGCAAGTGCTCCATAAATGTCTCTTAGATGAAAGAAGAGGGCCCACCTAGAACCAAACCCTTTTGGGGCCCCTTCTCCTTCAGAGCTCCTCCTAACTGTCTGCAAACCTGAAGGGGGACTGAGGCCCCAGTGACCCAAAGCGGGAATCCAATTTGATTAGCAGACACATTTTGGCCTGGGATGGACCCTCCACTTTTGTGGCCCTAGCGTAACTTATGTCCAATGCTGCAGCCCCTGGGTGTACACCAGCTGAACTGATGGGGAGGAATCTCAAAGCCAATGAGCTGCTGGGGAAACTGAGTGGCCCTGATGATAAGGAGGCTGGCAGTGGAGAGCTGGCTGTGATGACGGCAGGCTCCATAGACCGGGGCGTCCCCACCATCCCGCCAGCCAGTCATTGCAGAGGCCTATGTGGTGCCAAAGGCTGCTTCTCCCTCCTTTTACCAAGCCCTGCCATCCCCCTACAAGTTTCTAGAACAAATCCCACAGCACACAATGTTTTTCATTTCTTTTTCTTCTCTCCATCCGCACCGCCACTGCCCTGGCTCAAGTTCCCATCATTTTCTATCTAGGCACCTGCAGAGCTTCTGTTCCGGCCTCCTTCCTGCACACAGCTGCTAAGGGGTCATTCCAAAACACACATCTAAGAGCGTCCTCTATTGCCCTCAGCATAAAGAGCAGACTCAGCAGGCTTAGGAAGTCTGCTCCGGCCAGACCATGTAACTGGACCCTCCATCCCATTTCCCGCTCTGCTGCTCTGCTTAACGTCTACGGAATTCATGCTCAACTGCTTCATGCTCCCCAAATCAGCCAGGGTGTCTTTCGCCTCTGTGTCTTTGCACATTGTGTGCCCTCTGCTCCAAACGCTTTTCCTTGCTTTGACCACCATTGCTTTGACTTCCAACCATTCCTGGAGGCCAAAGAAGATGCTAGTGACTGACTGACTGTACATCTTCTTCTTTCTTGCTACCTTCCATCATAGAGGCTGGAAAGCAAACTATCCACTTCCCCAGCCTCCCTCGCAGCGAGGGGTGGCCACATGAGAGACATTGCCTGGCACCAGTCCTTCCCTCCTTTTTCCTGTCTTGAACCCAGATGTGATGCCTGGTACTACTGCAGCCATCTTATGACCATGTGGCAACAAGGATCACACCGAGCACTGTCAGGTAGAAAGATGAACATTGCCTGGATCCTCAGTGATAAGGTTCAGCTGCCAGGCCAACTCTGAGCAGCCAACCTCCAGAATTCTTATCTTAAGACTGAAGATGCTGCTGGTCAAGCTTTCTATTTATTTGCAGCCAAAAGCACTCCTAATTGAGACTGAGCCTCACCTCAAGCATCCCCTACTCATTGAACTCCCCCCGGACCCATGCTCCTATTACCCCTCGCACACACGCCTGTCCCACCCTTGCCATACTCATCATATTCTATTTTTAACGTGTCTCCCTCCCCCACTAGGCTTTGACCTTTCTGAGGAAAGAGAGTAAGTTTTCTCCCCTTTAATCCTTAGTTCCCACCCAGCCCCTGGCACACAGCAGGTACTCAGTAAGGACCTGCTTTGTAGACTATAAGCCTACGTTCTAGCCTCATTTTTAAGCCTTACACTTAAATTATTTTGACTACAAGCTGCCTCCATCCCTTATTTGAAAAAGGCAAGGAAAATAGATTAATTAATTTTTTAAAATAAATAGATAACTGGATGCAGATTACCGAAATATTGCAGAGGAACAAAAAGGCTGTGATATTCCTCAAGACTCGTCTCTTGGCATTGCCCTGCAGGAAATGGGGGTGGCAGGCTGGGCCCGGGGCCCCCTCCCGGCTCCTCTCCTCCTCCTCTTTGCCACAGCCCTCTCTCAGACACGTATTTCCGTTGACTGCAGGTGGCATCTTGCTGCCCTGGGGAGTCACGTCTCCAGCCACGGCTCCATGCTTGAGGGAGAAAGAAGTGAGGGATGTGGCATTGCCGGTGCAGACTGTGACCACCCGCAGGGTCCTGATGTCCTCGGAGAGCTTCTCGGGCTCCCGGTGAGTGGACTCGATGATGAAGAGGTTCTGGATGTATTTCTCGACGATCACCAGGACGGAGTAGGGCAGGTTGTACCAGGTGTACGGGGGGCAGGACTCGGCACAGAAGATGGCCAAGATGGAGCCCCAGGAGATGAGCGAGGAGCCGAAGGCAGTGCCCACCAAGAGGTCCACGTCCAGTTTGCGGGCCGGATTTTTGGACTCATCTAGTGATTTCTCATCTATCCTGTAAATCCAGATTCCAACCAGCCCTGCAGCCCCCATGAGCATCAGCAAGGTGGTGGCGTACAGGTACAACATGATGAGTGCCGACTCGCTCTTGGTTTTGGAACGCCCGATCTGAATCAGATACGCCACCACGACCCCGATGGTGGCGGCCAGCACGGCCACGCCCAGGACCAAGCCCACCGTGACCCCGTGAAACCTGAACTGAATCTTCCGATGCCGATGACTGTCTACTTTGCGTCCGACGTTTTTCCACAGGACGTAGAGCATTGTGGAAGCCAGGATCTGATACTCTATGTTGAAAGGGTAGAGATAGTAAACCCCTTGTGAGATGGCAGAGCAGAAAGCCGGGGGTGTGCAATTACACGGAGGTGTGTGGTCATCTAAAACTGGGAGAGAGAGGCAGATCCAGGGGAGGGCGGTTAGCACGTTCAGCGGGGAAGCGGACAAGCACAAAGAAACACTGTCACTGTGGATTCATACTCAGGCTTTCCCATTGAATCAAAAGCTTTAGTTCATGGCTTATTATCATATTTAATATCATGGTTAAATTGACAAGCATGACCATCCCCGAAGAGTACTAACCACATGAATCATATTTTATCCACACACTGGAATATCATACAGCCAGTATAATGGCATTGTAGAAATTTACTTATCAACATATAAAGACGTTCACAAGATATTGTTGAACAAAAGCAGCCTGCCAAGAGGGACAGAGTATGACTCTCTTCTTGTAAATTATAGATACATATGTGATAAACAGATCTATAGATAGAGAGACAGACAGATATAGGAAAATCTGGAAAGACATAAACTAAACTGTTAACAATGGTTATCTCTGTATGGAAAAAGGGCAGGTGATTCTTCCTTTCTTTTCAGTAAATGAAATTTTTATATGTCCTTTTATGTTCCTTTTACTGAGATACAATTGACATATAACATTGTGTAAGTTTATGGTGCACAATGTGCTATTTTCTTCTAGATTTTGCTTCACTGCATTTTCTAAGCTTTCTTTGTGAATATGAGTTCCATATGTGATTTTTAAATTATTTTTTAAACGATAACTTTGTGACAGAAAATTCCCCTTCTTATTAGCAAAGATTGTCCTCTTGAGAATATCAGACGTGGGCAAGTATGACACGACATGGGCACCCTCCAAAGCGATGGCAGGAGCGCGAGTTGGAATTAGCTTCCAGAAGACCCTTAGCAATGGTATAAAGAACTGTTTCATAACAGGGAGGGAAAATGCTGTTAATAAATAATGCAATACGTAACAAAAGCCTAAAAGATGATATCGATATAGTCTGACCTATAATTTCAGTCAATTTTAAGGAAGTCAAAATGTAATCAAAGCATTAGGTAAAATTGTGTGCGTGTGTGAAAGAGAGAGAGAGAGAGAAATCCCAATGTGCAACAATTTAGAAATTAAGTGAATTTTGATACATCCACACAATGGAATAGTAAGCAACCATTAAAAATTATAATTAAGTTGTGTTTTAATGATACAAGAAAATAATCATGTTACAATAACAATGGAAAAAAGTAAGAACAAATTATATATCGACTATTTTTTAAATGCATATCACAACCCAGTATTTGGTTGTGAAATAAATTTATAGGGTATCAACCAGTATTTTTTTTTAACAGAATGGAATTGTAATGTAATAGAAGGAATGGCATCGAATACAACAGAAATTTGAGAGTGTCTCTGACATAGTAAGGTGACTATTTTATGACATATGTGTACACACACAGGTATGTGTGCATTCGGATTGCAACGTAAAATCTATTTTTCATTGTGGGTTGTAGTCAAGAAAAAACTGAATATATACAGCACGATTTCAACTAGAAATTAACAGCACACTACAAAGAAATCAGCAAATGCTAACAGCATTTAACGGTGTTTCTGGGTAGGCATCATCGTGGGTTTTTTCTTTACTCTATGGCAGGGTTTTAAGTTAGGATACGCATGTACTACTTACGAAAGCAGGTGGAAAAGCCTCATGGTAGCATTAATCACCCTCCCTTTTGCAAAATACTCTGCAATTTTCAAAGCATAAGGAGTTTCCTCACCACTTAGAACCCAGCCAGTACCATGCAAAAGACGGGGAGAGGTCAAGAGGACAGGTCAGATTAACAGAGGGTTAGAGCTGACGGAGTCCTTTTTCATAAAATAATGTAATCCCATCTTTTCACAAAGGGCTCAGGAGCCAGATCAAATCCTGGCTCAATCACTTCCTCGCTGTGTGACCTGGGGCTTGTCACTTCTCTGTGACTGGATGGCTTCATCTGCATACCGAGGTCAACGTCGTCCACCTCAGACTGTTGGGACAAGAGTAAATGAGGTGCATGCAGTGGCTGGGACTGCACCAGGCACTCAGCAAATGCTTAACAAAGCTGTGCTTTTGTCACTGTTGTCATTGCCGTCACTGTTGTTGATACCGAGGAAATGAGGCCCAAAGAGAGAGAAGGATCTTGCCGAGAGGGGGCTGTTAGCAGGGGGTGGTGACGAAATAATAGCACGTGCCCCTGATTTCATCATCCCCACCCACTGGTGAGGAAACGGGTTTAAAGTTGCTCTCTGTGACCGGCCTGGGGTCATACAGTGAGTATAGACGTGCAGTGCATTAAGGCTGGAGGGACGCTTTCAGAGTACATGGTTCAGGTCCCCTTACTTTACAAATGAGAAAAGGGAGGCTCAGAGAGGTTGAATGGCTTCCAAAGGTCACACAGCTGGTACGTGATGGGAACAAGACCTAAACCTGAGACATCCAGTTCCCAGCACAATGTACTTTCCTCTCAACCCCAATGTTCTAATATAGAAGCGATAGGTCATAAATGAAAAAAAAACTTTGGAAGATAGAATTCAAAAATAGAAAGATTAGCACTACAGGCTCTCAAATAGGAGCAAGGAGGAATAAAGATGGGCCAAAGTCATAAGCCAAGTAGAGTTAAATAAAAACTTCCATGAACTAAAACCTATTAACCACAACCTACCATCAGACTTCCGTGGATTTTTTAAAGCTATACTTCCAGTGGGAAGAACTGGTAATAAAGGCTTAATTAAAAACACAAACACAAACACCCACCAATCTTCCATAGGTATAAACAAAGACCTTCATTTCCATATCAAACTGGACCTTGAAAAATGGTGATCAAAATGATAGGGGCCGACAAGTCCCTGAGTCACTGGAGAAACCTTTAATTATGCTCCACACACCCTGCCATGGAGCAGGACGAGAGACTGAGGAGGTTTCGATGGATTTTCAACAACAGAGGATTGTCTGGCTGATGCTGAGCTGGGTGGACCCTGCGGCTCTTTGGAACCTGTCCCTCCATCTCTGCGCGATCTGGTCCCTGCAGGTTTCCAAGATGCTCCAACACCGGAGCCCTTACCACTCACCTATGGAGATGTTGCCAAAGCCCAGAGTGATGAGCCGCTCCTTGTGCTCGTTCAGCTGGTGCTTGGACTCATTCAGGACACTGTTGGCCCACAGAAGCAGGTTGGTGAACACCGAGTGGATCACCCCAAACCTGAAAACACAAGGACTCAGTCCTTGAGTAGCCCTGGGAAGCGCCAAGCCCCACGGGGTGAGACAGACATGTTGCACACACACACAACAGACACACACAACACACACATCCCTCCTTCCTAGCCACGATTCGAGTTTCATGTGGCAGCTCAGGCTCTGGGTGGAGCCCCCGTCTGGCTGGGAGGGGCAGTACCACAGGACCTTCCAAAACCATAGTCTTGGCACTCTGCCTTAACCTCGAACCTGCCTGTACTCAATGCGTTGTCTACGGGACACAAAGAAACTGGGTCTTGGAAGCAGTGATACAGGGATGGAAATTTACTAAAAGCAGGCAACCAAGCCCGCCATACCCCAAACCATTTCTTCCAGAAGGGAAGAGGAGAGAACAATAAGTGAAAGATGAAAGGGCTACACTGGAAATCTGGAGAGTTGGGTGTACCCTTTCTGT
The DNA here is from genome assembly GCF_041296235.1 of Equus asinus. Taxonomy (NCBI): domain Eukaryota; kingdom Metazoa; phylum Chordata; class Mammalia; order Perissodactyla; family Equidae; genus Equus; species Equus asinus. The sequence continues at coordinate 154,959,937 of NC_091792.1, forward strand.
TGGTTGGCCAACCCAACGATCATCATCCGCCTCCTCTGCCTTGCCACTTACCTCTAAAGACACCAAAACAAGCCAGAGACTTGCTGTCTGGCCTCCCTGGCAGCGAGGCATGGCCATTCTGGCCAGTGGGATGTGAGGTGAAGTCTACTGCGCACTACTGAAAAGCTTTTGCTTTCTTGATGAAAGAGATAAGAATGAGAAAAGCCTACTGACTGTGCCTCCCTCCTTTTTTCCAGCCTTGAATGTAGATACGAAGGCTAGAGTTGTGGCAGCTATCTTGTAACCATGAAGCAACCTGCATGGGCTGAAACCCTGACCCACTGAGGACGGCAGAGTGGAAATATAGGAAGAGTCTGTTCTGTGACAACCTTGTTGCGCTGCTGGAGGCTCAGACAGCTTCAGGAATTAGACCATCGTCACAAATAGAGTAAATAGCCGCATTGTGGTTTGAAGAGTTAGTAAGCAGCAGGGCTGCTCCAGTCTGACGGCAGAGGCCTGCCCTTGCCTCCATGCCATACTGCCTCCAAAGGAAGAAGAAAAGGGATGAAGCGGAAGGTGGACACTGGATTCTGGGGAATAGAGGAGAGATGTGGGGCAAATGTGGCTCCAGTGGGGTCACTGACTGCTTCAAAACCTCTGAAGTTGCGCCATGCCTGCCGGTTTAAACTGTAGCTTTGGTAGCTTCCAGGGTACTTAACAGTGGGCCTTGCATGCCACAGGTGTGACCAATCCCGGGATTCGAGAGAGGCACTCCTTCAAGCTCTCTCTGTGGCTGGTCATGCCTCAGTTGGAGAGCAGAGGCCCGGAGGAAGCAAGCCCCTCGCTGCCTAACCAAGAGCTCGCTCTCGCATAATCTGTCCACAGGAAAAACGGTGCAGCTGGCTCCTCAACCCTGACCTTGCCTCTCCTCGGAGTTTTAGCCCCAGCTGACCCCTCTAGGGTTCCCATGAGCGACGGCCTGCAAAATCTCCCTTCATTTGAGCCCTGGCTTCCTTGGGCAGCTGTGTAATGTCCAGGCACAACTGGAGAAGGAAACAGCCTCCTAGGCATGTGGGAGGCAGGTGTTTGCCCATCTGCTCACCCCTGGTGCTGGCCCAGTTGCTATCGGTTGTGGCCAGCCTTCCCCGAGGCCTCTGGAAGGCTTTGTATAGAGCTTTTGACAAACGCAGACAATGCTGTTTGCCTCAGACTGGCTGGCTTTTCTTTGACTCATAATGCACACAGCTCTCCTTTCTTCTCCACTTTCCTGGTCCAGATGGCGCTGTCCACAGCCAGGCCCACAGAACCTGAGGGGTGATGCCGATGCCAATGCCGCCCACGGCTGCAGACCGTGCTGCCATGCAAGCTCCCTGCGAGCCAGCAGCCTCCCTCTGGTTTGACCTGGAAACCATCCTACAAACTAAAGGCAGACGCCATTTCCTCATGCCAAGCTTCCTTTCTCATACTCGGATCCCATAAACCCGGACCACAATAAAGCAGAGGCTTCCATGAGCCATTTCTGAGCTCAAGTTATGTTTCCAGCTCTGCTTTCGGAGCTGCTGTTCCTCTAAACCTCGCCCTTGGGAAAAGAAAAGGACTCAAACCAACAAGAGGAATTCTCAGATCAGGAGAAAAGTCCCTGTATGTACTAAAAGTGTAGGATAGTAGAGTATTGGCTCAAAAGACCAGAAAAAAACAGTAAGGCCAAGGGTGGTAAGTTCCTAAGCCTTCAGGGCCTGGCACAAAATGTCAGTGAATGTAGCAGGTCTAGCATGCATTAGGGAGTGGTGGGGACTGGAGCAAACTTAGGGGGCAGCTCCCATCTGGAGGGAACAACACTGATTCAGTTCTAGCCCTTTGGTGACATGCACATTTTGCATTGCCAAATCTTCCATTTTGTTTGAAGAAGTCTAAATTTTCTAGAGAAGTCTAAATCGAAAACCTAAAGGTGATAAGTAACTCAAAAATGTTCCACACTTTTCCCTACAAACCAAACAGGCTAAATCAAGCTATTGGCATCTCTGGTTCAAGCCACTCACTGTCCAGTCTAGGAAAGGGCCCAGAGACAGGGAGTGACTTGTCTCCAGTCACTCAACAAGCAAGGCCAAGGAAGGGCCATGTCCCAGTCCCTCAGAGGTCCCCTGGATGAAAGATCCTCATGGTAAATGTCTGGGTACCTGGCCCAGAGCAGCGTTCATGTGTGCATATAGGGCTTTCTTACGTAATAATAATAGGTGGCACTGAGGTAATTCACCCCATTATCCTACAGATTCTTTCTCTTGATCCTCACAATCACCCCAAGAGAGAGGTGGATGGAGGTAGTCATAGACCCAACATCGATCACTTCCTTCCGTCCTCAGAGATTGGCTATGCTATTATCTCCATTTTACAGATGAGGAAAACTGAGGATCGCAAAGGAGAAATGTCTAACATGGCAGAGTGGAAATTCAAACACACATCCTCCTACTTCCAAGGCGGTCCCCAGGAAGAGGCCAGAGGTGGGAGGTCTTGCTTCTGGGCCACGATGAGGGCTCTGCCCGTCAGGATGGGGAGGAGAGTTGTCTCATGTTTACAACCCAAGTAAGACGGCGGCCATGAGTTTTGTTTGTTCTAGAGGAACACCAAATTCAATATGTAATTCAATTACCCACGGTTTTTACCTTTCCAGTGTTTTGAAAGACTGGATGACATCCTTTGCATGCCCCCAAAGAAAATATACCTAGACGGAAAGAAAGGAAGAAAAGCAAGACGCATCAGTGGGAGATCATCATATCTGCACACTTGAGAAGCTATGAGACTTAAGGAAGAGGTTTGGGAAAATGTTAGGGAGTGACTTCCCACCCTAAGACTGGCGAGTCGATATCCTCGTCTTGGGTGGCAGTGCCGCTCCCCAGTGGGGACAGTGCCCCAGAGCACTTTGGGGAGAATGAGGGTGAGGCCCCAGGTTCAGGAGGAAATGGTGCCATGACCGACTGAGGATGTCTGCCGTGGAAGAGGGTTTGGGGGTGGCAGCCTGCCTGTCACGAGCCCGTTAACCCATTTATATCATCCACATTAGGCTTCATCCGAGAAATATCCGCTGAACAGTTACTACGCCAGTGGCCAGAAACCCAATTTTGTGTCCTTTAAATGAAGAACAGAATTGATCTGGGTTGGTCTTTTATTTCACTCTATTACCCATGTGGCCCCGGCCCCTGGCGTGCAGTCACTAGAAGTAACGCGAGGCAAGCGCCGAACGCCAGGAGGCTGGTACTGGACCTGCGCGGATTCTGGCGGCCGTGGCCTTGGGCAAGCCAAGGAGCCCGTCTGCATGTGGTTCCCATCTGTGAAGTGGGGGTGACAACGGAACCTGCCTTGGAGGGTGTCATGAGCAATTAAATAAGATAATCCATGTCAACTACTTAGAAGAGTGCCTGGAGTGGGGACATTTTCAGTGAACATTCTCCACTGTCAACTTATTCACTGGCATTGAAGGAGCACCTCCCAGGTACCAGGCAGCATTTGAGCTCCTAAAATATTTGGGGCCTAATTTTAGACACAAACACATACACTAGTCCACCCCCCTTGTCTGCGGGGAATGGTTCCAAGACCCACAGTGGGTGCCTGAAACCGCAGATGCACAGACCCCTATGTATACTGTGTTTTTTCTATACATATGTATCTATGATAAAGGTTAATTTATAAATTAGGTACAGTAAGAGATGAACAATTATAACTAGTAATAAAATAGAATGATTATAACAATATCCTGTAATAAAAGTTACCATAGATCTTAGCAGCCTCAGCATATGACTTTTTTTTCTTATTAACTTGAGAACTTTCACCTTTTCACTTAAAGGAAGCACTTCACAGCTCTCTTTGGCATAGCCGAATCGCCACCATCACTACTTTTGCACGTTGGGGCCATTATTAAGTAAAATAAGGGTGACTTGAACACAAGCACTGCGATACTGCGACAGCCGGTCTCATAACTGACACGGCTGCTTAGTGACCGAGAGGCGGGTGGCGTCTACAGCGTGGATCCAACGGACAGAGGACGAGTCACACCTCGGATGAGGTGGAGAGAGACGGCGTGAGATTTCATCACTCAGAATGGTGTGCAATTTAAAACTCAGGAGTTGTCTATTTTTGGAATTTTCCATTTAATATTTTTGGACCATGGTGGTCGGCGGGTAACTGAAACTACGGAAAGCAAAACCATGGATTAGGGGACCCCTGTACTAGCATCTACTGTATGCCAAACCATGCTGGGCACTTCATAAATTTGTCTCATTTCATCTTCATTTTGCAATTAAGTGCCATAAAAAGAAAGCCAGACAGCACAAAGGAAAATACACTTATACAGACCATCTCTTCCACCTTGTTTTACCTAAGACTTACTGTCCTGCTCTGGAAAACACTTTCGGGGTATGATTGTTGAAATACCTGACAATTTAAAAAACGGATAGCAGTGACTCCTGGTAAAGATGACATTCAGCCCAACAATAGGGAAACGGTCAAGTAATCTAGCATTCACCAATGAATTCTAAGTTAGACAGCTACTTAATTGGTGCTTCTATAAAGACTACATGGCAACACAGAGAAGTTATGTTACCAAGTAAGGGCTCAAAGCCAATACTATGGCACCAGCTTTTGAGAAGAGGCTTTATTGCGAGGTCGAGCAGCGAGGAGACAGGGGGCAAGGCTCTCAAATCTGTCTCTCGGATCCAGAGTTTGGGGCAAAACTTAAGGAGTTAGGGGCTTCTAAGCTACAGCTGGGCCCATGTAAGCTGATTGGCTAGTCTTGAATCAGTCCATATATGGCCAGCTTGGGCTGCCTGAAGCTGGGTTTTCCTTATTGAAGGAAGATTCTTGGTTCCAGGGTCATCCCAGGGCTATGGGTTCCCGTCTGGCACATGTGCAGTGCCGTCTCTGTTATTGAGCAAAGTTTGATTAAAATAACCTGTTTGGGGGCTGGCCTGGTCGTGTAGTGGTTAAGTTCGCCCACTCTGCTTCTGCAGCCCAGGGTTCGCGTGTTCAGATCCTGGGCACAGACCTACACACTGGTCATCAAGCCACGCTATGGTGGCATCTCACATAAAGCAGAGGATGATTGGCACAGATGTTAGCTCAGCAACAATCTTCCTCACCAAAATAAATAAAATAAAATCACCTGTTTTAAGGAAACAAAATTAATTTAAGGTGGTCAATATTTTATGTACTGTTTCATTTATAATTTTTTTTTTCTGAAGAAGATTAGCCCTGAGCTAACATCTGTGCCGATCTTCCTCTATTTTATATGTGGGTTGCCGCCACAGTGTAGCTTGACAAGTGGTGTGGGTCTGTGCCCGGGATCTGAACCTACAATCCCAGGCCACCAAAGCGGAGCGTGCCAAACTCAACCACTAGGACACAGACCCAGCCCCTCATTTATAACTTTTTTAAAGTGAAAAACCCATAATAGACAATTCCACACCTCCTGTGTAAAACTTTGACAGGAATGTACACTTGAGTACAAGGAATGGAGGAAATAGATAAAAACAATAACAAATGTTTCCATTAATGGGCTTACAGTTAGATGTATTTTTATTCTTGTTTCCAATTTTTTCAGTAATGTTCTACTATAATTTAAAAATAAATTTTTTAAAATTACCATACAACCTAGTAATTCCATTTCTGGGTACATATCCAAAAAAATTGAAAGCAGGGTCTCAAAAAGATATTTGTGTCCCCATGTTCATGGCAGCACTATTCACAATAGTCAAAAGGTAGAAGCAACGCACGTGTCCATCGATGGATGAACAAAATGTGACCTCTCCATATGATGGAACATTGCTCAGCCTTAGGAAGGAAGGAAATCCTGTCACAGGCTGCAACGTGGATGGACCTTGAGGACATTATGCCAAGTGAAGTAGGCCAGTCACAAAAGACAAACACTGTGTGATTCCACTTATCCGAGGCCCCCAAAGGAGTCAAATTCCTAGAGAGGGAAAGCGGAACGGCAGCTGCCAGGGGCTGGGGGCGGAGGATTCAGGAGCCAGTGTTTAATGGGAAGAGAATTTCATTTTTGCAAGCTGAGAGAGTTCTGGAGATGTGTAGAACAACAATGTGAATACACTCAGCACTGCTGACCTGCACACTCAAAAATGGCTAAGAGGGCAAATTTTATGTTGTGTGTATTTTACAATTTTTTTAAAAAAATACTATATTTTTAAAAATAATGGTTTTCACTCTCCAGTCACCTAATGTAGCAAAGGCACGTAGTAAAGTAGAGAATGATTGATTAATTGGTTGACTGACTGATAAAATGCCTTAAATTAAGAAGATCCAGATCTCCAACCCACCAAGTAACAGCATTATTTTGAAAACTCACATCTCTCCAGGTTATTCCTCTGTCTAAAGCCTTCAATGGCTCCCCATTGCCCTCAAGATAAAGTCCAAGCTCCTAAGCAGCCATCAGCCCTGACTAAGTGTTCACTGAAAAGTGCTTTACACACATCAGCATCTCCAATCCTCATCACCCCATGAAATAGGCACTTTACAGATGAGAACTGTGAGAGCCAGAGAGGTTAAGAAATTTGCCTGAGGTCACACAGCTGGTATGAGTCGGAGTCAGGTCTGCCCAGAGTCCATGCTTATAAGCCCTATGCTAAACCATGGCTCCATTCTGTGCCCGTCACCCCAGCTCACCTCCCCACACAGCCCCACACATCTTCTCCCTGGTCATGTAGAAAGACTGCACATCCCCAAAATGTCCTCTTTCAATGGCCTCTTACACACCACACCCCTCTTTCATTGACAGCTCTGGGGCTCTTCCCTGGCAGAAACCACCGCTCTCCCCAAAGCTGACGAGAGACCCCCCCCCCGGCCCTCATCACCGGAGGACTTGGGTCAAGGCCTCGAGCCCCCGTGTTGTCATTGTCTGTTTCTGTGACTGTCTCCCCATCTGACTGACAGCTCCGGAGGGCGCAGCCCGCGGTGCTCACCCTGGTACCCCCAGAACCGAACACAGTGTCTGCCCGGCTCGGAGGGAAGGAGGGAAGGAGGGAAGTTAGCTCTTTCTGGTCTCACTGAGGCTGTCCACATTGCCGCTGGTGTCACTGTAAGACTCTCATACCGTGAGATTTGACTTCCCTGGAATAAACCCCCAGTTAACCCTTGTATTAGTTTGCTGGGGCTGCCATAACAAAGCACCACAGACAAGGTGACTTCGAACAACAGAAACTTATTTTCTCGCAGTTCTAGAGGCCAGAAGTCCAAGACCAAAGTGCCAGCAGGGTTGGTTCCTTCTGAGGCCTCTCTCCTTGGCCTGTAAATGGCTGTCTTCCTCCAGCATCCTCACACGGTCTTCCCTCTGTGAGCCTCTGTCCTACTCTCCTCTTCTCACGAGGACGCCAGTCCTGCTCTATGAGGGCCACCCATAGGACCTGATTTAGTCTTTAGCCTTAATGACTTCTGTAAAGACGCTATCCCAAACGAAGTCACATTCTGAGGTACTACAGGTTAACACTCAGCATATGAACTGTGGGGGCGTGGCTGGCCATTGCAGCCCATAGCAACTCAAATGCAAGGTGACCCCTTCAAACTTGTCCCCAGGAAGCCACCACGCCACCGCAGAGCCACACTGCTGCCGAGCTCACACGGCACGTCCTCTCAAAGAGCTTCACTTGTAAGAATGTCTGATCTCAGGAAACATCCTAAGGTCATTGAGAGCTGTTCGGCAAGTCACGTGCGTACACAAACTGGAGACCGCTGTGATAAAGGACAGAGCTCATCAATGGCATCAGTGGCCTTCTGGAGGTGGAAAATTGGTCCCGGAGGACCTTCTTAACCTGGGAATCCAGAAACACTCTGAGCAGCGACAGTATCACCGCGCCACGTTTATGGTCGTCAGGGCGACTCATGTGAAGGAGAAGAATCATCGTGTCTTGGCTGTGGCTTTGGGCAAGTCATTTGTCCTCTCTCACCTCCAGCTTCTTCCTTAGAAATGAACGTGGTGCTCCAACACCTGTTCTTGTGGAGTTGTTGGAGTCATTGCACGAAGTGATAAATGAAAAGTACCTCTGCATACTCTACAGTTCTACAGAAATATGAATGATCACTTTTATTATTAGAGTAACAGGGATCCCAACTCTGACAGCCATCACCAGGGACTTCTGCTAAGAATGGAAGCTATACTGGAGGCCCATCTAAGATTCTTTTCAAACATGAGATTTTTCTGATTCTAAGCTATCTGTTTAAATTACTTACAGCAAATCCTTATTTCTTAGCCACACCAAGTTGACCAGTGCTGAGAAGGAACCTCTCATACATTTCTAAAAGAATTTAATCCACAAGTAGGCAAACAAAAAGTGTTTCAATGACCCAGAAGAGTGACTGTAATGGCACAGGGTTTCTTTTGGGGATGATGAAAAAGTTCTAAAATTGATTGTGGTGATGGTTGCACAACCTTATGAATATACTAAACCACGCAATTATATGCATTAAATGGGTGAATTGTACGGTATGTGAATTACATCTCCATAAAGGTGTTATATTAAAATTGCCCCAAGCCTTTTCTGGTGGACCCTGGCTTGGCAGAATTTCCTGACTCTCCAACATGGCAGTTCTGCTTCATAGGTCTCCCACAAAGATAACCAAGGGGACACAGAGTCCCACTTTACAGTGGAGGCAGCTGAAGACCCGAACCTCAGAGACGGACTCAAGCTCACCGTGTGCTGCCCCCATTTTCTACACCCTGGAGCATACTTAACAGGACCCAAGACAACATAAATAAACATTGTGTGGTTTACCTGCAGCAGAGTATGTACTGCGTGTGTCACAGGGAACACTCCTTCTGTGGCTGATAAACATTCAGAAAATCCAACGAAGTACCCAATTTTAAGGCATCCCAGGATGATGGTAATGGCTGCAAACAATGTGATACTACCTAAATTGGGGGGGGGGGGGTAGAAACACACACATATAAATAATATGCACTGATGTCATTTCAAAATGAGTTATATTAAACCCTCACGTATATGGTCAAATGATTTTTGACAAGGGTGCCAAGACCGTTCAATGGGAGAAGGACGGTCGATTCAACAAATGGTGCCGGGAAACTGGATAGTCACATGCAAAAGAATGAAGATGGACCCCTACTTTACCCTATATACAAAAATTAACTCAAAAGCAATCAAAGACTTAAAAGTAAAACCTAAAACTCTTAGAAGAAAATGTAGGGGAAAATCTTTACAAGATGGCTTTGGAAATGATTCGTTGGATATGACACCAAAAACGCAAGCAATAAAAGTAAACATAGATAGACTGGACTACATCAAAATGAAAAAAATTTATGCATCAGAGGACACCACCAACCCACAGAATGGGAGAAAATATTTGCAAATCATATATCTGATAAGGCATTAGTATCCAGAATGTATAAAGAACTGTAATTTAACAATAACAAAAAAGAAACAACCCAACTAAAAAATGAGCAAAGAACTTGAATAGACATTTCTCCAAAGAAGATATGCAAATGGATAATTAACATAGGAAAAGATGCTCAACTTCACTAATTATTAGGGAAATGCAATTGAGAAAACCACAATGAGTCATCACCTCACATCCATTCGGATGGCTGCTATCAAGAAAAGAAAAGAGAGAGAAAGAGAAAAGAGAAAGTGGCGGGGTGGGGGGGGAGAAAGAAAGAAAGAGAGAGACAGAGAGAGAGAGAGAAAGAAAGAGAGAAAGAAAGAAAGAAAAAACAACAACAACAAATGTTGGCAAGGATGTGGAAAAATTGGACCCCTGGCATACTGTTGATGGGAATGTAAAATGGGGCAGCCATTATGGAAAACAGTATGGCAATTTCTCAAAAAACTAAAAATAGTATTTCAACTTGATTTAGCAATTCCACTTCTGAGTATATACTCAAAAGGATCAAAAGCAGGGACACAAAGGGATATTTGTACACCCATGTTCCTGGCAGCATTATTCACAATAGCCAAAAGGTGGAAGCAACCCAAGTGTCCATTGATGGACTGGATAAACAAAATGTGGTCTATCCATACAATGGAATATTATTCAGCTTTAAAGAGGAAGGATAATCTCTCACATGTGAATCTTCCACAAGTGAAACAAGCCACTCACAGATAGACAAACACTGTATGATTGTACTCGGGAGATCCTTAGGGCAGTTAAATCCACAGGGATAGAAAGTAGAATAGGAGTTACCAGGGCCGGGGGGAGGGGGATGGGGCGCTGTTTAATGGGGACAGTTTTAGTTTGCAAGAGGGAAGAGTTCTAGAAATTAATTACACAATGTGAATGTACTGAACACTACTGAACAATACTTAAAAATGATTGTTGGTAAATTTTATGTTATATGTATTTTACCACAATTAAAAATAAATATATATATCTATAAAATAAGTGCTACTATTGGCCCGATAATCTGAAGCCAGAAGGCAGTATGATGTCCTGTTTATTACGGTACCCACCCCATGCATATCCCAGGGTCTGACAAATGATACACATTCAAGAAAAGTTTGGCCGAATCAACAGAAGGCCTCTAGAAGCTTTTGGCAAAAAACGATCAGTCGAAGAATGTCACGGCTCTGCTCAAAAATCTCAGTTCTCTAATCCTAAAATGCTTATTCTTGAGAAGAATAAGGGTGAGGGATATACAGGTACACGGAAGTCTCTGTACTACGTTTGCAACTCTTCTGTAAATCTAAAGCTTTTCTGAAATAGAAAGTTTCCTTTAAAATAATGATGGGAGGATCCATGGTAGCATCAGGGAAAGGGTCTATGCTGGGTGAAGAGAAGAAAGAAAACACTCGTTGATGGTGTATCCAGCATGGCTTTGACAAAAAATAAAAACAAACAAAAAATATGCATACGAAAAAAAGCCTAGAAAGGAATATAGCAAATACATTAAGAAGAAACTTGTAACAAACGAAGAAATTAGGGAGAAAAACATAGTGATCATGGGGACTTGACCAACGTCAGCATTCCTAATCCCTCTTCTGGGCCAACATTGACCACCATTCACACATTCTCTCCCACCAACGGGAGGAAACTGGATCGTGTGTGACATGCATTATGGCAAGAGAGAGAGAGGGCATGAGCTGTAAGTGAGCTATAACCTTACAGCTCAGCCTCAGAAGCCTGCAGTGAAGGGTAATGCAATCGCCTGGCTCCTTCCCATCGCTCAAAGCCTTATAGAAACGACTCTAAGTCAGATTTTATTGAAGCCTGGAAAAACCCCAGTGAAATCAGAAACTTTGTAAGAGTGGAGATTGAATCCCAGTCCTTTGAAATGGTTTGACAAATGCATGGTTCGTTTTGATTACAAAGAGAACTAGCAAGCACAAAGAGAACTAACAAGATGAGGCACAGCAACCTGGTTGGGGCGACAAGAGCACAGGGTGTAGCCGTGGGCACCTGGGCATCAGTCCCGGCTGTGCCGCTGATGGAACGTGAGTTCAGACAAGTCACTGCTCTGTAAAATGAGACTGGTCCACAGCAGGGGTTCTCAAACTTGAGCGTGCATCACAATCACCTGGAGGGCTTGTTAAAACAGATTGCTGGGCTCTATTCCCACGGAGTTCCTGATTCACTAGGTCTGGGGTGGAGACTCAAAATTTGCATCTTTAACAAGTTCCCAGGTGGGGCAGATGCTGTTGGTCTGGGACCCCACCTTAAGAACCACTGGTCCAGAACATCTCTGTCAGTGACATTTCAAAAGTTCTGTGATCAATACATCATGTACCTTCTCACACTCTTAAAATCCTTCCTTCCTTCATCTATCTATCCATCCATCCTCTTATTTATACAGCAAATATTTTGGGGACTCCTACTATACATAAGGCATTTTGCCAGGGGCTCAAAACAAGACTGGTGGAGAAACAAAAATGCGCACATATTATATTGCACAAATTGGGGTGTGCACAAAATATAGAGGGATGAGCTGGCGCCAGACTTCTCATCTGCAGCATGGGAACCAGAAGCCAGTGGATGAGTAGCTAGAGCCCACTGCAAGGAAAGGACTGCAGCTCAAGAATCCTATTCCCAGACAAGATGCGGCCCACCTGTCAGGGAAAAGACAGAAAGGTATTCGAGGATATGCAAAACATAATTTGCTCAACAACCATTTGTGGAGCACCAACTATGATCCAGGCACTGTTCCAGGCACTGTAGATATAAAAAAGTCAATAAAATGAAGTATATGCTCTCGATGGGGAAGACAGAAAACAAACAAGTGAATAATAAACACAGAAGAAATGTCAAGAAGTGCTAAATACATGAAGAAAAGTAAAGCAGCAAAGAGAAGCGAGGCTGATGGTAGGTGGTCAGGAAAGGAGTCTCCGAGAAGGTGACAACGGAACAGAGAATAGAGGATGAGGGAAGAATATCATCCACATAACTCGTCTGACAAAGGGCTTTAACCAAACAACCAGTGAACTGGGAGAGAGTCCTCAAAATTGGGGAAGATGAAGAGGAGACGGAACAACAGTGAGCAACAGACTTTGTAAAAATTGGAGGGGTGAATGAAGGCGTAATGGAAGGAAAGAGGAAGGGAGTGGAGGGGAGGGAGCAAGAGTTGGTGTAAAATAGATGGATGGATGGATGGATGGATGGATGGGTGGGTGGATGGATGGATGGATGGATGGATGGGTGGGTGGGTGGATGGATGGATGGATGGGTGGGTGGATGGATGGATGGATGGATGGGTGGATGGATGGATGGATGGATGGGTAGGCGGGTGGGTGAATAGTCCAGTAGGTAGGTAGATAGATTAATAGGAAAGAAAACAAGATAAAAGAAGTTAAATCAAAATGGATGAGGATAAACTATCTGGAAATGTGTAATCTACATGCCCTATAAAGACTTGTGATACAGGATAAAGTTGGGGTTGGTCTGGGTGGGGAGCAGAGACAAAAAACCTTTCAAAGGTCTCATGGTAGAGAGATGGGTACTAGGGGGAAAGGGCAAAAAGAGGGATGCAGATGTATTCTACAGGTCTCATAGGAGTAGAGAGGAAGTGGGAGGATCCTGGAGCAGGAAGCAGTGTGTCTTGCTGGGGGAAATGTGTGGTATTTTGTTTTCAGATAAGAATGGGGTAATTTTTACCTGACTGTGAGAACAAGGAAAAGGAAGAGGGCCATTAATGGACTAGGAAAATCACAATAAGATGTTCAAGTGCTCCAAAAAGTAAACGTGTGGAAAAGGAAAATGACGGAACAATATGTAAAATAAATCATTATAATCATCACAAAGAAAAACAGAAATAATAAAGTCAAGCATATAAATGATTACAGTAAATTAGAATGATCTAAATCTCCCATTAATTAATAGACAAGGATGGGAATGTTGAATTGAAAATAAAACCTAGCTATATGCTCTTTATACAAATCACACTTTGAACAAAGTGATAACAGTGGAAAATAAAGGGGTGGACAAAGATGAACCAGGCAACACAAACAAAAAGAAAGCAGGAACGGCGATATTAATATCACATCATAAGGAATTTAAGGTTAAATGTAATAAAAATAGGATAAAGAATCCTTCTACCGTTATCATTACACATGAGAAAAGACATAATGTATGAGGAGGAGGTACTAGTCACATGTGCGCCCAGATAAAATAGTTTGTGCTTGGTATGTTTACTGTCTGAAAGAATCGAGTGGAAGATTTCAGAACTAGACAGATCTAGCAGACAAAACATAAGAGAGGACGCAGAAGAACTGAATCACACAATCAATAAACTTGATTTTATAATGTCACCTTGCATACCTCAAAAAGAGAAAATGTAATTTTGGACGTCCACGGAACAGTGACATAAATCGATTGTGCTATAAAAAGACAGTGCAGTGCAGGGTAGAAGCCGCCGGCCTGACTTCAAATCCTGTTTTTTATCACTTATTAGGTGATGACCTTGGGAAATTACTTAACTTCTCTGTGCCTCAGTTTCCTCATCTGTAAAATGTGGATAATAATAAGATTGCCCATCTCATAGGGTTGTAGAGGAGATTAAATGAGTCACTACATTAAAAGCACCCAGAACAGTGCCCCACACATAGAAAATTCTACAAATAGGATGTTATGATCATCATCACTCAACCACAAAGAAAAGTTTAAATCAGAAAGTTTACCAGTCACATGACTTGAGAATAATCCTAGAGTCTACTGTTGGCAGAAGGGAGGCCCATCCTCTGTGTTAGGCACCCAGACCCCTCCTAGGAGTCTACAGTCTTAAACTGTGGGCTCTCAGAGGTGGACGGTCCCACAGAGTTAGTCTGCATCGCCCATCTCATGCAAGGATGCCTCCCACTGCATCAAGACCGGCGGCCACCTGGCCTCCACCTGGACCAGAGCTCCCCCTCCTCCGGGGAGGCGCCCCATCTCTCAAAGTGCGCCCTACCATCACCAACTGGTGCTCATATTAGAATGTTCTTCCTTACTTCGAACTGCAGTCAGTCTCCCAGAAGTGCCATCTTCTTCCCTGGAGATTCTGTCATCCCTCACTCACTCATTCATTCATCCATGCATTCACTCATTTGATGATTCAGTAAATATCAATGTAATCAACAAATATTATTACATGTCGGGTGCTAGGCTGGGAGCTCAGGATACAATGGGGAGCACATTCAGACAGGATCCCTGCCTTCGAGAGCTCACAATCTGGTTAGATCAACGAACACGCTGAATAACACGACCCCCTGCTTGATTAGTGCTGGAAGACGATGAAGAGGGTGCTCTGAGAACTCACATCCCAGGAGCCGCACGGGTCTGAAGGGTCAGGAAAGGCTTCCCTGAAGAAGGGACTCTTGTTTGCGGAAAGCCAGAGGAGGGCCTGGAGCTGAGGCAGTGAGGCGGCAGCATTTTCTACCCTGCCGTCTCCACATCCTCTCTCTTCCGGACTGAACATCCTTTCACTCCTCCCGGGCCCCCCTCCTACAGGTGCCCACGTGAGGCTCAAAGGGGCACAAGACACGCCACGTGCAGTCTGACTTCCTTTCCAAGGAATGCCAAACCATCATCAGCTTTTTGGGCAGCCACATGCTCTTGCTGATGCTGAAATCCTGACGTTATGTTCGTATTTTCTATTAGACCAGGGATCCCATCCAAACAAACAAATAAGTCAGAAAGTGCATGCAGTTAGGTAAAACTCTCTCATAGTGACCTCAGGCTGGGTCTTGGGGGTCACTGCTCCCCTTCCTGAGGGAATTGCTCAAAACCCCCTGTGCATTGATTTGCTCCAGAATTTTGCTGGGTGTCACTGCTGTGCTCAGTCCTCTACATTCTCTGTATTCTTTCATCTTTTTTAAATTCAGGACATATTCTTATTCCTCCCCTTGTCACCTGATTCCTCAGGGTCATCTTCCAGCCTCCTGTATTACTCCTCTGAAACTCGGGTCACACCCTGAGGACAGAGCGATCATTCTGAAATGCAAATACAATCACATCCCTCCCTCTCTGTAAAATCTTCAATGGCTCCCCATTACCCACAGGACAAAGCCAAGGTCTGAAGTCTGCGTGTAGGGTTCTACCTACCACAGATCTTACCAGCATCTCTGGACTTGCTCCAGACTCCAGCAAAAACAAAACATCCTCCTCTGGGGACCCTTCCCTAAACCTCCAAACCCCCTTATGCCCAGGCTACTCTTTTGCCCACCCACCCACCCCTGCACATCATAATACTGAATAATTTATTTCATAATAATAATACATTTCTCTTACTATGTGCCAGAGGCTTCTCTAAGCATTTTATATGTACTAACTTACGGATTCTCGTAACAACCCTATGTGACAGGCAGTATCAACATCCCCATTTTACAGATGAGGAAACTGAGGCAGAGAAGAGGATCTATATGCCCTGCACAGGGGCCATGCTCTCAGACATCATGCTCCACTGCCCCTCATCGTCTGCACCGTCCTCGCCCTCTCCTGCACCTCTCCGTGCAGGGCCTGATCATTCTGGCATCCTCAGAGCCCAGCCAGGGCCTGGCACAGATGGGAGCTCAGTCCAGGCTGTGGAAGAAAACCAGACCCAAAGGTCCTGCCCAGCCACCTCAAAAGTTGTCTCCATGCTGTGGGCTCGGCTCCCTTCTCTGTTGCTCTCTGCAAGTTCCAAAGATCCTCCCGCTCGATGGAGAAGACAGGAGCCAAATGTAAGTGAGGGGGTTTGCCCTCTCGGTCACCTGTTGCTATCATATCATCCACCCCAAAGCGAGGAGCTTGTCTCTCTTCTCTTTCTCACTCTGTTCGAATATTTCCAGAGATGGGGGCTCAACCCTCCTCCTGAAGCCCCTTCAGCTTGCTGGTCTGGTAAATGGGGGTGATAACACCCACCTCGAGAAGCGCTGTGAGGTTGAGACACTACGCCAAGTGAAAGAAGCTAGTCACAAAGATGACATGTTACGTGATTCCATTTGCAGGAAATGTCCAGACTACGCGAATCTAGAGACAGGAAGTAGATTAGTGGTGGCCTTGGGCTAGGGGGGAATAAGAGGTATAGGGGGATGACAGCTGAAGGGTGCAGGGCTTCCTTTTGAGATGAGAAAAATGTTCTAAAATGGACTGTGGTGATGGTTGACATGTCTGTGAATATACTACGAACCATTGACTTGTGCCCGTTCCATGGGCGAATTGCGGAGTATGTGGACTACATTTCAATAAAGCTGTCTTTAACAAGAAGGCGAAGAATTGCTGGGACACGCTGACTTGGCGCTTGCTATACCCATAGCAGGGACAGAAGCTCCAGGAAACGAGGAGTGTCTGGAAGAGGCTGTGTCTGCCGAAGAGTGAGGCTATAAGAGGAGCACGCATTCTGAGGAGGGAGAACAAAGTGCAGCCTGGATCGATGTTCAGGAACTCGCTGCATCTGTCCTGAAGTCAGCAGGCGGGCTGGAATCCCACGAGGACCCAGCCTGACCACTCCCTCCTCTGCGGCACCGGACGCTGCCGTGTGACCGCACACCAGGTTTTGCAATCCCGTCGACCATCCTCCGGTGGTTCCTCGCGAGTCCTGGCTGCACTACCAGCCTGTGGGCTCCCTGAGCAGCAGGGACTCCTGTTGCATCTTTGAGTCCCTCTCCTCTGCTCTCTGCCACCATCCCCATGACGCCTGCCCCTCTTCACACATGTCCTCGGTCCCATCTCTCTTAGCAACCTTCACTCTCTCACACTTGGGGACAGCCTGTTTCCAAACCCCATCATTGTGTGTCCGACCTTTATCTCTACAACTTGCACAGCCGCCACCCCGGGCTGATCTTACATAAGCAGCTCACATCTGCCCCTTTACTTCCAGTCCCTTAAAGGACGATGAGCATAGTGCTCTGAGCAGCCCATTTCCGGGGATGGCGTGCTGGACAGAGAGGCAATGTGTCATACACACAGGTGTGCCAAATTTTAAGAAAAAAGCACTACGTAAAAATCTGACTTCACAAAAGGAGTAAATTTGGGGGTGATTATTCACGCGCACAAAGAAAGAATTGCTGTGACAAATAACTGGGACAATGCTTCTAGTGTACCAGCATTCCAAACCACCCAATAAATGTAGCTATTACTCTTATCATTGTCATTCCCATAACTTTGTGTTAATAACACTTCCCTGGGCTTGAGACAGGACAGAAACAAGAAAAAAAAACTACCTTTACCACCGCAGTCTTGTAAGAGACTAGAAACAGGACAAAAGCAGGCCTCTGGTAATTAATGGGAGGAAGCAGCTATTCACTGGGTTTTCATGTCACTGTGCATACTGGGCTGACACAAGATACAGAGGCTGTGGTCATTTCTTCGAAAAGAAATCAATGCCTTTAGTTAGCAAATACAGGAGCTGGATTAATAATCCACCATCTCTATTGCATTTTTTTTTTTACATAGGTCAATATTTTTTGTTCCAAAGGAAGTCTTCACTTTCTCACACTCAGTAGGTGGAATAGAATGTTTCCCGCTCGAAGAAATGCCTCACAGCCCATAACAAAACCCAAGAACTTTCTCTGGAAAACCTCAGTGCCTGGAATGCCCCAGGCTGGCTCTGTCTCAGAGCCCCAGACGTCCAAGACTGTCAAAGAAGCCAGGGCAGAGCTAAGTCAAACCCGTCTTTCCAGCTACGATTCCAGAGAAACCCAGTCCCTGCTGGGGCTGAAGGCACTTCCCTTGGCACCGTGGCCTCCCGACGCTCCTTTGGGATAACTGGCCTCCTCTTCTCTGACGAACTGCGCCTCTCTTACAGGGATGGAGAGGGCTTGGCCAACTGTGCTCCCTCGACATCTCCCAGCTCCTCCCTGAGAGGCAATCAGGATTCTCATTTTACTGCTGAGGAAACCGGGCCTCAGAAAGGTGGCAGTAATATAGCTGAGGCATCAAGTCATGCCTTCCAGGGCCAGCGCCACTTCCACCACCCACACGCCTCATTTGAATGGTTATGTTATTGAGGCAACTTGCTGAGTGTCGAAACAGCCACTATTTATTGAACACCTACTATGTGCTCTCTCTCTATTGCCTCATTTGTTCTATCATTGGTTGGGGTCAAATAGACATCTCAAATGTAACCCATCCACAAGAGAAACCTTGATTCTGCATCCCCACTCCTGCTTCTTCCTCTGTCTTCCCAACCCTGGGAAATGACACCACCATTCACCAACTGACTCAGGCCCCAATGCTTGGAGTCTTTCTGGAAGGAGGGAGAGAGTGGGGAAGATCAGGGAAAGAAGGATAAAGGAAGGAAGGGAGCAAGGAGAGAGGAAGGAAGGACGAGGGGAGAGAAGAAGAAAAAGAAAGGAGAAAAGGAGGGAGAGAGGGAGGGAAGAAAACAGAACAGAAGGGGAGGAGAGGGAGGCAGGAATGAGGAGGGGTGACGGAGAAAGAAAGGAATGATGAGGAGGGAAGGAAGGAGGGAAGAAGGAAGAACTGAAGGATGGAGGAGGACGAAGGGAGGGAGGGACAAAGACAGGATCCTCCCACTATAGGAAAGCATAGGTCACTGCCAGTGTGCGTGGTATTTTTAGCCTAAGTTAATATCCTCAAAAGACCCTTTCATTGCCGTTTGCTTGTTTGTTTGACATGGCACTGGATTCACTGCCATTGGCAGAGTCACAAAGCCACGAACCTCCCTAAAACAACCATTTCCAGAACAGGAATTTGGGCCATCCTGGAGTTGTGTGCAGTTTTTCCAAAGGCAACATGAATCAGACACAGTCCCTGAGCCCGACACCTCAGATCTCATCCAGATGACAAGGCTCATACCCACTCGTCACAGCACAAGGCAAAGACCAAGAAGGAGCAGAAGAGCGTTACACAGAGAGAGCCGTGGCGGCCTGTGGGAGCGAGAGGGATGCCTGCCAGGCACGTGCAGAGGGCAGCGCTGGGGCCAGACCTTCGAAAAGGGAATGTGGGTGGGAAGGACGAAAGTGCGCTGGGCACCCGCCCCACAGCCAGCAGACACTGGTCCTGCCAAGTGCGTGAGTCCCATTCTACGCACGCTGAAACAGCGGTGGGGTAGGGGCTACAGATTAAGTACCCAGCCCAAGGGCATGCAAGGAGAGTGAAAGCCACACTCGAAGGGAGATTTCAATTCAGCTCTAACATGAGAATTCAAACAGAGATGTGCTACGTGTGTGGACCACTCCGAGCAAAATGTACTCAGCCTCTCCTATGAAGATTTCTCAGACAGCAGCTTTCTCCGAAACTAGACTCCCCATGCCTCCTCCCTTTGACCAGCATCTTGTCTGTCTCCCTTTCAAGAGTGAAAGCGCCTTGAGGAGTGGACTGTTTCTATTTTGACAATGTGTCAATCAACAGGTTGTGAATTCCCAGCAACTGACATTGGAATTCAGGAATTCAGACATTCTCCCCACTGTCTGGAGGTTTATCCACTCATTCCTTACTTCACTCATCCCAAAGGCACTTTCCTACCACCTGTTCTATGTCAGGACCTGCAGCAGTTCTAGGACCAAGAGACGAGCATCACAGAGCTCCCCATGGCAGTGGAGGGGGCAGATGTGTCAACAAGAACAACGGTGTTTACCCAGGGCACAGGGAGGGGTGAAGTGGGGCCAGAACCATCAAGTGGGGGAGGTGGGAAAAGCTTCACTAGGGAGGATGGGGTGTGGCCTGAATCCTGTCTTGGAAAGCAGGGCAGGTGGGAGGCATTTAGGAGGAGGGAACCGAATATGCAAAGGCACAGAAACATGAAATACTGTGATGGGAACCAAAAGCCTTTGAGACTGGAGCACAGAATGAGGGGCTATACCTAAAGAGGTCATCTGGGGCCAGATTTTAGAAGGCCTTGAATGCCAGGAAAGGGACTGTGGTCTCCAGCTTGGGGTCAGAGGAACCATTGGAGGGCTTTAAGTCAAGGAAAGATGTGAACAGGTTTGTGTAACTGTAGCTCTAACGATGGAATGTAAGGCAAGAGCCTGAAGGCAGAAAGAAGAGGCTACTGCAATAATCCAGGCTTAAGGAAGAGCGAGAAAGAGAGAAGGAAGGGCAGGAGGGGCGAGCCAAAAAAGATGCTCAGGAAGAGGGAGGCAGAAAAGACAAAACGGAAGAAGTCAAAGGAGGAAAGGGCGCACGGCTGCTGCCAGGCTGCAGCTGGCGGGCGAGCAGGCTGGGTTCGCGGTGCGCTCGCTCCCGCGCACCTGCCCGCCGGCTGGGAGACTCACCTCGGAGCCAGCGCGCGCCGGCCTCCGTGTCCTTGAGGCGGATGAGGCGGCGGTGCGAGGAGCTGTGGCGCACGTACCACAGCATCCAGAGCAGCTGCAGCAGCATGAGCGCCGTGAGGAAGCAGAGCAGGTGGCTCTTGCCCACGCCCGAGGCGTGCACGGCCCAGGCCAGCAGGAGCAGCAGCCCCGCCACGAGCACGTTCAGCCCGTACTGGCTGCTCAGCGCCTCGGCCAGCTTCTGCGGGACGCTGGCGCAGACGGCGCCCCGCCGAGGAGCCGGGGACTCCGGGGACTCTCTATCCCCCGCGCTCCGAGCCGCCTGGGGAGAGGCAGGAGCCCTCTGGCCCTCGGGCATCATTGACTGACCCGCACCGAGCCTAGTCCCTGGAGTGGCTGCGGCCCGGGCCCCACCTGCTGCCCTGACCCCTGCCCTTGCCCTGACCCCTCTGTCAACCAGCCCCTCACTCCTGCTCCCCCCTCCAGTTCCTGCCCCGACGCCCTCTGAGAATCGGCCCCAGTCTCCTAATCGCCGTCCGACGCCTGCGCTCCCCGCTTCTTCGCCCTGCCCTGGGTCAAGGTGCCCGCCCGGTCCACTTACCACCGTCCCCTACCCGTTTGACCCGAGCTGATCCCGGCTGCTGCGTGCTCCCCAAGGCGCACTGCCCCCTTCCTCTTAGGGCCGTTCCCCGCCCCTGATGCCTCCAACGTGGGTCTGCCCTGCAGAACCCCCGCGCGTCCTCCCGCAGCCCTCCCCGCGCGCCCCGACCCCTCCTGCTGTCAGCAGCCCTCTCCCCTGCGCCCACGCCGGCAGACCCAGCCCTGCCAGGGGCCCCGGAAAGCCTGGCTGGCTACAGGTGCCTCCCGCCGGCTCCCGGTGTGAGGGGGGAGCCAAGGGGTCGCGCCGGGGCGTGGTTGCGGCGGAGCAGGGCGCCCGGGGCTCCGCGGGTGCGTGCCCGGCTCCTGAGCGTCTGCCTCGCGGACCGGAGAGTCTCGGTGAGCCTGGAAGCGTCCGCGTGCGTGAGTCTGTCTGTCCTCGTCCCTGCGTATTTCTGCGGTATGTTTTCTCTGTGCGAGTCTGTCTGTCTGGCCATCTGTCTTCGGGTGTGTCTGGTTGGGACGGGCGGGGGTTGGGGGTGGGGGGAGCGGCGTGCCGCAGCGCCCATCCCTCGATCTATGAATAGGGGGAGGAGGTGTCTTTGCGTCTATGTTTGTCTGTCGGTCTGATGTACTTGTGTGTCTGCCAGGAATGCCCGGATCAGGAGCCAGTTCCCAAGAAAAGAGATCATCTCTCTCCCTCCTCCACGGGAATGGGGAGCTGCTTCTGGACCGAGTGGGGCTGGGGGTAGGGGGTGCCCAGGATCCTCCCTGGAACCGCGGGCACCCGAGCGCCTTCCTCAGCCCCTCTAGCCCGCCGTAAGCTGACCGTCGGCCAGGGTGCCCAGCTTAGATGCCTCTAAGAGGAGGTCCTGGAAGGTTCTGCAAAAGAGCTTCCTAAGGGCAGGCATGGCTGAGGGAGGGGCCGTAGCCAGGAGCTGGGAGGGAGCCACTGGGGGTTTGGAGCCTCGGAGAGGGCAGGCATGCCTCATAGGCGAGCCACCCGTGCAGCAACATAGGGCTCAGCACCCAGGAGACACCCTCTCCGCCTTGGATTAATGCTCTGCTGTTGCTGTACTGAAATTTTCCTTCCTCCCTCCCTCCCCATCTCCCTCTCTCCCTATCTTCCTTCCTTTGAGGAAGATTAGCCCTGAGCTAACTGCTGCCAAGCCTCCTCTTTTTGCTGAGGAAGACTCGCCCTGAGCTAACATCCCTGCCCATCTTCCTCTAGTTTATATGTGGGATGCCTACCACAGCATGGCTTGCCAAGCGGTGCCATGTCCGCACCCAGGATCCGAACCAGCAAACCCTGGGCCACCGAAGCGGACGATGCGCACTTAACCTTTACCACTGCGCCACCAGGCGGGCCCCTGAAATTCTTCATTTTTGAACAAGGGGGCTCACATTTTCATTTTGCAGTGGGTTCAAATGACATAGTCAGTTCTGAGTGCTAGAGGGTCCTGGCTGCCAAGAGCCCTGGACGGGGAGGGAGTCAACATGGGGAGCTTGCCTTTCCTTCATTCATTTTTTTCAATCCATTCACTCAACACTTATCAACACTGCATCATTTGCCAGGCTGTTCTAGGTGCTGGGGATTCTGCTGGGAAAGACTGTCCTCCTGGAGCTGACATGCAGATGCAGACACACTCAATATTTACTGAGTATTTACTGAGAACTCGCTGGGAAGCTGGAGAGCATCAAAGGTGAGACTCAGCCCTGCCCTCCAGGAGCTCATGGCCCAGTGGGGGAGGCCCAGCAAACAGCCCCTGTGAGCAGGGCTGCCTGGAGGGGAGGGCTGGGTGAGCCCAGATTCTGCCTGGAAGGGTGAGAGCTTCTTGGAGGGGCAGCACGTGCACAGTCTTTATCCTAGCAGCAGGAGCTGGCCAGGGGACATGAGGTAGGGTGTGGGAGGGCGTTCCAGAGAGAGGATGGAACACACGCACAGAAATGATTGTAAACAGTCAGGTAGCGACCAGGGAACGTGTCTGTCAGTACCAAGCTTAGAGTGTGACCTTCAGCTGGGTGTCCCCAGAGCCAAGCCAGGTGGATGCTCAGTAAATAAGCCAAGGAGTTAATGAATGCACAAATGGATGGACGCTGCACAAATGAGCAAGTGAGGCCTCCGAATCCTCATCAGATCAACAAGGGTTTGGGACCCGCTGCTGCATCTTCCCAACTGTGCCCCATCCCCTGACCTTGCTTCATTCCTTTTCAGCACACATCGTTACCTGGAATGTGAATACACCTGTGGCCTGCCTCTCCCACTGTAACACGAGCTCTATGAGAAGGACATCGCCTGACCTGTCCACTGCTGCATCTCTAGCTTGTAAACGGTGATGCCCAGCACATAGCAGGTGCTCAATATATGTATTGCCTTGTGTCCCCCCAAAAGACGTTAAAGTCCTAAACCCCAGCACCTGCGAATGTGACCTTATTTGGGAATTGGGTCTTTGCAGATGATCAAGATCAAGTTGAGGTGGTTAGGGTGGGCCCTAATCCAATATGACTGTGTCTTGATAAAAAGGGGACTTTTGAAGACAGACACGTATGGAGGGACGATGATATCCACAAGCCAAGGAACTCCTGAAACCACCAGAAACTAGGAGCCTGGAACAGATCCTTCCTCACAGCCCTCAGAAGGAACCAGCCCCGCCAACACCTTCCTCTTGGGCTTCTGGTCTTGAGAACCGTGAGATGCTAAATTTCTGTCGTGTAAGCCATCCAGTTTGTGGTCTTTGTTACAGCAATCCCAGGAAACTAAGACACCCTGCCCCTTCACTCTGCGGCCTCCTGTGGACTTAACTTGTCCACCTCTCCATCCCTCTATTTCCCACATGGTATAATCTATTTTTTAACTGTCTTTCCAATTTTGAGCTTTCCAAAGGCAAGAACTATGTCTGATTCATTCTGCTCCCTGGCACCCACTGTGTGTTGTTTTTTTTTTTCTAATTCATTGAGAAATGTGTACTGAGCGCCTCCCATGTGCCAGGTACAGGGCCAGGCCTGGGGACAACAAGATGAAGCCCACAGTTTGTACCAATTGCCACGGGACCTGGGGGTCGGGGGTGAGAAGGAGATAGAGTCAGCACTTAGTGACTGTGGATGGCAGGGGCTCCGTGAATGTCCCAGGCCTCCAGAAAAACCATCTCTTTCTCCTTTTACTTCACTTTACAATTTTATAAAGCACATTCACATCCATTATCTCTTTTTCATAAATCAGATTTGTAGAGAAAGGCACTATCAAGTGGTGGTCAGGTGGGTGAGTCCTAAAGCCAGGCTTCGAGGTTTGACTCCTGGTTCCATCACTCACTGCTGTGTGACCCTGGACAAGTTACTAAACCTCACTGTGCCTCAATTTCCACATCTGTAAAATGGAGCTCTTAATAGGAACTATTCTTACAAAAGTTTCTCCGAGGACAAAATGAGTTGGTTCATACAAAGCACTTTGGAAAGTGCCTGCCAAATACAGTGTACCGAGACTTTCTGATCTACTGAGCACCTCCAGTGTGAGACAGTGAGCCGAGGCCGTGCAGGAGAGGCACCAGCTATCCAGCAAACACCTGCACCCTTTTCATAGCGCAGAGTTGTCAGTGGGACACGGCTGCCCAGCCAGGGACTCGAATTCCCAGTGCTCCCAGGTGGGGCCAGGTGACGAAGTTCTGGTCAGTGGTGTGCAGGCAGAAGTGCTGTGCACTCTCCCAGGCCTGGCCCAGGAAAACCTCGTGTGATCCTCCGTTTTCTTTCCTACCCCTCCTACCAGCTGGACGTCCCACCGACACCCAGAGCAACCTTGGGAGCCTCGTGCTGAGGACGCAGAGCCTGCCAGCCTGAGTCCCACAGTGAGCGGTGGAGCAGATTCTTCCTGCTGAAGCTGGACCTGACATGGGTAAGAAAGAAACTTCTATCGGGCTAAGCCACTGTGATTTTGAAATTTACCTGTTACAGAAGCTCGCATTACCTTTACTCCTTTAGAGCACAAAGATAAATAATGTGCAATCCCCATCTGAAAATCAGGGGGACTCCCTTCTCTAGGAAGCCTGATTCTTTTTAATAAGCAATGAAGTGTAAGTTTCAGGACACAAACGAGAGAGACTAAAGACTTCCCCTTTACTCTCTACTCAAGACAATGCTAAAACTGATCAAGAAATTTGCCCACACTGCTTTCTGCCTTCTGCTGATGAAATTTTTTCAAAGGTCTGAGCCACAGAGGACCCTCAATTTCTTATAACTAACCCCAGCTCAGTGGTGGGCAGACATGGGTGTGAGAAACGGGCTCTGATGGCATCCAGGCCCCTCGCTTTCACCTCCTTCGGAGCACGTTACTCCCACCCACATGCCACTGTGAGAGCTGGTCACATGGCTCACCTCAGTGTAAGGGACTGGAAATGCCTTGACCAGGCAGCTGCTTTCCAGTGACAGCTGAGTGTCGTGCAGATGATGTTGAGATGTGCTGCCCCTGAGACATGGGCTCCCCAATTTCAATGAGGATGAAGGGATTCCAGAGGGACAGAGGTCACGTGGCAGGGCTTAAATGCTACAGAGAACACAGGCATAGTTCCCTCATGGGAACAGGACCCAAGTGCCAGCTAGAAGATTTTGCCCCCAGTTACCTTTGGTGGTGGCTATGTAATCCAGAGTTTCTAAGAATAAGAGGTGAGCAGTGTTTTAGTTTCCTAGGGCAGCTGTAACAAAGTATCACCAAGTGAGTGGGTTAAAACAACAGAAATTTGTTGTCTCACGGTTCTGGAGCCCAGAGGTTGGACATGAAGGTGTGGGCGGGTCAGGCGCCCTCGGGGACCTATGGGAGGATGCCGCCTTGCCTCTTCTAGCTTCTGGGGGCCACCCACCATCCTTGGTGTTCCTTAGCTTATGGCCACATAACTCCAATTTCTGCCCCCGTCATCATATGGCCATCTTCCCTATGTGTCTGTCTCTTCTCCTCTTCTTAGAAGGATGCTAGTCATACTGGATTAAGGGCCCACCCTACTCCAGGGGGACCTCATCTTAACTTATATCGTAATTACATCTACAGAGACCATATTTCCAAATAAGGTCACGTTCACAGGTACCAGGGGTTAGGACTCCAACATTTCTTTCGAGGGGCATAATTCAACCCACAACAGGCAGCCTATTACAGCATTATTTGCTCTAGAGAACTGGAAAATCTCTAGGTAAGGTAAACAGAGATCTACCTTGAATCATTATGAGAGAGTCAAAAACTCTCACTCAATTCCCAAACCTGAGCCAGTTCACAGGCCTGGAGTCCTTGAAGGAAGAGGGGGCTGGGTCTCCTTGGGAAAAGCCCTGTGACACTGTCAGAAATGCCCTGTGACTCTCCCTCCAAGCCTTCCCCCAGAGGACATCTGGCATCATAGCATGGCGACCATTCGCCGGGGCAAGGTCAATACCAGCTCCTTTTTTCCTTAACTTTTTCTTTTGAAATAATGTTAGACTTACAGAAGGGTTGCATTCCTGTTTACCCTTCCCCCAGCTTTCCCCAGCTTCCCCTAATATCTTAGACATCATGGGTACCTTTGTCAAAACTAAGAAATTAACATTGATATAAAAATATAAACTACAGATCTTATTCAGACTTAGCTACTTTTTCCACTGATGTCATATTTTTCTACACAGATCTCTTGGAAAACACTAGGCACGGGTTCTGAGTCCTGGACGTTGGTGGGTTCCAAGGTCACTTCTTTTATTAGGAAATAAATTTCTTGATCAGAAGTAATGTCGTGTGAAATACCATGGCAATGGTAAGACCCTCCTGAAGTATGCAGATAGGAATGCTAGCAGAAGCCTTACGGGAGGGAAAGGCAAATACATCTTCAGAATACGTGTCTTACCCAGGGAGGACAAACCTCCTCCCTCCATGATGGAAGGTGTCCAATATAATCAAACGTCCACCAGGCAAGTCTCCCCAGGGAGCGGTGCCACATCAGCAGCTCGGCGTTGGTCTCTGCGGTCAGCAGCTGTTCTAGTGTGGCATTACAAACTCCCCAACTTAGTGCTATATAACCACTACCATTTTGTCGTGCTCTTGGATCCTGCGGGTCAGGATTTGCAGAGGACAAAGGAGGGATTGTTTTTGCTCTGGTCTACAATGTCTAGGGCCTTAGGCAGGAAGGCTTGAAGAGCTGGGTGTGACTCAGTGGCCAGGGCTGGAAGCATCTGAAGGTGTCTTCACTCACATTCTGGTGCCTGGAATGGGATAACCCAAAGGCTAGGCTCAGCTGGGACTGTCGACCAGAGCACCTCCACATGGCCTCTTTATGTGGCTTGAACCTCTCACAGCCTTGCATCTGGGATTCAAGAGGGAGCATCCCAGGAGGGAACATCTGGAGAGCAAGCATTCCAAGAGAACTAACAGAAGCTGGATGGCCTTTACGACTAGCCTTAGAAGCCACATAGCATCACTTCTGGAAGGCTCTATGGGTAAAAGCGGTCATAAACCCACCCAGATGCAAGGGAAGGGGATAAAGATCCCCCTCAATGGGAGAAGTGTCAAAAACATTACGCCCGGGGCACGCTCCGTGGCCGAGTGGTTAAGTTCGCGCGCTCCACTGCAGCGGCCCAGGGTTCAGATCCTGGGCGCGGACATGGCACCGCTCGTCAGGCCACACTGAGGCAGCGTCCCACATCCCACGACTAGAAGAACCTGCAACTGGGATATACAAGTATGTACGGGGGGGGTTGGGGAGATAAAGCAGAAAAAAAACCCCACAAAGACTGGCAACAGTTGTTAGCCCAGGTGCCAATCTTTAAAAAAAAAAAAAAAACCTCTTCTTTGAAAACAAAGCAAAACAAAACATTAGGCCCCTCTTTTCAAATCATCACAGTAGGTTCTGCACTCAGCACTAACGTTAACCAGGTCAGCCTCGGAGAGGGGACTTCCATGTTGTTGAGTGCATGCACAGCCTCCATCCCTGCCACCAGGTACCTTGTACATGGACCCATTGTGCAAGCACAGAGTAGCTAGGCAGAGGCTGACAGATACCCACAGAACATGCCTTTTATCCCCTTCCTCTGCAGGGGATGCTGCTGGTGCACATTCACGTGAGACGCAAATCTTCACAGTCTTAATCCATTCTGAGAGGTCCATCCACATACTTCTTCCACAATCCTCCTTGTCACCAATCTTCCAGTTCTTTTCTTTCCAATCACTGACTATCCAGCCAAACTGGCAGTCTGTTAGCAATCACCCATGAGCTCATGTAGATTCGGACTCTGGACATCTCTCAATCCAGACAAAGCGGACAACCATATATACCACATTCTCCCCACTGAGATGATTTTCCTTTACCAGCTTCCCTTCAGGGCCACACGTGGGTGGGGCTGTAATGCGGCAGGTGTCCACATGGTTGGACATCATATTGTGACGGGTGGTGCCGTCATATCATGCGGAACCACCTGTAAACTAAGCCTGAGCTTTTGCTCCTCAATCATGAGAAACTCCTCCTGGGACCACAGGTGTGGATTAAAGGAGAGGAGACAATGCAGCAGGAGTCAGTCTCAAAGGAACCTGAGCCACCTGCACACGCAATTTACTCACGGTTTACAGCCCTGCTGAAGTCGTCTTACATGCCACTTCTACTCAGCAATGTATTACTGCTGTGCACGCCCAACCTTGTGGTTTAGTAGATCAGGTAACATCCAGTTCACGCCAGAGTTAGGTGTTCCGTCTCTACCAGGGCCCAGTAGCAAGTGAGACATTGTTTCTCAAAAAGGAAATAATTATGTGCAGAAGAGGGCATGGATTTGCTCTATAATCCTTGTGGTCTCTACTGTGGCTCTCCAATTGTTCATGCCAGGGTCTCCACACATCACTATTTGCCACAAACGCTTCACGTGTCCTCGGCTTTGTTGGGTTCTAAGCCCCAAGTGGTAGAGCAGCTTGCACTACAGCCTGGAAATGCTTCAGAGCCTTCTCGTGCTCTAATACCCACTCAAAACCAGCAGCCTGTGGGCTCCCTCGTAAACAGGTGAAAGTAACGCACTTAAATGTGCTGTATGTTGCCTCCAACATCTACAAATTCCCATAAATACTGTGCCTCTTTTAATGGGAGCCAGTACAAGGAGTACCTTGGAGGTGCTAGCTCAACATGTTCCAGATCGCTGAACCCCCAGAAACTTCACTGAAGTGACAGGGCCCTGAATTTTTGTAGGGTTTATCTTTACCCTCCGTGACACAGAAGGCATTGAGTACTTGCTCCCTCCTGCTCATCAGTCCAACGACTACAGCATTATCAATGGAGTGGGCTGATGAGACGTTGTGTAGAATGTCAAGACAATCAAGATGTGTTATTACGGCAGATAACAAGAGCAGAGTCACTCTGGGGTCAGGCTGCAAAGGTGCCCTGTTAGACCCGACCAGGAAAAGCGAAACTGGCATGGCCTCTGGTATTTACGGTGTCTGATCATTCCAGCTGCTACGAGGGAGACCAGTTCTCTAACAGCATTCCTACCTCAGTTCACACCAACCCAATGATGACCGTCCCCTCCCCTTGAGCCTATTTCTTGTATCCTTATATTTAAAGTCTTTTGGGCCTTTCCCAAGAACATGGTCAGCTGGTGGGTTTTCTGACCTTTTAAAGCAGAGCCCTTTGAGCATGCCCACTTCCCTGGGCCCAATGATCCCTTCCTCCACAATTCATCATGGCAACCCTGACATCTCTACTTTGTTTAATGTTTCCAAGTCTCCAAGAACCACAGCTGCAGTGGATTAGAGCCATCCCCTGAAGCCCCTGCCAGGGTGTTAAATCCTCCAGGACAAGGGAGTGCCTAAATGGACAAACTCTCCCTTATCCAACTTGATATTCTGCTTTTAACCCAGCACCACCAGGATCTACTCCCGGGCACTCTCCTGATTCTTGTCAATATGTTCTTCAGTCCTGAAGCACCTTGCCTATGATCCCTCTCTCTCTACTAAACAGGCCAGCACATCCCCAGTAAGCTACACTAATATTTGATCCAGGATATCAGTTGGGAGGCCAGGGGATACAGGGACAAATCCTGAGGCGGGCAAGCAATCGTTTTTGGGGTTCCCACATCCTCTGAGGCACCGGACCCCCCCACTGTTGAGTGACTTGGCTACCTGATTCTGACCCTGCCTGACTTTGCTCCTTACTATAAATGAAAGTCTCTCTACACACCCTAACATATGTGTGTACACAGACTGGCCTTGATTCTGCTTACTGATCATGCCTGCCTTTTCCCACCCCAGATCCTAGATCTACTTTCTCTTTCTTTCCCTCTCCATTACCATTTACAGAGTGATTACCTACTGTGTGCCAGGCACTGCAATATGTGTTTTTTAAACATGGTTCCTATTATGCACAACCCTACAAGACAGCTATTATTCGCCCTTGCCAGCTGGAGGAAGATGAACACTCCTCAGGGTCAGACAGCAGCAGGTGCAGGGTGTGATCTGAGGCAGACTGAATCTGCTCATCACAGGAAGTCCCTTTCCAGGGAAAAAGAATCCACATCAGGGACTTTCTATGTCACAGTGCTTATGATGTTCGGGTTTAATGTGGACAGATTTGCATTTGAAAGTGCAAATACTGTTTTCACAGGTCTGTGAAGAGCAGAGTAGCCTTCTCTAAAAAGAAGGCTATTTCTTTGGTAAACTCAAAGTGCTAATAGCTGGAAACAGAACTAATCCAAAGTTTGTATTAATAAAACACACAAGAAAGTTATAAAAATATTTAATTTAAATGTTAAAGAAAAATTATACATACTTAAAAATGATTAAAAGTCCATATGTTAAACAAATGCTAAAAACCCAATAATTTATACAATCATAATATGTGAAGTGATGCGAACACATAAAATATTTTCAATTGGTCCTCTCACCTAACAAAACTATTATAAAAGTGAGACACATAGTAACTGCTGCAGTTGGCTTAAAGGCACAGGACAGCATCATTCCGTTACACACACATCCAGTCACCTTGTACAATGAACTGCTACCCCTTAAATGGAAAAGTGAACAATTTAGCTGTAATACTGAGTGTACATTATGTACCTATTTTGAAACTTTGTTTAAAGTTTTACACCAATAATTTCTCCAATGATTCAAACAGATTAACATTCCAAATTAGTTATTTCTATTTTGAATACAAAAAATTCAATCACCACGTGAGTTTAAGAAGAAACAAATGAAATATAATTTATTCTGCTTTCAACCACAGATCTATAAAGTTACCGTTCCTCTCAGGAAACCATTCACTGCGTAGAGGCAAAAACACACTGTAGCTCTTCCATTATGTCTGCGATGCTTTCAGATAGCTGGGTATTTAATCATTCACTTTAAAATGACATGCCCTTAAATCTGAAAGAAAACCAGCTTTTATGTCCCAAGTGAAACATTCTATCTTAAACTGTTGGATTTTATATTAAAAAAGCACAGTTCCATCTACAGGCCTGCAGCACTATCTGGTTCTCCATTACCAATTATACATTTGTATCAACAGTCAGTCATAAGCTCCCAAACGTGTAAAACCTCAAAACTGAACAGCCAAAGATTTAACGAAATCAGGAGGGAGAGGTGGGAGCCAGGGTCAGATGCGGGAATGTTCTTGTGGCGACACCCATCAACCGGGACGAGAGCAGACTGTGAGAATCCAAACAGTCCACAGCACAACGTGCAGAGGGGACTCTACACATCAGCATGGTCACTTACGTGCTGGCAATTACTCTCAGACCAGCAACAATAACATCCCTTTCTTCTCTACGTGGTAACAATGAGTTCCCTTTAAAACTCCAAAGGAAGAACATGCCATCTGCTGGCTGAACTGTCAGTTTTCTTTTGCACCCCAATAATTTACTTACTGTATTAACTTCTACCTCTCTGGGCCTCAGTTTTCCTACCTGTAAACTGACGTATGGAGTATTTCCTCCAAGTCCTGATGTAAGTGACATGAAAAGAGGGCCCATCTGTCTTTTTTCCCATGTCCCTAAGCATACAGAGTGAGTACTCTTAAGACATACTTATTAAATAACAGAGTTATCTGATACTCAGCCAACAGATCCCACTGTGTAAGACAGCAGGCCCAGGGATGCAACGGTCTATGGGGAGGCAGAGACTCTATAAGTAACACAGAAGGAAAAGGTTGATGTGTCCTCCATCAAACATTTATGAGGTAGCCAGAATAGTTAGAAAATGGCAGACTTTTTTGCCCAATTGGGTAAAATTACCCATTCTCCCAGCTTCCCATTTCTCGAGAAAATCTAGCCAATAGCCACTTGTGTATAAACTGATGGAAGTTGACTTCAGTATAAAATGGTCTGTGTGCACTTCACCTATATTGAAAGGGGAAAAAAAATTGTCTTCATGAGATTCTTGAAAGGCAGTGTGCCTTCTCTAAGTAGTAGTCACTTAGAACTAAATTATACAAATGGGAAGGGGTCTCAGGCCCTTTCATCGCAGAGTTCAATGGATGAACAGCTCGAGTGTGAACACAACTGAAATAATTCACAAGTAGTCTGCTATTGCTGTGTCAGCGGAAAACTGTCATGAAAGACATTTTCAAATGAGTACGTTATCGGAAACACCATTCCAGAAATCTTACCTTTAGAGTCATCCCAGGAGTGAGATCAACATTACAACCCCCATAAACTGCGTAAACAGCAACAGTGGAGTGAAAAATGACCACACGTGCCATAAAGCTATGTTGAAGCTGAAAAGAAAAGGACAAAAAACACCCAGCTGACAACTCCACCTGTAATCTACACAAATGTATCCCATTGTAGAATCCAGACTTAAAGAACTCACTTTCTACTCAGTTTGGAAAAGCTCATTCACCCAGCAACTTTATACACATCTATCATGTTTCTCAGATACATGATGCAGCCAATACTCGAAATACCACAATCTCTTCAAAACATTCTGGGAACTGGAGTCACTAAAGGTCTTCTAACGAGTCAGCATGGCTTAATAGAAACGTGAGTCTCCTAAAGTTAGTGTCTCTAACGGAACATGAATTAAAACACTATATCAAACGATCATAATACAAAAGACAGTTAAAGGTTATTTTTCTGTTAGAAACAGAATGAAAAAAGTAATTGTCTATAAACTGCTATTAATTTTCTATTGAGAAAAACACTATTCCCCTCACCAAGGTAAGAATAAAACATTTTTTAAGTGCAAATGAGTTTTATGGACTGAATTCATAAGAGCAGAAGTTAATAAGGGAAAATTATAGTTAATTACATAAGTGTTTCAGATAGTTATTGATTTAAATATATGTTTTGAAAAATAGCTAAAAAATAAAATAGCATCTCCGGGAGTGATGTTAGCTTTATAAGAAAATGTAAGAGCTGGCCAGTGACGTAGTAGTTAAGTTTGTGTGCTCTCCTTCAGCGGCCTGGGGTTCGCCAGTTCAGATCCCGGGCACAGACCTAGGCACTGCTTATCAAGCCAGGCTGTGCCAGGCGTCCCACATATAAAGTAGAGGAAGACTGGCACAGATGTTAGCTCAGGTCCAATCTTCCTCAGCAAAAAGAGGAGGATTAGCAGATGTTAGCTCAGGGCTAATCTTCCTCAAAAAAAAAATAGAAAATGTAAAGTAACACACTTGTCTACCTGCATCACGGAAGGAGTAATAATAATCACATCACAATGTAATATATGTCAAAGACCCTTACACTTGAACTACAGAAAATCATTAAAAAACAGATATTTAAACTGAATATGTACAAAGGTATGTGGTTTCTCCAAAATCAAAATTCACTTACTCTAAAGAAAGGAAAAAAACTAAAGGACCATACACAATGTATAAAGAGTAGTTTTTCTCTCTGATTGGCAGGATCATAGGATTTATTTCCTTTGTGTTTTTCTGTAACAGACTTTTCTTCAGTGAGCAAGTATACTTTTATAAACATTAAAAAAAATCAGTATTTTTTTCATTGAGTACCTATGAGCTTATGAAGAAGGATACTGACTATGGCATTGTTTATAACAGCATAAGAATAAAAACATCAGTAAACCCCACAAAAGGGAGCTGGTGAAATAAATCATGGTACGTCCATGTAGTGATGACTAACAGAATGAGGCGCATCTACACACACCAACACAGAGGAATTCCAAGCTATAGGGCTCCATTAAGAAGAAAAAAGACGGCGGGCTGGCCTGGTGGCATAGTGGTTAAGTTTGCATGCTGCGCTTCGGCGGCCTGGGGCTCGCCAGTTTGGGTCCTGGGTGCACACCCACACACCACTCATCAAGCCACGCTGTGACAGGCACCCCACATAGTAGAACCAGAAGGACTTACAACTAGCATACACAAGTATGTACTGGGACTTTGGGGAGAAAAAACAAAAGAGCGTGTATATTGTGTTTTCAATAACTAAATACATACATAATAATAATACATAAATAATACATAATACATAAATACATAAATAAAGAGAGAAAGATACTACTGAAGAGGGAATCAGAGACTAGGAATGATAGGGAGACTATTTTCCTGTTATTCTTTTTTCTTCCTTTGAATTTTGTACCATGTCCATCATTTGATCAAAAAACTTTTTATTCCTATTAGTCATTTCAAACTCAACTTACCAAATTCCTGCTGCAATAAAAGTAGCAGTTGTAACGGGTATCAAGGTTGGATACTTGACATCATAATCTCCAATTCCACGATACCACTCCAGGTAGAGGATGCAGTAAAATGCAATCGACAAGCTGACGAGCAACAAGGCACCGCCAAAGAGAAACCAGCTGTAGAGACAGAAATAACGTAAGGGTTGATGGCACGTGGCAAGTTAGCAGATGTCTCACAGGTTGCACTGACAGCCTACAAATCTATTTCTAAGAAGAATATCAGCTGGGGAAGGAGCACAGAAGGACCCACAGTTCCTCAATCCAGCTTCCAGAAAGTCCCCATCTAATGGGAGATGGGGGAGAAAGGATGAGGCTGAGACACATGGAAGAATGAAAAAAGACTTCAAATACATGCATGCACACACACTTTCATAAACTAGCCAACCCAAAAAGAACCCTGGAACAGTGAGGCATTTTCTTTAAAAACCAGGAAAGAGGCCTGGCCCCATGGACAAGTTTGGCACACTCCGCTTCAGCAGCCCAGGTTCAGTTCCCGGGACCAACCTACTCCACTCATTGGCAGCCATGCTGTGGTGGCAACACACAAACAAAATAGAGGAAGACTGGCACAGATATTAGCCCAGCAACAATCTTCCTCAAGGAAAAAGAGGAAGACTGGCAACAGATGTTAGTTCAGAGTGACTCTTCCTCAGCAAAAAAAAAAAAAAAAAAAAAAACCCAGGAAAGGTAGTGGCTTTCTGGTTGTTTCTGAAGTTTTAAGTGTTAGAATAATAAAGATTCTCTAAGGGTACCATTAACTCCTCTAAGTAGGGTTTCTTGGAATACTGAAAATCAATTTGGAAGATAGTTAATTCAAACTGCCTCTCATAAATGGTTTCTAAATGAAACCTTCCCATTTTTAGAATGTCTCCAATCTTCCTCCAAGGGCCACGTCTTTTTCCTCCTTCCAATTCCATCCAAGACCTGACTCAGTGTGTGTGAGGCAACCTCATCAGCCCCTTCTTTCCAGCCCCTGCTGGTCACGTGAGGTGGCCAGACTTGGGGAATGAAGTCCCTTTCCCAGTCTCCCAAATCAACCCAAACCCTCACTATTTTTTGCTTCTCCAAGGGGAAAAGACTGGTGCTCCGGGTAGAGGAGAGATGGAACAGATGGCTGCAAAAGTCCGGTTAACAGGCACTGAGCTGACTTCCAACAATGGCAAGGAAGTGATGACTTCCTTTAAGGCTCTTTATGATGATGCAATTCTTGGATTCAGAATGATGAGAGGTGGATAATTCAGTGGTTAGGAGCACAGCCTTTGCAATCTGTCTGTCTGGGTGTGAATGTCAGCTCCAGCAAGACTAGCTTTGTGACTCTGAGCAAGTTACTTAACTTCAGTGTGCTTGGGAAATATTAACAACACTTAACGCATAGAAGAGCTATGAGAATCAAATAGTGTTTAGGAAAGTGTTTCTCACACAGCTAACCTCAGTAGCGATCATTATTCCACTGATGTTATCCATGAGAAAAATATTTCCATGTTCCTCTTGAGGGGTCTTCAAAGAGCTCTCTTCTGCTAGAGTATGCATTCTCAACAGGGGCGATACCACCCTCAAAGTGAAGAAAAATCTCACTCTTTTTCTATGTACAAAGCACAAATATGCATGCAGCACATAAGGGGGTGATTAGGAAAAAATGGTTAAAAACGGCTCCTTAGGAGGTGACAATAAAGAAAGGTTGTGGAACACCGTGCTAGAGTTACGGTGATCTCCTTGCTTTGTCAGAATCCTTCCTTCTATTCATTTCAGTTTCTAACTTCACACGGAATCCTAGTGCGGCTGCTCTGTCCAGATATGGGAAAGGACAGAAAAACCGAGAAAACTGCCTGAACAAAATAAAGTACTGCCAGTCAGTGGTCCTCAGCCCTGGCTACTGATCTGAGTCACCTTTGTGATTTTCTAAAAGGAAATTATCTTGCCCCAGTTTCTGACCTGGTGGGTCTGGAAGGCCCTGAGCATCTGGGATTGTAATTTTAGCTGTAGTTTAATCAACTCCACAGTTGATTCTGATGCAAACAACCAGGATTTTTTTTTAAATGGTGATTTCCAAAGCATCAGGATGTTTTGCTTTATTTTTAATGTTGACTTGTCTCTCCTATCTTTGAACATACAATCCGTAGCCTTGCATAGATTTAAAGAACCCTAATGTCTCGAGCTTCTGAACTTGGCTAACAGCAGGGTAAAGAAAGGAACTCCCTCAGGTGTGAGAGGAATGAACGTTTTTAAGAAAGCAGAACTCAGCCTCAACTATCTTTGAGTACCACTCTATCCCACGGCTGCTCAAGCTCCCCACTGCTTACTGAGGCCCTCAGCAAGAACACCATGCTACTCAAAATCTTCAGCCTCGGAGGATGCACTTAGGTCTTTTTTCTCTAAGATGATGCTTTTTTGAGGCCAGGCCTATGACTCCTACTCTCTTTTCATTCTCACAGCCCTGGTCCCGAGTCCTGGCTCTGCCACACCACAGCGGTATGCTCCCTGGCATTCCACTTACTCCTGCAGGTGCCCCCAAACATCTTCTACGGCTAATTATTCCTTACCTCATCATTTCCTTAAAGTTAAACTCCTAAGAATACTTAATATAAGGACACAGATAGAGAAGTCCTCTATCTCTCCTAAAACCTCCAACAGGTCTACCTCCTAAGACTGCTCTGGATCAGGTGCCCTTCTAGATGTTGCCGTAGCATCCCATACATACACTCACACAGCCTGCACCACGTGACCTATGCATCTCCCTGTCTTGGCCTAGAAGGAGCTGTTGGAGGGCTAAAAATGTGCCTTATGCATCATTGTCACCACAGGTGAACACACTTCAGGTTCTCACGAAATATTTGATGAACACAGGGGCAGCTGCTACTGGTGGTGTGTGAAGTAACCATTCCATCTTTTCCCAGCCCAAGCTCTAAACCAACTGATAGAGACAAAGGAGTGAGGATGATGAACATGAGTTGTCAGCTTTTTAACTGACAGAGCTGCGGGAAGATGGCTTTGGTGACAAAGCCAGTGACAAAGTGCTTCCTGATACTGAAACTCAGAAACAGACAGACTTACCCAAGATTCCAAGTTGAAACGAAAACCTAGAGATCTTCTCATGTTGGCGCTGCCCCCATAAAACGATGGCAAAGAAAAGCGGACCAGAGTCTGTGCTTCCCATGGGCAGCTGGCTCCCAAAAGAAAGAAGGTGCTAAACTACACGTCTAGTTCTTCATCCCAAACTCAATCAGATAGTCACACCACCTCCCAGGGAAGGAGCAAGTGACGGGGAGGGCCAGGAAGATGGAAGTGTTTAAGGAAAGTTCCTGCTCACAGAAATAAGAGGGGAACAAGCTTTCTCCCTCTAATAGTTTAAATCAACTCGCTTATGCTTGCTTTTCCCTGACTGTGTGCTCCATCGAGCTCCTGGCTCCCCTCCGGCACTCACTGCTCCTCCTGAAGGATTCTGGAGAACTCTGTGTCCCCCAACGATAACACAGGATCAAACAGTCCTGTCTGCACCTGTCTTCTAGCCCTGACAGTACTTCCAGTCATGCTTGCAACCTATGCAAACCACCCCTCCCAATGCCAGCTCTGACACTCACCAATATCTCTCCCTCTTTCTTCTGTATTCTGGGGGCCTCCAGAACATTCTTCAATGTTCAGTGAGGACTCTGGGATATGATTCACAATTTTTTCCTCCATGTCAACTCCTGAGATTATACTGGAGATCTCAATCTTCGTGAATGATGGACTATTTGACATCTTGCCTCAAAGCTTGACTCCTCCCACTAATGACCTCAACTCTAATTCACTCACACCCTGTAGTTACCTTGTTAGCTGTAACTATCCTCTGAAAACAAGTCCCAAGACCCAATTCTCACCCACAACAACTCTCATTCCTTCCTCCCACTACCCCTGCACTTTATCTTCATAAAGACCTGCAGTCAGTCTTTCTCCCTCTATGTTTTACAAATGGATTAGGTGCTTCTTAAAGTCACTCCCTTCCCCATCCTACAACACATTTGTGCTGAAAAGGCACACTGAAATACTTTCCACTCTCACCCACTCTCCTGTATACGCCCAGAGCATACACTCTCTCACTCATCTTTGTATCACCAGTACCTCCAACACGGTGCCCAGCAGAGGGCAGGTGCTTACCAAATGTTTAAAGAATTCAACTGACAAAACAGAACATAAAAAATAAGACAAGGGTGTTCAACGTATGAAGCAATAAAGTTTTCTTACCTACTAGTGTGAAAGTTTTCTTTAACGGTTTTAAAGAAATCAACATAATAGGTCACAACAATGGATGCCAAAATCCAGAATCCAGAGTGGATATTAAGTCTTGGAAGAGGTTTCTCCTTTTTCTCAACTGCCGTAGAGGCTTCTGCAAATAAGGAAGGTTTCAACTTATCAAGTTACCATAAGTTTATGAAGAAAAATCACACTTATTTTAAGCCAAATAAAATAAATTCCTAGTGTTTTCTAAGAACCAGGTTTTCTCCCATTATAGTACCAATTTCTTCTGTAAAGCCATCAAAGTAGGTTTTTCTTTGCAGAAATTATAGGAGCCTGCTAAAAAACATGTTCGAAACAATCAACTTTATTCTTCTAAATGAATTTTGAAACCAAATTTGCATACTCATAGTCTTTCAGAAAGAATGATGCCACCTGGTAGTGTAGGAATTTTAACATTATGTTTCATATATCACCTAGAGATGTAATTAGTCCTGTTAATTAAGAAAAATGCAAACAGCAAAACTTAAAGGACAAAATAGACTTGTGATTTTCAAAAAATACTTTTAATTACATATTTAAATTATTTTAAACACAACTACTTGAAGCAGCTCAAAAATGGAAAGGGCACTTGGGAGGGCTAGTCCTGGCACAGCACCGCCTATTCAG
Organism: Equus asinus; assembly: GCF_041296235.1. Classification (NCBI taxonomy): domain Eukaryota; kingdom Metazoa; phylum Chordata; class Mammalia; order Perissodactyla; family Equidae; genus Equus; species Equus asinus. The sequence continues at coordinate 154,999,633 of NC_091792.1, forward strand.
GTGATGGACAAGTCAAATTTCTTCCATCTGGGACCTGATCTGAAAGAACAGGTGGCTGGGATTGGCTCAGGTGAGTTACTGCTAACAAGTTCCCCAGGTGAGTGACACGCCCTTCCTCTAGATCATATGACAACCACTAGTATACATCTGAGGTTCCTGACCTTTAGCTGACCGTCAGGATCCCTGCGGAACTTGTTGAGAGAACAAATTCTGGAAGATACCCTCAAAATTTATACATAAGCATGCCTGGCATGATGTTTCTTCTCTTTATTTTTGAAAAGGTAAGAAATGCACAGGACTTACAACGTACAAGACAAGAGCTAAAATGCAATCTCTCTCTCTCCTATCCTTAATGCAGTTCCTCAGCCCAAAAGCAACTACCAATGTCAACTTATACCGAATTCTTCCAAATTCTACGCAACTACAGGTGAACACACATCACACGTGATCTGGTTTGTACCCACATGGTGGCATACCAGACTCTGTTCTGCGCCTCCCTCTGAAAATCACCCACATCGGTATATAAAAGTCGGCCTGGTGTGTCATGTATGGATACATCTAAACGTACTGAACCAGCTCTCTGCTGACAGGCCATCAGATGTCTCCGGTCGCTCGCTATTACAAGCAATGCTGAGGTGAAACACTACACACACGTCCTTGTGGACATACTGATACAAGTATGTTCCTTTGGTAGATTCGTAGAAAGAACGGTGGGCATCTTTAACATTAATGGATGTTGCCCAACAGGTGTTCAATCAGCTCTCCTGGGAATCCTGGAGCGCAGCTGAGAGGAAGATACGCAGGGCTCCGTGTTCTCTAAGGATCTTTTATAACACCAAATACCCGACTTCCCAAACTATTCGGTAAGCCTCGAAAAATGAAACCCGGTCCCTCCTGACTGGGGAGGGCTGCGGGAGGCCCGCGGGCCGGCCGTTTCCGGGGGCCTCGACTCCGGGAACCTGGGCGCAGCTCGGAGCGCGCCCGGGGGAGCGCCTCACCCGGCCCGGCAGAGCTCTCGCCGTCCACCGGGGCCTCGGCGTCCGGCGGCAACAGATACCGCCGCCGGAGACGCTCCCGCGCCCGCGAAGCGTCCATCTTGGCACCGCCCAGAACCCCGGCGGAAGTGACGTCAAGCCCGCCGGAACTTCCGCCATCGGCTTTCCGGCGGAGGGGTGTCTTTATGTGAGGGGTGGAGACTCTTTGGTCTTCGGAGTTTTGGTTAATGGGAATGTAGGTCCGAGTTGGCTCCCTAATCTTTGCGCTCGAGTCCGCAAACCTGATTTGAATTTCAAGATACTAGTCGTCTCCCGGCGGAAGATATCCCTTTTATTCCGAGCTACGGAAGGCCAGAAGGACCAAGGTTGCTGACGCCGCTCTGCGTGGCATGCAGGGATGCGCCCTTGTGTGGCGCCTCTTGGTTGCCTTTGCCCTGTCCCTCCGCAGCCTTCCCTGGCTCCCCTGTGTCCAAAGCATCACAGCCCCTAGTGTCTTTCCTAATTCTCCTCTTCAAGAGTCGCCCAGCTAGACTTGAAAGTGTCGAAGGCAGCCCCAGGAGGAGGAAAGGACCGCTGGGCTGGCCGGTGCGCCTGCTGTCGAGCCCCGGGCCTGGCACTGACCATTTAGGTGGACTTGCGCAAGAAATAAACCTCGCCGGCCTGGTTCTTCTTCTACATAACGGAGAGGATACCTGCCTCATGGGTTTGTTGTGAAGTTTAAATGCGAAGCACCTGTATGCGATTCATGTTAGCCCCCTGCTTCCGACTTATGAGAAGTTGCCCCTGCTGGGAACTTGGGAGCTAAATGTGTACTTTCCCAGAAAACTGCCATTTCCCATCGCTCACGCTCATAAACCGAAAAAGACTGTGTCACTAATTCACAAGTTTTGCTCCATCAATAATCCTGTTTATGACTCTACTACCCCCTTCCTATCGGGTCATATGTTGAGAAGTTTTGTGCTTAACCATTGAACGCTTACTGAGCACCTACTATTTGCTACGAACTGTTAGGCACCATGCTAGGCAATGGGAATAAAGATGAATAAGACATGACTTTGCCCTTGAGGAGCTCCTGGACCAGAGATGACCACAGAGACATAATACGGGATAGTGTAATGTTTATAAAAGTATGGAAGCGTTTCATTAATTAACAAATGTGTTCTGAGCAGCTGCGTCTGCTAAAATGCTGAAGACAGAGGTAAGTTAGAATCTAGTGGAGAAGACAATTTCAATACAAAGCCATAACAGAAACACTGCGTATGTGGTTATGGGAGTACCGAATGGAGAGCAGTTCATTCTCCTGGGGAGTGTGGGGAGGAGGGAGAGTGGCTTGAGGTGGGTTGAATACGGGGATGCATAGCCCAGAAAGCCACCCAGCAAGTAGAATGCGGATTAGTTAGTAGCCACTCTTGAAGATCTCCTGTACGTCGTGGGTATCTGCAGAAAAACTGTAAAGAGAAATATTCCAGAAAAGAATTTCAAGTTTCTGCTGGCTTATTTCTGCCGTTTCTTCAGCCTTTCTAGCAAACCCTTTGGAGCAAAGAATTTAACAGCCACGTGGATCATATGGCCTTCTACACAATACCTCTTTTCTCCCACTTTGTTTTTTGTTTTTCTTTTCAGACTCCTAAAGAATCAGCGTTCATCTCTTCAAAGCCAACTGGGGTCTTTGCCCTCCCTTCTTCTCTCTCTTGTACAGGGTTAGAAGTCTGGTTAACAGGAAGTGAATCCCTATCAAATACAGTCTTCTGTTGATTGTCTCCTGGCAGAAGGGTCAGTGCTGGGTCTCCCTCGTAACTGAATATTCCCAAGAGCCTGGCACCGATTCCAGGGTTTCCATATGTAGTGTGCTCGGTCAGATCCTGTTTCCCCTTTGGTTGTTTCAGGGTCTTTGTATTTGGATCTGAAATCCTTCCAGCTTTTTTTCCTTGATATTTTAAATGGCACTACTTGCACACCATATTGATGATACTTAAAAGCAGCTTGGAAAAAATCCAATATTTAATGACCACATCTTCTTTGCTGGGGCTCATTAAATAACTTCTTAAATGTGTGTACTGCGGACCTTAATGATAGATATATATCAGATTGCTACCAACCAAGAAATTTCATTTTCAATGTGGATTACTTGCAGGGAAAAATTAATTTGATTATGACTTTTGCTGGCTTCCCCTTAGCAACTTGGTTAAGTCCAATGTGTTTATAGATTACTGAATCCTGACAGCATCACTATGGGTCCTTGGCAAGTTATTTCATTGTTATCAGTATCAGTCTCCTCATGTGTGGCACAATGGGTACCAGAGTTAAGATAAATATATACCCATTGCTTAGCCTAGTGCCTGGCATGTGGTATAAGTTCAAGCAGTGGTAGTTACTATTCACCACCACTTAGTCGGGCTTGCCCAGCCTTCCAGATCTGGCTCCTACTCACGTCTTCATCAGTTATAACCGTATCCTCAGGCTCCAGTTACTCTTTGTTGCAATTTTCCTTTTGCCTGTGCTCTCCGCAGTTGATCGGGGGGAACAACCATGTCTTAGTAGCTCCCTAGTGCCTTGCAAACAACTGGCACGTAGCAGGAATTCCATTACACACTTTCTGCTTTGGCCCTTGATCGCAATGAACTGGTCTTCACTGTGGGCATGCATGTGTCCACCCAGCAACCTTCCTCTGAGAAACCACTTTTCCTCCTTTCTGTAGTGGTCCTGCAGAGTGCTCAGGAGGCTGACCTTGTCCTAGGGGAGGGCATATGACGCAAACCAGACGTGTCAGTCCCCAGGACTTAGGCAGGGTCTGTTGGGAACAACTTCTTTGTTGGTGTGGTGAGTTGTGAGGGCAATGTGGGCTTGGGGCTGCCACCATGGGGACACATGGAGGTAGCCCACCTAGGAAGGAAGCTCTGAGATGCAAGCGAAGCCAAGAGGTCTTGGTTGCATTGTTTCAACTCCTGAATCCAGCCATGTTAAGAACCTAGTTAAGAACATGAGCTCTGGAGCCAGCTGCCTGGCTGGCTGTCATTACTGGTTCTCTGGTTACTGCTGTTTCAACTGTGGTCAGGCCCCTTATTTTCTCTTTTGCCTTAGTTCCCTCAGCTGAAAAATGGGGTTAAGAATAGTACCCACCTTACAGGATTGGGTAAAGATTAAAAATACATACAAAGAGCTTAGAACAGTGGGTAGCCCACAGAAAGCTCTCAGTAAGTCTTGCCTGTTGTTATTATCCATTGCTGAGACTTCTGAGTAAAAAAAAAACACCTTTTTTTTTCCAAACTAATGCTAATTTGAGTGGTTTTCTATTACTTATACCCTGAGGCTGGCCCAGTACAGCCCTGTTCTCTCATGGTGCCATGTGTCTGCCCCAGTAGTCCCCAGTGAGACTGAGTGCCTCCAGGAATGAGTTCATATATATAAAGCTCTTAGGAAAGCACCTGACATATGGAAAGTGCTCAGTATATGTTAATGTATATCACTTGGGGTACTGCCCTTCATTCCAAGAAGAAAGCCAGTTTATTTTATTTTTTTTTGAGGAAGATTAGCCCTGAGCTAACATCTGCTGCCAATCCTCCTCTCTTTTTTTGCTGAGGAAGACTGGCCCTGAGCTAACATCCATGCCCATCTTCCTCTACTTTATATGTGAGACGCCTACCGCAGCATGGCCTGCCAAGCAGTGTCATGTCCGCACCTGGGATCTGAACTGGCAAACCCCGGGCCACCGAAGCAGAATGTGTGCACTTAACCGCTGTGCCACAGGGCTGGCCCCAGAAAGCCAGTTTTTTAAAAATCCCGCTTTGATTATATAAATAATGCAATGAAATATGTGTCTCTTTTTCTACACAACTTATTTCCCTGATAAAAGCTGTAGAATTGGAATTGCTACGTCAAAAGATATGAACATTTTAAAGGCTTTTGATTGATATTTTCAAGCCGGCTACAGAAAGGGTACACTGTACTACTTTACATTGCCACCAGCAGTGGGCAGGAGAAACATTCTTCAACATTTGTACCAACAACTGGCTTTTTCATTTTGGTAAATTTTTCCCAATTGATAATTGGGGCGGGGGTGGGGGGGCATCTGACATTTTACTTTTCTTTTCTTTACTAACAGATTTTTTTCACATATTAATTAGCTAGTTGCACATCATTTTCCTTTTGGGATTTTCATTGTTTGCTTATTTTTATGGATCAAGGATATCTTTGAATGTCAGGTTTGTGGCAAGTTTATTTTTTCCAGTTTACTGTTTTCCTTTTAAGTTTGATCATGTTCCTACCTATGTTTTGTGTTGTTTTGTTTTCTTTACTTCTTATAGCCTGTGATGAAGTGAGAGCTTGAATGAGCTTGCCCAGTGAGGTCTAAGTGGGAAATTCTGGCAGGTCGAAAGTGCTCAATCAGTGCTAGTATATATACTAGTACATAGTACACAGTAAATGTCACTTGACCCCTCTTCAAATCAACCTAGTTATTCTTTGCCTGTTACTCAACTAGGTATACTGGGAGAGGTTCTTTTTTTTTTTTCCCTGCTTTATCTTCCCAAATCCCCCCTGGTACATAGTTGTATTTCTTAGTTGCAGGTCCTTCTAGTTGTGGCATGTGGGACGCCGCCTCAATGTGGCCTAATGAGCGGTGCCATGTCCATGCCCAGGATCTGAACCAGTGAAACCCTGGACCGCCGCAGCACAGCAGGCAAACTTAACCGCTCGGCCACAGGGCCAGCCCCGAGAGTTTCCTTTAGTTAACCACAACTGAAACCAACTCTTACCAGCCTACAAAAAATAATAATAACAATAACAACCACCATAGTAATAACCATTATAATCATAAAATACATATGGTTCTTTTTTAAAGAAGCTTATTGGAATTCCTCTGAAGTATTTCACAAGATTGAAAGAAAAATAAGATTTCAATCAAGTGTGAATGAAGGTGACACCCAGGAGAGCTCCGGGCACACAAACATGCCTCAGCTTTGAGGACACTGTGTCTGCAGCACATGGTGCTGGGCCCGCCATCATCCCTCGGGCCCTTCTCATTTCAGTGCCTGCCAGCCTGCTTCCGACTCTCACACCTGTGGCGCTTTGCCTGGGGTTTTCTTCTTAAGCAGTGGGAGATGGAGGGAATTCTCACAGAAGGGAAATCAGTGTGAGCCCAACAGATGTCTACTGTGCTAGCAGAAAACGCCCCTCGTGAGCCTCTCAGGACAGGCACTGTGTTGTTTTCTGGGATAAGATGTTGGGGAGAAGAGAGGAGAAGCTTCCTTCTGGCTGCCACTCTCTCTCATCAGAAGAGAGATGCTGGTCTCAACCAAAGCATGAGGACAGGGGAAAAAGGACCATTCCCAAAACTAGAAAGACAAGCTGGAGGCGAGTGGGAGGGAACCAGCCTAGAACGGAGAGGCCAGTAGGCAGGAATCCTTGACCATTAAGCATCCACAGTAACTCCTGAAATTTCTGGCTTGTGGCCAATTTGGGAGCAATGTTTGGGTCTTTGGGGTTCTGTGGGAGGACCATCTCTTATAGTGACTTGCTCACATTTAAGTTGAGAGCTGCTACCAGGTTTGCAAACCCAAAGGAGAATGGAGGTGTGTCCTGGCTGACCCTGGCTGTCTGCCCTCCCCAGGTGCCCAGAATCCTCAGGCTGTTAATGCCAGTCTTGTCGTTGACATGACCTAAATTGTTCAGTGCCTAGAACTTGGCCTGTCACTGTGTACATGCGATCAAATAAAACAAGCTCATTTTTTTCCTTTCAAAAAGCCCACATATTTTAAATAACATATTCTACCTCCCATTATCATCCATTTCCAGTAAGTAAAAAAGAAACTTAGAAGGCAGATTTTAGCTATTTTTTGAAAGCTTAACTGGAAGAAGGGATAACAGCTGAATATATTCTGAGATCCGGTAACCACAAAGGACATGAATTGGATAAAACCATGAAAAGGACTTTCTGATCCCGAGTCACTGTGGAAACCACTTGGAAATCCTTGGCTTGGACATTTCTTTAAAAAAATCTCTACCTGGAAAATCTTTATAATAATTATCTAATTCATCAGTGCTAAGAAAAGGCAGGTAGAAACAAGGAGGGGGTCCTAACCAAAGGAAAAATTTGGCCAGGAGGAAAAAAATCTAAGTTATCAAGGAGACATCTAGATTCAAATCCTGATTCTGTTACGGACTCTGTGACCTGGGTCAAGTCACTTAGGCTCTCTGCACCTCCTCATCCATGAAATGGGTGCAATAATATCACCCTCCTAGAGTGGTTGAAAGATTTCATTATATATATAGGCATGTAAGTGTGTATATATATAAAGGGCTTAGTACCATGCCTGATATATAGGAAGTACTCCATAAAAGGGAAGTATTATTGTTGTTGTTGTTGTTATTGGGGAAGTGGAATCTCGGCAGTGGGGAAGGGCAGCCCAGGAGTGGTATGTGGTCAATCCCAGAGGAGCAGCAGCAGGTCACAGCAGTACAGCCTTGAAGGGCTGGAAGGGGTCAGGCTGGTGGCCACGCCAGTAGGAAGAGTTCAGCTGCAGAGAGGGAGGGGGAGGAGGACCGGCGATGATGAAAACAGTGGCCGTCTTTGACCAAGCACCTTACATGGAGTAACTGGTTACTCCTCGTAGCAACCATACGAGGTAGTTACCAGTATGATTCTCATTTTATACATGAGGACACTGAGGCACAGGTTTTTCTTATGGGATCCAAGGAAGCTTCCATTCCCTTGATATAAGTGATTAAACTCCCTGTTTGGTAGTTTAATTGTAATTGCTGAGTAAACACCTCGTGTTTGTCAGAGTTTAAAGGTCCGTCATTGCCCAGGTCTTTGCCCAGAGCCACACAGCTGGTGAGTGGAGCTAGGATTTGAACCCAGGCACATTTCACTTCAGGGCCTAAGCTCTGGGCTGCCCTGCTGACTGCCTCTGGTGACTCAGAGTATCTCAGGACAGAAGCTACAGAGAAGTCAGAGTGCCTGGGGCTCCTTCTTGCTGGATGCTGGCTCCAGGCTGCTGGACCACGTTGTTCCGTTAGAAGCCTGGAAGGGAATATGTGGTGACCTTGTTGCCCCTTTCCCACCCAGACCCATGGCAGGCATTCTGATCGATCACAGCATTTCTTCCCCTTCCTCAGAGCCAGGGTAGGGCCCGCATATCCTGAAGAACACCAGCAAATCACCACCAATTGACTAGAGTTGATAGGTCAGATAAAACCGATTTGCTGTCCCTAGTCTAAGGGCTTAGTGTATGCCAGACAACAGTACAGAAATGCAAACTGGGGAGTGCTTTTAAGCCAATAAGAAATTTCGTGTCATTCCTTAGGAGACTCGCACATTGCTCAGCTAGGTGTACTGAAAATCACAAAAGTAAATATGCAAACACATATTTTAACAGAGCCCATAGGGAAATCCCCTGCCAATCGTAGAAAAACCAAGGTATTTCAAGTTGTACTGGAGGGCAAAGTCCCACTCACAGAGGGTCAGCTGGACTCTGTAACCTCCCCTTGGACGTCACCTCCAATACCATAGCCACAACTCCTGTGGTGACCTGCGGGCCCTCAAGTACAAAACAAGGGGGAGAAGACACCAGCCTTTCAAGATGGGCAGTGGAGAGCAGAGCACCTGCCCGTGAGGAGAGTGATGGCCACGTCATGGATCACAGCGTCAAGGGCAGGATGACGCTGGCAGGAGACCTGACGTCAGGGACCTGCGCAGCGCTGCACAGGGAGCCTTCAGCATACAGTGCCTGCTGCCACGACAAGGTTTGGAGCCACTGGCTTTCCTCACAGACCCAGGATTCTCAAACTCACTGAATTAGTGGAATATCGGGCGCTTTTGTGGAACATCGTGAAATATGGATAAAATAGGTGAAAAATAATCAAGTGCTATAAAAGTTTATGCCAGTTCTCATAGCATCTAAACCAGAATTGTGTGGTAACACGTACCAAGAAGCTTAAGAAATTTTATGCAAGGACACCTTACAATTGGGAAAATTCTATTACCTTAGCTTTTTTCTGAAACCTAGAAGAGAGATTGCAGCTTCGGTTTTAGCTATAAAATACCTGCCTGTTAAGGATAAAATTGGTCGGAGCAGGGCTATCCTGCAACGTCACCATTAGTATCCTGATGCAAACTTGATGCCAAATCCCGAGAGCAGCGCTCTTAGGAATTGCCAGGAGAACCGAGCCTGTACCCACCTTTGATCTACGGTGGAGAAATCTAATATATGGACTACCCGGGGCCTCCCCCGGAGTCGGCCTGAGGTCACCAGGAAGGCAGAGCAGCTCACAATAGTTGCTCTGTGGCCACACAAAGGCCTGGCCTTCCCAGCGCTGTCTGACCCTTCAACTCTGACCAACATATGTGTTTACTCAGCAATTACAATTTAAACTACCAGAGAGGCAGTTCGGTCACTTATATCAAAGGGAATGAATGAAAGCTTCCCTGGTCCCATAACAGAGAAAGCCGGACTAGCCTCTGCACTCAGAACAAAGACACTCCTCTTTTCACAGTGCAGACAATTGTTTCTCAGAAACCCTCACTGTTTTGTAACCAAGACAGACAGTTAGAAGGAAGGTCCAACCCCAAATTACAGAAGTTGAAAAATCTAATAAGCGAGCTGGGCAAGATGTTGAGTTTCTTTAAATGTTAAAAGCACAGATGGAGAGCACCTAAGATGTCATTTGTTAAGCTGGGGGAAACTGCAATTCTGTTTTATTTTCAACATCACTGAAGACTGAAATCTGCTATGAAAACTTGGAGATCCAGTCTTCCACAGGTTTATAATCTAGTGGTAACCCCCAATGATTTTACTTGACAGCACTGAATAACAGCTATTTTGAGGAGACAGACATAGAGATGGAAATTGGAGAAATAGATTTCAGTGCATCTTTGGGCAAATGACCTCATCTGCCCTCAGACACTGAGGGTGGCAGTGTAAACTGGTAACAGCACTCTGAAAACCGTTTGGCCCTATCTGTTACAGCTGAAACATACCTGATGACAGCAAGTCCACTCCTAGAACACTCAGTAGAAATGAGAAAGCACGTGCCCCAGGAGACGTGTGAAAGATGTTGGTTTCATTAGAAAGCCAGCCACCCTGGAAACAGTTGCACACTCTATCAACAGTAGAATAGATAAATGCTGTACAGCAATGAAGACAGCATAAACACCTGCTACAAAGCAATGTGGATGCACCTCATGGAATCTTGGGTGAAAGACGCCGGAAACAAAAGGCCACATGCCCTAGGAGTCCATTTACATAAAGTTCAAAACCAGGCTGGACCAGTCCCTGCTGACAGCAGGCAGGCTTTGGTTCCCCTTGGGTGAAATAGTCTATTTCTTTGACCTGGGTAGTAGTGGCACAGGTGTGTGCACTTTGTGACATTCACTGAGCTGTCCATTTAGGTTTTTATGTTTCTATGTGTATACTTCAATAGAAAGTTTACATTAAAAAATGAACCCATCTGAGTTTGTTGGGCAGTTTTATGACTGTATCTGTGACCTGAAAAATGGTTACATGTTCACTGTCAACTAGAGTGTTGCTTCAGAATTGAAGTGGTTTCTTCATCTAAACATGCTGCCACGCCACCTGCTTTGGCCACTGTGGCTGCTCTTGCACCAGTCCTTGCTCTGCAGTCCAGTCCTTGGGGAGCTGTGTGCCGGGCCAGTGCCGCATTCACTGGCAGACACTGCCGCTGCACATACTTCATGCACTCCAAGAGGAGGTGTTTCCAGATACCTACTGTGAGCCAGATGCTTTGTGTATGATATTTCGCTCTCTCAACCTGGGAAGTCAGTACAATAGACAAAACCCCTGAGTTCAGGGAGGCAACATAACCTGCCCGTGCGGGGCTCTTGGCTAGTAAAATACAAAGCGGATTGGACATCAAGTCTCCTTCTGGCACAGAGTCCTGTGTAGAGCATTGCACCCCACTGCCTGCCGCGAGCTGGTGACAGGAGGTCAGGTGGCAGGAATAAGAGAAAGCTGACTCAGTACATCAGGGGGCTAAGAAACACCTTTCACGAATCAATCCAGGGGGCTTCACTAACCTGACTCCCTCCATCCCCACCCCAGGCGGAATGACTCCCGCCCTCTCTGAGCCCAGACTGCCACCAGTACACCCCCAGCACATTTTACTGTGCCGGCCTCAAGGTTGGTTGTCTCCCTCTCCTTAAAGACAGCACAGAGCCAGCCCAGGGTGGGCACTCTGGAATTCTCTCATTAGTCCTCCTGCCTGAGAGCAGTTTCAACAAGAGGGCTGAGTGCAGAATTTCAGCCACTGAGGGTACCAGGGGATTCAGGTCCAAACATGTTTGTGAGGGAGAGCAAAACTCAGTGCACGCGAGCTGGCTTCCCAACAGAATCTCTTTAACTGTGAAATCCCACAACATGCTTATGATCAGTGATTCCTCCTCTGAAATGGAAATGGGTGAGCTTTCTCACGTGCATCAACTCCTCTGCCAAAACCCAGCCTCCTGGAACAAGAACAAGGATTAACTATACAAACCACCTCTTGCTCACATGTAATTTAGGAGTCAATATACAGTAACACTTTCTGTACCCAGTAAATGAGAAACATAATATGCTCTCCTTGGCTCACTAAGTAAAAAAGGAGATTTAGAAGGCCTATTTTAACCATTTTTTGAAAGCTTAACTGGAGAAGGGATAAAAGCTGAATGTATGCTGAGATCTAGTGACCAGGAAGTATTGGTAAATATATGTAATATGCCTTTTCTCTTAGCTTATGTGAGTATAATTAATTGACCTTCAGTTTCCTTCCACAAGGGAAGAAGTTACAATAAGAAGAGTGCTATGGTGCATGGTTCTATATTCAGGTGAAAGTCAGCAATATAGAATTATCTCCTATTTATGCTGGAGTCCAAGTTCACCAGAGACAAAACAACACGAAAACCAAAAAACAGCTAGGAGGATCAGTCTTCCATGGTGGAATAAAGAACTGATATCTTATCAATAGCTTTCACTAATGGAGATGAATTGGATAAAACCACTGATCTCTTAAAACTTTCCTTGTTCAGCTGCAAAAGTGCTATCTAAAAAACAATCCATACCAAAGACCACTGCTGCCCCGCCCCATTCCTAGAAATCTATTTTAGAAAAGAGAGGTAATTACAGGCTAGTGAGATCAGCAAAGTAAATTGTTTTAACTGGAACTTGTCAGCCCAATTATAACTTTGAAAGTAAAATGACATGTTTAGAAGGATAATATGAGAACTTTTCAAAGGTTCTCTTAAAAATCTGCAGACTTGTAAAAATGCTCTTAATCTTGACTTTTTATTAGCTTATTCTCCTACCCACTGTGAGGGGGTTTAAGCAGAGACTAGGAGCGGGGTCCTTGAAATCCTCTCTCCGCAGAGGGGTCATCTTATTTCACCAAGGCAGCAAGCCTCTTGGACCTGTCTGAAGCAAGATTAACCTGGGGAAACTGGGTTTTGCAACTGTTAAACTTTCTCCCTGTACATGCCCCTCTGCCATCAGTTGCTTGATTCTCAGACTTCTGCATCAGCCCGCGTCTGGCTGTCACAGCTGGTTAGAGGGAAGGGCAGCCCTGGATTCTCTCCTGCCTGGCCTCGGTTTCCTCCTGGGACTGCAGACGCCTCGTGTGTCTGACAAGAGGAGGGCCCCAGCCTAAGACAGTTGCGCATCTGAATCCTTTGGAAGGCAAGATACAGCCCATCTTCTCCCAAATCCTGCTTATAAGCAGGATCACAGAAAATGGCCAGTGCACATGGTGGACAAATGCCAGAAAGGAAGGTCCCAGATAAGGAAACCAGTGACAAAATGAAGCTGTAAAGCCTGACACAAATACCATGAGATTGGTTTCTAAAGTCCCTGGAGCTCCAGTAGCGTGTGTGTCTGAGTCCAAGTCAGGCAAGCGACTGCCAAAACCAAGGGTGGTCTGTGAAAGAACCTCGGGAGGGACCTGTGGATTGTGCTTTGCAGCCAGACCCGCAGGGGCAGCTGCAGGCATGGGGTCCCTTCCCGCCACCACTGCAGTTTCCAATGAAGAGACCCTTCCATGACACTGATCGTTCAGAATGGCCATGGCTAGCCTTACTGCTTCATCCTCGTGGGGCTCGAGGGAACTGAGAGGCCACCTCCTGCAGCCCCACTGCATGGACGCTCTGCTGGCATGCCTGAGCAGCCACCCCATGTCTGTCCTGTGCTGCTGGCAAGTTCTAACTCAAGAACCTTGGGTAGTGGCTACAAGGATGGCAGAAATGAGGACCCTACCACAGTTTATGTTTTAGTTTTGTCACATTTGCCTTAATTTTGCCTTAAATGCACCACAGTAAAACTAAAAGAAAGATAGAAATCAGCATAAATCTTGAAATACTGTAGTGCTGGTACCTCGACATGTGACCCTCAGGAGCAGCTCTGCACCCTCACTGTGCACTGGGAGGACAGTGGAGCACACTCTGCTCCCTGGAGCAGGAAGACGTCCTGGGCTGGCCTCAGGAGTCACAGCTGGGCTCTGCTTTCGTCCCTAATTGAACATGTGGTCTGGGTCAAACTTCACTTCTTCTTTGCATTCCAAAACATCTAAAGCTTCTCATGGCTCAAAACTGTTACTGGAAACACTAACAGTAGCGACAGCAACCACTGAAGGACTGTCTACCGAGTTTTAGGTATGGTGCTGTGAGCTTTACACGGGTTAGTTCATTCACTCACAACCCAGGAGCGACCTGTACTGTCCCATTATCCAGACGAAAAAAGTGAGGTTCAGAGGGTTACCTATTAAGAGGCCAAGCTGGGACCTGATTCTAAAGCCTAGGTCCTCCTTCATCCTGACACAGTGCCACTGAATCCCCTCATCACACAGCGGCTCATCCCCAAATCAGAACGAGACAATGCCACTCAGCTCACCTGCAAGTCCAGGGAGAGGCCGGCTCCTCGGCTCATCCGGGAACTCAGAGGCTCAGAGAGCATCTCTGTGGGCCCTTTGCCCCCTCCTCCTGTTGATCCTCCCGCCTGGTCCTTTTAACACTTGTTCCGTGTCCCACCCTTGCTTTCCCCTGTACCGGGAGGTACTGTTAACGATGACAGTCAACACTGGTTAAAGGGCTGATGCTCACGACACGCACCAGCTTTGAAGGGACTTCTGGCAAAATCTACTCAAATATCAAAAAGTGGCACACAGCTCTCCTCCAGCACAATCAACTAGGACTTACAATACCGTTTCTGACAGCGTTTCAAGCCACTGGATCACCAGAACAGCAATACAGCTAAATACTGGATTCGGTCTCAAACGAGCTATTTCTCTGAACCTGGTCACAGGCCACACTCCAAAATCCAGTCACTGCAAATCTGTCTTTGGCTGAAGATAGACTGAGCCACAGCGTAGACAGGCCAAACTGTTACAGAGAGACAGCCTCTAAAGAGCGGAACTGCTGGCGAGGTAAGGGTTATCACTCACACAAGATCGTTGTTATGGCCGTCCCTGGATGAAATGCTGCAACTCACATATGCATTCTAACAACACAAAAACAAACCCACGAAAACCTCTAATTGAAAATGCATAGCAATGATGTAGTTAAAACAACTACTTTTTAGTCTGACCAAAGAAGGAATTATTTTTTGACTTGTCACATTTAAAAATATTTTCCACATTAAAGTATAATAATTTTAAAGTATAATAATTTTCACCACAAGTTTAGAATTTTGGACAAGAATATATTTTACTTTCTCATAAAAGTTCTACCAAAAATATATATTTTTCTTAACTTAAAAATACAACTTTGGAAAGGAAAATGAGTTGTTATAATTCATTACATGTTTTACAAACAGCAGTGAAAGGAAGAAATCAAGAGAATGGATTCAATGTTTAAATATAAAAATGTTCATTTCAAAAGCTTGACTTTGTCCTTTAATAACTTAAAGGTGGGGTTCTTGCTGATTTTCTTGTTAAAGATGACCAGAAGCTCCTCTTCAGATTTGTGATGTTCATTTGTCACAGCATAATACTGAGCTAAAACCTTCACAAAGAGAAACAACTGTCAAATGGGTGTATTTGTCCTGAAAATTGACCTAAAAAGTCCTTTAATCCAGAAGTAGGCCAATAGTAAAAAATAATAGCAAGCCAGGTGCTGGTTACACAGGTGTGTTCTGCTTGTGAAAACTTGTGCAACTGTACACACATGAGCACTTTACCTGTGTCAGACACTGATAAAGAATTAAACAAAAAGAAGAAACCATTGCTCTGGAATAATCAAAAGATAGAAAAATATCTAGAACAATAATTTTCACACTTAATATAGGCACTGCGGTGGCTGAGGAAGTGTCATGGGACTTGGCCCCATTCCCTCCCCACAAACCCTGAGAGGCTCCTGGAGCAGCATGAAAGTCACCAAGATACACAACATTTATACTATTTCAGAGTAAAACAACAAACTGTACATTTTAAAATAAAGAACTGATTGTCCCGAGATTATATACCTGGGTTCGTACACCATACCTTTTTCCGTAGCTTTTTGATTGCTATTTCGTTATCTGGGGCCTGTTTCAGGACTGCTTTAATAGTTCCCTTCCAGTTGAATTTACCTATAATATAAAGAATAATCTGTAAAACATTTTGTTTAGTTATATCACCAGGAAGATAAAGAAATGATTTCTGCAACATCTCTTTGCTACCTGGAAAATGAACTAACCCTGAATGAACAGGACACCATGGTACCGTGTAGCAGGCACTTGACCCATCCAATCACAGTGGCCCAGCAGTACTGACTACCCTCACAGTACTCGTTCTTACAGTGAGCAGGTTAACTAAGTATCCTAAGTACCATCACTACTACAAGTTCCTGTAAAAAGACAGAGTGGTATCTAATGAACTAAAGATTTACTAAGCATCCACTAAGATCACGGGGCTGTCCAAGAGCAGTAAGCAAGACAAAGATGAGCAAAAGGAGCTTAAGAGAGGGGACAGCTACAAATAATTATTATACAGTGGGCTAAAAGACTCATCTGTGGGACTTCTGCTCCTGGGAAGAAGAAGATTTGTATGCTGAAAATCCATAATGCTGATCAAAGAAATCAAAGATTTAAATAAATAGAAAGATATACCATGTTCATGGATTGGAAGACTCAATAGGGTAAATATACCAATTCTCCCCAAATTGATATACAGGTATAATCCAATTCCTACATCATCACAGCAAGATTTTTTTGTAGATATAGACAAGATTATTCTAAAACTTAATTTTGAAAAGAATAAAGTGGGAGAAATAAGCCTACACAATTTCAAGACTTCAAGTTTACTGTAGATAGCTGCAGTAATCAAGAATGTGTGGTATTGGTAGAAGGACAGATGCACAATCAATGAAATAGAATAAAGAACCCAGAATAGACCTATACAAATACCCCAAGTGATTTTTGACAAAAGTGCAAAACCAATTCAATGAGGGAAAAAATAGCCTCTTCAACAAATAGTGCTGGAGCAACTAGACATTGATGGGCAAAAAAATGACCCTTGAACTAAGTCTCATATTTTATATAAAAACTAACTCCATATGGGGGCTTGCCTGGTGGCATAGTGGTTAAGTTCATGTGCTCTGCATCAACGGCCCAGGGATCACTGGTTCAGATCCTGGGCACGGACCTACACACCACTTATCAAGCCGTGCTGTAGTAGGCATCCCACATATAAAGTAGAGGAAGATGGGCACAGACGTTAGCTCAGGGCCAGTCTTCCTCAGCAAAAAGAGGAGGATTGGCAGCAGATGTTAGCTCAGGGCTAATATTCCTAAAAAAAAAAAAAAAAAACTCAAAATGGATCATGGACTTAAGTGTAAAATGTAAAACTATAAAACATTTAGAAAAAAAATAAGAAAAAAATCATTGAGATCTAGGGTTAGGCAAAGAGTTCTGAAATTTGACACCCAAAGTATGATCTATTAGAGGAAAAATAGATAAATTAGATTTCTTCATAATTAAAAACTTTTACTCTACAAAAGATTCTGTTAAGAGGATGAAAAGACAAGCTACAGACTGGGAAAAAAAAAACCTGCAAACCACACATCCCACAAAGGACTAATATTTAGAATATATAAAGAACTCTCAAATCTCAACAGGTAAAACAAACAAACAAACAATCCAATTAGAAAATGGGCAAAAGACAAGAACAGACATTTCAAGGAAGAGATACACAGATGGCAAATAAGTACATGAAAAGATATTCAACATCATTAGGGATATACAAACTTAAACCACTATAAGCTTTACTACATACCTATCGGAATGCTAAAAAAACAGTACCACCACCAAATGTTGGCCAGGATGTGGGGAAACTGGATCACACACACATTGCTGGTGGGAATATAAAATGGTACAACCACTCTTGAAAAAGTTGGCAGTTTCTTAAAAAACTAAACATGCAACTGCCATACTACACAGCTACTGTACTCCTGAACATACATTCCAGAAAAAATGATGTATGTTCACACAAAAACTTGTACATGAATGTTTACAGCAGCTTTATTCATAATAACCAGAACCTGGAAATAGTCCAGGTATCCTTCAGTAGACGAATAGTTAAACAAACTGTGGTACATCCATGCCATGGACTACTACTAAGCAACGAAAAGGAATAGATTATTGATATGTGCAGCAACCTGGAGGAATCTCCAGAGAATAATGCTGAGTGAAAAGAGCAAATCTCAGGTTACATACTAAATGCAACAGTCTGAAATTACAAAATTATAGAAATGGAGAACAGATTAGTGATTGCTGGGGCAAAGAAGGGGGTGGGAGTGAGGGGGAAGTGGGCGTGGCTATAAAAGGGCAACAGGAGGATCCTTGCGCAATGGAAACCTTTGTCTCCTAACTCTGTCAGTGCCAGCACCCTGGGGAGAGACAGTACTATAGCTGTGTAAGGTGTTACCCTTGGAGACATGGGTACATGGGGAAAGGATACATGGATACATAAGGATACACAAGTCTGCATCACTTCACATAACTGCATGTCAATCTACAATTATCTCAAAACGAAAAATTTATTTTCAGAAAAGCCTCATTTATACAAAGTTGGGGAAGGGTTCCAAGCTAAGAGATCTAACCCAAGGTGGGCAGTCACTGACCCTCCGTTAATAAAGCCTCGATTCCCACTTGAGTCCTCGGGTCTGTTCTTGACTGGTAGGAGCCTAGGGAAGGCTTTGGGCCTGAGGAGTAGCAGCAGCTTTGTGGAGGAGGCAGCAGTTAAGAGGAAGCTGGAAGGCCAGGGAATGGATTCTGACAAATACACCTTCTGGCTTAGGGAGGTGGCCATGGAGTTTCAAGCAAGGAGACACCAGGAACAGGCCCAGACGTGGGGAGAGGGAACAGCCGAGTCTGGCTGGACCTCAGGGCACGTCTAGGAGAGTAATGAGAGGCAGCGACAGGGGAAGCAAGGAGAGGGGAAAGGGAGCAGGGGCTCAGAGAGTCATGCTGGGTTTATTTTAAATTCCAAACACAGTATCTATTTCCAATCCAGACAGCTTTACTTTTTATCTTTAAAGCTAGACAGAGACACTGTAAGAGTGGCTCACACAGTTCTCATTCATTTCTTTGGAGTCACATCCTACAGAACTTACTTTGCTTTCAGATTTTTCCACATGCCTCTGGAGGGTACGACCTGCCAGAAAGCCCTGCTTCCCCTCCTCCTTCCCCACCCTAAGGAGGGCAAAGCTTTCCAAATGATGGCAGCAATACCTTTTGCAGAAGCCTCATGGTTTTCTGGTTCTTCACCCTCAGAATGTCCTGGGAACTTTATCTTTTTCTTCTTGGACTCTGCTTCAACTAAGTAATTAGAAAGATTGAAAGAAAAAGATTTTGCATTTATGACAGAAGCTACCATTTAACGAGAGCCATACATGGTCAGGCCCCTTACATCCATCACCTCTCCCACTCCCCAAGCAACCAGCACCGTGGGGTTTCTCCTCCTCCACGTGAGATGAGGAGATGGGGAGCTGAGAGGGAGGTCACTTGCCTGGACTGAGCCCAGGTCGGCCCGATCCCAAAGCTTATGCTCTTTGCCTTACTTGGTTCAAAATGCAAGGTCTAATGGATTTTATGTATCCCAAATTCACAGCTTCAAAATGTTTTTAACAAGCCTGGGAACATAAGCTAGCCACGTACTCTCCGAATGCTTCCGCTTTCTCTTTCCTGGACCGGTTTTTGCCTCCTCCTCGTCCACGCCTCCACCCACTGCCCCGTCCTCGGCGCACAAGCCCTTGCTCCTCTTCCTCTGGCTAGGCTTCCCTGCGGAGCCGCTGGCCTTGGGGCTGTCCTCCCCTCCAGCTTCCTGCTCGGCCTCCCGCCCCATTTTGCGCTTTTTGGGCTTCTGACTCTTTGAATTCTCTTGGTGGTTTTCTAATCTTAGTTCTTTCTTTTCTTTTTTTCTTTTCTTCTGCCGTTCTTCCTTCCTTTCTCTTTTATTCTTCTTCACCTTTGCTTGTTCTTCCGTGGTATCATTTGCTTTGGAACATGGAACCTTGGCGGAGATTTCTGCATGTGGATCCGCCACTGGGTTGAGTGGCTGTTGATCTCGCTCCTTACTGACAGGTTCCTTATTATTAAGCAAAACCAAGAAACACATAAATACTCATTCCAGACACAGTTGTTCACACCATTGCATGTATCTACTGAAGAAAATGTTCTAAGAAAAATGTCTTTATTACTTACCATTTTATAACTGTGCTAAATGCTAAACAATAGCTAAAATATAGCAATAAATATACGAACTGGGAATAACTGCCTCGGCCCACACCCCTCTCTGCATTTAACAGACATTTTCATTCCAAGGGAAAACTGAAGCATCCTTCCGTCACGCAAGCCAGACCTTTAACTGTGGCTCACTATTCACTTTTCTTTGCAATAAGACGAGCACTTAGATGTGGCAGGACCACTGGATTTATGCATCTGCAGACCTGGGTTCAAGTTCCAGCTCTGTTCACGACCAGCCAGGTGACTCAGGGCAAGTTATTTAGCTGCTCTAAACCAATTTCCTCATCTATAAAACAAAGGTAGTAACACCTACCTTATGCAGTTGATGCATATCAACAAATCAAATAAGATATGCCATGTGTTTAGCACGGGACATGCCCAGTAAACGGGCCCGGTGAGCGGGAAGGGTTTTGTAACTATCGAGGACTAGACAGAGGTATTGTTATTATCATCCTCATTCAGATTAGATGGGTACCTTAGACGAGGGGTCAGGGACACCTGGACGGAGGGTCAGGAACCATGGGGAACTAAATGACCACAAGCACTGGAACAAGGTCAGCTGTCCGTTTACTGCAATACCCTATCCAAATCAGCACAGATCAGCATGGCTAGTCCCAGTGCCTGCTGTGCTCCCTGACTCTAAATACGCTGGAGTCTCTACGCCAGCCCCTTCTCAGGAGACGACATGAGCAATCTGCTGAACTGCTCTGGGAGCCCTAATGCGTCTGGAGGGGAAGGAGGGGGTCAATGGCAGGAGCTCTCAGGTCGCTTTAGTTGTGGTAGAAACCACTGGACTTAAGCATCTGCAGACCTGGGCCCAAGTTCCATCTCTGTTAGTCACCAGCCAGGTGACTCAGACAGTCACCTCCAGTCTTCCACCTTCAGGAGACTCAGTCACAAGGGAGAACTACTGCCCCCGAAGGTGGACCAAATAAAGAAGGGCCGGCTTTTGCTCACGCACAAGACTCTACAGAGGCCACGCCTCACTCAGACCCGGACGCTCGCCCCTGCCCAGAAGAGCAGCATTTAGGAGACGGACATTCAACTAAATGGTTGGCGTTTTCTCGGCAGCAGTTGAGAGAAATCCACTAGTCCAGACGCATGCGGGGTCGAAGGCAGAGAAGAGTTCAGAACCGGACTCGGGCGGAAGAAGGGGACAAAGACACTCCCCACCCATCCCGCACTTCTGTTCCTGTCTGACAGTCGGGTATTACTACAACCACCCAGTGCCGAAGACCTCGGCTTCCTTCCGCACACGTCAGCCCCAGTCTCTAGCTGGCGTGTCCCCTCCACGTCCAGACCAACTCCTCGCCACTGGAGAGGGAGGGTGGGAGACCACAGGCACTCAAGAAATGACTAGACAAATTCATGCCCTGTCTTCTTTCTACTTCATGCCAGGCTCTCCTCAAATGAGGTCTCAGCGACGCCTCCACTGACTCTCACCTAACAGAGCGCCTGCTTCACTCTGCCCCTCTCCCCACCTTCTGTTTCTTCCTGGCACCTATCATGACCTGACATTAGAGCACAAACCCACATCCGCATGTGTCTGTCTCCCCGACTAGAGCACAGTCTGTGAAGGCAGGACCTCGGCCTGATTATGCTGCACCCACAACACCAGGTACTATGTATGCGGGGCTAGAGATGGTCCCATGGTAGAGGAGGAGGTGAAGCACCCAACCTCAGGCCGGTGCAGAGCAACGGGAGGACGAACACTGCAGGTGAACGGACGGCACACCCACACACTGGGGCGTGCTGTGAGGCTCAGGGGGCAAAGGCAAGGCAAGCACACATATTTCTCAGACTCAGAGTTACCACGAGCTGTTAGTGATTATCGTTTTTAATTCTTAACATGCTCGCAGCTTCAGAAGGGAAATGGGAAAGACTTTTTTTAAACTATATAGTCGAACTAGGTAATTTCAAATATTTGATTCTTAGTTAAAATAAAGGAAATAACCTTTAAAAAACAGCTGCCACATAAATGCCAATTAAATGACTGTTTATAAGGTTTCAAAGGTCCAATTCATATATTCTGAAAGAGACAAAGGCTAGACTGCCAAGATAAAGTTTCATTTTTATCCCAATTTAATACAAAAACTATTTCCTTGCTATAAAGCAAAACAACTCTTGACAATGTGATTAGAATAAAACACCCACTACCTTTTGTCAAACTACTACTAATATAAGTCTCCAAATGGGATATAAGCTCCAAATAGGAGCAAATACAAGTGAATTAATGGGAAAATTTTAAATTAACAATGTAACCAACAGTGTGCTACCGGATATCAAATGAGACTCTGCACCTGTATATTACACCCGGGGTCTCCGATGAAACCACTTTGACAGGCGGGTGATTGAGCTACTCTAAGGGAATTCTCCCTCCACCAGAAGGAAGGAGATGAACGCTCATCAAGTGCCCACCAAACGCAGGGCAGGAGGGGACGCTTTTATAGCCTCGTCTGCTGTACTAGCACAGCTGTAAGGGCGCTCTGGGACCCCCACCCCCACCCGAGAGGACTCGTAGTCACTCTCGACGTCCTCACCCTGTTTATTTTCCTCATGGCACTATCACCACCCAAGATATTTTATATTTTTTGTTCAGAGCCTGGCACAGATCAGGCACTCACTAAGTACCGAATAAATGAATGAAGATGATCATCCACATTTTTCTAAGAAAAGGAGGCTGAGGCTCAGAGAGGTTAAATAATGTGCACAAGATCAAATGTGCGGCAAACAGCACAGCAGGGATTCCAACCAGGTGTGTCAGACACCCAGAGCGCCTGTTCTTTCCAGCGCATCCGCTGCCTGATGTTTAAGCCAGTACTTCCAGTTAGCTGCTCTTGTTATCAAACACGGGGATTAAATGCCTTTCTCTGCACAATAAGGACATCTTCTCTGCAGTGCACTCAGTTTATTCCTCCCATAAATGAAGGCACACAGAGGCGCTCTGAAAAAGAAGGCTGTTTTGACCTCCAAAGACAAGACATTCCCATTTCATTCTGACTAATCATTTTTGCCACACTACAAATTTAAAATTAGATCTGACTTACAGTGCTGGAAGCTTCCGAGAAGATATTCCACACCTGCTCCAGAACAGACTCATTATGAACTTTTAAACTGTTCTTCATCCAATTCTGTAAGGAACAGAAAGAAGAAACCCCCCCTTAGCCCATTCTGACAGGCACATGCTCAGTCACCAAGGAGCTACGCATCCCCTCCAGTCGGGAGTCAGATCAAACACATACCTGAAATTTCGCCTTTTTCCTGGGAACATTGTCAAAAGCACTAATTTGCTCTAAAAGTTCCCTCACTTTGGGGCTGACATTGGGTCTTTTTATTAATTCATTAATTTTCTGCAAAAAAGGAAGAGAAAACAAAAACAATAAATACCTGATGTGAGTTTCATGAAAGCCAAACTAAAGTGTCCTACTAATGGATACAGGGTTCACCTTTCAAGTCCAGATTCTGTATCAGTGTCTCTGCTCACGAATTCGCTCCAGTACTGGAAGTCCTAGCCAGAGCAGGTAAGCAAGAACAGGAAAGAAAAGGGATCCAAATTGGAAAGGAAGGAGTAAAATTATCTCTGTTCCCAGACAACATGGTCTTATAGTAGAACACCCTAAAGACCTCCAGGAGAAAACCTGTTAGAACCAATGAAATTCAGCAGAGTGGCAGGACACGCAATCCATGCTCAAAAAGGAAGTTCTACTTCTATACACCAACAATGAATGGTCCAAAAAGGAAATTAAGAAAACAATTCCTTTACAATAGCATCAAAAAGAACAAAATATTTACGGGCCGACCCAGTGGTGTAGTGGTTAAGTTTACAGGCTCTGCTTCGGCAGCCTGGGGTTCAGATCCCAGGGGCAGACCTACACACCACTCATCAAGCCATGCTGTGGCAGCATCTCACATACAAAAAATACAGGAAGATTACCACAGATGTTAGCTCAGGGACAGTCTTCCTCAAGCAAAAGAAGACGAAGACTGGCAACAGATGTTAGCTTGGGGCCAATCTTCCTCACCAAAAAAAGTAAAATATTTAGAAATAAACTTGACCAAGGAGGTGAAGGACGTGTACACTGAAAACTGTAAATTAATGCTGAAAGAGATTAAAGACACAAATAAATGGAAAGACATTCTGTGTTGGTGGATTGGAAGACTTAGTATCATTAAGATGTCAATACTAACCAAAGTGATCTACAGATTCAAATGTAATCTCAATCAAAATCCAATTGACAATTTTTCTTTTTCCAGAAATAGAAAACTCCATCCTAAAATGCACATGGAATCTCAAAACATCTTGAAAACGAACAAAGTTGGAGGTCTCATGCTTTCTGATTTCAAAGCTTACTACAAAGCTAGAGTAATCGAATCAGTGGGCTACTGTCATAAGGACAGACAGACAGACCAGTGGAATAGAGAGCCCAGAAGTAAACCCATGCATATATGGCCAAAAGATTTTCAGCAACGGTGACAAGACCAGTCATGGGGAAAGAACAGTCTTTTCAACAAATGGTGCTGGATAAGTGAATATCCACGGCAAAGGAGTAAAACTGAACTCTTCCAATGCCGTTTACAAAAATAAACTCAAAATGGTGGGGCCAGCCCAGTGGCATAGTGGTTAAGTTCATGCGCTCTGCTTTTGCGGCCCGGGGTTCACCGGTTCGGATCCTGGGCGCAGACGCACACACTACTTATAAAGCCATGCTGTGGCAGGCGTCCCACATATAAAGTAGAGGAAGATGGGCACAGATGTTAGCTCAGGGCCAATCGTTCTCAAAAAAAAAAAAAAAACACCTCAAAGACCTAAATGTAAGAGCTAAAACCATAAAATGCTTAGAAGAAAACACCAGGGAAAAGTGACACGACACTGGATTTGGCAATGATTTCTTGATCCAATATGACACCAAAGGCACAAAAAAGAAAAAAGTAAATTGGACTGACTATATCAAAATTTTAAAACTTCTGTACATCAAAGACACTATCAACAGAGTGAAGAGGCAATTCATGGAATGGAAGAAAATATTTGCAAATCATTTATCCGATAAGGTGTTAATTACCCAAATATGTAAAGAACTACAACTCAACAACAAAAAACCAACCACCCAATTAAAAACTGGGCAAAGGACTTGAACAGACATTTCTCCAAGGAAGATATACAAATGGCCAATAAACACATGAAAAGATGCTCAACATTATCAATCAATAGGGAAACAAATATCAAAACCATAATGAGGTACCACTGCATACCTCTTAGGATGCCTATTATCAAAAAAATAGAAAATAAATGCTGGGGAGGCTGTGAAGGAATTGGAAGCCTTGTGACTGCTAGTAGGAATGTAAAGTGGTGCAGCCATCATGGAAAAGAGCATGGAGGTTCCTCAAAAAACTTTAAAAATCTAGCAATTCCACTTATGGGTATGTGCCCAAAAGAACTGAAAGCAGGGACTCGAACAGATATTTGCACACCCATGTTCACAGCAGTATTATTCACAAGAGCCAAAAGATGAAGCAACACAAGTGTCCACCAACATATGAATGGATAAACAAAATGTGGTCCATCCATCCAATGGAATCCCACTCAACCTTAACAAGGGAGGACATTCTGACACGTGCAACAACATGGATGAACTATGAGGACATCACATGCTAAGTGAAAGAAGCCAGTCACAAAAGGACAAATACTGTATGATTTCACTTATAGGAGGTAGCCTGAGCAGTAAATTCAGAGACAGAAAGTAGAATGGTGGGGGCCAGGGGCTGGGGAAAGAGAGAACAGGGAATTGTTGTTTACTGGGGACAGAGTTTCAGTTTGCGATGATGAAGAAGTTCTGGAGATGGATAGTGGTGATGGTTGCACAACGTGAGTGTACTTAATTGTATACTTACAAATGGTTAAAATGGTAAATTTTATGTCATGTATAATTTACCACAAATTAAAAACACTGGAAAAAATGTATAAACAAACCAAAAGTGATCCAAAGAATCAGACAAAAATGGATATTATAGGTACTAGGAAATTAATTGAGGACCAAGACAAGAGTATTAAGATCTGATAAATAAATCTGAAATAGCAAGAACAGAACAGAGATTAAAATTAAATAAGTGACCTAAGAAAATGCTTATGGCAATCACAGTGAAGGCAGAGGAAAGGTACTGATTAAAGTTAGGGAGACAAGAGCACACATGAAAGATGGTCACCGATGAGCCAAATACGGACAAATGATGCGGCTAAACAAACACAATGCAGGAAAATGTCCCTGTGTTAGGAAAGAACGGAAGCTATATATAAACAGACTAGAAAAAAATGGATACAGGATACTCAGGCGAGGATAAGGCAAACTTCTCCAGGGAGGAAAACAAATCAAGAAAAAGACGAACACGGCAGAAGTCAGGCTGGCTCAGCAGCGGCTGGAGCAGCGAGCTCAGAGTCAGGAGAGGACAGGGCACGGGCAACAGTGTGGAGGAAACGCTGTGACCCAAGACAGTGGGATATCTCTCCCTAACCCATTGATCCACTCTGTGTGTAAGCCCAGAGACATCTGGAAGGATGCTTGGCGAACATTAACACTGACAGGATTTCAAAATTCAGTCTTTAAAAATAAAGGTTTTAAGGATTTAAGGAAAAGAACAAAACCCCCAAATCCATCTCTGTCAGATGGGTCACAGGAGGCCCCGTTTATCCCCCCAGCACGCCACATTTAGTCTTATCCGTCTGTTAACAACGTCAACCAGGGAGTTAGGGAGGAATCAGAATCAGAGGGTGAGTGGACCATGACAGACCCCGAAGTCAAGTTCCTGATTGCTGAGACTGTGACATAGCTGCTGAAGCCTGACAGTTTAGGGCAGGGTCAGCAAGCCTCTTCTGCAGAGGGCCAGAGAGTGAAGATTTTAAACTTTGCGGACCATCCGTTCAGGGCCTGACCACTCGGCACCACCCTTGCAGCACTAAGGCAGCCACGGACGGTATGTAGACTAATGGGCACGGCTGGGGGCTGAGAAAACTGCTTACAAAGGGGGGTGGCCGGATTTGACCCACTGGCTAACCCCTGCTGTAGACGATTTCATTCAAGATGTGATGGCAACAGAGAAGGAACTCACACACCCAGGTACTTCAGCTCAGGGGCCTAGGAGTATCACCTGGTCCTCAGGGAGATTACAGATATAGTGCCCAAAAGTGTGGCTGACGGTCGCCAGCTTAAATATCTTAGTTCAGATAAGGGGTTTCACTAGCTCCCCAATCTGCACTGAGCAGCCTTGGTTAGTCCTTCGTGAACAGAAGACTTCCCCACCCAGGAGTCAGCTAACTCAGTAAACTGGTCCATATTAGCAAATTCAGGTTTAAGCTCTATCGTCAAAGGGAGTAACTATTTATTTGGTTTCTAGGAGAATTCAGAATTTCCACAGATGACGTTTGTCTTCTGTCTCCCACCTTCCTTTCTGAATCCTTCCTCCTGCTATCTATTCTGTAAAAGGTGAATAACGTTCTGGAAGTCATACCTCTCGGTGAATTAGGGATTTTGTTGATTTTGCCATTTTTCTTGCACATGTTTTTGTTTTATTTTAGTTAAGTAGAAAATTCCTCGTATCTATGAAAATGTCTTTATTTTGCCCAGTCTCATGACTGACAGACATGAGAGATTAACATGGTTTGAGTTATAAAAGTTGCATTATCACTAGAAGCAGATACACTAGCTTAGCCAACGGAAAGCTAGTGAGAATTCTGAAATAGTTCTGCAAGAAACGTGTAAAACATATGGATTAAAGGCAAAATACATTGCAACTGTATTAACAGAGAAATAAAGAATTCTTTTTCAAGAAAGTTTAGTTGCTCAACCTAGGTCTATCCTAACACGTTTCTGGGTCTGGTCTGCATGGATGAGGCATTTATTCTTAGTTTCTCAGGCTTCCAAAGAAAGTGGAAGATGTCAGATGAAGCTACACGATGAAGCAGAAAGACCTTACCTGAATCCATGCCTGCTGTTTAATATCGCCTTTGTGGGTTTTACCTTCATAACCTTTGCCACCATACTTCTGATCCTCACTTATGCATTTCACATGATTTTTATAGTCGTCACCCCTTAAAGTGATAAAAGGTTCCACCGTTAGACTGATGCTCAAATTGGAGTCTCTGTCTCACTCGAGCATGCTGCTCCTACCTTCTGCGGGCCACACTTGTATTTCACACCTGTCCACTGCACAAATACCCCACCTATTTCACTAACTATGCTTATAACCCCCTGATCATAGCCACATTCCTTCCTACAAACTAATCAATATAAAACCCACCACGAAACTTTCCATCCATTTTTATATACTAACATCTTAAACCAAATTGATACATAATGTTTTTTTGTCATAAGTGAATATAAACAGAAAAAGAAAATAATTTTTCGCAATAGGGTGGCTTTATCTTAAATTACAAAATCTGTATGATTTCCTGGTAATATAGTAGACAATCAATAATCCATTGTAGAATAAGTTAAAAGCTGGTATAGGGGCCAGCCCTGTGGTGGAGTGGTTAAGTTCATGTGCTCTGCTCCAGCAGCCTGGGGTTTCGCCGCTTCGGATCCTGAGCGCAGACATGGTACCACTCATCAAGCCATGCTGAGGCGGCATGCCACAGAGCACAGCCAGAGGCACTCACAACTAGAATATACAACTATGTACCAGGGGCGCTTGGGGAGAAGAAGATTAAAAAAAAAAAACGCTGGTATAAAATGGTGGTATCAGGTTACTAACAAGTTCTGGATCTCAGAATCTTGGAAAAAAGGAAACTCAAGTCTGTCTCATATAACCTTTTTGAAGCCTTCTGGGGT
This sequence comes from Equus asinus, assembly GCF_041296235.1. Taxonomy (NCBI): domain Eukaryota; kingdom Metazoa; phylum Chordata; class Mammalia; order Perissodactyla; family Equidae; genus Equus; species Equus asinus. The sequence continues at coordinate 155,028,145 of NC_091792.1, forward strand.
CCTCAGGGAGATGTTTGGGACAAGGTCTGGGCAAAGTCCTCTATGGAGAAATAGCCCAACTTTCTCCGGTTTTATATATCAAGCTTCTTCCTAGGACTGAGTATAAACAAAGACTTTGGCAGCTCCCCCCAAATTTTTTTTAAATATCACTTCTGTAGAATGAAATTAAAATAGCAAATATCATCCAAATGCCACAGAGGACACTGGGGCAGATGCCCCAAAAGCTGCCTTTCCACCTGAAGCCTCTGAAGCTGAAGGGAATCAGCATTAGCCATCTGCAAATGGCCCTGCTGCAGACACAGCGCATCTGGTCCCCTCCTGCTGGGTCCTCACCTGACCAGGGGCCCCCTCAGTGGAAGGACCAGGAAGAGCTGACTCTCCCTGTCACCTCCAAATTTCTGGGGAGGACCTAGGCTCTTCTTCCAGATATCCCCCCCCACTGTGAATTAATTCATTTTCTGGTCTATAAATCCATCCCTTCAGTGTGATCAACACACGGCACCCCTGAAACCTGACTTGGCGTGGTCACCTCCCTGGGTCTGGCAATGGTGAAAGGAGAGGACAGCGAGCACCACAGACTGATCAGATCTAACCCCTCTACTCCCTTTCCCTTAGTCGTCTCTTTAAACCGTCCTTAAAAAGCAAATGGTCTTGTAAAGCACTTTTAATTTTTTTCTTAATTTCTTTCCTCAAATTTGCTTCATTTTTTTTTTTTAAAGCTTTGTGGGGTCGGGGCTTCCAAAACTGATCTGGACCTTTACTATGGATCTACAGGAATTATGTGGAACTTACCAGAAATCTTTACCGCAGTCAATGCAAGAAAGGCATTCGCAGTTTCTGCAAATAGCCACGTGCTTCTCAACTTGTACTTTCTTCACTGATTCACCACATGCATTGCATGTAAAAAATACCATTTTTAGCTAAATGGTTAAATATTCTCTATCCCAGATAGGTTTAAGTCTTGTCCTTAAAAAAATTTAAAAGGAAATAAAATTACCATTGTAATCTGAAACTTCCATTACAAAAAAATGATTCATACAGGTAACTTCTCAACCACAATTTCACATGAAAATAACTACACAACAGAAGCAAAGTTGATTAGCAATCTACATAAAACTACCACCATGCAAGTAAAGTGATAACAGTGATCACAAGGGCTAATGTCTGTGGGGCGTGTGCTCACCGCGTGCCAGCACTATTCTATGGCTTTACGTCTGTTCACTCATTTAATCCTCACAGCAACCCTATGCGGGAAGAACTATTATTATTCACAATTAACATGAGGCATTGAGCCACAGAGAGACTAAGTAACTTGCTCAAGGTCACACGGCAGCAGAACCAGGATTGAAACTTGGCAGGCTGGCTCCAGAGATGACAAGTTTTGGGGGCACTGAGTGAAATATCATACCTTTTCTAATAAAGTAAAGTGCACACACATGTTCTCTTTCTCTCTCTAACGCCTTTAGGTGTGCACTGCAAATTATTTCAGGTCCCCACATACGCTAAGAACATAGCACAAGAGGAACTGAAGGAGGCTTAGTAAGGGGAGAAGAGGCCTAAAAATAATTTTTATAAGCACAAAAAGCATTCGTACAGGCCTAATAATGTCTCCACAGGTGTTAAAATAGGAAGATGTGCCCTCCGGTCTTAGTGGACAGGGAGTAGGCGTGGCTTCTTGTCAGATCACTCAGAAAGAAATGGACCCATAACCGGGTGTCCCAAACGCCGGGTGCTCAATTGTGGGGGGCGTTCACAGACCAGGCGTCTGAGCACCACCCCAAGATTAAGCACATCTGCACATATACATAACCACCACTTAGAAATTTCAGGGATATGCTATTGTGTTCAGCAAAACACAAATTCACCCAAAGTGTTACAGAAGTCACAGTAACTTTCCATGGTTATATGATTTTTTAATCACTAGATTCTAAAAGTATTGTCATTTCACATCATAAAGAAGTTTCACAGCAAAAACACTGAGAACTGTCTAACCCAGGGCGTTCTTCCTCATCATGAAAATGAAGATAAGGATCAAGTAAACTGAGGCAGTTAGCTTCAGGGTAAGACCTCACGCAAGAATCCTTTAGCACAAATGAGAATCCTCAGGCGTGAAATCACCACTTCCCCTCCACTGGCATGCTCCAGGTCCCTGCTGGAAAGGTCACCACTCAGCAAGGTCAGGGCTGTCCCCACCCATTCTGCCTTGAATGGAAAGGTGCATCCTGGCTGCAACCCCAGGGTTCACACAGGCCCAGCCAGTCTCTCATGGAGGCCTCCTGCCCCGAGGAAGACTGTCGGACATCAGTTTGCCTGATACGCCACATACAAAAACCAGGCCCCTGCCCGGGGGGCCCTCCCCAGCTCACCATCAGGGGAGGGTGGCAAGGGAGGACACGTGGTCAGGCACAGCCTAACACGGAACCCAGAGGAGAGCTAACATGAGTGTTCTGGGACGTGCGGCCACCTCGCACATCTCCTCATCATATCGTAAAGATGGGTGAAACAGTCACATGCCCATGGAGCCGGCGTCACAGGGACTAAGACCCAGCTCTCTGGAAGCTTAGCATTCTGCGCCCGGCAGACGGAAGCTCAGTGAACGACAGACAGGGCGAGCACCACCCTGCCTCTCACGGAGAACAAAGACCGGAGCAAGAGCGAAAGCCACAGCATCAGAGTCTCTGGGGCACTTCTGTGTAGGAACAGGAGTAAACCATTAATTAGTCACCAAGAAACGGACTGTCACCAGACACCCAAGGCAGAAACAGCTGCACTGAGCCAAATTATCTGCTGAAAACTTTAAAAGTACTTTCTTAGTAAGATTCAACAATGAAAAGACACCCCCTCCAACTTAAGCTAGGGCCTAGGGCTTTCCGACCTTCCTTGTTGAGGCCTATTCTGTGTCTTCATCGAGGAGGGGCAGGGAGAGGGAGGAAGATCCAGCTGGGGGCTCAGTCTGTCAGGGAAGGTCAGGAATTAAAGGCCTGAGACGGACAGCTGAAAACCAAATTTATCAGCTGAAAGGAGCCAGTGACGTTGACAAAAAAGACGCTCGGAGTATCCGTGCAAAGCATGCCATCCCTCTGGGGATTGGCCGCACCTCGGAAACACGGATTCCCGAGAGGGTCAGCACGTGCTCACACACCCACGGGAAGATACCTCTCCAACCATTCCATATGGCCTTTGCGGCCAATGTTCCCATTTAGAGATGTGCTCGTTTTTAAAGCCAGGGTAGGGAGCTTGCACAGTTAAGTCAGAACTGTCTCTCAGGCCTTCCTCTGGAGCTTCAGAGGCATCGCTGCATTTCTACACTGATCTGAAGTGGGGACAGCATGACTGCCTGCTTGCTAATGAGCTAAGGCCTGGAAGGCGCTTACCCCTCCCTTATTCAGAGCCCAGAGGACACCCCATCACCAGCCAAGTGTCACCCTGATTATACCTTACACCTGACCCAGCCTCTGAGGGAAACTTCTGTTTTTTGTGAGGAAGATTGGCCCTGAGCTAACATTTGCTGCCTCTTTTTGCTTGAGGAAGATTGGCCCTGAGCTAACATTCGTTGCCTCTTTTTGCTTGAGGAAGATTGTGCCTGAGCTACCATCTGTGCCAATCTTCCTCTATTTTGTATGCAGGTGGCCACCACAGCACAGCTTGACGAGTGGTTTAGGTCTGTACCCGGGATCCCAACCTGTGAACCCGGGCTGATGGAGCAGTGTGTGTGAACTGAATCACTACGCCACAGGGTCGGCCCTGCAAACACCTTTCATTTATGCAGTACACATATGTGTCTGTATGGCGAGCGGGCTGTGAACAGCAAGCTCAGAACCATCCTAACTGCATGGCAGACAGGGCAGCTGAGCAACGTCATAAGTGTGAATACTTTGAACTTACAAAAAGACCCCATATAAAAATGCAGTCCCTCTAACTGAAGACAGCAAGCATTGCCTAAAGCAAAAGATTAAACTTAGATTTCACGAGACTAAATAAATATGAAAAAAATTTAAATACTTAAACTTTCAAATGATGTCTTTAGCAAATTCGTAACATTCATACTTCGGAAGTTGGGAAAGCTGAAAATGTGCTGCATTAGGACTTTCAGGACACCCCACCTACGAGGCTCAGATGTCGTACAGCTTGTGACCTTCCATTTTAAATACTAGGACCCTAAGTCTGCATTCTAAGGCCAGCCTGCACTGGGCACAGAGAGCGCCATGTCACAGCAGAGGATGGCAGGTGCTGCACAGTGATGCTGAGTTGAGGGCAGCAGACAGCTTCACTCAGGGACCGGGGACTTGCGAAGGAATCCAGGCACCTCAGGCTCCTGTCATCAAGACTGACCAGGTTCTGCTGACCTGGACCTGGACTCAGGGCCAGAGGATCTGAGCTGGAGCCCACATCTGCCAATTAAAAATTAAATGACCTCGAGGTAACTTAACTTTCCAGAATCTCTTTATCTGTAAAATGGGTCTAATATCTATCTTGGAGCATTGAGTGGAAAATTAAATAAGATACCAATGTGAAAGATTCATCCTTACCCAATAGTAGAAAGAATTTCCTGTGACTTATTAATTGTACATCAATACTATTGCAACCAGTCTCCTTCCAAACCCAAGCTTCTTTAAATATGACCCTCAATCCACCGATGCAGCATCATAAATTCACTCCAGTCTCCTCTGGATCCCCACCCCATGGGTGCCTGCCTACTCCACCATCCTGTGCCCTGATCACATGACTCAAGTTTGGTTCTGGGATTATATCTGGAGTTATTTTTTTACCTTCCTCCCTCTACATTTTGGTATTGTTTATTTTTTACAAAAACTACATTAACTATTCTTAAAACATTCTCTCACACACATATACACACACAGACCTAAAACCCCATCACCACCACCACCACCACCACCACCACAGCTCACCTGAGGGTCCAAGCTGGCAACAGCCCCAATGAGCAGTTACCTTGAGCAAGTCACGGTCCCCTCTGAACTGTAAGTTTTCCTATCTGTGAAACAATGGGGCAGGCCAACTAGACCAGCCCTGAGCCCCTTCCGGGGGGTACAATTCCAAGAAACCAAGGGTACGGGAAAAGGGAAGGACAGACAAGTACACAGTGTCCACCATCCCGCCTAACCACCTGAATGTGGGGGTGATGACGGTGGCGCCGTACATTCACGCGGGACCTCCCCCTCGCTCCCTGCAAAAGCCCTCAGAGGTAGATATACCTCTCTTCACTTAACAGATGAGCAAACTGAGGCTGGGAGAAGTTAAACCACGCCTCCCCCACTCCACCTCACCCCTCACACATCACCAGCATTGTTTTACACGGCATCCCTTTGCTGCTGTAATAACTGTGCAAGTCTACCACCTGTGAGCACCATGCTGCGCGCTGGGGGAACCAGGGTGCAGGGTGAACAGGTCCCAGCGGGCCCTCTCTGCGGCGAAGTCAGCCTTGCAAATACACCCCACCTTGCTCCCCTACCTGTCTCCTCAGAGGTAGCAGGTGCTGCAGAAAATCCTGACATTTACTGAGCACCTACCATGTGCCAAGCCCTGTCGTAGGTGGTTAACACGTTTGTGCTCACTCAATCCAACAGTCCTCTGAGTTAGCTTCTATATTATTCCCTTTGACAGACCAGGAAACTGAGGCACAAAGAGGTTAAGTAACTTGCAGCAGGTCACACATCCAGGTAGTGGCAAACCCGGATTCACACGCAGTTATTCTGGTCCTAAGTCCGTGCTCTCAGCCACTATGCTCTACGGCCTCCTCCCTGGGGACCGAGCTCCCCAAGACTCGGGGAAGGCTGGAGCCTCATGCCCAACATGTAGCAAGCCTGACGCCCAGACCAGCCGTGACAACCACCCTGGCTTGCCGAGGAGAGGGGGCTCCCGACACGAGGACCTCTCCGTTCTACAATCGGGTAGAACCGGCCATCCTGAGTCCAGGACTGCTTTCACTTCCCCGGGGCCCGAATGAGATCAGAATGGATTTCCTCCTGCCCCGCGTGCGAGCCAGAGGGGGGCCAAGTGGGGACGTGCAGGAGGCGGCCACTCCGCCGCCGCCCCTCCTCGCTCCGAGCCCCAGCCTCCCGGGTCGGCCCCTGGGCCACCGCCCTCACCTCTCAGCCACCGCCCTCACCTCTCAGCCACCGCCCGCCAACGGTTTCAACCGGCCGCTAGAGCACGTGGAACCGCCGCCTCCCGCCCAGCGCAGCCGCCGCCTCCTTCCAGCGCTTCCCGGCGCCGAAATCGGGTTGCAGCCGCCCTGCGCCTGCGCGCGGCGGTCGCACAGCTTAACCCCAGGCGGAAGTGACGCCACCGGAAGCCGGGGGGCGGGACGGGCCTGGCGAGGGGGCGTGGTCGGGCAGGTTCCGTGGTCGGGCAGGTTCCGCGGCCGGCGGAGCCCGGCGCTGAGGGCTGGGGCGGTGGCGGGGAAGAGGCGACTGCGGGGCGCGGCGCGGCCTCCGAGGGTAAGGCGGCCGCCGGGCCGACCTGTGGGGGTCTGAGGGTCGGCGGAGAGCGGCGGAGTCTGCGCGGCTCGGCCCCGGGAGACCGGTCCTCGGCCTGGAGCCCGCCCGCGCCGCCCCCGGGGCGCCCGCCGGGCCTGCCGCCTCGGTGCACGCCCTCCGCCGCTGCAGGCGAGCCGGGGTCGAGCCTCAGGCTGGCGCCTGTGCCTCGGTCGGCCGCCGTGACAGCGTGCGGTCTTCCGTGCTCGCGGGAGCGGAGCCCTCGGCGCGGGCCCGTCCGTGAGTGCACGTCGCCGTGGTCCGTCCTCTCCGCCCCAGGCAGGGTCTGCGTAGACGCGCCCCGTTGGTGCGCGTGGCCGGAGCGCGGGGCTGAAAGTTGAGCGGGGGGTGAGCAGGGGATCGTGGCAGACGTGAGCCCGGGGCGGGGGCGACAAGGACCTGTCACTCGAGGCGAGCGCGGCGGGCCTGGCACAGAAGGCGTGCTGGTGCCCAGGCCGCAGTAACCGCACGCTGCAGCCCGGGGGCTCAGACGGCGCGCGCGTGCCCACAGCCCCGGGGGCCGCGGTCCACGGTCGCCGTGTCAGCGCGGTGGTCTCTTCTTGGCTGGCAGACGCCCCCTTCTTGCCGCGTCCTCCTGGCGCTGCGCTCGAGCATCCCTGGTGTCTCCGTGCGTCCTGATCGCCTCTTCCTGTGAGGACACCAGTCAGATCTGGGCCCACCCCGACGACCTCAAGTTACCTCTTTAAAGGCCCAGCCTCCAAATGCAGTCACGTCTGAGATGCTGGCGCTTAGGACTTCAACATGTGGATTTGGGGGGACACAGTTCAGCCCGTAACAGAAGGAATTCACCACAGTGGACAAGAAGGGAAATATTTTCCGACAGAGGTGACAGAATGGCCCAGAGGTTTGAAAGCAGGGCGCTGTGCCAGGCACCTATGTGTGCCTCGTTCCTGGTTGCCCTCCCCTGGTTTTGTTTTCATTTGATCCCCCTGAAAACTCAGGGCGGACTCTCTTCCCTCTCTCAGGCCGACTTCACTTGGAGGTTTCAGCAGAGATGTCTCTTCCTCCAGGCAGTTTTCCCCTCACCGTCCTCCCCAAGTTAATTTGTACTTCCCTCCTTTAACGTCCCTAGTACAGTGCCGTACCTGTTTCTCCCGCTAGGCTGGCGCTTCCGGAAGGCATAGATGATCAGATCTGAGTTGTTCACCATCATGGGCTGGGTGTCTGACATACCCTTGGTGTCTGTAAAGTTAAGTGAATGATGGGACAACCGAGACAGCCTGTGGAGGGCAGGACACATGTATTGTTCAGTTTATCAACATTCCACCCTCACAAAAACGTCGTGCGCAAATTAGGCACACAGTATCAGTTTAACTGAAGTGGCCCGCCTGGCATCATAGGTCAGTAGAGAGCTGAGACAAGAATCCAGGCTTGTTTGCTTGAAGCCAGTGCTTTTGTCGTTGAAGTTGGGTTGAGGGGTAGAGGACAAGCCATTTGAAAAACATGGTGGCCAGAGGGGAAGGTAGGACCACTCTAAGGCAAGCTTGGTGCTGAGGGGCATGAACTGTGGGCCCTTGTAAACTAATCTATTGTTGGCCCTGCTGAGCAGACTTCCCCAGATTCTCTCCTTTGGTGTTTGACCAGTTGGTGAATTGCTTCACCGAACAGAAGGGCTTTGCTCTAGGAGCCCTCTCTGTAGGTTAAAATTCCATTCTGACTTGTTCCCTCTGGAAGCACCTGTTCTTTCACATCCGTCTAAGCCTTTGTTTGTTCTCTTTTCCTGTATTTCACTTCCTTTTGATGCCATTCGTTCATCTTCCTATCATCACATTCCTGGTATAGATTTGCAGCATTTAGAACAGGAAGATCCCTTGGAGGTTATCTAACCCAGTGGGGGACCTCTCCAGTTTTACAGGTGAGAAAACAGACCCAGAGTCTCCATTCATCCAAAAACTATGTATTGCGCACCTACTGTGTGCAGGGCACTCTTCTGGATACCAGAGATAGGCTGATCAATAAGATAGATGTAGAACACGTCTTGACACCGGAGGTTTTTGCTCCTCGTCACAAAGTCAGTTAACTGCAAAGATGGAGGAGAGCCCTGTACTCCTTGTGTCACACCACACCACCTTGTGTGCCGCGCGGTCATCCTCAGAGGGCTGTGCCGTAAGGTGCTTATCTGTGGGGTTACCTGGACAATCAGGCATTGGCAGTAGACTAAAGAAGCAACTGATTCCATCCACGGAAAGCCTTTGATCTGCACATGTAACTTGGAATAGTGGGTGAGGGGTGGGCTTTGGAGTCAGGTTCCCTGGGTTGAAATCCCAACTCTGCCCCTCCTTGATTACCTCTTACTCGTTAGCTGTCTGACTGTCCTCTCTGTACCTGATCAGGTTATCTCTTGCTGTGCCGTAAACTACCCCAAAACAGTAACTTAAAAATTATTTTATTTTATCTCACATTTTTGTGGGTCTGGAATTCAGGGAGGGCTCCATTGGACAGTTCTGCAGCTCCACATGGTGTCGACTGGACGTGGTGTTCAGCTTGAGGGGGCTGCTCTGGCGAGTTCGCTGTGGCTTTGCTCCCATATCTGGTCCTGGGAAGGGGTGGCTGGAAGGCTGAGCTCCACGGAGTCTTCTCCCGCCCCCTGAGTCTCTCCACTTGGGCGTCTTACAGTCTGACTGCCAACGCAGGCCTTCCAGGGCCAATGTCCCAAAAGATGGAAGGTGGAAGCTGTTAGCTCTTGGGTCCTGGGCGCAGAGATGAGCACAGCTTCACGCCCTTATTTTTGCCTCTTCTACTGATTAAGGCAGAAGCTGCTCAGATTCGAGGGGAGGAGACCTAGATCCCACGTGTTCCGTAGGAGGAGAGTCGAAGAAGTTGTGGTCGTCTTTAATCTGCCAGGTGGCTCACTGTCCTCATCTGTACAAGGAAGACAGTGGCAGTACCTGTCTTACACTTATTTTGAGAATTAAATGAGTTACTGTGTATAAAAGGCTTAGAATGGTGCTGAGCATATAGGAAACATTTTATAAATATGGGTTACTAGGTACAGGATACATTATTATTTATGCTTGCTATTCATAGGACACAAGAAATATAAGACTGATTCTTTTTCCGGAGCTTTTTATAATATTGGTGAGGAACAGGGTTGACATCATGAAGCAATTAGAGAATTACACTAAATAATATAGAATGGTTAAAATTTTTATGGTCAAAGTAAATTGTGGAATAGTTCATAAATTTGCATATCATCATAACTCTAAGGGTCATGCCAAAGCATTTTTTTCCTTTATCACTTGTGTATAGCTAGAAAATGTCTAAGGTAGATTCAGAATATTTGCTGCATTTTAACATTTAAGTCTATGGAGGAAGGGTTTGTGTTGTGTTTTTAATGTCTTTTTTCTCTTGGGAGATAGCATAGACTCCAGGGTTTAGGAACCAGGACTTAAATCCTGGTTTTGGAACATAACAGTTTTATGATCTTGAGCAAGTTACTTAAAATCCCCATTTCTTAATTTCCTCACTTGTAAAATGCTGATAATAGGGTTCTTGAAGCTTTGAGTTAATGGATATAATATGCTTAACACTGTGCCCGGGCTTTAGTAAGCAGTCAGTAAATGATAGCTAATAAAAATAAACCAGGAGGCCTTTAGTTTTCAGACATCTGATGGAGCAGGGGTGGGTAACTGATTACTCAGTCATTTGGCTGTTCAGTGCCTTTGAGGACTCAAAGCTGGGGACAGTGCTCCATCACCTGACATAATGCTTCCCTTTCTATATTCTTGTTTTGGGTAGTATAACCCACTCCCAGTGTTTCAGTGTTGCTCTTTATAGGTGACATCATCTCTGGTCCCCATTTTCTCTGAATCCCACTCTGATCTCAAACCCGGAGAGCATGCTAATACCCCAAACTCTACCTAGCAAAAACTAAGCTTTCAGTAAAGAAATAGGGAGACCAGAATAAGTATAGAGCTGGGGGTGACGTGATGGGGGAGGAGTGCTGGAGATGCTGAGTTGAGGGGTCTTACCGTTGGAGATGTTAGCAGCAAGTTGGATATTTGGAACTGGTGGTCGAAGCTAGAGTTTCCAGTTTAGGAGTTGTCTGCTTAGAACGGATGAAGGCCAAGAAGAGATGTGATTGTTAAGGGAGAGAGAAGAGGGCACAGGTGCTGAATCCTAAGGGACGTTCACATTTGGGGGGCTTGCAGAGTAAGAAGTCCAGCGTAGAGCTAGAACAGATCAGGGATACAGTAAGAAAACTGGAAGCATCGTAGGGAAAGAGGAGTTTCGAGTTGGAGGTGGGCAGACTACAGTGCCACATGTTGCAGAAAGCTGGGAGGGTGGGACTGAGGACAGGCCGTTATGGGCAGGTCTGTTCAGCACAGTGAGAGCAGCAAAGTTGCGAAATGAAAAAGGAGTCGTGAGAAAGTACAGTGGATGTGTAGATTGCTGTTTTGAAAAATGTAGTAGGAGAGCCTTGGGATGAATAGATATGCCTAGAGGGTGGGTTTTGGTCTCATGTTTTGTTTTCCTCTTCTTCAACATGGAGTAATCTTGGTGTGTTTGTAGGAACTGATGAGCCCGTGGAGGAGAGTGAAGCAATGAAAGGGGTGATGATGGAGCAAATCCTGGCAGAGGCAGGTGGGAATGGGGTCGAGGGGAGAAGGGAAGTTTGCTTTGGGTAGAAGACACACTTCATCCTGTGAGGCTGAAGGGATTGAGGGAGGGGTGAGTGGGAAATTGGGAGTTGAGAAAAGAAATTAAAGGCATCCAGGTTGTATCCAGTTATCCATGGGCTCAACCTTCTTAAGGTAGGGTCACAGTCATTTTTATGGATGAGGGAGACAGACGTGTGGGAGTGGAGAGAATGGAAAAGATTTAGAAGAGCTGTTGTGGGGACTGTAGAGGGAGTCAAAAAGACATAAATAGAAAACATTACTAACCATCGTTAATTAGCAACAGAGGTTAGTTAGCATGAATTTTAGTGGTTGAGTATCTGCTACGTGCCAGGCAAAGATGAATAAGGTGGTGCCCTCAGAGCTCACAGCAGAGTTGAAGACACAGATGTTGGAACATAATGACGAGTTGTGTTACAGAAGTATGTATGGGGTAAGATCACAAAACAGTGACCCCAGAGACAGACTTGAGGAGGGACCAACGGGGAAGAGGAAACACGTTAAGAATGTCAGGAGAGGCTTCTAGGAGTGGGAGACGGCTCAGCTGAGCCCTGATAGGGAGAGGGCATTGTCCAGAAGGTGGGAGAGTCAGATGTAAAGCAAGTATTCCCAGGACGGGAACTGTCAGAACCAGAGGCTTTTGGTTGAGAGTGAGGAAGAGGTCTGCAATCCACATACTTCAAAGTCACCCCAGTGCTTACAATGCAGATACCTAGGCCCCACCCTGGACCAAACAGAACTCTGGGCCTGTGTCCTGGAATCTGCACTTTTAACAGGCTCTCCAGGTTTTTCCTGACAGATAACATTTTTTTGAATACTTAATGTGCTAGGCGCTATTCTGAATGTCCATGGGTTCCCACAGTCATCTCAATAACCTGTGAGATAGGATGCGGAAGGTAGGACACGGAAAAGTCTTTTGCCCAAGGTCACATAGCTAAGGAGTAGTGGGCTAGGGCTAAAAACTGGCCAAGAATGTAGCTTGTTTGGGGAGCTGCAGGTAGGTTATTTTGGCCGGCACATAGCGGGACTAATAGGAGATAAGGCAATAATAATACAAATAATAGAAGTAGGGGTTGTATTAGAAAGCTTAGATTTTAGCTTTGTGGTTTAGTGACTTTCCAGTAATGCTGATTACTGAATATTACTTATATAATGCACTGAGACTGAAAGCAAATAAAGCAGATAAAACTACCATTTTAACCACCACAGTCTTGTTCCAGTCTGACTTCATTTCTCCCTGCTATTCATTGTCCATAAATCATCTCTTACTGGACTGAGTTCCTGGACGTCAGAGCCCGTGTCTTACTCATCTGTGTGTCTGACTTGAACTGTTTTGTTGAGTTGTGTGTCATGCACTTTTTTGTGTATGTTTCCTTCCCTAGAGTTTAAGCTTCGTGGCGGGGGGACCTGGCGTGTTTTCCTCGTTCTTGTAACCCTACACCCTGGCGCACGGTGGTCAGTCAGTAAGTAGGTGTTGGATGATGGAACTGTCTGTACCCACGTAATGGCTTCCCATCTCATTTGGAATCAAAGTCAGGGATCTTAAAGGGCACTGCAGGGCTCTACGTGGTCTGACCCTCCCCAGCCCACCCCACCCGACCCCCAGCATCTCCTACCACTCTCTTGGCTTCAGCCACAGTCTTGAGCTCAGCAAGCACCTGTCTCAGACCAGTCATGCTTGCTAGTATTTCTGCCCCAGGTACCTGCACAGTTCAGTCTCTTACTTCCTTCAGGTCTCTGCTACAGGAGCTCCTTCTCAGAGGCGTGAATGAATGAATGGACACGCTGCTTTGAGATGCCTCTTTTCTCATTGTCTAGTGGTGGTGATTTATTTTGACTTGTACCTTTTCTCCTCAAATAGGCTCCTAATTTCCTCAACTTCTAATTCAGTGCCTTGTATACAGCTGCCCAATAAATATTGATTTGATCTTATTCACTTGACTTTTTTCTAACTTCGTAAGTGTTTTTATATATTTTTTTTTCATTGAAGTATTCCTAAGTAGAAATGAGAGAAGTGCATATCGTATTCTCATGGTCATGTTCTAGATTTGCACTGTCAAATGCAGTGGCTACTTAAGTATACATTAAGTTAAAAGTTCAGCTCCTTGACCATACCTGCCACATTTCAAGCACTCGGTGGCCACACGTGGCCGACAGCTACCATGTTGAACAGTGCAGATATGGAACATTTTGATCATCACAGATAGTTCTGTTGAACAGCACTTGTCTAGATGCTTAAGAGACAACGTTTTTATGTTTGTTTTAACTGTGACAAGGATTCATGACAGTGAACCACAGATCCATCAGTGGGCTTTGGTGCCATTTAGTTTCCAGTCATGACATGGAGAATTGCTGTTTGATCCGCTTTCTCTGTTGTAGGTCTCCTGAATGGTTGAGCATGGACCCAGTTGCTACTCACAGCTGCCATCTCCTCCAGCAACTGCACGAGCAGCGTATTCAAGGCCTGCTGTGTGACTGTATGTTGGTGGTGAAAGGAGTCTGCTTTAAAGCACATAAGAATGTTCTAGCAGCGTTCAGTCAGTATTTTAGGTACGTATTTTAGACTTTGTTCTTCTCATTGTGTGGAGAAAAAGCTAGCATGGAAGTATTTTACTACATTTTATTTTCTTCTTGAATTTCACAGCCCTTTTGTAAGGCCTTGTGGGTTTTTTGCTTTTGTATTTAAAGTAGCCTGAGAGGAAGAGAGCCTTTAAATTAAAATATATTTGGGGTTATGGAAAGTGTTTTGGCACTAATTTAATAATTCTAATTAATGTCAGTCTTCTGTATATGTTTCTTATCCTTTCGGGATGAAAAGGTTGAAGAATAGAATTTCTGGTAAGAACTTTTCTGTGATAAGAAATTGGAGAGGGGAAAACATCCTACATACTGTTTTTTGGGTTTTTAAAAAATTAAAACATTTTAGTTTTGGTTTCTCGTTTGAGTGTTCTAAGAAAACAGGTTTGAAGTCAGTTTACTTATTCCTATAATCATTATTGCTTATATGAAAGATTTACTTATAAATAATACAAAGAAGTAGTATTTCATTTATTTTAACGTTATGAGAGTTAAGTTTCTACATATATCTTCTGGTAACTGAGATTTATCTCCCTTTAGGCACTAGGCTTCTTTTTTTAGTACCTTTTTTCCCCTAAAATCTATGCCGTTTCGCTGCACTAGTAAACAATATATGGAACATGATTTAATCTTTCCTTGATAATCCTGATTCATCAAATTAAACCTCAGCTGCTCTCAGTGCTATAAGGGCACAGTATAATGGGTCAGCTCAGTGAGGTAGCGGTGCCTTCTGTCCCTGTCCAGAATGGCCCCAGACTCTGGCTTGGCTGTTGTCTGTTTCTTCCATCTCCCCAGGATAGTTGGGTTTAGGTGTTGTGGTACATTGGCTGTTGTGAGTTCTCCCCACCCCACTTCTGTTTTGCACTTTCCTTAGGTAAGAGCAGAACTGAAAGCCGTTTTGGCAAAGCAGATGATTACATTTGATAAAATGTCTTCAACAAACTTGCAAGATACTTTACCTTACTCAGCCTGGTGTTTTATACACAGTACAAATTTGTTGTCCTGTGAACTTGACTTGTGCCCAGAATGAAGTGTCTGGGCTTTAAGGTGCCTTTTTTCCTCACTGACTCGTAGGGCTTTTCTCACTGCTGGTTTATGGACCGTTGGGTTGCTGAAAAACCTCTAACAGCCAAATCAATTACTGATTACAGAAGGAGTGTTTATCAGCTATCTAGAGGGGTCAAACTCAGAGACAGAAAGGAGAACGGTGGTTGCTGGGGCTGGGGGTGAGAGGATAGGGAGTTGTTACTGAGTGTAGAGTTTTTGTTGGATGATGACAAGGTGCTGGAAATGGATGGTGGTGATGGTTGCACAACAATGCAAATGTACTCAATGCCACCAAATTTACCATTTGAGCCACATTTAAGTGTTTAATTTAACATGTGTATATTTTGCCATGATTAAAATATTAAAATTTTTTAAGTGAGCATGTATCCAGGTTTGGGTTTTTTAGCTATTTTTATTTTTAAATGTTTTTAAGGCATTTAGATACGGAATACTTTTGTATGTGTTTTATGACCTGAAATAGATAATTTGTCAGACTAAACATAAATTATTGAAAAATGTGTGTCCTTTAGTTTGCTATACCCTATCTGTGTGCAATTAATAACATATATGGATAATTAGATTTTGAAAAAGAACAATGAGTATATTTCAGAATTTTTCTTTGAGATCTATTTGGAAGGTTGGATATTCAACACACTAATTCATGGATATTGCTTTATTGGATGGCTTGCCACAATTTTTTAAAGGATGAAAACGTAATTTTAAAATCTTGGCATTTGTAGAAGGGTAGTAATTTTGAATATTAATATGAATATTATTTATAAGAAAAAGTTACCAGAATGTATGAATTCTTACCACTGTAAGCAGATGTCCTTTCTTTTATCAGGAGCCTCTTTCAGAATTCCTCAGGCCAGAAGAATGATGTTTTTCACTTGGATATTAAAAATGTAAGCGGCATCGGGCAGATCCTGGACTTCATGTACACTTCTCATCTAGATCTTAACCAAGACAATATACAAGTCATGCTGGACATAGCACAGTGTTTGCAAGTTCAGAATGTTCTGAATCTATGTCACACGTTTTTGAAATCAGCTGCCGTAGCCCAGCCGTCTGGCATGCCTTGTCCCAGTGCCTTCTCCCTGCAGGGCGCCTTGACGGCTGACGCTGGCTGTGTTATGAGTGAGAGCCACCCTGCTCGTTTGCTGCAGGAGTGCTCCGCAGACCTTCAGCACGGCAAAGCGTTGGATGAACCGCATTCTCGCGCTCCACCGTCAGGTCATCCACCTCACTCGACAAGTGAAGCGTCTAAAGAAGCCCCTGGTACTTTTGATGGCAGCTGCACAGAACTGCCTTTCAAACAGCCAAATTGCTACTACAAACTCAGGAATTTTTACAGTAAGCAGTACTATAAACAAGCTACTGGTCCCAGTCACGAGAGAACAATTGAGCAGCCTTTCACCCTCAACACAGCCACAGACCTCGGTGCCATAGAAAACCAGCCGTGTGCTGTTGGTCATTCCGAATGTGTCCTGGAGTCTGCTGAGCACTTGCCTTCCAACTTCCTGGCCCAGCCTTTGAGTGAATCTTCCGCAGACCCTGTGTCAGACAGCACAGGCCAGCAACCCACCAAGCAGATGAGGCTCAAAAAGGCCATTCACCTGAAGAAGCTCAATTTCCTAAAGTCACAGGAATCTGCAGAACGCACGTCTGACCCCAAGTCAGATGACAGCTTAACAAAGAGGATTGAATGTGCTCATGAAAATACTGTAGAGAAAGATAGCGGCCAAAGTCCTGAAGAAAAAGAAAGTGAAGCACTCGTCAATTCTGAGCGTTTTAATTGCGCTAATGAAGTGGAGAGGCCGGAAGAGCCTGCGGCGCTGGAGGACCAGTCCCAGACGCTCCAGTCCCAGAGACAGTACGCCTGCGAGTTGTGTGGGAAACCTTTCAAACACCCGAGCAATTTGGAGCTTCACAAACGGTCTCACACAGGTACACTGATTCCGCACCAGGCAAAGGCAGAGGAAGTGACGCAGGGGATCCCACCCCGCTGCCTGCTCCTGTTTTTGTAAGGAGTTTTGCTGTTGCTTGATGACGTCGTTGATATCCACCCACAAAGTCAAGGAGTCTTAGCGACTTTTTATTTTGTATTTTTGGTGATGCCTCTTAAAGGATAATCTTGAAGTTATGTGAATGCTTTTGTAGAGCCAGTTTCACTTTTTATTTTAATTACAGTTTTATCTGATAAACCTTCCATCCCTAAAGTATAGTAATTATTTTGATGCACTCAAAATTTCAAACTAATTCTAAAACAGATAAGCTGTGTTTAGTTGTCTCTGTAGAATTAGATTAAATGTAATTTTTAAAAGCATAGTGTAGTTTAATTCAGACTAAATTTAGCTTGGGTAATTCTAAAAGTTCTCTTGGAAGTGATTTGAAGATCTGATTTTAAAACTTGTGATTCAGGAGGCAAGAGGTAAACTTTTTTTTTTCTCCCCAAATCCCCCCAGTACATAGTTGTATATTTTAGTTGTGGGTCCCACTGGTTGTGGCATGTGGGATGCCACCTCAACATGGCCTAATGAGCAGTGCCATGTCCGCACCCAGGATCTGAACCCTGGGCTGCCAAAGCTGAGCGCACAAACTTAACCACTCGACCACGGGGCCGGCCCCAAGAGGTGAACTTTTTAATAAGGATCAGCTTTAACCATTTGATATTTTCCAATGAAAACTTTTCCGTTTTGAACATTGAGTTTTCAAAGTTTTCTTACCTTAATTCATACCTCCTCCTCTTTCCACAAAAAGTTTACTTTTTCCAAAAGCTTTTTTAAGTGTTATACAATACATAAAGATTATGTTATGCGATACGTATATATTACTTTCCTCCCTGTAATTAGACATGAGGACTCTAATATACATTATAAATTAATGACGGTTGCCTCATGGGCATGAAAAGTAGTAACATGCTGCAGGAGGCTTCCAAAATCACTGCTCTTGAGGTGCTCATGTATTGCGTTTACTGGTGCGACCTTCTAGTATCGCTTTGGATTCCCAGTTTGCTTAGATGTTTACTACCTTGTTGTATTGTTGGGAGACAATTAATATTTGTGAAAGCCCTTTATAAATCCTAATGTATCTGAATATAAATCATTATTATTATTACTAGAGGTTCAGAATTACTCCATACAGAAGGCAGTATCATTGACTCAGTTTTGCCCTGAAAAAACTGAATTTAGCTCATTCTGCTTGCTTAAATTTCCTAGAGCCTAATGATCACTATAATTTTTATTGAGAAACTTGATTGTTTAGCTTTAAAGGAAACAAAAATTAAATCGTTTACTCTGAGAGAATGTCTCTGATTGACAGCAGTCAGACAGTTAGGTGGCAGAGGTGCTTCCTAGGGTAAGTTACTCAATTGAGAAGGGCAGCGGTCCCCAAAGTGTGATCTGGGGAACGCTCTCAGAGAGTCAGTGAGGCCAAAACTACTTCTATCGTAGTATGAGGTGTTACTTGCCTTTTCCTTCTCCTTCTCTCCTAAGTGTCCAGTGGAGTCGGCTAAAGGCTACAGGATGTGTGACGAGGCCACGCGCTGGTGGCCAATGAAATGTCTAGTCATGTGTTTTAAAAATCACTCAGTTTTCATTCCTAACGTGGACTCTACCCACATATATAGCCCACATAAAAGCCCTGGAGGGGCCTCGATTAAGAGTGGGAAGGGGTCCTGAGAGCGAAGTGTTTGAGGACCACTGGCGTAGGCTTGTTAGCCCTGGTCACTTGTGGGTTTTAGTAAACAGGGACCTCTTTTCCAAACTCTTGTGTCTCATAGTGGAATCTTAACATTATCTATTATCCCCATAATTTTAGACATAAATACAGTCCCAGAATACAGAGTTAATGTGATTGTAATTACTCAGGGTCAGAAGCTCCTCCCTCATCCTGCAGGAAGCTGTTCAACAGTTTCAGGAAAAGATCAAAGTAAAAATATCCTGGCAGGAGCCCAGAAAGCCAGCAAGCTAGTACATCCCAGCAGTACAGTAAGAAGAGAAACGTTGCTATTTTTTAAAGAGGATCTTAAGCCACTTGATTTGAGGGGAATGGGGAAAATGTCAAGTTCTTGGTCTTCAAAGTGTGTTCATTAGGGTTATGTAGATTCAAGGTGGTGCCTTGAAGTATACTTTTGAGCAGATCATTTTCTAGAGAGTGTATTCAGAACTGCTGTGCTTTCTTTGTAGTGGAGTTCCATTCACTACAATGTATTCTATGCCAAAATATAGTTATTCAGTCACTAAAATCAGAGGAGAGGAAGCAGTCAGCAAGGGAGCCCAGCTCCCTGAGTGAAATCTTGTTTCCCTGTTAGTGTGGTTCAGCCACGGCTGAAAGGCAGTGCAGAGGGCCTTTTCCCTGTCCGCTTTCAGGAGGTCCCACCTTGTTTGGGGCATTCCCGTATTTGAGCCTCGGGGGGTGGGAATGCGTCACCCTAGTTCTGTTAGGAATCGCTGGCAAAGTGAAGGAGTCAGGCTGAAGGACAGGCGAACAAGGCTCGTGCTGTTCGGCCAGAAAACTCACATTCGATTGTCACCTGAAGGGGAAGACCGTCCAAAGCCTGGGGATGGTGTGAATGCAAATAAATGAGTTTGATTTTAACATAGGTTTCTCTTTGGAGAACAATTTAACTTTGTAGAGAAAAGTAAATATAGATTTCACTTATCATCTCTGCCTGTCATCTAAGGATGAGTAGTGAGGAGGATGCAGAGAGTCCCAGTTTTCCTACTGTTACGGTAAATGCTCTGTTTTGAAAGGTCGGACACAGGAGATCATCTAAACATTTTAAACAGAAATCATTGTGCCAGTATTACTAATGATTTTACAAGTTGTTGTTTTGTTTTGTTTTAGGTGAGAAACCTTTTGAATGTAACATTTGTGGGAAACATTTCTCTCAGGTGGGAATACTCTTATTTACTGTTAATAATTGGAAACCTGAAACCCAGTGTTTATTTCTATTATAAGTAAGATATACTTTTGGACTTGTGAGAGAAGCCTCTGATGATATTTGTAACTTAACAGACTTCGTACTCAGAAGAAAATAATTTTCAAGAAAACCAATTTCCAGTTCGTTGGGAAAAAATAGCATTTTTGATAAGCATGTGAACTCTCACAATACCTTTTATTCCCCCCATTAATCCAATTGTAGTATACTTCTTCTCTTTCCCGGTAATCCACATTGAGCGTCCACCTGGAGGCTGCAGATTATGCTGGGCTGGATCCAAGACAGATGTCTTCATATTCTTACTGGGACTGTGCATGCGAGAACGTTGGGGAAAAGGCCAAACAGTTTCATTCCCTCCTCTTACTGCCTTTGAGCTGACCTCTGTTAAGATCGTTAGGACATGTATCAATTCTCTCATTCAGCCAGCATCTGTTGGGCCCTTCTAGGGGCTGTGTACTGATCTGGCACTGGACATAAAGAAACCTAGAGATTTTAGTACTTTACAGAAAATTTTGAAAGTAATAGAATGGCTTGTGGGAACCTACTTTTCCTTCTGAAATGGAAGGTAACCTCATCCGCCATGTGCCAGGAACTGGCATTCCAGAGGTAAATAAGATAGAAGCTGCTCTTGAGCACGTGCGCAGTGCTGCAGAGGAAACAGTCACCGCACAGCTGTTTCTGCACACGGCGCGAAGAGTCCTGTAGCAGCAGCACAGGCCAGTGCGGCTTCACTGGGGCAGGGACCTTCGAGCTGGGCCTTGACAGAGGAGTAGAGAGCTCTGGTAAGGGTTGGGTCGGTAGGCCCTGTGGAGCACAGAAACAGCCAGAGCAGTGCCATCTTTTGACACATTCCCTGTGGGGCCAACGCTTCCACTTTCCCCTTCATCATTTTCCCATGTCCTAATGTCTTGCTTTGTGTATTAGTCCAGGCCAGGGCCGTGTCTTATTGATCATCCAGGAGAATGCCTAGCACCCACTAAGTGTGCAGGAAGTTTCTGGTGACTGAACAGGCGGTCAGTCCTCCAGCTGCTGCTCTCGTTGAGGCTGTGCTGCTTCATACGAGCCTAGCCTGGGAGTTCCGAACTTGCTTCTAAAGCCAGACAGTCTGGATTTGAATCCTGCCTCTGGCTTATTGCTGTGACCTTGGGCAAGCTACCTGACTTTTTTGGCACTTCAGTTTCCTTATCTGTAAAACAAGGATAAATAATATTAGTGACCCCAATAGAGTGTGTGGAGTAAATGAGTTAATAAATACTTAGAATCCTGCCTGGTGCTTAGTTAGCATGTACTCAGGAAACATCATTATTCCCTATCCTGTTGCCATCACCTCCTTTCTCATGTCTTCAGTCCTCTGCTCTTGCAGGTCAGTCTTCCTAAGGCACACCCGCCCCCACCACCACCGTTTTGATCTTACCAGCTTGGGTGTAGTGGGAAAGCATAGGGCCTGGATTAAAGACCATTAATAATTAGCAATTACAACTTCTCTGGGCCTCATTTTTCTAATTCTTAGAATACAGATAATACTCCCTCATGGGGATATTAGGAAGATTAAATGAAAAAATGGACATGAAAGCCCTTTATACATATAAACTGTGATAATAAAAATTTCTGTCCTTTTCTTGCTTGGAACCTTTCCATGACTCTTCCTTGCTAACCAAATAAAGTGAAACCCGACATTCAAGCATCTCGAGTCTGCCCTCAGCCTCCTCCCCTGGCCTTGATGCTGGGACCCACCCTCAGAGGTTCTGACTCTGTTGGTTTGGGGTGGAGCTCGAGTGGTGGTGTTTTTTTAACACAGCAGTTTTGATGTACAGGCCTGTCCACTACTTCAGACCTTGTCCTTCATTTCCCCTCCCCAGTCCCACCGAGGGCAGTCCTGAATGATGGACACTGCAAAAATCCTCTTTTCCTCTGTGTTGATGTCTGTATTTCTGTCAGGTTTTTCGAATGTAGAGTTATGTATAATTATGGTTTTCAGCTGTATATTGCTGTTTTATTTCATAGTGAAATGATGAAATTTTTGTGAACAAGGACTCTAAAAAAACTTCATTCAACAAGTATTTGTTGCAAGCCTACAGTGTCCAAGAAGTTCTGCCTTGTGCTGGGGACAAAGATGAATAAGCCTTCGAGAAGCTCATTGTTTATAGGAAGAAACAGATGTATAAATGAAACATTGGAAGTGCTGTGACAGAAATATGTACAGGGAACAGCATGGGAGAGAAAAGAAAGTTGTCATTTCCACCTGGAAGGAGTGGTGTTTGGGGTGGGATGAGGCTGTGAAATGTATTAAGAGATTGCTTAGGTGAGCCCTGAAGACAAGGAGGCGTTTGATAAGCCTGGAAGCCTCTGGCCTCCCAGGTCCAGGGGGCAGTCAGTAGTCTTTACATAGGCGTGCTTAGTAAATAAGGCCCACTAGCCCGTCCTTCGCCTTGAGCCAACCTTCATTTCTCATATGAACTGGAATAAAGGTTTCTGGTTCCAGTGGGTTGGAATGGTCCCATGTAGTTGCCAGTGTTTTCTTTGGTAGAAGAGAGTTTGTAAATATTTTCCCTTCTGGAAGATTCAAAAGTTAGAAAACAGATTTACCAAGAAGAATTAATCTTTTATGCTGTTTACTCAATTTAGTATTTAGTGGGGTTAGTCTTTTTAAAAAGTTCACCACCACCTTAGTGATGAGTCAGCAAGCAGGATAAGCCTGGGTCGTGACAACAGAATGCACGTGAATTACTACCGTTCTGGGCACTTTCCGTGCCCCGACCTCAGGAAGTCGGAGTCACGCCGTCCTTCAGAGTACGAGTGAGGCTCCGTTTGGAGTGACGTCTCCTGTGCAAAGTAGATCCTGGACCGTTCAGTGCATCCAGAGGAGAAAACCAAGATAGGACAGGTCTGGAGTGCCTGTCCCATGAGAAACAGGAAGAGAGAACCTTGATGCTTTTTGCTGTCTTTTGGGAGAGGAGTAGGGTTGTTTGTCTCTCTAAGGAGTCGGAAATAGAAGCATTGAGCAGCTGGTGCACAAAGACGCATTTGAGAGGGCCGGTGTCCTGCTAGGAGCGCTGCTAGGACACTGCTAGGAGTGGGGTGGCTCCTGTGTCCTGGAGTGAGTGAAGGGTGCCGCCTTCTGGAGGAGGCTGCTTAGCGATATGGTTTGCAGGGCCCTGATGCCAGAGGTGGCAGAGTTTCGTCCCATCTGTGGTGAAAATGCAAAAGTAAGAATATTTTAGTGAACTTGTCCTAAGTTACGAAATTTTCAACTCCCAGCTGATATTTCCCACACTTTCGGTGTTAAATGTCATTTTATTAAAAATAATGATCATTGTTATCTAGGTGACATCTCTAAGTTAATCTTCAGATTTTTTTCGCTTTTAAAGTCTTAGAACTCCTGAACTCAATGACTTTTAAGATCTGAGTTCCCTTTTATCACCAAAGTTTTATGGTTCCCTGACTATTTTTTATATAAACCACCATCTGCTATTGGAAGAGTTCTTGTAGAGAATATATGCTTGGTTTGATCATATTTAAATACTGCTGTTCAACTACATATTAGGAGTTTATTTTTAAATTTACACTGCCAATCAAATGTTAGTTCTTTTCTACAACAGAGTTTTTCAGTTGAGAGTTCTGGTAACTCCATCCTAATTTAAAATGGTATTTGCTTAGAAAGAGTAGAACTTCCTTTGCTGCAAATGTCCTCTGGCACCTCAGCAGCATGAGCTGAGTTAGCGTCGGTCCCAGCTGGAGGGCTGAGGCCGGCTCTCTCCTTCCTTGAGCCTCCGTTCCGTCTCTGTAACTGTGAGCAATGCTTCACCAAGGACATGGTGATGACAATGTGAAGTCCTGTTTGCAGCTGCTTACCGAAGCGCTTCATTCCTCAGTAAGCTCTTAGTAAATGACAGTTTTCAGGGATCAAACTGCAGATCATCTCTGAGATGTGGTCTGTGTACTGAAGATATAATTAGGGCAAAAATGTATCAAAGTTTGGCAAAAATAGACACACTTGACTTAAGGTCAAATAATCTGGGCCCCAGTTTGCTATGTAATTTGGTATAAATTATCTGAATGCATTATTGGACTTTTGTGTCTGAACCTTTCCATTATTTAATCTACTTTTACACTATTTCTCAGACTAATATGTGCTCCTTTATCTGGGGGAAAGATAATTATTTTCATTATACGTTTCCAGTATTAAATAGCTAAAGAAATTATACAGTGCTTTACTACTGCTTATTATAGTATTAGGTGGAAGACCTTCCAATTATATTTGCTTTGAAAACAAGCGATCGTTATGCTTTATTTAGAAAGGAAAAATGCAGTGTTGGTACGAATTGGCTCAGAATGCGTTTCAGTCGTAATACGTAGTTTG
Source organism: Equus asinus (assembly GCF_041296235.1). Taxonomy (NCBI): domain Eukaryota; kingdom Metazoa; phylum Chordata; class Mammalia; order Perissodactyla; family Equidae; genus Equus; species Equus asinus. The sequence continues at coordinate 155,052,205 of NC_091792.1, forward strand.
CAAAATAACTTGGAACAAGAGGGATTTAATCTAACAGTTGAGCAGATGGTGTTATTTAAATTGTTACATAACTGATGAGCTTTTCGGAAATTTGGAAGTGGCTGATTTAAAAGAGTCGGTGTGCATTATCTGAACTCCAGTGAGCTGTCTCCTGAGCGGCAGAGTGACTGCGTCTTAGGGAGCAGTCAGCACAGGCCAAGTTACTCCCAGAAACGTGCACATCCAGGTTTTCCCCTCACAGAAGACGAGAGTTTAGACTCACACAAGCTAATATTAATTTCTGACCCAGCCATGTAACTAGAACAGCTAGTTTATTTATCTGAATCTCAGTTTTTCATTTAGAAAATAGAAAAAGTGATTACTAAGGGAAATTGGTGACGTGTGTAAAGGTCTCAGTGAGCCAGAAGTATTTTGCTGTGGACTCTTGCTGCTTTCTTATCATTAATGGTTATTCTGTTGAAAGCTGGGTATTTCCCAGTGTTCAGCCAAATTCCTTCTCTTTGGCTGTCTAAAATGAGCCAGAGTGTTTCCTGAGCCACATTTATCATATTCTGAGGTGTAGCATCTAACCCAGTGTTTCCCAGAGTCTCATAGACAGAAAGAATCTTCTGTGTTTTGTAACATAAAATCCAGACAACTTTCGATATATCTGTAAGTTTCCACTCACAGGTGGACTTTGGACCCATCTTCAAGCCTATAACCACGAGCTGTCTTTGCATTTTATTTAAAATGTAGTTTACACATTTACAAAGCCAAGTTTATTAGTTGAGTAATACTGTTACTTCTCCCCTTTGGGCTTATTTTGTCCATCCTACCTGCACATTATTACCCTGGGGTGTATTCATTATTTTCATTGTTTTTGTAACAAAACACTATAAAAAATTGTGTGGGAAATGACAGATTGAGACTATTAACGTAAATTTAGCAATGGAAGATTTTGTTTCCAAATTGTAATTTGAAACATTAGCCAGAAGCTTTTTTAATATCTGAGGGCTTTGCAATTTTAATTTCATTGTACTTTAGGCAATTTAATATTGATTTCCTATTGATGAGTACATGGGAATCTCTTTTGTGATATCCCTTTAAATAAGTTATTCTTTGTAAAATGCTGCTAGTTGCAGAAATGAGGAGCATAAAAGGCCCACAACTGAGTGACGCCTGTGAATCTCCTGATTTACATCTTTGCACAGAAGTTAGAACGACAGACCTGTCAGGCAGGACGCCTGTGCTACCAGGGGAATAGTTGTTGGAAATGTCTTACCTTCTTTATGAACAAAGCATGTTTTTAGGAAGGAACAATGAATACTGAAATAACCAAGAAGAAGCACTACTTTGTTTTTCAAATGATGCTTGCATGTAGATGGTTCAAATTAAAAAATATACAAAGTGAAAGACATCAAGATCTGCTTAAAATACAAGCTTAGTGACCACCAGCACAGCCTCCACAGCATGTTGGGCCGCTTTAAGAGAGAAGCAGCGCAGTGCTGCCTGAGCTGGGCCGAGCCAGGCTCACACAGGGCTCGCACAGAGCACGTTCACTCAGGAGCACAGAATGGAGGCGCATCTGTGTTCTGCAGATTGCTGGGCAGGGGCCCCTCCCCAGGGTTAGAATCGGCCGGTGCCCGATCGCCTTGCACGTGGCTGCTTCTGAGTTGTGCTTCTGTAGTCTTCGTTTGGAATTTGCAATGGAACCTGACTAAGTCTGTCAGTTTTCCTTTTGAATTTTTATAACCTTTTAAAAAAAATTTTCATTATTGGTATGCTTTTTCTTTTCCATTTTTGCAGGCAGGTAACTTGCAGACTCACTTACGTCGGCATTCTGGTGAAAAACCGTACATCTGCGAAATCTGTGGAAAGAGGTCAGTGCTGGGCTCGTTCTTCCACGTGTAAGGAACAGCTCTAGTCTGGGTAGCTCTGAAAGTCAGTGTTCTCTGAGCTGCCCGTGGGCTCACCCTCACTGAGGGACACAGGTAAAGTCAAACACTCTGGCTTTTCTTGTGACACAGATGAGAATGACAAAAAGAAAAAGAAGTCTTAATTGAAAGAAAGAAAATCTAGGACACAAGTCTCAGGAAAAGGGATTTTACAGGAAATAATTATTTTATACTAAAATTACTGTTCATTCCAAAAATGTGTATTCAACTAGATGAAAGTGCCCACGGAGGAGAGTGGCTAGTAGGGGACGTGAGACTTGCGGCCTGAATGCTAGACATCAGCAGAGAGGGCACGAGGAAGGGCGCCAGCCGGACCGTAAGCGGGGCTGTGAGCTCAGCAGGAAGGAGCGAGCTGACCCTGAGGGCTGGCTGGGGCTTTGACTTGGGAAGGAAGAATTGACATGGCAACAGAGTCGCATTCTGGAGATGGAATGCACATGTGGAGATGGTCCCCCCTAGGTGCACACAGGCCTCCGCTGTGGACCCGTCCCCTCACTGGGGTCATTTGGCAGGAGTCCACATGCTCTCATCTGATAGTTGTGCCAGGACAACAGGCATCAGTCAGGACTGTACCAGTCACATAGCATGTTATTCATTCATCTGTTTAACCAGTCACTCATTCAACATTTATTAGGCACCTGCTGTATGCTAAGTGCTGCGAGGAAAACGTAAAAATAAAGAGTACAAATTCTCTGCCTTTGATAAGTTCGTACTCTAGAGTATGGGGGAAAGAGATGGCATGGGCACCATTAAAGTCAGAGTCCTCTGAGGCACATACCTGGGACACCAGGGAAGAAGCAACTCTTGATCCAGTTGCAGGAAAACACTTGTCTCTGCAGATGGTAGAAGGCAAAGAGGGGAAGCTCCCCAGCCAGCATGTCTCTCTGACTGCCGTGGCTGCCTGCGTGCGGGCCCAGTGCACTGCCCAGGGAGCACTGCTCGCTTCACGGCCAAGCTGCGTAACCCCTGCTGCTCCAGCTGCTGCCACTTCACTGTTGGTCCCTGAGTGTCTGGATTTGTGTGGTGTTTTAAATGTGAGCCTCTGAACTCCACTTAAAAGTAAGGCATGCATTTAAAATCATATCTACATGCAACATTTTCCCCCAAAATATAACATATCATTGTGTGATCAAGTGTGGCAGACAGGAAAGAGCATAGGTTTTCATATTCAAAGGCCTGGATTGGACTTACTCCCTGAGTTGAGTTAGTGACCATCTCTGAAGAAGAAAGACTAATGAAACTAGGTAGAAAATAATGTTTTAAAAACGAAACATTTGCATCGTTTTCTACTTTCCTTTAAAAAAGAGCAAAAAGTAAAGATTTTTAAAAATGCATGTTTCAAGTGAAATCAGGCCACTTCTGATTACTGAAGGAGTGTAGGAAGCAGTTCACCTCCGCTCTCAATGACTTGCAATTATAAATTTGCAGTAAGGTAGAAAGGCTCTTAATTGAATTTCCAAATTATATTACAGGTTTGCAGCCTCTGGTGATGTCCAACGTCACATCATTATTCACTCAGGAGAAAAGCCACACTTGTGTGACATCTGTGGTCGAGGTATAGCTGAGTGTTTTTTTCTTGAAGATTACTGATTCCAACGTTCTCAGTCCTTCAGCTGAACACCTGTCATGGTCTCTCTAGGATTTAGTAACTTCAGTAATTTGAAGGAGCACAAAAAGACGCACACGGCTGATAAAGTGTTCACCTGCGATGAATGCGGAAAGTCTTTCAATATGCAGAGGAAGCTGGTGAAGCACAGAATTCGGCACACGGGTGAGCGGCCGTACAGCTGTTCTGCCTGTGGTAAGTTTCTGACCATTCCACACCAGGCGGTCAGCTGGGCATCCCTGGTGTGGGAAGGGCGCTGGTCTTCATGCCTGCTCTGTCATTGGCTGTTTTGGAGTCTCGAATAAGTCTTCCCTTTTCTCATAGGTAAATGGGAGTGACGCCGTTTCTTTACCACTCCATGTGGTCTTCTCTCATTCCGCCTTCACATATCAGATGTTTGTTCAGTGTCTCTGAGGTATCAGGAGCTGTCTGCAATGCTCCAGGTACTCAGATGACTGATAAGGAGTCCCAGGTGCTGCGAGCTCCTGGTCCGTGTCTGTGGGGCGTAGGCAATTGGAAGAGTCGGGAAGAGCGTGCTGTGCAGCAGCAGGTGCCAGAGCACAGCAGCCCAAAGGGCAGGGTGCGGGAGCTGCAGGTTTGTCCGTCCTGCTGGAGCATCGGGAGCACGCGGTGGGGCCAAGAGGGAAGGCTCCGTGAGATCGTGTACAGTCAGGCATTGCTTAACGACCAGGATACGTTCTGAGAAATGTGTCGTTAGACGATGTCGTCATGCAAACATCGTCGAGTGTATTTACACAAACCTGGATGGGATAGCCTACTACAGACCTAGGCTCTCTGGTACTAATCTTATGGAATGCCCGGCGTTTATGTGGTCCATCGTGGACCAAAACGTCGTTATGCAGCGCATGACTGTAGTGTGAAACAAAGGGCATTTCTCCGGGCATTTGACGCATCGGTGAAGTCATCAAGGAGGGCGAGGCAAAGCTGGCGGCCCTCGGTTTCAAGGGACATTACTGCACAGATGAGGACATGGGGACTCTGAGTTAAGCCATCCGCTACCTGAGATCACAGAGAGTTGGAGCCTCTGAAGAACCGGGGGCTGGGGAGGGGAGTGTGCATGCACATATGTGCCCCTGACAAGTACTAGACAATGCAGATTGAATCATGGGTGAATAAGTGAATAAACATTTTTATGATTTCCTGTTTAGAACAAGCGGGGAAAATGCTCAGAGTCCGGCTGTGGCTCCTTCTAATTGTAGTTGGTATCTGAAATAGGGCAGGACTTCTGGGATGTAAGCAGAAGGCAGCTTTGTTTTTATCTCCTGGATACAGATTTAGGCAACTCCCTGACTATTCTGATCACTTTTAAAAAATAAAATTGCATCGCTTTAAATCATGAATGCAGTCTCAAATCACTAATTTAAAGTGTCAGTTCCAAATTATTATTGCAACTGTCAACTTGATTTAAGGTTAAGTTTTCTCTTCCCTCCCCAGCTGGGACCTGCCGCTGGCTAAGACGCCTGTAGGGGAGGAAGCCAAGCGGGACCCTCTCTTCCCCAGCTTAGGCTTCCACCGCTTCCCCACCTCACTAACCATGGTTTCTGACCCTGACGAGGCCAGCTTGGGGGGAAGTGGGAAAGGGAGCAGGAATATTCTTACATAACAGCTTTATTGGGATACAATTCCCATACCATAAATCTACCCATTTAACGTGAACAATTCAGTGGTTTTTGGTATAGTCACAGAGTTGTGCAACCCTCACCACAGTCTAATTTTAGAACACTTCATCGCCTGCAGAAAGAAACTCTATACCCATTAGCAGTCACTCCCCATTCCCAGCCCCCTGCCATAGGGAACCGTTAGTCTACTTTCTATCCCTATAGATTTGCCTATTCTGGACATTTCATATAAATGGAGTCATGCAAGATGTGGTCTTTTGTAACTGACTTCTTTCGCTTAGCAAATCTGCTGTGGACATTTACAAGTTCACATATGGATGTATGCTTTCATTTTCTTGGGTTCAAAAGACAGGTTGTTTTCAGATGGCTTCGCATTCTGGGCCGTGTAAGGTAATGCTTCTCCCTCTCCCTCCTCCCCGCTCCCCTGCCTCCCCACTCCCTCCCTCCTTCTCTCTCCCTCTCTCTCATTCTCTCATTTCCTGCTCCTTCCAAAGACAGCCTTCCCTTCCCTTTTCCTTCCCTTCCCTTCCCTTTTCCTTCCCGCAGCATTTTACTGCACTAACATGCCGACTCGCATTTTCCTCCAGCTGGACCTTCTCCCCCAGCCCTTGGTTTTGTAGCAGATTACTCCGAGGAGCCTTTCTCTGTTGAGGGTCTCGTGGCCCCCTGGGCAGCCCTCTCAGGCCGGATTTAAAGCACCCCAGGCGGCTCTCTTGCAGGCGTGACCCTCACCCGATGTGGGAACCACTCCTGTTCTGTGCGCCAGGGCCGCAGGCCTCGCCACTGCAGAGGGGACCCTCTCTGCTGCCCCGTGGCTTGCTCGATTTTCCCTGCAGGAGGCAGCAGCCACTCCACTCTGCCCTCATGGCGGGGACACGTGTCGAGCCTGCACCCCTGTCTTGACTTGAGGGATAAAGGAGAGACACCTGCCACACTCCTCCCTTGGTGGGAACTCGACTGTGGCTGAACTTCACACGTAATAAGGACCCTCGACATGCTTGTCGTCTTTCCCCAGTAATTCTGCTGTTGAGAATGAATCTGAAGGAAACAATGAAAAGAATGAGGCTAACTGAACATCAAGTAGAGTAGGAAGCAGGTAGAAACAGCCCAAATGTGCAAGAAATAGAGGAGCTTAGGCAGCTTCTAATCCACAAAATGGCGCTTGTCTGAATAAACATATTATACATATGTTGTAAAGACAGTGCAGTTAACTGTAAAAATGCTTTTACTATAGTGTTAGGTGAAGGAGACTGAGCCTGACGTTGTGGGCAGAATGTGGAAGTAAAAACAAAGAAAGAGTTAGTGCCGTAGCTTTCAGTATTTTTTATGTGGGAAAAAGCCACATTTTAACACATGTGCATTGATGTCTAGTTAGATTGTTCAAAGGCTGTTTTTTTGTGAATGGCCCACCATTGCTGGACTGGGGCTGGATGGGTAAGAATTCAAATATGGTGACACGTGGATAAGTGAGAAGTTCTAAATGTAAGTCCACATAATTGTGAAGTTTGTTCGCAGACCTTTGTAGTCTATCATGACTTCTGTAAGGTTATTTATTGATTTTTCTCTTCTGATCTTCTTACCTAATCCAGTCATGGAAATAGATCCCCTATCTTTATCATACACACAGAGAAAGGAAATAGAACTAGAAGAGGTGTACATAAAATTATGTTAAACGATGAGTACAGAAGTACCTTTAGCAGAGATGTTTCTAAATTATAGATTGGCTGTGTTGGATTTATGGAAATTTAAACGAAACTGACAGGGCTTCCCAGCACTGCCCAGGCCGGCAGGGACAGGCGCCCGGCCCACCCAGCACTGCCCAGGCCGGCAGGGACAGGCGCCCGGCTCACCCAGCACTGCGCGGGCCGGCAGGGGCAGGCGCCCGGCTCACCCAGCACGGCCGGCAGGGGCAGGCACCCGCACCCAGCTCACCCAGCATGGCCGGCAGGGGCAGGCACCCAGCTCACCCAGCACTGTCTGGGCCGGCAGGGGTAGGCATCCGGCTTACCTAGCATGGCATGCCTGTTCAGGGAGACAGAGTCTCTAGAAGGCTCGCTCTGAGGTCCCCAGAACCAAAAGGCTGCAGGTTGGAGGGGCCTGTGATGGGAGAAGCACGGAGTAGTCCTCTGGGTGAGCAGGCAACGGCAGGGCTCAACGCGGCTCCTGTTAAAGCAGAATCGTTGTGTTTTAGAAGGGGAGGATTCTTCCACAATGCCCTCTTCTCAAAGGATCTCTTTTTCTTTTTCCAGGAAAGTGTTTCGGGGGTTCAGGTGACCTCCGCAGGCACGTCCGCACTCACACTGGGGAGAAGCCATACACGTGTGAGATCTGCAACAAGTGCTTCACACGCTCTGCCGTGCTACGGCGGCACAAAAAGATGCACTGCAGAGCCGACGACGAGGGGCAGGACGCCCTGGAGGAGTTCACGCAGGCCATCGAGACCTCTGATCTGGAGAAGTCTCAGAGCTCAGATTCTTTTTCCCAAGACATGGCTGTGACTTTGATGCCCGTGTCTGTCAAGCTCCCTGTCCACCCAGTGGAAGATTCAGTGACAGAATTTGACAGTCACTCTGCCGGCTCCTACTGTAAGTTCCGCTCGATGCTCCAGCCTCACGGAGGCGGTGACCAGGAGAAGCTCAGTTTGGATCCTGTTAAACTTGGGAAGCCCCAGATGCAGCAGGCCCCGCATCAGGCGTACGCTTACTCGGACGTGGACGCCTCAGCCAGCGACGAGCCGCTGCAGGCCGACGGCATGGCCATGGTCCGCTCGTCGCTGGCCGCTTTGGACAATCACTGCAGTGACCCCCTGGGCAGCCGAGTGTCTGCCACGGCTTACAGGAACTCCGAAGGGCAGTTCTTCTCCAGCATGACTCTCTGGGGGCTGGCGATGAAGACGCTGCAGAATGAAAACGAGCTGGAGCAGTGATGCCCACCGTCCATGGTGCTCAGCATCAGAGGCATTTTCTGAGTTCAGCAGCCTTGTATCAACGCTCCAGGAGAGCCGCTTCCCTGTGACGGCCCCTTCCGGGCAGCCCGAGAATGGTTGGACCATTTCCTTCCTGATGCTGGCTGATAATTGGAAGCATCTTGAGCTCGGGGTTGGGAAGAAAGGCCGCTGGCTCCCCGGGGGAGCAGGCACGGGAGTGGACAGCTTGCGTCCCAGAAGCCAAAGGCTTGAGAGACCGTCTCACTGACTTGCGCATGGGAGGGTGCAGACTTTGGGTCAGCTGCTGTACAATTTGGTCATGTTAAAGGGAGAAATATGTATGTATATGTAAAATACCAATGTTATTTTTGCATTTTTACATAATTGAAATTTGTAGCATTTTGTATTTTTATTTACACAAAGATTTTATTTGTATATGAAACTCGTGCTATAATTTAATTTGAGTAAAGGAAACTTGCCTTTCTATATAATGTTGTGTGTTTTCTCCAACATCATTATTAATCTAAAGACTGTAGTGGTGTAAAAATGAACGTCGTCAAGGGGCTGGCCCCGTGGCCGAGTGGTTGGGTTCGCGCGCTCCGCAGCAGGCGGCCCAGTGTTTCGTTGGTTCGAATCCTGGGCGCGGACATGGCACTGCTCATCGGACCACGCTGAGGCGGCGTCTCACATGCCACAACTAGAAGGACTCACAACGAAGAATATACAACTACGTACTGGGGGGCTTTGGGGAGAAAAAGGAAAAAATAAAATCTTAAAAAAAAAAAATGAACGTCGTCGAGGGCTCCCCTGCAAGGGTAAGTCCTGGTTTCAGTCGGCCATCCCGGGCCAGCGGGCCTCAGAAGCTGTCGGAACAGAGCCTGAATCCTGCCTGCCGTTTACTGGTTAGATCGTGGCAAGCTGCTCACCCTCAGAATCTTCTCTGGGTTTTGTTTTCTACAGTATGATATGAATACCTTCCAGCATTCATATAAGGCTCACATGGTCCCATCATGCTCTTGAAAAATCCCTCCCCCAGGTTCGGTGGCCTGACTGGCCTTCCCCTCACCTTGGCTGCAGCCTTGCTGGCCTCTGAGAAAATGAGGTGCGTCCTTAGCTCTCGCTAGAATGTAGAAGTGAGATCAAGCACGTGAAAATGCAGTTACCTGTATGACGCAACGCAAGTTACTTGCCTATAAAACTGCTTCCCCAGAGGACCACAGTGTTTGAAAGCACCCCCAAAAGCTATCATTATCAGCTCTAACTCAGAAATATTACACCGACGAGAGAAACACGGGCAGGTGAAGATTTTCGTGGAAAAACCGCATGGTTGCAGAGTAGAGTATCCACTTTGAAGTCAGCTTCAGGGTCAACTCCTGGCTCTCCCAACCGCTCACTGCACTGAGTCCTGCAAGGCTGGTGCGGCAAGCATGCATTATCCCTGCTTACAGGTGGAAGGACCGAGGTTCAGTGGGTACAGGGACCTGCGCAAAAAGGTGCAGCCTCTAAGGGCAAGAACCTAGGTCCCTGGGTGTGCTGGGAGGGAACTTGATGTGTGGTCCTCTCACGTGTGTGGTAACCCCTCCTTCCTCCCACTTGTCCTGTTTTCACCCACTGCCCTGCCTCTTTCCAGCTCCTCCCTCTCCCGTACCCCAGCCCCAACAGCTCCTCATCCGCACTAGGACTACAGTCCATTGATCCACTCATCTTCTCACTGCCCTTCGCGCCCCTCATGTCCCTGTCCACCTTCCCAGGCTAAACCCCATGGCCCACCATGCACTGCTCCACCCTCCAGCCTCTATCCAACTTACCCAGTAAACCTCTGACCCTGCCCTCTGTTCCTGCACCTGGGGAGCTGAGCCAGGCTGGTGAGAAACTGCCGTTTTCTGCTTTCTACTACAGCTCACGTCTGGTGAGCCTTGGGGCCATCTCGAATCCTTCCTCCTTGATGCAGACCCCTGCTGTCCTAGACGGTTAGTTCCTGTTTTCTTATCCAACTTCTACACCTCCTTGCTCCGTCCTCCTGCTCACGGTCTTCCTCTTTCTCCAAGAATGTAGAAGCAAACAGGAAGGACCCCTCAAGCTCCCCGACACGTACCAAACTCCCTGGTCTGTGCCTGTAGATTGCACCCCCTCTACCACTGCAAACTTCCCCCACCGCCACCCCTCGGTTCCCCCCCCGCCAGCTCGTTTTTCTTGTTAGGACTTACCACTGTCCATCCTACTATAGATTTTATTTGTTTCCCCACCTGGATGTAAGCTCCAGGATTTTCGTCTCTTGTTCACTGCTGTACCCCCAGTGCCCAGCGCATGCCTGGCCCTGAGTAGGTGCTCAGTAAATAATCGCCAACGGAATGTTCTTGGAATACATTTTCGTCAAAATATTGGACCTCCTGGTTGATCCTCTAATTTTCTTTTCTTTCTGGCACCCTGTTCAATCAGACGACTTTTGTCCCCACTACTCCACTGACACACCTTGTGTCCAGGTCCCCGTTACCAGCCCAGTGGTCAATTCTCAATCCCCATCTTAGTTGAGTCTTGGGCACTACTGACCATTCAGCAGTAAATTGATTGATCCCTTCTTCCTCCATGAGATAAGAACCAGGACTTCCCGGTAGACCCCTCCCTCTAGATTTCCCCTTATCTCACTGCCTGCTCATCTCAGACTCCTTTTCCCCTCATCAGCCCACACTTAAAAGTTGGGGGCCTCAGAGCACAGACCCAGGACCCCGCCTGTCCTTGCTCTCTCCCTAGGCCTTCTGATGTCTAATGACCTTACGTGCTATCTTTTTGCTCATGACACCCAAACTTCTGTCTGGCCTGGGCCTCTCCCCAGAACTCTAGAATCCTGTACCCCACTGCCTCGCCGTCATCTGTATCTGAGTGTCCAACAGACATCAGACTGAAATTTTTCAAAACTTAGCTCCTCGTCCTCTTCCCTGCTCTTGCCCCCCTCATTGGATGGCAAGCCCATTCTTCCAGTTGCTCAGACTAAAAACCATAAGAGTTACCCCGCTTTCATCAGCCCACATTTATGGAGTGCCTCCTGTATGCCATGCACTAAGTTTGCCCAAGGCTCAAAGAATAAGACCTGCCTGGGCTGAGGGAACACTCCTTGAATAAATCTCCTTGATGAGGACAAGAGTTTGTTCTTATAGAATAAAATTTTAGGAAAAAAATTAAATCTAAATCTCCTATAATTCATATATCCTGTCTCTTTCCTTTCTTCTTTATCACTCTGCCCCAAAGCCTTAACCTAAATAAAGAAAAACTTAGAAGTGATGAAGAGGCTTGCAAGTGTGTGAATGTGCACTTGGACAGCAAATTATCTGGCAGTGGGCCAGGCCTTGACCTTGTGGTGCGCACACGGCCTGGGCCATCCACAGCCAGAAGAAGAGCGCGCATGTGTGTGTGCGTGTGTGTGCACACACACCATTGATCCCAGAGTCAGGAGATGTGGATTGTGTTCTCAGCTCCGTCACCAGCCAACCGCGTGATCGATGCCCTCCCCTCTCTGGACTTCAGCGTCCTGACTATGGAATGAGGCGTCTTCAATTTTAGTGCTCTGAGAACAGCCTGTGACTGGGTTCCTACAGAATCTGCCAAGGCCACAAAGTGTCTTTCTTATTATAAAACTCAGGTGCAAAAGTTAAGAGGCTGGGCAGGTCTTCAGAAGATTCCCAGCATCTTAGAATGTCTGAGCCAGAAGAGACCTTGGAAATTATCTCCTGTTTTCCTGGGTCTCAGCTGTCCATGAGCTCTGCCCAAAGGCTTGTTAACAATGCAGATCTTTGGAGATTTTGATTCTGTAGGTCAGGGGCAAGGGCTAGGAATCTGCATTTTAGCGGGTTTCCCAGATGCTTCTGAGGCAGGTGGTGTAAGGGCTGTACCTGAAGAAACCCTGACCTCGTCTCAATCCCTCACTGGGTAGATGCCCTGAGATGGGAGGTGATAGCAGCAAAGACGCCTTGCGTTATCGTGTGCCAGGCGCGATGGTAAACGCTGCACGAGTGTCAACTCGTTTGAACTTCCTAACCACCCTGCAAGGTCGAGCCTCGGAGTGTTTCCACTTACAGATGAGGAAAGCGACTCCCTGAGAGATGAAGGAATTTGCCCAGTTCCACCCAGCCGGGAAGTGGCAGTGTTGGGTCCCAAGGTCCCAGGGAGAGTTAGTGGCAGAGCCCAAAGCCAGCCTGGGATGCAGGGCTCACGTGCCAGTTAGTGATGGGTTTTGAGAGAAGAACCTGCTGCCATGATATTCGTGAAACTCATCGATCGTGTCTCGGTGGGAGCTTGTCACCCTCTTCCTCTTTAATTTCTTCTTTTTTCTGAGTAACATGAACAACAGAGAAAAAGCACCTAAAGCACGTAAGTAAAAATAAAAAATAATTTCATCACCCAGAGATGACGATGATGATGATAAACACATTTCTAGTACTCACGACAACAGCTAAGTTTCAAGACTTACCGCGTGCATTATCTCATTAAGCCCCTCCAACACCCAGTGAGGTGGTACACTGATTACACCTTGGTTTATTTCCTTCCAGACCGTTTGCTTTGCATTCAGATACAAATAAATTCAGCCACTTAAACAATTTTTTAATCAGCTCATACCATACGTATTTTGCTTTTTCTCATAGCAAAATTATCATCAATATCTTCCCTTGTCAAAAAAATGTATGTTGACCTCAGTGCTCTGAGTCCCTGTGTAGTATCCCCACCACACTTCCCTTCACCTTGAGGATGTTTATGAAGGGTCCAGCACAGATCTGGGCAGACAGCAGGTGCTCCACAAAAAAAGTCCTCTTTTCCGTGAATTTACAGGGAAATTTATGGATCCCTCTGGCTGTTTTGTGTTGGGTTTTCTTCCAACCACCAGATGGCGGTATGCCCTGCACAATAAGCAGAGAGCATGGCCGGGGTGACCTCAAATGCTAAAGCTGGCCCAGAGTCACCTGCCTGGGCGCGCAGCATTTCTGTGACACCCTGCAGATCACAAAGCGTTTCACCCACGGGAGCCCCCACGAGCCCACCAGGAAGCCTGTTGGCCAGGTGGCGTTCTCTCTTTCCCCGGTTTAGAGGGATGTGTCCTAGGAGAAGTCACTTGCTCATTTATATTTCAACCTTGTCGAGTGCTGCGATGTCCCACACACCAGTGTTCCTGCAGGAGGTGCCCCAGAGTGACACAGCCTAGGCCCCTGCCTCACGGCTCTGAAAGGGGGGCTCCGCTCACCAGCTTCGTGAGCTTGGCACAGCTCCCCAGGGTTGTCCCAGCCTCCTCTGTACAAATGGGCTTGAAAAGTGGCTGTACCTCATGGGGAACCCTTGAAGACGTGATGCTAAGTGACAGAAGCCAGACACAAAAGGTCACATGCTATATGATTCCATGTTTATGAAATGTCCAGGATGAGCAAATCTGTCGAGACAGAAAGCAGATGAGTAGTTGCCAGGGGCAAGGTGGGGAGATGGGAAGTGACTGCTACTGAATTTGGGGTCTCCGCTTGGGACGATGAAAAAGTTCTGAAACAAGATAGTAGCTATTATGGACTGAATTGTGTCTCCCCCGAAAAATTGAGGTCATAATTCTGGGGCCCTGTACCACAGAAGAAAAAGAGACGCCAGAGCTAAGCAGGAAGTGGGGACGTGGCTTGCCCCTGCTCCTAGGGGGTGGCTTCAGTGAGTTAAAGCTCCCGCAGGCTGCCTGGAGGAGGAGGCTTGAGGACCTGTCTGATGGCCTGTGTCTGACCCCCGTCTGCTCCTCTCCCTCTACCCTCAGGACAAAAATATCCCGACGGCCTCGCCATCTCCTGAGAATCCTCTATACCAGCTGGGCCTGGCCCGTGATGTGCGGACAGACGAGAGAAAGGAATTTTGAAAATCCTGTCTCTCTAACAAAACGCTGGCTTTCGAAGCTATCATCCTGCTGGAAGACCCGTTCTGCCTGGCAGAGTCGGAATAGGGTCTTGATCTTTCTCTGCTTCCTCTGGAATCTTCCTGATCTCACCCCCATCCCCACACAGGGCGGATGGATGCTCGTGATCATCATGAAGAAGGTTGTGGTCTCAGAGGCAAAAGAGAAACAAAATTAAGGATTTTCAAAATAGTGCCCCTTATAGTTAAATGTAACGCAGAAGCATAACCTAATTCAGCCTGGGGCTAATAGGAATGCAAAATAATTCTCGTCTGCGGACATGCAAATTCCGGTCTGTCCAGCAGAGCTTGAATTGGCTTCTCTCCCCGCTGTGAAAACCCAGGCCTGCCTCCATTTCATATTCACTTCAGAATCCCCGCTCTCAGAGTGTGTCCGTTCTTTGCATTCTCTGTGGAACCAGTTAGAACGTCTGCCCGGTTCCCTCCCTGATTAATGACTTAAATAAAATCTTTAACACAGATTCATTGTTAACCTATGTGAGAGGAATGATTTTACCTTTTTTTACAAAATGATTTTTAACAGATTTATGAAAGTGAAGGTTTGTCCAGATGGAAACAAAATTTTCTCTTGTTTACTATTTAACTGATGCCTGAGTTTGGTAGATTTCCAAACATAGAATGTATTAGTTTGTACTAGCAAAGTACCACAGACCAGGCGCCTTAAAAAAATTTATTTTCTCACGGTTTGGAGGTCAGAAGTCTGAGATCCAGGTGTGGGCAGGTTGCTTCCTCTGAGCCTCTCTCCTTGACTTGCAGGCGGCCATCTTCTCCCTGCGTCCTCACCTGGTCGTCCCTCTGTGCGTGTCTGTGTCCTGATCCCCTCTTCCTAGGAGGACGCCAATTGTGTTGGATCAGGGCCCCCCAACTGACCTCATTTTGCCTTAATCCCCTCTTTAAAGGCCAGACCTCCATATAAGTCACATTCTGAGGTCCTGGGAGTTAGGACGTCAACACATGAACTTGGAGGGGAGAGAATTCAACCTATAACATAGAGCAAGAAACAGGCCGGAGTCCCTGGTGTAGAGGGTGGCTGGGAATCTTGCTGGGTGACCCTGCAGAGGCAGCAGCACTAAGACCCCCAGGGCCTGGGGCCAGCAGTGCCCTGAGTGACCCAGAGAACGAATCTACCTATGATTCCCAACCCAAGAGGCCACAGCAGCAAGGCCAGCGACAGACAAGTCCACTTGCTAAAGGAATCGGTCATTGCACTTTGGTCTCGGATTCTCACATGACCCGGTGATTTTCTGAGGGGCCTTGGCTGGAGGCTGTCTGACCTGCAGGAAAGGAGACAGAGAGAGTGAACAGAGATGCTTCCTCTGACTGGCTGACCGGCTGGTGCTGGCTGGGCCTCGGGGTTTCCAGTCGGTCTCGGCCATGGGACCTTTAATCCATGACATGTTAGGCGGAAGCCCAATCCAGACAGTGAGAGAAGACGAGCCTCTCTGACTCAAGGAGTTGGGGCCAGCGCCCTGTGTGCAAGGCCCCTCATCACTCGGTCCCCAAGCAGCCCTGGACCCTGAGGGGGCTCCAAGGACAACTGTGTGAAAAGCACTGGTCTTGGGGACAGAAGAGACTCCCAGGAACGTCGTTGCGTTTCCTGCCATTCGGCCTCCTGTGCATCAGCACGGGGCCGTTCCATCATTTCATTGCTCATCGAGACCTGCCTCGCTCCGAGAACTGTAGAAATGCAAACACAAGGAGAGGGAGACAAAGCGAAACTAGAGGCAGGTGACACCAGGGCTATAGTTGTTACGTAGCAATGTACAATGTACCATTGTGGGTGCTTATGAACGGCATGTTTGTGTCTCCCCAAATTCATAGGGGGAAGCCTGAGCCCCAGGGGGGCTGCATTTGGAGATGGGGCCTCTAAGAAGGTGATTAAGGTTAAAGGAGGTCATAAGGGAGGGGCCCTTCTGGCAGGATTAGTGTCCTCCTAAGACAGACACCCTATCTCATTTCCTCTCTCTCTCCTTGCACACGCACCCGGGAAAGGCCATGTGATGACAGAGCGAGAAGGCAGACATGGCCCACAAAAGCTCGTATATGGAAGTCCCACCCCCACTACCTCAGAATGTGGACTTGTTTGGAAATAGGTTAGTTCTGATAGAATTAGTGAGGTTAAGATGAGTCATACTGGAGGGGAGTGGGCCCTACTCTGATGACTTATGGTATCGTTATAAAAGGAGAATTCTGGGCACAGACACACAAAAGGAGGACGCCATCAGAAGATTAGAGTTATGCTGCCACAAGCCAAGAAACTGCCAGGAGCGAGGAGAGAGGTCTGGAACCTTCTCTGGTGCCTTCAGAAGGCTATGGCCCTGCCAACATCTTGATCTTGAACTCTGACCTCCAGAATTGTGAGACAAGAAACTTCTGTTGTCTGAGCCGCTCAGTGGTGGTTCTTTGTAATGGCAGCCCTAGCAAGCTAATGCGCGTAACATCCTGCCGACTAACACACGGGCGCTTCACCTTCAGCCATGAGCCTCCTGGTGGCCAAAGCAAAGAAGGAAGCTGTTATTGGAATCTCAGCCCTTCTTGAAGGCTAAGCTGGTCATCTCATAGAATTGATAGGTCCAGGTGCTGAACGCAGTGCCTGGCACCTGGGTGGTGCTTAGAAATAAATGTTACTTGGCAGTGTTCTTATTTTTCTTATAGTTAACTTTTTTGCCACTGAATTTTTTTTCCATGAAATCATCACTTTGGGAAACAGTAGACTAGAATCTGTTTCCCTCCAGCCCTGTGGTTTTAAGGCTTTACAATCCTCTTTCAGCAGCTAGTGTCAGTTTTCATTCCAGAGAAATAGCTGATGTGGGCATCCATGGGCTGGGGCTCGGGCCAGACCGCAGGGCGGGGGCCAGCCAGGTGCCAGGGGAGAGGAGTCCCGTTTCCCGGTCCTGTGTGACAGGGAGCTTCCCGGGTGTTTGCAGATGTGGCCGGTGAGGTCAGCAGCTTGGCGAGGAGGGAGCCTCAGGAGCGACCTACTGCTCTGGATTTATCCCCCACCCGGCTGAGAGAAGGGTCCTAAGGCAATTTGTGTTCTGCCGCTTCCTGCTGTGTGATCTTGGGAAAAGCACACAGTCTCTCTGGGCCTTGCTTTCTGCCTTTGTGAATCGAGGGGGTTACCATCAGGAGTTTCCAGTATATTCCGTGCTCACCCAGACCTGCACTCCTAGTGACACTGCTGGTCCCTCAGTTGTAGCATTTTCTTCCTGAGCTCGAGTTGACCTCAGGATCCTCCTCAACACGGTGCTGTAGGTGAACGTTGCCAACCCGACCAGCTGCACCAAAGATGAAGGTCTATGATGGCCCCAGACAAAATCATCTCAAAAGCTCCTTTAGGAGAGAATGTTCTAGAATTTCCTTATTTCTATTTCAGGCCTCCAGACCATGGTTCTTCCAGCCTTTCTGCTTTGCTCTCACGGTCCGGCCGGTCTTTGAGTTGGTTCCGAGCGTCCATCTCTCGCTAGGTTGTGCCTCTCTTGAGACGGCCTGTGTGGGAGCGCCTCGCAGCCCCTGACACATCGTTCAAGCAGCACCCACATGACTCGCTGCTGCCCCTGCAGCCCGGGGCCTCTGCAGGGCACTGGCCCAGAGAAGGGCCCCCTCCTGCCCTCCTGCACGGTGACACAGTGCAGCGTCACCTTCTCACCCCTCCGACCACCCGTGTGCATCCCCCGGTGCTGGGAGCACAGCGAGTGCTGTGTCAAAAATATGTACTGGTTTTGTCAAACAGAAACAAATCTGACCTCACACCCATTATGATGGCCACTATCGAAAAAACAGAAAATCACGAGTGTTGGTGAGGATGCGAAGGGATTGGAACCCTTGTGACCTGTGGCTGAGGATGTAAAATGCGGCAGCCACTGTGGAAAACAGCGTGGAGCTCCCTCAAAAGTTCTTTCAATTAAAATTTTATATTTAAAAATTAAAAATTGATTCAGCAGTCCCACTTCTGGGTATATAGCCAAAAGAATTGAAAGCAGGGCCTCAAAGAAATATCCGTACACCATGTTCACAGCAGCACTATTTACAGTAGCCAAGAGGTGGAAACAACCCAAGTGTCCATCACCAGATGAAAGGATAAACAAAGTACAGTCAAGACATACAATGGAATAGTATTCAGCGGTGAAGAGAAAGGAAACCTTGTCACACGCTACAACCTGGATGAACCTTGAGGACATTATGCCAAGTGAAATAAACCAATCACGAAAATACAAATACTGTATGATTCCACATATATGAGGTCCCTAGAGCCATCAAACTCACAGAGACAGAAAGTGGAATGGTGGGGGCCAGGGGTGGGGAGGGAGAATGGGGAGTTGTTGTTTAATGGGGACAGGGTTTCAGTTTTGCAAGATGAAAAAGTTCTGGAGATGGATGGTGGTGATGTTGCTTTTTTTCTTTTTTTGAGGAAGATTAGCCCTGAGCTAACTGCTGCCAATCCTCCTCTTTTTGCTGAGGAAGACTGGCCCTGAGCTAATATCTGTGCCCATCTTCCTCTACCTTACATGTGGGACGCCTACCACACCATGGCTTGCCACACGGTGCCATGTCCACAGCCGGGATCCAAACCGGTGAACCCCGTGCCGCCGAAGCGGAACATGCGCTCTTAACCACCGCGCCACTGGGCCGGCCACAGTGATGTTTGCATAACAATGTGAACGTACTTAATACCGCTGAACGGTACACCTAAAAATGGCTAAGATGGTAAATTTTATGTTATGTACTTTTTACCATGAGTAAAAATAAGACACAAGCACATATAAAAAACAGACAAATCTGGACTTAGATAAGGAGAGACTTTATTGGAATGGATTATTGCAAGAGGAGAGAAAGGGACAGCAGCAACAGAGAGAAGAGTGAGACCATGAGGTGGTCAGCACCCCAAGCGAAGGCCTTTCTTCTGCAGGGAGGTGTGAACAAGGCGGGGGCGATCCCTGTCGGGGGTTGAGGGGCCGGGCAGGTGGAGCAATGGGACAGTAGATCAGAGGACATCTCTCCTGCCGTCTGCCAAGCGTCCTTGGGATGGTGCAAGGAGCGGTCATTTCCTGGCCCAGGCTGAGGGTGGCCAAAGCTCAGAAGCCTGGAGGGAAGAGGGAAGTGTCACTAAAGTTTGGTCAAGGGGCTGGCCCGGTGGCCAAGTGGTTACGTTCACTCGCTCTGCTTTGGCGGCCCGGGGTTCGCGGGTTCGGATCCTGCGCACAGACCTACACACCGCTCATCAGGCCATGCTGTGGCGGCGTCCCACATAGCAGAACTTGAATGACCTACAACTAGGATATACAGCTAGGTACTAGGGCTTTGGGGAGAAAAAAAAGAGGAAGACTGGCAACAGATGTTAGCTTGGCCAATCTTCCTCAAAAAAAAAAAAGTTTGGTGGCGTCAGATGAACGGACATGTCCAGGCTGGTCACTGAGGACAAACAGTTCAGCTAATCTTTTAGAGCAAAGAATGAGTTTGGAGGGTCTGGGTCTCTCCTCGTCACAGGTAAACAAGGGGGCATCTGTGAGCCATAACTGAGTCACATGGGGAATGTTACTGCTTTGCAGTAGCTGTTTTTCCAGAATACGAAAGCGCGAGAGGATTTCTACCTGCTTGCTGTTTTCCAGGAGCACAGGGCTCAGGTAAAATCAGTGCCGTCCATTCGAATAGGATGGAATTGACAAGCACCATGGAATATCTAGTTTTGTTTGTTTTGTTTGGCACAGAGTAGACCCTCAATAAGAGTTCATTGAACGAATGCACGACTGAGCTGGGAGAAGGCGACAGTCAGGGTGCACTGCCGGCTGAGAAGCCTTTGCAGAGACGGTGGCATCTGAAGTGCTTGTGATGGATGCGCAAGGACGGTCACCTGGACATCACAGCAACAGCACAGTTACAAGGAATGGCAGGAATCAAAGGTGATCAGGAGCATATTCTACGGGAGGCCCTGTGCGGTTCCGCCAGGAAAGCAGAAACCCCTCTAGTTATCTCAAGCAGGAAAGGCTGAACATGAGGACTCGATTGCTTTCAAAGCTCTTGGAAGGTGGGAGGAGGGAATGGCAGGCCCTGCCCCGGTGCCCCCTCTTCCGGGAGCCCTTTCTCTTTCCCTCCTCCCTGTTTTTGCCAGTCTTGGTCACCCAGCAGGCGAGTCTCTGGGAGTCAACCTCCTGGGAGGCGGAGACCGAGCCCCAGCCTCCGCCAGTCCCGCCGGCACACCCAGCTAGGCCTCCTCTGCCGGCTGTTGAGGACCCGTCCGGCAGCGACCTGGCACTCCCTGCAAATACCCCAGAGGATGCAATTACGGAACCTGAGCATTTCAAACGGACCTCCCAGTTGGACAAACAAAATCAAGAGAAGCAGGACTCTGATCTGGCTGCACCGTCAGGGACCAGCTCCGTTCATCAGCCAGCTCCTTTCCAGGCTCGAGGGGAGAGGAGGTGCCCTGGGGCTGGCCGGAGACACTCAGCCCTTCCTGGAGCCAGTGATAGTGGGCCAGGACAACGCCTCGGGCCTCAGATCAGCGCCCCGGCCTCTCACCTAGTCAAGGCGATGGATGGGGGATCAGTGTGCTCAGATGGGTGGGTGCAGGGTGCCCACGGGGGTTCGCACATCATCCCCAAGGTCCGTACCTACCTACATCACAGGACGGTCATTCACAGGCTCACCTGGGCCTGGTTCAGGTACAGCAGCCCACTACCTGCACCCCTTTCTCTGGCAGGGCCCTGTGCCCCCTGGTTTCCGTGCCTGTCTCGCCCACTAGACTGTGAGACGCTGGGGGCAGGGGCTGCACGCCGTCCGTGTTACACCCATCACCCTTGGCTTGGTTCGTCCCTGTTCACATCGACAGATACAAATGTGCTGGAACGAATGGTCTCCGGAACGTGCCAGGCGAAGGCAGAGGGACAGCTCCCCCGAGGGAAACAGTCTCCTCGTCACAGACATCCCGCATTCGTGTCGAACACAGGAGTGTTGGAACAGTATGAAAAGGACGGTTCGGGCCTGGTAAGACCCCCCGTGGAGGCCCACGGCCCAGGCTGAGCTTCTAGTTCAGAACGTCAGAGCCGTTCCTGAAACAGACACACCCGCTGGTGAGGTTCACCTGCTTGAGACCCGTGGTCATTCCTGGCGGCACAGGTAGACTGTCCTAGGATGGGAGACTCGGCAGGGTAACGTTGCGAGAATCAGTCCTCGTGCAGCTGAGGTTAATTAACTCACGTTTTCAAGGGGCGGCTTGCTCGTCCGGAAGCCCAGGGAGAGCCTTCATAGAGGAGGTCCCTTCTCCCGCATGCGTACATGGTGGATGGTGACCAGGTTTCCTACAGCGAGGCTGCCGTGCCCTCCGGAGGGAGAATGAGTTCCCTGAGCAGGAGGCCATGGCAGTCACCCAGTCCTCTGGTCATTCTGTGGGCACTGGGGTGGGTTCTTTGGAGCCTGCCCCAGCCCCCTGCCCAGTCATTGGGGCCTCCATCTGCTGACCACACCCCGTCAGGCCTGGCTTCCAGCGGGCCGCCCTGCGCAGATGCCTTTCTGCGAGGTCCCCCGGGGTCAGCTGAACAGTGCCCCCTGAGATATCCCGGTCCGGCTCCCTGGAACCTGCAAATGCCACAGTGTACAGCAGAAGGGACTTGGCAGCTGTGGTTTCGTTGAGGATCTTGAGAGGGGAGGTTATCCTGGCTTATCTGGTGGGTGCTAAATGTCATCACAGTGTCTTTATAATAGGGAGGCAGAGGGAGATTTGACACAAAGATGGCAATGGGATGATGGAGGCAGAGTGGACGCAACTTGAAGCCACCAGGTGCTGCAGACCCAGCTGTGTGACCAGGACACTGAGCTCGCGGAGGGTACTTTTTACTGGAGGAGACAAGTAGGCGCACAGTGAGCAAGGTATTTTCGGAGATTGGTTGATGCTCAAAGCTAATACAGCAGGGCAGCACCTGGGGCCCCTGCAGACCAGTCTCATCCACCAGGGAGGGCAGGGGCAGGGATGAGGGATCCTGAATGAGGGGAGAGGTCAGGGTGCCAGTACTGAGCCCGTGTGTGTGTGTGCACATGCGTGCATGCGTTAGGGACGCACATACGATTAGCTGAATTCGAGTATGAAATGCAGGCAGGGGGATAAACTGCAGGCTTTAGCTGCACAGATATTCCTGCCCTGAGGGGCTGGAACACTTGCAAGAACTCTGAGTGGTTTCCTGCCTTTTCCCAGGGTTCTGTTGCCACTTGTTCATTCATTCATTCACTCATTCATTGATTCAGCAATGATCTCTTGGGCACTCATCCCTCACTCTGATGGTGTGCCAGGTGTTTTGCCGTCCATCCCCTCATCTGAGCTCTGTAACCCTCGCCCCAGGCCTCCGTGCCCCCACCTGGCAGGACCGAGCGATGAGCAGAGTGTCTGCCTCCTCTTCCTGGCCCAGCGACCCAGCTTCCCCTGCAGGAGAACGCCCTGCTCAGGTGGGAGACACTCCCATCGCAAGGGAGGCCTCAACGTCCCAGGTGAGAGGAATCACCTGGGGGTTCCCAGGCCCCACCCCAGAGGGTGGGGGTTGCCTGGTCCAGGATGGGGTCTGGGCGTGTGTGGTCAGGGCCATTTCCTGGTGATTCTTAGAGCGGGGAAAGTCCAGAAACACCATGCCAGTCAAGCTTCTCACACTGTACTGTGCACACAACTAACCCCCTGGGCGGTGGGTTAATGCAGATTCTGGTTCAGCAGCTGAGGGAAGGGCCAGAGTCTGTCTTTCTGACCAGCTCCTGGGTGGGGCCCGTACTGCCGGCTCAGGGGCCAGGCTTTGTGTAGTGAGGCGTTACAGGACCCCAGTCCTAAACCGAAGAGTACTTTGGACGTGCCGAGTGACAACTCTGCCGAGCCCTTCCTGTGAGCCGGGGCCGTGCATGCACTGTTTGCTTTGATCTAGTAATGGCTCCCTTTCACGAATGAGGAAACTGAGGCTTCGGGACGGGACCTTGGCAAGTCACACAGCTGAGAACGTGCAGAGCTAGAGTTTGAACCCAGGCAGTCTGACGTGGGGCCCACGCTGAAACAGCGAAGGAGAAAAAGGAATAACATTTTCTGGGCAACTACTCTGTGTCAGCGGGTGTCACTGGGTCGTCACATCCTCTAATCCTTACAACTGCCCTGCGTGGACTGGTTATCGTCCTCAATTTACAGAAGAGGCAACTGAGGCACAGGGAGGTGACATAACCGGCCCAAAGTCACTGAGCTCTGAGGGCAGGGCTGGGATTGAGCGCCAGCTCCCCGCTATCCCCCTGGGGTCTTTCTGGCCGTTCACATGTGCGCAGCCTCTGAGCAGAGCACAGAGCTGGTGCCTCTCGGTGACCTGGCCCCTGCCCACCTGCTCGTCCTACCCACTGTCCCTGCTCCTCCGTAAGCCCTGAGCTGCTTTCCTGTGGCCATTGTGACAAATTGCCACCAACTGGCTGGCTTGAAACAACAGAAAGGTATTCTCTCACAGTCCTGGAGGCCCAAAGTCTGAGAGCAGGGTGCTGGCAGGGCCGTGTTCTGTCTGACGGCTCCAGGGGAGGGTCCCTCATGGTCTCTTCCAGCTTCTGGTGGCTCCTTGGCTTGTGGCCGCATCACTGCAATCCCTGCCTCCATCGTCACGTGGCCGTCTCCCCGCTGTGTCTGTCTCTGCGTCTCTCCTCCTCTTCTTATGAGGACACCGGTCATATCAGATTTAGGGCCTGCCTGCTCCAGCAGGACCTCATCTTAACTAATACATCTGCAAAGATCTTACTTCCAAATAGGGTCACATTCTGAGGTTCCAGGTGGACAGGAATTTGGGGGAGATGCTCTTCAACCAGTATAAGCCCCATCTGCTCTTAGCCCCAGGCTCCAGCACAAAGAGAGAGGACAGGAGAGGCTGGGGGAGCCACTGGCAGTGCCCACGGTGCCCCGAGCTCTGTCACCTGTGGGGCCAGCTGTGCAATCCCATCCTGCAAAACAGGGACTTCTGCTCTTGGCTTGTTCATTGTCCTTTCTAGAATTTCCCCTCCAGGCCTTTTTCCCTGGTCTGTGTTGGGAGCTCCGAGGCTGTTGCTGTGATCATGAGAGGTCAGAGGCACAGGGTATGAACAGGTGAGCCACGGGCGGAAGGGCCGCTAGTTAACCAGCCTGGAAATGTGTCCATCCCGCTGGTGGTCAGACAAGTACCAACTGACACAGGATGCCTTTCCTTGCCCTTCAAAGTAGTGAAAGGTTTTGTTTGTGTTTTAAATGGTAACCATCAATGCTGGTAATGGTGTGTCGAAACAGTCAGTTTCCTACATTGCTTGTGGCCGCTTTGGGGAAGTAATTTGATAGTGTTTCCCAAGAGCCGCCAAAGATTCATACCATTGAATTCAGTGATTCCACTTCTAAAAATCTCTCGTAAGGAAATAACCAGAGATGCGGTCAGATTTTCTGTACGAAGATGTTATTACAGCATTTTTTAAAAATCGTGGTAAAAAATAAATTGGAAGTAGCTTGAATGTCTAGCCAGAAGAGATTAAGTAAACAGGGGCATATCAGCTTGATAGAAAAATGTTCACAGAGAGTTTTTCCTAACTTAGAAGAATGCTGTGCTAAGTGAAAAAGGATACACATCATGTATCCAGCAGGACCACAAATGTGTACAGAATTGTCGGAAAGAAAGGCCTTGTGCTTGCGATGGTGAACCTCATCAGGGGGTCCACACCTCCCTGGAGGAGGAAAAAAAACAATTCTGGCGAGAGGACCATCTCTGGGACAGAAGTGGAACCTGGGGGTGGGGGGTGTTGTCCCAGCCTAGAAATTATCCCCCAAGACAAGGAGCACTTGAGTGGACGTGAGGTTTTGGAGCAGTCTGGGCAGGTGGCACAGCCACCCCAGCCCCCGCAGCCCCCACTGGTCTCCTGCTCCCCCTCCGCCTTTCTTCCCTCCTCCGCACTGATCTTTCCAAAAGACAAATCCACTCAGCTCACTCCCACGCCACAACCTCTGCAATAGCTTCCCAGTGAGGACAGGATAACTCCAAGCCCGGACTGGAAGGCCAGGTCTTCCCGTCAGCTTGCCTAACTTCTCAGCCTCATCCTCACCCAGCCACAAGCCAAGCCCTTTCATTCCTCTGCACCTTCGCCAATGCTCTTCCTTCTGACTGGAATCCACTTCCCATTCATCTCTTCCTCAAACTCCTATACATCCTTCAAAACCCAGATGAGTTGCCTCCTCCTCTGTGAACTTTTCTCTGACTGTCCCCAAGTGAGTTAGTTTCCCTCTTCTGCTCCCACAATCTTTTATCCCCTCCCAGCTCTCATCTGCTTCCACTGTGATGATTCGTTTGGCAGCCATCTTCTCCTCTGGGCTGTGAACTCCTGAAGTGCAGGACCTGTCTCTTCTTCACCGTGAATCCCCAGAACCTGGCATGGAGCCAACTGTAATAAAGACCCCCTGAGGATTTGGTGAGTAGCGATTGCATGTCATGGACGATCGGGAACTTCCAGGTTGATCTGCTCATTGGAATGACCGCCAGAGGTAGGGATTAGGGTCCTCATTTAATACGTAGGGAAATTGAGACTTACAGGGCTTGGGGATCTAGCCGAGACTGCAAGGGGCAGAGCTGGCGTTGTCTGAACCCAAATATCTCACATTCTTTCTGCTACCCCTGTACTCATGTTCCTGCCGTTACAAAGTACCACAAATCGGGTGACTTAAGAAAAGCAGGAATTTATTCTCTCACAGTTCTGAGGCCGGAAGTCTGAAATCGAGGCGTTTTGCAGAGCCAAGCTCCCTTCAAAGGCTCCGGGTGAGAGTCCTTCTTCCCCTCCTCCAGCTCCTGGTGGCTCCAGGTGTTCCCTGGCTTGTCGCTGCGTCACTGCAGTCTCTGCGTCCACTTCGCGTGTCTTCTCATCTCTCTGTCTCTCCTCTGAGTGCCTCATGTGGACGCTGTCGTTGGATTTAGGGTCCACTCAGCTAATTACGTCTGCAAAGACCCTTTTTCCAAAAAAAGCTCGCATTCCCAGGTTACATGGGTTAGGACGTGGACATTTCTTTTGGGGTGGGGGGCGTCAACTTTCAACTCATTACATACACCTATAGTCAGTGTATTTATGATTTGTTTTAATTCATTTCATTTCTATTCAATATATTTCATTTTAATCCAGTTCGGTTCAGTGAGTGTTGTTTGCACACCTGCCATGGACCAGGTCTGACAAAGTTCCAGAATGAACGATGTGGGCCCTCCCCGTAGAGGGTCCCCACTCTAACTAGGGAGGCTATGGGGGGGCAGCTAACTGTCCCTGTAGGCCTGGGTGGGGCAGGGTAGCCAGAAAAGGTGACATTTGAGCCTAGTTGCATGGATGAGGGGAGACTGTCCTTCAGGAACAGCCAAGGGACCATCCTGTCAACAGCACAGGATTGTGAGGGACCCTCAGCTCTGGGAGAGCCCAACCAGCCTGCAGTGGATGATGCTGGGAGAGGTGGCAGGGGACAGGGCTGGACACATGGACCAGCTCAGGTCACGGAGGCCCCAGGGCTGCTGGGAGCTGAACTCAGCATCCCCAGGGCCTCAGAGGTCTCTCACCCCTTCCCACCCTCACCCACCAAGGGCTCCCTGGGCCCCAGCATTTTCCTAGGCTCAGCTTTCCTTTCTCTTGACGTAACAGGAGCCCTCAGCTGTGGCTGTTTGATGACGTCCCCGGGGCCTCCCCAGGAGTATGATGGTGGGTGACACTGGGTTCTCTCTTTACAATGAAGAAAAATGGCCGCCCAGCCCAAAGCATCTTATGACCCAGACTAAAGGATTCTGGCTCGCTAAATGCTTCTCCCCAGTGCACTTCCTTAGTGTGCAAGCTATTTTTAGGGTCTTCTCCATTCTTCCCTCACCAGACCTGCCCTCCCTGAGGCTTCGTGATTCAGAAAAGACAGTCTGATGGAGGCGAAGGGCAAGCAGAAATATCCCTGCCTGCCTTTGGGTAAATCCCACCCAGCTCGGAACCTGTTCCCTGAGTGTCAACTGGGTCCTTCCCACGAGAGCCCCCCCTACCCCCCACCCCCTCCACACTGAGCTTCTGGGGTCCTGATCCCATGAGGCCACACTGTGAGCTGCTGGAAGGCAAACCCACATGGGCCCCACACGCGCTGTGTCTTGTGCACCTGTCCCCTCTGCCCCCACCCCCAGCCTCCAGCCCACCGCCTGCTCAGGCCTCCCGCCGCAGGCCTGCTCCTCCTTGAACCTGCAGAGGTCTGTCGAACCCCGTAGGGGTGCTCTGCGGGGCCCCGTGCTCTGACACGCCGTCTTCCCTCCTGCGCCTCCCCTCACTCACTGTACACATAACATTGAATTCGCCATTTTAACCATTCTAAGTGTACAGTTCAGGGGCACTGATTACTCTCACAATGTTGTGGAACCATCACCACTATTTATTGCCAAATCTTTTCATCACCCCAACAGAAACTCTGTCCCATTAGTCCATACTTCCTCATGGTCCCTCCCAGACCCCGGAGCCTCTGACCCACTTTCTGTCTCTATGAATTTGCCTATTTTGATACTTCACATAAGTGCAATCATCCAGTATTTGACCTTTTGTGTATGACTTCGTCCACTTGACATAATGTTTTCAAGATTCATCCACGTACGTGACAGCACGTGTCAGAACTTTATTCCTTTCTTAATTTTTAAAATTTCTTGTTTTTTTATTGTAGTAAAATATACATAACATAAAATTTACCATTTTAACCATTAAAATCTTTTTATTTGTGGTGAAATACACATAGCATAAAACTTACCATTTTAACCATTTTTAAGTGTCCAGGTCAGCGGCATTAAGCACATTCACGTTGCTGTGCAGCCATCCCCACCATCCATCTCCAGAACTCTTTCATCTTCCCAAACTGAAACTCTGTCCCCATTCAACGCTAACTCCCCTGCCCCTCCCTGGGCCCCTGGCCCCCACCGTCCTGCTGTCTGTCTCTGTGAATTTGTCTCCTCCAGGTACCTTCCATCAGTGGCATCACAGAGGATTTGTCTTTTGGGACTGGCATGTTTCGTTTGGCGTAATGGCCTCAAGGTTCATCTGTTAGCCTGTGTCAGAGTTTCCTTCTTTTTTAAGGCTGGATGTTATTCCATTGTACACAGAGACCACGTTTTGTTTATCCTCTGTGAACATTCGGGCTGTCCCCACCTCCCGGCCGTTGGGAACAGTGCTGCTGTGGATATGCATGCCCACATGCCTGTTCGAGTCCTGTTTCCCATTCTTTCAAGTATATACACAGAAGCGGAATTGACTGTGTCTCCAGAACGGGCTTGCCCAGCTCTGATGATAACCCTGCTTAAGTTTTTGGGGAGCCGCCAGACTGTTCCCACGGCGGCTGCACCATCCCACCTTCTCCTCCTAGGGTTTTACGTGAGAATTGAGTTGGCAGGAAGAGCAGCCCTAGCAAGAAAAAGAAGTCAGCAAATGTCGACAGTGATGGTTTCTGTGTCATCTGCTTCTTGTCTTCCAGGGCGCCCCGTCACCCAGTGTGGAGCTGAGCTCCTTCACTGCACCCACGGCTCCCACAGCCTAGCCTCCCCAGCCACCCCAGCCCCACCTTCCCCCTGGCCCCTCCTGAGTCCTGGCTCTGTCCGGTAGGACTGGCTGGCCAGTTGGGGTGCCCTGACTGGGGCTCCTTCAAGGATCCCTGGGTCTAGGTTCATGCCAGTTCTTCTGCCCAACTCACTTGCTTTGCACATCAGTATTCAATCATGCATCACCTCCTACAGGGAGACTTCCTGGTTGTCAGACTCAGTTAAGTGCCCCCATGGCCTTCTGGTGAATCCCTGAGGGTCCCAGAGGTGCAGAAATGAGGAAGGGGGCCTCAGACCCTGGTGCTGGAGACCCTGGGTCTCTCACCCATCTCTTGACTCTGCCGAAAGCTCCCATATGTAGGACAGGGCTCGTCTGGTCCTTCTGTCTCAAAGCCCTCCAAGGGGCTGACTCACGGTGTGAGTCCAGTGAATGAATGAATGAATGAATGAATGAACACCTCTGCAGCCATCGGCACTCACTCCTCTCAGAGGTCCCCTCCCCAGGTGTGGGGCCTGGGCGGGGAGGCAGCCTGCTGAGGAAGATGGACTTGGAGTGTGGAGCTGGCTTTGCGACCTTGGGAAAGTGACCCACCCTCTCTGAGGTTCGCACAGCAGCTGCTGAGATCTTGTGGGCATCAGAGGTCATGCGTGTGACCTCCTGTCTGGCAGGGGCCTGGAGGACAGGCTCATTGACGGGGACTCCTCCCCATCCTGGGCTCGTCTGCAGGGGAGCTGGCACAGGGCCACACAGCCCTGTGCGCCCACCGTCTGCTGGCCTCTGGAGGGCAAGGCCAGGCTCCTTTCAGGGCACACACAGCGACACACAGGTGCACACTGGGGAGCACTCACTTCTCCAGGAACCTCACCTGCGAGGGACGAGCTACGAACGTCAGAGCTTGCAAGAAAGAAAAAAAGATTCTAGGTCCAAGCTCTCAAAACAGACACCACAGTTCCTTGATACGTGGCTCCCCAGCTCCTCACAAAAACTCTTTTGTCCTCTAGGCCTGAGTCTAGCGAACTCGGTCATCGGGTTTCCAGCCTTCAGCAGACGGGGAACAGTGACGACTAACATTTCTTGAGTTTTCATTATCCCCCAGGTGGGATTCTAAGCTCTTACTTGTTTATTCCCCATTTAATCCTCCCCAAAACCTCAGGAAGTATATAATTTTATTATCGTTTCTATTTGAGAGATGAGGAAATAGAAGCACAGAGAGGTTCATTAACTTGCCCAAGGTCATACAGCTAATAAATAGCAGAGCTGAGATTTGAACCCAGGCAGGCCGGCTCCAGAACCCACAGTTTGACCACGGCTCTGATCAAATAGATGCAAGGAGGCAGGTCTGGGAGCAGCAAGGCATGGTAGCTGAAGTGGGGCACAGAAAAGCTATAACAAGAAGACACGAGAACTCCAAAGGTTGGCAGTGTGGGGCTATTTAGGATGGGCCTATAAACATGTGCAATGAGGCTGGGTTGCAGCCCTCCGTTCTTTCCCCATTCCTCCCTCCTTGCATCGCTCTGTTCCAGAAGGCTCCCTTCATGCTGGCAAGGTGTCTTGAGCCTCCCCTCCCCCAGGTCCCTGTCGGCAGGGAGCGCATTTTCTTTCCTTTCCCACAGCCCCGGGAACAGCCTCTCACTGTCCTTGCGGCCTGAGATTCGATGCTGCCTGGAGAGCTGGCCCCCTGCAGCTGCAGGTCAGGGCGGTGGGTGGGCGGTGGCACGCCCAGCACCAGCATCGAGCCAGGCTCGCGGGCCTCGGTGGCCTCAGTGGCCTCGGTGGAGACGCCGAGGGGGCTGCAGCCAGTGAAGAGCGGGTTTGGGGGCTCGTTTAATGGGCTCACGCCAGTCGTCTGGACTCCTCGGCAGGAATGTGTCCATCAGGAAGGCGTTCTGGTGCCACTGATGGCGCTCCGGCCACTGCAGCCTCTGCAGTCCCACTGGAGCCTGGAGGCCACGCCTGGTGGCTCAGTGTCACTGGGGTGCAGTGAAGTGGACCGCTGGCCCTTGGGCCACTTCTGCCGTTCCTCGGGTCATTGTGAGCTCTCAGTCTTCTGAACATTTGCAGAGCGCAGTCCAACACTTAGGGCAACGATCATTTCAAGCCAAAAGGTTTCCTGTCTGTCCCGAGGCCGCCCCGGAGTGGACAGACAGGCTGAGAGACTGACAGGGTGCCTGTGGGTTTGGATGCTCCTGGGGTTTGGGCCGGGAGGCCTGTGGGGCGCTGCTACCCCCATGGTCGTGCAGGAGCCTCCCGGGCCCAGGCCAGGCTCTGAGCTCCGGAGGGTGGGTGTGGAAGCCCTCTGGGACCTGCCCTCGGCCCTCTCTGGTCTCAATGTCCCCGCACCGCCAAATTCCCTGGGGTTCTGGCACCACCCCTCCCCTGGGAGCACTCTGGGGGGGTCATCGTTCCACCTCCCTCAGCTCCTGCCCATGCTTCCTCCTCCCCATAGATGCCCACCAGTCCGCCCACCCAAACATGCCCGAATAACTCCATTCATCTGCGAGACCCACCCCGCGCACATGTCCTGCCTGAGGCCTTCCCTGACTTGGGTGGTCGTGGCATCCTTGATAACACCACCACTGAAATGTGATCCGGTGCCTGTCTGCTCCCCAGACACCGAGGCCCCGGAAAACAGGGCTAATCTCTGTGTCCCCCTCGGTAAGAGCCCAGTGTGGGTGCTGAGGTGGTGGATGAGCAAATAAGTGGCTTTGGAGCCACCCTTGGTCCAAACAAAGTTTTTCCAGATCTCTGTTCACTCCCCTTCCATCCACCCAGTGTAGACAAAAGAGTCAAAGGGACATGGGTTCAAAACCCACTTTCACTGCTTGCTGGTGTGTGACCTTGGCAAAGTGACTTACCTTCTCTAGACAACTCTCTTTTCCCTTAAAGTGGGAATAATAATACAGAGGACCACTGAGAGGATTCAGCAAGGTCAGGAAGGAAGCAGGGTGTGGGTCCTTCTCTGGAAACAGAGATCCTAGGATCTCTCATTCTCTTCATCTGTGCTGTCCCCCTCTGCATCAGATCACGGCTCATTCTGTGCGAGCCGTGCACCCCCATTCGCAAGTGGGGTCCTCACTAGAATTCAGCCACCTCATCTTTGTGTCTCCGCAGCACCCAGCTGTGCCCAGTAGATGCTTGCTGATCAAATATTTGCCGAGAGATCACACACTTGTCAGCGTGGGCTCCTCCTACACGTGGTTCTTAGAATTCTTTGACAAGAAGCAGTGAATGTTTATCTTTAGTCTGGTTTCATGCCAAGGAGTAAGAATAACCTCCCGAGGGGTTCTGAGCTGCCGTGGTGGGAAGAGTGAGGGAGAGGCTGCGGATGATTGGGGTCTGGGTCCAGGGCCACAGTGGAGCCCCCGTGTGGGGACGGGGCAGGTGCCACATGAGCACAGTGTGAGCCAGGTGGGGAAGTGGAGCGAGAGCAAGTTCCAATCAAGCACCAGAGTCCTGGCTTTGAGCGTGGATGCAGTGCCCCATGCCCGATGACACACATAGGAGCATGTGGTGGGCTGGATGGTGGCGCCAGAAAAAGTGTCCACATCCTAATGCCTGGAACCTTGGGATGCTACCTTACTTGGCAAAAGAGTGTTTGCAGGTGTGATCAAATTAAGGCTCTCCAGATGAGAGCATCCTGGATTTCAGGTGGGTCCTAAATCCAATAACGAGTGTCCTCGTCGGAGGGCGATTTGAGACAGAAAGAGAGGAGAAGACGGAAGCGGAGACTGGGGTGATGCATCCGTTTACCAAGAAGCCAAGGACTGCTGTCGCCCCAGAAGCTGGCAGAGGCAGGAAGGATCCTCCCCTGAGGACAGCACCGCTGACGCCCTGATTTCAGACTCCTAACCTCCAGCGCTGTGAGAGAAGACATTTCTGCTGTTTTAAACTGCCCAGGCTGTGGCATTTGTTGCAGCAGCCCCAGGAAATTAATACAGGAGCTTTGTGACTGCATGAATTCCCAAATCATCTAAGTTTCATTTCCTCGCTTATAAGTAGCACCTAACTTGTAAATTATTTTAAGGATTAACTGAAGTATTTAGGTTGAATCGTATTGAATTCTCATTTTTGCAAGTCAGAAATAATTGGATGTCGGCAGTATCATTCGAGTCAACCTACTGATCTGTGCAAAGCATCAAATAGCGTCTGGCAGGCGGCGAGTGCTCAGCAAATGTGGGACACCCTCCTGGGGCAAGAAGACATGACTCGCCAACTGGGGCGGTGGGGCCCATGTCTGGGGGTTGAGTGGTGTTTGTATGGGGCTCTGAGGGATGGGTAGGAGCTCATATGGAAGACAATGGGGCCACTGTGGGCTGGGGAGCACCCCAAAGAGGTGTGGCAGGGAGGGAAAGGCGGCTTTAGTAGCCACTGGTAGGGGACAGAGGGAGCTCACCTGGGGCGAGGGGTGTAGGGGTGACAGATCCACCTACTGAATACAGAGCCCTCTGTGCCTGCTCAGCCACCACAGGGACTCTGTCCTCATCCTGTCACCAGCAGGACTTTCCTAAGACACCTGACTGTGTCACCCGCCTGCTCAGACCCTTCACTGGGGCACGTGACCCTGGGAGAAAGCTAAAATCTATTTAGGCTGGTGTATGAGTTTCCTGTGGCTGCTGTAACAAGTTACCCCAAACTGGGGGCTTAAAATGGCAGAAATTAATTTTCTCACTGTTCTGGAGGCAGAGGTCGGACAGCAGTCTCCCCGAGCCCCAGATCAAGGTGTCAGCAGGGCCGTGGTCCCTGCAGAGGCTCCAGGGAGAATC
The DNA here is from genome assembly GCF_041296235.1 of Equus asinus. NCBI lineage: Eukaryota > Metazoa > Chordata > Mammalia > Perissodactyla > Equidae > Equus > Equus asinus. The sequence goes on from NC_091792.1 coordinate 155,085,528, forward strand.
TTTGCCTTTCCCTGGCCTTTCCCAGCTTCCAGAGCTGCCTTCCTTGCGTTGCTTGGCTGGCGGCCCCTCCCTTCATGTTCAAATCTTCAAAGCTAGCCATGGAGCGTCTGCCTTCAATTGTCAGACGGCCTTCTCCTGTGTCAAATCTCCCTCAGCCTCCCCCCTCAAAGGACACCCATGATTACAGTTGGGGTCTGCTACATAACCGGGATCCCCTCCCCATCTACAGAGCCTCCATTCAATCGTATTTGCCAGTCGCTTTGTCATATAGGGTGGCATGCGCAGGGTCAGGGCTTAGGGCCTGGAGGCCCGTGGGGGCCGTTGTTCACAACTGGGTTGAAGGCCCTTCCAGGCTTGGCCTCTGCTGCCCTCAGCAGCGTCAGCTGCTCGCCTTCCCACGTGCGCCGCCGAGCCCTGCTCGGTCGTGCCAATGACCTGCTGCTTCTGGAAGGCTCTCTCTGCCCCTCCGCAGGGTCCTGTCTGCAGACCTCAGGAGTAATCCCCTGTGGCTGCCACCTCCCAGTGTCCCCCGAGCAGCGCATCCACGCCTCTCTCACAGCATCGGAATCCTGGGTCGGTCCTAGACTCACAGTGGGAAGGACACGTCACAAACACACGCGTGTCCTGGTGGGACCTGCACGTGACCTTGAAGGTAAGAGGTTAGAGAGGAAGGGACAGGTCGGGTGAGAGCGGATGGAGGTGCTGAGAGAGCCTGGGGCAGAGGCAGCGTACTTTCTACCACTAATACGATACGTTCGCATGATGAAAACCCAGAGCTAACATCCACTGAGCTCTTACCCTGTCCAAGCCACATGATGATCCGAACTTAACCTCGCAACATCCCTAAGAGGGAGAAACTGTTATCAGGTCCATTTTGTAGATGAGGAAACTGAGGCACAAAGAGTTTCAGTAACTTCCACAAGGTCACACAGCTGGTGACCTAGGGCAGAGCTGGGCTCTGATCAGGCAGTCTGGCTCCGGCGGTGGCACTGCCCAGCACGATGTTACAGAGAAGAGGGCATGCAGGTAAGCCTGGAGGTCCAGGGGACAGAAGCCAGAACTTGGCAGAGGGGAGTGCCCAGGGAAGTGGCCGCTGGAGTGAAAGGTGTGGGTTCTCCACCCGCTAGCTGTGTGACCGCTGTTGATAAGTGGTAATTGTTATTGCCTTTGACAAGCACAGTTGCTAACAGTGTGACATGATGAGTGAGCTGGGCACCTGATGCGACCCATACTGAGGCAGCCTGACACCAGCCAGAGTCACTCCACGGCACCTAGGAGGGAGCATGACCAGAGGTCATTTTAGGGCCCTTCTGACTCAAGGATCCCAATTCTATAGGACATGAGCTGAGGCACCAGCAAGTGCTGAGCCCAGAAGAGGGTAACTCTGTTTCAAGAAGAGAAAGAAGCCCTGGGGGCTGGAGCCTGATTGGCAAGGGGGAGAGAGAGAAACTTCTAGCCGGCTAAGCAAGAATAAAGAGAGAAGACACATGTTATCATATGATGTTACAGGTATTAATTAACAGGAGAAAATCAACAACTCTAGACTCATAAGTTAAATTCGCCAGCATAGATGAAATGGACCAATTCCTTGAGCTCTACAAACTACCAGAACTCGTGCATGAATAAATTAGATCATCTGATTTATCTTATATTTATTAAAGAAATTCAAAGTTAAAAATTTCCAACAAAGAAAATTCCAGGCTCAGATGGTTTTATTGGCTAATTTTACTAAAGATTTAAGGATGAAATAACTATTCTTCAAGAAAACAGAAGGAGTACACTTCCCAACTCATTTTCTGAGATCAGCATTCCTCTAATACCAAAACCAGACAACAACATTACAAGGAAGAAAAACCCTACAGACCAAAATCTCTTCTGGACACAGAGGGAAAAATCAACAAAATATTAGCAAATCAATTCCGGCAACATATGAGAAGAATAATTGTATATGATGACCAAATGGGGTTTATCTGGGGAATTAAAGGCTGGTTCAACATTTGAAAACTGATCACTGTAATTCACCACGTTAAAGACTACGCAAGAAAAGCTACGAGATCACATCAATAGATGGAGAAGAAGCATTTGACAAAAATCAATATCCATTCATGATTTTTAAAAACCCAGAAAACGCTTAGTAAACTAGGATAGAACTTCCTTAATTGGAAAAAAGGATATCTACAAAACTGTCTACAACCAACTCACATTTAATGGTAGAAAAATGAATGCTTTTCGCCTTAAGAATGGGAAAAAGGCAAGGATGTATGCACTCACCATTCCTATGCTCTTAACATCATAATGGAAGTCCTAGACAAAGCAATAAGGCAAGGGAAAGAAATAAAGAGCATATGGATTGGGAAGATAAATAAATCTACCACTATCAGCAGATGACATGATTAAGTAGAAAATACCAAAGAATGTACAGAAAAGCTTCCAGAAATAAGTAAATTTAGCAAGACCACAGGATACAGGGTCAATATTCAAAACTCAATCATATTTCTATACATTAGAAATAAACTATTGGAAACTGAAATTTTAAAAATAGTGCCGTTTATAATTATTCTCCCCAAAATAAATACTTAGGTATTAATATAACAAAATGTGTTCAGGACCTGTATGCAAAAAACGCAAAACACTGGTGAAAGAAAGCAAAGAATATATAAATAAATGGAGAGGTATACTATGCTCATGGATTGGAAGAGTTGATACCGTCAAGATGTCAGATCCCCCCAAACTGATATATGATGCATCCCAATTACAATCTGAGCAGGATTTTTTGTATTCATTAACAAACTGATTGAAAATTTATATGGAAAGGCAAAGGAACTAAATGGCCAAAATAACTTTGAAATAGGGGAACAAAGCTGGCGGCTGACAAAACCTGATTTCAAGACTTAAGAAAGCTTACACTAATCAAAATACTGTGGTCTTGATGAAAGGATGGACACATAGATCAGTGGAACAGAATAGAGTTCAGAAGTAGGCCCACAAATATATGGCCCACTGATTTTTGACTTTGGTAAAAACCTTATTGATGTATAATTCTGATGCCATACAATTCACTTATCTAAAGCATACAATGCAATGATTTTTAGTATATTCACAAAGTTGTGCAACCAACACCACAATCCATTTTAGAACATTTTTATCACCCCAAAAAGAAACTGTACTGTACCCATCACCCTGTCCTCTACCTCCCACCAAGCCTTAGGCAACCATTAATCTACAAATCTCTATAGATTTGCCTATTCTGGACATTTCGTATAAATGGAATCATACAATAGGTGGTCTTTCGTGTCTGGCTTCCTTCACTTAACATAATGTGTTCAAGGTTCATCCATGTTGTAGCGTGTATTGGTACTTTGTTCCTCCTTATTGGTGAATAATAGTCCATTGTGCAGATATACCATATTTTATGTATCGATTCAGTTAATGGACATTTGGGTTGTTTCCACTTTTTGGCTATTATGAGCAATGCTGCTATGAGCATTCATGTACAAGTTTCTGTGTGGACATATGTTGCTGTTCTCTTGGGTATACGCCTAGGAGAAGAATCGCTGGGTCGTATGGTAAGTCTGTTCAACATTTTGAGGAACTGCCAGACCATGTCCCAGGGCAGCTGCACCATTTTCCCTTCCCACCAGTGGTGTAGGAGAGTTCCAGTTTCTCCACATTTGGGCCGACACTTGTCATTACCCGTCTTTTTTTATTATAGCCATCCTAGTGGGTGTGAGGTGGTATCTTGCTGTGATTTTAATTTGCATTTCCTTGATTATTAGTGATGTTGAATAGTTTCCTGTGTGCTTACAGGCTATTGGTGTATCTTCTTTGAAGAAGTATCTATTCAGATCTTTCCCCCATTTTCAATTGGGTTATTTGCCTTTTTGCAATTGAGTTCTAAGAGTTCTTTATATATCCTCAGTACAAGTCCCTCAGCAGATATTTAATTGATTTTTGGCAAAAGTGCAAAGGCAATTTAATAGAGAAATAATAATCTTTTCAACAAATGATCGGAACAATTGGACATCCATATACAAAAAAATGAACCTCAACCTATACCTCACATTTTATACAAAAAAATTAATTCAAAATGCATCATAGGACTAAAGTAAACTGTAAAACCACGAAATGATTAAAGAAAGCATAGGAGAAAATCTTTGCAACCTTAGATTTAGCAATGAATTCTTAGGTATTAGACTCACAATGAATAAAAGAAAAAAGTTGATAAATTGAACTTTATCAAAATTGGAAACTTTTTCCCTTTGAAAGACACTTTCAAGGAAATGAAATGAAAAACTACAGACTAAGAGAAGATATTTGCAAATCACACATCTGACAAAGGACTTGTATCCAGAATATAAAGGAATTCTCAAAAGTTAACAATAAGAGAACAAGCAACCTAATTTTTAAAATGGCCAATAACTTGAATGGACACTTCACCAAGGAAAAGGTATGAAGGGCAAGAAAAAGCAATGATGCTCAACACCATTAGTCCTTAGAGAAACCCAAATTAAAACCACAAAGAGATACTGCTAGGAACCAATTTGAAAAGCTAAAAAAATGTACACAAAACCTGGCAATCCCAAGTGCTGATGAAGATGCAGAGCAACTGGAACACGTATACATTGCTGGTGGGAATGCAAAATGGCACAGCCACTTTGGAAAAGTGTCTGTTTCTTATAAAGTTAAACATACATTTACCATATGACCCGCGAACCCCACTCCTGGATTTGAATCCTTATGTCCACACAAAAACTGTACATCAATGTGTATAGCAGCTCTGTTCATAGTTGCCTTAACCTGGAGCCACCTGCATATCTTTCAACGGGTGAGAAACTGTGACGTGTCCACACAAGGAGATGCTGACACCCTCAACAGCATGAGCACCTCTAAAATGTGCTGTGCTAAGAGAGAGAAGCCAGACCCAAAGCCGCGTGCTCTCCGCTGTGGACTGAACTGTCCTCTTCTCACGAATTCCTGTGTTGAAGCCCTACCCGCCAACGTGACTGTATTTGGAGACAGGGTCTCGAGGAGCAATTAAGTTTCAATGAGATCATGTGGGCGGGGCCCTGGTCCAATAAGATTAGTGTCCTTATAAGCAGAGACACCAGAGAGCTCTCTTACTCTCTCTTCTCCATTACGTGAGGACACAGTGAGAAAGCAGCCATCTGCAAGCCAGGAGGGCCCTCAGCAGAAACCAGACGGGCTGTGTCTTAGTCAGTTTGAGCTGCTGCAACAAAATACCACAGACTGGGAGCCTTACAAACAGATGTGTATTCCTCACAGTTCTGGAGGCTGGAATGAACAAGATCAGGGTGCCGGCAGATTTGGTGTCTTGTGAGAGCCCACTTCCTGGTTCATGGACGGCACCTTCTAGCTGTCACCTCACATGGCGGGAGGACAAGCAGCCTTCTCGAGTGACTTTTCTAAGGGCACTCATCCCATTCATGCCCTCATGACCTAACCACCTCCTGAAGGCCCCACCTCCTGCCCCATCACCTTGGGGGTTAGGTTTCAGCATAGGAATTTTGAGGGACAAACATTCAGTCCACAGCAGGCTGGAACCTTGATCTTGGACTCCAGCCTCCGGAACTGTGAGAAATAAATTCATGTTGTTTAAGCTCCTCAGTCTATGGTGTTTTTATGGCATACCCAAGCTGACTATTCATTCTCTATCATTCTATTTACATGACCTTCTGGAGAAGGTAAAGCCACGAGGAGGGAGAACAGACCAGTGCTGGCCAAGGGGCTAGAGATGGGACAAGTAGAGGGAATTCTGATAGTGATGCTGCTTACACAGCTCATTGAACTGTACAACCTAAAAAAGTGAATTTTTCTGTACATAAATTAAAAAAGAAATGAAGAGTATGCTTTATATCCCAGAAAAAAAGAACCATCTGGCTGTTGTGTGGAGCATGGGCTACAGGGGCAAGAGGGGAAGCAGGGAGCATCAGGCAGCTACCGGGCGAAGAGGATGCTGGTTAGGCTGGTGGGTAGCATGGAGGCGGTGAGTGAGGTCAGACTGGGGCTGTGTTTGGAGGTGAAAGTGACAAGATTTGCTGACGGACTGGATGGGGATTGGTGAGCCAATGGACGGAATCAGTGATGATTTCCAGGTGTTGCTCGTGGTGGGGAAGGCTGGGAGAGGAGCAGGGTATGGGCCAGCACTCGGGCTGGGCAGAAACCACTCCTGCTGCTCCTGGCAGAGAGTGAGCTGACGCAGGGAATTCGATGCACGCACAGTCTCGGAACAGCTGAAGGAGCAGGAACAACTTCCGGGGCAGCTCCGCTGAACTGGGCCATCAAGAAATCCACTGTTGAGCCGCACCCAGGAAGATGGAGACTGAAGGGCTTTGTCCCACCTGTGGGCTCCAGGAACACATGCCCCCGGGGGGGAAGGCCTCGTGTGCTGCCACTTCCTCTCCGCTTCATTCCAAGCTCAGGACTCAGGCACGCGCCTCTGGCTGATTGTGTTGGCTCGCTGGGGCTGCCGTAGCGAAGCAGCACGGACTGGGGGCCTGAACCACAGGCGTGCATTTTCTCACAGTCCTGGAGGTTAGCAGTCTGTGGTCAAGGTGTCCGCAGAGCTGGTTCCTTCTGACATCTCTCTCCTTGCTGGCTTTCTTCTCCCTGTGTCTTCAGATGGTCGTCCCTCTCTGCACACCTGTGTCCTAATGTCCTCTTTGTATAAAGACACCAGTCATACTGGGTTAGGGCCCACCCAGACGACCTGAGTTTAACTGAAACTCACACCTGGAGCCAGGGCTGAGGGAGTCTGGTACATGCAGATTCTCTTTTTAGAGCTGTCTAGGTTCTGTCTGAAGCTGTCCAAGGAAAGTACGTGAGAAGGAAGCTAGGACAGAAGTCGAGTCAGAGAACCTACGATTTTGGCCACGGGCGGTAGGGGTGGCAGGTGGACGTTGAGAGTCCTGTCTGGACATTTGGCACGCATTGATGTGCGAGTGTTAGGGGCTGGATTGTGTTTCCCCAAAAGACATGTTGAGGTTCTAACCCCGGAGCCCGTGACTGTGGCCTCATTTGGAAATAGGGTCTTTGCAGATGGAATCAGATAAAGATGAGGTCATTAGGGTGGGCTCTGATCTATTATTATATTATATTATATTATATTATATTATATTATATTATATTATGACGGGTGTCCTCATAAGAAGAGAGAGACACGTGGGAGAAGGCCATGGGACAGCAGAGGCAGAGGTTGGAGTGATGCGGCCACCAGCCAAGGAACATCCAGGACCCACGTCCAGGCAGAAGTCAGGCAGAGGCGAGGAAGGATTGTACCCAGAGTCTCCTGGAGTGTGGCCCTGGGGACGTCTTGATTTTGGACTTCTGCCCTCCAGAAGTGGGAGAATAAATTGCCTTCTCCATGAGTCCCTGCTATAATCACGCTACTTCTCCACGGGATGCCAGGAGACCTCTGATGAAATAGGGAGCAATCACATTCCCCAGCCAAGGGGATCTGAATTCCCTTGAATGAGAAAAGAATACTTTCCCACTACACAAAGTGTAGTGGTTGAATGGTGGCACCCCAAACGCTATGCGTGTGTCCTGACTCCTGGACATGTGACATTATTTGGGGGGAAAAAAGGTCTTTGCAGATGTAATCAAGTTCTTGGGTTTAGGGTAGGCCCTAATTCCAATGACAAGTACCTTATAAGAGACACGAGAGAAGACAGACACAGAGGAGGAGGTCACACAGAGCTGGAGGCAGAGATTGAGTGACGTGGCCACAAGCCAAGGAAGCCTGGAACCACGAGAAGCTGGAAGAGCCAAGCTGGATGCTTCTCCAGAGCCTTTGGGGGTGCTGCCAGCTTGATTTCAAGTCTCCAGAACTGTGACACAATACACTTCTGTTGCTTTAAGCCACCCGGATTGGCGTAATTCGTTACAGCAGCCACAGGAAGCTAATACACAGGAAACTTGAAAATTCTCACAAAACGTGTCTTCCATTCATTGGCCCCATTGCACAGGAGGATGCTGGAGCCACCGGGCACCTCCATGATCTCCTGTGGAATCCACCGCCTGGGGCAAAGAACACCTGAGTTCAGATCCCGCTTTACCTCTTGTTAACTGCGTGACCTTAGTTTAGGCAAGTCTGAACTTTTCTGAACCAAAGTTTCCTTGGGTATAAAATAAGCATAGTGACATCTTCTTCCCAATCCCATCACGGATGATGACGCACTTTCAATGCTCAGCGGGCATCGGCCCCAGTGCCGGTAGATTCTGTGTTACACCCCGTCTGGCCCATTCACCTTCCTTGCGCCACGGGGGCTCTTGTCACATGTGTTGTCACTGTCAGCCTGCACGTCTGCCTCTGCCGCAAGTCAGTCGGACCACGGCGTTTCAACTCTGTGTGTGGAGGCCGTTCAAGTGGTGTTTCTGCAAATGCAGGAACCTCGTGGAGCTCAGCGGAATGGCCCCCGGTCAGCGGGCCGGCCCGGCTGTGGCGGGCTCAGGGCGAGGCGCGGCAGGCCAGGTGTCCTTACGTTGGGTTGTTCCCAATAGATGCCGTTCTACTAGTGAGACTGGATTCCAGCTGGAAGACACGGCCTGTGCTCAGAGCTTGTCCGGGGAGAAACGATACCTCACGAGCAGTAAATATCCGTCTCTGGGGTTGTTAAGCATCTCGAAGGGGCTGGCAGGTGGCTCCCTGCGAGTCGATCTGGATAAGCCCCATGGGCGTTCCTCTTCCCCAACCTCCCAGAGGAAGTGCTGTAAACACCTCCCTTCCTGACGGAGGCTTTCGGGGGTCCATTCTTCCTCGCAGGCTCAGAGGGCTTCTGGGCGATTCCTCTTTTTTTCAATCTCATACCTGAAAAACTGCTTCCTTGGTATAGAATCCAAGCCTCCTTGCCACCCCCAGGGCCGTGGCTGTGGTTCAGGTCTCATCCCCTTCTGCTCCAGCCACTGGCCATTTCCCTCCAATCTCCCTGGACTCTGGGTCAGGCCATTACCAACCATTAACCCCTTGGTTTGAAAAAGGTCGTCTGCTCCTACAGTCTTCGAGGACTGGCATGGGGATGCAGGGAACCTCTCTGGACCTCAGTATCCCCCTTCGTAAGTTGGAGACACCAATAGTCATTGCCACAGAGGATGTGGTAAAAATCTCAAGAGAGAATCCAAGTGAAGCCCCAAGGACAGGGCCTGAGGCACGGTCAGCGCTCAGTAAGGGCTAAGATTTACGGTTACTGTTCAGAAAAAAATAACGCTTCCGCCAACATGCCCGTGCTCTAGAGTTGGCAAAGTGCTGACTGGTTACCATGTCACTCCAGTGGGGCAGTGAGCCTGGGAGGGCCGGTCAACAGCAGGAAGGCCTCTGCTCGTGGCTGAGGGAGCAGAGCGCTCAGTGCCGTGGTGCATGCAATGGAGCTGAGCAGGGCTCCAGCGTGGAAGCCTGAGATCCTTCCACATTTCTCCACGGGGAGACCGGCCAGCGCTTCTGAGAGGGAAGCTGGCTTTCCGGGACAGCCCTGGGAGGGCAGAGACTGCGTCCACCCCTCTCTGGATTGCTGACACCATGTGCCGGGCCTGGCTGTAAGAGGAGCCCCTCGGTTAGATTTGTTGAATGAATGAATGAATGAGGGCTATGTGGGGTGGTTGAGTCAGGAGCAGTGGATCGTGAAAACTGAGAGGAGTGCTTGCTAATATTTACTCTCAGCCCACCAAAGGTGAGGACTGGAGCCACGCTGAGCTAGCTTGCCCAACACTCTTATCCCTGGGAATAGCAGGCGCATTTTACAGATGAGAAAACTTGCACTCAGAGAGGTTAAGTGGCCTGCCTCCCATCACACAGCAAGCGAGCGGTAAGCTGGGTCTGGGTTCAGGCCTGTCTGTTCCTATCACACTTTCCAGACACCCTGGAGGGTGTATGAGGGGAGTTCATGGACGTCTGGAGCAAGGTCTTATTTTCTGTGTCACTGCAGTCACCCAACTCTTTGAAACATAAAGGTTTATATCATTTCTACCAAAATTATAACTATTAATACCTTTTAAAGCCCAGTATGCTAGTTTCCTAGGACTTCCATAACAAAGGACCACAGACTCGGGGCTTAAACAGCAGAAATGTGCTGTCTCAGCATTGGAGGCTGGAAGTCCCAGAAGCAGGTGTGGGTGGCTGGTTTCCCCTGAGGCCTCTCCCCTTGGCGTGCAGATGGCCGTCCTCTCCCTGTGTCCCCACCTGGTCGTCCCTCTGTGCGTGTCTGGGTCCTGATCACCTCTTCTTACCAGGACTGCAGTCAGACTGGATCAGGGCCCATGGTAGCGACCTCGTTTTACCGTCTCCAGCACAGCCATGTTCTGAAGTGCAGGGCTTACGACTTCAACACAGGAATTTTGAGAGAACACAGTTCAGCCCTGACATCCAGTTCCCAGGACTCAGGAGAAACTATAGACTGCAGACCATCGGTCAAGTCTTTAAAAACTGCCCGCAGTGACTATTATTAGCCGTTATTCACTGTCTCTCCCTACAAGAAGAGTCTATCTCCCGTCATGTGACTTGCTTTGGCTGATGAAACCTGAGTGGGAGTGACGTGGGCTTCTGAGAAGGAACTTAAGAGCCATCACGCGAGGGGGCTTCTCTTTTCTCTCTGCTCCACGATCGGCATGTCCTGGAGAGGAGTTGCTGCTTCCTCCATGTTCCAGAATAAAGAGGATGGACAGCAGAAGCACAGTGCCCCGCGGGGGACACAAGCAGGAGCCTCTCTGTTGAAGCCGCTGGATTTTAGGGTCCGTTGTTCTGGCAGCGTAGCTTGATCTCCACTGACTCGCACACTCCAGACCTCGCTTCGTGGATTTTAGGGAGTTTGGAGTCGTTCTTCGCAGTGACAGAAGGAAATGTCATTCCCCAGATCCCTGTTATTAAATTCTGCCCGCTGCAACCTTCATACCCATCTTTGACATTGTGACATCGCAGCTAAATCTTGGTAACACCGACGTAGCGCCCAGGCCTCAGAACCCATCAGGATGCTGCCTGCGCTGACTGATCAGAGGCCGGCCTCTGGGGTATGGGCTTTGGCATCAGAGCCGGGCCAGATCCCACATTTGCCCTTCCTGCCAACCTGGTGACCGTGAGCAAGCTACTGAGCGGATTAGCTCGGGAGTGTATTGGTCAGCTCGGGCCGCCATAACAAAATACCAGAGGCTGGGGGCGTAAACAACAGACATTTATTTCTCACATTCCTGGCGGCCAGATGTCCCGATCAAGGTCCGGCAAGTCCATTCCTGGTGAGGCCTTTCTTCCTGGCTCACAGGCGGCCGCCTTCCCACTGCCCTCACAGGCGGAGGGAGAGCGAGCTCTCTGGGGTGTCTTCCTGGTCTTTGAAAGGCACTGGCCCTCTCAGATTAGGGCCTCACCCTTATGACCCCATTCAGTGTTTATCACCTCCTCACAGTCCTAAATTCAAATGCAGTCGCACTGGGGGCTAGGCTTCAACACATGAATGGGGGGCATGACACTCAGTCCATGATGGTGAGGTAGCTGAATAATGTCTCCCCAAAAACGTCCATGTCCGAATCCTTGGGACCCATGACTGTGACCTTGCATGGGAAAAGGGACTCTGCAGATGTGATCAAGTTCAGGATCTTGAGACAGGCGATCATCCTGGATTATCCTGATGGCGTGATCTCATCACAACAGTCCTGTGCGAGGGAGGCAGGAGTCGGGGCCGAGGAGAGGACAATGCGACGGCGACAGAAGCAGAGACTGGAGGATGCTCTCTGAAGGTGGAGGAGGGGCCATGAACTGAGGAATACAGGTGGTCAGCAGACGGGGGAAAGCCAAGGAAGCAGCTGCTCCCCTGGAACCTCCAGAAGGAGCCAGCTCTGCCTACACTGCGGCTTTACCCAACGAAGCTGGTTTCAGACTTCTGACCCCCACCATTGTGAGAGAGTAAGTTTGTATTGTTTTAAACCAATGAGTTGGTGGTCACTTGTCACAGCCACCATAGGAAACTAATACAGCAGGGACTAGGTTTCTCTATGACAGAAAATCCCCCATAACTGTGGCTCAAAGAAGACAGCTGGATGCAAAGTCTGGAGGTAAGTGGGCTGGGCCCGGGAGGGGCTGTGCCTCATGAAGTCCTGGGGCCCAGCTCCTTCCAGCTCCAGCTACACCATCCTAGGTGGGGCCTCTATCCTCACGGTCCAAGAAGGTGGTACCCACATAACAGGCAGTAGGAGGGAGGAAGGCACAAAGAAGATGGAGGCAAGGAGTGGGCACCCAGTGTCCCTTAGGGAGGTTACTAGGATCTGCCACACAACAATTCTGCTCCTTTCCCTCTTGCCAGAATTCACTTACAGGGCCACGCCTAGATGGAAGGGAGGCGGGACAGTGGTGTTTTTACTCTGAGGAGACAAATGCCTGGAGAAAATTTTTATTACAACAGAAATTGGAGAGAATGGATGTTGGGGAATAATCCTCATCTGTGGTATACTTAACCTGTCTGAGCCTATTTCCGTTAGGAATTGCTCAGCTTTGAGGAACAGAAATCCTGCCCCAAAGGGGTTTAAGCAGATAAGTCTTTGATTTTCTTGAAGAGCAGGGAGAGTTTGTCTGCTATGCAGTGTAGTCATTTCAAAGATGACCACACTTTGAGCGTTGGTTTCCATCCTCAGACTTGGAACCTCATGGATAGAAAAAGGCTGCTGCAGCTCCAAACATCGTTTTTGCATTCAAGGCAGGAAGAAGGATGAAGAGTGTTGCCAGCCTGTATGTCCCTCTTCCACAAGAAAACAAAAGCTTTCCCATAGACACTCCCAGAAGACTTGCGTATAGCACTCATTGGCCAGGACTGAGTCTCATAGCCTCGTTAGCTGCAAGGGAGCCTGGAAAATCAAGTATTTAGCTTTCCAGTCTTCTGTGAGATAGTAGATCAAAAATACCAATACCCTTGGACCACTAATTCCATTTCTAGGAATTCCTATGTCAACAGTTATATCAAAGTTGTGCACAGAGACTTGTATGTCCCCAAAGATGTTCATTACACTGTTACTTATCACTGTGAAAAATCATAAACATCCTAAATGTCCAAGAAGTGTTGTTTGGGTCCCAAATGATGGCCAATCATTCAACATCTGGCCCCAGCACTTCCATTACTTCATCTGGAAAAGAGAAGAAAATACGATTTACCTTTTAGGATGATGGTGAAGACCAGAGATGAGAAACAGAGCTTGTCTAGCACATAGCTGGTGCTTTGTCATTTGTATCTGAACCTCCAACCCTTCCACCACTTGCCCCATCTTTTACCAACCAAAAAAATGGAGAACTAGGGCCGGCCCCATGGCTTAGCCATTAAACTTCCTCAGCGCACTCTGCTTCAGCAGCCTGGGTTCACAGGTTCGGATCCTGGGCACAGACCTGCACCACTTGTCAGCCATGGTGTGATGGTGACCCACGTGCAAAATAGAGGAAGATTGGCACAGATGTTAGCTCAGGCAAATCTTCCTCAGCAAAAAAAAAAAAAAAAGAAAGAAGAAGAAGAATTAATCAATGTCAGCATTTCCAATTGGTTTATCTTTTAGATCTCAGGAGAGTGAAACTCTATCCTCCAACTCTCTCAACCCTGGAGGGACAGTTGCTCATGTGCCAGGGTGGGGACAGCACTGGCTTTGGGGCAAGCTGTTCTTGGCTCAAATCTGTGTTACACGACTTCCCACTCTACCAGCCTGCAGAGGTGACCCTTGGCCCCTCTCTTGTAAAATGGGGTCATAGTTGCCTGACTCCTGACATCAGCTGTTGGAGGCAGCTCCCTTCCCCGGACCAGAGCAGCGAGAGCACTATAACATGCTGAGGGTTTCCATTCCAGCTGGAATCTTCCCCAGCCTGAGCCACCCAGGGCTCCTGGCTAAAAGGTGACCTAATTATTAATGAAAGCTCCAGAGATGAAAGCTAAGACATATTCCACCCCTGAATGGATTCAGAAGGAGCCGATAATGGGACAATAAAATTAATCTTGCAGAAAAAACACAATGAGCTGTATCATTTATAAATCTCATCTCTTTGCACGTGGGGTGAAGCGGGGAACAGCCCAGCCCCCACTTCACAGGGATGGATGCATCTTTTGCTAGGAAATATTGTCACTCCACCTTCAAGGGTTGTTGTTAGAAGTTTAAAAACCATCTCTGGAAGCCTAGATGGCCCAGAGAACAAAGAACGTCACCACCCTCCGTTCCCCCTCCCCATTTCTTGCCTATTTCAAGTCCCTTCGATGCAACCGGAGCACCATTTATACAGAACGTATTCCGCGAAGGCTCCATGCTAGGCCTGGGGGACAGGATGAAGGAGCCCCATTTCTGCCCTCCCAGAGCTCACAGGCCAGAGCGGGGAGGAATGCAGCAGGAACAGACGCACCCGAGACACAGACCCGGCCCGGCTCCAGCCCACCTCCAGCTATGCGCCCTTGAGCAGGTGCTCCACCTGCTAAGCTTAGGTCTCCTTACAGGTAACAGGCTACTTAAAAAATGCACATGAGGGGCTGGCCCGGTGGTGTAGTGATTAAGTTTGCACACTCCACTTCAGTGGTCCGGGGTTCACAGGCCTGGATCCCAGGCGCAGACATAGCACTACTCATCAAGCCACACTGTGGTGGCGTCTCACATAAAATAGAGGAAGACTGGCACAGATGTCAGCTCAGTGACAATCTTCCTCAAGCAAAAAGTGGAAGATTGGCAACAGATGTCAGCTCAGGGCCAGTCCTTCTCACACCCACACACACACAAGTGCACATGAGGTCAAAACATGCACTAGGTTAAGATATAAAGTGTAAAGGCGTTAAGTCAGCTCTTCGGGCTGTGGAGTTTCTGCATTAGTTTCCTGGGGAGGTCCGCGATTCGCAGGCCCAGATCTTGGGAGCAGACCTAGCACTGTTCATCAAGCCACACTGTGGCGGCGTCTCACAGAAAATAGAGGAAGCATCATAACAAACGACCACACACCGTGGGGACTAAAACAGCATAACTGTGTCCTCTCTCAGTTCTGGGGGCCAGAAGTGCAAAGTCAAGGTGTCAGCAGGCCGTGCTCCCTCTGAAGGCTCTGGGGAGAAGGTGTGGCATGACTGTCTCCTACTTGTGGCCGGTGGCAGTCCTTGGTGCTCTTGGCTTGTCGCAGCTTGACTCTGCTCTCTGCCACTCTGATCACCCGGCCTTCTCCATGTGTCCTCTCCTCTTCTTAGAAGGACACTGGGCATTGGACTTAGGGCTAATTCTAAATCCAGGCTGACTTCATCCTGAGATCCTCAACCAATTTTTTTCTGCAAAGACTCGATTTCCAAATAAGGCTGCCATCTGTGGTTCCAGGTGGACATCAATTTTTAGGGGACATTATTCAACCCATTGTAGCCTCCTTACTCTTTTATTTGATGTCATTCTAATAAAAATTTGGCAATTTGGATCCTCTGCTCACAGCAAATGGGAAAGAGGCGATGGGGTGAGTGGTGAGGATGGTCAGAGATAGCAACAAAAGCAGCCCCAGCACGAAGCCCAGAGGCCCGGGGCCCCTCCGTGTACGAGGGCTCCCAGCCCTGCGTCCCGGGTCCAGCTCTGTGCATAAAGCTGACCTGATTCTTCAAGAAGAGGTAAATTCTTTCCAACATCCTCTGTTTTGGAAGGCAGGGCATGTTAGAATGATTCTGGTCCAAATGAGGACAATTAGACCTGGGGGCGGGGGGGGCTAAAAACTTAAGCTTTTAGAAAATCTGCTCACAAGGAACCCACTCCTCTTCCCCAGCTGACCTGGAGAAACAAGGGGCGCCTGCCGGACAGAGAGAAGCTTATAAATTATGGATGTGAAAAAAAAAATCATGCCACGGCCAGCAGTCCTCCGTCAGCTCAGAGCCTGTGGATCAGCCACGTGCTAACTTCATTCTCTGCAAACACCAGACCCCAGCCCCGGGCTCGGGGACGTCACCCGTGGAAGAGCCCCGTTCGGTCACCGCGGAGCCGCCTGCAACGCGGTCTAGCCCTGCGCTGCGCTGCGCAATGTGCAGTGCGCCCGGGGACCTGTGCCTTTCAGACACTCTCCCAGGGACCCTGGCTCCACGGGGTGTGCAATGAATTGCACTCATCCATCTGTGGGCTTTTAAAAGATTCAATAATTAATTCGAGTGTACGGTGGTGTTACTGTTATGAGAAGCTGGCCTTTCTGTGGTTCTTTACTTTGGCAAAAGTGCTTTCGTAATCATTTACCAGCTAAATAATTTAATACAAGTTATTGCTACACGCTGGAAACCTGGGACTTAGCGGGGCGGGGTGCGCCTGGAGCGCTTCTGAACAGAGCTGGGAATTGCTGACTGGTGGGTTACTCCCGGGGCCTGTGTGACACCTTGACCTCAACATGCCCTCCACACTTCCGATTCTGACTTGTCCTGGGCCCTTCTTGTCATGGCGAGAGTCAACCACATGGGAGGGGGACTCTTAAGCTGGAGGGGAACTACGCTATCATTCTAGCCCAACCCCTCATTGTCTGGAGGAGGAAACTGAGACCCAGCAGGGTCCAGGGTCTGCTCAAGGCCACTCAGCTAGCCTGACCGGCTGCACACTCAGGACTTGAGGGGCATCTCCAGGTTGATGGGATTTCTGCTCCCTGTTTTGGGGCCCGAGTGGAACTTGGAGTCAAGAAGGGGAAATCGGAGGCTTAGCCAGATCCTCAGCTCAGAGGCACGAGCAGGGGGCAGGGCCGGGCTGGGGCAGGCGGTGGGGGCTCGGTTTGGGTAGGGAGTCTACACCTGAACTAGGTCCTCAAAACATCTGGTTTTCTCCCTTCTTCCAACAGATGTTCGAGCATTTCTTAACTACCACATCTCATCTAAGCCCCGGTGGCCTCATCTGAGAGATGGAGCAAGAACAGGACCCCCAGCAGGTGGTTTGAGGGGACTGAGAGACAGCCGAGGGAGCACTGGCCCGCACTCAGTGGGGTTAGCTGTTGTTACTACGGTCGCTTCGACCCTAAGGCTGGTTCACTACCTGTAAAATGGGTACAACAATGCCTGCCCCTTCCACTTCAGAATTTGGGGGAAGCTAAAAAGAAAAAGAAAAAAGATAATGGCAGGGAAAGTGTTTCACCATCCTCCAGTTCTTTCCTCTGGAGCAGGGTCTGCCCGGTGTCTTCCTGGGGCCTCTGGGGACGAGCCAGGCAGGAGCAAAAATGTTCTCCCCTCGCATTTGTATCAGTTCAGACACCAAGGGGTCGCAGACAGCTACTAAAATGGGCTCATTTGAGGAGGCTTTATTTCAAATAAATACAGGTGTGGGGCCCAGAAGGGGTGGCCCGGTGGCTGAGAATGCAACGGGAGGTGTGACCGTCCCTGCGCCAGCAGGAGGACGGCAGGGAGAGGTGACTGGGGTCCTGGAAGACCCGAGGCTGCCAGGGAGGAGTCGTGACCTTCCATGGACAGGGCCAGCCTGAGGGGCCAGAGGGCGCCCATGCAGGCCTAGAGAGAGGGTGAGACAAAGAGTGGGTCCGGAGGGCAAAGGGCGGGCCAGCACAGAGTGCTGGTGCAGCCAGGGCAGGGGGGCCCTGGGGAGCGAGCGTGGAGAGGGGTCTGGCTTGGTCTGCAAGCTCACTGCTGTGGTTCAGGGGCAACGAATAGGCAGAAAGGCCCAGGGACGGGGTCACTTCTCTGCTGAGTGGCCGGTGACAATGCACCCTACTCCTCGATGGCCTCAGTTTCGCTGGCTGTAAAACAGGGGTGTAGAACGAGGAGGTTATTCGAGCTCTGAAAAGCCCTCGACCTAAGATAAATACATCTTCACTCCATCTGCATTTCCTCCCCGGGCAAGACTGTGGAGCTGCACCTTCTGAATTGGAGCCTCCCCCCACCCCCCCCAGAATAAAACGTAACTAGTGGGTGTGCTCCCCTCCCCTGGAGCACTGACGAGCCTCTGTTGGGAGGACCGCTTCTCTTTCTCCCCCCTCCCTCCTGACAGAAAACCTTGGGGTCCCTGGATATCCTCTCAGGTTCATTCCAGCTGGACAGCTACACCATTCCTTGCCCTGAATATTTTCTACTCTAATGTCCTTAATTTTAGGGTTGGACAGGTTTGAACTTTTGGAAAGCAGCCTGGACTGTGAGAGAAGAAAATGGGCAAAGCAGAGGAATTTGGAGCTGCCAGCATCTTGGAGACGCTTACCCAACCGAAAAAACCAACTTCTGCTGACTTTATGCCCATCGATCACCCCAAACGGCAATGCTCTGACCTCAAATCCAAAAGCGGGACTCAAATGGGGAACATTTTTCAAATCTTTTCTTATATCCCAAATCTTGGAGCTGAAATAAGAAAACCTTTGTGAGCAGTCCCTTGATTTGTAGATGAGGAAACGGAGGTCCAGAGAGGACCACTCACCAGGGCCCTACGGCCGTCTCTTCCTTGCTCACAACCACCCCCCCCGCCCCCCACCAAGGTCAAGGGCCTCACAGCCAAGCAAGATTGATCTTAGAAACGTACTGGGAAGAATTAGGAATTGCTGAGTGGTTCATCAAGTCTATGCAGGCAACCACAAAGAAATAACCTGCCCAAACTCCCCAAACTCCTGCACACACACAGTTCTGTTTAAATACATGACGTCACCCACTGACTTGGAGCCCAGGACACCGGTGGTTGACTCAGTTTCTGCAAGTCCAGAGAAGCATTTCTTACCCATTCGCTGGTCCTTCCTGTGTGCCGAGCGCTGGGGGGACGGAGGCAGCGCCAACACTCAAGGGCTCCAGGGACTGACTTTATGATCATTTCTCAACATTATGTATTTTAAGTAAGGTTTGGAGTTTTCCAGAAGTGAGAATTTGCCGCAGGAGGATGTCACCGTGCTGTCACGGGCAGGCCTGCCTTCCACCTGACCCAGACAGTGAGTTTTCTAACACACCCTTGAACTTGGCTTTACAAACTTGACACGTAAACGTCTGCACCTGCTGTGAGTGTGAACGCGTGGCTGCCCGTTCAACTGAACACACATTTCCGAGTAGCCGCCGGACGCCAGGCCCCGTTCACGTCAGAGAAATGGAAGATTGAGTGGTTCTGCAGCATTTGCTCTTTTGATCCAGAAAAAGTGAAACTACCCGCCCTCTGGGCCAGACAAGCACAAAGAAGGGCCAGGTAAGGCTTCCAAAAGGAGGTAACTGGCTCTGAGCTTTGAAAGATGAAGATGAGTTTGCTAAGTGACAGGGTGCTGGGGTGCATTTGCCAAGGCCTGGAGGTGGATGCTTTGGGAATGGGGCGTTGGTGTGGCTGGAGTACAAGGTTCAAGGGGAGACGGGGAGGACCCCGCCCAGGTGGGCCGATTCTTCCCACTTTCAGAAAGATCCAGAGCCCCAATTTCTCTCCAGAGTCTGTGTCAGTGCACTGACTGACTCCGTGACTCAGGGAATGGGGCAGAGGAACTCAGGACCCTCAGGAAGGAGGACGTGTGCCGAACAGGCAGACCCACAGGAGCAGATCAGGCAGAGCTGAGATTTCTCACCACAAAAGCAAAGCAACCACGTGAGGAGATGGGCGACGGACATGTGGTCACCCTTTCTCAATGTATGCATCTGTCAAATCATCACGCCGTACACTTTAACCTTATCAATGGCAATTACACCTCAATGAAGCTGGAAAAAACTTTAAAAACAAAGTGTCTTGGCAATGACAAAAAAGAAAAAATAGATTAGTAGTTTCCAGGGGCTGGGGGGTGGGGAGTGATTGTTAGTGGGTATGGGTTTTTACTTTTTTTTTGGTGAGGAAGATTGGCCCTGAGCTAACATCTGTTGCTAATCTTCCTCTTTTTGCCTAAGGAAGATTGTTGCTGAGCTCACATCTGTGCCAGTCCTCCTCTGTTTTATGTGGGAGGCCCCCACAGCATGGCTTGAAGAGCTTGAAGAGCGGTGCTAGGTCCACAATGGGGATCGGAACTCACGAACCCTGGGCTGCTCAAGCAGAGCACTCGAACTTAACCACTATGCCACTGGGCCGGTCCCTGGGTATGGGGTTTCTTTTTGGGGTGATGGAAATGTTCTAGAATTAGTGGTGATGGTTGTACAACCTTGTGAGGACATAAAAAATCTAAATGAAGTATAGACTTTAAAGTGGTGGAATTTGTGTATGTGAATTCCCTCTCAATTAAAAAAAGATGTGGATGAAGGTATCTGATTGACACAGCCACGTTGTGGGAAAAAGGGGCAGTCACTGCAGCCTCCACATGCTGACGGCACTGGTGGCTACCCGCACAACACGGGTGTCACCTGTGCAGGGCTCAGGCTGGGCACTGGGGAGCCCACTGGCTGAGCCTGGAGCCCGCCCTGGCTCTGCCTGGCGCTGTGTAGCCGGGACCAGGCATTTTCCTTCTCGGGGCTCCAGAAGGCTCATCAGGACCTGGGGCTAGAGTCTCCTTGTCCGTCTGAGCACTAACCCCACACCCATGACCAGCATCAGCCACCTCGTCCTGGCTCTGCATACTCTCCCAAGAACAGAGACCTCAGGGCTACCAAATTAGAGGCCAAAGCCACAATAACAGCCAAAGCAGGTACTCTTTGCATTTTTAAATAATAGCTCTGATTCTCCAACAACACTATGATGGAGGTATTTCTATCATCTCCATTTTATAGATGAGCCACAGAGAAGTTAAACAACTTGTCCAAAGTCACACAGCTAGAGGGACAGGACTGGAAATCAGACGATGTCACACTGCTTCCTCTGTGGCAGTCTGGGCTTCAGCCAGTGGGACAAGGGACGTCAGTGAGCGGCTTGGACTTGGCAATGACAGGGTGGGCCTTGAGTGTTGGGAAGCAGCTGCTGGCTGCCCAGTGGAGGGCGGATGGGGGCGAGGTTACCACAATCACCTGAGCAGCGGGGGTCTGTCCCTGGCATCGGGAACCCAGAACCAGCCCTTAAAGGGTCATTTAGGAAAACGAAACCCACAGCAGCCCCCCTGCGCTGCACCTGGGATTATGGGCTGTTGGTGCCAGGATGAAACTGGAGTCCAGAGGGGGGCCAGGGCCTGTTGATCCTACTGTTCGCATGTTGCAGAGACATCTTAAATCTGTCCCACCACCACCATCACAGCTTCAGTCGTCCCCACTTCTGTGACCTCGCCAATCTAATCTCTTGCCAAGACCCAGCCCCTCCCAGAACCATCTGCAACCTCCTGAGTTCCCCAGATTGCTGCCCCCTTGCAGGCTCAGTGCCTGTCACGAGCTCAGTGGTGGCTCCCAAAACATGGCCACATCCCCAGGACCTGCGACTCTTTCCTTATTGGCCAAAGACGTGATTAAACTACGGATTCTGAGAGGAGACGCTGCCCGCTGTCCGCTCCCCTGTGCCTCAGCCCTCCCCCGTGGACATCACACTTTAGCTACAGTCTCCTGTCCCGCAGCCTCCTGGCAGTGGAGGTGGCCACTCCCTCTGCTGGGCCCACTGCTCCACCCAAAAACTTGCCATTCTCATCCCTCCCCCTTCCCTCCCGCATAAGCTCCTGGCCAGAGGGCTGTGTCCCGTGCATTTGCATTGCCTCTGCCTTCACAGGGCGCAGCTGGGCACCCACACAGAGGACCCCGCCCAGATGGAGGCCACAAGGGGCCAATGCCCGGCACCAGTCCAGTTGCAGGACGGCCCGAACGAGAAGGCAAGCAGCACCGTGACCGTCCACTGCTGTCTCTGGTGCAATCAGGGGTACTTCTTGTCTCTGTCCTCCTCAGGTGAGAGAGACTTTGAGGGAGAGAGGGGTCCACACGGGGTCCAGGACAGCCCACCCTGCAGCTCCCTGTGTGGGATTCTGACTGCAGAGTGTATGCTTATGTGCGGCCTGTGTTGGGGTCTGTAAATTGCTGGCGCCTGAGATGGGGACAAAGCCACTCCCTCGCTGAAGCCTCAGGGTTTCTCCTGACCCCTGAGTTCAGTCTGGCCGGCACGTAGTGGCTTCGAACCACTCTTTCTCGGCTGCTGCACGAAGCATCCAGGCGTCGGGGAGGAGAACCCAGAGGGTCCATGTAAGAACCTGGAACCACACACACACATCATGTCACTGCATCAGCCCTGAGGGTCAA
Organism: Equus asinus; assembly: GCF_041296235.1. Classification (NCBI taxonomy): domain Eukaryota; kingdom Metazoa; phylum Chordata; class Mammalia; order Perissodactyla; family Equidae; genus Equus; species Equus asinus. Next base: position 155,107,550 of record NC_091792.1, read on the forward strand.
AGGGCCTTGGCCAGAAAGATGCTGGTGGTGGCCACAGGCCTGTGGCAGGGGCCAGCTCCCGGGACACCTGCCCTCCCTGGGCTGTCACGGGTAGTGTCTGCCAAGATCCTGGGCCCTGCCCGCTGCCCTGTGGTCAAAGGCCCGCTCAGACCTGCTGGGGACCCGGGGCCAATTAAGAGGACTCCAGTCACCTCATCTGTGAAAGGGGTGGGGCCCTCCTGGGGATTTGAGAATCAGGGCCTCAGGGCTGAGTTCCTGGGCTGGGCCCCAGGCTCTGGGCACAGGCAGGCAGTGGCTGTTCCAGCTACCTGCTTGTATTCCCCGGGGTTCTCTGAGGGGCCAGTCTCTCAGGGTTCTCAGTTGGCTGATGGATAAGGCCTGGCCTCCAGCCATCAGCCAGGCAATGGAGGACCCGGGCCAAAGGCTGCGAACGGAAGGCTTCGGAGGACACCGACGCTGGGCCCCAGCAGGGCCCTGAGCGCACAGGTTCCCCGGGCAGGCCCGGGTGCTCCAGGAGCGCCTTCCTCCCGCCCCTGCTGTTGCCGCCCCCTGCAGGTTTTCATCTGGGGAGTCCCGCAGCGGGAGCTGGCTCGGTCTGTAAAATGAGGGCCCAATCTGGGCAGGTGCGACAGCGACCGCTCACGGAGGCAGCTAGTCAGGCTAGGACCCCCTCCTTCATTCCCGGCCGTCCCTTCCCGGCACCAGGACTGTCGAGGCTGCGGCTGCAGCGAGGGGACCCCAGCCTTCCCTTCCCGCAGACCAGAGACGCCTTTCCCCTCCCTCCAACGCAGCGCGCGGAGCGCTCTCCTCGCCCTGAACACCTCCCCCTCCAGCTACCCCGGGGCGTCCCCCCGACCCCGGGCACCACCGAAAATCTACCCCCTCCACTCCCATCCGTGCCTCCTTTACACAGGGACGCGCTCTCTTTTTGTTGTTCCCTCCTCAACCCAGCCACGCACTAAGGGAACACGCCGGTCCCTGCCATCGACCACTGGCCCCTGGAACCCTACCCCCAAAACCTTTCACCATCCTTCAGGACCCCCAGGTGGGCGCGGCCGCGGGCGAGGCACCCTCCCCCTACTTCGGGGGATCGCTCCATTCATAGGATCCCCTCCCCTTTCTCGCTTCGAATCGCCGTGCGCCCAGGCCGCCGCCCCAGGATTGCGCAGCCCGCACCCCTCTTTCTGCGACCCCCCCGCCTCCCGCCCTGGGGTGCCCTCCGAGCCTCCATCGGGGGCGCCCTCCTATCTCCCCCGCTTTTCCCCCCCACCAGCTCGGGGCGGCGCGGGGTCCCGAGGGAGCGCTCCCGGGCGCCCGCCCCGCGCTCCTTTGTGCGGCCCGGCGGGCGCTGCGTCAAGGCGGAGGCGCTGCCGCCGCCACACGCGCACACTCACCGGCGCACAATTAACCCCCGGGAGCGGCAGGGAGGGAGGCGGCGGCGGGAGGAGGGAGCGGCCGCGAGCCCAATCGCTCGGCTCCCCGCCCCGGCCCGCGCGGCGCCGCCTCCGCCATTGCTGCGAGCAGGCGCGGGCGGCGCGGAGGCTCGGAGCGCAGAGCTGCCGGAGCGGGGCGTCGGGTGAGTGCCGGCCGGCGCGGGGCCGCCGGGCCCCGAGGCTCGACCCTGCCCGCCGGGGAGCGGGCTCTGGGGCCGCGCGTCCCCCCGGGGGGAGGCACGGGGCTCTCCGGGCGCAGCGGCGCCAGGGCGAGGGACGCGTCTAGACGGGCTGGGCAGGGGCGGCGCCCCCTCCCCGGCCGCGGTGCGCCCCTGCGCCGGGCGCCTTTGTCCAGCGGGACGAGGGTCTACAAATGCAGAGCACCCCGCCCCCCTCGGGCCGTGACCTCCGCGTCCTCACGACCCCTCCGCGGAGACGAGGCGGGGGCCGGCGAGCTCGCGGACGCCGGGTGGGCGGGTGGGTCCGGCTCGCAGTGACTCCCGCCCGGCCCTCCCTCCGCAGGCGGCAGCTTCGGGTCTCCCGGAACGATGGTGAAGTTGGGGAACAATTTCGCGGAGAAGGGCACCAAGCAGCCGCTGCTGGAGGATGGCTTCGACACCATCCCCCTGATGACGCCCCTCGATGTCAATCAGCTGCAGTTTCCGCCCCCGGATAAGGTGAGAGGCCCCCCCGCACCCCTGTACCCCCGTGCTGCCGGGCGCGCACCCCCAAATCTCGGGCGGCGGCCGCAACAAAAGAAACGCGCCGCGTGCGCTGGGACGCGAAGTGGGGGCGGGCTCGGGCGGCGGGAGGAAGCCCCCGGAGGGCGACGTCCCTGCGCGCGACTCTGGATCGCGCGTGGGGGCGCCTTGCCTTACATGACAGCTTCGTCCTAACAATGGAAGGCGGTCGGGGAAAGGTCCCTTCTTGATTTTCGTGGGAGTCTTGTCGGAGAGAGGTCCCCGTCCCCCCAGCTGCCTCCCCCAGCTCTGCCCCTGCCTATGGTACCAGGGTGTCTGGGCCTGGGGTGAGCGCAGGGGCGGCGCAGCCTTTCCAGGTGCTGCCGTTTCAGCCCCTTTGCCCCACTGCGGTGGGGAGGCCCCTCTCCTTCCCAGAAGGACCCTCTTTAGGGGCCGATTCCCTCCTTACCCTGCCCGCCGCCCCTCCCAGACGGCAGGGCGGACGCTGCTCTCATATCGCCCCCTTCGCCTCTTTGTTCCTTTTGTGAAATCTCCAAAGAAGTGCTCTGCGCGCGCGATATTAGTGTGACTGGGGACAGCCATTCATCCATCACCCTTTCCCCAAAGTGGGGTGGGGTTTTTTTTTGCTAAATTTAAAGGATCCTCTCTTTTCTTGAATACATCATCCAATCAAGTAGTTTCTGTCCGTTAAGGATAATATTTTCAAGTGTCAACGCTCAACAAGGTAAATACGATGTTTAGAAGTCTGGACGGTTGGATTGTACATCTCGAACCTGAAATAGGAGCGCAGCGTCCGTGCTGACGGCCTTGCTGCTGCTTCGAACCGCCCGGCCGCGAGGGGGCGCACTCGACTTACTGTCCCCTAAGCCCCGCAGGGAGGTGCTGACTCAGGGCTTTGTATTTGATGCTGGTGATTGCTGGCCACAGGGCGGGCGTGCGGGTGGGGGAATGTCCCTGCGGAGGGCCCCTCCCTTCTGGAGGATTCCTTCATTCCCACGGTGGGCCCGTTTGAGTGGTTTTGATCCCCCCACTCTGCTGTGTTTTGGGTGGGTGGGGGCGGGGCAGGAGCGAGGCTGGCGGCAGGTGCTTGCCTTCTGGGGAAGGGGCTCAGCAGGTCGCACGTGTGCCCCCGGGCCCCAGTGGGGCCGCTCCGGACGCTGGCGGTCCTGCAGAGGCTGTGCGGAGAGCCAGGGCTCCGTGGGCCCCGGCCCGGCTCCCCTTCCCTGTCTGGGCACAGACTTGCCCGGGGAGCCCAGCCGGCCGGCTGCCCCTCCTTCCCCTCCCGCGTGGGCCCCTCAGCTGAGAGAGAGCCCAGGAGGGCCTGGCCTGAGATAGCACCTCTGTTAGGTGATTCCCCCGGCTCAGCTGAGCTGCCTCTTTTGCCCTCAGCCTGTTCCATTCCAGAACTGTCCGGCACACAGCTGGCTTATGTCACGGAGGATTCAGGCAGGGATGAAGCCCCAGCCAGCCAGTCGGGCCTCAGGAGTAGCCTAGGCAGCTCAGAGAGGTGATGAGTCTCACATCCCTGGGTGTATTCAAACAGAAGGGCAACGGGCAGTGATGCTCTGGAGATGAGAATCCTTGTAGGGACCAGTGGGTGGGCTAGAAGATTTCTGGGGTCACAGATGACAAAACTGACTCTCAAAGAGTTTACGGGACGTGGCCAAGGTCACTGGGCTGAAGGCCACCGTTCTCCAGCATGCAGGCAGAAGCTTCTGGCAGGGCCTCTTGCTCTGCCCAGCTTGGGGCCAGACATCTCTCACACGAGACCTCTTAACCTGAACAGCGGTAGCATGTTGCTCACAGCCAGGGGTCAGAGAGGCGATGTCGCCTGTCCCAGGTGACACGGTGTTTGAGAGCAGATAGCTGTTAGGGTTGTAAACAGAATCTGTCCTGAGACTGTGTCCCGAGTGACGGTGGCCCCAGAGCTGGCAGCACTGTCAGGGCCTGTCTTCCCTGACCTGTGTGGATGCTTACCGTGCGCCAGGCCCTCGTCTGTGTGCTTTACGGGTTTCATCTGTGAATGCGCTGACGTTGTGAGGGTGACGACCATCGTTACCCCATTTTGCAGATGTGGAAATGGGAGCACAGAGAGTTTAAGGGACTTGCCCAAGGTCACCTCGCCTGTTAGTGGCAGATGCAGATTGAATCCAGGCCGGCGGGACACTGACTGGTCCCCGCTGGGCTCATGGAGTCCCCCTCCTCAGCGGAGCCCGGGGAGACAGGCTTTGCCCCCATTTCACAGGCAAGGACACTGAGGTTCCGAGTGGCCAAGTGTGTGCTCAAGGTCACAGCTGGTCAGGTACGCTTGGGACTTGAGGACGGATGGCAGAGTGATGTCCAAGTGCTGCCTCAAGAGACGGGCTCGTCCTGGGGTGGGCACCCAGCTGTCACATCCTCCGTCTCCATGGAGAAGGTCACTCAAGACGAGAGTGTGGTTTCAGGGTACCTGGCCCTTGGGATCCTTTTTCAGTGGCACCTGGCATGGGCCACTTTCTCCCCCAATTCTTCCTCACCGAGATTGGCTCTGGGGTCACCGCTTGGTCTGAGAGCCCCTCCAGCTGCCTGCCCGGGGCCGGCCCTCCTGACTCGCTGAGTTTCCTTGTTCCATCCTGGGTCCCAGTGTCACAGAGGAGCAGATATCTCCCCCAAAACTCTGGGTCCCCAGTGAAAGGGATGTTGTCACCTGGGAGGAAGAGCAGGAGTGTGGCTGGTTCTCCAGTCGGCAGCCGCCTCCTGGCTCCTGCTCTGGGGCATGGGCTTTGCGAATGGGAGCCTTGTAACCCCTCGACCCTCTCCTGAGCCCCTGCCGGCCGGTGGGGACAGAGTAGACAGACCTCGGCCACAGGGAGTGATGAGGGCAGTGCCGGTAGAGAGAGGGCGAGGCTGAAGGGCAGGGCTGGACGGGTTTCCTGGTTGGGCAAACGCCTCCCGCTTCCCAGCAGAGAGTGGGGGCAGTAAGAGCAGGGAGACCCTCCTGGGGAGAGAGGGGCATGGTGAGGTGGAGACATGCTGACCCGAGACCGGTGTCTGTGAAGGCGGGCGGCCCACTCCTTCCTAGTCCTGGAGGGAAGCCGGGCGCTTGAATCTCCTCCTGCTCTGCCATTGAGGCAGAGAGAGACCAGTGCCAACCCAACGCGTCCTCCCCACCTGGGCCGGCGAGCATGCTCGGTGGTGGAGGGAGCACTGTGTTTGGAGTCAGGAGTCCAGCTGACTCCTCTTAGCCCGGCCACCTATTAGCTGTGTGGCTTTGGCCAATGAGCTTAACTTCTCTGTGCCTCAGTTATCACATTTCCCTGTGGAGGGGGCTGCTATCAGGATTATTAACGGGTAACTTCTCTGCAAGTCCTGGCACAGAGATTTCCAGTAAGTGGCAGCTGTTCTCATTCTTTCTGTGAAATCCTTCCTGGCCTGGTGGGGACTGAACACCAGAGTTCCCACCCCATCCTCTTTGGGCGATGTGCCTGACACATCTGGCCGTACCACTGACATTTTTCTTCTGTCTCCTGGCCAAGGTGGTCGTGAAGACTAAGACCGAATATGAACCTGACCGCAAGAAAGGCAAAGCGCGGGCTCCCAAGATAGCCGAGTTCACCGTCAGCATCACCGAGGGCGTCACCGAGAGGTTTAAGGTGAGTGGCCCTGGAGGTGGGGGAGATGCTGCCTTGGGCCCCAGGAGGTGGCCACCAGCTGCAGAGATGACCGTGGAGCAACAGGGACAGGATCCCAACTGGGCAAAATGCACCTTGTGGTTTTTAAAATTTCACTCTTTCTTCATCTTCCAAAATGATCACATACTGCTTAGTGTTAACACGGAAAACCCACATCTAAACTTTCTTTAGACAAAGGTTATACACGTATGAAAAATCCTTTACTAAACGTTACAGTCTGTGGCAGTTCAGGAAGGAAGCAGACACAGAAGGGTGTGGTGTTGTGCCTACTGTGTGCAGGACACGGTGCTGAGCCCCGGGCTCGGCTAGCTCCTCTGAGCGACCCTCCCTGGGAGGTCACACTGGCAGGATAACCCATTTTGCAGATGGGAAGTTGAGGCACGGAGCAGTCCCGGCGATAGGTGGCAGGGCCAGGATGCAGAGCCCCTGCGTTCAGCCTCTGTCCTTCGCCCCCAGACACGGCACGTGGCCAGTGCGTTCTGCACACGGTTGCTGGAGGCGCTCACTTTGGGGAGGAGAGCCTTGCTCTGGATGGTTCTTCAGGGAGAAGCAGCTGCTGAAAGGGGTGGGGTCCAGCCAGGTCTAGGGGCGGAGCCCTCCCCACAGTCTGGTGGCCTCTGAGCATGGGAGGCTGTGTTGGTTGAGGAGCAGGTTAGGTTGTTGATCTTCTGGAAACATCCTTTGGGAAACACGAGAGACAGTGATCTGGGAGACACCAGTGGTCTCCAGGCCTCGAAGAGGGGCCCTGGCTGGCTCCCCGGGGCCCCACGTGGATGGGTGCACAGGCGCCCGCACACCCACACCCCCTGCGGTTTGTAGAGCGCCTGTGCACGGTGCCCTAATCCATCTCCATGACAACCTGGGGACCGGCTGATAGGCGGACGTGAAGCTGGGACAGGTGAGGTGGCTTTGCGGGGTGACAGGGGAGCCTGGGGTAACCTGCCTGTTACTCCCCCCCTCGCGCCCATGCTCCACGCCACCTCACTGGGCCGCAGGAAACTGTGAGGGCCTGCGTGGCCGGCGGGTCCTGCCCGAGGTGCCGTCTCCTGTGTCGGTGGGGCGTTCACTGTGTTAGCCCTCCCGGCACGCTGCCCCGAGAGCTGGGCACGATCAGGGTAACCCGTTTCACAGACGGGGAAGTTGAGGCCCAGTGGGGTCTGCACCTGAGCTCTCTGCTAGGGTGGAAGGAGGCGGGGCGGTCTGAGAGGCTCTGCCAGAGGCTGCTGACCTGGCAGTTCACACCTTTGTGAGGTTCTTGGCCGGGACCAGGTCGGTGGCCCCGAGGTCAGCATCTCTCTCCCGCCGTGGCCAGCCAGCTGTGCAGGTGTCTCACGTGCTGCCACTCCCAGACCTGGCTGGCCCACGCCCTGGCCTTGCCCCCTGCTGCAGCAGAAGTGCCCTCAATTTCCAGGTCACGGTCCCCGTCACTCCGCTGGCCGACCCCTGAGTGTGTCTGCGTCTCTCACCCCTGACTGGACCTCGCGTCTCCCAGCCCCGGCATTTAGGTCCCCACAGAGCAGGGCGCAGTGTGCCACTTGAACTGTCCCTTCCTCTGTTGAGTGTCTGTGGTGTGCCGGGCCCTGTCCCCCAGCTCCGGTGTCCGTGTGCGCTTTCCCCGCACACTCACCTGATGCAGGTCCCCAGGTCCCTTGTTTAAGGCATGGGTGACACACATCGGCCACCAGGGCCCTTGGCAGCCACAGCTGAGCCTCTGTATGGTTCCCTGGCTCCCGCTGCCCAGAACCTGAGGCTTAGAAGGTCTGTGCCCGTCCGAGGGGACGGGCTGTGGTGGCAGAACCTGCCTCATCTCTGCTGTCACCTCCTGGGGACGTCTGGGAAGGTGATGTATGCAGTAGGCACTCCATAGCTCCCTGCATCGCAGCGAGCCCATCTCCCCAGGCTTACACAGGCCTGGCGTGTCCATGTACTTAGCATCTGTGGCCCCCTTGCCGTTCACAACCACCCCCAAGGGGGTGTGCTGGCCCCTTTGACAGATGACGCTGTTGAGTCCCAGGTGGTCACCAGGGGGCTGGTGCCCCCGGGGCCCGTGCCTTTCCACCACACCTCCTGCCGTACGCACCTCCCCCCAGCCCCACCTTCCAGCTCCCAGACCCCTTTCCCCTTCCATCTCCTTCCAGTGCCAGCTCAGGTATCACCTCCGCCAGGAAGCCTCCGGGGATTAACCCCACCCTGCTGGTGTTTCACTGCCCTGTGTACGGAGGCAGTACCCGTGTCTCCCAGTCATGGAGTGCTCCCATGAGCCAGACATGGGGCCAAGCTTGTTGAGTTGGTTATCTCATTTAATCCTCATAAAAACCTCATGAAGTATGCACTGTTATTACCTCCATTTTACAGTTGAGGGGAAATCAATACAGAGAGCCTGAACCCAGCAGCCGGCTCTTGGGCTGGGGTCATGTGGCTTCTCCTGGAGACCGGGTCTGCGTGGGGCGCTCTAAGTCCAGGTGCCCCTCGTACTGTGGGAGTGTCTGCTCCCAAGAATCCTTTTCCTTTGATCTGAAACCCTTCCCGGTGACTGCCGCCCTGTGGCCTGCGATCTAGCCCCTTGGACGCAAGTCCCCCGCTTCCCAGCAGCCTTCAGGTATGCGGCAGGCCCACGCACCCTGAGGCCTCCGCAGTGGAAGCACCACTTTTCTCTCGTCCCTTCCTTTGTATCACAGTGTCCAGGCTCCCCTACCCCCAGCGCCCTCCTCTGGGGGCAGCTCTTGGCCCGTACTTCTCTTCGGGGGTGAGGCCTGTGACCAGGTGTCCCGGCGAGGTCCAGTGGGGTGGCATTTGGAGGAAAGGCCCCTCAACCTGAGTGAGTGACCTGGGAGGGAAGCAGGGCCTAGCAGCGCCCTGAGACCAGGTCGGGCAGAAGGGAGGGCGCGGGGACTCCTGGCACAGATGGCTCTTGGTCCTCAGCCCCGCTGCGCTAGGCACGGTGAGGGCTCCATCATGCTGCCTCCTCTCCAGGGCTGAAGTCATGCGCAGGAGTGGCCTGATGGGCAGTCCGTGACTGTGCTGCTAGCCTGGATGGAGTGGGACCAGTGAGGTTTCCAGGGTCTGCCTGCAGGCCCCTCGCTGGCTGAGCAACTTCAGTGCCAGCTCCTGATGGAGCCCTCTCTCTGGGCCATGCCTAGGTGTAAGCCCTTGACAGATGGCAGTCGTAAGTTCTCACCCAGTTGGGCGAGGGACATGGCCAAGGTCACACAGTCAGTCAGTGAACAGCAGAGTGGGCTGTGAGGCCAGGAGGCCTGTAGGCCAGACTCGCACAGCAGAACAACCTGCTTTCTGCAGGTGCCCCCTGCTTTTGTTCCAGGCCCTTCTGGAAAGGGCAGGAGGTTTCCCCAGCTCCCTGAGCACCGCTGTGGGGTCTGCTGAGAGGCATTCTCCACAGCACTGTGCATCCCACGGGGTCTGGGGCTGCCTGCATCACAGTCACCGGAAGGTCCATTTTCATAGAGGAGCCCTGCACCCTGGGAATAGGCACTGTAACAAGCTCTCTAGATGGTTCTAATGTCTGCTGAGTTTGCGACCCTTTATGGGTGGGAGTGCGTTCCAGCCCCTGGGCCGGGTAGGCTCAGGAGGCCTGGCACCTTTTGGAAATGCTAAGATTGCCTGCCCTTCTGGAATGTTCTCTGGGCCTTTCATTGCCTGGTTATGTTTCTAGCATCTGAATGCACACACAGTGAAGCGTGCAGCTGGTCAAGGGTTGGGGCTCTTCCTGAAAACTGGGAAGCGTGTGCTAAGAGGACGTGCTTGAGATGAATGTGTGATGAGAGCAGGATCCTCCCCCTGGCCCGGGCCTGGGGTCAGTCACAGCTTCAGCTGTGACAGAACATCTTCCTCATCCTGTTGGTGGCCGAGCAGCTTCCGTGTGGCTCCCCAGCCCAGCCACCTCCTCGGTTCTTTTCATCCCTGTGTGTGAAACGCAGAATGAGATTGTGCCTTTCAGCTGTGGAAGCAACAAGTCAATAACGCGTCCTCCTTTTGTCTCTTATCTGTGCAGTTCAGGAGCCGCGTGCTGGCTGCTCTGCGCCTTGTCTCTGCCTACCTTTGGATGGCATCCTTGAGACGAGATGTCTTTTTGGATGCTACTTTATGATTATCGCTCGGGGATTAATCTCTTGGCTGCGAGGTTGCTAGGCTGGTTGCTAGGTAACCGCTGGCTGGGGAGGGATCGGTGGACTCCGCCACCCTGGGACTGCAGCATGAATCACCCAGTGGCGGCCAAAAGTCTAGGCTTCCGAGGAGGTTCGTGTCGATGAGGAAAGCGGCCGTTTAATTAATTAGAGGTGTATTTATGCCGAGAACAAACACGGCTGAGATGTTTCTCAAATGCGCTAAAGCTAAACGTTTTTTTAATTTCGCCTTCCCGCTCGCCCGTGCAGAGCGGCTTGTCAGGGTGCTGCTTCCTGAAGCTCTCCCTGATCCTGGAAGGCAGAGGGGTGGTAATTGGGCGACTGAAGGAAGGTTCCAGCGGGCTCTCCCGAGCCCTTCGTGCCTCTGGCTGTGGGCACAGAGAGCTGCTGACATCTCGGAGATCTGCAGCCCTCTCTGTGAGTTAAGGGTTTCGGCGAGCCAACCGCACCCCGTGAGCTGGTGCCACGTTGCCTTCAGGGCTTTACGAGGTGCCAGGGTCAGCCCCAAATGCGAGTGAACGTCTGTCCTGGCCAGCACAGGGCAGGGAGAAGGTCCTAAAGGGGACACCAAGTTTGTCTGAATGGTCCCCATTGTTGGCAGTCGATGCTGCAGTGGGGGTGTCCCCTTGCATCCTGTTACAAAGGATTCGGTGGGTGGTTTGAATCCTTTTCTCATATCCTTAATGACCTTGAGCTTCCTGTGCGCTCGTCTGTTTCCCACACTCTCCAGTAATCCCCTGGTGTGTTTCAAGATGCATTTGTTAAATATTTATGACCGGCGACACCATTTCCTTGGCATCCAGCGGTGGGGGAGGTCTTCCCGTGGTGGCACTAGAGGTCCTATAAATGCCTTTGGATGCCCCGTAACCTGCAGCCGAGCATCTTGCGGGTTTCGGCAGCCCGGATCTGCGGTCAGAGAGCCCATGGTTTTCTGGCCCAGCTGCAGAGTGGGGGCTTCATCCAGAACCGGATCATCAGTGGGTTGAGTCATCTTAGGGGGTGGTGTCTGTGTGTTCACTTTTGTGTGGGTAACCTAAAATATTTGGTGCTGTAAACACTCGAAGATGTCAGGATTCATCTTATTTTTCCAAGATATTTTTGTTTTTTTACTGCATTACTCAGCAGAAATGCACATTCCGTTTCCCTCCTGCTGAGGGTGGAGGACGGAGCGGAGCAAGAATAACCCAGCCGCCCTCAACGCAGGGCCTGCTTGGCGCCGAGCTTCATGACTGTCATTCCTTTCTGTCTTAGTCTTGAAGGCTGATCTTGCTGTCCTGATTTTGTAGGGGGGAATCAAGGTCAGAGAGGTTAAGGAACAGGCTCAAGGTCACCCAGCCAACCAGGGGTGGAAGTAGGATGCGGGCCCACAGCCATCTGACTCCAAGCCCCCCAGGCTCTGTCTTCCACATCAGCAGCTGTGTGGGATCCGCCGGGTGACTGTCGCCTGCTGCAGACGTCCTAGTTGCCACCCAAGCTGGGCAGTGACCCCCAGGAGGCCCCCAGCAGGAGAGGAGGCCCCAGGCCAGAAAGAGCAGATGGGGACACAGCAAATTCAAATGATGCTTGAGCCCCTCACCTATGAAATGGGTGATTACTAATTCCCAACTCACGGTGACCGTGTAGAGAACTGGGACAGCAACCAGGGCCTTGTAAGTTGAGTGGCCACATAACTTATGGCCCAGATGGGGGGACACTTCTGAGGACAGTGGACACTGCACGTTTGGGCTGCTGGGGCAGTAACCATCAGCCAGGACTGTCCCAAGTATCTGGGACGTGGTCCCCTCCTTATAAACTCCTTAAACAGTTCATCCCAGGACCCGCATCCCATTTGTTACCCGTTCCTGGCTGTTCTTTCCAGAAAACTCCGCTCGGATCCCTCTGCCTCTGGGTAGGGCTGCTCTGGCTCGGACTCACTGTCTCTTTAGGACCCCGCCACAGCCTGGGCGACCCCGTCTTCACGGTTCATCCACGTGGTCACGTGTGTCAGTACGCTGTTCCTTTTTATGGCCGAGTAATATTCCATCGTAGGGCTATGCCCCCTTCATCTCCCGGTGGACAGTGAGTGGTTTCCGCTTTCTGGCTGATGGGAACAGTGCTGCAGGAACATTCGGGGACAGGGTTTTGTTTGAACACCTGTTTTCAGGTCTTTGGGGTCTACACCTAGGAGCAGGATTAGAGTCATGACAATTCCGTGTTGAACATACTCAGGAACTGCTGTTTCCCACAGTGGCTACGCCATTTTGCATTCCCGCCAGCAACATACAAGGCTTCCCGTTCCTCCACACCCTCACCAACAGCTGCTCTTGTTTATTTTGTTATCGTAGCCGTCCTAGTGGGCGTCAAGTGGTATCTGATTGTGGTTTGGATTTGCGTTTCCCTGGTGGCTGATAACGCCCAGCATCTGTTCCTGTGCCTGTTGGCCATTTGTGTATCTTCTTTGGAGAGATGTCTGTTCAAGTTCTTTCCCATTTTTAATTGGGTTGTTTGTCTTTCTGTTGTTGAATTGTCAGAGTTCTTTATATATTCTGGACACCAGATCCTCATCAGATATATCAATTGCAGATATTTTCTACCGTTTTGTGGGGTGTCTTTTCTCTCTCTTGGTAGTGTTCTTTAAAGCACAAAATTTTTTAATTTTGGTAAGGTACAATTTATTTTTTCTTTTGTTCCTTGTGCTTTTGGTGTCATATCTAAGACACCATTCCCCAATCCAAGGTGGTGAGATCACCTCTGTGTATTCTAAGAGTTTTATGGCATTAGCTTTTCTATTTAGGTCTTTGTTCCATACTGAGTTAACTTTTGTATATGATGTGAGGTAAGGGTCTGCCTTCATTCCTTTGCAGGCAGACATCCAGTTGTCCCAGCCCCATTTGTTGAAGAGACAGTTCTTGCCCCATTCAGTGGTCTTGGCCCCCTTGTCAGTTGACCATGGGCGCACAGTTTTATGTCTAGACTCTGTTCTGTTCCATTGATTTACATGGCTGTCCTTATGCCGGTACCACACTGTTTTGATTACCGTAGCTTTGTAGCAAGTTTTGAAACTGGGAAGGGTGAGTCCTCCAACTTATTCTTCCTTTTCAAGATTCCTCGCATCCTATTGAGGATCCCTTGCAATTTCCATCTCTGCACAAAGGCTGTCGGGATTCTGACGGGGACTGCACTGGATCTGTCAGTCAGTTTGGGGGGTCTTCCAGTCCAGGAACACAGGCTGTCTTCCCGTTGGTTTGGGTCTCTGGTAACTTCTTTCAGCAGTTTTACAGGTCGCAGCGTACACCTTCTTTCACGTTCACTGTCGGCAGTAAACGACAGCAGTATGAGCAATGCGTGTGACCATCACGGTGCAGATCACAGGTGGGATCGCATCGCCCTGCCGTTGTCGCCAAGACCTGCGGAAGTGTCTGCTCGCATTGTCCCTTTGAAGTTGCAGTCTTGTTTGGGGTATTAATAGAGAAGCGCATATTTCGTTACCTCACAAAGCTATATTTTTGCAATATTTTCATACTACTATTTCAGTATCATTGGTTTCCTTTGTGATCCTAGGTAGAGAGTTTGATGTATTTAAAGCACGATTCTGAGAAGCATTTTGGCTTCACCTGGCTGCCACAGAGGTCACTGGTAAAAACAGTAGAAACCCTGCAGCAGGCCCTCCCCCACCCACACCGCCCCCACCCACGGCCCCTCACAGCTCACTGCCCATGGCAGTAGGGGCAGGGCCGCCCAGGGCCCCGGCAGGGCACACGCCCGAGGACGCGTGGCAGCAGCAGCTCTAATCCCGCCCCGTCGTCTCTGCTGGAGAGCCTTACTGGCAGCTGCACGAAAGTGATGTCAATCTACAGATAGTGTAGATTCTGCCCACACACACACACACACACACACACACACACACACACACACACACACGCTCTCTCACACACGTAAATCAGTGGCAAACATCTGTCCTGCAGCCAACTGGCGACACCTCCCAGTGCTGTGAGAAATGCTAATTTGTCACTAGCGGCAGCCGCCTGCTGGGATCCTGCAATGCCCAGGAACTGTCTGGGTTCCCACTTCTTGGTGCGGCATGCAGGGACCTTTGCCACCCGGCTCGTGTCCCCTCCTGCAGGACGCGTGGTGCTCCAGCCACACCGAGCACATCGCGTCCTTTGATGCCTCCCGGCTTTGGCACGACCCGTGTCGCTGTGAGAGCACCTTCCCTGCGCTTCCCTGGTGAGCTCCTCCTCAAGACCCGACACTGCGTCCTGGAAGCTTCTCAACCGCAGATAGGGGGCCCCCTTGGCAGGCCCTTCCCTTCCGCAGGCCTCACCCTGCCTCGTGAGGAGCTCACACCACTTGGCAGAGACCAGGGCTGCCGCTGCTGGGCCAAGGACACTCCAAAGTGGCTGCAGCCAGCTCTCCTGAGAACGTCTGCCGGCCATCGTGGGTTCCAGAGACGGAAGAAGGCGGGGCCTTGGGGCCGAGGCACTTTTGCCTTTGTGGGCCCTTCCTCCTAATAAAAAAGAATGACATTATCTTATGACTGCCTCGGTCTAAAGATGAATATAATCCAGGCTGGATTCATTATTACATGCTCATTATTATATTGTTTCTTCTTTTTTGGTTTTTAAACAAAATTAAAAACCATTTTCTTGAGCTCTACAAGCATCGTGGGCCCAGCAGTGGGCTTGGGGTGCCTAACAGAGACGTCGGCCCTGCTCCTAGGGAGATACCCTTCTCCCACCCGAGGCACTCCTGGGCTTCGTCCCTGGCCTCCAGGGCCACAGCCCACCCTGGAGAGTCCAGGTGTGGGGTCAGGCACTGTCATCACCCAGGCTCTCTGGGCTCCAGGGCCTGTGGAGGGCAGAGGTGCCCTGGGGCCTGCCTCCTTCCCATGCGCGGTCATTTGCTTAATAAAACCCAGAGCAGCGGCGCCTCTGCGCACTGAATTTCTGTTCCCTTTGAGGTGTAGGTCCTCGGGTCGGCTCCGGTGACGCTGAGGGCTGCTCTGTAGGACGCACTGGGAGAGGGGCTGCCTGCCACCTGGCTCCACTTGCCCACTGGCTCGCTAGGCACTGGGAGGCGCCGCTTTAGCCTGTGGGGAGGCGGCTCGAGGAACTGAGCTAGTCTCTGGGGGCTGCTGGAACAAAGGACCACCCCCTGGCTGTCTCCTCTCACAGTTCTGGAGGTCAGGAGTCCTCACAGCCTCACGGGGCCCAATCAAGGTGTCTACAGGGCTGGCTCACTCTGGGGACCCTGGGGCAGCAGGCTTCCTTGCTTTTTTCAGCTTCTAGAGCCACAGTCCTCACATTCCTTGGCTCGTGGCCCCTTCTTCCATCTTCACTGCCTGCAGCACAGCATCTTCCAATCTCTCTCTGCTCCATCTTCTCATCGCTTTCTCCTCGGTAGTAGAATCTTTTCCCATATAAGGTGACACGCACAGGCTCCAGAGATTAGGACCTGGGTACATCTGGGAGACATTATTCAGCCAACCCAGGTGGCTTGCCATGGCCTAGTCATCTCCATGTCTGAGCCTCAGTTTCCCCGTTTGTGAAACGCAGTCAGTAACACTGCCTCGCAGGCGCTGTCACAAGGAGTAGACAAGCTTTATTTACGCTGCCTCCCTAGTGCAGGGTGTGGCGGCAGTCTCCGGAGCAGCTGGTACAGTGGTGTTTGGCTTGAGGGTGCAAAGGCTGGGGTGAGAGCAGCCCCCAGGCTCCAGGAGTTCCACGCAGAAGGGGGACCCTCTGTTTAGCCCCATGGTTCTCAGCATGGGCTGCACACAGGCGGTGTCTGGGCAGTTTGCAATAATACCGATGCCTGGCTGTTGCCTCTGACATTCTACTGTCGCTGCTCTGGGCAGGCTCCCAGCCTCGGATCCTTAGAGCCCCTGTCATTCTGATACCCGACCACGGGTGAGCCCCTTCTTTGTGCTCAGGTTGGGTCATTGCCCATGGCTGCTGCTCCTCTTCTGATGGGTACCCTGGGACTCCTAGGACCACCTAGGTGTCCTGTTGGCCTGGATTGAAGGTGTTGCCTTTGCAGTGACAGGGCTTCCATGACATGTGAAGGAAGGTGCTGGATCTGACAGCCTCCGAGCATCTTCCTTGCCCTGATGCTGCAACACTGTGAGAAGTGGGGTTCCATTGTGCAGCGAGCGCTCGCTGTGTCCCACTGGGGCCCAGCACAGGTCTCCTGCACCCCCCACTGTGAACTTGGGTGCTGGGCCGGCATCCTCTTTTCACAGCTGAGAGGGAAGCAAGCGGCAGGGGCAGATGCTCTTTCTGGAGTCAGTGTGTGTGTTGGCAGAACAGGCCTGGAACCCAGGGCTCTCGACATACGTTGGGCAATGAATGGTGAGTTTGTCTTTTGGCCCAGAGTTTTTGGAATTGGTTGAAAGATGGAGCCGCTGATGTCTCGGGCTCTTCAGAAGCTCATAGTCATGGTGTGTCAATGAGAGAAAGCCTAAAGGATACTCCCAGAGCCTGGAGGAAACAGGCATGTCTGGTTAAGTAATTTCACACCTTGTTCTGGAATATTCCCAGTTGTCTCATGGTGGGGGGTGGGGGTGGTCAGGAAAGTCTCCAAACTGGGCCACAGATTAGGAGACAGTAGATGCTGGCCGATGTGGTGCACACATGTGCTGTTGGTGTCCAGAGAGGCTGGGATGTTCCAGAGCTTTCCTGGAGGCAGCGGGCCTGTCCATGGCTTTGAAGGGTGAGGAGAGCCGGCAGCACAGTCTGGCCGGCTGGGGAAGGAACAAGGATGACGGCGGAGAGAGAACACCTTCAGGAGAGGCATGCAGACCTGCGCCCCCTGAATCCAGAGCCCCGGGATGAGGGGCTGCATGAGTCTGCTCGGGCTGCTCCCACGGGGGACACCGGTTGAGGGGCACAAACAGCAGAAGTTTACCCTTCCACAGTTCTGGAGGCCAGAAGTCCAAGGTCAAGGTTTCGGCAGGGCCGTGCTTCATCTGAAACCTGCAGCGGAGAATCTTTCCACCTCTTCCTAGTGTCTGGGGGTTGCCGGCCATCTTTGGCTTTCCTTGGCTTGTAGATACAGGACTCCAGTCTTCCGTTGTCTCGTGACCTTCCCCCTGTGTGTGTGTGTCCAAATTTCCACTTTTTATAAAGACATCAGTCATGCTGGATGAGGGCTCACCCTATTGACCTCAACTTAATTTAATCACATCTACAAAGATCCTATTTCCAGATAAGGTCACATTCAGAGGTACCGGGGCTTACCACTTATGTATCATTTTGGGGGGACACAATTGAACCCATAACGGGCCCAGCACGTGGGGCTGACATGCTCTCAAGCCCTTGATGCCTTGTCATTCTCCTGATAAACTGTAAGAGCCTAAGGCATTGTTCCCTCTTCAGAGAGGAGAGATGCAGGTGACCTGCTCAGTCACATAATTGGCAGGTGGCAGAGCCGGGGTCCAATTCTGAGCCAGTTGGGGATCTTTCTGGAAGGGCCCATGGCACTCTCCTCAGGCCATGATAACCACAGGGGGACATCATGCCACAGAGTGAATTGCAGACCCGCACTTCTCTTCCCACCACAGGGTGCTTCCCAGGTCTGAGCAGACTCTGGGGCCCGGGAAAGCCCTGGGGTTTGCCAAGGTGCGGGGAAAGCCGGGGGACAGCCTGCAGGGCAGGGCTTTGCCACACCGGGTGCCTCCTGCTGACTCTCTGTAGATTTCTTTGCCCTCCTCCCTCGGCTATTCCGGGGACTCTCGTGTTCTCATTTCTCGCTTCTGTGAGCTCCTTGGCCATGGGGCCCAGGAATCCCGGATGAAAGGCGCAGGCCGGGTTCCAGGAGGGGAGCCCCGAGGAGGTGGTTCCCCATGGCCCTGCAGAGCTGGGGGCTATTTTTAAACCTAAACAGATGGGGCGCTGTGAACCCAACTCCAACGTGGCGTCCAAATTCAGTGATTTAAGGACGCTCCATGTCTCTGGGACTTGATATCATATTTTTCTTTTTTGTATTGAGATATAATTAGCACATAGCATGACATTAGTTTCAGATGTGCAACATAATGTTTCAATATTTGTCTTTATTGTGAAGTGATCACCACACTAAGTCTTGTTAACATCTGTGGCCATACATAGTTACAAATTTTTTTTTCTCATGATGAGGCCTTTGAATACCTACTGTCTTAGCAACTTTCTATGCAATAGGGTGTTATTAACTATGGTCACCGTGCTGTACACTACATCCCCGGGACTTATTTATTTTTATTTTATAACTGGAAGTTTGTACCTTTTGACGCTCTTCACCCGTTTCACCCACCCCCCACCCACCGCCTCTGGCAACCACCAATCTGTTCTCTGTGTCTGGGAGCTTGGGTTTTTAAATAGATTCCACATAAAATGAGATCACGTGGTATTTGTCTTTCTCTGTCTGACTTATTTCACTTAGCATAATGCCGTCAAGGTCCATCCATGTTGTTGCAAATGGCAAGATTTCCTTCTTTGTGTGGCTGAGTAATATTCCATTGCATAAATATGCCACATTTTTGTTATCCATTCATCCACCGATGGCACTTGGGTTCCTTCCACGTCTTGGCTATTGTGAATAATGCTGCAATGAACATAGGGGTGCCTATATTTTTTTGAGTTAATATTTTCGTTTTCTTTGGATGTATTCCTAGAAGTGGGATTGCTGGATCATGTGCTAGTTCTATTTTTAATTTTTTGAGGAACTTCCACACTGTGTTCCATGGTGGCTGCACCAATTTGCATTCCCACCAAGAGTGTACAAGGGTTCCCTTTTCTCTGCATCCTCGCCAACACTTATTTGTTGTCTTTTTGATAACAGCCATCCTAACAGGTGTAATATCTCATTGTGGTTTGATTTGCGTTTCCCTGATGATTAGTGATGTTGAGCACCTTTTCATGTGCCTGTTGGCCATCTCTGTGTCTTCTTTGAGAAAATGTCTGCTAGATCCTCGGCCCAGTTTTTAATCGGATTGCTTGTTTTTTGCTGTGGAGTTATATAAGTTCTTTATATATTTTGGCTATTAGTGCTTATCAGTCGT
This sequence comes from Equus asinus, assembly GCF_041296235.1. NCBI lineage: Eukaryota > Metazoa > Chordata > Mammalia > Perissodactyla > Equidae > Equus > Equus asinus. The sequence goes on from NC_091792.1 coordinate 155,126,513, forward strand.
ATGATGTGCACACCTTGTCTCCTACTCGGTAGGTTGCCTTTCATTTTGTTGTTGGTCTCCTTTACTGTGCAGAAGCTTTTTAGTTTGACATAATCCCACTTGTTGATTTTTCTTGGTGTTGCCTGTGCTTTTAGTGTCAAAGTGAAAAAGTCATCGCCAAGCCCAATGTCAAGGAGCATACTGCGTATGTTTTCTTCTAGGAGTTTTACGGTCTCAGGTCTTACGTTTAAGTCTTTAATCCATTTTGAGTTAATTTCTGTGTGTGGTGTAAGATGGGGTCCAGTTTCATTCTTCTGCATGTGGCTGTCCAGTTTTCCCAACATCATTTATTGAAGAGACTTGACTTTCTCCATTCTATGTTCTTGGCTCCTTTGTCATAAATTAATTGACCATATATGTGTGGGTTTATTTCTGGGCTCTTTGTTATGTTCCATTAGTCTGTGTGTCTGTTTCTATGCCAATACCATACTGTTTGGATTCCTATAGCTTTGTAATATAGTTTGAAATCAGAAAGCGTGATGCCTCCAGCTTTGTTCTTATTTCTCAAGATTACTTTAGCTATCTTGGGTCTTTTGTGGCTCCCTACATATTTGAGGATTGTTTGTTCTGTTTCTGTGAAAAATGCCAGTGGAATTTTGAGAGGGGTTGTATTGAATTGCTAGATTGCTTTGGGTAGTATGGGCATTTTAACAACGTCAGTTCTTCCAATCCATGAGTATGGAACATCTTTCCATTTCTTTGTGTAATCTTCAGTTTCTTTCATCAGGGTTTTACAGTTTTCAGCGTACACGTCTTTCACCTTCTTGGTTAAATTTATTCCTAGGTGTTTTATTCTTTTGGATACAATTGTAAATGGTATTGTTTTCTTAATTTCTCTTCCTGATGGTTCGTTATTAGTGTATAGAAATGCAACAGATTTTTGTGTATTAATTTTGTATCCTGCTACTTTACTGAATTCACTTATTCCAACAGTTATTTGGTGGAGTCT